>NC_092024.1:10255000-11739956 GCF_042242105.1 Pempheris klunzingeri | reverse complement strand
TGAAGTAATTGACGCCCCAAAATGCTCTCAGAGCCACTAGACCAAACTGCAAATTGGGTTTCCACCTACATGATAACTAGTGATGGCTTGACCACTGGGCATATTCCCCTTCCTCCCTCTACTGGTCTGTTCTACTCAGGCTTTCATCCATGATGGCTGGCTGAGTGTGTGTGTGAGCATTACCACTAATCCAAATTCTATTTGCAAACATGGAAGTATGTGTGTGATAAAATATGTGATTACATTATTATTGGGCAATAATGAGGAAAGTTTTGACAGCAGAAGTACACTGCAATGGTTAGTTTTTATATAACTAGGCACTGCAGCCTCTCTGATGTTTTGCTCGGGGTCTTAGGCAGGCAGACAGTGCACCAGGCCCAGCAGGCCGAGCAGCAGTCCCAGTATGTGGGCGGCTCCAGGCCCACAGTCTCTCTGTGGCCCATGAAGAGGGCTGCTGGGGCTGATAAGACCCAAATCTGTTGGGTCCCCTGGAGCCAGAGCTGGCCCTCAACAGCCAAAGAACACTATGGGGTGCACAGAGGGACACGCTCGACTCTTTGCTATAGCTTCTCTCCAAATTCACAGGACACTGTCAACAATAAATCACCCTGAGGAGGATTGGACTTAATGAAGTGAGTGAGTTCAGAAAAGACTGAGGGATATTTTTGCTGTAGCAATAGCATTAATATTTCAGGGAGAGGAGAGGTGACGATTCAATTTAGGAATCCAGTCTTTTCTCCATCACTGAATGAGAGCTAATACATCAATAGCACGGTGAGTAATTAGAGCTTCTAGGCTATCTTTAGATGGATCAAGACATTAGCAGCCACAGGCAACGAAAATGAGCTGAGTCAAAATCATTTATATTGTTCAAACAAATTGAAGCTGAAAGCAGTCGTCCACAATGTGGCTCTGCATTGTCAAATGACCAAAGACCTGCATTCCTATTCAGAACAATCCACAATTACTGGGATTTCACAGCACATTTACATAGAATAAATAAACCTGGGAAATTTAAAACTAATCAAGCCTGTTGAATTATGCAGTAAGGTGTGCTGTGCGCTTCACATGACCAGCTATTTCCACAGGAGAAAAGACAGGCCAATTCTTTCATTCTCCGTGATTTATTTGATTATATAAAAACGAAGGACAAAGGCGGTGCGGGCATGGGCAGCTGCTGTGCGGTAGCCACATATCTAAAGCCCTGATGGTCCCCTATGGAGACAGAGATAAAACCAGAGCACGCATGAGGATGCAACATTAGTCATGTGGTCCCCAGCTTGCAGGAGCATTAAACAGGTGTAATGTCTTGGTTTGAGCAGCATGATTCTGCAATGCCTTGTTTCAGTGCATTAATCGATACAACAGATTGTATTGTCATGTTCATTTGCCCAATTTTTTTGTAAAGCATGGTATTGCTTATTAATGCTCCTCTTTATCTGTTTGTAGTTTGTTATTTTGAAGTTGTGTTATTTCTATGTATAACTCAAGTGCATGCCCACAGTACACTGCACATGTTTCATCTACTCTTACCAGCATGTCCAAAAAAATAGAAAAGCTAACAAATGATCAAAAGAGGAATGAGACACATACATGTAGCCAGTCAGCAATATAGCCGCACAAGTATGCACACGCACAAAGCCAATGTGTACATCATCGTACAAAAGGAAAGATGTCTCCCCAAGAGATTCCATTTCCAATTCCCAGATTACAGCCCCACTGGTTAAATGCTGATTGAAGATTATTTAATCATCTCCAAGAGAATGTCTGCGCATATCTTAGACCAGAAAAGATTAAAATAAGATTCTGGTCAGGGACTCTAATTATGGAAATCCTGAGAAGAAATATTGAACTAATCACTTGTCATTTACATCTTCAAAGGAAAATTACAAGTTACATCCACTTGATTCAACTGGAACAGTATTGGGAATTTATTAACTGCCACGTATCAAAGCCTATACATTTTTCTACAGGTAGTGAGTATTTTAAAAGATAACAAAGGATGAGCTCAACATCTAAGCCTGTCTGTCAGCATGAATCTCAGCATGAAATCTGTGGCATCTTTGTTGTGGGGAAAAGCCCAGAAGTCGATGATGAGTAAATGAGCAGGTGTTAGATGCTTGATGCTAATGGTCTTGTTTGTTTGAAGACCTGCAACAGCTTTAATGTGCTCTACCCAAATTGTAAAAAACATTTAAGTAATCTGAGCTGGAAATGTCTCCATATTTTTGCATTTTATTTTATTGGTGTATTCCTGCAGTCAGACAGGGTTTTTTGCATTACTTTTTCTAACTCTGCACACACCAGAGGTCCAGATGTACAGCCTTGTGTAACAAATGAAGGCACACAGTTCATGCTAAAAGTTCAAACTTTTTAACAATATTATTCAGCAGGTGCACGCATATATTATAAATTCTCATAGGGTTTGTATGAAATGTGCCTTTTAGAACATTAAGGCAACAAAATTCAGAATTCAAGTCTGTTTTACTTCTTGTTTTACTGATAATGATAATGAGAAAAATGTTGTACAGTGTCTTCTGTATACTTGGGGGGAGCTTTAAGTCTAAATGCACTCAAGTTTTCTTATTCCAAATGTAGTGTCCAGATAACTTGGCTTCTGCTGCATCAACTTTGTTTTAAATTGGTATGTGTTTGGTAAAAATGTCTTGGCAATAAATATTCCAAACCATTGTCATTGAATGTAATCAATGTAATCACTGTGCTTCATGTTCGCCAGTGTTTTTCTTTCAATCCATGGCTAAATGAAACTCCAGCACTCAGTTGGTACTGACATTCATGTCATTCTGGAATATTTCATAGGACAATAATTCATCAGGCAACGTACGGATGTGCCCTGAGGAAAAACCACTGAATAACTGCAGTAAGCCCTATTTCAATATTGTGATGCGAGTTCTCACTTTAAAAACAGAGCATCTTCTTGAAGAGGCACTGAAATTTAGAAAAAAAAAAAAGTCTATCTAGGTCCTATCTAGTCCATCTAAGCTGGTTTTCTGTGTCCACAAGTCGGTCATAAACAGCGGATTGGTCATCCATGAGGCACCATGAGGAGTTAAGATTGAGTCTTTATGGTGAAAACGATCCACCTCTGAACACAATCAGTGTTTAATATTTGAGGTAGCTCAGGTGAGGAGAGTTGATGAGAGTGCACACAGAAGAACAGACAGACAGACAGACAGACAGACAGACAGACAGACACGGACACAGTCACACACATACTATCACAACAAAGTTACTTAAATACACATACTCACAACTACTGCAACACAATCATTTACACCCGCTTCCAACCATCGCTTTGAAGCAATGAAAGTCACAGTCTAAAGGGAGAGAAAAGTAATAGGATTGCTCAATTAGGTGCCAAATGGCTTTCTGGGGGCCAGTATTTCATCTCCACTGCCACTGCAAGCAAAGTGGAAAGAGAAGCATGGGTTTCTGAAAGGTGAGTGCAGACATATGCTGCATATTGGAGTGATTTTATTGCCTTTAAAACACACACCTGATACTTGCTATGGCAGTGGGGCTGTCAAGGTCTATCCCACGAATTACCCGGATAACGTGTAAGCTGATGATGTCTTGAATCAACCCAAGTTGTCACTGATGGTATAAAAGTAAGATTACATTTTCATGCAAGGCTGCAAAATGCAATTTTATTTGTACTAATGGAGGGAGTACAAGGGAAAAAGGTTGTCCTCTACTTCAGGGAGAAATGTGTTCAATGCGCTCCCAGCAATAATGCTCATTCAATGTTTCACCTCGTCTCTTCACATCTAATCCAACTGCTACTTTTAAATAACAATAACAACAGGGAGCCAACACTGGAAAAGGCAATTTAGAGATTTTAGCCTTCTTCTGTAATCACCATCACACAGACTGATGTGCTATTCCCTAGAACTAGTCAGTGGACTAAAACTAAAGGTTCAACATTCAGCTGCTCCTGCATGCAGGTTTGGCAGTTCACCATTATGCCTTGAAGTGAATGGCACAGAGATAATTATTTGCTTTCTTCACGAGTTAGATGACAAGATTGACATCCCTGTCATGTCTGTACAGCAACTGTGAAGCTCCAGCTCCATCCAGCAAACCAATAAGCTTAGATTAGCACAAAAACTAGAAACAGAGGTAAACTGCTGGCATGGCTCTGTCAAAAAACAAAGTCCACCTTCCAGCACCACTGTGCCAGACCAAATAATAGTTCATCACACAGCCCACTGTAAAACCACACCCACAACCCACATGCTGGTGGTAGGTTCATGTTTATGTAGAGATATGAGTGTGGTATCAAAAATATATAACTGTTCCTTTAATGCTGTACAATATTTTATTGCATGTAAATATTTAATAGTGAGGCAATCCCTCACCTACTCAGAAACTGTAATGTAATTTCTGAAGACCCCAAATTTTCACATATCATTCGAAACATCACACAGATGTCAGGAGAGTCTGTAACAGCAGCAGTCCCTCGGTTACCAAGGCGTTACTGGATCAATAACCTTCACAACATGTTTGTTAGACCCCACAGATCCTCTAAACCTGAGTTCTGTGACTCCAGGGTTTGGCATATTGGGATTTCCATCCTACCAGTGTTTTATTTACCATATTACTAATTCAGTAAGGCCTTGTTATCGAGGCCCACTATGTGGCCAGCTCCTCCTGGGAGGCACTGCCCTAATTGTATTCAGCAGATCTGTGGTGTAGAATGGCTGAAACCCCTGACCAGGGCAGAAATGAGAATATCAATAAAAACAGGCCCTGGATGATCTTTGCTTGTGGCAAAACTCCACTGCTGCACAGCACTGGGTGGTGAGATTTGTAATTACATTCCCCTGAATAATTGAAATCACTGTCCTCCGGCTGTAAGTTCATCTGACTGAATGTTCAATATTACATCATTTTATATATTATATATTTTACATGCTGCTTCCCTGGCAGTCGTTCCAGGAGACATTTAAAATGTCACAGTGGGCTCAGGGAGGAAGCCTAAACAGCATAGTCAACAGATGACGATGGCAACTTGGTCAAATATGAATTTCTGTCAGTCCTCAGACCTCTGTGCTCCTGGCTGTCACACAGGCTTTGCCGTCTCATGCTGGCTGACATGGCTGACACTACAACCATGATCCGCAAGGTTGTGGTAGTTATCTGCGGAAGAGGGAGGTGTTCTGGTCATTCTTCACTCATAAATTGCCGTAGGGGTTTATGGCAGTGCCGTAGCAGAGGATCCCTTGTCAGTTCATTATCACAGTAGTATAGCTTTCTGTTTTCATGATGTCTGCTCGCTCTGCAAAGATTTATCTGCAGCGTGTTGGATATGTATATGTCACTGCGCCTTTCCTATCCCACAGAGAGCAAAAGACACAACAGTGTTTCAATCATCAGCTTACACTAAGCAGGGAACATTTTTCACACTGATCAGCTTTAACCACTGATGGCTTAAGTGATTTGTTAGAGTTTTGAGGACTGTAGTAGTGATGATAGAACAAGCCGCCTCTGCCAGTGTGATGAAGCAATGTTTTCTAACCTTTTCTTCACAATGTTGACATTCTACTTATTCCAGTAAAATCAGATGCTGACCTTTCATGAAAAGTGTCTCTTATCTCCTCCTTGCTTAATTAGCTATCCATGTGGTAACACCTTTACAAGACTATAAATATGCTTGCATCGTTATTGTCTTGTTATCAGACACTGCAGGGGTGAAATATCTTTCCAACTTCTCATTAGCGTCAAATAGTGGGCATGTATGCACTACTGACATAGCATGAGAGGGACTTTTCCTTAACATTGAGACTCTATATAATGCTACTTAAGTCTATTCTATCTCCACACATTAAGCTTGAATTGGCAAGATAACAAAATGTGCAGGAGGCATCAGGAGTAAGCAATAGAATCTAAGTCAGATTTTTTAATTTGTCACATCACTGACTGAGAACACTGTGGTCAATTTAATGCAGGTCTGTTGCTGGAACTGCAACTAGATTCTTAAAACAAACGTGTTTGGGTCTGATCTAAACTGACGATTGTGACTGCTTGGGGCTTTTAACACCTGTGTTTTGGTGTTAAACGTTAAAAGGGTGCAAATACTTGGGCCAAAACTCCACATCCCTTAACAGATATCCACACCATGCACAAATGATTTTGCACTTCTCTTTTTCATAACAGAGTCTACCGGTCAGGATCAGTAGTCTATTCATCACACATTCATCACATAAAAAACACACATGCAATAAAAAACCTACACCTTAACTTCACCTGAAACTCTGATTGAAGCAACACTTATTTACAGTAATTCACTCACACACCTCAAGGTTTACTGATGCAATTATAAAAGAGAAAGCCTAGTGCTAGTGATTGCTTGAGTTGTGTATGTGAGGTGTTGCCTTCATTACGGAAATATAAAACTGACACTGAGAACCAGCTGAATCATTTATGGTTGTAAATCTTATTACATATGGGGAAACTGTGATATGGGAGAACCCCACATAGAAGTATTTATGAATCCCCACCACAGTTTACTAAGGAAACATCTCTGCTTAAGTGTGTATCAAACCACAAATGACATATCAGCTTAAACGGAAAACATGCAGGAAGCTTTATGACTGAAATATTTTACCATAGGCTCCGATTAATGACCTCGATGTTACCATATACTGTATACTGAACCTAAATTATGAAATACAACCTTGCAACAGGAAGTAAAAATGCTGTAAACAACTAATAAATAATGATTATTTAGCTTATGCTCTACAGGCATTTATAGTGAAATGTCTCTTTCCAGTGTTTTTCTTCCTTGTTCTTCCTAAAAGCAATTACGGACGCTGTAGCCTGTATGAAGTGCTAATCTCCAAACCAAATTATCCAGAATAATACTCTAATTCAATTGAAAGAAAAACAGCTCGGAGAAGCCCTGCAGTTCACTTAATGACCTGACTGATGATTTAAAGTCTGAATGTGATTCTAAGCCGAAGATTTAATCGCGCTCAGCAATTCTAAGAGAACATCCATTCCACATGCAGACTGCATGAACAGCGTTTGTGACCTTGGCTAATATGCTTGCTCTCGCACACATATGGCCTTTCTTTTCAATCACCTGAAGGATTGATTCTGCACTATGACCCAGAGTTCAAAGGAGGAGATGATTGCTGTTTTAAATATGTCTCATTATATACAGAGGAGGGTAATGTTCCTCGCTAACATAACTCTGATGGCTAACCCTTCCTCCACCACAGAGGTGATTTGTTTTTTAATATCCCATCAGTCAATGTGGTGAGTGGAGGCGCATATCATCAAAATGGCTCTGACATGAAATTGGCAAAAACAAGAATAGTCTTTCTAGTGCTGATTACGTCGTTGCCTTGAAGTTAGCTAAATTCCTACACACTATGGGTTTAAATGCTGGGTATAGTTGAACAAGTGCACAAGGAAGCTTTGAGGCACAGTGCAGTCCCCTCTCAAACAGCTACATCCCATCACATGCAACAGCTATACATCCCAGCAAGTGGTCCCTCCCTGTGGAGCTTTCCAGCTGTATTCTCCTGCACTGTTGACATGGATGTAAACAAATTATGCCAAGGCATAAATCTACCAGAAAAAAGCTGAACATAAATACAGCTTCTGATCCCTTGGGTTTCCTCTCAGCATGCAGCGTAAACACACACATTCTGTCCCTCACCGCACACACTTGCTTTGAATCAGGGAGGGACCTGCTGGTCACATCCTATAACTAAGTTTGCACAATGTATTAGAAAGCCAGAACTCATACATATTTTAAATCTCAGCATTGCCTTATGCTTTATAGTGAGGTACTTATTTTGCTATTCACACGAGGGGGATAAAAGGCAGCAATCTGATGCATCGGGGTGTTCCCCTTCTGCTCTCCGTTTGTGTGCTGGCTCTCGCTTTGCTGATCAGTGGATGGGCTCCAGCGCTGGCCACAAAGCCCCTCAGATAAAAGAGAGAGAAAACAGAGAGGAATAGGGATTACCTCCTTCAGGTGACCTTCCACAGAGACAGAAAAAAGGGAGATACAGAGAAGAGAAAAAGACTCTGAAAGGCTAAGACAGATAATCCTACTTTCACTTATGGTGAGAGCATGCATGGATGTGGATGCTGAGGGTATACACAAACTATAGAACCATACGTGTTATCTCCTCTCAAAGATACTGTAGGATTGGATTCTACCAGATTCAATCAGAGCAGGATTGTGGATCTCACACTCTTAACATTCCTGGGAGGACATAGCAGTTCTCCTGTGTATTGACACGTGTGTATTCATCATTATTTGACAATAGTAAATGCACCAGTACACACACACACACACAAACACACACACAGACAAAATGCATTTAGTATACATTCCACAGTATATACAGAGTATTTTACATAGGTCTGGAGAGCGTTTTTTTTAACTTAATCAAGCCATGTGAATGAACATAACATACACCCACACTACAGTGTAAGTCAAAGTAATTTATTGCCCATCTGACAGCCAAGACATGGAGCTGACATCAAGCCAGTTTTACAAGGCCTGTGTACACATCAGACTATAGAAGAATGATCATCATTGGGATGTGTTAAACCTCACAGAGGGATTTGAATCCACATTGAAACATTGTCTTCATTATCTGGGCCCAGCGCTCATGGCCTCCAACTCTCAGCTCAATAAATATGGATGTGAGAGGAGATTTATTGACAAAAGTTGGTAAATACAGCAGAGGTGCAGGAAATTGGCTATGAAATATTGCTACCCGGAAAAGCCGTGATGCCCTATTGTGAAAGACATGATGAAATTATTTGTTCTGCCAAAGCAGGTCTGTATCCTAATTAGCTTGCTAATGCTGCCTTTATTACCTGGCTTTGTCTTTGGCCTGCTAGCACCAGGAAACACAGAGACAGCTCTTGGAAAAAAAACGACAGCGATCACTTACAACAAGGAGGTGACAGCGTAGCATGTCAAAACAAATTTGGGAGGCTGTTACAGTGACTCTGCTCCATTGTTCACATGCGTTTTCAAGCCTTATTAGTGGAGAGGGACAGCTAATGTAATTGTGGACAAGGCCATGATAAGAGCAGGTGGGTAATCTGAGGAGTGGGACAGCAGCCAGAGTTTCACCCAGCCTCGACTCAGTGGAGCAAGTCTCCTCACTTTGTTCATCAGGCCAAGGAATAGCTATATTACAGTCAGCCTCACAGGGTTCAAGATTAAAGTCTGGTTGCCCAGGCGAGTGACTAGAAGTGGACTTTTAACCTGACTTAAACACATCCATCCATCACAGAGACCCAGCCAGTGCTAAGAGGTTAGGTTGCAGTTGCAGGGCTGACACAGAGACCAAAAGACAACTCTGTGCAGCTGTGCTCTATAAATCTCCATCCCTGACAGCAGCCCAAAGCTTTTCCCCATTGGTTTCACTTGGTATGTATACAAAGTATGGTACTAGACACACATTGTTATTCCAATATATAATGTACTAGATAACTCACTGAAACTAGATGAGACCTATTTAAGACTGAATCCCATTTCAATTTAATGCAGTGCACTAAATCATAGCTCCTATTAGACCCTAACTATCCTATTTCCTATGTCAAATTTGCCCTGAAGGCGTATAAATCACCCATATGTCCTCTGTAAAAGTGTCCTGTGATCACCTCCCATTTCACTTTCTGACCATTTCAAATAACACTCCTCCATTTCCTGTAATCTTCAGATTTCAGAGAGGCTTCATCTCTGAAAGCCCCCTCACTTGACCAGGGCTCTACCATCCCTATACTTGTTGCCTACAGAATCTCATAATGTCTTCCTGCTTCTCTGGCCACCCGTACCTGACAGCATGTTATTCTTCCATCCATCCCAGACAGTGAAACCACTTGCTCCCGGTTGCCTGGAGCCTCCAATGAGTCTTTCATTAAGGCTACTGTCAGCTTTGTGGCCCATCTTTTCTCTCAGCCTTCTCAGGCTCTGAGGGTGCTGCCAAATTGTTTAAGGATGGATGATCTGTCAGGAGGATCCAGAGGAAATAGAAACATCCTTATCCATCACCAGGAGCCTTGACACGCACATACACACACACAAAGAAACAAATGGGGACATACCCCCAAAGAGAGCACATGCATTCAGGCATACATCCTGTGTACATCTAACATTGCTGATCCTGCTGAGTTTCTCAGGCCCCGACCACACTGCCAGGACCTGGCTCCATATTCATAGTATTGACTAACAGAAGCTTGGTCTCGTACAGCTCTCCACAGGGGCATCTCGGGCCTTTATGCCAAGGCGCTACCACCTCATGTGCAGTCACTAGACAAGCTATTCAAAGCAATAATGAATGAGCCTGTTGTGCAAACAGGGTAGAAACAGAGATTTGTCTGATACTAAGAGATACTACTGTAAAACAAAAATATTAATTATTAACAGGCAGTGCCATAGAATACACGTGAAATTTTGCATGTGACTGTGCTGTTATGAAGTTTGTAATATGGTTTCCTTGAGTTTTTGCTCATCTTAGAGAATTAAGATGAGATATTATTAGAGCTTTTTTATAATAAGCACAGCTGTATTAATATTTTTCCTGCAAAGTACTGCAAGAAATTAAACAAAGGGCTACAATACAGAACCAGAAATCTGCTGCTTGGGCATCCTTAGTATGTATATGTATGTGTGTGCATGGTATAATGGTCAACCAGAGGGACATTAAAGAGGCTATGAAAAGAGATTCCTTACTTCTTGGGTTTGATCTCCACTTCATTTCCAGTGGCAACACAACACAGCATGTCTCTGAAACTGTAATTGATCTTTTTTACAAACATACCTCAGGCAGCAAGTTCCCATCACTCACTGGATCTCTGTTCTAGTAAAGTCCCCTTAGATTTCTAAAAGAAATGAATCTAACTAAAAACATCACAGACATGTCTGACCTTACTGTATGTTTTCCTAAAGTTTAATTAGTTTCGATGGATAACATCCAAAAGCAAACTTTAAGTTACAAGAGCCAAATGCAAAATAATAACAACAAGTCTAAACTCCACGTATGACATGTTGTTACTCACTCTTTTAGTGGAAAGAAATGACTGACAGGGAGACAGGCACGTCTTACTGTGGTCCCCAAAGAGCATGGTTATGTCTGAGGCCCAATCCACCATGACAAGTCAGGCATGACCTTTAGACCTAAAAGACATTACTGGAGCATCTGAGCATGTCAGCATTGGAGGATGGAAGTAAGGGGAGTGTTTGGGGAGAAAGGAGGGTGGGTGATGTGAGGGGACAGTCAACCTGGCCCTGAGGCTGGGGTGGGGGATGGCTGGAGGAGGTGGTGCCTTTGGGGGACTCACAGAGGTCAAGCGGTACTGGTGGTTATTAAAGAAGCCCCCATAAAACGCTGTCCTGGTCCATGATTACATTGTCAGGCTGTAAGAGAGAGGATGCATGGGGGAGGAGATGCAGGGGGACAATTTGTAGATAAAAGCTGCTTTTTTCTCTATGATGAGTTGCTTAGAA
Organism: Pempheris klunzingeri; assembly: GCF_042242105.1. Lineage (NCBI taxonomy): Eukaryota > Metazoa > Chordata > Actinopteri > Acropomatiformes > Pempheridae > Pempheris > Pempheris klunzingeri. Next base: position 11,728,450 of record NC_092024.1, on the reverse strand, counting down.
TGAGTTTAATAGTTTTGTGATTTTAGTTAAGAGTATAACCCACAAAACTGGCAGATATTTAAGGTACCTTAACAGTATGCCGCTTATCAATAATGGGACGCAGTGGATAGAAAGATAGGGTGACTAAAACAGAAACCATAGCCTGCAGACTTTATTTACTGTACACTTCCATTTGAAACCTGAAACAACATTCTTCTTGTCCATTTTGACAGATGAAAGTGTGACATACTCCCTCTCCAACAATCATGAAGGACTCTGATTGGCAATCAAACCCTCAGGCAGTAGACTGCTGATTTTTTCTGTGAAATATAAATACATACAATCTATTCTCGTGTCAAAGGCCCATGATCCGCAGAAGGCACGTTGACACGGTCAGTGGGAAAAGGCTTTAGGCAAATAACCACTAACAGAAGCCATATGGACATGGAGTTAAAGAGATGTTATACGCCGCTGCAATATGGGACAATGAGTAGCACAATGGAAATTAAATCTAAAGCCAAATGAGCTGTCAGTTCTTCAAGGGTATACGTATCAAAAATCAGAAATAAGCCAGAAAGCAAAGAGATTTTGGTTATCAAAATAGAAATGTTAACTGTGACAACACAAAGGACTGACAACATGGTCTGACCTCTGCAACCCCTCTATCTACCAAATACCAATATGACTTTAGTTGCTAATGATTATTTCAGCAAATTGCATAAAGAGCAGAACAGAAGGAAAAGAAAACACAAACAGGCTCTGCCACTGTAAAACCACAAATCGTTGGTCTAATGCTTTTGTATGGATTACATGATCTAGTGAGCTTTAGAGGTCCTTGTGGGTGGATTTTATTACCTCTACACAGAGACAGAAAAGCTATTTCTCTTTTTGTGCTAAGCTAAGCTAACCAGCTGCTGGCTGTAGCTGTTCAGTGTCTAGCATATTTAGCGTACAGATACGAGAGTGTCATCTGTCTTCTCATCTCAACTCTTCCCGAAATGTCAAACTATTTCTTAACATTGTTCTTTTCGCAAAAATGTTAACAAATAAATCATACAGTGCTTACAATGATGGCAAACCAGACGTGGTAAGAGAGGGTATTGACTAATCCCCACTCCCCACAATCTCAGTATTCAAAAGGATGCTGTGCAGTATTCTTTTAAGATTTCTGAACGGCTCCAAGTGTCAGAGAGTTAACAAAAGAGAACTTGATATATCAGTGTTTGGCTGTGTGGTGGCACTGTGGGATAGGCTAGTGTTTCGGCAGATGTGAAGGGCAGTTTGAGGACAGCTAGTCCTCCTCCAGTAGAAAACAGGCTATAAATACAGAGAGAGCAAACAGAAGCCCCGACCAGGTCCACTGGGAGTGAGACTGGACTTGAATGTGAGCACTTACAGTAACTGAAACACTGTGCTAAAGCACCAAGAATGAAAATTGCTTTATTTTTTGTAAACTTCATTAGTCTTCATCTATTCATCAATTATTCATCTATTACCATTCATCTAGAAATTACACTGACTGTGATGTCATATCCTGTAACTATCATACTATTTATAATCTCCATTAATGCTATATTGTAACTAGAGTCTGTTTTAGGTCATATTTTCTAGCTTTAAACAATCACAGAATTGTGGTCAGTGTAAAATCAATTTAGAATCACAGTGGTGCACCAGAATAAATTCAGGAGCATTTAATGACATGCATTCACTTTCTACTAGTGTCCATGGAAGACTGCTGGCAACAGCTTAGGCACAAGGAGTTTCAAACCACACTACTTAGAAATTACAATGAAGTCCAGCCATTGGTTGTATTTTAATGATTACACATTTTGAACACCCCAGGGAGAGTTGCATGTAGGCTTGTGGGCCTGCATGTAAAGGTTGGGGGATAGAGGGGGTTTGAGTGCTGAATTGACTTTTCACAGCACGCCCTCCGAGGTAATCAGTCATTTTGACTGGCAGTGTTTGTGGTAATGTTCACGCCTGTTCGGTGGCCTTTTGCCTCACGCATGTTCCACCAGCATGTTACTTCCTGCCTGGAAATTATGTTGTGATCTCTCACTCCAACGACTGCCAAAGGAGACAGTGCCACAGAGTGATGCGTGTGTCCTCCTTTGTCATGGCAGCAAGAGCATAGCTGTAACCAAATCCTCTAACCTGTGCTGGGATACAGTACACAAGCAGCCTTTGTCTCTACCCACACACATATCAGTATGTAATTTCCCCATATCGCATACTCATTGGCTCAAGATAAAACAGTAATAACAGAGTGAATGGCTGTTTTTGAGGCAGAGTGTCTCTGTTGGTGGTTTTTAGTTGAATTAGAACATTTCCTTGCTTACCCCTATAGGCATTATTAAAAAGCAAAGTGCATTTCCTTGGAGCATTTCTCACCCATTCCTAGGATTCTCATGGCAGATTGCTCTATCTGCAGCGCCTGTACACTCTCACTGACCCTTATCACTGCTTACTCCTCCCTCAAACAGGATCTGTCAACAAAGAATCACAACAGGAAGAGAGGTCACCTACACCCACATACTGACGGCTCCCTGTGCCTCTACCCCAGTAATGATATCCTAAAGAGAGAAATGGGCACATAAAGAAGATAAAGCCAACATATCCGAGACTTGCACTACTATATCTACAGTGCTGTAAAAACATAACATTATTTAGGCACAATGCAGGCATGAGATAGATGGTAAAATGGGAAAATAAAATTATGGTAGTAAAACAAACGACAGTGTAAATGGAATTATGGAATTCTTCTTCATTCTGTTATTTTTTTATGATTCAATCATCGTTTCCAAGAACCTCTGATTCTGCTGTCTAGTGATGTCATTTCAGGTTGACATTAAACACTGAAATAAAGTTATGAGATATTAATCTAATATACAACACAACAGCAGTATTCTAACAAGACAAGAGTCCACAGACAAGCTAGCAGCAACTCGGGCAGAGTACCAACGCGCTCACACTGACAATAATCAAGCATGGATTAAGACTGCAGAGGCCTAACCTTAGTCTCTGGAAGAATTTCTCATGCATCTCTGTGGAAGTTGGGGAAATGGAATCAGAGTCGGCCATTTTCAAAGCTTCTATTGAAGAGGTGGCTATTAGGAGCAATGGTTAGCAAGCCATCAGTTGTGGTGGCAACCTAAGAATCTGCTGGTGGTGAAGGAAGCTGTCAGGCTGAAGAAGTAGCTTTCAGGCTTGGTTGCCTGTCTCAAGGTAGAGCTGAGGTAAAAGGAATATCTAGATTTGGAACCTCAGAATTGTGTTTAGACTTTTTGCAGAGGATGTGGTTTTGTGAGCTTCATTAGACCGCAAGAGGAAAGCTAGTGGTGAAGAGGGAGCTGAGCCGGAGGGCTCATGATTTACCTGTTGATTTACATTCCAACCCTTGCCTATGGTCATGAGCTCTGGGCCATGACCAAAAGAATAGCAATGTGGAAACAAGCAGCCAAAATTAGTTTCTTCCATGGAGTGGCGGACCTCAGCCTTAGAGGTAGGGTGAAGAGCTTGAAGAGCTTTTACTTTACGTTGAAAGGAGCCAGTTGAGGTGGTTCAGACATCTGCTTTCAATCCCTCCTGAGTGACTCACTTTGGAGGTTTTGAGGGGATATCCAACTGAGAGGAGACACCAGGGAAGACCAAGAACTCGTGGGGGGATTATATATTTCATCTGGCCTGGGAACACCTCAGGATCCCCCAAGGGGAAGTGGAAAATGTTGCTGAGCAGAGGGACTTCTAGAATACCTTACTTAGCCTGCTGTCAGTGCAACCCAGCTCCGAATAAGAAAAAGAAAATAGATAAATGTAAAAATGCAAAAAGGTACAGTACGTTTTTTTAAGCCCTGACATTTAAAAACTTTTATATGGAAATTTAATATTTTAATATGGAAAATCTAATTAATATTATTAGAAATTATTACTAATATTTCAATGTGGTACAATCTAATATGCCTTTTTTTGGTGCAAAATAGAGCAAAATGGCTTTTGTTGTTGCCACAAAGGATCAACTAACCATCAACAACTGAGTCTTTGCCAGTCTTGGAAATATGTACTGTCACCTAGAAAATGGTTCGGCGACAGGCCATTACACAAGAGTCAATTTATTCTGACTGTGTCACTGGCTGATCTATTTCAGCCCAGTTGGGTCAAGCCACTTGATTGACATGGCCAACACAATGCTGATCTCCACCACTTGAAGCAGCTCTGCCTCACTCTGTCAAGGACAATTACAGGGCTCCTCAGCTGCCATCCAGCAAAACACTGCTACATGCATCCAATACAAACAAGCCAAGCACCGAGAGATGGCAAACCTCAAGAATTTAGGGAAGATACTCCAGCAATTCAGTGTTTTTTGGCACATAACATACTGCTGATTGGTCTCAAAATGACCATTTGGAGAGAGGGAGGAGGGAGGAGTTTCTTATGTTGAGATTTGTCACTGCAGCTGTTGCAGTGAGTATCAATTGAGAATCAAAATGCATATGAACAGTAAGAAGTGTGTATGAAACCTACAATGATCTCAAGTCTTTGCTGATATTGAACTACCTGTATTGCTTGGAAATGTTTAGTCAAAGAAAGTACGTATTCAATGTGTTTACTGTGTATGATCACGACCAACAAGAGATGAGCTGTAGAGTATGGTGACCCCTTGCAGACAGTATATTTCCTGGCTCAAGGTCTATAAACTTTAAATTGATTTTCAATTTGTTACCCTTTCTATACGATCTCACACCATATAATGCAGTTACGACTGTCTTTTTCACTTAACTTTATGTATATCTGCTTTACAGCACTGGTTACTTGCCCAAGGACCAAGGACACATTTCTCAATGAAAAAAAGAGAAGTGCTGAAAACCTCTTAAAAACTCAAAAACACACACATTCACATGCACTTAGACCTAATGTATGGCTAATATGCCTACACTAACACTCATAGTATGAGCTGTAAGAGAATTGAGTTGCTTGTGATCCCAGTACTCAATACTGTATTTGTTAATACACACATTAACATTTTATAGACAGATTTCATTAATGATTGGATTTGTCTTTCTGTGTATAAAGGTTTAAGTTAGTTTTTAAATCTGTGAAGTTACTGCATTCATTTTTAAAGATGTTGCACATTAAAATTGATACTTCATTATTTTCAAACACAATAATTACTCCACAGATATATTTATTAATACAACCTAAACTGCTTAGGGGTGAATGTAGAGTGAATGATGAAATTAAATTTTTTGCTCATGTCCACTTTATTATTGTTAAGCTTCTGGTACAATTACAGGTCAGAGAGTTCACTTGCAGAAATATCTGCAGTCTAGTTTTCCCTCCATGCCCTAAAGTCTGATTTATCCTTTGTAAAAATATGCCATATAAAAATACCTACTGGGTTACAGAAAAAGGTGTGATGGTTTGGATGAAAAAGCCAGCTCATGCAATGGATAATGATAGTCATGAATGATAATTACAAATGCGGCATCTTGTTAAGTTGTCATTGCCTGTGCAGCTTGTAACCTCAGGTCCTGTTGTATCATGCAGTGCCTCTCCCTCCACAGTTTGTGGTGTTGGTACCTGTCTTCTATGAGAGGATCCTTTCACAGCACGCTGGCACTTCCCTCCCAACCTGCACTCAACCCAAACCTAGATTGCTCAAACCGAGGCCCTGTAATCACAAAGCCCCCGCAATGTTTATGGCCCAGGGAATCAGGAGCATGGACAGATTTACCCATGGGCCTCTGAGGGCCTGTTCCCACCATCTTCCTGACAAGAACAGACACCACCCCCTGCTAATGAAAGCTGAAGATGGATGGCTTTCCCCAACAGCACCACCTTACCTAACCTGATGGAGTGTTTGCAAATCCTCTCATGATTTTATTAATAATTGAGCAAATATTTAGACTTAGAGGCAGAGGATAGGGTTCAGTGTACTTTCTGCTTGGTGGTAGAAGCCACAGCATTCCCAAGCAACATGGCTCAGTCCTCTTGCCACCTGTTATGAGAACAGTCCCATATGGTGTATTTTTGCTGGTTGATGTTCACACTTTTCACTAGTGAGACTCTCTTCTCAGTAGTAGTGGACACTAACAGACACTTTTCCTGATCGATGCTCATTCTGTGTGTCACAAGGGAGCTGGAAGCACTTTCCAAGCTATTCCCTCTTTGTTGCCATCTTCTCCTTTCTCTTCCTCCTCTCATTTTATCTCAGCCTTAAGTCTCCACGGGTTCTTCCCATTAGCCACTCTGCCTGCTTTCCAGTCTACAGGAGTCTCCTTTCAAATCAGACAGAGGAGTGACTGTAGCCTGGGGGGTTTGAGGGGCCGCATCTTCACCATATCCATCTTCCACCTGGAAAACGGCAATGAAATGGCCTTGGAAGAAACTCATTACTGTAGTATTCCTCTGTGGCTCTAAATTGTGATTGGAGAGATTGAGAATTTCTTATCAAGGTTTCAACAGAGCAAAGAAGCATAGAGAGATGCAAAGTATGTCTGCTAGATTAATCTGGGCTCGGTTGATTCCAGCAAGTTACAGCAGCAGGTGTCTCCGAGACGTAAAGCGCCGCAGCTCAGAGGAACTGATAAACATAGAATAAAGCGTACAGAGACTCCGACTGAGCTACAATATGGCAATGTTTACACTTGCTCCAAGCCACGTACTAGAAATCCTGCCCTGCATAAACAGTGCCTTTCTGGAAGTTTAATTTAATTCCCTAAAGCGTGTATCACCTGAGAAAATTAGGATCCAAACAAGCAGAACAAGGTAGCATTGAATTTTCACGCTATCATGTAATGAATGCCAGCTGAATGTAATATGTGAAACAATTAGAATGATTAATAATGTCGACAAAGCTTAATACGTAAACTAAAATAGTAACATTTTTGAGGCCAATGCCAATTAAATAAAAAACTAAAAACTAAACTGCTCAATAAGTAGGTTTCCTAAATGATTCTTGGCTATTTTCAGAACTACTGTGTTAGACGCACTGTGTATATGCAGTATGTACATGTAATTAAGATACTCAAATGCTCAAACTGCCCATTATGGATCTTCGTGCAGCAGGAGGTCACAGAGGTACCATGCTATCCACTCATGGATCCTAATGAGTGCTGTTTCAAACACATTAATTGTATTTTCGTGTGTCAGTCAGTTCAACAATAGGAGTGCTCCTTGTCCCATCCACTCTCTATGTTTTGATATGGTTGTCCAGCTGGAGGCAATTTAGTCTCTCCACAGGGTCCAGGCTCTTGGAGAACAGCCAGTCCTCTCCATTCCTCATTTACCTGATATTATTCAGTAGTTGAAGCCATTTCCTGTTCCCATGACCCCTGGAAGTCTTTAACTCCATGTCATCTGACATCATGGCTGCAGAATTGAATTTCTAGACAACAGAGCATCCTGGCAGGGATGTTGACAGATTCCTATGAGGTCATGTTGTGGAGATAATAAGCAGTCTAGTGCACCGAGACAAACTGAAAGTGCCAGTTTCAGAAAGTTGGAGAAACCTGTTCATAAATGAAAAATGCATCATTGCACTTTTAGTACTTATATGTTATGCTACAGTATGAAGTGATGATAGTAAAGTAGATACTGTACTGAATTTGTTTTCATAGGCTAGAAATTCTTGCAGTGAGTGCTTTATGTTACAGGTCCATAATTTCAAAATTATTGCGTATTCAACATCCCCCACAGACTTTCTCATCTGTTTTTGTGTCATGGAGAAGTTTTTTTTTTTTTTTTTTTTTATAACTGGGTCTCCATTTTGTTTATTTTGTGCATTTGCATGATGACCCCAACATGTGAGCACGTGGATGACACAACAAGACATTCCTTATAAAGAATGATTGAATTTGGTACTAATAATAGTAAAATTGATTAATTCAAATGTATTTTTAGTGTAAAGAAATAATGAGTTTAAATGGAGCAGTTATTTAAATAAAATGTATCTGGGAATCAACAATTGTCGATAAACTGAACACAACTAAGTTTTCTAATCATTTCACAACTTAGTTTTAAGTTGCCTTAAAAATTTGAGCTACATTACATCCTTCTTTCCACAAAAAGCCATAAACAATTATTAGGAAATTAATAACCTGTAAAATAAAGCTTTACCACGGTTGACTAATAATAGGGTTGATTTATCATTTTGTTTTTATATTAATAACTGAATCATAAAAATTATTTTGATCTATCTTACTCTGATGAAAAATTGTTTGGTTGAATTCGCCTGGATTTGCATTTAGTCACGTATTACTTACCATTTGATTATACACATCACAGCCGAACAGAATACATTTGAATTGAAACTCAAATAGCTGCATCACATTTTCTGTGCCGCCTGTTTAATCCTCAAGGGAAATCAGCTGGGAAAAAACAAGCAGAATAATCTGTCAATAATTGAAGATAATTTACATCTAAACTACAGAGGATTCCAAACAATAAAACTATTTGCTTCTATCCATTACAAACTATTTGTTATGTGGAGGCTATCCCCTTAATTGGACCCAGCGTCTAATCGATGTGATTTTCGACCAATTGCCCATGAGTCATCATACAACAACAGTACCAGCAATTACAAATTTACAGGAGTGTCAATACACTTTGCTAAAATGATAAATTTACCGCATTACCATACACATCAATTTTAACCCTGTTGACACAGTGTATTGATCAGCGTATGCCCTACGGAATATTAAAAGCCTCTTTCAGGTGTGTGGATGGTGTCGTTTGGCTACAAGCCCAAATGTTGTATGACAGCTGCCTGAGGAGGATACTGTGGTTTGAGATTCAGGGAAGTATTGCTGCCAACCCATTCATCTGAATCATATTATGGAAGTGTCCTTCCCATGAGAGCCTGGTGCACGCTGTCATTCAGGATGCTCAGGTGTTGCTCCACTATCATTAGTGGTCAGTGTTTCTGGGAAGAACGGCCCAGGCAGCGAGGGAATGCGGGGATGGCGGTGGTGGTAAACTGAAGGGCTGCTGCTTAGAATGGCTCATGTTTTCCACCTCTTGGGTAATAGCTATGGATCGCTATGCAATCATCATTCTTTGTTGTGTGCTGCGACTTGGCTGCTCTGTTGTGATGGGGTGGGGGTTGTAGAGAGATGGGGCTGCCAGTACAAACCTGGACAAAAGTCAGATTGAAAAAAAAAAAAAAAAGAACCCAAAGGAAAAAGCAAGAAGTTAACCGTATATCAAAGTCTTGGATGAGCTGAAAAGAGAACCCTTCATCTGCACTTGAAGGGTTACAGAGCATTTTCAAGCTGAGGAACCAGAATAGAGTCACAAATTAGTTGTTTTTTTTTAGGTAGCTTCTTTGAACATCAAACAAAAAAAGCACAGGTGACCCAGAAATGAGAGTTGAAACTGAGCAAAATAACTGAATAAAACAGATCATTAATTAAAACTGGGAAGAGGTGAATTCCTGTTGGGCGTTTTAGAACTTCTGTGCCAAAGTCATTTGATTATCACCACTAAAGGGAAACAGAAGCTGTACGAAGGGGCACTGGGTGCACATGCAACTATTTTCTTCCAACAGATTTATTAGAGAGCATGCACTGGTAATGAAACAGAGAAGCTGCTTTTATTTACTTGCACTATGATTTACAACTTGGCAACTGTCTTTTCCAAAACCGCCTGCAACCGTTTCCATCGTTTCTGTTTTCCCCTGAAGACCAGCCAATTGATGACACGATGACTGATAAATGGTGAGAAAATTATCATGATAACAAAAGGCATTCACGCATTCACTGGAAGATGTAGATCATTTTAGAAAGGAATTCTGCCGCTTTTGTTTGATGCAACATCAAGGAAAACATTAGACATCTTTAGAAGACTGATCTGAAAACCTGTAAATCCTGTAAATTTTACCTCTTGTCCTTGTGCCTTTGGCTTTAAACACTATACATGTTTGGTACAAGGACACAAGGAAAAACCTTAGGGAAAACAAACACAGGACTCTAAAGGACTCCAGCCTGTCCTTTCTGTCACTAATCCTGCAATCAAAGGGAGTGTATAAAGTCATATAAAGTCAATAGCTCTGTAGCTACTTCATTTTATGGCAAATCTTTGCATTGTGCTAAAACATAGCAGTATAAAGAGAGTTGAAAGTGGACAGAGACGGGAGGTTAGAGAGGGGTAAAAAAAAGAAGCTGGATCCATCCCACCTGTGCCTCGCTACATGATCCTTCAAACTTCACCTGTTCTTTTATTTTTTGTTTAGTCTCTGGTCATCTTGCTATAGTTGAACATTTTGTGAATGTGAATATTTTTGTTTTTTGATTTCTGCGTCCCAATGGCATATGGATAGCTTATACTTTAAACTATTTTAGAAGACGATAAGCCATCTGAATCTCTAGCAGAAAATGCCTTGTCTTCAGAGCAAAATAAAATTAAAAAGAAACTGGGAAATATAGTTTGCCTCATTTAGTTTTAGATTATTATCTTTCCTCAAATACTAATTTCAGTTCAGCTCATTGTGCAGCTGGTGGTAGAATAGGGAGCAAAAGTTCATTTGAACAGCACAAAAGGTGACCAGAATCACAACAAGAGCTTACTGGCTGCACAGAAGTAGCTATTTGTTTTAAGCAATGTGCACTATCTGACCTTTGTACTTATGATCCCTCCGTGTCCTCCTCTCACCTCTGAACCTGAAGAAATGTTGTGGAAATTAGAGCCATGGAGTAAAACACCGCCAAAGGAGTGATCCTTAATGTTTCTGAAACACTAAATTATGAATTATTCATAAACCCTGACACACAGTTGCAGACATTTTACAAAAGTACAAAACTTTAAATCAATGTAAAACTTATTCATTAACAGATGCTTCAAATCATTCAGAGACAAGTATCTCTTATTTCAGAATCAGAGCTACAGGTTGGTCACACTGCAATCATAATTAGCAGTCCATATGAAGTAGTAGCAGTACACAACCTAATATAGCCATTATACCATTAAACCATATCGTGCTTGGTGCTACGGCACACTGTACATAAAGGCCGCAAATAAATGGGCTTTATCACCCCCCCTCCAAGATTATGGGAAAGCCTGATCAAATATCTAAATGTCAACTGCGCATAAACACCTTCCAGTAACGCTTTATGCAAGCAGCAGCTGGGGGCGGGGGTCACACATGCTTTGTCAAACCTTCAAATCCCCAGTGGGATTTGATCACACCACACACACAGAATCCACAAACACATTACACAATGGAAACATCTCATCATGCAACAATTAGCGATTGAAAATAAGACGGAGCTCTGGGGTAGGCCTTGAGATGTCAGTATCATGAAAAAGAAATTTAAAAAAAACTCTCAGCTGCTTTAAATGTTTATCTGTGGATTTAAGTAGTGGCCCTGAAGATAAAAGCCCCATTAATGACAGCAGCAGCAGAGTTCAACTACCCTGTATTCCCTGAGTCTTCTCGTGGTGGTGATGATGATGACTGCTGGCTGCCTGTCATCACTGCTCCACCAGCACACATCATTATTGTCACAGCACATGATGGGTCATTTGTGCCCCAGTGGTGCAACAGGCATCGTTGCACCTTTTCTGACCCGTGTCCTAATTACACCCTCAGGACATGGGAAGGGCCTATCAGGAGAGAGGCGCTTGGATCAATGTTGTCCAACGGGGGATCTCCTGTCTGTCAGACATGTGGCTGCTGTTGTCCTCGTGCAGACATGACTGCAAAGTCTCAGGAAACTTGTGAGAAGCTCTCCTGCAGCTGAGAGACACACGGCAGGCTCTGAAGAAGCTAACTCCGACTACTGGGCTTCTTATGAGGTCAGCAGTGTTTCTAACTTCATGTCTGCTGGTGGGGTGTCTGTGGTGCTAATGCAGATGAGGTCTTTTTAGTTGTGTTTCCAGAAGCTAATTGCCCAGGCTATTAGCATAAATAGCAACCCTTATGCCCAAGACTGGGAGGAAGAAATCCCTGCCCAATTATTACAGCCACTGCTGTGGTGGCAGCATGTAATCCCAGCAGCCTGGTAAATACTAGTGTTAGCTAACAGTTTAGAAGGAGGCAACAGATGACAGTCTGTTCCTTATGCAGACGTGTGAAACCTCAGCAAGATATCTGCAACTGTCAAGCAGTGCCTAAGATGAGGGTATGTAAAATAATATTCCAAGACACAATGTACTGAGTACAGCTGGGTGATACCTCAATATTATCATCAATTTATATCATCCATATTATAGAATAAGGTTTCAGTGCAGTTATATAGTGATATTATAATTCTACAATGTTATGATTGTAAGAAAATTACACTGCTCAAAAATTCGTTGAGAGCAAATATATATATATATATATATATATATATATATATATATATATATATATATATATATAAATAATAAACACTGTTAATAATTTATTCTATACTGATCAGCCGATTGAGACTTTTGAAACAAATCATCATTGCGACAGGTACAGTGTCGCATGAACTATAATACTTCATGGTTGACATTTTGACATGTCACAGTAGGAAAAGCACAGATGTAAACAATAAAAATAACAATAGCTGGATTCTTTTTAACCGATTTAGTTTCAGGGTCCCTTTATTGTGTATACTGGCTCATTGTCACACTGCTGTGGCTTATTGAAACAAAGATATTGTTAATGTTATTAGTAACACCTGTGCTTTTCCTACTATGACATTTCAAACTGTCTTTATGTGAAAAAGGCGTATTTCCTATAAATCATGATGTCTTGAATTTGTAGGATTGTTCCAATTTTGAAGGCACCATAAAGTGGACAAATTTCCTTCTCAGATTTTGGACATTGAAATAAAATGTCAGATAGTAAATATAGTGTGCCATACATCTATTAGTAGTGGAATGATTTCGGACACAGCCCATTTTTTAATGATAATGATGCAAGTTTCCCCTCCTTGCAAGATGCAATGAAGCCAATGAAGCCAAGAGTAAGGAGGTGTAAAAGGTGTCAAAGAGTTCTAATCAACAAATCACCGGTGTGGAGGCACACCATGGGTGAGCATGCCCTTTAAAGTTTCCGTGAAGTGTTTTTTTTAGATTAAATGAATCACTGTGGAATTGTTGTGCTGACATTTTGCTTTTTGACATTTGTTTATTTGCGCTTTTGCTTACATTGAACATATTGTATGTGTGTGTGTGTGTCTCTAATTCTCAGTTTCATTTGCAATAATATTTTTGTCATTACTTCAGTTCTCATCCAGCCTCATCTTATGGCCAAACTAACTGACAATACTGGGGTGATTATTCCTCTTCTGTGTCCCCCTTCTTGCATATTTTAACTTACTGTAAACATTTCAATAATTTATGTTAATGTTTTATATTACATTACCATATTACATTATATTGCTACAGTTGTTTACACATTATTAACCTTGTAGTCAAATTTGTAATTGCACTATAACTGTTATATTTCAACCAGCTTTACCTCAGGGGACGGCAAATTTATAATAAATATTACAGTCACATATACAGTATGTATATGTAGCTTTGTGTTTACATTTTCTCAGTACTCCAAGCACATGCATTTTTAGATAACATATACAAATATTTCCCAGATGACTGCCAACTCAAACATGTTTATATATAACAGTTAAGGTAATAGAGTAAATCTTGTGGTTATTTGCAGTCATACTGTACCCTAAGTGCAAAAGCCTGCAGCAGCAGAATGTTATTCTGGCTTTAAAGACTCAGCAGGGAAAGATATTTCAGTGCTGTGATCCACAAAATAAACACTTTATTCACTCCTTACTCCACGGGTTCAGTTGGTTGCACAGAGAGGAGAGGAGAGGAGAGGAGAGGAGATTCTACAAGATGATGCTCAGAGTTTTCATTACAGTGTCTGCGGCAAGGATAAATGAAAGGTAGGCTCTAAATAATTTGTTTGTAGAGTAGAGATATCTGACCTGAGGATAAGTGGAGGTTGGTGGCACAGAATAGTGTTCTGTATGTGAGTATTTATCCCCTTCATGGTAGAAGAATAGCAACAGGTCATCCAGGGTAACAAGACAGGAATACACAGAGAATCCTGTCATTTAAACTGGAAAGGGAGAAACGCTTAGACCTTTTAGCCTCTGTCTTCCATGTTTTCCAATCCCTCTCTCCTAAGGCTGCTTAAGGTGCTGGCCCTGTGCCAGATCAGATGTGTTCGAGCATTTCTCGTGCTGAAGACATGCTCAACATACAAATTTTTCAACACCCGTGTCCTCCTACCAACCTACCCCAGACTCCTTTGTCAGAAGGATGATTGGCTGCGAGGCATGGGTAATAATAATAAGCACATTCTTGGGAACATGGGCCAAGAACAATAGGACAGGCTTGCATGCAAGGCTTCTGTCATGTAAACAACAGCTCAGTAAAATGCTTTTTCTGTGCATAGCACCATTTGACACCTTAATCCATATTAGTCTTGGAAAAATAGCAATTACATATTGCAAATCCTGAAAAAAAGGCCATTCTGTGTTATTGTGAGGTTTATACAGACAATTTTGTAATGCTATAAGACACAACCAATGCAACACTGCACATGTGCTTGGATCCTTTCAGTAGCTTGGCTGCTGTGTTTTTGCCCAAGAAGGCATGCTGCACACTGTTACTGTATTTCCCATTTGACCTTTTTGGTTTCATTACTTGTGACCGATGAAATAGTGTTTCACACAACACTTCTCGTTCCAGATGCAAGGTAGGAGGTAGTTAAGCCAGACTGAGATGGAGAATTAGGGCAGTAGCAATTATAAATCAAATAAAAAATAAAAAAAAATCCCAAAATGGCAAGCTTCCTATCTTTGTTGTTATAGTCTAGTGTTTCTCATGGACATCAATGAGTATTACATTTTAGCTACTCATGCAGGCTATTACAAAAATCCATAAAAACTGCTGTAACCCAGAACAAAATCTCCATGAAAGGATATGTTTACTGTAATATCTTTATAATCCCTCAAGCAAAATGCTTTTCCTCCAACATTTTAAGCAGTCTCTGATGAAACTATCACCTATGTTGCATCACTTCGCAGCGAAGAAAAAGGTAACATTAAATTATTTTAGATTTTTTTAAAGATTTTCACAAGGCTGTAATACAATAGAGCCAATGTACTAGATAAGATCGCTCATTTTGTGCCTTAAAGCTAAGGATCCCAATGAGTCAAAGGACAATGTATCTCCATGTCTCCTACTGGGATATTGCGTTAGTGTGGCTGAACACTATTTCTAAGACAATCTATAGCCTACACATCTCTCTATCCCTCAGCTCCTTTTCATTTATCTGTTTCAATATCCTGTATCCTGATGAGTCTGGGATCGGGGTGTTGACCCGACGTTTAAATCCCAGGCGAGTCTATTATAGTAAGACAGCAAAAAGGGATGATAGAGGAGAGAGATACAGCTCAGAGGACAAAGAACATACATGGCCACCTGGCTTTACAGTCCAGTAGGACTATCTTTGTTAGTGTGTATAATGTTTGTGTATAGGATATCTATCTGCCTGTGTCTGTGTGTGTGTGTGTGTGTGTGTGTGTGTGTGTGTGTGTGTGTGTGCTTGTACACATGTATATGGTCCTGTGCAGACTGAGCCATGGGGTCACCAGAATATACCTTACGGAGAGTTATGGTCAGCCCCACATTGCTGCTTCCATTTCCCAGCGCAGCCAAATCTCTCCCAGCGGACCAAATCCTGTCAGATAAGAGCGGACAGCTATCGCTCAATTTCATCCACACAGACACGCCAGCTCCACAGTGGGGGAGAATGCGCCAGAGGAGAGGGTGACGGTCCTATCTCTAGGCTTTGGGGATTTTTGTGGCAGTCTCTGGCTTATCAGACCTGCTCTGATGTCTCTTTACCAATGCATCAACAATGACAACAGACACTTGGAGAATCATATTCATGTCTGCGTTTGAAGTTTTTGCTCACCAACAGCAACCCTTAGCCAATTTAAATAGAGACAAAGACATGGACAAAAACATATGATACAGAGTCAACAACAATTTCCATAAAACAATTTTTATCCATTTGTATGAGAAATATTCTTTCAATACAATCTTTCCTTTTTACTCAAAGACTAAAACAATGTATTCTAAAATCTAGCCTAATCAAACATTTCAGTCAGTATAAAGCTCAAATATTTGCACTCCGAGCACAAAGGAATCGATCATCTGAATGTGCTTTATGTTATCCAAGAGCTGAATGAAGCAGATATCTGAACATTTTAAAAAATGAATAAAAGCCTTGTATTCACCCTCATTAACTCTAAGGTTGCTGGAGCTCATAAAAGGACATATCGTGCAGAAGCTTTTTCCTCTGTTTCGCATATTCATTACTTCCAATTTTCAACAAATCTGACCTTGGAGCCACTGACCTATGGGCTTGTAAACATAAAGCAATTTCGAACATGCTCTTAAAATGAATAGCAAATTAGTAGTAAAAAGCCACATATGGTAATAAAAAATACTATTGAATATTTAGCCTTTAGCAGGGCTATTTCAAAAGACAGATTCAAGGAAAGCTGGTATATTTTGTAGAGCACTGCATCATCGAGAGGCAGACAACTGAACACTTAAAGTGACTAATAGAACCAGATATGAAATGAGACAAAAACAAGAAACAATGCATACTGTATATTATTGCAACTGCCAAATTACTTCTGCAGTGAACTAAAACAACACTACGTACATTCACACTTCCAGATTTTTTCCATTCAGGTGATGTTCAGAAACTATAATCAGCTTTTAAAGTTGTGGTCAGTGGTGGTGTTGTATTGGACTAAATCATACTGAAGGTGACACTACTCAAATATTTTCAGTATAGGCTGCAATGATCCGTCATCACAACATCTCATTCCACAGCTACGCTGATGATACTCAGCTGTACACTACATAGCTGCCTATATGACATAAAAGGCTATTGCAACATGCAGAGAAAAGAGTCCAGTCATGTTTTGATCAAGTGAGGAATTTCTCCAAAATTAGACCAGTTCTGTCCTTCAGTAACACAAAAGTTGTGTGCTGAGCAATGGAGCAGCTCCAAATTGTTCAAAATTCAGCAGCTAAACTACTGACCAAAACAAAGTGAAGACATAAAGACATACGAGGCTCTGAATGACCTGGCAATAGAGTATATAACTGCGCTCCTCACACTGTACTGTCCCCTAAAGGCCCCTCAGGTCTCCCACTCTAACTAGTCCGGGTTAACGACAAAGGGTGATTGAGCCTTTGCAGTACCGGCTGCTTGTTTCTGGAACAGCCTTCCACTTTGTAATCAAAGCTGATCCACTCATGAGGTGTTGGTTTTTATTTTCTTCACCAAGTTTTTTATTGTGTTTTGTGTGTGTTTGAGCCATAGGCGCTTATCATATTTTAGGCAAATCTCAAATATCTAACAGAAGATAAAACCCACACTCTGCTCTGTGTACATAAAGCACCGTCAGGAAATTAAATGCATGACACCTTGAATAATCAAGTGAAAAGAAAATTCCTGCATTATTCAAGGTTCCATATTCTGCTCCTTTTCAAGTTCATACCTGTATGTAGAATATGTTTACATGGTTTAATGTTCAAAAAATACATTATTTTC
The DNA here is from genome assembly GCF_042242105.1 of Pempheris klunzingeri. Classification (NCBI taxonomy): domain Eukaryota; kingdom Metazoa; phylum Chordata; class Actinopteri; order Acropomatiformes; family Pempheridae; genus Pempheris; species Pempheris klunzingeri. The sequence continues at coordinate 11,710,902 of NC_092024.1, read as the reverse complement.
CTCAGCGCAGACATGGCTGCTGCAGCTGTTTTCAGTCTCTGCTTAGTTGCTCCATTTTACAAGAACAGAACGATCTGCATGCTTTGCTCTTGCCTTTGTCATCTTTGTCTTATCTGGAGCTGTGAAGAAAAACCAAGAACCAACAGCAAGGTGGACATTCAGCCTGCAGAGGGGCTGGAGGAGGTCATATTATAAACAGATGTTGAAAAGACATTACAAAATTCCTGAAGCTTAAAGGTCCCATGTAATGCAAAACTCACTTTTTATAGTTTAGCTACCATCATATTGATCATACTGTCATTTTTAGTGGCATTAATATCTTTTCACCAATTTCCAGTCAAATTACATTCATGATAGTGAATGTATTATTTTTTGGATGACTTTCTATTGTTGTGTGGTTTACATTCAGTCAGAATGGACTGTGTTTAGAAAGAGCGTGTGAAAACTCCAGCTCCTGATGGTGCAGATGATGGGCTATTGATATGTTTGCTCATTGTTCGACTGGCTCTATAAAATGTGACTCACAGTAGCTTCTGGAGTTTGAAGAAAGCCCATCAGCTCATTTCTTCAAAAGTTACGGTCCAATGAACACTCCTGACTATACTCACAGCCAGCCTCTGTTCCACATGTCAGATGTCATGTGGAACATTATTAAAATCTTTTCTCCCTCCAGTTGCTTTTGCACTAAAGAGAACTTCTATTCATCTCCATGCTGCTAATTCATTAGAAGGCAAAGAGAGCAGTTCCCATTTGTGTTACATTGCTTTTTCAAAGCTTTGGTCAGCAAGAGCAGTAGTAGCATCTAGAGCTGGGGGGGGGGGGGTTTATTAAAAACACAGAATTCTCCACACGGTAATGACAGAGATAAATGCGCAGCTTGCTGCCAATCATTATCTTGCTTTTCATTGTACATATTCCATTTACAGAGATAATGACATCTCACTACACCCAAAAGCACTGTAAAGTGGGCTTTATGGATGAAACATCTGCACCACACAGGTATAATTGCAGGCTCCAATCTGACATTAAACCACTCAAAATGTAAAATGTAATTTGTCCATTTTCTTTTAGTTCCATTTTACAAAAGAGTGCCATAAAAAGCACTCTGCTTCACAGAACGTTGAGCTATTGCCATGCACATGTGTAAAGGCTAAAAAATAAAAATCCCCTTGGTGGAGCAAAGTTATAAGATTGCAATTCTAACAATTTGCAAAAGAGGAAATGGATTCTTATCCAAGGATGCAAGAAGTTCTCACTTTTAAAGAGATGAAAAGCAAAGTGAAAAACATCATGCAATGCCTGTTACATGTTCTAAAAAATGCACTGCTCACAATTACAGCCAATTATATCACTCTGTCAGACACTCCTCAGTGTAGCATCTAATTCAAGGTAACTAGCTACCCTACGTTGCTCTTTAGATCACTACATACAGCATGAAAAACTGTTAAAGGCGCTGATGGATACAAGAGAACTGCTGAGGTCTTACTGAAGGGAGGTACAGCAAAATAATAAGGAAGCACTCTCTTGTAGCAGTTTTCAGATCCTATTAGCTACTGAGGGACTCTTCCCTCATAGCTGATGTTGTTTTATCACAGTAGAGCCACGGGAATGGGGACCAATAATCTCCACAGAATACTGTGGCACTTTCTTATTCAGAAGGGGAACCAAAGTACAGCAGTGATTAGCATTCAAACTATTTTGGACAACACTCAAAGGCAAAAACATACTGTTAAAATTAATACAGTCATTTTAAGAGGCATCCTTTGTACGGCTTCTGAGCACGTACATTTACTGGGCGGGATCCCTACTACTGTTGTGTGAAACAAAAAAAACCTAACCAGCAATAGTGATCACAACGTGCCCTTAATCTCATAATGCAGATGGTTAGATTAATGGTTTAAAAATGAACAAAAATAAGAATAGAAAGATACCAGCCACAAGAACTCTTATTCTGAATATAAACAAAGCACGCAATTATTCACCTTCTGTAATAAGTGACTAGATCACGTAGTTCAAAGAAACTGTCTCGTCTGTTGCGGCAGGCCGCTTAAGACCTGCATATTCCCTTCTCCAGGGCCAAGTCATCACCTCCAGTAAAGGTCATGGGCGACCATGATGGATGGGCACTGCTGTGGATCTAATTTAAAATAAAGAGCAATAAACACAGGGCTCATGCTAGTGGCACGGGGGATGATAAAGGATCCATTAGTTAAGCAAAGGTCGCAGGCTCCTCCCGTGACAGTGGCTGTCACAGTGGCATCACAAACAGTGACACGGGACAAGGGGCCAAAGAGGGTCACAGGGCAACATCAACTCCACAGAGGTTCCTCTCCGTCAGAGCTGTCTTGTTTATCATCCATGTCAGAGGGGTTCAAGCACATACCTGTTGGATGGCGATAAGGGAATGACCTCCAGGAATGTCTGAGGTTGTTATGAATGTCAGACATTGTTGTTAAGATTCAGAAATTGAGATGAATTTTAAATGTCAGTTCATTGGCATGCAACAGCGGTAACCCATTAGCAAATCCTGTCTTCTATTTCAAAATAACAAACCAATTAATGGCAGCAGGTGTCCTTTGTGAATTTAAGTATACTTTCTGAGCAGAAGAACACATTTCATTTGGCATACTAGGATTCATTTTTAGTATACACAGTCCAAACTTAAGAGCGTGTGTGCCAAAAGCTAAAGACATACAGTAGTTATAGTTCGCAATCCATGTTAAAACAAACATTTTGAAAATACTAACCTGTGTAGCACATGGGTAATTTGCTGGCTTCAAATGCTCCTCACTAATAGCATTTAATAGTTTCCGTGGGCCAAATTTGTGACAGAATGATGTATTTGGCCAGCGAGCCAAGCTAATGACTGCCATCAAATGTGATTTCACTTTTCAGCCATGGTTATCTCAGTGGAGCCCAATTTATTTAGTGTCACCTTTTAACTGCAGTGTTTGGCATAGACACATGGCCAATGAAAACATGAGTGAAGGCTATGTCCAATTAGTGGTGCCGTTTGGCTAGTGATGGAGATGTCTCATGCTTGTTTCCAGTTTACAGTATGAAGCCTAATGGTGTTATTTGCTGTAAAAGGAGGTGATAAATAGAAGAGGTGAGAGAGTCTAGACACAGTGTGACAAACAAGATAGAAATTTGGGTTTGGTTGATTGAGAAGTTTGTATGTGATTAAGGAGCTCTGTAATGCAGACTTGAAATGGTGAGTGGAGAATTATGAGGTCTCAGAAAGATGTCCTCCTCGTCTTTTCAGCATATTCATACTAAATCAATAATTATGCTCAGTTAATCAGAGATTAACTGTCAACATCTTTAATTTCCTGAGCCAGTGCACCAGCCTTTGTGTGACCAATTTAAAATGTCTAAAGCAGATGGCGTCATCATTTCAAATCTGACATAAAAAGAAGATCAGACATAAAAATAAGTAATCTAAATAATCAATATCTAACATTATCTGCTATTGTTTGGTGTACGCACTATATACCAGTATTTTGTGTGTGTAATCATGTGCAAAAATTGTCATGAAATGTGACTAATACAACCCCTTCTCCTCTCTTTGCAAACATCTGAGCAAACAGACATTTTTTAATTGTTGCTACACACTGCAAAACAATGGCACGTTCACTTAGCTCTTTTCCGTTTGACTTTCACTTTATCAGATGGCTTTTTAAAAGCAGACCCTTTTTAGCACTCACAAGCCTTTATCAGCTTACCATTCATTTACATGTATAATTATTACAGGCGCTTCAGGAGCCATTTGCTAAAAAGCCTTATGCAAATTGTAATTAACGGTAATTAAAAAACCAGGCAGCTTTGAATGGGAGCCACAGTACCAGTGCATCATTTACAAAAACCAAATTGAATCTTATGACTTTACTGTGTGAAATCAGCAGGGGGTCTGATCGGAGCCAAGAATGTCCTGTCTGACATTAAGACCAAAGAACACAGCAGTGGAGTCACATTACTACATATCTGCACATGAGCCAATTGTTGATGTTAATCTTTAACTGCCATAATTGTTCACTCAAATAATGAAAGATCCATAAATGCAATATCTGAAGCGACGAAGCTGAATACCCCTGAGTCCTGCTTAAGAATTTTTCCTGACAAATATGCCCTTCAACTTTTAACTGATTACAGTAAATTATCTAGAGATATGAGTGCATGTCTGTGTTCAGATGGTATATGTGCACTGTTTTCACAATAACATCTTTCCTTCCCGTTTCACAATTAAGTTCCTTCAAGAGGACGGAATGATAAAGCTAATGAAGGATCATTATAATCAGCATGTTCTTTCATCTAGCACTGAGCATTTAATTATGCATGCAACAGAAATAAAAGGCTACACTATACAACGGTTCACTCTTGTTTGGGACAGCATCCCAAAAGATTAGAGGCACACAGAGAACCTGTGTAGGCTTGCACACTTCAACTAAGTAGCATGATGTCTCTGATAAAGCTGCAGATTTCTTTAACCCTTTATAGTGTTGAATTGAAATACTTACAAATTCAAAATTTCAATGTTATGGTGCAAATCAGGGTCAATGAAGTTACCATATATGGTTTCTTGACAGTCTGTCATGTAGCCTGATTGTCGCTGATTGGCTTGGAGAAATCTCGTAGTTCTACTGCCTCATGGTGAGGCAAGGGGCAGCATTTTGAACTCCCACTTAAGTTACCAAATATGGTGCCTTGCCCAATAAAGGGTTAAAGGAACAGAGGGTTTGCTGAGTATTGCAGCTTATTGTCCGATGAAGCAATCATGGATCTCTCACTGGATTTAAAAAATGCCACATTGTTGTCATTCAAGTGTCAAGTGTTACCTGCCAAGTGAGCACATATACGATCATCAGAATACAGTTAAGTGTAAGAAATTATAACTACATATCTAGAGAACTCCCAGGTAGACTGATGTACTATGAACTCAGCTTATGAACTATAGCAATGGGGAAAGTAGCTATAGTAGTTTGCCTTTTCAATAAAGCACAGTGTACTTTCTCCCATAAGGCATCAAAGAAACAAAGCCAGTTAAAAGCTAATAAACTTCAAAAGGATTTCTCGATGTAAACAATATGGTCCTCTAGTTTGTTCGTTGAAGAGGGACATGCTATTAAATTTGTTAAAGATTTGCTTTGGAGCAATTTCTTCAAAAGTATAAGCACACACCACATAGCAGCACATAATAGTTTTGTACATTTTTTGTGCCAACTCACACAAACATGACCATGTATAAAAGAAACCACATTACAAAGTACGGAGGAGGTACGAGAAGCAGGACAAGATGCTGGATCCACTATGTAAACTCTAAAAGTGTTTGACTGGCATCATCAAACCACAGTCATCTCCATGGAGGATGCACCTCTTATCTTGCGGTGATGTGCACATGCAGCATAACTGAGATTAGATGCATATGTTGGGCTGACGAGAGATGCTAAGTAAGGCCCTTAAACTATGTAAATCCCTCTTAAAACCCTGATATTGCTGTGCAGTAAAATCACATTTGGATTTCTATGTTAATGTTTTTCACTGACGGTTTGTGGCTGCACTTTATGGAATTAGTCCAAATTACTATTCAATGATGTCTTTCTTCAAATGTCCTTACTGGTTAGACTGGAACATGTGAGGCTTTAAAGATATTAATGTCTCAGCATCTCAGACCAAAACAAATGTGCGCCTGAGCGTGACTTTACTCCACTGTATCTTTACATAGCAAATAGCTGTTAAATGATGTGAGTGTTGTATAGAGAAGATTTAAAGAAATTGTTTGATATTTTGGAAACCCTGAATATTCAGTTTCTTGCTGAGAGTAAGATGAGACACTTTCATGTTTGTATGGTAAATACGCAGCTACAGCCAGCACTTTGTGCTAGCTTTGGTGAAAACTGCTAGTCTGGCTCTGATGCTCATTGTCATTATCAATTCATCAGTCTTTTTTTTTTCTATTAATCAAATGGCCACTACGCACATTTTTTGGACAGCATTCAAAATTATTCTCTACATTTCATACAGTTAACCTTTACACATTCCCCGGTCACTTCTGCCCATTCCTGCAGAAACTGTACAGCTTTTTCAATTTAAAAACCGATACATTTAGCATATTCAAATTCTGTATTGGGGCAGCACGGTGGTGTGGTGGTTAGCACAGTTGCCTCACAGCAAGAAGACGCCAGGTTAATTTCTGTCTGGTGTTTGGAGTGTGGGAGGAAGCCGGAGAGAACCCAAGCAAACACACGCAGGTGTGAGTGTAAATGTTGTCTTTCTCTAAGTGTGGCCTTGCGATTGGCTGGCGATCAGTCCAGGGTGTACCCCGCCTCTCACACAATGCCAACTGGGATTGGCTCCAGCACCGTGCAACCCTTAAGGATAAGCGGTGTGGACAATGGATGGATGGGTATTCTGTATTATAAATATTTCTATTTTAGATTAACGTTTCATGACTTTCTTGACTTGCACTACTTGTGTTTTTACTTCTATTTTCTTAATTTTCTCTAGGCATATTCCATGTATTGTGAAAACTTACGTGACAAAAAACATGATTCTTATTCAATATTTGTTTAGGCGATATAATGTCAGATGGTAGCAAAAAATGCAATTACTGCTTCCCAAGCCCAAGGTGAAGCCTTCAAAGCACATGTTTCATCCGACCGTCCACAACTCCAAGATATTAAATTAACATTGATGAAAAATAGAAAAGTGACACATTCTCACATCTGAGAAGCTGGAATCGGGAAATATTCAATTACAGAGAGCAGTAACAACCTTTTCATCTAACTCTCAACAAGAAACCCATTATTTCACAAAAAGTCAAACTATTCTTTTAATAAGAGTAACATTTCTCATAAATATGTGGACAGCCCTTCAGAAACTATGTTAGTAAGCATCCCTGCCACATATTGAGGACTACTACATGAGAATATTGGTCTACCATATTCCTTTTATCTTTACTGTGTCCTGGACTGAACTTGCTTGCAGGCTTGCAGAAGACAATGACACAGATCACACATTTCAAACACATCTCCCATTCTTTTCAATCCCTTTGCCATCGCTCATCTGTCGGTCAGCTGGGTATAGATAACAGGCCTCCCTCTATAGGCTCTGTACCCAAATGTCTGAGGGCCATTAAACTGTCAGCCAGGATTTATTCGAGATGGGCGGAGGGAAAAGCCAAGAAATGATCTCCCCCTGCACATGTAAGGGGACAAAGAGCGAAGAAAGGGAGCGGCATAGAGGCATGAGTGAGAAAAATGCTTGAGAGTAAATAACGTGTATGGTAGCAAGTGCCTCTTGATGGCACAGCAGGAGATGGAATCCAGCTTCAAGGAGAATAAGGCTTTTAGAAAAGAAAATAAGGAAAGAGAAATGATAGCTTGTTATTGTACTTGCCATTAGCACATGTATCTGTATCTTTAAAGCAATGGTGCATATGAGGTTCTCCTGCTTAGAAATGAAATGTTTACATCATATTCAATATGAATGTTCTTTTCATTAAAACAAAAAAAACAGCCAGTTTAAACAAATTTTCAAAAATTTCAATTGAATTTTTTTTTTCAACCAAAGATGGTGGTTACAATAGTGTGAGTCGACTATGATGTTCTGCTAAAGACGAGATGGGGCATTGAGGTACAGATGATCGCCATCCAGCAGAAAATGCTGAAAGACCTCACACTCTGTCGATTTATTCGCACACACACACACACACACACACACACACACACACACAGGAACAAGGTGTGACAGACTGAGGCCAAGGATGTGTATATTGATGACTCTATCAGGATGCTACCTCTCATAAGGCATCATCTGCTTACTTATGTGTGTAATACTGACAGCTAGAATAATAATGACTGTAACACATCAGTGAAGAAGCTGGTGGACCTTCACAGTCCTGAATATCTGAATATATTGCCCTTGTTTACCTTGCATCATTTCCCAAAAATGTTTGGTCAGCAGAGCTCGGGGGATACTCATCTAACCTAATCCTGCTCGGAGGAAGTTGATACATGCTGCCTGTGTGACAGATTCTTATGATTCCATGTTTGCACACAGTATCTTGATTTTGGCTCGGCATGCACTGTTTGTCGAAGCTAAGCAAAACCAACAAATTGCTGTTACCCGTTTAAAGCAGTGAAACATGCACTGATGGAAAATGTGAAAGAATCAATTCCAAAACACCATATATCTATTTTAAATATCAGGTCTTCTGGAAATAAGTAAATATTTGTTGAGATAGGGGTCTCAAGGAGAGGTCTTTTCTTAAGTTTTTTTTTTTTTTTACTTTGACTAAAACTAATAAAGTCTGACAAAACAATAGATCTTACCTTCATGAAAGTTATAATGTTTTTAACTAGCATTGTTTTTTACTTCAGTGGTTAAATGTAGGTCCATCGTAAAAAACAACTTGTTACTCTGTGTATCACTCTTATAGTCTACAATCCTCAAAAACAAAAACATTAAACTGTGCTTTCATAGCTTTCAGTTCATAATATATTCTTAAAGAATATGCTTTTTAAATACAACCTTTTAATACACAATTGAATTTTGGATTTTGGTATAGAGGATAATGTTAGTTTCACGTCACTGTGCTCTCTAGCAGATTTTTTCTGTCAACCCCCACTCCTCACTGCACTTACAGACATTAAATAACCTTTGAAAACCTGATTCTACAGAGCCTGAAAGAGGATAAACAGACACACCTTTAGGCTCCTGTATTGTGTGTTACTATGCAGCTTATCACGGGGATAGGTAGGAATAGGCAGATTTAAGGAGATCAATCGCAGAGGCAGTACACTCTTGTATGAAAGGAATTATGAAAGTCTGTAATTGTTATTCATGAAAAATACAATCTGACAAAGTAGGAATTTCCTTCCCACAACAGGCTTGCCGAGAGGTGGAGTGAAAGAACACGTGCCGCTTTATTGACAGCCTAGGGGAACATGATTCCCTTCAATGAATATCATTTGGCATATCCCCATCCCACGCCTTCAATAATTTACAGTATTGATTTGAAACAAAGTCATACACTGTGAAGTGGATAGAGGAGTACAGTGCTTTCATTTAATGCTTTAGTGATCTGTGGCCTCTGATTTGGTGCACAACAACCAACACCAATAAAACATACGTCTGAATTTGGTCTGTGGGGAGCTGTGACACAGGCATCCGTCAATGTGAAATAGGGACTCAAAGAAGAAAGATAATATTCACCACTGATACTTCACATCTGACATCCAGACACCGCCAAGCAGCATGATGAAATGCATCATGGGCCAAATAAACACAACATAAAAACAAATCGCTTAGTCCAAATTTTCGTAAAATCCCACAAGTTATTAATGATATTGCCCCTCGTCTTTGACATTTCCAATCAATTACAGATTGTATCCAGGTGATTTAATTTGATTTCGTGTTGCAGTGGAGTGATTTTGGGATGCACAGCATTAATCAAAGAATTATGCGGAGTGAAACACAGGGGAGGCCTGTTGTCACTGTTACAGCCAAATCAATCAGACTCTGCAGAGACCCCCCTCTGAACACACAGGCCATTTTTATTCTGCTGATACCTGTACATGTCTGTATACACAAGCAACAAAAGGCTTTTTCTATTGTTTTGACACTGTCTTTTCTTAACTAGGGGTATAATCAAAGACAGAAAGCATTTATTTAAATTCTACATTTTTTTTCTCTGACAGTTCCTTCGCCTCATTTTTAACCAGACACTACAGAGGACTTCTTGTATCATGTATCGTATGACTAATAGAGTGAGCTGCTACCTCTCTCCCCCCGGCACTTCAGAATAAAAGGCTTTTTTTAATTATTATTGTGAATATCAAACATATTTTATCGTTTTCCACAAGGTAACCGGTGAATTAAACTCATCGCTCTCATCTAGATGGGTCTCATTCTTCTTTTCTGAGAAAGATTGATGCTGCTGCTCGCCAAGTGAAAGTCGTATTCTACCACCCACTTGGCGTATGTGCAGGTCTGCGTGTGTGGTTCTGTGTGCAGTAGCCACGGATCTGTTTAGCCAAAATATAAAACAGTTATTTCCCCGCACCGACCTTTGTGTGTTCAAAATTGCATCAGTGTGTAGGTAGTTAAATCTGAGCGTGCTCATAATTCACGTCTGGAGCTTTTCCAAGATTCTTATCTAACCGCAGAGCAATTAGCACAGCGCTCCCAGTCTGTTTTTACTGTATGGCTTATCTGATCCAACTGCTAATATAACCTAACAAATCTAAATGAACGTAAAACAAAAAGGTCAACTCCTTTCAGAGACTGTACATGCTCATCTATATACATTAGGGCACAGACCTTCGCTTGACTACAACACAGTAATATCATATGATACAAATCAGTGGAAGCAGAGAATTTTTCTGCGCGGTGTGAATCTGCTTCATGGTAAATCATGTGGAAAGCCTTTTCTCTTTCTTTCTTTGGTCTACCAGCAGATATCCAACAGAAATCCCCCTGAGATCTGACTCCATTCACACCTCTGAATGACACACTTCACCCAGACTGGGATGAGGAGTGTAAATTATTAAATCCAAGCACTGCCTGTCCTCTCCACTTCATAAAATGCTGCACTTGCTTCATGGGAAAGCCCTAGTGATAGCCAGACGATCTTTGAATAAGTATCGTATTGAGAGAGATAACATTCTGACAAACAGTTAGCTAATAACCCAAAGTGATCCTTTTTTAATTTGACTGAATCGTATGGAGACCCTCTTATCGACTGTGTCATATGTTCTGTGTGATGTCTCTCCAACAACAGGCTCCCAGCAGGGAAGCAGAGGATTAGAAAATGATTCTTCTGACATCTCTGGAAAGCACACTACACAGCCAGCTGTCTCCAGTCTATTGGCAGAGGCTACAGCCCATTCAGGTCCGGGCTCTGACTGGGGCACACGCAGGCTGTGGAGCCAGCTGCCCAGTAATTAGCCTATTAAAATGGAGATCCAGGTACAAGTAGAACAGCAATATGAAGATCAACCACTTTCATATCTTAAGCCCTGGGCAATGTCAAAATGGATTTGTACAGCAGGTCTTTCTTCTCTTCAGCTGGAAACTGCAGTCAATCAGATCATTGTCCAGCTATAGTAAAATTATACTTGACGACATCGTTCAGCTTTTAACACAGACGAAGGTCATTCGGCTAAGTTTGGCATACTGTAACTTTTGCCTTGTGAATGAAGATCATCTACATACAGTCATCTCCACATGTCAGCTTTTAAAATCCATCTAAAGAAATACAGTTTTTTTGTTTTGCTTGTTTCATTTAGGGGTGCAAACGACAAGTGCATTAGTCATTAGGTAGCAAATATTTGCCATTTTTGCACAATAAATAACTTTAATAGAGGTGTAATTAAAAAGTATTTTCAATTAAGCAGTTGGTCAATACATTTTCAGAAAATAGGGAGAAATGCTCATCACAATTTAAGTTGAAGTCTTAAAATTGCTTCTTTCAAACAGTCCAAATACTTAAGATATTTACTTTAAAACTATATACAAATGAAAAATGCAGCAAATTCTCACTTTTGACGAGCATTTGGAAGCAGCAAATGTTTGGCACTTTTGCTAATTAAGGAAACTACTGAACATTGCTGATTTTCAAAATGGCAAATTTTCTGTAAATTAATCAATGTTATATACCTTGAGAACCAGTTTTCCATTGATAATATGAACAGGGGTAGTACGAAAAAAAATCACCCCCCAGCATGACATCATTAACTCCAGCAGGAGAGACCATCCCTCTCCTTGAGGAATTGCTGCCTATCTGCACATTAGTTATAAAGGAGACATCAGTCTCTGGTATAACAATGTTGAATCACTGGCTGTATCAACCGCCTGGAACGACAAAATTAAGCTCCTAAATTTCCCTAACGGTGTCTGATGAGTGATGAATCTCTGTGGCTCTCAGGCACTCTCATCCTTTAACAAAGACACATTGATTGTCTCTCTGTCTGGCACACAGACTGATAGACAATACTGTACACTACCACTCAGGGGTAGACAGAGTGGAACAGTTTAGAACTATGATACTGGAGCGACGCAATACAATACAAAATTATCTCCAGTGTATCTTTATTTTGCTTTGACTTATTATTAACAACATATTAAAGTGGTCAAATGGTGGTGTGTGTGTGTGTGTGACCAGAATAAATTCAATCACTTTTAATACTGCAGCAGTTCACATTTCTGAGGACACTAAGCCAGGTAGCTCTCATTAATGAAGAGTGCATTAGACTGTGAATTGCAAAGTGCAAATGAACTTAACAGATACATTAAGTATTGATTTACACAGGGATGCATACTAAAAAGGGCTGGGGAAATGCAGGAGTCTCTCTGATTGGACTGGGAGAGGAACAAACCAACATGTCCATCAAAAATGATTCAACCTGTCTTAAATGCAAGGCGACAGTGCTTAGCAAGGATACAAGCTGTTTTTAATGAGCATCAGACAAAAGTGTGGTGATAGTAGTTGTGGAACTTAATGATGGCAGAGAAGATTGTTCAGGTTAATTTTCTGTGGCCCTAATCTCCCCATGCCTCTGTTGGCAGTTGAGTGAAGAGCTGAAAGTAGAACACTAATGATGTACATTTAACACATGACCTGCACAGACATGCCAGCTATTCTGTTTGACTTCAGAACATCAGATGAAAAATTTACATTCTAGATCACCTCAATCAATACTCCCATTAAGCCCAAATCAATTGACCATTAACAAGCTGTTTCTGACTAGTTACGCAGAGCAAAGCGCATGCACCAAAACCATGAAGTCAATTATAAGACAAATCTAAAGCCAAGCTCGGCATATGTTTAAAAATGATTATATATATATATATATATTTTTTTATGGCATACATATTCAATTTGATTTCAAAAGGTCATCACATCAATTTCCTCTCTCACACAAACATGTCAATCTTGACATGAATATTTAATGACCTTGAGGTCTGAAACAGGCTGACAGTGTAGACATCCTGTTATTGCCCCTCAAACTGTCTGAAGTCATGTACTGAAGTACCATGCAAGACTTTCTCCAGTGCAGTCAAGTGAAGAGAAAAAATGATGTCTACCACATGCATTCCTTCAATAAAAAGTTAGGAGCTCTCTGACAATACCTCTCCCTGAAGAGGAAGAACTGGAAGACAGCCTGTGAGTAGTTTAAAATCACAGCTTTGTCCAGTTATTCACAGACATTCGCAACCAATTTATGTGCGAATGAAGTTATACTTCTGGCCTGCTCCACAGAGACAAGCTTTTACTGTTTATGCTGATAAAGCTTTATGCTTCAGGGACTGTGCAAAAAGTATTAGAGGGACAGGGGGTCAGAAAAGGTAAAGGGTATTGTAATTTTTCTCTTGGCTGAAGATAGGATAGGGAAGACAGCTATTTTTTTTTTTTTTTTTTTTTTTAAACGGGTGAAACTTAAGGTTCAGCTCTGCACACTACCCTAACAGTGTTTTCAAAACTGAATCTACTTACACAGCCTCTATATATGACATCTAAATAGGCACAAGAAGGCTAATCCCATACACACTGTGCCTCTAATCTCCAAATAGAAGACAAGTACACAAAGTGAACAGAGAGATGGTTTTATCCACAGACGCACTCTTCCACACTGTCTGGGCTCCAGAGGTGTGGGTGCAGAGATAAACGAGCTGGAAGAGGGATTAAAATGTCCCAAACATTCAGGCTGTTTAATTGAAACCTCCCCTGGGACACAGCAGAGGGGACAAGAGGGCAGGAAGGCTGTCTAGGGAGCTACTGTTTGGGATCCTCCTAGGTGAACCCATCCCCTCATGACCTCTCAATAGGAGATGATGAATAGTGTGACATCAGTATCCCGCAGGGCCGTACCACTGTCCGCAGAAAAAACTGAGTACCCTTTATGTCAGAGATGGAGCATGGAGGGGTGGGGTCCTGCATGTGATCAATAATTAATCAAAAACGTTAAAAGCATTTACTTTTTCTGACAGGCCAATTGAAGCATCTGTCTTATAAAAAGGAAGGCAGAAAGAGTCCATTTCGTTTGGGAATGTGGCGCTTCAACAATTTCACACATGGAATTGGGAAGCGCTGTTTACTCTGTGAAAACAGCTTTCTAATGTTAATGTTTTGTTGGTCTGGAAGTGCTTTGTACTCAGCTTATGTCGCCTTGGGCTTAGAAGCACATTTTCAAAGTCACACCTGTTTTTATATGAACAATGGACCTAGCACATGTGAGAGGGTGATGGACAGATGATATACTATACTAAGCTCAACTTTACGGACATTTAGAAATATATACAATCAATTATGGGAATGAGGGTATTGATGTTAATGTCCTGTACAGGGAGTGCAGAGAATGTGAACACATTATAATATACCGCAGAACGGTAAAATAGCTCTGCAATAAACTCAGTGGTTGTGAAGATGGTAATGATTTTGTATTCAATTGCATTATTTTGTAAAGTGATTCTGGCCATGAATATTTTTCTAAGTGGAATTTTGGATGCAATCTAAGAGGGTAAGAGGAAATACTGTTTAAAATCCCATCACTGAGACCCATACAGTATGTGATCTTTTGTGTGGCCCATCCCTCCTATAATAGAGTACTGAACCATGTGACTGATACTGCTGAGTGATGGCTTTTGTCAAATCAATGAGATGTGAACAAGTGCTGAGATAATGTTGTTAGCGGCATGATTTTCTTTTGTTCTTGGTTGAGCTGGTGACTGATTGAGGTGGTGGCCATTTTGTCCAAGGTCAAGCATTCGAGTGTTAGACATAAACTTGCTGTGCAGTAGGTGTCCTTGAAAGTGCACCAGAAGAAAACCTGGTGAAACTACCACATTTTATGACAATTTTTCTGGTTTTTTTTTATATCTCTGACATGAGTGGTAGATCCATCTTTCAGCCAGTTGACAAGGATGGAGAAATGAAACAAATGTTAGCATAGTGGGATTTCCCTGTGAGATTACCATTTTATATAAATCTAACTTGGACCTGTGAAAAGCCAAGAGATGAATAAAACGTGGAAATAAGGGCAAAAATGGTCTCACAGATCCATGTTCATTAAAAGCTGAGAAAATAGCACTTAGCTTACTCCATCAGGGAGGGAGTCACAAGGTCTCAGCATCCATTTGATGAAAAGCAGATCCCTTTACCACTTTTTTTCTTTCATGGCAAGCTAATATGGTGGTAACGATTCGAGGTACAGGTACCAGAAGCATATAGTTGCAGAGGCAGTGAAGATGAATGGTTTAAATCGTCATAGCTTCTGGAGATATCTTTATGAGAGGTCTTTCCCATTAAGGTCTGAAAAACTGCTTTTAGACACAAGCTTCAAATGACCTAAAAACAGGCAGCACGTCCATCAGATCTCATTGTTTCTTCCCACAAGGCTCTGTGTGGTGTGATTATGTGGGTGCAAAACTCCTGTCAGTCTTACTTCACACTAAACTCACTTGTGTAAACTCTAGTTTGGATTTTTAATTAGCTAAACTGAGAATATTAATTAGATTAGAAAATGCTCTTTTTGTCAGACAGATTAGAGATGCTTACTCGATTCTCAATTAGCTGCTGAAATTAAGCTGTATGCACTTGTTTGCGTGAAGCCCAGTTTGTTCCAAAGCTAATACCCAGAATGCAAATTTTGTTGAATACAGCAGCGCGGTATAATTCAACAAGAGACAGAAAACAAATAAATCAGGCTGGGTTTAGTTCCTTTGATCAACAGAGAAGCAAAGCATGGCAGTCATTTTCAAAGAGAAAGTTTGACAAATCGTTACTGTAGCATCAGGAAATCAGGGGCTTGTTTTCCATGGGGAAATCTTTGGCTAAGCTATTCTATCAACAGATTCCTGGGACTTCTAGAGAGGTGTGATGGGTGAAATGCCGTGACCACACCAGACGAAACTAGTGTTTCTCATGTCAAAATTCATTTATTAAAGCATTGTTTGATTAAATTCAGAAGAACATTTTGTTGTTTAGGTGCACTAGCAATTGAAAGTAGTCTAGTTTCAGTAACATGTAGCCCTTAAACACTCAGTTTCCTTTTAATTTAATTATGTTTGTGTACTGATAAATAGATTTTATTGTCCCCAAAGAGGAAATTTGTTTCCACACAGTGAGTTATTATGCATGCCTCCAGAACATAAATACATTTCTCCACAATACATAGTGCATTATAGTGATCAGCGGACTATGGAATTTAGAGTATTGTTTCCATTATTGAAAGAATGAGATAGAGCACACTGTAATGGATCATTAAAAAAGATGCTGAGTGGAAAATGAAACCTTCACTTCTGCCCTTAACCATCTGGTGGCACTCTTCCAGCTTTTAAAGACCCAGGAGTGCGCTTACATGTACAATCCCACAATGGGACCAAACGCTGCTGCGCCCACTGAACAAAGGCTTTTGTGATGGAGATCACGTTCACTTTATCCTTACAGTAACACTCACAATCAGATAAAGCATGTATGTACAGTATAGTTCCCGTTTACACGGCTAATTCGTCTTTGTTCTCTGATGTTCTGAAACTCCCTTTTACCAAATTCAAACAAAACCAAACATGCATGCTCTGTGACAACCACATCATGATAAATGAGGTGCATCATCTAATGATTATATCAGTGATGAAGACCAACTCAGTAAATGACATTTCCACATTACAATTCATTAAGCTTAATTGGTGAGTGGTTTCATTATTGTCAGATCAACAGATACATTAAAATCAGCCTAAATTTTCTGATAACGCCTCTTTCTTGGGATGATCATTAGAATGATGATAGTTCATTTTTCCTCTTATGGTTTTCTCCCAACTCTCTGTGCAACTCTGAACAAAACTCAGTAAAAGATGAAAATTATACAGTTCACCACGCTACAAAGTATCCACACTGATGAGGCAATATTTTGGCACTGGAGTTAATGTAGCCCTTATGGCAGCTGTCCTTTGTGTGACACGATGATTTCGCAGTAGTAAGTCGCACCATGAGCTAATGTCTTCAACAGAATCAGAATGGTCCTTGTTGTGAAAGGACTTAAATCGAGCCCCTCTTGTCCCTGTGGCAGCGACCCCCTCTCTCCACGCCCACTGTTTTGACTGTCAGCAGCCCCTCCTCTCCTCCCCTTTTCAGCCCTAATGAGCCATCTCCTGGGGCAGGGTTTTACCCCCGCTAGGGGTAAAGAGGCCATCATGTTGCTCATCTAAAGACGACACATAGCCATGACTTCCCCCTAATTGTGTGCCTGTGTTGGCTCATTTGTTTTCGTCGTTATAAATTCATCCCCATATTTTCCCCTCCCCACTGATAGACCGGCTGTAAGCAATTTGGGGGAGCAGATCGTTTCTACTGGCTCAGGAGGGCTTTGAGGCCTCTCTCTGATGTATGGAAACACCCACAGACACACAAACAAAGCCAGACTTGCGAAGCGCAATAAAAAAATATTAATCACAAACATTCTTCATTATGCATACACACAAACACACATACACACCAGTGAAACCCCTTGGGACTGTTTGAGTCTGTGGCGAATTTCAAAAGTAGTAAACATCAAACCCAGACTGACTGTGACCTGTAGGAGAGGAGACCTTTAGCTGGCACATTAAATATTGATGCGGTAAAGTTATGCAGATTGTTTATTGACCGGCTTCAGAGGAGGAAGGAAATGGGAGAAGGAAAAAAAAATACAAATCACTCCTCTCTGGCCAGCTCCATTTCTGGTGTAATTAGTTTGATTTCTGAATACTGTTAAAATGTTCTTCCTCTTTATGACAGTTTGGTTGTAATTCCACGAGCAAACAAGCAATTAAGAAAATAATTTAAAAATTTGCTGCCTTGCTTAAGTACTTTTCTGGAGTAATGCTTCAGTTTGCACAGGATGGATCCCATGAATGTAGAAACAATTAGTCTGTAATAACTCAATCACACACAATTACCAGCTGATTCAATGTAAACATGGCCCTCCCCTACTTCACTTGACTTGGCTGTGACATTTGCCAGGTGGTGTTTGCCTTTACCATGCTATTAGTCTAATGCCATAGAAACATCCTGTTTGTTCTTGTGTCCTAATGGCCTTTAGTCAGACAGTGTACCTATGAATAGAAGCTGCAATTAGTAGGCCTACATTTGGATCAGATCTTGATGTTTATTTGTTTTTATTTTCATATTATTGGACAGATTGTCCCATCAAATAAAGCAAAAAATGCCTCTGACTCCAATGTGACATCTCAAAATGTCTCAGTTTGTGTAATCAACAGTACAGACCCTGCACAGAGGCTGGATCATTTTAACAAAAAAATCTGACATATTAATTAATCGTTGCAGCTCTTAGGTCAGCATGAAGAAACGAGGGATTCAAGTAGCGATCTATTTGTTTTTCTCTCTTTATCTCTCAATAGACTCCCACAATGCTGACATGTTTCAATCCCTTTTGGCCACAAAATAACATTTAACATTGCACGATATACGCAGGAAATGCTGTGCTCTGCTACTAATTATTTCTACTTAATTTATATAATCTGCTGTATGCTAGAAAGCACAGGATCACAAATAAATGTTAGATTTAAGTCCCTAAGGAAGATATATGCTGTCTGAGAAGTTTCCACGCATTACTTACCAGTGGACTTACCAAAGATTTGTGTATTTATGGGTCATTATGTCACCATCTAGCCAGTTTTGAAAGGGTTTTAACTGCACCATTAACTTCATCCACTCAGGGCGTTAACTGATCTTGGGCAGAACTACGCTTTCTTTCTTCTGTCTGATTGTCTTTACCTCTTCTAATGAGGGGGTAATACATTACAAATTTAATATTATTTTACCTAACATTTGTAAAGATGTAGGAATACCACGGGTAGACGGAGATGAAGTATACTCAGATATACAAATGAGAGGCTGGAGAAAATCATTGCGGAGAAAGATGCTGCTGTCTGCCCTGGTGGCCTTGCACTGACTTGAGTAAGCAGCTGATGGACAGATGGGTATGTTATACAATGATATCTATAAGGAGATAAACATGTATTAAAGGTTAAGAGACATTTCTTTTTAACAGAGAACATATAACTACCAATTAATGCAGGGGTATTTAAAAAGGTACAAGCTTCATAATATTGCATGGTTGATGAGGATTACTTTTTTTCATGTTCATAATCATGTTCACAGAAACTGTTACATTGAACTTAAATTGCATTTCCAGTGCATGACTGTGAGGCTCCAGGAGTCAGACAAGCTAATATTGTCAGCTTCCTGTGAAAGACACATTGTACTGTCAGACAGCTCTGAGATGTAAATTAATCTGACTGTTAAATCAAGGGAGCGAGGCTCTATTGTTTTACCTGCTTCTGAGAGCAGAGATGTGGAGGTAAAAGAACAGGCAGACGCACGTAACATGATGACTCATCCAGTGCACAATGTAAACAGAGGACAGAAGAGATGAACAATTTTCTTTAAAATAATTCAAGAGTCTGTTTCCTTATCATCTAATTTGTAAGTTAATGTCACATTCCACTAAGTAATCTGCAATCACTGTGAAATCTCACATCCATCATGGGCATGGTGGATGATATTACAGGGCAAATCAAATTTTCAACAAAAGGTCTACACTGTGCAGACGTACTATGATACTTTGATTAATAAAGTCTGATTTACTAAACACATTCAGGTGAGTCACTTAGACCAGATACTGGGCTGATAATGGTGTCTGACCTGGTCTCTAGTGCCTGGCTCCAACTGGGTGCTGTCACCAGCTCAGCATTGCACAGTGTTATGATATGTCCTGACCTTCTGGTCATCCAGCCAGCCCAGCATGGGCACATTGCTGGGAATATGTCCAAGCTAGGCAGCACCATGTGGTTAATCCCTATGAAACTATGGTGCAAAAGATACCTACAAGGTAGACACAGTGGAGGAGCATGGCAGAGACAAAGCCTGGGTACCAAATTCACTACGATGTTTTCGCTTTATCCCGGAGAGCTGCAACGATAAAGAGGAAGACAGTGATACAGTGTTTTTGCCTTAGGTGAGACACCTGTTACTGTCTTGACATGACAGAGAAAACAGAGATCAGAGAAGCTGCTCAGGAGAATGGGCTTGTGCTTTGTGTGTGCATAGCTGAGCTCCCATTGCTGACACACTTGTTCAGAAAGCCTTTTTTTTGGCTTTCGTTATTTCCCACACACATAAAAACAGTCATGCAAATGCATGTGAGCATTCTTGTATGATCACACACACACACTCCTCCAGCAAGTACACCTACACGCACAGCATCATAGATGATCATAAGCATGGGCAAAGGTCCTTTTCATATCTCCTTGTGTAAATCAATAGCTTTAAAATCGGCCACAAAACACCGCTCATTTTCCCTTCTATTGAAGTGTTTTTATGGATGTCAGCTACTTTAAATAGCAGAAAAACTAAATCCTGCTTGACACACACCCAACACCTTGAGAGTTGGTAAATCAATGCTGGCAGCCATGCTAGAGTGAGCAGACATTAAATAGCGTCAGTGTCAGCTTACCTCCTTGTTTAGGTAAGACAATCTGTCCGACAAAACATACTGATATCTGCCAGGCTGAGTGCAAAGTATATATAGAGAAAATTTAATTAGTGCCTGTTTTCAAGAGTTGTCAATGGTTGAATGGATGTTGTGATGGGCATGTGTGTCCATACCTACAGGGGATACGATGTGAAAGAAACACTGGAGGAGAGAGTCGGAGAGCGCATGTTTGTGTGTGAGCGCATGTAGGTGGAGGGGATTAGCCTGACAGCCTTATTGGCATGCAGGTGGAGTACTACCTTCTCTGAATGCAGCAATATTTTGCAGCAACCCTCTGACAAGCAGGTGCCACTCAATCATGTGAGCCCCATTCAAACCTTTTCCTCAAAGAACAGATGGTGTAGGACTGAATAACAATTCAGTTATCCTTCCAGAATCCACACAAACACACACCACCATAAACAATATTTCATGTAATAGAGAACACAGCTCACAACCAGTTTGGCAAAACAGTAATTTAGCTAAAGTTGAAATAAAAAAAAATCAAAAGTAAACGAATCAATGTAAAATCATCAGTGTGTGAGACTGCCCTATCAGCAATTCATGCTAACATGACAGCTTACGCTGCAATACACTGTGTGCCAGCAGCTGGTCTCTATGCTGCTGTTGCATTGTGCCTTCAGGGGAGGTTTTCGAGAGGTAGCTTTCATTCCCACCCTGCACTCACACTCAATATGGTGACACTGACTGTGTCAGAGTCAGGCTCTGCTATCAAGCCCCAGATAATTGTGTGGCCTCATGGAGAGCCAGCGCATTGAGTTTAAATTTGCCTTTAGCTATAAGCACCCCACAGCACTGTCAAACCAAAATACCAGAAAAGCAGAGAAAAGGGTGAAAACACTGAGTTTACTGCCTTGAGGGAGTGATATAACCTTGCCGAACAGGTCCCTTGTTGTAAAGTATTTGAGGGATTTTTGAATCAGCTCAGGTGTTGTATAATGTGGGACACTTTGTGAACAAAATCATCTCTGCTTGGACAATGGAGAATGTGATTTTTTTATGGTGCAGAAGTCTATAAATGTGATTCAGTGACACGCAACAGACCATTTAACAGTCACTTCTAAAAACAATTCCTACCACAATTGTATCAGAGGTTTTTTCATCAAACTGTGACTGCAACCTAGATTGCTAACTGACACCTCTCCAGACGGTCTGACAGATTCTGACACCTTTTGACGTCCTTTAATCCAGTTTATCATTATCACCGTTCTCCCCTTTCTTCTCCTCTCTTTCACTTGTTTCCTTTCTCATCAGTGCCCAGACCATGACACATGACCCTGCTGGTCCTCGAGGTTAACACAAAGCCTAATGACTTGGAAAACTGACAGTATGAGTCTACCTGTGAAGCACAGAAGAGGCGACAGTAATTGAATTTTTTAAAAACTGAACAGCATCAGCAAAACTGAGACAAAGAAATTAAACAAACAAGCCCTTTACAATGTGACGGGAGTTTCTATCAACACCTCTGCAACCTGCTGTTAGACAGTATGTACCAAAGAGCCAAGAATAATAGAAGAGGCTATAGGAGCAAAAACAATGCCGTTTAAAGCCAACATTCAGCTCCACTGGTCAGTACACCACGACATAACACTAGCATTTTGCTTGTATAAAAACTACACTGTATACAGCTGTAGATAGTTGGATATCATGACATGGCTTAACGTTGCATTAGCGTTAACTGAAATTAGTACTTTGACTAACTGGTCATCATATTCATGTCTGCAATACCATCACATTTTAGTGATGTACTCTATGTGACTGCATTGAATAGGTACATGCTGATAGTGTGGTATCTGGTCCAAAGCATCAATATCAATCATCTGAATAATACAATATTTTGTCCATGTTTCCCAGCCCAACTTTATTTCCTGATATTTCTTTGCAATTGCTACACCATTTCAAATGAAATCTTCTTGATGGGAAAGGATTCAGTGTCTTGTCATGGAGTAACTGCTTTAGTTTATAGTCCTGCCAGTATTCTGGATCCTGAGGGGGCTTGAAGTAACATGCTGACACCATTTTATCCATTTAGTTGAAAATGAGAGGAGAGTGCCTTGCAGTTTTACGATCTTATCCCACTTGGCGAGATTTCTGTCACTCCTGGTATGTCTAACGCCCAGGGCATGGAAAATAGAAAATATGTGCTCTCCTTCTCTCCGTCTCTGTGTATGTGTTACAGTTACAAACACCAACATGCAAAAATATTTGTCTGCACACTAAAATATATGTGTGTGGGTGTTTCTAACCCCCAAGTGCTTGCCCTTTGCTTAAAAAAAAAAAAAAATAGCAAAGCTTCTGTACTGCCAAGCCTCTCAGCTACATTGTTTACCTCTTCCTGGTATCTCTCCCTCGTGGTCTGAATGGTCCACTATGTGCAGAGAGAGTCAGCAGATCAGAGGAGGCAAGGCAGGCTCCAGGTTGAGTGCTGGCTGTGTTTAAAGTCAGAGCCAACCATTGGCTCCATGATGAGTGACCTGTAAAGAGGAGATGACAGTCAGAGACACAAACCACCTACAGCAGTATGCGACAGTGTCAGACAGAGACCAAAAGACTGAAGCCTTCTGCCCTCATGTACCACCATGACTCCAGTGGTGCCAAAAGCACAAATATTCCTGGATAAGTCACTCCAAAGGTAACCACAGACATGCCATGGAACTTTCAATATAGAAGATTTGTGTTTACGTACCAGTACTTTAAGCAGATATCTAAATCCAGCATTTATGTAGCTTTCTTTTGTTATAGTGGTTTGGTTGAAGAAAAATTAGCCAGGATTGACAGCTCTTGAAATCCCCCTCATTTGACTGAATATGCACTGCTGTAAAGATGCACATCTGGGCCCCCCTGGGATCTTCTATACCCTATACACTACAGTCATACAAATGGAACACCAGTTCAGGCAAATTCATTCGTAGTATTGAACAAAAACTCTATAAAAGCCTCAAATAAATGATATAGCCATGCGGTTGCAAGGTGAGAGTTGGGGGTTGTGCTAAAAAACTAGAGACAAAGAGAGGAGCAACACAAAAAGACTATGATTACATGTCGTAACACATCATGCTGAAGACTGTGGGTGTCCCGCCAGAGTGTAAATCACTGCCTGTGCTCCCTTGGGCTTTCTCAATAGGTGACAGCTCCAGACCTTGTCTCACCTACTCCACACACACCTCCCCCTATACCCAGAAGTGGCCAAAATATAAACACTCTGCATTATAAATGCAAAGACAGGATGACAGTTACTGTAATCTCATACCTGTGCTGGCAGAAAATCAAAACTTCTTGAATATAATCACCACACACAGAGGAGGGTGTTTAAGGTGAACATATGAAGTCTGTCCTGGGTGTTTCACTTCATTAAATTGTCCTTTATAGGAAAAGAAGAATCATTGTGTTGACTGGAGGGAAAAAACTAGATTAAGCTTTAAAGAATGAAACGATAATCTTTGGATTTGGCCTTTCACACCATGCAAAACTACAATGATAAATTGTAGTTACCACACAACAATGCAATTTAGCATTGATCCACCAAAAAGTAGGTACATCATGCATGTAAGCATTATTACTTAAACCAGTTATTTCTGGTAAACAACGCCTTTGTTTAGCAGATAATTACAAATCCCAAGTACCAAAACAGTTGGATGCTCTAGTGTATAGTGACATTGTACTACTGACTGGTGGAAGCATGGTTTTGATTCACATATGCTGGAGGTTCAATAAGAAGAAATCAAATGCACAAAGAATTTCTGCCTTAGTGGATCA
Source organism: Pempheris klunzingeri (assembly GCF_042242105.1). Lineage (NCBI taxonomy): Eukaryota > Metazoa > Chordata > Actinopteri > Acropomatiformes > Pempheridae > Pempheris > Pempheris klunzingeri. Next base: position 11,686,594 of record NC_092024.1, on the reverse strand, counting down.
AATTAACTATATCAAGGGCTATGGTGAAGATTTTCTATTTTCAACAGTAAGACAGTTGTATGGATTGCCATGAAACCCATGAGACAACACGCTCTGAATCCCTACTTCGCCACGATCATTTGCTGCTGCGAGTGACAGTTCTGCTTTGTAACAGAAATGTATGTGCTTGTTTATCCTCCATCTGTGGTGGCATCTGTTTCATATTGTGCTCTCTCTGTGTTTGCCAGTGTTTGGCATCAACACATTTCAAATGTTATTTTTATCTGAACACACAATGAGAATTAGGGAGGTAGCCTATTGCAAGCATTGCTTGCTTGCACCTGCCAATTTTTGATGGCAAATTTTAATTATAAATATTAAAACGGCAAGTATGGATGACTGTCAAATAGATGGCACGGATGTGTTAGCTCCAAGAATAAATGACTGCCCTGTTACTCTCGTTCTTGTGCGTTTCTCTCAAAAGAAAAGAACGAACTTCATTTATCAGTGTCTGGTGGAAGTGCATATAAAAACCACTTGTGCTAAAAGCCAGGGTCAGCATGAACCTTATGTCTTCCATGCTCCATCTTCCACAAGGTCGGGATCCTGTCAAATTCAATGACCCTGGTCAAGAGTCAAGATTACGGTCACAGGACACAGTGTATTTTGGTCGGCTCTCCATCTGTGAACTCGACATGAGGGTCAGAGACAAGACATTTTAGATATAATTTGATACCATCAGTGTGCTTCCCTATGTGCAGCTTTTCATACAACCGCCTGCCTTAGATCACACTGTGGTAGGTCACGCAGTCATAAATTTCCACCCAGGACATAAAGCTGTCTAATCAGGACCAGTCAACTACTGTGTAGAGGTGCTTTTCTCTTCTGCTTTTATATTTCACCATACTTTTAATTTTATTCTAAGCAAAAATAGTTTATTCTATGGTATTTCACATCACCATATTTCACTCACCGTTCCGGGACCATTGTGTGCTCAAACATAGACATAGTAAAAGTATTATTTTCTCTGATAAGCTGGCAGCGCTTGACATATATTTTGGTTTTAAGCATGGTCCAGATAGAAGAGTAATGGAGCCTATGAAATCAAAAGAGGTGCTGGCCACGCTAAAAGAATAAGAAGTGGAATTCACCACACACCATTTCACACATGGACTCGGAGCAGCTACTGAATGAATGTCAAAGGTATGTGCTGTTCAAGAAACCTATGCATTTATACAGGCTTAACCCTCACTCAATACAGAGGGGGATGGTGCACTGTGCCAACCATGAAATTAACTATTTCTGAGACACAGCTTAAAGAAACCAATGCAGCCCACCACACACCTGTAAGACTACACTCCATCTCAGTTGCTATGTAAACATTCAGTACATGGCAAGAGTATATACAGGAGAAACCTCTCATAGCCATCAGAGGATACTTATAAGCATTTTCTTTCATTTCTAATGCAGATATCTTGTTGACATTTATATATTTATTACTTGAATTGAATAAAGTAATACAATTTACAGCTTTGCTATGTATTATGTTGTGCATTATTTGACTGACTGTTTCGGATCAGCTTTGTGTTTTTCAAACATTGTACATTTTAGAGGCTAATTTGAAACAAAGCCTAAGAGTGCACTTAATTTATCCAATCAGTCATCATGACGTTACTAGATAGTGTTTCCCACTGCGTCACTGGTTGCTGTTTGCTGGTGCTGATACTCCTTGTACAGTCAAGATGCAGAGGTGGGAAAAAATGTGGGGGGAAACTTACAGAAAGGAATGGGAGAGTAATTCAGATGTGAAGCTATAGATAATGCCATCTAAAGCAGATCCAAGCAAAGCTCTCTGCAAATTTTGCAACAATACATAAAGGCTCACTTGAAGGATCTGATCCATGTCGAGGAGCACAAGATGAGGTGCCTGCCCAGGGATGAGACTGGAGCATTCTAGATGGGCTGGACCAAATGTATGGCTGTCATTAAGTCAGGTCGGGCAGGTCGAGAAAAAGTTGGAGAATGACATTGGTTACTCAACCTATTCCCTTTACTGCGATGAAACAGCCAGCGTTACCATAACCAAGCTACTGTGCTGTGTATATGAAGTATGGTAGGCAAAGCAACAGATGGAGTAAATGTAATGGTAGAAAGGCATCTTTGTACACACTGCTCAAACAGAAGTAGCCTAATTTACAATTCATCAGAAATGTATGTAATTCCGTGGACATTGTAACTCAAAAAGCAATGCAACGTCTGCCTAGCAATGTTTGCTATTTGGGTAATGGGGTAACAATATTTGGGTAACAATCACCACTGAACCCTTAATGAGACAATTAGCAGCAGAGGATGTCCTTTGAAACTGTCTCCAAGTTTCACTTGCTGGTTACTGATAGCAGGTTGCATTGACAGAATTGTTTATCAAGAAGGTAAAATCATTTTGCATTTCAGTCTGGCATTAAGCTAGGAACAATGCTATGCAGTGTGGCTTCTGGCTGAAATGTACAAACATATAACCAACAGCCTCTGAAGTCTTGCAGTTTTTCTGGACCTCAACTGGCTGCGCATGCCAACAATGAAATGCTCAATCCAGCCAAGCATTTCCATATGAATAACTGACAGCTCTCCTTCCTTAGATTCCCTCCAGTATATACCTGTAGATGCTGACTTGGGGACCACATTCAGTTAGAAGGTGGAAGCATACGCTGTGTCACCTGAGAAAAAGCAAATAGTCTTAACGAGTTGCATGGATTCCTGGAACTCGTGGTCCAGTACCAAATGCGTTTGGAGCTCCAGTTTCCATAGCAAGTCCAAGGATGCAGGCAGTGTCCCTCTTCTGTTGTGTCCATCGGCTCACCAGTCCAAGAGTTGCCTCTGGATTTCTTTTCAGGCTCACCAGATACACTTGAGACTAAGTGGAGAAATGTTGCCCCAACATGTTTCTCTCCTCATTTGACCACTGATGCATTTTGGCTGGAGGATCTTTTCAAGATGTTGGAGGAAACCACTGTTTTCATGATTTAGGACTTAGAACATATATATTACACTGGACTAAACATAGATTCCATACTTTGAGTGGTTTTGTGTGCATTTTGGTGGTTTCTGAACAGCCCCAGGCTTTTTGATCCATATAAGTGGTCGATCACTGTAACTGTGAGCAGTGTCAGTGGCTTTCACTGCACTATTGTAGATACCACAAATTTCTTCAATTCAATTTTTTCCTTTTTATTCTATCTACTGACAATCCACTCTTAAAGAGCACTCACGAATAATGGAGGATGATCAGGCTGTCTAAACTAAACCAACCAACCAGCCCTCATATAAACTTTTAAGACCTTCATGTTAAAAGGCACAGCCTGAGACCAAAACCTTTATCATGTCCTTGTCAGGGGTGTTATGCGCTGCACAATTTTTTGGCTGGGATCAGTAACTTCCTGATGTTTCAGCTAGTTGCCTTCAATGTTGTATGGCATATAAGGATGTTGTCACTGTGACGTCACCCATTGATTTGTGGGCTGCCATTTTGAAGCAGCGAGTTTGGCATTTTGAGCATCCGCATCCAAACATTCAAACTTTTTTTGCAACCAGTAGAGTCACCCTCTGCTGGCCATTACAAAGAGTGCAGGTTTCAAGTACTTCTGCAATGGCTTCACTTTTCAGGCCTGGAAGCTACGTCAACTTCTTTTATACAGTCTATGAGCCCACGTAGCCGTTTCATTGTTTCCAGCCTTGGAACAACGATGAGCTACCCAACACCTGGCAGCAGTTTCGCATTCACTATATAGACATTAGTGGCATCCTGCTTCTCATCTAACTCTAGACAAGACATTTCCCAAAATATCAAACTATTCCTTTAAAAGTATGGCATATTCCATCAAAACTACCCTATAGATAACGACCCTATAGAAATAACAACTTGAAGTAGCTCCTTCTTAGACAATTCTCCTCCCTTCATTTTTGGAGGGGGCCCATGCCAACTTGCTGGTAAAAATTAATTGTGACCTGTTGAAAATGAGAGTCTGAAAAAAGAGTTGTTTTTTTTTTTTAATCTGTGCTGTGGGTCAAACAAGGGCCACATCATCGCAAACTCAATAACGAATGCTCTGACTCACTGCACAGTTTTCCTGTAAAACAGAGGAAGTGACAGGAATGAGCCACACTTATTTCAGCAGGCTTAGCTGCTCAGCCTTCCTCTCATCTCATATAGTCCTGGTGTGTGTTGGTATTGTACACTCGATGTTATTACACTGCAGACTGAGAAAAGAGATGTGAAGAGGTCAGTTTTACTATGCAAAGCTGTAAACCCATTATATGGCGACTTTCATGAGGTCTACCCTGTCACTCTTTATCTGCTTAGCACCCGACAGACCACAGCTCCATCACGACCTCTGATCTCTCTCATATTTGCTTTTTGCAACTTCGTCTTTGAATTTAAAGTCCAGCTGGAGTCCAGAAAGTTCAGCTTTTGAAGTTGAGAGTGATTAACACATAATAACTATTTTCCTTTTAAGTAATCCTAGCTTAAAAAGGGCCTAATTTTTCAATCACATAAAAACAGCTGCACACTGGTCCCATTCACACAGACTGAGTTGGCTTTATGTGACAGGGTTCTGAAAACAGCTACTCATTAATGCAGCCATATCCCTTTGAATTTATAGACACTGTTGCAATTCTGTTATTGCTTAGAAAAGTGACTAATGAGCATGATGTGAGAAGTGAAACTTATCATTAGAGTGAAGAATATGAAAGGGGCCAGCAGAGAGGGTCAAGCCTTGTGTGAAAGGAAACAGGGATAGTGATTGAAACTGCCAAGTAAAACTTGAGCTATGGGGTTGTGATTAAGCTGAAAGGACAGACATTATGGCCCCCCTATCATTTAACACCTTGATTGCATGTCTGCCATGTCCCTGTCAGACTGGCTGCTTCATCAAGGGTCTTTGTCTGGTAAGAGTACCCCACTGCGTCTCGGACCCTTCCCTGTGAGACCACAGACAACAGACGAAAGAATTGTTCAGTAAAAGATCTCCAAAAATAGTACCTATGAGGCTTTGCAGAGTGTTTCAATAACTGTGTAAGCTAAAGTGACAGTGGTGTGACTGAATCATTCATCAATCAATCAGTTTATAAACTACTTTATTACATTAGTTAATACTGACGGGTCATGCAGATTTTCAAGTAGATTTCATAAAAATGAAGTCCAAGCGTTTCCTTTAAGGAGAGATATCCTCATATTCAGGTTCACACTTTTTATATCATTCAGGGGTTCGACAAGACTTTTACATGCCATTATGTTCAAAAATCATTCTCTCTACACACAATATACTGCTCTTTTCACCCTCAGCTACAGGCCTGAGCTCCCACATCAGCTCTACCCATGTTTTTCCGAAGCCTTATGGTAGTTATAACATTTCCATTAAGAGAAATGTGCTGCAGCTTCAGATGCGATTCTAATTCAAAAATACATATGAAAAAAAGAAAGCAAATTCAACAAAGAAATGTACTGCAAATGAAAAAAAGAAAAGCCAACGCAAACACATTAACCACACAAACAGAAATGAAGCAAAGTCAAAAATACTATACTACTAAATATCCAGTCAACATGAGTGAAGTACTCCAAGCCTCTAGGGGGAGCACTAAGTAGAACAAGTTTGAGTCCAGAAGAGAAAGTATGTTTATCTTTGAAGTGGGAAGGAAAATAGTATTGTAAAAGACTGTAAAGGATTGAGGCCAAATGTGAAACAAGAATGTGTACCTTTTTATATCACCTCTTAGCTCAACACGTAAAATGACGCTCCAAGAAAGGATGTCCGATTAACAACCAGGATACAATATTGACATTGTATTGGTGCAATGAGAATCTCCAAATTTCATATTCAATTCTCTCCCACTGTAATGTACACAAGTGTGCATTAAAGGCTTACAGTCTTTCTTTGACTGTCAATATAACTACATTACATTAGTCTGACATCATCTGAGCCTGTGGGATTAAAAATAGAGACTAGGAACATTAACTGCGCAGCAAGCGAATGTTGCCAAGTCTAAAGTTGGGTCACGATAATGACCTAGAGTTAGCGTACAGCCCTGTAATGTGTTGGTTTTTGCCACCAACAGAGCAATTTGCATGCTTTGCTAATACCGTCGATATCTTGGCTTTACTGGAGCTAGCATTAGCGAGATAACAACAATGGCGTTCTGCAAGGTGGATTCATGTCAGTGGGTGGGACAGTCTGATTAAGGGCTGAAGGTGGTCACATGTTCAAGAGCTCTACTTTCTTATGTAAGAAGGGCAAAATCTAAATGTGTGCTGTAATGTTGTGTTGAAAGGGCATTAAAAAGTGCATTTTGCATTGCTTTATTGCTTGGTTATTATGTTTTTTGGGGAACAGGAATAGGAAGAGGAGGAGGAATATTCTAATAATGAAGTCAAATACCAAACCAAACCAAAATCAAATCAACATTATCTATCATATTATCTATAGCTACACTTGTAGTGTGGCTTTATGAATGAAAGTGTTTTTTTAAACATTTGTATGTTATCATTGTCATTGATATTTAATAAACCTTTAATCACTATGTGTATCACAGCCTCACAAGATGGCCATTGTGTTGTATACCTAATCTTTGAAATTCTGCAGTGAGCTGTGCAAATGTTTTTCCACCGGCACACTAGGCCTGGGCAGAACAGAGGAGGAACTGATACAAAACATACAGTTTTTATTTCTATAAAATGGAGATTAAAAGCCCATTTCGAATAGTCAGAGAGCAAATTATGTCCAAATCGCTTCTCCTTAATGCTTTCAATAAAATGACTTACAATTTGATAAAGGGCTGTGGGGTGCCACATCAAAATGACAGAATAATTATGGCAAGGGCTATTTCATTGGTATAAAAAGGATTCTGAATAGAAGGAGAGGCCACAGAGGTGGACTCTCAGTGTGATGTAGCAGTTCTTATGTTTTATACTGTATTCTCTCAAAATAATAGAGTAGATTACAGCTTTATTAAACATTTGAAAAAATAAATTAGGGAATCACTTTTTGTACAGTTTTGGTTTACAGATTCATTCTCTTCATTGTCAGTGTTCATAAAGCTCAGACACCCTATTCTGGTCCCCACCCGGGAGGTCTGGCCCTCCCAGTGACCCCAGTGTTCCCAGTCAGACTAAACAATGATGCTGGGTCACCTCCTCATGGCCCAAGACAGATGGCTGGCTCCTCTCTGCGGTTGCCATCCATGGCCAAGGTCACCTCCCCTGCTCTCAGTGCACCTGCACCCCAACACTCCCATCTTCATCATCATCATCATCATCTTTATTCCTGCTACACCTAGCACACGCCACTGCGCAAACCCTTCCCCCAAATCCCCCTTCCCGTGTTAACAGAGGAAAAAATGAACCATTTAGATTCTGCTAGTGTTCTACCTGTGGTACCAATACAAAACCACTCTGGGTATGACATTTTTCACGAGTTGATCAGTTGATTGATCTATTTCTGCAGTCATTACTGAGGAGCTGTTCTGATTTCACTAATGAAGACATAATACAAGCTTGGCAAACGAAAACACAATGGAAAAACAATAATAACACACCAAAATAATTTTAAATTACAACAAATGCCTCCTTTGCATTACCCTGAATCAATTGGCACCTGTGTCATTCTACAAAGTGCTCCACAGCAGACACTGGAAAGGGAGGTAATATTGACAAGAGGCTGTGATCCATGAGACAGGCTACCTGTCACAATCACAGGAGGCCCTCCCTCACCCATTCAATACAGCAAACCATCAGATCAATGTCCACAGACACAGTCCTCCCCCCTGCAAAACTAATTATCTGAGCATTTTATACTGCCAAGTCTCCTCCAAGCTTTGTTTATGCAGGCTGCAATTAGTGAAAGAGTCAATGAAAAACTGGGGGAGGTACTGGTGAAGGAGGAACAATGGCAGAAGGTGAGAGGAGGAGTCTCTGGAAAGCTGTCACTGCAAAGGAACCTGCAGCAGGCAGGATGCACGAAGCAGGGTGGAATATGTGACAGAGCAGACGGTACACTGGGAATTTTTCAATTTTTCAGGCCATGAAGATCCAACACGGACTGTTCCTGTGAGTTTCTCACAAGTCAAGTCCAAGCAAGGTGCCAAAGCACTCCGTTGTGTAGCGTCAATTCCCCAGAAGTGTGATGCTGCTGGGTCTTTATATCACTTCAGCATGCACAATTAAGTTGCTGTGAATATTTATGATGGGTTTAAAGACATCTTTCTCAGTCCCCCAGGTGTCACAAAGTGGTTGTAATCAGAATTCAGGAGTCCCCCACTCTCTATCGATATCCTGCTCGTCTACAGAGAGCTGTAAAATCCAGAGCTTCACTCTGCTTCTAAATGTCTGGTTAAGTAGCAGGAAGCTACATTATAGCAGCAGCTCAGATTCACATACTGCAACAACCATCATGAATGTTGGACATACATTAAACGCTTTAATTCAGTGAAGTTTTCTTTAGGTTCCTCAAAATGAAAAGTTATGTTTATACACTAAACATCATTTAACAGACATTAATGAATGCGACAGTGCAATTCAAACACTTGCATATCAGTAAGTTTTGCATCGTGTGTGTGAGTTTGGGTTTGTGAATGTGTGTTTAATGCATTTTTGCCTGAGTGCAACACAGCAGGGGGGAGAGAGCCAAAAGATTTAAATTACAATTTTTTTCCACTGGGACATAATGATTGTTTGTGTTCACGGCAGGACAAACGCCTGCCATCTGTCAATAGAGCTATTTTGAGTAAGTCTGAAGCTCTCCTATGTGGTTGAAATCCTGGGGGCAGATTAACATAGGGAATACAGAAATGAAGAAATCTTTTCCACCAAATTTATGTTGGTCTGATAATCCAAAGACGGGTTGTGACTGAATACCTTATTGGCTGTGAAGGGTGACACTATACACTCCACTCTACTATGTGGCAGAGCCAATAGATTTCCATGTTAACAGTAGAGCAGTCAGCTTTTAATTTTCCTCTAGAGAGCAGCCAAGCCTGGGCCACCAGCTTGTAAAACCTAAAGACCTACACGTCACAGTCCTTCGTATGCAGTCTTATCTTTAATTAAATTAAAACCTTGATTTTCCTCAGCCGAGAGTTGATTTCTTTGTGGTCTAATAATGCCAGCCTAATGTGTGCACTGGTGTGTTTGGTCACTGGCAGATGATCTATCCAGAGAGCATTGATCCCTAACCAACGTAACCAAGAGCATTCATGACCTTTACATCAGATTAGGGCAAGATTCACAAATAAGATGTGTATATTGATGCGAATAGTCCCATCCACAATTTATAATTTTACAGTATCTTTATTTAGTTTCAATCAAATCATGTCATCAGATTTATAGAAATGCTTCAGTCAAAACACACCAAATGTTAGCGGCAAATGTTAGCATTCTAACACTCTAACCTAAGATGGTGAACATATTAAACATTAGACCTGCTACACATTTGGATTGTCATTGTGAGCATATAAGCATGCTGATGTTAACTGTTACTATTAAGAATGTACAGCCATGCTAGCGGCTCTGTGAAGCTGTACTTTGACACAGAAGTGCTTTGAGGTAAATGCTAAGACTGTGAGCCTTTAAAGTAGGACTAAGAGAGCAGTCAAAACCCTCTCTCCTATTTCAATGGAGGGTTTTGCAGTTGGATAAAGACTATAAAAAGAATTCTCCACCAAAACCTTGTCTATCTTGCATATCTTATACAATATCAAGCTGTAAGTGTTTTGATTAAAATGATCAGTGATTTAATGCTTCGAACATGACAGATATTTTTATCCATCTTATTGATATTCAGACCTGGCGGAGGTGCCATGTAATAAAAGCACAAAGCCTTTTCCAAAGACTGAAAAAGATTTTTTGACAGGTTTCTGTAACACTCTCTGGTCATCCACCAAAATTTGAAATTACAAAGCTTGCTTTCTCCCTATGTGTAAAAACAACAATGATCTACATGCCAATCAAAATTCAAAACTTATTTTAGATTTTTTTTCCTCTTTTAATTGTTTCCTTTCACACATGGTGAGTAAACAGTGTGTGGCTAGCTGACTAACTTCCATTGCCCTACAGGTATGCACACAATTACGAAAAGCCTCTCTGTTTGGTTCTGCTGAGGGCAGAAGAGTGGCAGTGCCTTTTAATCAGCACCGACGTCAGAAGCTCCCATGTGTGACCATAGCCCCCCAGACAATCTAAAATGAGTCAAGAAAAATAAGGGTTGGTCCCATATGCTTTCACAATCACTCTGCTTTCTCCCATTTCCTTGCCTTTCTCCCACTACTCTGTGGCATTAGGTTGGCGACTCTCGCCTCAGTGTTATCTCCAGACAGCAGCCATGGCAGCGACAGCCAAAGTGTGGAAAACACAAGATCCTGTCTCAAACGCAACCTTGGAACGGAGCCTTATCAAATGCCAGGTATGCCTCAGATGCCTCACATACGTTCAAAAACATCACAAAACTGCCATACAAGTGCTTTAGACATCTGTGAGCAACTATCTTCTCTTCCATCCATTTATCCCCACTTATTCACATGCAGGATCATTGGGAGTGGAGTCTTTCCCAGCATAAACTGGGCAAAAGGAAGGTAAACAACCTGTACAGCTCACTAGACCATCACATGAGCAACAATGTGTTCTACTGTCAATTTTTTCCCATCTACATAAGGAAAAGGAAAAGTGCTGTGTGTTTTCATGTATGAATATAATTCACTCTTTCAAATTAGGTTCCACAGAACAAATCCAAATAATAGTCGAGGCTTTTTTTCTCTAATTTGTTTTGGACCCAAAACAAAGCATTCCCCCAACTCAAACAGTTTCCTGACATCCTCGGCACAGCAGAAGGAAGCGTCCTCCTCCCCTTATCTTAGAGGAAGACACTCTTTGTTCTGAACACAGTGGTGAGAATCTTTGACAACATCAAAGAGTTGCAGAGCGTTTCTCCAACCGGAGTGCTAATGAGAGACGACCATCCTGCACGAGTGTGATTACAGCGGCTTCATTAAGGGGTGAACTGATATTGTGCGCTCAGCTCTGGAGCTGCTGCCTTTGGGAGCTCGTCTCCTACACAGAACTCACATTCATTGAAGATCACGTCTGTCAGCTATGAGTGACTGTGTTAAAGTACTTCTCTGATGACTTTTGATCTTGTGAAAGAGCAATAATGAGTGTTTTCTATTGTAAAATCTGAGGAAGATATGGCAAGCATGTTAAAAAGAAGATTACAAGTAAAATCAGTAACGAACTTAGGCTGACAGAAACATCCTTACTCGGGTGCAAATTCTCCTCAGGGTGAAAAGATCCAGTGTATGCAGCTGAGCCGTTTATCATTGCCTGGAGAGGCAGGGAGCTATTCACTCAAAACAGAGCAGAAGGGCAAAAACAAAGGGGACTCAGTTAGCATTACATGTCAGAAAACATAAACCCAACAAATCACCAGAAACCAACTGAGAGCAAGAAGGGGGGGAAATGAGAACAAGTTGACCCTGAATTTCATTCCTTCAACGAGGGATGAGAGTTTATTTCTACCACAGTCTTCAGCAGCCATGCATCACAGCATCTAGCTGCTGTATTTACAGCCTGGCCACACCGCACTGATATTGTTATGGATTATTCTGTAAAATTGGTCTTTGTAATTTATCGTGGTTTATGGTTAGATTAATTGCTTGACCTTTTTGGCCATGTGTGTGGGAGTCTGTGTGACATGTGTGTGAGGGCAAATTGTGCCATTTCTACAAACCTTGGCTACCCAGAAAAGATGGGAAAATGGAATACATATAGAATAGTTACTCACTTGCCAGATGAGTGATCATCTGATCACACTCACTGACCCATATTACCTGCTATGATGGCTTTCAGCAGAATCAGTTAGTAACAATAGATCTGACTCCACCTTTTGATATACAAACCACTATCTCCTCCCCCTGCTCTCCCTCTAAATAGGGGTGAATGAATCAAACCTCCCCTCCACTTCTCTACCCTCATCCCATCTTGCTATAATTATTTGAGTTGCATTAGGTCTCCCCATTAAAATTAGCAATGTTTTATGGTAATTCCTTTTGAAAAACCCTGTTGCTGAGGGAGATAATTATCTCGATTATTCAGGCTCTCATACCCAAGATGCATAGGGCACAGCCTCCCATTTGCTAGGGGCCATTCTTACCCACAAGTGGAAATAATTGAAATGTGGCAGATGTTTAATTATTGCCATTTCAAACACAGTAGATCGCAATGAAGAGTGTATCACCCTAACATTAACAAGTATGATAATCACACATTTCATACAGGGTGAGAGTAATTATTTTCTTAGTAATCTAAATGTAGAACTAGTGAAATGTTTATCAAGTTCATGATTCATCACACAAAGGAAAACTCTGAATTAATTCCAGCTTGCTTGCAGAGCAAAAAAATAGTGATTCAAGACTGAGTCTGAAATTGTAATTCAGGACAGCAACATACAGTACAGCAGTATAAAAATGTCAAACACAAACATTACAGCAGACAATAGCAGAAAACACACAGTACCATATATGATGTATGATGTGTGCAATACCAAGGCAACATGATGGATCAGTGGCCGGCTTTCAAAAAGACTCTCCAATAGGACACCAAAAGGAAGCGTGCTGGCCTGATATGATCTGGAATTCTCTTAATAACAAGGGTAGGCACAAGGGCACTCGTCTCAAAGGACATCATTTATTATTAATCTGAAGAGCTCATGAATTAACAATGACATAATCTCACCATATATGTTTTACATCATAAACAGGAAAAACACTATTATGACCAATATTGTCTTCTGTCTGTGCATGATTAGAATTCTAAATGGACAAGTACATGCCACACAAAAGCAATATTAATATTTGATTGAAATGGAAATAAAACAACTTTGGTAAAATCTTGTCAGATCCATCATTTAGTCATCTAAAATTAGACATTAGTTTGTACAATTGATTGTAATTAAAAGCTGCAGTAAGCCTGCTATATCCTCCTCAGACACAAACATCAACATTTTCACCTCTTTGAATGACACAAAACTACAACACAACTCCAGTCCTCTGCTCAAGAACAAGTGAAGTGCCTACTTGTTTTGGGATGGTTTACTTAATTTTCTTTTGAAAGATGGATTAACACTGTGTTGGTTTTGGTGTTTTGATGAGGTTTGCTGACAATGACAGAAAGGTAAAACATTACCTCTTTCATAACTTTAAGATCATATAAGAGCCGTCCATCAAACACTTTCATATTTCAGGTCAATTCATATAAATTAGCCTTAGAAAAGGGACTCCACAAAAAGGTGTCCATCTGTCTTTGTGCTTGTGAGGACAGATGTCTCTCGCCCTATGGTCCACCTCTCACCCTCTGAGCCTCCCTCCTCTGAAGCAGGTCTTTTAATTAAAACATCGTACTCGGACTGTACCATGTGTGTAACGCCCACTCCTTCCATTTAAGGAGCAGGTCGAGCCCAGCATCAAGCCGCACTAGATGCACAGGGCCTGCCGGGACAGAGATGTGATAAGAGTAGACGTGATACAAGCACTTCACTGCAGGGTGGAGTGGGGACATGGAGATACAGCCATGGTCCAGCTGTCCCTCTGTTATTGCCAAAGAAAACAGTTGCTGCACAGGTAAACAAACAGGTTATCTGACAAATTTGCTGAATACTCATTTATTTACAAGAACCCACATTGAAAGAGTCAAGATCTCGTCAGTGATGTTCGCTTATCAGCCAGACAGAAGAACTATAATATCCATCATGTTTTATGGACAGTTCAAACAGAGGGCGACAGCTACATGCGGAGTCAGACTGGCATGCCCTGCGGCTCCCTGCTGCTCTAGTGGAGCAGGAGCATCCTGAATCAGTCACAGAAACAGATTTAGTGCACATCTGTACGCTCGTTGGTGTAAAGGTTTAGAACAAGCTATCCATGTAAATATATTGTTACATTATCTTAACAAATTTCAATTGGCGCTGTAATCAAGGTCTTGTTAGAAAAGTTTAAGTAGATTCCACAACTCAGTCCAGTTGAGATTGTGTCAAGAGCAGTTTTAAGCAATAAAGGACACTATTAAAAACAGTCATGATTCTATAGGTAACTGGAGAGACTATAGCTTTCATCTGGCCTTACAGTACTGTTAAACTCCATGTGCTTAATACAGAGTTGTAGTAAGCACATGGAAATGCTGTTAAACAATGTATTTTCATTTTGGGAGAGAACAGACCTCTCACCTGATGGAAAGCAATTCAGTGTCTGTATATCATCAGGGCTTTAGCTAAGAAATGTGACAAGAGTCCAAATGAGTAAAGCTTGACAACATCATGCCAGTATTTCGGTGGTTGGTGTGGTTTCAGTCAGTTAAAGCAAACCATTTTCAGACATAACATGACATTTTATTCAGTCAAATTAAACAAAGCTCATAAACTGTGTGTGGAAGAGGAAGATGGACATTTGCATGAAATTGCTTAAATGCAAACTGTGCAGATAACTTGAAAATTTGTGTAGGTGTTACATGTACAAGTGCATATGGGACAAGATTTGTGTGCAGGTTTTTCCCTAGGGAATGCAATTATGTACCAATTTACACCCACTCACTTTTCTACGCTGCATTTATCTTTAGCAAAGTGCACTTAGGTTGAAATGAAGCATGGCAATGGTCTCTGTTTATGAACACTATCAAAACACTGTGGAATTGTCTGCCATATGCTCCACCATGTTCAGGTTGCCCATCAAAATGACTTCAAATTAGAGAGAATTTATCCCTCGCATTCCTATTTGATTTGGGCTTTCCCTCTAAGTCCACTTAGCTTCAGCAGATTACTGCTAATTGGTGTTTTTTTCTTACCAGGATGGTTGCCACATTGCCGGAACATCTCTCATGTCTTGTTGTTTGATACAAGATGCGCTTCTGTTCGGTTGGTAACATGCATGCACAGTACTACGTTTAACACTTCAGCCCATGGAATCGGTTCCCCTAATGCTTCTTTGGATGAGTAATCGAAGAGCAAGAGTAAATCTCCCGAAGTGGTAAAATGTCTACAAACACTATTTAACAATGCCTGATGAATATTCAGAGTTCTCTTGCCCAGGCAGGAAATCCCTATCAGCCATTTTACAAAGTACAGCACATAATTATGCCACCTCTAAAATGGAGATCTAGCGCCCAGTCTTGTCTGATGCCCCCAAGCTTTTAATTAACTAAATTACTGCATACTTCTCCCCCCATTGATTACTGCTATGGGGATTGATTATTTCCTCACGCACATGCACAAGACTGCTGGAGGTGTGAAAGATAGTTCTAATGAGAAGAAATGTTGAAATTGTAGAAAATCATGACAAAATGAAAGTAAAATATAGACATTGTGAAAACATAAGGTGTCACCCTTCTGTTTGACCTCATTTGCAAATGAAATGTATTACGGTTTTTGATAACAGGGGTATAAATGTCCTCTAAGCGCAGACAGAGGACAGATGTCTGGCTATTACCACGGTCTTAGCTCTGGATCACTGTGGGGGGACACCAAAACACAGCCCGCCCACAGATTACCTGTTTATGACTGCAGCCATGGGGAGAAAACCACATTTACCCCACCTATGTGGCTATTTTACTTGACATGTGTGAGAGGATGGGCAGGAGCTGGTGAAGTTACATCTATACTTCTTTATAAAGATAGACACTTTGAATCACAGTGAAATTGCAAGGTTAAATTGAGTAAGACTGGATGGAAAATTGCAGGCAATGTTTTGCTGCCCAGTGCAGAGTGATTGTGTGCTTAGGAGCGTGTGGTGTGAACGTGATCATTCAGCACTTCCTCTAAATCTAGAGTTACTGATCAGACTGGTTCTTGTTTCAGCCTCACCTTGAGGTCCTTTATAATTTGAACTAGCATTATTGTGAGCTGAGTAATATATCTCAGCCTTCAACCACACCTTAATAGAAAGGTAATGATTATGGCAATAAATTAAACTTCACTTCTAACTTCACTTGTTGTTAAAAAATCTTTATATAAAAGTGTGTACATGAACATTTCATCAAAATAATACACAAAGCATATGAACCAAAAAATCCCCACTGTATATGAATAACATAGTTGTAATTCCAATCAGGGATACTCCCATTACTGCACGGTTCACAAGTACTCACATCATCATACAATGAAACTGTGCCTGAGGCTCCCTTTGAGACAGCATCAGGGTTGGTGCTTTCTGAATTACTGTAACTTTACAACCACAGGCAGATTTTGAGACCAGCCCAAATAACATTTAAAAAATTGTAAGCCAATTTAAATACACACATACATATGTGCAGGCACATATTCACTCTGTAAAATTCCCATGGACTGTGAACCCATTGACTTTGCCTTGTGTCAGGGACACATCAGCTGGCGGCACATCTGTCCAGAAGCTTGCTGACCATTCTTATTTTCATCCAACAGGGCAAATGTTGCTGCTGTATGCATATGGCACCTTTTGTGACATTCAGAAGAGATAATTTGCAGTCTCTCCACCACTATGGCATTCAGCAACATGGGCTCCATGTTATGATAAGATCTCTCTCCGTTTTCCTCTCTGCCCCCCTTCTTCCCCTCTTGGGCTCTCAGAGAGATGGTACAGGCTGCGGCTGCCACAGCCCTGCTGTCAGACTGCCACTGCAGCATCTCTCTCCCTCTTTGGGCCCATGGGGTACAGCTGACAACACATGATCCTCAGAGTCAGACAGCCAGCTCGAGCAGAGCAAGACAGCCCTCAGCTAGTTCTGACATATTCCAGGGCCCATTTCAACAGATGGAGTTTTTACAGGTACCGTTTGGGGTAAAATACCTCGCTTGAGGGTACAGCATCTGGTCCACAAATTGGATGGTGTACCCCACCAACCCCCCCTCCATCTCACATCTTCAACCTCTATCACCTCACCCTCCTTGCCTTTCTCCTTCTCCATTATGCAGTAGATAGGTACTGTCCATCAGAACAAATTCAACATCCTTGTAAGTATAAAAAAAAACCTGCTGTAGAGAACACACGGCACTGGTGAAGCATTATATGTTGATTCATTTTTAGATAACGTTTCAGCCCATAATTCCTACCAATGTCACGCACTAAACATCTCAAGCATTGCATCAACAGATACAATTCAGCTCCACTGTGATTTTTTTCTCCTCTGCTCAGCTAAGGTCTATGACATGACGTGTGTTAAATCTTATTTCCACAGCAACTTGAGCCTTGTGGACCACTCCAAGTCTCCATCACTCACGCTGCGCTCAATAACCTTGGACTCATATTTCTCTGGCAGTGATTTAATGACTTGCAAAATTACATTGCGGTTGGTTGAGCCTGTGTTGATGTTGATATCGCTAGTCTTTACTGTCCTGTGTCCTGTCAGTCTACTCCTGTTATTTATCATGACTTACGCCATGACACATGAGCAACGCCCAATCGGCCATTCATCTCCTTCTTAAATAATACGTGCCAGGCTGAGTCCAGATCAGAGGGGCAAGGTGAACTATGAGCTTTTGAAAACTGCAGTAGATGAAATATAGCCATCAAGGAGTTCCTCTGAAGTTGTGCCACTGCATGTCCCGCTAAGGCCTGACAGGCTGTAAAAAGAAATTTACACATGCAAGACAGTTACTGTGGTTAGATTAGTGAGCTGCTTAATCTTGTTAGGTGAAATGTATGTGTTTTTATATTACAAAATGCAAGAATATTACCATTGTGTTATGTAGGAACTGATGGAAATTCTCAGCCAAAGTATAAGAAAGCCCTGGGAGAAGACTACATAAGAAACAGACTTAGTATTGTAGACAAACTACCTTTTCAGACCCCTTTGTTTCATATGTCACAGTAAGGGCTAAAACAGAGGTTCTCTTCTGCATAAAAACACAATTGGAGAGGGGGAGAAAATCAATATTTGAAGAGTCTCAGTCGGTGCATTTTAAGTAGTCAATGAGAGAAAAAGCATGCATATTCCACCATGTCTGAATTATTAACAGTTCTATGGTTTGCTGAAGCATAATGTCAGGAATGTGAAAGGATGAAAGCATCATTAACTGTTGGCAATAGCGTGTAGTCGCAACAAACAGCATTTTTTTTTAGGCCAGCACCCCAGTTTACTGTGAATATCAGCTTCTGAGAGCATTCCTTCCAGTTGATATCCCCAGTGACTCATTTATTTGTGGTGCGGCAGCTAGAATACATGAGCATAATACATTACATAAATGCTGTATGTGATGCCATGATAAACATTTACACTACAATATGCTGTAAATGGGCATGTTGATGGGCCCACCTGCTGCAAAAACTATTCTGGCAAAAACCTGAACTTCCTTTTTACTGAACTATTCTGAGTAGCGCCCTTTTATTTCTATATTATACTGTGGGTGTGAATTTAATGGATCAAACTGGATGAAAACAGTTCAGACATTTTGCTGTTCTTTATTGGAAGTAGGTCTAAGTCATTAATTTACTCTTGGACTGGTCTAAAATAGGAATATATGGCATCCTTCAAGAAAGAAAGTCCCAATATCACAGCAAAAATGTTCTTTTATTCCTTTGTCACATCTCATGAAGATGTAAGAGACAGCACCAACAACGAGATTAACACTGATATGACACCAAGACAATCATGGCAGACAAATGGCCAGTAATTCAATCACTGGTGCAGGACATGTCATGTCAACCAGTCTATTGACTCTGACAGGCTGCACGAGGTGCTGGCAGACTTATATTGACCCGGGGAACACAAAGTGCTGATGCATCATTGTGTAAATTAGGATGAGACTGGTCTCCTTCACCTTTGACCAATAGCTTAGGTAAGGCAGACCTAAAAATTCAGAAGAGAGGAACCGTAATATACTAAATCCTCAGTAAAAGATGACCATTTTCTGGTGCAACATTAACATTCATCTGGAGTATATTTGTTAACGGCAATCATGTTTTCTTCTTGGCCGTCAGTGGTAAACAAAATTATGTATTTCTTACACAAATATACAACACAGAAGACAAAATAAACCTGCACAATGACTCGTAAGAGCAATGTTTGGATACTTGGAGAAACATTTAAAATTCCAAAATTAACATCACTTCATTTCCTGGGCAACTAGTGCTTGCCCAAATTTATCCAAAACATTTACTACTGCAACCATGGATAATGCACCAGATACATGAACAAGAAATATAAAGGAGATGGCAGCACTGATGAAAAATAACCTCCTGTATCCCTTCGGTTCCCCTTCCCATCATAGCTCCGATGCATGTCCAGCCATACCAGATCCAGATGCCATTCATTAAATAATTTACGTCCGGCTGAGATGAACTTGATTGAATTGATCTAGGCAAGTCTGGTGGAGAAAAACCAATGGGCCACAATGTTTGGATTCGCTGCCAAACTGCAGGAGAATCAGTGTTTCCGGAGGATTTATTGAACACATTACAGCAGGAAGCATAAACAAGTGCCTCTCACCAGCATGACTAATTCCATTACAAAACAAAAACCTTAGTTTGTGTTTAGGTAATCACTGTTCGGACACAGTGATGGACAGAGTAAACACTGTTGATTAACACCTACATTCATCTGCCATGATGTGAATAAAACACACAGTGTCATTCAGGCTATTAATTTTACTGACATCTAAGCCGGGTTGGTAATTAAAACATGCTTTGTCAAAAAATTCCTCCCCTTTCAGGGACACAGCTCAGTCTGTCTGTCTCAGCCAGTGTGTGGAGGGGAAAGGAGGGGAGGGCAGGTTGGAGGGTGGGGCTCAACCACGGAGAACTTAACCTGCATTTTTTTTTTTTTTTTTTTACCTTTGTTCCAAAGCACTTGCAAAGGCTTTAACACAAAGACGATAGAATGGAAAATATCAAAAAAAAGTTAAGGTGGGCGGGTACTGTGTGACAGACTGCACAATCGGTGGGGGCACATGAGGATGGGTGAAGGTAGGTGGTGATACCTGTGCCATGACACCTCAGCTGCACAGCTTGTATGAGGCAGGTGTTGCTAGCCGCAGGGGTTGGACCGTCTTTCACCTTACTGTACTTGATATTATTCCACCGTCCAGCGCATGCAGAATAGCACTGCACATACAAACATGGGCAAACAAACGTGCACACAAAGAAAAGAGAGGTGGATGGGGGTGGAGACACATGCAAGGCAAGCGAAGGAGAAGGCACAGAAAAAAAGCTGCTGCTACTGCTGCTGCTGCTGCTGCTGCTTGTGTAAATTGGCTGATGCTGCCTCCTCTTTGCCAGATTAACTCCACAGGGCAAGGGAGAAAAAGGAGGGAGGGAAAGAGCGTGAGTGGGGGGCTGGGTTCAGTCCTTTCATCAAAGAGCCTTTCTTTCCCCCCCTTCTCTTTCTTTCTCTGTGAGGGAGTGCCAACTCCAGAGTGGGCAATACGTTCTGTGATTTTATGTCAAAACGTAAAAGCTACATTGTCAAGGCTGGAAATCACACCTGGCAGTAATAACAAGCTTTGCCCAAAGTCTTACAAAACATTATGCATCAAATCCCTCCACTTTCACTCTCACAATTTTGCTTAAATTTAGTGCAACAAACAACAGGCTGCAGAATTTGTACAGAAGTCATTCCAGTGGATGCGCTTAAAGCACAGGCAGAGCACTGGAATAACAATGAATTTTGTGACTCATCCGCATGTCCTATTATTCTAATTCCAGCTCCTGTGTCCTGTGTTTGGGTTTGCGGTTTCCAGGCCCTACGGCCAGGATGTTTTAATCTCTTGTGCCTGGCCTGAGGCCATGAGGACGACCCTCAACCCTGACAGACAGGTCTGCTGACACTCCTCTGCTCTCTATTGTGAGGCTGTCACATCCTTCTCTCAAATCCCCGGCCCACTTCTGTCTTCCTCTCTCCCCTGAGTGGGTGTAATTACATTAAGGAGTCAATCCATGCTCAACCTTCCTCTACCCACATCTCCATCCCGCTGCATATCTTAGCAATAGCTTTTCCATTATCCTTGCCTTGGGCAATAATAATGACCTGTGTCCAAGGGGCCACCCCCCTTTAGCTCCACAACAAGCGCACCTATTCCAAAAGCAATAGCACACTCATGAAAAATTATACTAAAAAAACAAACTATTTGGCTTGTTATGTCTTCTTTTTCATTAATGTGGTTAAATTTAGGATTTAGCTAGTGGTTGAAATTAGACGTGGACCTCCCTAATACATCGTTTTTATGTCATGAAAAAGATGTTAAGGACAAGTCAAAAGGCAAAAGGAGGTGTATCCATGGTCTTTATGGATAAATTATATTTTATTTAATCCAGGGGGGTTGAAGTTCACCATGCTAATCAAATTAGGGAATATTCACTCTGCTTGATAATTCCTTTAGCACCAAACCTGTAGTTGTAATTACATCACTTGGTTAACATCAGCATTTGGCTACTGTTAATCTAATTCTGTATGAAGTGGGTGAGCATTGCTCTAAAGTTGTTTAAATTGAGTTATAGGCTATCGTTTTCAGCATTTCACCCAGATTTCCACAGGCTCCAAATGGATGATTTGCTGGTGTGCAATGTCCCTGAGGAAATCAGAGCCTGATGAGACATGAAACTAAAGTGACAAAAGAATTGCTGCATCAAAATAAAACATCAATCATCATGGTTTTACAGCAGCTGTACAATCAAAAACATAGCATTAATGAGCTGTTTATCCTTGTTTCATTACAGTGAAGCAGTAGAAAAAGAAATTTAAAAACGCACTTGTTACATACTGTAACACAATGTTTTGAAAAAAAAAAAAAAGAATTATGTTCATTCTTTCCTACTGGTTTTATGCAGCTCTGATGTTGCTGGCATAATTGCAGTTCTGTCCAATGTCGGTCACTATCTGGGTCTTATGTTTTAATATCATTTTAGAAAGCTAAATTCAAATCAGTGAAATTGCTACTTTTACATGTAAAGCAGCCTATTTTAAATAGGATAGCTGAGAAAATACTGCTGTAACCACTTCAACTTGTTTGAATTATCTCATGAAAGATCAAAGTGTTGCAGCCGCATGTTCAATCATGTACAACCTTACTGAATTATTCTCCATAACTCTGCTATTGATTAGGAAGGAGAGATCAGTACAGTACATTTGAACCAACTACAGTAGCATTGCTATCGGCGAGTACGAGAAAGAAAGGAAAATTGTCCCATCACAAAGCCAAGGCACCATTCCCTTTCTCGTTCTTATACATGTGCTTCAAAAGTATTTATCCATCCTCTGCCTTTGCAGGGTGAAAACAATGAATTTTGCATGGCTTCTCTCCAAAGACAAAAGTGCCAGGTTTGTGAAGAAGGCTGGCATTGTGGTGCCCCCCAGAATCCACTCCAGACCCCCTGCAAAGAACCTCGTCTGAAGTTACTCAGAGAAGAGAGGAGATGCCTGCCTGAACGAGGCCCTGCTACTCCATATTCATGTATGGGTTTGGGGGGGGGGGCTCATTCATCAAACACAGCAAAAAGTCAAACTCAAAGCACCTCCTTTTTGGGATATAGGGGCCTGTTTGATGCTTGCAGGGGTGCACTGTCATGGAAAAAATTAAAAAAAAAAAACAACAAGCACACTACTGGGTTCTCTTTTGTGAGGGAGAGAAGTAGTCTCCCTGTAGTCGGTCCCCCATGTCCATAAAACATTTTTCTAGCACAGAAAGGAAACCGATGCTACATTTTTTTTTTTTGGATGCGATTTTGATCGTGACATAATGCTTTTATACAGCAATCCACTCATTTTCTCAACCAGGTGGGCAAATAGTGTGTAAAGGTTGTTAGGCAAAATGTCAACTATAAAATTTGGGGTAAATTTTACTAATACGCAATACAGCATTACACTTCTGAGACAAGTGAACTATACTATATAGTCCTTGCAGTGTAATGAAAAATCCATTCCTAAAAGTCTCCCTGACAAAAATATTCAGATCTGGAACAGCACTATAATGGCAATAGAGTTTATACTCATCTAAAACAGGATATTACAATTCAAAGCTTGTGCTAAACAGACGTCAGGTCGAGAAAATCGTATTTAAATTGGCCTCAAGAGCTTGCAACATGTATACAACTCCACAATTAGCACAGTGCTACATGTTATAATACAAGCTACAAGGAGGTCTACCAAGTGAGGTTGGATGATGCTGTACCGTAGTGTGACAAAAGTCAATTGTCAACTGTTTTGATGGGCAACTTTGCATTTTTCGCTGGAGCATTCTGCTGCAGCAGCCCTGTTTCGCCCGTGCAGTGGTCTCCTTACAAGATAATAAGCCTGTGTTTTTTGGTGCAGTGTTATTGTTGGTCTGAACATGGAATGTTCAAGTGTATCACAAACCAAAGTCATGAAGCTTCTTATTCAAGAACACTACAGATGGTTAGAAGGTCTTTTAACGGGCAACAATGCACACCAAGCATTTGTGTGCGTTTCATGGCTGTGCGCGGCTTTGTCACAGAGGATGAGAGAGGATGGGGCTGGCTGCCAACAGATTGTCAAAATGCCCTCAGTACAGAGTCCAGCTGCTGATTGTGCCATTTAAAATGTATTTTGCTTTCACCGTACCATTCTTTCCACAGAGAGAGGGTGAGAGAAAGAGTTTTTTCCATTAAAGAAACATCCTGTTGGATTATTTTTTGAGTCAGCAAATGCTCAGATTATTATTTAAAAAAACTACCAAGTTTGGGAATTAAATATAGAAACTAGCCATGTAAATTGAAATAACAATCCACTCTTCTCATTTTCATCAGATCCAATCTGTTGTAGTTCTGTAGACTCTGACCAACATAACATCTCAGGACAAACCCTGCAATCCATGTAGTACAAAAGTGGGTACTGAGAGTTTCATATGTGCCCTCATTTTTCAAAGTGAACAGATGTCAAAGCTTTTCTTTCCCATGCTGAGAAGGGAGTCTTCAGCTGGATTGCAGCTGTGCATGAGTGCCTGTCAACATCTCAGCCAAGCTAAAGTGTGTGTGCATGTAACTGCATCCAGCCTCGACACATGAGATGTTTGAGGCTGTTAACACCACAACACAACTGCAGAGTAATAAAGGACCCAATCATATCGCAGAACAAGCAACCAACCAAGAACCTGGTGTTTCTCTTCACAAGAATTGTTTGTCTTCTTGACTTCTGCCTGTTGTTATCGGGTTACATTCTTTATCAGAGCATTTGGAGGTTTTATGGTGATGTGATTTATATGGGCTTGTGGCACATTAATGATGCCAGGGAGTCTTGTCTGTCATCCATATTCATGAACAACTGTGTTAGGGGAGCTGTGGAGATGGAAGGAGGGGGAGGGACTGCCATACGTCCGCCAAAAGTCTCCCGAGCACAAAGTCTGGATGGTGGAGCTGCTGAGGCCTCGAGTTCACATGCCTGCAGGCATGGGCCCACCTGTTCATCCAGACTAGTCACATTCCCAAAGAGAAGATCAATGATTACGACTGAACAAAGAAACAACATGCTGAGATCTGGATATTTACTGTGCAACTACCCAACTTTAACCTCATATAATGGCTACTTGCACAGGACACATGCTTATAGATTGTAACACGTGACAAGAAGGAATTATGGGATGTCTGTTATTTTGTGTGTGTTATTTGACTGATGAATATTGTTGAAAAAATTAATCTGAAAAAAAAAAATTATTATTTTTCAAAATAATAGAAATGATCATATTTATTATTAGCATCATTATTATTACGCAGATGGATCTTAATGAGAGGCCAATGTGCATTATCCCTGTCACAAGACGATCTTGTCTGAGGTACACTGCAGTGAACAGTGCAGCAGGAAGCAAAATGCATGTGGATTTAAAATCTGTGAAAAGCTGCCCCTTTTGAGGCATCTAAATTTCTGTAAATAATGAAAATTGAAATTGATCAGCCACAATTTATACAGAATTGCAAAGACAGTATGTGGCACGTGCCGCTAAAGGAAGATGTAGTAGTAATACCATCCTCTAATTCAGTCAACACATCCCTCCAAATGCAAAGCCAGACTGTAACACTGCAGTTTGCAGTTATAGTTATCTGCTTGTGGGCAGTAAGGCACATCAAGCCTGAAAGGTTTCAGTCAGCCAATCAGGAGGACATCACCTGACTGCATCTCATGGCAACAGATTGGACAAAACAGGGATTACTGTATAATTCCATATTAAAAATCTGCATGCTCAGCACATCTCTCATAAATTTATACATTACAGTGTATCATCAGTGGCTATATATTGAGACAAGCTGATGAAAATGATGTGCACTAAAATTGCTCCCAACTCCAGTATGATTGTAAAACACTGTTATTATGCATTTGCCTATTCAAGTACTTAACTCTGAGGTGTGGCACCAATTTAAAACCTTCATTCATTCCTGCCTATATCAATAGAGAAGGCAGCAAGATTTTACGTCCTATTAGCGATCATGACCTAATCAATGAGCTGTGCCCTAAAACAGCTGACAGCTAATTACGAGGGCAGCTCTCTGTGTGCCATGCCATTCAGGTAACCAGTGGTAATTAAAGAGGAGGAAGAAATATCTGTTGAAGGTTGTTCATTGCGCAAAAGAGGCAGTGCAGAGTGAATTGCATGGATACTCCTGGGTGAGGCCTAATTTGCTCCTGAGCAAATCAATAACCATTTCATCCCAGTTGCTATGGAACAACATATACTAAAACACAATGAACATTACCTTGGGGAAATTGGCACCAGAAATAATCTCACTGCTGTTATTTTGAACAATGTCTTGTTGCTTCACTTGGAAAAGAAAGAGGCTGAGCGTTGTCAAGGACATTATGTTTTGTTTCATCCTCATGGGGGTTTCCATCTAGTTTCATTACAATAACAAGGACTAAAGTCAAATTCTATTCTTCTACCACAGTAAAATGAAAAGGTGGTAAAAAACATGTTGTAAAAATGATTTTTGCTATATGACAGCTAACCTAACAGAATCACATATTCTATGATACCAATCATAAAAAAGGAGGCTGGTTACTACTCTGATTTTAATACCTTTGGGAATCTTCGTAACAGTACCATCTACCATGTGGGGGCTCCATAGAGAAATATAATCATAAAAGACAATAATTAGCAGGTTTCTCCTGTAGAATAAAAGTCACCTATGCATATTTTGATACAGATTGATCTTTACATGCGCACACACACGTGCAATAGCTTATTCATCACTTCAGAACAAGGTTCCAGTGTAAGACTTCAGAAGGATAACAGAGACTGACTGACACAATTTCAAGTTTCTTCCTAGTTTGCTTGTAATCTCTGTCGCTCATGCAAAAGCCCATACTGCGTTTCAACAGTCCTGCTCATTACCGCGGTGGTGAGGGCTCCTATATTCAGGGTGTGACGGGATAGATGTGTGTGTCTCTGACAGGTCAAAGAGGTTGCACTTTAAAGGGGACCAGATGAAAGCACGAGTTGTGAGTTCAGACGGCTGAGTGACAACTCTGTTGACATGGAGTCACCGATGCCGGTCATAGGCGTCGAGCTGTGGACGACGGTCTTCATGTCGAGGTGTCAGCACATGAGGAGGGCCAGTCAAGAATGCCATATCTCATCGTGGCTGTATTTGACTTCAAAGTTTGTAACTCAAACTGAAACTGAACCTCTGCAGGCTTCACCTGCCTCTACTTTGTCTAATGCAGTAGCCAACTAGCAGACAATATCTAATGGTCAAGAGGTTGACTAAAATCAGAACTTATTGATTTAAGAACATATTTTTTCAATATGTTTTAATGTTTAAATGCCAAACTTCTTGTAAAAAGGGGTTTACGATGAAATGTTTATTTGTTTCAAAATAGACATTTGGTTAAGTACAACAATACACTATATGTAGGCTTTTCTATGGCATTGGAATAAAGAAAATGCTAAATATACTTTGTATTCTGCTAGGTTGTTTACTTGAATAGTAGACAAACGGTTTCTATTTCTAACATGATTGCCAGCTTTAATGGAGCACAAACCAGACAAGTAAGAATGATCCAGTCCATCAGTAATTCAGAGAACACATTTATTCTCCACCTTCTTTTGGCGATGAATGAATAGCAGTAAAAGAGAGGGGGGATTGTACCAGCCTGCCAACCAACTCAAATAGGCAAACAGCAGGACGTGCGCTCCCTGCCAGACGAGCCGCCATCACGGCAACTGTTGCCACGGCGCAGAGCTGCCAGCTTACTTCTGATTAGCGAGTGTCTTGGATGTGATTGGCTACAGTTTGAATAGTAAGGGTCTTAAATGTTGTGTAATTAACCTCTTCACTCGCACATATTCCACTTCAGACATCACAACTACTGACAGCCTCCTGTCAGCAACCTGCACCAATCAAGCTCTAATCTGGGAGACAGAGAGGGAACACAAAGACAGCGTTTGGGCTGTCACCACTGTGGTGCGTTTGAAACTGTCTGATGAGACAATGCACTGTATCTTAGTATTGACAATGAAGGGGCCCTTCTCTGCTACAGTGGAAACGCTTGGTGAGGGAAAAAAAGGCCTCACAGCTATAAATCATCATCAACATGTGTAAATGAAAACAGCACACATAATCAAAAGGTGTGAGAGAGAGGCAGCAGAAAGCATGATGGAGAGAACAAGGCGGTGTGTGATTGGTGGATTAACAAAGAGTTTGGACCACGGCAATTTGATTATATTTTTTTAGTCACAGTAAAAACATGAAAACTGTGAATGCTATGCAAATGGTATCACAATAAGGTGAAGTACAGTGAGAAAAATACAGAGGTGGGCGGAACATATCAAAATATATAACAGCATTACTGCTAAATGCTCATAATACTGCAAGAACTTTCACTTCTCCATATAAAAATAGCCAGAGTTGCACTCTATTCATTGCAACATTTTAGTCTTGCCAATTCTAGCGTGGACAAAAAAAAAAACAAGAAAACTACAGTATATTGAGTTAAGAGACTACTTTGGAAGAATTTTTCACAGTTGAAGGTTGTTTTGTGCAGAATTCCAGTTTTTATAAAGGCAGGGTTGAACCAATGCAGGGTGTCTGAGAAAAGAACTAAAGGCCCTGAAAAATCAAGCACCCCTCTTCAACAAGATACATAAATCGATTATTCCTAGTAAAATGAAAAAATGAAATGCACACAATTCTGCTATCCATCGAGGACAGGACACCCAATTTGTCTTATCAGCAGCAATAACAGAGACCTGAAATAACATTAGCCTTCACATTTCATGAGTAACAGTTCAGCCAAGAAAAGATGGAGTGCGCAATGCTCTTAAAATTGAAACATGTACTGATCTATCCACCAAAAGGGACAGGATGTAAGATAAATGACTTGCCAATCATAGTGAACTTAATGTGAAATCATCCTAGCAGAAAGAAGATGGTTTACAATCATGCTCTAAAATGTGTCAGCAATCTGCTGATGCAAGTATCTCTCACACAGTGCTTTCAAAAAGCAGTCCCCAGGTGGTAATCTTTCTGAAACTATATACTACCAAATCACATGAAATCTATGATTTTACTAATAAAGACTCACTGGAGAACCATTTAGAAAATGTATGAAGAGGAGATATTATACTGTGGGGTTGATGAAAATGAAATCAGTTAAAAAATGAAATGATAAATTTCCATCTTTCAGGTAAGCTTTCATTTAAATATGAATGGACCATCATAGCTGCCTGAATGGCCTCTACAACATTACATATCTTAGTGTGCAGTTTGTTATTTTCACCCCTGATCCCCACACAGAGCACAAAGGTACCAGATTAAACAGAGTAAAGACCTGTCAGCACGGGCCTTTTCCATGTGTCCTTGGGCTGTGTGTCGGCTCAGTGGAGTGGGGAGCCACCCTGTAGCCGTGGTTCTGCTGTCCACCAGATGGCTGCTGCTGGGAGCCAGCTAAGAGCCTGCCTGGTGGCCACTGAAACTTAAACGTAGAGGAGGCTGCCGGTTATGAAGAAATGCCGTCAGACAGACTAATTAAAAAGGCCTTTTTTTATCACGCCTGCCCATCTGTTAAGAGAACACAACCTGATGGAATGGCAGGCCATTCAGTTTCACTGTGCAATTAACAGCAAAATCTCAGTGAGCACTTTTTCTGGAATTAAAATATTTAGCTCCTTCTATAGGAATAATTACATTATTTTTTTTTACGGACGGCGATCTCTTTAGTGCAATCTGCAAGTCTTAAAAGGACTTGAAACCTTTAAAAATCGAAAGACTTGCAGAGGAGAACACCAAGTCGTTAACCTGGCTGTAGTGTACATCAACCTACCCAACGACCGATGTGATCAAGGACTTTACGCTGTCTATTTTTTGTGCTTAATTGTGTAGAACCTCTCTTTTTAAATCATGAATATTCATTGCGCATTACCTCCTCACATCAGTATTCTAAAAGCATTTTAAAACAGCGTTTCTAAACAAAGCCTTTATGTAAATCAGTGGTTATCTACAAGCAATCTGGACCAAGGGACTACAAGACCATAGATACAACAAGGTCAGTGCATGTGTTGGAGAAAGTAGTTCTCATCATTCTGTGACAAGGTCAGTGCCTTGTGCATTCAAAATCACATACTGTAATCAGTTCCGGCCAAGTCCTGTGCAACAACGGAGAAAATTACATAAACCATACAAGAATGTAACACCTCATCTTGGCAAAAAGAGAAAAAACATCCACATCCACAACCGTGACTCATTCCTCTACCAGCACTTCCAGACTACATGATAGATTGACACTGCCAGCTCACTGTCAGACAGCGTCAGAGACTGGCTGTGTAGGTGTGTGCATGCACACATCTTCATCACCTAGACACTCGACAGTCAACAGACAACAGGCCATTTGAACTCATGACCCACATCCTGCTCCTCATTGCGGTCCTAACCAGACAGGCTGGATGAGGACTCAGGAGTTTGGTGAAGGGAGATGATTCACATTATAGTTTGTACCAGTACGGTAAATGATTAGTCCTGTATCATCATTACAACATATATTGGCAATGCTTGCAAGTTTCCTAGCCTCTCTTGCCCCCGATGCATGCTAAATTAGATACATTATACAAGGTTCAATCTTCAGCAATAGATCATTTTAAGTTGTCTCTAAAAGGCTAATTAATTCACTTTCGCATTATGGATTGTGTTGGTTTGATTTACTGCCTGTAGTGTTATCTCAGTGGCATGTTGTATGACCACCCATCCTGAATTTACAGTACATCTGGCAACGGGGGGGAATTAAGGACTACCTCTCTTAAAGGTTTCTGTCTTGCTGCAAAACTCCTTACACAAGCAATCTGTTTTGAGGACGGAGATGTCAATGGTTATGACCCCCCTGAAGCACGACCATGCAGGCGGAGAGTGTGTGTGTGGGGCTTAGATCTTGCCTAGCCTCTGATAATTTAAGGACTTTTCTCCACGCCAGCTTGTTTTAATTACTGAGAATAAGTGGCAGCATTTGGTTAGGTTTATGGATCTTCTTCAAAGAGCGAGCTTGGTTTAGACAGACCAATCTGTGGGACTGGAGAGCTGTAAATCCAAAAACGAGCGACTACTACCACTAACAATGCCTAGAGCAGATGCAGGCAGCCTAACAGGGGCGGAGGGGGGATAGACAGGGTTCTAAAAGCCTGTTTTCCTTTAATATATCTGAAGCTGTAATCATCATTCAGCCTGACGGAAGACATCATCTAAAATAATGAGTGGCAAGATCAAGGGAATGAAAAAATCCAAGTGGAACTTTCTTTTAGAGATTGGGACTGGTGCTTGAAGGACTTAAATACAAGTATCAAAGAGAACTCAGTTACAAAATG
This sequence comes from Pempheris klunzingeri, assembly GCF_042242105.1. Taxonomy (NCBI): domain Eukaryota; kingdom Metazoa; phylum Chordata; class Actinopteri; order Acropomatiformes; family Pempheridae; genus Pempheris; species Pempheris klunzingeri. The sequence goes on along the minus strand of NC_092024.1, from coordinate 11,655,827 downwards.
CTCTGACTCAGTTTGACAACTTTTAACAGTACAGACACTGGAATGTAACAAGACAATAAGGGAAACAGAGATGTTTTGAGACAGGGAAAGATATCAAATGGACTGAGAATTAAAGTGGATTGGGATTATTTTTGGATTAAAAAAAAACTCTTAGAGTGGAATGAATAGAGTTCCACTATAGGAGCTCAGGGTCAGGGCTGGGTTAGGGTGAAGAGAGAGAGGGGGGGGGGTTACTCCTGACTCTTCAGTGAACTCATTCCTACTCTCATATAACACCCAGTTCCCTGCTAATGATGAAAGCCCTGAGGCAAAGTGGGCTGGGATACACAGGTTCGCCTGCTGTCTGCTCAGCACAGACTCGGCGGCCATCAGACGTCAGCAGCAGCCCCAGCCAACTGTTTCCACTCAGACACAGACTTCCTAAGAGCAACGAGGTACAGTCTGAGCTGACAGGCTCTTAAGTGATTTGTCAAAAAGGTTTTTACTGTCTGCCAAATCACTACAGGCTTAAGATTAACTGAATACCAATTAAAAAAGGATGTAATATCCTACATTTCATTTGCCAGAATCCTGCGTAGTGGCAGATTTGGTTTGATTCCTCTGTAGGGTGAACTCTATCTGGGACTACCGTCCCGCAGTGTCAGAGAGCTACAAAAACCACTAAGCCGGAAAGCAAACCACCCAAAAAAACACAGTTGAGAAACACAGTGACCAGCTGGTCTTTCCAGACAGCCAAATTAACCTCTTAATGCTTTTGATCAAAACAGAATTAACAGGGAGGAGGCAAGATGTTATTGCACAGCAGGGCTTGATTTCTGGCTGAACACATTCTCACACCTACAGCATAATACTCTACACGGCTCACTGAGCAGCAGGCCCTCCTGAAACACAGTAATTATTCACTCTGGACCTGCACTTTTTCTTTTTATCTTATTACCTACATATCAGACTTAACGGCTTTACCAATTTGCTACTATTGATTCAAGATAGCTGACACACACTTCACATTCTTCCACAAGGAGCGAGCCCCGAATTTGACCTTGTTGCTTTGACATTCAACATCATCCCCAAAATCAGAAGTTTGTGGCATATGTGGTTTTTAAACACCCTTTTAAGAAACAAAAGACAATCTTAAATGTAAACATGTATATCGGGTCCAGCATAACTGCAACCTACAGATGATTTGAAGCTATAAAAATACACCTTTAGACAAAAAATTATATAGTGGCATAAACCAATAGTGGTGTATAAGTTTGTGTGGTGCAAGTGCTACTGTAAGGAAGCTAACGTAGCAAAATAGTCAACCTTGCGTTGACTAGCTCTGTCAAAGAAATGCACCTTATTAAATATTTCAGCTGGCACACAGGTGTTTCCAATTAATATAGCTAATTAGCTCAGCCAGGTTAAAATTAGACAGGGCTATGCTAGGTAGGAACTGCAGCAGGTCGCCACACTCCATTCAAATGATAACGGTGTAAGCTAGCCACCTCCTCAACTCACACACTTTTTAAAAAAAAAAAGACATCTCCTTTTCACACTTACCTCTGTTGCGTCGGCGCTCTTCCACTGCGACATTTCCTTCCTGAGGACGCTGTGAACAGGTTCCGGGTTTGTTTACTTGTAGGAAATGGTCCATTATGTGCTCAGGTGCATGACGAGAGTCTGCCACGCGCACGCAGTCGCGCAGGTGGGGTCAGACAAAATGGCGGCACACTTGGTGCTCACTGTCCTTATATCATAGTCACACTGACTTTGACTTTTGTAAGAAAACACAGGGTCTAACATGTTAAGTTACATTTGTAACACACACTCAAAGGGTCTATGTGGACGCCCTTATACAGTTTGTATAAGAGTTTATGGAGGATGGGCCTTTTTCACAGAGGACATTTTGCTTTGTTACAGTTGGAAAAGCACAGGTAGGTGTAGATAATCAAATGAATGATGACTGAATTCCACTATAGCTGCTTTAGTCTCAGGGTGCTGGCCGTGTGCAGGCTGGCTCACTGTCACAGCTTAGTGGGACAGTGCCATCATTAGTGAAATATACAACTACTTGAAATATTAGTTTTCCAGTCGATGCCATCTTGAGATCCTATGACAAAGGGTCCTTCTTGGCTGCCTGCTGTTACAAACAATTGCTGCTTTCAGCCTTTTCTTTTTCACCACGGTGTGGAAACAAACAACACGTGAATCCAGAATATATGAAGTGAAGAAAAACTTTCGACCCTGAATCATCAGTAAGAAGAAACATTTTATTCACAGGTACTGTAAAAGTAAAACACAAGCTGCCATATCATACATTTATACACTGGGTTGAAAATCCTATACAAAAACAAAGATCTTCGAAAATATGGGTTTTGATATGAAATATGACCTTACATATAATCATTTTTTTGGAAAAAGGTCTTGGTTTGGTAATAGTTATTTAATCCATGAGCCTAACCCCTCATTAGTGAAAACTGAAGTTATTGTAAAAAATTAGAATGATAAAAATGGAGTAGAAATCATTCTTAAAAATGATTAAAAAATCTCATGCAGCATCTTCAGAGAGGGCCTGAGAGAGTACATCTTTGTAAAAGAAAGAAAACAAAAAGTCATATTTGTCATAGATATAGAAATCAAACATACCAAAATACAACAAAGCCAGTTTGTTTTTCTTAACAATCATTTTCACCGATCATCTTTGTTCTCTCTGTGTCAGCCTTTTGATTCATAACACGCACATTCTGGCAGCTACAAAGAGCTGATATCATGATTGATTTTTCCAAACAATGTCACGATCATTTGCTCCTCTTCACTGCACCATTTCACAGGAATCACAATTCTTTCATCTTTGTTTTAGATGCTGGATCAACTTTGCTAATTTGCCTATTTTAAAAAAGAACAGGGGGACACAAGAGGCCAAACTGTGTTGCTGCCCTTTGCAGTGAGGTTGTTACTGTAGTTGCAGTAAATGTACTGGAATGCATAGAGCTGAGGCTTGGTAGCGCTTCAAAAAGTATTGTACAAGAGGCCAGTAGACTTGGGCTAGCTCATCTGTGCCTCTTTGTTTTACAGTGTATAGACAGCAGCCAGTCCAAGCCCATTTGGAGAGAAATTGGGCTCACTGATGAATACAGCTATCAGTGTAACCATTCATCACGCTCTCCTCATAGGCTAGTGTAGGGGAGGTTAAGTCTCTCAGGGCTGCACGACCACATACTGTACTGAGGCACCAGAGAGAATGGCTGAATCGAGAATAATCACACACTATCCATCACAGTGGCCCTCTGATTGATATGTTTTGGCTTAATCTTTCATTTTCAGTGAGATAAACAAGGGCCAGCACAGCTTGAACAAGCCCTCCGTCCCCCAACATAACTGCTGCTCTACCTTAGTGCATCCACTGAGACCAATTTTGATCAAGGCAACTGGAGGGAAAAACATTCACTCAACCCTGCTGGCTTTCACAGGCCAGCTGGCAGGCGATGAGTGACAACAGCAAATGCAGTCCTTGATGAGATAACAGAGTCCAGTTTGAAAATCTAGAAAACTACAGAACCAGAGAGTTAACGTAAGGCGCAAGAGGCTGAATGAACATGGATAAAATGCTGACTGAGGTTTGAAACAAGAGAAAAGGCAAAGTCTGGGAGCGCAATAACATTAGCTTATTGCTTTTTCTTTTTTCCTCTTTATTTTTTCCCTTCAAAGGATATTTGTACACACCACATAATCATATAAATACACTATACAATGCCATATAAAATATTTTTATTAAAAGCAATATGTTCAGGGTTTGCTCAGGTATGCTTAAGATACCTGCACCTATGAAAAATAATGACTCAGAACAAAAGAATAAAAAAGGCACTTCCAGGTGTTGTTCATTGACTCTTGAGTAAGTGATGGCCACTGCCTAGCCATACAGGTAACGGCATTTGTGCTCGCGTTTCATTTCTCTGCCATTAAAACATGTCCTGGACAACGAGGCACTGTAGCTAAGTGGTTAAGATTTCCTCTGTTTTCATGCAAAGATCCACACTCATGTCATCTCTGTCACTTGTTGTTCTTCATTCCAGTGATATATATATACTGACGGCTACGTCTCACCATCCTCTGTTTTCTCACTTCCTCGTTTCTCCATGTCAACTTTCTTTTGTCCTCAGACCTCAACTTCACGCAGTCCCTCTTGAGCACCAGGTGTTGGCATGTTGATGTCAAAGCATGTCACCATCATGACATGGGACTTGCATAGATTGACACAGAACTCCAGCTCCTCTGTGGCCTGTGCCAAGGCCTCTAGGTACTCCGGAGACTCTTTATCCAAATTCTGGTCCACCTCAACTGTTGAAAGGGGAAATTAATCATTTGGTTTGTCATCAAAGATTGGTGAACGCACGTTGAAAAGAACATTTTGCAGATACTCACACTCTCCTATCCACTTGCTGGGGTCCATCATTAGTCTGACTTTTGTGTCTTCCAGCTCCTCCAACAACACTTCATGCTTTGCCCTCAGTTCTCTCACTTGCTGTTGCCTTCTCTCCAGCATCTTCAGCTTACTGTTAAAATACTGTAGGCCCTGAGAGAGCAAGGGAGATTATTACTTACACTATCTTAAAGTTGCTTCAACAGCTCAGTTTATTGTGCTGTCACTGGGAACTGCTCAGATTTTATGATGTAAAAAGTTATGTTTCGTCCTCTGTGGGCTGAGTTATCTTTATGATTTTGTCACTACTGTAGAACAGCCCGTACAGCTAATAATTAGAGCTTTGTCACCATGAAAAATCAGCTCACCTTCTCAACATCCTGGAATGGTTGCTGAGCACGAGAACAAGATTGGAGGAGAAAGATAAAACAGATTAGCATGTTAAACAAGACAGAATATCATATGAGCAGCATATAGTCACAGTATTTGAAAAGTAGGTTAATATGCACACAGACTGCAAACACAAGCTACAGGTGTCCACGAACAAGAGCCCGATACTAATTTTGAAATAGTAAGGGGATTTAATCTTGCCATTCAGGCAGTGAAGGCTGGGAGAGAAAAGTTCATTCAAATCATTTTTCCTAATTGAAAGTAAATCAAACCACCATCTCTCTGATTTAATATCTTCTCTTAACAAATCCCTGTCTGGCTGTGCTGAACTTGGGGGAGTGGTTAATGGTCCACAGAAGAGGAGCTTGCTATAAAAAGCGATCAGGCGGCCAGTGATGAGTGCAAGAGGAGAGCTGATTTGGGCTGGTGGTGCTCCTTGCATTCATCACACATTCCCTGACCAATTTTCTCACACCATCTTCTTTTTCCACATCACCACCACCACCGTCAGCTTTAAGAAGAGGCATCACTCGCATCCAAACCAATTAACCCTCATCAGTAATTGCCTCCTGAACTTGTGACATTCCTGAGGATCGCTGCCAAAATACCAAGCTCTGGGAATCTGGGTACAGACATTATAACTCTGGGATTTGCCACTGAGCCTACTGAAGGTCAGACGTCTGAGACATATTATTCCTGTCTTGTTCTTAAAAAAGAAAGTGGGAAGAAGTGAGCTAAGACATTCCCACAACGCAAGTCAATGTGGCAAATTTCTAATGTGTAAGGCATCACTGTCGCACATGTGAAATACTCTGGAGGCTTAGCAAGTGGGACTCACAAGACCTTGACCCAGACGTTACACTATCTAAAACAGCTTCAGCAAGATGATCCGCCATGTAGAACAAGTTGAGAGTGACCCTCTGCTCACCTCTGCAGTTTCCTCCTGACGCCGTCTCTGGAGCCGTTCCACATCATCGATCTCATACACCTTGATCTCAAAAGGCTCCTTCAATGGTCCTGACATAGGAGGCAAGTCCACCCACTGGCCTGTTGTGCTCACCTTCTTCCCCAGGGAAGAGGTGTCTGGCAGGGGTGCCGGGATAAGCCGTCTCCTCTGGAAGCCTACGATATATAGTCAGTCAGGCACAACTTAGGTTGGTGACACACAATAGTAGTATTTGCTGGGATCTATCAGTAAATATGTATGAGTCTCACTCTGAGATACAAAATGATGCAAGGCTTTACACAGGCGGTGACTGCATATTTATAAGGGTTTCATATATTTTGTATAAGCACAGCGCGAATAAATTCAAAAGATAGGTTTAGCGCACATGAATTCAAATGGTTATATATTCAAGGCTACAAAAACCTGAACCAGGTCACTGCCGCTCATGCTCAATTTGTCTTATTTGATAATCACATGGTTCAAAGTCATCTTGTTTGAAACATTCATTATCATTTTCCCATATATGCATGAATAATGTATGCTGCTGATTCAGGAGGCGAGAAAATCCAATGAAACGCCAAGTCGTGAATGCAATAAGAACGAATTCATAAAGTTAGAAGCGCTGTATGGCTAATTTCCTAGGAGAGAGCATTCATTTCTGGTTATTTCAATGTGTGTAGTTTCATGGGCGAGCACTGTTTCATAGATCTCACATACACTGATATTACCAGTATGATATATGATGTTTGTGAATATTGCTTATACCTGCATTGGTTCATGTAAAACCACAAAGCCCAAATTAGTTTCTCACCATTTGCTCTCTTCTTGGGATATTTGGAGCTCCTTGCTCTGCCTGAAGATGACATGCCGCTCTCGCTCATGGAGTCGTGGGCAGATGAAGCACTGCCTGTGGCTTCACTGTCACGGATCATACTTTCATATCCGCTGCTGCCTCCACTGTGGTAGAACAGAGCCGTGCGCCCCATGGCCGGAGGCAGCTCCCCACTCAACACACTACTGTTGTCACTGCCATGGCCGCTGCTGTAGCGCTGAGGCCGCCTTGGTGCTGTAATTTTGCTGTATGGAGAGGGCAGCATGGCTATGGGGGATTTGTCATCGCTCACGTTCACCCTGCTGTCATTCCCGCTGTCTGAATCTCCTGAACCTCTCATGTGTTTGCCTGATATGTTGCCTGTTGCCAGTTCGCTCACACGGCTGTTGGCAGCCCTCATGGCCTGCTTTGTGCCCATAATAGTTCCTCTCCCAGGCTTACTGCTGACAGCAGCAGTGGTTCTAGGAGCTGATGTCCGTCCTGATGGAGGGAGGTTGGCATTGGTATTTCTGGTCACGGGACTGGCCAGAGATTTGGTGGAGGAGCTCAGACCCTTGGAGTTGTTGGCTGACAGTGAGCGTGCCTTACTACAATTGACTGCTCCTAATGCTCTGGGATTTACAGAAGCTTTTACCTGACCAGGTTTGCAAAGACTTCCTCCACTAGGGGATGATGGGCAGGTAGCTATAGGAGAACTGGAAGAGTTAGGAATTCCAAATTTCGTAATGGACTTGCCGGATTTGCCACTGCTGCTCCCCAGACTTGCCCCACTATTCTCCCTGCTAAGTGCAGCTCTGGAACCCGATAAGGACAGGCTTTCATACCTCTCCAGGGACATTTGACTGCCATAATGCTGCCCAGCCTCTCCTCTAGGCCCTCTGACCTTCAGGCTGGAGGTAACTTTGGCTGTGTTGAGGCTGGAGGTTTTGAAACTGGTTGAGTCTACTCTGTGACGTACCTCAAGCTCGTCCTCTGATACAGCTGCCCTCGCTGCAGAGGCCCTTCCTGCCTCCCCATATGCTGACTTTAAGGCACTTTGGGGTAGCAGGATCTTCGTTTTATGGTCAAGACTGGACTTTCTCACCGGAGGTGGGGGAGGTGAGGTGCAACCAGGTTTAGGGAGATGACTTGCTTTCTGTGAGTTAGCCTTGTTATTTTTCCCCAGAGAGGAGAACTTAAGGCTTGTGGTAGATGAAATAATATCTTGGGTTCCCTTGTAGTCTGCGGAGGCATGGATGACGGGCACAGTCCCCAGGGTGGTGGCACCTCGTCTCAGTTGAGGCATTTTGCTGGGCGGATTCTTAGTGGATGACTTCTCGCAGCCATCGACCACCCTCTGGAATGAGGTAGACCCCTGCACCTTGGGTGGGCGAGGTACACTGTTGCTGTTGTTGGATGTTTTGCCGGAAGGGATGCCACTAGGAGGATTTCTGAGAAACTTGCTGGTGCTGCTGGAGTCAGAGAACTGAGGTTCTGAGTGGTTATCACTGCGCTGCCAAGGATCCTCCTGATTAGCCTCCTGCCTAGGTGGCTCTCTACTGCTGCTGCTGCTACTGCTGCTACTATGAGAGATGGATGAGGTAGGTTTAATCTTCCTGGGAAGACTAGAGTGGACTATAGAGGGGCCCTGTGGAAGTTGGGAGGAGCTAAGTGAGTGAGCCTTAGTTATTTTAGATGGGAGTCTGAGGGAGCCTTTGGCTGATTCCGGAGATGGGGGGCACTTTGTCAAAGATAGTTTGCTTGAGGCGGCACTATCGCTGTCTAGTTCAGAAAAACTAAAACCACTGTCATTTAAGGAGTTCTTTGCGTCTCTGGGAGAGGCTACACAATGGAACATATCCAGGGAATCGAAATAAAAAGTGGCCTCTGGTCCCATGTGTTTGGGCTGTGGAAGGAAGACATCCGTAGAATGAGCCCCTTCACTCTCCAAGGTGCAGACACTAACCTCACTCAGCCAAGAGCTGATAGATGAACCCCTGCTATCACCACACTGCTTTGCACCCTCCTGGAGGGGTGTGACCACTGCAATGTTCACCTCTGATCCTCCCACAGCTGACGTGTAGGCATCAAATTCATCATTGATGCTGCTGATGATGCTGACAGGTCGGGAACCAGAGGCCAAGGCCTGAAGAGAGCAGTCACTGTTAAAGCTGATAATGCTGGATGGCCGACCATTATCTACAATACTGCCTATAGACAGCTCCTCCACCACAGTGAACACCAGCTCATCCTCTCCATTCAGCTCCACAGGCTGCTGCAAGGTGACAGTGGCTCTAAGGATGTCTCGATCCAAGCATCTTTCTCTCAAGGTAGAGCGCACCTGGCACACCTCCACTGGAGCTCTGAGCAGAGGAGAAGTGTAAGGATCTCTCCTTTTCACTGCTTGGTGGCTCATTCCTACAGGAGGCATTCTGGTGCTGGATCTTTCCTCAGTGTCTGTATTCTCCTTGCTGGAGTCTCTCTGCTGCGAAGGAGGAGGGACTGGTTTCGGCAAAGTTTTCTTGTTGAAGTACACCTTCTCCCTCACCACAGGCTCTGAATTAGGCCCTGTAGCAGTTCCTAGTTTGTTAATACTAACTCTGCTTTCTGACACAAAGGCTTTCTCACCATCAGCGCTGGTTCTGCATGCATTTTGTATACTGTCAGATTGTGCCCTTTCTGCAGGTATACACTGCATCTTGGCATTATCCAGTTTGGATTTAGTGTTGGGACTGCAGGACGGCTGTGTGGCCACAGATTTAGGAGATGAAACGCCCTCTTGGGTGTAAGAAGTGTTTGCTACAGTCTTTGGTGAAACAGAGCCTTGGCTCTCCTTAGATTTGTCGGTCTTGGGGCTGGCCTGGCTTCGCTTGCCCTCTCCAACAAAGGCAGTGGGTTCTTCACTGCCATCTATACACTCCAGCCTCTCCTGCAGTTCAGCAAATGTATTGCATTTAAAGAACTGGTCCCTGTCCAGAGGGCCCTCTTTTGTAGACCTCTTCTTGTTCAAGGAGGGGATAATTGGAACAAAGGCAGGTGGGCCTTCATTGTCACTAAGCTCCCTGTCTGAGATCGCAGTCCCCCCGGGGCCCACGTAAATGACAGTATCACAAGACTGTTCACTACTGGAGGAGTAGTCGGGGTCACTGAGCAGGGAGGGCAGGTCTGGGTCCAGGGCAACCGTCCGAGGGTGAAAGGGCCTGAGGTGTGGTGGCCGGCGGATCCTCCCTTCCTCACAAGAACTTTCCCCTCCAGATGAACTGGATGCATACTGCAAAGCAGAGTTAAAGCAGGAGCAAAGTTAGAAAATTATCTCTTTAAGTGATGACAGTAATGTGATTCTGTCTTCTTACAATATTAATGTAACAATCTTGCTGTTTTAGAAAACCATTCTACTCCTTATAATTTATAGTAGATTCATTTTATGGTGAAGTCAACAGCAAATATTAATTCCTCTGAAATTACCACTCAATATTTATCCTAAGGTTAAAAGTGCACATCAATAGTCACATAGAAATTAATGTCAATAAAACAAATTGCTGTATGTGGGCTGCATTATAATCATGCCTGGGACCAATAACAAATAAATACATGCTGTCATTCCACCTAATTATGGGGAGCATATATTTCCCTAATCCGAGGAGCATTACACACTTCCTTGGGCAGTGGTATTGATTACATGATTATGTGATGAGGAGCCGAGAAAAACTAGCTCTGAGTTACCGCACTGATAATCTTTCATTTGCAGAAGCATTCGCACATTCATTTGCCTAATAACAGAATTACAGGAGGAAGAAAAAAAGTGAGGACTTAAGTTATGGCATGAAATATGATGAATGTTTCAGATGCACATTAGGGGTGCATAATAGGAGTGCATAATAGCAACATTTAGATATGATAAATATAACATTTAATAACAATTACTTTAACATTTATAAACAATGAACAGCATGAAATGGAGCACAGTTATGGCAGAAATCATTATTTAGAGGGATTATCATTTGTTAAATGCCTATGTCGTTAAACTGTAAAAATGTACAATTACTGCTGATGATTTTCATACATTATTTGATCAGTTTATTACTGCATATGTTTAAGCAGATTTATCAGCACTAATCACTTTATCAGTGTACCTTAGTTTTCTTCTTCCTCATGCGGTGGATTCGGGATGCCAGCTGGATAGTGGTGAGTGAGTCAGCGTAGTTGGCGGGGGAATCGGAGATGTGGGCGATCATGGTGGTTCTGCAGTTGATGTTGCCAAGGGACTCCCTCAACAACATTGTCAGTTTGCTGTCCCTACAGGGTGCATGTACATTGATATTAGCAAACGGCACAGTAATACTATGAAGGTAGCTGTCATGATTCCAGGAGGAGCCATTTTAAATTCTGTCAGCTGAAAAATACTCCCAAATGATGAGTCATTAGTCTTTTCATACCTGAGTAACTATAATTTAATCTTGTGCAACACCAGTGAAAGGCATTATAGGGGTTCACTAAATAAACTTAACAGTCACACAGAAAACCTGCAAGACTGACAGTACATGTAGCAACTTGCCTGAAACATTTACTTATAGATAAAACCCAACAGAAGAAGCAGTAGTAGAGCGAATAAAAATACTGGTGGTTTTCTTACCTGTAAGGTACATGTTTTGCTCCATTAGCTAAAGCCATGATGACATTTCCCAGCGCATTTAGAGAAAGACATAAGCCTCCCCCTCCGTCTCTGCTTTTACTCAGGACCTTTTCACAGCTCCCCAGGTCGATGAGGTGCAGCCTGCTCCGTCCGCCTGACACTGTGCCAACGACAGAAGAAGAACTAGGTGAGCAGAACACAGACACTCCGTCTCTAAAGTCAGTTCCTCACACACAGTGCTATGATGACAGGAGTGGCACAGCTGAACTCAAGCTAGACGAGTGACTGTCAGAGCTGTCTGATTTATTTCTGAGTAAGATTCCCACACTGAAGTAATTCAACTTGCCACTAGACTGGTAAATTCTCACCAGATGTATAACTCATGGTAACAAGGAGGCTCCACTGGTTAGACACGTAAAGACGAAATATTCCGCTGACAATCAGAAACACACACACACACACACACACACAGTCCCCTTCTGATGATTTGAAATACAGCGAGAGGGAATTGGCTGTCATTGTAGAAATGACAGGGTTGCAGAAATCACATTGTTGACGGCTGACGGTTATAATTGCACCATGACAACACAACATTAGACTCCTGTTAGTGAGGCTTCAAGTCTTTCTCTCTTGACCAAAGCACAGTACATGAATACAAAAAAATCTGTCTTTTTAGAGGCCAAAACCAATTCATCAAGACACATTGCAAATAAGGGACTTATTGTCTGATGTTCGAATCAGACTTGCAGTGCAATCTGCTATGTAGCTCAAACAAAACCTCCATGTGATTACTCTGGTTGAAATTGCAAGAGAGAAAATGTTTAAAGAAATTTTGCTACAGTTGTGTTTATGTACTCACATGCTCTGTCGCATATGTTAGACTATGTGTGAAACTTTTGCGAAATTGAACAATGACCATATTGGTTTTTGGTATGAATGTGAGGTAGAAACTTGTTGAAACACTGCTGCACTGTAGCAGAGTTATAGTATAGATGTAATAATATAGTGGTACTAACTTCCTCCCTTGCCGCTCTTTTCCATGCGATACTGGTAAATGTGCAGTGTGAACAGCATGTGGGAATTGCGTCGCTCTTCCTCATCTGCATCGGGTCTACTGGTGCTGCGCGCTGCGATGGCTGCATCCAGGAAGAAGGCGGCTTTCTCAGCCGTTGGGGCGCGTAGCTCACTCTGATTCTGGAGCTGCAGGGGGAGGAGAAGACAGAGAACAGGGTCAGGGTGAGCAAAGGAGACCACATAGGGCTTGAGAAAGCGGATGGATGTGAAAAGGATACCGGGAAAGAGGGGAGCGAGAAAGAGAGGAGAGCCAGTTAATTGGACCCCCACACACATTTCTTGCCCATTAGATTGGGTCTCAGGGGCAATTAAAGCTGCAGATATGCACACGCAGGGAGGAGGATTAGGAGAGGTAACGTTGGTGCAGAAGGCAGGGGCACTTCCCTCACCGTGGATGGGATGATGGTGATGGAGAGGTAGAAGAGAGAGAGAAGGCGGGGGGTATCATGAAGGGAGCCCACGTGTGGCTGCTAAGAGGAAGAGCAAGACGGAGCTTCACAGAACTGCACAGCCTTTGAAGTCAGGGTCCATAAAGATCCCCCAAAAACAACATCTGACAGCAACACCTGTGAGTGCCTCAAACCTACAGTCTCCCACCATCCCCCAATACCACTTCTATTGTGCTGTAGAGGGCTAGCGCTAACACATGGGTAATAGATGCTGATGGATGCTGACAGGAGAGTCAATACAAAGGTAAGAAGAAAGCCATCAATACCACAGATGGGTTTGGTGGAAATATAAAGCAAGGATTTCAGAGACAGGTGGGATAGAGCGAGGTTGACTGGGAAGTCCTGGGAGATGAAAACACACATACACACTTAAGCACTCACATGAAAAAGTCAAACATCTTTGGGAAAGGAAGAGGTAGATCATAGACGGAATGAAATCAATACTCTAGCAAACTAATACTATATAACCCACAGAGAGAATGAAAGGATCAGTGAACAAAGAAAGAGTGCAGATGTGGAAAGCTTCTTACCTGAGTGCCACAGATGGGATCCTCTCTCAGGTGGATGCCCGGGGACTGGCCATCCTGCAGGCTGCCTGTTGACACTTCAGACAGTAAGTCCTTCAGCTCCTCGTCTTTCCCAAAGATTTCCACCGCAGACACTCGGACAGAGAAGCGCGTGCCCATCTTCTCCTTTCGCTCATTGATGAGCTTGAAGAGCCAGGAAATGGCACAGGGGACGATGCCTAGGCTCTGAGTGGAGCTGTCTTTGCCAATCATGGTGTATGTCTTGCCTTGGGGTGTGTGACAGAGAGAGGGGGATGGAAATGTAAATACTGCCTTGTGTCAGGAAGCCAGTCACACTTGCTATATATTCAAACTAAAATCTTTCATCAAGCTGTCTAAATTGGGCAGGAAGTTGATAGACAGGAAGGTATTGGATATTTTCTCAGTGTTATTGTGTTTAACAACAGCTGATGGAAAAAAAACCGAATAATTGATTCGGGGCTTTAGAGGTAATATTCAGCACATACCAAATAAAAAAGCACTAATCCAATAACCCAGTCCAGAAGCATTAATTCTGTGGAGAATTATAGGTAGTGGAAACAGTAGCATGAGGAGAGCAAGCCCTTCAGCCTAAGAGCACTGGCCAGACCAATTACTAAGATTTTAATTACAGATCCAGCCCTGAAGCTTGGATGCAGCACTTTACCACTCACCCCCACTACCCATTTCTACCTCCGATCTCCCCCTTCGTTGACTCACCCCAGTGCACCGCTAAGCCAATTGTGGACATCAAGTGTAGCTAACAAAGAGCAATCAGAGTTTTCTTTGGCTAACAAAGGCTCTTGTCTAATCTCTTGCCAGTGGAGGAGCTTACCAAGCTTGACGTGACCAAAGCAGAAGATGCAGCCGTCTGCACCGTTCACCACAGACTGGATGACCTCAGCTACTGTCCCTGAGCACACTTCAGCCTGTGAAAAACACACAGAGACAGCCCTCTTACAGTCATTTCAGCCACATCCAGGAAATACTATCAAACGTGCATACAGAGAACAATGAATCCAAAATGATATCCCATAAAGTAAACAGTTATTTGGCTTTGGTTACACCTAATCACATTAATGGTTTCAGTATTTTTCATCACTCAGGAGTGTATGTGTTTATATGCGTTTGTGTGTGCTGCAACGTGTGGCTCGTTTTTGCAATCTGTTTCAGCATGGCTCCTCTGGGGCCAGGCTTCTGCAGCAGAGGCCCCTTCCCATACATCACACAGCAAACAAGGTCTGGAACAGCAGAACAGCTTGCTGTTACTGTTAGCCACCAGCAGTGCCGTCCCAGCGGCACAATCTAGCAGCTTGGCCTCAGCTCTGCAGCAGCAACATTTAGACTTTGGCTATCAGCAGCTTACTTAGGAAAATACTTGCTCAAGGTAGGTGGTATGATAGAGGATCTGAGGCTCTAACTGCGAGGCACTCTCACTTCTACACCAGTGATGACAATCTTTGCTCTCGTAGCTATTTAGAGTTTACTGCACCATGGGGAAATACATAAAATATTTGACTTAATTTTGCAGTGAGTGACATCAATCGTTCCATTAAAATAATATGGTGTGTGTCTTAACCTGTGGCGAGAGCAAAACTTGTCTGCTCCCAAGTCACCATATAGTAAACATATATTTGACCTTTGTCTTTGATCTCTGTGTGTGTGCCTGCTGTGAGCTGCACAGGGCCAGGGTTAGATATAGCTGTTCTATGAAAGGAGAGGTTAGATATAACTGGAGTGGATTCAAATCATTCCCCAGAGGGCTTAAAAGGCCCAGCTGTTAGGCCCACACTGGTAAGAATGCCCCCTGACCTAAGACAGGCATTTTTTCTCTAAGCCCCTGGCCACACCCTGCCAGCACAAAGACGTCCCCTTGCCCTTGAGCGGCTGAATTTCCGCACGACACCTTAAAAAAACCCACGTACATACACACACAAACACACATATGGTACGCATCTCCTGCAGGCCCTTACTTGTGAGGCATCCTGGGTAAAAACAGCATCGAAGGCGAATATCTTTGGGACAGCCACAGTGGCGGACCTCCTGTGCCCCGAACTGGAGTGTGGGCTGGATGCGGGGTCGTAGAGGGTCAGCTGCTTCTTCCTGCTGTCCACTTTCATGAAGGACTGAGACTCTGAGGAGTCTGCAGCCTCCAGAGATGGACAGATACGCATCATCACTTTCACCTAAACCACGGAGTGAGACAGATAAATGAAAAGAAAAAGGGTGGATTAGGAGGTGAGAGAGCATTTTACACAAAAAATGGGAATGCAGGGTGATGTCAGAATACATTTTTTCAGGTTCAGAGATGGAAAAAACACAGACTTAGCTTATTTATCTTTACTTACAGTGTGCAAACAGAGGAAAGGGAAGAAATATATGGTAGACATTTTGAATATAGGTTAGGATTCAAACTGAGAGCATGGCTCAGCTTTGTGCAGTGATATTGCATCCACTTTGTCAGAGTTGATGGGCATTGCAGGTTGTCATGGAAACACTCAGCCTCACATTGACTGGCAAACCGGATGGGTCAACACATTCCCTAATGGTGTCGGTGAAAGGCAGCAAGGTGCATATTGAAAAACGCAGCAGAAAATGGTGGAAATTAATGTGTGTGATGCTGGGAGATTATCCCTCTAGCGGGGGTTGTTTTTCTGGACCAGGAGCAGCCCCCCCCCTTATCCAACCAACTCACTCTTCCTCCCCCTCTTCTCCCTACCCTCCACACAGCTCCACATTAAGAAGCGCGGGACCCGCCCTGTTGCATTCTGGGGCTTGACTTTCATGAAGTGAGCTCACGGTCTTAACACATTCCACAGGTCATGGTGCAGTTCATCGTGCCTGCATGGTAAGCTAAATAGCATGACAGCTTATATCTAAAGGTGTTGATTTGGCACTGCTCTGACAAGCCCGTTCGTGTCTAACATTATTGCAGTGGTTACAGGAATGAAGTCATTTTGCCAGCTGTGTACAGTGACACCTCTTCCAGACAGTGGCAAAAAAAAAAATTCTTCTATTTCCTGCCTCTACCGTGCTGCACAGATGTGCTGTGTGTGGTTTGTGTGGGTGTGGTCAGGCTTGTGCATGTCGGGCTATATGACACCCCATTTACAGCCACTTTCTTTTGAAATTCTGACAACTATATATTGCCTTACAATCTGATGGTCTGAAATACGCCTCTACTGTATCACCAAAGGCACTGTGGAAATATATCTATGACTGACAGGAGACATAAACGGCTCTTCGGATATGTATAGCAGCCCTTGGAGTCCCTGTCAACTCCCTGAGTGTTTAGTGTCACGCCTAGCATTATATCAACCGAACAGTTTCTATATCCTACAGTATATGTGATAGGGAACTCAATCCTGAGCCATTTCAAAGCCTCTTGAAAAAGCACCTATGATACCTCTCAGGCATTGAAATATAAGGCTTAAAATATGGCTAACTCCCTTCCCTTTCTGACAGAGGACTGTTTCACTCAGCCTGGGACTCCCTACTGTCTTCATGCTTACACAAAAGGCCTATTCTTCCCTTGGTTAGTATATAAATATTGCTAAGGATCCAGGCTCCAGCACTCTGAAACAATGCCACTGGAAATCCCTTTCTTTCAGTGAGTGAATTCATCTTGAATTCCACAGGCCAAGTGCAAACTCTCTTTATACTCCACAGGGGGCTGTTATCGTGACTGACATGTGCATATGTTGAGTAAATTACATTTGCTATGACATTTAAACTGCGCTGCCACATATGACTGCTGAGTCTCTGTCTACCAGACAGAGGCGACCAGGCGAGCTAATGTCTCAGTTTTATTTATGTTGGCAGAGATCAGATACTGGAGGCTACAGAGGATTGGCTACAGTATTTTCACACCTCAGACTCTGTGCTAATGGCCCCTGTTTCCCTGTCCCTTGATCCCCCACAAAATCCATTAGTGTGGCTTGGCATTCCTCCATCCACTCAACTGTCTATGCCTGAAAGAAGTGTGTCTAGGTCAAAAGTGGAGAAGTGGAAGTGACCCACATACGGTTGATGGAAACAAGACATTCACCCAAGTCTTAGGTTGAAATAATATGAAACAGACACAGGCAAAGTCAAAACCGTGTGGGCTCCTAAAAATGTTATGGCAACTGTGATTCCACCAGTGAGAGAGAGAGAGAGAGAGAGGAGGACAAAGAAGCAGAGAAAACATATTGATGTGTTTGCTTTATACTAAAAGAAAAGCAGAAAATCTGTCCTGACAGGCTTGGAACAATACCCGAAATTTTGATTTCCCGTTTTAAAACCGCTCCTTTGGCTGTGCAGATGTACCTTATACCACAGGTGTGGGCTCGAGGAGGCTTGTTAATACCACGGTTTCTTCTTTTATGAAGTCTGTGTGTCAATAGGAAATTTACAATAGGTGGCAAAATCTCAACCGTCTGGATACCTGGCAACAGAAGCGAGCACTTCCTATCCAGGTGGGATCTAATCTTGTTAGGGGACTTCTTCTGCTTCATAAATACAGGACGCCGGCTCAGACAAACAATACCCAATAAACCACAAAGGAAGAGTGATGTGTTTATACAGCTTTGTTTAATGACTGTCCTATTGCTGCCAACCTGACTTTCATCATCGCACACCGTACCTAAAATGGAATTAGACATCCTGCTGTTAACGTGACCACAGATTTGTGGATTATAGTTTTTTACTGTTTTTCTGTATCCAGACAGACGAATGCTGCTCTCACAAACTAAATGAATTCATGACATTCCGGGAGGTTTATCTGACTACATCTCCATGGTCTGGACCAGACGGCACACTGCCTGTGGACCAGCATGTCGCCACCCTGCATTCTCCCCTTCAAACCATAGTCTGTATGCCCCTGTGTGTGAGTGGTTGTGTCAGGGTGTGTGGGTTGGGGGTCATGGGGACTTACACAACTGAGTCTGTATGTATCTGTTGTGCATTTTTTGTACTTTACAAACAGTATAATCATACATTCAGCTTTGAGTCTTTTGTGTATACTTATACAGGTCTGTTCTCACCTTTCCCATCCCCGGGTTCTCTTTCACTTTGGACACAGCTCGGAGCAGGCATGGTGGGGCAGGGGGCGGCGAGACCTGCAGGATGCCGCTGAAGTTGGTAGGGTATATGGAGGGCTCCTGTGGGTGGAGCAGTGAGGGCTGGTGCTTCTTCCTCTTGGAGGAAAGGTTCAGCTTCTGAGCTGCCCTGGAAAGGGAAAAACAAGGGTTGAAACTCAACTTAGAAAACCACCATTCCATATTCCATAAAAGAAATTTTTTTTGCTCAATTAATGTTTTCTTCCAGCACAACACGCAACCAGGAATTTATTGATTTTAAATGTCTTGCTGGACGTGTGTTTTTTGAGGGTGTGCTACAAAGCCTTTAGAAATCCCACCTTAAAACTGTAACATAAAGGTCAGCAAGCTCCTTTTAGTTTCCCCAAAAAATAAATAAAAAAACAGCAGGAAAGCTACACTTTGCAACCACTTCTGACCATTCCCCACTCTATAACACCCAACTCAAACTCCCCCACCAAGAAGGATAATGCTTCAGCCCTCAATTTCAACTAGAGCATGTAGAGTTCTCTTATACCTTGATTCTGCAACAGAAATTGCAGCCCATAAGAAAAATGATTACCAGGCAAGGCCCTTCGCCTGTTGGCCACCAATATGGGCTGTCATAGCAGGAAGGCACAGTAAATGCATGCATTTATCTCGATCAAATACAAAACAACTGTCACAGACATGGCAGAGGAGGACTGCAGAAACACTGCACTCATAGTCATGTCTATCTCTGTTGCTAAAGCTGAGCAATTGTTCACCTATTATTTAAGTCAAAGCTGGAGCTTGTACTACTGTATATGTTGGGAGTTTTAATTATTTACTTTAGACAAACTGGTCATTGGCAGAAGATGCAGGGAAGGTAAGAAAATTCAACTTTCCTTTACTTTGGCGGTATCTAGATAGACAAAAAGTCTGCCTGAGCTGATCTGCTGTGCTGGCACCTAACAGAACCCTCTGCTGTAACTTAATCCAGCTTTTTGACAATCCTCTAATTAAAATCCACTGTCATCCTGGCCTCTTGTCTCCCAGAGTCAGTGCAGGGGAGACATAGACTGGTCACAGGGCCAACTGAGTCAGGCACATGAACTCCTTTCTCTTTAAACTCCTGCAGCTTGAAGGATAGCACCAATATATCTCTGCATGGCCTGCAGGGAATCTAGCCAGACTTAGAGTGGTTCCAGGTATGGCATCGCTCTGGATCAGCTAACGCTGTACCTCAGCTGGAAATTCAAGGTCAGGGAGGAAAGTAATACCCCAAGGAAATTCAAATGCACTCAAATGGTTTTCACTCAAGCAGTCGGATTTCAGAGAAATGGAGGGAAGACAAAGAGGCGGTTGTGAACACGAAGGAAAGAGTGGCACGGTGAATGAAA
Organism: Pempheris klunzingeri; assembly: GCF_042242105.1. NCBI lineage: Eukaryota > Metazoa > Chordata > Actinopteri > Acropomatiformes > Pempheridae > Pempheris > Pempheris klunzingeri. The sequence goes on along the minus strand of NC_092024.1, from coordinate 11,636,138 downwards.
GAAAATTGGAGTGAGAGATTAAAAGATGACAATTCTGCAGACCAAGTGATTTTAGATGAAGTAGAAGAGGAAGCATGTGAAAAGGAGAAAGTGGGAGAGAGTAAGAGCAAAAAAGAGCAGATCCATGTGTGTCCTGGTGAGCAGCAGTTTCCTAATAGACCAGCCTGAGCTCATTAGCCCTGCTCTGGGCTCCTCCGGACAGGACTGGGTGGGCTACTGCCAAAAACACAACCCCCTCCCTCTCTGTGCGTCCTGGAGTGACAACAGGCCCCCCTCCTCTCTTCAACACTCCCCTCTCCACTGTACGCCCCCTGCAGTGACAGCCCAAGAGCACAATCAGGGAACACACTGCCGGCTGATGGAATAATTATTGCATCCAAGAAGGCTACAGGAGAAGGCTCTCCCCAGGGAGCTGCCTATGTGTGATAGCATGCGAGACGGATCGTGTGACTGAAAAAAATGAGATGGAATAGATGAATGTGAGATGGAGAGAAAGAAAGGGGAAACTACACCAGAGTACACGTGGCTGTGTGCAGTTACGTGTGTGTTTGTGTGTGTGTGTGTGTGTGTGTGTGTGCGGACATGCGAGTGTGTATGCGCATTTATGAGAGGCATCCGCAGCACATTCATTCAAGATAAATGTACCCTGTCTCTGAGTCTCTGTCTCTCACTCCCTCTCTCTCACCTCATTCTGTCTCTTTCGTCTTTCAGCAAAGAGATAAATCAAGCATCAGGAGTCGCCATAAGATACCATGAAGGGAAAAAAGAGCACTATACTGATTTAGAATTGTCTGAACCAGTGAGGAGTACTCACAACCTAAAGCTGAGCTTGTAACCTTGAGGTTGAAATCATGCTGCACAATGACGATCAGTGCACATGTTCTTCAGTGGAAGGTGAGAAAGAAAAGGATGATATTCCACTTTATTCAGCACAACCACCCAAACACAGGGAAATTAATTGCTTGTCACTTTCACTCTCGCCCCCTCCCTGCGTCTCTCTCCCTTCCTCTCTCTGCCTTACCCAACTATTTGATCAGTCAATGGAAAATAGACAGTGAGAAGCTCAGATTTCTTCACCCACAACAGCTTGTCCACCTGTTCCCTCCCAAGCTCCATGCTAATGAAGCTGTTTTCCACCATATCTTGGTCTAAATGCTCGAAGGAGAAACTGTGTGCTTAGCAAAGCAGAAATTACTCAGAGCCCATTTTAAGTTTGTACAAAATACTCACATACTGTATATACTCTGTCGAGTGCTATACAAACTCAACCAAAGGTCTGTTTCAACATGCACCAGACAGAAAACGCTGCAATGGTGTACTTACAGCTCTTTCCAATCCATTATCTAGTTTATTCCTATAGTCAAAAAACAGATAAGTTCAAGAGTTCAAGTTTGCGGTCCATGTCTGTGTTGTCACTGTTCTCCATCACATTTGGTACGCCGGCACAGTCGCAGGGAACAGAGCGATGAGGGACGGCTCACTAGTTGGGGCACAGGGGTCCTTTTTGCTCCAATCGCAATCATCGAGGTTCCACTTGATTTCACAGAGGTTTGTGAGAAGCTGGAGGGGCTGAAGGAGAACCAGGAGGAGGCGTGGGCGTCATAGTAACTAAATGGAACAAGCGCCAGGTGGGTCACGGTGGAGGTGGGCAGACAGGATGGGTGCCCTGCAGGAAAAGCAGTAGGTTCACAAAGAGAGGTGCAGGTAGTCCAGAGAGCTTTTTAAGAGGAGGTAAGGAGGTGGTCAGGATGAGGAGGAGCACCTCCTGTGTTCATATGCCACTAAAGTACCTTTAACTCTTTCCATGCCTCTTCACCAGAAGTTCAGCCTCAGTTCAAAGATGTAAAAACCCAGCAACAGCTTACTGTCCAACTCAGCTTTCCATTCCTTCTTTCACATCCAATTCTGCATTCATCCCACAAGCTGCATGGTTGTCTCTCATTCAGTTAATCCACTGTGGCTTGTCTGCTGTGAGTGGCTGCAGGTCCTGATGCCCAGGTCCTTCCCAGAGTCTCTGCTGCTTACAGGCAGGAGGAGGGGGAGAGAATAAGCACGCCTGGCTGGGCTGGAAGATTTCCTTGGGTAGCTGAGAATGAGGAGAATTCCTACTCCTGTTCCGCCTCTCGGTCCTTCTCCTGCTATCGGAGAAATGCTGGCAGCTGTCCTGCCGTGTCTCTCTCTCTCTCGCCCCCTCTCTCTCTCTCTCACACACACAGACACACACACTCCCTCATCTCTCCCTGCCTCCCTCCTCTCCCTCTCTCTTTTTCTTTCCTCAGCCCAGCCCCTTTTCCCTCTGACTGCCAGACGAGGTGTCAGCGCTCGATTGCTGGCTGCTCGCGGCGCAATTTGTGAGTACTCTTTCTCTCTCTACCCACACACACACACACACACAGTCTCATACGAACCCCAGCGTGCGCACATACACACACATATGCACCCTACCACACGTCACATGAATACTTAATGCATACAGGAGCCTTCTCTTCTTTTAGGGTCCCATACTTCAAACAGATTTTGTTAGTATGCCTACAGTGCATGCATGAGCGTGTGTGTGTGTGTGTGTGCGTTTCTGTGTTTGTGAGGGTGGTGAGTATACACTTGTGCACATTAGTATTTTTTTTTGCCTTTGCTGAAGGATGTAATTAGCCAGATGAATGAGAGTGTTATTAATCGCAAGGAGTGACACACAGATAAGGAAGGATATACTTAAAAGCAGAAAGATGGATTGCCTGAATGAGTAATGCTTTGACTCAATTGGAAAGCTGAGTGAGATAAAAAAAAAAAAAGAGTGTGAGTGAGGGAGAGAGAGGGAGAGGACAGACAATGAACAGATGACATCTTGGGCAGGCAGATTTATGCCGGCCAGTGAGAAAGAGTGCAGTCAGTCAATGGTCAAGGGTAAAAAGGGGAATGAAAGCATGTGAGTGGGCGAGCGCCGGGGTGAGAGTACCCTGTATTCCCTGGGCTGCCAATTTACCAGTAAGCCCTCTCAGCCCCCGACCAGCCAGTCTTGTTTGAAAGGCTGCTGCTTTGGCTGCAGAGTGCCTACTACAACATATCAGCAGACAGAGTGGGTGTGAGACTTGCCAGATGAAAGTACATTCAGCGCAAACCCACACCGAGCTCTCTCTGCCTCTCTCCCTCTGACACAGTGCCCCTGAAATGAACTCTGCTGGATTAAATTTGGAGGCAAAAAATAGAAAAATAAAGCCCACCACTGCCTACCTATTTGAAGAGTACAGTATAGTAATGAAGCAGTTTGATATATCACATAACCTTTACTTTCCTCCTTGCCACAGCGCGCTTACCTCTGCTTTTCTGCAGTGTGTCCAAATTAATTTGCCTGAGGTGAGCTTATTCTAAAGAGCAGGAACCGTCTCCTGAAGCCTTGCCACATGCTACTTTTACACTGAATCCCTTTGAATCATGACTGGCAACAGTCGATGAGAAGAGGACAATACTAATGTGGACATTGGTCACCCTGACAGTGCAACCAGTCATTATTGCTGCAACCCTCAGTGTGGTTTCAAGTGTTATATATCAAAATGACGTAATAATATGGAACAGCCACAGTTGGAGCTGCCCCGATAGCCTTTCAGCTCCATCACTGTCTCCTTATGAACAGACCTTAGGGACAGATAATCATTGTAATATATATAAATGAGCCGACGCAAGACAGATGTAAAATCAAGGATCGTTTGAAATAAAAGGTCTCCCGGTGCCTTTGTTCAACAAAGGACATCTAGATTTCGTCCTTGCCTATAGAGGTAGTGACAGTGAGGGAGGAGGAGAGGAGGTCAATGACTGCAGAACAGAGAGAGTGGAGAAGCTGTGTTTACCCGCTGCTTTCAAAGCTTCACTTTGGCTTGCTGTCAATAATCGCTCCAGCCCTCTTTTCAGGCTTTGTCAAATTAACAAGAGAAATTCCTCTGCCCCAGAGAATCATTAGCTAGCACACCCATTAGCTTGTTTGTGCAAATTTGTCTCTGTTCTCCAGGCCAGATATGTACAGCTCTTTAGGTAGCCCCTCTCTGAGGCTAATTACCACGTTGGCCACATTTACTATCCTTGACATTTCCTTTCTGTGATTCTCCTTTTTTCCCTACGCAGACAAGATAAGGCTGCTCTGGCCATTCATGCAGGGATCAGATCAGTGGGTCTGATATCAGACTGCTTTAACCCCCGCACAGTGAGTCTGCCTCACACTGCTGCTGATTAGCAGGACGGCATAGCTCTTCATGAATGGAGATGGGAATTGTGGGCTCCAGTCAGCCTTGGCACCATGCAATGATAATGACAACAGCACAATGAGTCAGGCTTGTTTGCTGCTGGTGGCGACATTCTCAGTTCATCCTGGACTAGAAAAGGCATTTGTGAATTTCTTAGAGTGGGTCTGGGTGCAGACAGCACGGTGGTGCGGTGGTTAGCACTCTTACCTCACAGGAAGAAGGTTCAAATCCGCTGGCTGGCAGGTTTGTGATTTGAGACTTGAACCTTTCTGTGTGCCGTTTGCATGTTCTCCCTGTGCTTGTATGGTGCTTCCTTCCACAGTCCAAAGACATGCAGGTTAGGTTAATTGGTGACTCTAAATTGCCCGTAGGTGTGAGTGCAAGCGTGAATGGTTGTCTCTCTCTATGTGCCAGCCCTGTGACTGACTTGGTGTACCCTGTCTCTTGCCCAATGTCAGCTGGAATTGGCTCTGACCCATCAGCAACCCTTAAGGAAAGGGGTATAGACAATGTCTGGATGGAAGGGTCTAGGTGAATGAAGCCATGTTGTTGTGTGGCTCAGACAATACCAAGCCCAAATGCCATATCAGCAGATGGTCATGATTGATTGGTCTGGATCTGTGTAGGTCTATCAGGTGAGGTACTGTGTTTTTGAGTTGTAAGATAATCAATAGGAAACCTCCCCAGAGCTAAAATCAGTACGCACTGTCTTATTGATGGGCTGCCCTTGACACGATCAAACAGCCCTCTGCCCCAAAGGTGTGGGGGGATAACATAAATCTACCAACTGAGCCAAACTGCTAGAGAAATACAGACTTAGTTCAGTTACAGAAAGAGCACCAGACTTATGTTCAGCCTCCACAGTGCAAACAAACATCGTTGCATGGTTTGCCAGATCTGGGTTGGATTAAAACAAATCTGCATCTCTTTGCGGGCCTCAATGGCCGTGGTCCAGAGTCACCCACAACCTGACCCAGCAGCCGCTTAGCTTCGGTGGTGATTAAGTTACCATGACATCAGCCCGTAAACACACACAAATTCATATGGTGCTCAGACAAGGGGAGATGATGTCATACTCTGCCAACCAGCCCTGGCAGCAAGAGGGCCCACCCAGATAAGATTTACTAGTGAGGTCAGGATGCCGATCATCAAGTATGAGACGAATGCTTCCACACCACGAAATGCTTTTTCTCAGAGTCCAACCTCTGTAGTTTGCTGAGAGTGTCAGCATCCCAGATGTATGACCTTTCATTTATGATTATGTGCATTGCCCCAACACTGAAACCTGAGGGGGGAGGGAGGGGGCACATAGGGTGGGCTAGTATGTGGATTCATGTTTCCTTAGACACAGAATTGAGCACATGGAGACAAAAACAAAGGAACAGGCTGATGAATGTATGACAAAGCTGATGCAAGCGTCCTGTGTGGCGCTGAAGTTTAGTCTGGTAATGAGCCTGTCTCCACTGGTATAAACATTAATTTTGTTTTTCTCACTTCCTCTCGCTAATCCTTATTCACTCAAAGCAACTAATGCCTGAGGCTACAAGCTCCTGAATACACTGATTTATCTACGAATGTGGTTCAGCAAATGTTAATTGTAGCAAAAATGTGCAATTTTACTTCACAGAAGCTGCTAAAAAATCTCCCACCTGGAGATACAGAAACAGACAAATTTCTCTGTGCAGAGTGGGCTTATTTTATCATCAGATTCAGATTACCATCACCCAAAACTCCAGCCATTTTGAAAAATGTGTTTCCTCTCTCCTTCTGCATCCCAAAATACATCAAAATGGAGGAGAGAACCAACCAAAGGCTTATCTGGCTGTCAGTTGAATCTTATCAATCCAAAGCTCTGAAGCTTTCAACTGACTGCCATCCTGTTTCCTCCTGCTTGGCTGTTTTAATGGTTGTCTGAAGGTAGAGCCCTTCTCTCTTGTGTCGGTTTACACAACAGTGGGTTGCAGGAAGTGGCAAAATACCTCCAGGCTAGGATTTATGCACTTCCTGTAAATCCTCAGTAATAGATAAACGGATCTTAACTAAACCATACAGCAATGAATGTGATGTCCAGTTAGCTGAGCAACATCTTGCCTTGCATGTTCTAAATGTATTGGACCAAGGCCTTTAAGAAAGTCTCTTTGTTCCAACAAGGTGTTCAACAAGCCTTTTGTTCCTGCACAGTGTCTGGCCTTGGACACAGAATACCAAATGGGGCATCATTTGTGTGCTGGCTGTTGACAGCCCAAGGCTGCACACACATCTTCAGTACACCAATCCCCAGCCAATTAGGTAAGGCCAAATGCATTCATGTAACATCTGTGAATACAACGCATTGTCACAGAAAAGAAAATATCCCACACAAAAATTGATGTCTCCTTATGCAACTGACTTGTCATATTCATGTCATAATGTAGATTCGAAGAGCTCTTCTGTCAAAGCAAGACAGAAATGGGGCTTTGCGTAAATAAAATCCTAAATTCTACCTTGGGTTTGTAAACCTGTTCAGTCACTGTCTCCTCAGAACTCTTTTGAAATGGTCTGTGGAATGAGGTGGAAAACGAGGGATTAGGGCATCCTCTGGAGAATAGCTTGAATAACAGGGGATCATTTGAAACACAGGGGAAGAAAGAAGGGGAGTGCAAATGGGGAACAGGGAAGGAAGCAGTGCAGAGGTAAGGATGGCGATGAAAAAATAATACATTGGAGATCACTGAGATGGAATGGGAGAAAGAATCTCCAAATACAGTCAGTCAGAGGAAGGAGAAGGAGAGACAGACAGAAAGAGGGAGCTGCAGGGTGTACAGCCAAGTGCTCTCTTCGATCAGTGGGCCTGGCCCTGTGCCAGCAAGGCGCTGTCCATGAGGAGGTAAATCATTTTCTGCCTGAGAAAGAAACAGGAAAAAATTATCATTGGGGCTATGCCACAGCCAGCTTGGAATTGCTTTATTCCCAAAGATGGGAATCCCCAGTCAGCCAAGAATAAATGGAACAGTTGGCGCTAAAAAGTGAAAAACCTCATCAATATTCAAGAAAGCCTGATTTGGATCTTCAGTACATCAGGGTAAGCAACAGTAGACTCAAGCACTAGCTGGTATAAACACAGAGGTAAAAGCACCTTCCTTAATTCAGTTTTCTCTAAATTTTGTCATATCAAGGGAACTATGTTAAGCAGATTTATCTTCCACGCCTTTGGACATCAGATCAAGAAGAAAAGGCTCGTGCCGACAGATTCTCACGTCCCATAGGACTGTGCAAAGAAGGTGATCTGTGTCTATGCCAAGGTTAAATCCTTAATGATGGAGGAGGGAATATTTTTGGTGCAGCAATGCTCCACAGAAGTGTGAGACAAACCCTTCTTGATGTAACACAGACATCGGGTGTTGTGTTTAATGCTCTGCCCCATAAAGCATTGCTGCTCCAAACATCCTACAGCCATCGTCCCAGTTGCACACCCATCAATGCCCCCATCCCCATGCAAAAAGGCAACAAAGCTTTCTTGCCAAGTTAGGGGTTTAAGGAGAGCTTAAGACAAGCAAAGAAAGGAAATTTAAGAGTAAAAGTCAGGGGCTATAATTGTATTTACAGTTCTTTTTATTGTTCTTAAGCATTCAGGATCACATCTCGCTAATATGGCCTTAACTGAGAGAGGTGAACAAAGCACTTGGCCTTAGCTCTGCAGGACCCATTTGTCAGTCAATGAGTTAAGGGGCCAATTTAAGGCCCCTAGAGGAACGAATTGGAAATACTTGCAATGGGAGTCAAAAGGTCCTTGAAAGAAAATCTCTACCAATTGATCCCAACTTGTTTAGAAGAGGCTTCCAGAAAACTGCAGTTTTGGATGCGAGTGGGGAAAATGCTTAGCCATTATGTCAAAATTGGTTCAGGAAGCAAAAATAAAAGTCTTAGAAGAAAATTCACTTTTCAGCTGATGGGTGATAGCTGATAATGAAGACATGTTCTTCCCTGCTCTGCAGACTGCAGTCTCCCCACCCCTGGCACTGCTGACAAAGATTAACAGCTGCTTTCATCTCTTGCTGTGCATTTTCACTCTGCTCCTCAGACACTGCTCCAGGTATTCTGCTACGCTCCTCTCCAAGGCTGCAGTGAATCTGGAATAACTTCACACTCTCAATACACATGTTGAACTCCGATTCACCCACCATCCCACCCACGTCTTTCCCTTGAAAACCTCAGGAAGGCTGTTCTGCTCAGGGCATGCACAGAAGAACTCTTGGCACTCACATCAAGTCATCACTGACTGAGTGACGTTTCCTGTCTCAGAATTCATCTCAGCACACGGTGGAGGCAGGATATTTGATATACAAGAGACAAATGAGGACTGTTATTAACAGGGAGTGTCTCCTTGATCAAATATAATGTCTTCTTTGATTAATACATAGCACCATATCAGAATAAAGAATAATTTAAGAGCATGATGAGTGTGGGAGCTACAAACAGAGGGGAAGAAAGCCAGCGTACTTCTGTTCCACTTCTCTGCTTCATTTATCACTTGCTGCCACGGTAAGACACCTAGCGATTATTTATTTGCACTTCTCCACACAGAGGCTATCACAACAAACAGGCCCGCAGGCTGCTGAGAACATTTGGGAGTGATTAATCAGTGAGCCATCCACAGAGACAGAATGCAGGGGGTGGGGAGTTCTAACACGTGTTTCTTAATCTTTCATCTATATTCAAGTCAATAGGCAACCCAACAAAAACTAGAGGGGGTCCAAGTCAGGTGAAATAAGCTGTACTGTCAGGGAGATGGCCACGATGACAGATCTGGGAGTAGAGGACGAAATGAGAAGTTTGGATCGGGCGGATCAATAAACAGATCACAGATGTATACGAAAAAGGGAACACTAATCTAACAGCATGGGCAAATGTGTCCCTGAGAACAGCCACTAAGATGTAAGTGACTACAACCGCATTATTCCAAGTTAAGCAGTTTATCCTGTATCACACACTCATAAAGTCAACCACAGAAACACACACAGCAACACTCACTGGGCCACATAGAGCGTATGGGGATAATGGGATTTTTAGCACACTGCAGCTGGCTCTCACGTGCTGGGTCGGGAACCGATTACAGGCAATAATCCTCTCCATTCAAGACAATGTGCATGCTGAAAGCAGCAACAGAAACACAGAAGAGATAAATGCTCCTTGCTACTTTTAGTTTGATACAGCAGTTTTGCTCTGACTCAACTGTTTAACTGGACAAAAAAATGTCGAGGACATAATATCCTACACAATAACTCACAATCTTTACAAATTCTCCACTAAGATCTGCATTATGGTGCAAATATGATGTGGAATATGTATTAGAAGCACCATTGTGTTTTCCCTGTGGATGATTATGCATCTATTGCACCAGTCTGCAATAAAGCCAGTGCTTAATTTTATACATTTGCAAATAATAAACTCTGTTAACAACATACTCTATGTTTCATCATTCTCATCAGACCTATAATTCCTTGGTTTTACTTCCCCACAGTTGCCATTTGGATGACTGAACCATTTCAAACCCCCAGCAGCCAAGCTACCTCTTAATGGAGATGGAGAAAAAGAAAGCAGTGTGATGATGGTGAAACGTTTCAGCAATTGAGTTTGTGGGTGATGAGGTAAACACTAAACCACCTGTCCTGACAATGACCTTATCTTCAGTGGTAATCTGAGCTCCAACTGTAAAATCTGTGCCCTTCCCCTTGATAAACAACAGGATAGGACTGATGCATGTGTTTGCAGCAGGATTTGGGGAAATCAACCTCTTGCCGCTGTATAAGCAACCATTGTTCATGTCGAATAAAAGGCCATGATGAGGCTAAGCACAGAGGAGCTGTGAGGCCTGAGAAGCCTCACCAGGACCAATTTTTGTTCCTCTGGATTGTAAGACATAAAGGCAGCTCATGGGAGCCGAGGCTTTGGGCTCTGTTCTGCATCTATACACAATAGGTCATAAATTTCCTCAATGTGTATTCCCTGCCACCAGCTATCGCAATCCATTCTTTCATCTACAACGCTCTCACACTGTGCTTCAACCACAATGCAGAAATGACTATGATTGTAATGACAAGGATAAAAGCCTCCATTTGCATGACACCTTTCACTGAGGGACACTAAAGAGGTTTAGATGGAATCCCTCAGCCCCCTCAGGCATGATGCATAATATTCATTCAATAGGATGGAGGTTAAAGAATTGAGCAAAGTCGATCATGATAACTAAACACGAATGCATTGACCATGGATCCCGTGGGCAACTTGTTATCCAGTTGGGGAATGCCTGACGTGGGCAGGCAAACAGAGCTGGAAATGGATTGATGCTGAGGGCAAGACCTCTCCTGCCTACACTCAAATAGTAGCACACAACCTGGCCTTTTTCATCATCCTTACCAGCATACGGAGAGGCAAAAGCAGCCTTATGTTAGGTGACAAGCCTACAGGACAGAGGTCTATGCTCCACATCCTCTCATTTCTCAATGTGTGAAAGGAATCTGTCAGGAGTGGATGGCATTGCTTTCCCCTCTCCCCGCGGGGCTTAGCACACGTGGACCCAGGGTGAGCGCACAAGCTTGAGTCAGCGCTTCAGCTCTTTGTTTGTCGGCCCCCCTCCGCTGCCCCCCTGCAGGCTATGTGAGTGGGCCAGACGGACTTCCTGACTCAGGGATTTATTTGGGGGAACAAGGGAAAGGGCACTGGGTTATCCCTCTCGCAGGCTGTGACAAACTCTCTGCTTTTCTTTTCTCTATCACTGGAGCTGTTTGTCATTCATGATAGCAGGGAAGAGACTCTATGCTGCCCATCACCCTGGTGCTGCAGGGGCACAGCACTATCACACCATGTCATCACATCCCAGGGAAGAGACAGATGCTCTGATAGAGGCAAGGGAAGGCGCCACAGCAAGAGCACTACTTTCACTGCCCGGCAAATTCTTTGGAACGCCGATTATGTGAGGAGTGACACACAGAATCCAAATAAGAATGGCTCATTCAATATTCAGTGTATGTTCCTGTGCAGCACACAATATATAGAGGCACTCGGGCTGTCTCAACATGGTGCTTTCTGTAGCAATAAGCAATGTGATACAGTAAAGATTAAATCTGTATCTCTACATCAGAAGACAATGAGGTCTGTTATGTGAGAATCATGGAAAACTATGAGTCAGAGGGAGGCAACATATTTCTGTTGGTGGAAGAGAAGGTGCATGAGGGTAGTGGGATGCATCTACCTGCTGTAGATCCCTGAGGCTGCAAGGCCAGGCTGGATCTCCATCAACACCTCAGCCTTGACGGCACCTGACAGGCTTCAGATAGATTCACACCTGGGCTTATCTACAGGCTGCAGCCCCTTCAAGGCCTCAGCTGCTGCTGCCACTGTGTCTGCCGCTGCACAGAGGCAGCTATTAGTCCCATCAGCCTGATTATGGCAGGAAAATGCCAGCTGGTGTTTTATCCAACAGTAAACAAAGACAAATACCACAGAGCAGCTCAACCATTCCGACTAACACCCACTTAATACTTGCGATGAGCCATTCGCTGCCCTGGGCATGTGTTGCTCGGATTCAACAGATTGATATGAATCAATTCTCCTTTGTCAGGCTCTGGAGGTAGAGGTAGTATTAACATTTCAGCTCCAGTGTGGCTGTTTCTTCAAAATGGAGCCAGCATTTCAGCAGTATGTTTTCTGCCATGCTATACATTCTGCTCACACTCTCGCTTTGGTGGAGGAATCCATCTCGCTGTGGCTTGACAACAAAACCATTACCCTCTCACCTCCAGGGAGCAGACAGTCCAACTCCACAAAACTGCACATTCCACAGAGCGGAAGAGAGAGAGTGACACAGAAAGAAAGATAAAGAGAGAGAGAAAGTAAAGAAAAAAAGAAGACAATAGACAACACAGCTCAAAAACGGTTACGCACAGGCATTTGACTGCACGTACAAAGCAAACAGACACAACTAGAGTATCAAACATCCAAGTGAGCTCAGTGTTGTCTGTGTACAACATAACTTACATGACTCCCATGGTAGTGAATCCAATATTCTTCTCCACATGTACAGACCTCCTGCTTCTGATGCTGTCACAGTGGAGCATCAGCCTGAGTATGCCTTTTGAATGACAACATCTACAATGTATTTGTCCCAGGCAGCTACTGTCCTGCTCTGTATCTTTATGTCCCCGTCATGTGGGCCAGATGCCCTGTGCTCAGTAGACCCCTCTGCTCTACATAATCTGTCCCGCCTATTTTCAGTGACAGATCTCTGCTGTCAATCACAGCACAGCCAACCAAATGCAGTAGACGTTTATTCGCTTGAGTCTCTTTACGTGGATCATCAGATCATCCCTACTGGGAAAGATGGATGAAACAGGATGGACTCCAAGTTCTTCATGGAAACTTCGAACTATACACTGATTAGACAATGGACTCTGGCAAGTCATCCAACATGTGTTGTTCAGAGCAAATAACAAGCACTTGTGATCCTGTGCTTCCACTTTGCAACAAACAGGACTCTTTATTGAAAAGATGTTTGCTCCTCCCTTTGACTAAATTATAGTCCAGTGGAGCAGAGAGGGCTATTTCAACTTCCTGATTTCCAATCTCCACTTTTGAAAGAAAAATCAGTCACATTTTATTCCCACAACCTAATGACTTGTTTCTATGGTTACTCAGGGAAGCCTGGGGGATGAAGGGCAGAGTGAGTGTTGCTGACACAAAGGCAGGGTCTTGTGTGTGCAGGAGAGGCTAAATGGCCCTGCTGCCACAATTACAGGAGGATTCCTTCTGCACGATCACAGTCATTACTGCACAAGCACTCACCTGGGCAGCAGCTGCAGGGCGGCGATGGACGACCATAAAACCACTTCCTACTGACACTCCTCGAGGGCCGCATTCCGGCAAACAGCTGTCTGCCCTGTCCTTGTAACAGCCCGCCCAGCAGCCTGTGTGCCACCTCTGAGGTCTACAATGTCCCAGAATTCTCTACTGACTTGTTGTGTCTCCAAGGTCTTCTATTCTCTTCCTTTCATTACCCACATGTATCTCGGAGTAAATACTCCCTCTCCCGAGTATGATTAGTGTGAGGCAGCAAAATGATAGACGGACGAGCTCCCCTCAAACACAAACAAGGGACCCACAATAGGCCATGGAAAATGTTTCATGCTGCTATGCAGAAATGAACACACTGAGAAAAGTAGATCGGAAACTGAGCAGTCGACTCCTCTCAGCAGTGTGCCGGGTAGGTAATAAACACACCGTCACAATCAGCAGGTGTTAATGGAAAAGAAAGATGGGTAGAAGTATCTGCAAGGTGGCAGTTAGCCACACCGTCTAGTCCCTGCTGTGAGCTCCGCCTGGTCTCATTACACAACGCTGTGTCAATACACTAATCATATGCTCTGTCACAAGGCAATCAGTGCTTAACGTGCTAGTCAGCTGAACGCATGGCTCGAAATTCATTATCCCTACCCCCAGTAATACTCTGACACACACTTACACACATAATGATCAGCACACACACACACACACACACACACACACACCATCCGGTCAGAGTTTGACCTTTGACTCTTCCAGTCTCCCTGCGACTATATAGTCAGTCTAATCGCCAATTGCTCATTACTGACCCTGGGGTCATCTTTGTTTCAAGTTGCTTCAAGCACAATTACCAGAGACAGGAGGCAGATTGAAAGAACAATTTTATAACCAGAATGATTTTAAAGATACATTCCTTGTGTGATCAAAGACATTTTCTAGTTTCTGAAAATAGTACCATCACAGGATAACATTCATAGTTGGAATTCAATTGGAAAATGTTCCCGTGTTCAACAGCACAAAGAGTAGCAGCACATTCTTATTTAACTACACAGCCATGCAAGTAAAAGGGTCATGAATTCTGATACTGAGGTGTACAAATTAGTAAGTAAGTAAGTAAAATAACAACCACAACTTAAAATGTTTATACTGAAATGAATACATTAACTTAATGCTAAGAATCTGAGCTAACACTATGGGTGTTTCTACCACTGAGTAATCAAAACAAGCACATGTGAACGCTTTAATCCTGTTTTGAAGGAATTAAGTTATTTGAATGAAAGATGACATAATTCGGAGGCACCAATTATTATTCCTAGGAGACACATTACTTATTTGTGCATAGACATTTTCAAAAATGTGGCTCTCACCTGCAGTTATCAAATCGATATATATACTGAAATGATTTTTCAACTCAGTAGGCATCTTAAATGAAACAAATTAAATGCTTTTTTTTGACAGTTGAACGGTTGACTTAGTTTTGCAATGAAAAATGAATGAATTGCTTTTGTTCATCACGCTCTTCTTTTCTCTCGGCAGCAGACTAGCTAGAGCAGCTAGACTCTGGCTAATTGCATTCTAATTAAAATTTCATCTCTGAGTAGAATGGTGTTAGTGAATGTCAGACAAGTGTCTAAGGAGCCTTCTCCACTCCATTGGGGTAGAAAGTGCTGTTTGGTTATTCTGCTCCTACATCCTGGGCTCTCAGGATTTACACATGCATCCCACTAATTGTATCTTTTGAGAACAAAAAGGAATACTAATCAGATATGAGTTTTCAATCAAGTCTAAAACATGAAGGACACTCGTTTCATCACTTTCTTTTTTTTTCTTTTTCAATTCAAGCGCTCCCAGGGCAGCACAAAAACAAGAAAATCTGTTGATTGATTCCAATTCGTTCTGACTTTAGGGGCCCTACATTTCAATCAGCAGTGACATAGAAAAAGCAAACACAACAAGACGATGATGATATTCCTGTTGCAGGCAACAGCTGCAGAGGGTAAGGAAAAGGGTGTGTGCTTCAAATCAAGCATAGTGCATCTCCACCACCCTTTTCTGTATCTGCGGAATGTGATGCTGTTTAAATATGGCCCATCATCATTGTGTTTCTCTGGGCCAAGTACAACAGCAGATTCTTGGCAGTAAATTATCATTGGGATGAAATGAAAGGTGGAACCCTTTGCTGTACTTCCACCTACAACCCCTCTACCCCATCAGAACCTGCTACAGGGGAAATAACAAGTCCACCTCCCTCTTTTTCCCTGTGCTCAGCCCACAGTGGCTGGCTCGGCACAACTCTCTATGCTACTCTTTTTGAGCTCAGGTCCAAAGAAAACATGAGAACTAATAAATCAGTGTCAGGAATTAACCCTGTCTAGCAGGGGGCCACACCTCTCTGTTATTCAGGACTACTGCGCTTGTGACAGGAAGCGGCATACGCAGGAAGTTGCATATTTAATGGAGGATCTGGAATGTCCCCTTAGCCAAAGGAGAGGCCTCATGGTTCCACTGATAGACTCTGACCCTGAAAGCTGGCAAGACAAACTTCATTTGTGGGTGCTTGGAGAAAAACTAAGCTCTACAGATCCCCCATGGGCTTCCTGTCACACTCCACAAGTTCCTTCACCTCCTGTGGTGCAGAGCTTCAATGGTCCTATGCATCAGGCTTAGCAAGCTTCCCTTTTGCCAACATTCATTATGGCATAGCACTCCTCGGAGAGTAGGAGAAGGAAATGTATGCACTGACCGGCCTGTCAGGGAATCTATCAATGACAATATAGTACATTGCGCCAGCCATCCACCCGCCTGGAGAGGATGAAGTATTCTCCAGGGCAACAACAAAACCAGAGCCAAGCAGTGCTGAAAAAGCCCCCATCAGCCTGAGATACAAGGGGACCAAACGGTTTTACCGAAATACATATAAACGGTCCTGCAATGCTGCAAAATCAGAAGAGCTGTTTCAAGCTGAATAAGCAAAACAACAAAAAAAACCTAAACACGAAATACCTCAGGACAATACTCGGCTTTAACCTAAGCCCCTTCGTGAGACACTCCCTCTTCATATCGAATTATGCAATTCTATTATCCATTCATGGGCACTGGTGCCTGTAAATAAAGGTTCATTTAGTCTGATGAGGGTGCATATCCCAAGGCATGCCATAAGTCAACCTTGGCAAGAACAACATCTCTACGGAATAGCTGTCCCACATGAAAGTTAACACCATGAACCACGACCTTCGACAGATATTTGAAGGCGAGTCTGTGCACATCTCCTCCACAGCTCTCTCCATGTACAACTATACATACAAACACACAGGAGCTTGAATGCATGCAGGTGTGTACGCACACAAGCTAACACAAACACTTAACACTTCATTTAACACCACAACAACTCAATCTAATATCTGCGTTTTGACAGACTCAAACATGGTGTGATTTGATTGAATGGGGGAAGTGCTTACCTAATGAAGAAGGAGGCTGCTGCAGATGAAGAAGGAGAGGGGGAGGTGGATGTATTGGTGACGGGTGCCGGGAGTCCCGGTTGGCTGGAGCTCCTCAGTCGGCAGGGCGTCAGGCCGATGCTGCTACTGGTGCTGGTGGTCATGGTGGTAACCGGGGACTCCGATGCTGTGACATCCCTGTCTGCTTCCCCCATCAAACCCTGGGCCTGTTGACACAAAGATACAGAGATAAGACCGCAACCACCACTTACAAGTTTTACTGCTCCTGCCCACCCTCCTTCCACTCCATTACCCCCTCTGTGCCACAGATGGACAAGCAGCTGCTGCAGCCAGCACCGGTTAGCGAGAGTCAGCAGTATCAGCAGAGAGCTCCATACAAACAGCAAGGATGCTGCACCATTCATTGATTCTGGCAACACTCTTGTGGTCGCTCTGGCTGTAGCCTACTGTAATTAAGTGATAACCTACATTTAATTAGTAATTAAATCACAAGCGATTTACTTCTACTCTGCCCCCGATTATATCTATACCTCCATGACTAATCTGGCACTTTACTCATCAGCAATGAGAAACGTGCCAGCTTGCAGGTTGAGTTATACTTGGACTATCTACGAGCGAGTTTCGAAGGGGGTAAACAATCAACAACAATGTTAGAAATGAGTCTTGTTTCATAGCTTTTACGAGGTATTGAAAATGTGCCTGCATGAGCACATCCAGCCCTGGCAGCTTGGTAATTGAGCAGGAGTAAGCTGAGGTGAGCTGCATCTGTTTCAGCCCTGGGGCTCTGGTAACTCAAGCCAAAGCTTCACTGGGTATACCACCTGTATGTTTTCATATTTGTTACATTATGTGCTACGGCAGGGCATCTACAAACAGCTCTGCCAGTTTCCTCATCAACACAGTATGGTTTAGAGTTAGATAAAGACAAACAAGTATTAATGAGATTTTTAAAAGCTGCTTGTTTTCTGTGGCTGTTCCTTTTATAATTATAAAACTCAAACACAAGAGAAAATGGCACATAAATACAGTATATTGTTCACTGAATCCATGAATATGCCATGCTTATACAATAACACGTATCTAGAAAAATTTTGATATGGAATATTTTGTGCCAGTGATCTAGTTTTTGGCAATGCACAAAGGTTTTTAACATAGAGCTACAGATGTTTAGTCCAGTACACTAACCTTTCTAGCGCTCTATTTCTGTTTAAGGCTAGAACTAAACCTGGTGTAGCTCAGTGGAGATAAAGGTTCAGCTGGAGCCTGCAGTGGTTCACTGATTGCTTGTAGTCCAACTGAAGGAGTGCAGAGAGCTAATTATACAAACCAAAAGACAACTCTGAGACTATGCTTCAGCTGGAGTCACCATACTGACAAAAGGTTAATCCTCATTGGAGCCGCTTAGTTTATCCTGCAAGACAATGATCAATAGCAGCTGACAAGAACCGGTTCTGGCGCTTTTCAGCATTGGAAATTAAATAAATAAAGGCCAAAGTTTTCCTAAAAACATTTATAACACTGACACATGGACATTGTGTAATCAGCAACAACCTTGAATTTAGCACAACACAGCGTTGCAGCCTCGGTGCCATTTGACAGGTTATGTATTATAAACACAGTTCAGGCCCTCTGCATATTTACCACCTCAATGTTTGCCCTAGATTCATGTTTGGCAACTAAAATAACATGCTTTACAATCTTTTTTGTGAAGTGTACGGCCTTCCATTATCTGCCATTTGTCGACACAGGCTGACAGCTGCACTATTTATATGCCAAGCCTGACATGTGAATGCTATACATCAGGATGTGAGCACATACTTACATTCTGACATTCACATGAGAGGCTTAGCCATTGCTCTGCAGTGCCACCACAGTTAACTTTACACACAGTACAGTGTGTTGCTATATTACAGCATGAGTGCATTATCTTTTCCCAGAAAAGCTTCACTGACCATTTGTCAAACTGTGGACCAGCAGTGCATGTTCTTCATGAAATCCCAGTCTCCCATTTCTTCCTTAGGAGCTTGTTATCAGAGCTAAGAATCACAGTCTTGTTATAGAGGCCTGGTTTTGCTCTCTTGAGACTTCATCATGGAAGTTAAGTCAGAATCAAGCTGCGGTGTGTTAAGTTGTGACTTGAGGAGTACACCATGGAAAAACTGGCTGCAAACTGAAATGAGCCAAATACAGATTCTCAGGCAGACACCAGAGCAGAAAGCCTCACACCATGCTGGTGTCTGTGACAGGTTAGGAACTCTGCGCATACCAGGGAAGTAGACCCATTACACTTTGGCACGAAAGACTAGAGCACTTCACACGCAGCCGTACAGGAAGCTGGTGTGTATAGCTCATCAAATCTGCCACTGATTGAGTCAGTTTTAAAATCAAGTGGCACTGAATTTCAGGAGCATACAGGGACAGCTGGGAATAGATGGGACTGGGGTGTGGGCTTAAAATGGGTAAAAGACAAATTCAAACACACATATAGGTGCACACACAGTCATCACTGTGCTTATCAAAGAATATTCCCCATGGTATGAAGACTGGGGACTTAAACCCTTCAACCAAGCTGCTCTGCAGCCTTGGACCTGGACTGGCCCTGATTCTGGCTGAAAAGTACAATCTATCCCCTGGTCAGGTAATTAGGCTGTGTCAGTGGAGCCATGTGTGCTCAGCCATTTGCACCAAGAGTCAGTA
Organism: Pempheris klunzingeri; assembly: GCF_042242105.1. Classification (NCBI taxonomy): domain Eukaryota; kingdom Metazoa; phylum Chordata; class Actinopteri; order Acropomatiformes; family Pempheridae; genus Pempheris; species Pempheris klunzingeri. Next base: position 11,616,934 of record NC_092024.1, on the reverse strand, counting down.
ATGAGCTGGCCTTCCACCCTTTAACCCCAGCCCTCCCTGATCCCTCTGCCTTGGTTTTTAACACAGGAAAGAAAAGGCAGAAAAGGACGGGGGGAGAGGCCAAAGCGAGAGAATCAAAAGAGAGAAAAAGAGTCTGGAAAATGCTTCCTGTGAAGTCTGAAGTTAGCAGGGTAGACCAGCACCCTATCAGCAGTCCATCTTCTCCTCAGCCACTGAGGGTACGCGGTCCCCCCCGAGACCTTTGACCCAAGCGGTCAACAGACGATTACTGCTGAAATGAAATAGGCCTTGCACTAATCTGGCTGTCGTGCTCGGCTGGCCTCTGTAACCAACAGGAATCAAGTGAGGTGGCTTCTGACAATACTGGAGTTCTACCATATGAGAAAGCAACTAAAGAACATTTAGCTCTCTTGACAGAAAATGTCCAATACCAAAATATAATTGCCAAGTTTTAAAATTGTTTCCTAATTTGGCAAGCCTGGCAATTTTTCCTTCCCTTTCCTGCCTGTATTTTCTTCTCTTGTCATCCTCACTCTCTGTGGCACACTGCCATGCAAGCCCAGCTGCACCAAAGAAGCAGCAGCCAAGATCATCTGCTGGGCTTCAAATTGGTGGCAATGGAGGAGGCCATGGCAGCAGGCAACCAGTGGGCCAATAATGGAAAGCCTCATGGGTCAAGAGCACTTGGTCTTTGTAGATTACAGCACATGTGGTTGTGGATTTTATGGAGCAAAGGAGGAAAGGCAGATTTGGGTCAATCTTGTTCTTGTTTTGAATAGTAGCGCAACACTGCTTGTAATGTGGTTTTTCTGCAGTACCTTAACTGCTCTCAAAGCAGTAATTACTTAAGCAATTGTAAGGTTACAGCTTATCTATGTTGGGGTTTTGCAGGGGTGGGTAGTAATGAGTGTATGAATGAATGTAACGCACAAGTTTAAAAGATCCTTTTTAGGAGTGCTTGCCATGTTCCTTTTTGTTTAACCTGTAGCTCTACTCCTTACTTGAGTATATTTTTGCACCAATAATCAACTTTTTACTTCTCTACATTTGCCATTTGTCCTTTCATGACAACTATTCTGCTCTAAATGCAGGGATTGAGTGTAGGAGGGAAAGCTTGCGAGAAGCACCTCGAATGCTGATGCCAAGCTGTCGGCTGCCTGGAAGAAAAATAAGCACCACCTGTCTATTTGCCACGATGCAAAGATGATGGAGTAAAACACAGAACCAGAGTCAACTTGCAATTTACTCTGCAACAGTGAGTAATTTATAAACCTTTTTTTTTTTTTTTTTTTTCATGTATAAGTTTCTCAAATGGTAACTGGTCACTTATACTTAAGTAATTTTTTTTTTCTTGAGTATAGATTTTTAGTACTCTATCCGACCCACATCGGTTTCTAGACCTGCAGCAGGCTGTTTCAGAAAAGTCTATTTGTGTGCCATTTGCTCAGTTCAAGGCAGCTGCACTTACATGAACCAGTGTCAGCCAATTACAAAGAGGGAGCCAGATAGTTTCAATTCCAACGACCACAAACATCATTCCAGATGTTAACCAGAGGCTTTTCCCAAATGGGAAATTCAAGGTGCCTTATAATGGGCTGTGTGTGGGAGCGCCCCAGGCTCCCTGTTTGACGCACTTTGAAGGATATCTGTCTAAAGTCCATCTCTACTTCTTTGTTAACACTGCATGCTTTCCCCATAAAAAAACCAAGAGGGAATCATGAATTGAAGCTTGTGCCTTTCGGCAGGGCATAACTCCCAATCCTCGAGAACGTGTGTGGGTTTTTGTCATTCTGAAGGATCTGGTTTTAATGAAAGAAACAAGCTTGAGAAAAAAAACACCCATTTCTGCTGTGTCTGTAACTTTATGTCCTGAAGGGACATTTCTCTCTGTCCAAGGAGGGCCCCAGCCTCAGCTATGTGGCATTGAGCAACTCATCCCAGCTCCAAGGGCCACTAATTGCTTTTAGACACATAGATGGAGAACACAAGTCAGCCTCTACTTTCTGCGCCAGGCCATTTGATTTGCCCTAGATTGCGTACATGCAGTTAAAAGCTTTTGATGGCCTCCCATAAACCATCTCTAAAGGCACTTGTTGACATTAAAGGGAGGAGTGAAAATCTGTCTTCAATTTTGAAGCAGAAAGGAAGGAATAACACTGCACAGAGAGCAGTTACCAACACAGCAGTTAGAACAGGAGATGGGGAATATTAAATAAATAAGTGCAAGGGCTCGATGATGTTAACACATGTTGTTTGGTCTGTACACTGTCTGCCTGGTGAAGAATCTCACAGAGGTTTGTCAGTCGGGTCTGAGACCAGGTGTCCCCGTCAATGTAGGAAGAGACCCATCAGCAAAAGACTGATTCTTTATATCAACAACCATTAATATGCTCTAAGATTCATAAAAATCACTGTAAACACACATCTTTTACTGTAAATCTTATGTTGAAATGAAAATCTATGTCATCGTGCAAAGAAATGATTTAAAGTCATAAAAAAGGTAAAGCAGGATTAATCCCATGACATCAAGGACAAAACTCTGGACCTTTCCAGGTCAAACAGACATCAAACAAAGCATACACCAAGTCTTATCCAGCATGAGAAGAGAGTTATGGTGACGCTGTGGGGTGGTCATTTGAAATGCCCTTGAGGAGGAGGTCAGCAGATTAGTGCTGCGATGACTTCTGATCTCAGATCACTCAGGGTCCTTGACTACTGAGGAATGAGAGGTCAGCACTCCTGCAGAGTTCTGACTCACAAATTCTCTGCAGGGCTGCATCTCGACTAAATGTCTGAAATGTAACATGTGGAACCTGACGAGCACTGCAGCATAAATTATGGACTTTTTAAGAAACAAGATTTCATCAAAGTATTTCCTAATTAATGTTTCTTGATTTGGAATATTTATTTTCCCTTTCTCTCATGACAAGTCTCATTTACCTTTTATATTTCTAGCTGGTCCCAAACTACAACTGATCACTTAAGCAGTATGGCCTTTTAATGATCAATTATTGTCTGATATTTGGCCCTCAAGGAATTGAAGGTAATTCTACTGTTACAGTATCTTGAAGTGGTTCTAAATGGATAAAAGTGCATAAAATGTATTATAAAAGTGAAAAAAGACACATGACGCACCGGTTTAGGCTGAGGGAGGAAGTTGTTCACCCTGGAGATGCTCCACATGCCCTCGAGGTACTGCTGCGTTTGGATGGTGACTGAGCTCAGAGACCCACTGAGTTGCCCCCCTGCCACTGTAACCTGGACACTGGTCTTAGGCCCTGAAGAGGCTGAGGGGCTCTGCGGCCAGCCTGGTACCCTGTGGCGCTCCCCCAAGGGTAGGACAGAGTGTGCGACTGGTTGGCTTTTGGACAGTTGTTTTGCATGGACACTGGAGGACGATACATTGAATCTAGAAGGCTGTGGTAAAAATGATGTGGTGGGCAGGGCTGGCATGTCTGAGCTGAAGGTGAGGATGGGCGCATGGAGCGTCTGCAAGGCCTCCTGCCTCAGTTGCTGGAGAGGTGTGGAGCACACCTGGCAACAGCTGACACCACCTTCATGGCTACCAGGTGTTTGGAGCTGCTCGAACAGGAAGGTTGCATATCCAGGGTCCTGCAGAGTAAACACACACAAGAGGGGCTTTAACTCCACACACAATACACCCATACACAACTCTGAGCATATAGCAAGTTCATCTCAAGTGTATCTCACCATCTGCTCTCTTGAAAGGATTTTCTATATGTTGTTCACATTTTCCGGGCGCATCAGTGGTCTGCTAGCAGTGTGGTCCCTAACTGCCCTCCGGGACTAACACTCCCTGCTTTAACCACTTCCTTTTAGTCGGGATGGTTGTTTGTTTAGACTGAGATGGTTCGCCTGCATGCAATTCAAGACTGCTGATCAGGTTCGCCAGGCATGTGTGTGGTTATTTGGGAAGTTGAGACCAAAAAACAAAAGCCAAACGTGAGGAGAAAACTCTGAAATAAGGCTTAGAGGGATTACTGAAGATCCCATAGAAGCATTCCTCGCACAAAAAAAAGGGAAATGCGCCTTTTATTTATTTTACATAACTTAGAAGAGAGCTGCGGCAATTTCATCTTACTACTGCTTTTAGAGACGGTGTCCAGTGAAGTTTTGTTCTTTTATTTTGTCCCTAAGAAGGATCCCTAGGGTGTCTGTCTCTGCTTGGGAGGAAAGAAAACAACAGCTGAGGGGACTTCAGTGCCCAAAGCAATACAATTTACATATGATAGGTGCCCCAGAAGGAAGAGATATGATAAGCCACCAAATGGGAAATAAACACCTCTTCCAGGAAGCCGGAAGCACACGGAGCTATCAGAGAACTATTCAGATCCGACGTGAAGGTGGAACATAACTTTCTCTGTGTCCTAGAAACACGCACACAGACACACACACACACACACACACACACACACACACAGACAACAGAGTCTCTTAAGAGGCATAAAGGGGCACTAGACCTCTGCCCAGTGGAGTCGTGGCCTAAGACAGGAGCCCACAGCCCATACATAAATGTTTATGAGGCCTTTGCTCCGTGGAACCTCCGAGGTGATCAGGAGGAGTGAAGCAGCAGGGAAACAACAATCCTCTGCCCTAATGCAGTGCCACTTAATACAGCTAACCCAATAGATCCAAAGACCAAAGAGGCAGGCTGAGGGACTCTAAATCTCCTCCCCATGAAAGCAACTCAATACAAATACTTTTAGATGACCTTTCCCTGCAAACACCTACTGGATTAATAGTATGATCACACAACCTTCCTACAGCCTTACAGAAAACTATGGACATATATCTTATGTACATTCTCAATGGAAAGAAATAGACAGAAAGTGGTATCTGCTGAATTATACTCGATGTACCCTGACAGATAAGTATCTCCATATCATCACTTTACTTAAAGGATAATCGTGCATAAGCGTGTGACTTGACTGGCCCGATGTTGACTGAGTGTTCTGGTTAATGATTTCCTACATTGGCTACTTGCTTTCCGCATGAGCAGACACGGACAGGATGCAAGCATGACTAAAAAATACACTCAGGATGTAGAAACTCCAATAAATCTCACCACGAATGACAGACTCTGATTGGCTGATGACTAGCACGGCACATCTAGTGCAGTATGGCATTAAGTGAATGTTGATGCTAGTGTATATCCCAGTGTGGAATGGATTTAACATAAGAAGCTTAAACTAGAAATATGATGGTATGATCAAGCTTTAAAATATGATATCTAATGCCGCTGGATCCCGACACATGAACAATCTCTACTTTTATGCTCAGGCAGCATATTAATGCGCAAGACAGGATAGTTCAGCTGGATAAGATGAAATAGTCTATGACAAATTGGAGTGAAATGTTAGACGGAGCATAAGAAAACACCACTGGCTGCTATTTTCACAGTCTGCTCTGGCTTCATGTGCGTGCTTCCTAGACAGGAAATTGAAGCCAAGTCATAACCAGTCAACTCCGCCTTTCCATCACCCCTCACCCTTTAGCCTCGAACCAGCCCCTAGCCACCTCGGGGCACTGGTAGATGGAAGAAATCAATTTCCCTCTCTCTCTCCATGCATTGTTAGGTGTTGATTTAGGGGAGCTAATAAAAAGACACACAAAGCTGAGCCCATCTGCTATTCAGTTAGGATTCTGGAGGTTAGAGAGCGGGCTTCTCCTGTAAAGCTGTCTGTAGGCTTTGTGTCCACTGAAGTGAATAAAGGGTCAGGGCCACAAGGCTTATGAGGATGATGGCGCTGATGATGAGGATGATGATGTGGCTATGATGAAACTGAAGGCCACAGTATCCATCTTTATATGACACATTAGAGGTAGAGAAGAGGATATCAAAAGATTGGCAGATATTTCACACATCACCCAGATAATGAAAGTTTGAATGTAGAAAAATATAAATTTAGCCCAGTAAAGCTTGCTGATAAGCATATACAAACACATGCCAGATTAAACACTTATGTGTGTGCTATCATGTTCAGGCTGACTACTTGAGAGCTTGTGCATAAGCGTAAAGTGGAAACATATGAAACATATGATGCATGAGCACACCCAACCCGGAAGCCATTTTGCTTCTTTTATCATCCATATGATCTATTACTGACAGGTGCGAGTGGGTGTGAAGAGTAGCGCTGCTTCAGAGAAGTATGTGATGCACAGCATCAACACAGTCCAAATGTTCAAAGCATTCCCATCGGCAGAGAGGCGTGGATCTACTCCAGGGCCCTGACTCCCTGTCCATTGTTGTGTACAAGTGGGAGATGGTTTTGGTTTTCAACCCGAGGTCTATTGAGTCAAACTGCACGAGTGAGGATAAGAGGACAGGGAGAGATAGAGAGGTGGGAGGAGGTAGGCTTGGGTTGTGGCCCTTGCCTAGAGGCTTGTGGGTGGTTGTGTTGGTTTACTGCCTGTCAGCACTGATCTTTATTAAACTCTGGGGACAAATGTAGTCAGATGCTATGGCCTTATTATGGAAAGGAGGTCTGCAGAGTGCACTGGGGAGAGAAAGCCCTGCCTGTGGAATGAGCCTGTCGCAGCCCTTTGAGACCTAAGTTTGTCTCTTTCCTTCACACTAACTCTGATGAAAACCAGGGCAGCAGCAGCAGGAGAGAGAGCCAGCCGACAAACTGAATGTCTCTCTAGTTTGATGGAGAGTGTCATCACAGACAGCCCATGCCCAGGGGCTGATGGAAACAAGCTCAGCCGTAACCACTTATGGATGAGGGGACAGGGAGAAAGATGTGCATGATTTCTCTCCCATGCCTCCTCAGGGTGCAACCGGTACCGGGCAAAGTTACACATAGGAATTTTCCTCAAATCACACCTCATTTACCTTGTCTTGCCAGTACAGCTTTTCTGTAACCAGACAAAGTGAAACTGTCATTTGACTGTTTCCACATTCACCTCTGAAGTGGAGCACCAGGCCAGATATAGCAAGCTGACTTAAATCAAGGGAAGGTCATTGTGATTTGAAATGCATGAGGCCCGTTGCAAGCCGAGAGACTTTTAGGCATGCTCCATTGAGAGTAAAATCTAAGAAATCATATTTTCTATTCCAGTTGAGTCTAACACATATTTTCCAGACACAAAGCTGCCCATGACACACTGCAGCAGTGGCAAAAAGAGAAATGAAGCAAAAATGAATGGACATGCATGAAGTACATGATAAGAAAAGCTCTGACATACTGGAGCATGCAGCTTGTGAGCTCATATCTGATCCCATTCTGCCAAATGGGATGCTTTCTTATTTCTAACATCAGTCAGTTTACCCAGAACCCTTCCAGAACTGGCATTATAGCAACGAGACCTTCACCGCCTTCAGTCCTCTGTGTAAATTGTAACTGTTAAGTAAATGGAAACACAAGAAAGTTGAACTCCTGAAAGTTAGGATTAGAGTTATTCTTCCTTTCCTTCCTCCCCCTTCCAGGTTTCTCTTTTATTATTCTACCAGGATGGAAACATTCCTCAAAATGAATCAGTACAACACCACGCTGCTTTATATCTGTCCTCACTTAACTTTGTTCTCACCAGCGCCAGTCCTGTTTACACATTACAATTCTTAACTACTTCCTATGACTGCATTTCTTGTAAAATCAAGACCACACAGCAGCTGCCAAATCTGATGCCCTTTCAACTCCTTACTTTCCATTCCTTTGCCTCTCTGTAAGGATGCGACTGAGCCACCTCTGTTTACTTGTCCTGAGACGGTGTTGACCCTAACCACACACTGTCTCCACAAGTCTCAAAGGGATTGGCCCCCAATAAACTGCAGGAGCCCACTCCAGATCCCGGGGTGAGGACGAGAGCTTCCAGCAGGCCTGCTTTCCCACAGGTAGCTCGGCCCATTCCGACAGCCCAGTTGGAGAAAAACGAGCACAGCTGCTGGCCTTGCCCTGGGTGAGCACAGGGCATTAAGTCAGATTACATTCCCGGGATAAAAGCAACACATCCAGTGGCGTAATCCCCTTCCTCTCCCTGCTCCTTCTCAACTATTCCCACCACCTCCACCTCTCTGACCCGCTCTCCAAGCCAGCTGACTCAACTCAGATCCCCTGAAGGAGCGGAGGGCTGGAAGGTCTGTTACTCTGATTAGATATCTGGGATACAGACCATTAAATTTAACCACTGCCTGCTCGGAGGCAGAGAAGACAATGACTCAGGATGTCACACTAGCATGCCATTTAACTCTGTGGGAACGCCGCTGGTAGAGCACAAAGAAGGGACGGCTCACCAAATCACATCAAACAGATGTTTGCCCCCGTTTGCTGACTTGACAAGATTAAACAAACCTGTAATAAGACAAAGCACTTGTATCTGCAGCAACACAAGTACACTGTCATTACCTACCTGATAATACTGCCTCAGACAAAAAGCATACACCACTACCGTGATGAATTCATTCATCCTCCTTGGCTGTATGAAAAAAAACTCTGTTCTGTCACTCTTTGGGGTTGTTATTGGAGCACAATGGGATTCCATTAAATAATGATAGCATATCTCTGCTGCATTTCATCTGTGAAGTTTGGCTTTTGTCTGAGAGAGGCTACATTTAGATTCCTATCCAATTATCTGAGTTTATGCTTTTGTTAGAGATACGGTAGCAAAATGGATTCTGCTCTTGCTTTTCATGGGCTGCTCTCTCACAACTCCTACTTCTCTCTGACTCTGCTGTGACTTTAAGCTCAACAAAGTTGGTAATCGGCAAGAAAACCTCACGGTTAAATGATAGTGGAAGACCAAAAAACAAGTAACATACTTAATATTCAATTTTACTGATATTTAAAATCGTGACCTTTTCTACTTTTTCTTTGCAGGAACGAATCGTAAAATTACTTTCCTCTGAGACAGACTAGCTGGTATTACCTAATTCTGCCACTATCTTGAAGAGAAAATGCTTACTTACAAAGTCAACAACACATTACAATCAACAAACTTCCCTATTTTCATATCAAACAAATGATTACCTTGTTTAGAGAGACAGTATTCCCTTACATGAACAGCCAGGTCTCCTTGCATTAAGCATCTGTTCATGTGGAGCTCACAGAGACAGATGTCTGTCTGCCCTGTGTGATTTAGCCTTTTCCTCCCTTTGACTGTCAGTGAACTGCTGACAAAAAATGCAAATAGGCTTTACCCCTTGGTGACACTTTCAACACATGATAGGCCCACCTGAACGATTACAGGGTCAATCAAATCTTCCATTTGAATAATGTCTACAATATGTACTACAAAATACAGTTGTGATCTTTTTTTAGATAAGATGTTTTGGGCTGACTTTCACTGTGATACAGCTCACTGTACACAACAGCGCAGACAACAGCTTCTCTTGTTATCCATAAAAACAGATGTCGCTGTCCATCAAAAATAAAAAGGCCACAGATCCTGCTGACCCTCAGGTTAAACATAGATAGAGTCAGATGTAATCACTCATTTTCAAAACCTCCCTGCAACCATTAATGACCTCATATAATGGTGTGTCACCACTCCATATGGTCGACCCATTTATCAGGGTGTGAGTGCTTGTAGCTCCATTTACGGAAGGCAGAATGAGACTCATGTATATGTTTTCATAAAAGCGTAATCACATGAAAGGTTCACCAAACCAAGCTTTACATTAGAAGGAGAAATGGGTGAAACATGCGCATGTGCGGGTGAGTGTTTGTGTGTCTCTTTACACCACACCCATCCATCACTCCAGCCTTTCGCCACTTGGCCAGTTAATTACCTTTTCCTGTTCACTCACGCACATAAAGAAAACAAGCCCCTTTCAGACTGTTTGGACAGACTTCATTCCCCCTCTCCCCCTTTTCCAACATCCCCGTCTCTCCTCTAAGGACCCAAGGCAGCCTTCACCATCTCAGCCCCTGATCCGTCAAGCTTTCATCGGCTTTGGCCGAGGTCAGACAGTAGGGAGGTCCAGGCTAGACTCACCGGTGGGAGGGTGAGGGACTTTAGCACCTGCCACAAAGAAGTCTTAATAAGACATCTGATCATTGTGCTGATAATCTCAGCAACTCAATGAAAAACAGTTTTCACTGAAATGAAGCAATGCTCAAGCAACAATCAAGCAACAATCATCCCTCCAGAGTCTTTTCATAGCAAAAAATGCTGAGCTGCATCACAAGTCAAATTAGACTGATGAAAAATATTTTTCTTCACTTCAAATAACTTTCATTTCCCTGCCCGTAGCTCTTGGAGCAAGTCATGCAGCGGTAGGGCTACTTGGTATGCCGTCCTCACCTGGGATGCGCAGGATTGTATTTTGGTACACTTGCACCAACAATTGTGCACTTCTAATTAGAATGGCTTATTTTTGGCTCAGAGATGCTCTCAGGGTAGTTTCTCTTTTTCCTCAAAGAGGATTGACTGTGCAAACGAACCAAAATGAGTACATAATGAAAAATTCAACAGGCAAGCTGGAGAGCCAAGAGCCAGGTGTTGCTGTAAACTGCAGGTGAAAGCAAGGGCAGAAAAAGGGGGGGGGTGGAGGGGTAGGTGGAAGGGAAGGGAAGAAGGAAAGAGGGTTAAAAATCATCTGGCACACTCTCAGAGCTCATAGCTAAAGACATGTAGAGATTACTGTGGTCCTCTCCCTGTATCTACTATTTTGCAGAAGGGTCCATGGGCAAAAACATATGACCACGTGCATTTGAAAGCTAAAACAGCATCTATATCAAATTTTAACCGATGTTCTACGTATTTACAAAGTCCTCATCAGTATGCAGAGTGAAAGTGAAACAGTATTCAGTAGTTCCAACCATCCACTGGAGCTAGAGCTCGTTGAGAGATCTATTTTTGTCAAAGAGCCCACTCTAAAACACTCACTGCAGAGCAGAGGATCCTGATACAACAGTTCCTTCCAAAAGCCCAAACCACTACTTCACTTGTGTTTCAAATGCCTATTCAGTCTATACGCTGTGATGACAGCCACCTGCCTCTCCTCTGTCTGAACTGTCAAACCAAGAGAGCTGCATTCAATTCACTGCACTTTGTTCTGCAGGAGGACGTTTCATTTCGTCTGAGAAACGGAGCACTCCCAGTTGCCTGCAGTTTATTTAGAGAGAAAACAAACTGCTGCTAAAGCATGTGGCAGCTAATCTCCGTCGCAGGACTCCCTCAGCCACACAGTGGGTAAAGTGTGACATGCAAGTGTGCACGCGAATGGTTAATTATCAAAGAAAAATGCAAAGGAAGTTACTCATGCTCAAACACAAGTGATTGCATGCAGCATCTTCATTAACATTATCCAGATCCCATAATGGAAAAATGTCAGTCTACACATCAACATGATTAGAATTCATCATTTTTAGATCAACATGTAAATAGTTTTTCAGCAGCACAGTTACTGTGTACATAAACAAATGGATATATAAGGACCATATTTCATGTGGTTATTTCATCCCAAACATTTTGTGCAAAAATGCATAGTTCCATACACTCCTTGAAAATAAACTGGTATGAAAGTGATGACAAGGTGAAATGTTGAGTGTCCTACAACAATTATTCTCTCCACTTTCCCCTTGGAATGGACTATACAGTAATTATGCTGGCAAGCTGCCATATGGATAAATATTCAAGTTTTCTGTTGGAGTTTCAGTCTCCTGCCCACTCTCTCTACACATGAAGTGACTCTATAGACAATGAGGCACTGTGAGTGGTTATTGTTGTGCATGCCACTTATTTATTTGGCAGATATCTCAATTTTCACTTATCGGCCTATGTGACTGCTCGGAAATGTGAGCAACAAGCTAATTGATTAGCATCACAAAGCTTCAGGTGCTATAGAACGAGCCAGGGGTCTGTCCCCTATTTTGGCTCCTTAACTGTGTTCATACAGGAAAGCACAAATCATCCTCACCCAAGGTGAGCTTCACTGAGCGTCCCTATCCCATCCAGTCTGCAGAGCATTATCTCAGAGAGTGACATGCTTTGTGTCTCACAATGTCGGCAGAACAATGGAGCAGCAGAGTTGCGAGCAGCAGAGTCGGTCTAGTGCAACAGCCTAGTGTAGGTACGGCAGCGAGAGGGGAGAATACTAATTTATCATGAAAGATGTCATTACCATGCCAATGACTTCTCAGAGAACACAATTGTCACTAATAATAGAAATTTAGACATCAGCTCAAGGCTTTCAGCCAGGAAGGGTTGTATTAATGGAAAACTGTTGTCTGTTTATGAGAACTAGACATTGAGGGCTGGTGAGAGTACTGAAACACACTGAGATAAGCACTAACCATTATCTGTTTTTTGTTTTTTTTTTCTTGCTAATTGAGATGTCTAGACACATTGAATTGAACATCAGCGAGATAAGGAAGTAGGCTGAACTATCTCGGTGGAGAATAGTGCACACTAATCCACTTACTGAGTCTGAAGGATTTTCATTCACCATCCTAGAAAATGCTTGGCTTATCAAAATTTTTTCACATGCACATTTTGCCACTTTGTCTTTTAGGAACAATGGCATTCTGCAAATGGCCTTATGGCCCACAACATAAAAACAACTCCCTCCCTTTTGCTTAATATTCAAATGAGTTGGTGAGGATTGGTTGGGCGGAAAGCCAATATTTCATGCCTACGTAGTATTCACTTTTAGCTTTTATTAATTCATGTGAAAAAAGTGTTTTAACATTTTATTGTACTTCGTTGCATAATGTTTTAAGTTGCAATGAAGTTAAATGTACTACATTCAACTTATAATACTGAACAAAGTGAGAGTGAAGCTGAAGCCATGAAAGCAGCTCTGTGATGTCGTACTTCCTTTTGGCATCCTATTATGCTCACAATGACAATGTTAACATACTTAAAGGTCCCATGTTATGCTCTTTCTTAATTTCATACATGTATTTGAAGATCCCACTAGAATAGGCTTACGTGGTTTAATGTTCAAAAAACAAAATTTTTTGTCACACCAGACATGGCTGCTGCTGCATGGCTGCTTTTTTCAGCCTCTTTCTGAACGCTGCACTTTAGAAGAACAGAACAATCTGTGTGCTTTGCTGTTGCTCAACGTCTTTGTGTTACCAAGAGCTGGTGTTAGAGAGCAAAAGCAATTGAGGACAGTGAGGTGGACTGATGAGGTCTTCAGTGGATGAGGACAGTCCACCTGCTGAAGGACTGGAGGGGGTCACATGATCAACAGATCCCCTTATGACATCGTAAGGGGACACAGAGTGTTTTCACACATTTTCTGAAAAATGGAGGAGGAGAAAAATAGAAAGGACAGACTTTTCTCATAGTTTGTTGGTCGTTAGGCACACTGGCGACTCATATTTAGTGCATTTTGCACATTAGCATGCTAACATTTGCTAATTAGCACAAAACATAAAGTTCAGCCAAAATTGATGGGATTGTCATTAGTTTTGCTGACACATTGAAATTTAGACCTGATGGTCTAAAATCAGCAGGATACATTTTCTGGGAACTGTGAATGTCTGTACCAAATGTTGTGTCAAGCCATCCGGTAATATTGGGATATTTCACATGAACAGTGAAAACACTGACCTACTGGTGGTGCAACAGAAAAAAGTCAGGGGATCACAGACAGGAAATCCTCTGGGAGCGTCTGAACAAAATTTCATGGCAATCCACCCATTAGTTTCAGATATTTCAGACTGGAATAAAGCGGTGTACTGACCGACCAACTGACAGACTGACAGACTGACAGACTGACAGACTGACAGACGGTCATTGCCGTCAAAAGACTAATAGCAGTAATGCTGAAACACATTCCAGCTGACATGGGAGAAAGCAGACCAATTTGTGAAGGCACTTGTTTGAACAAGCCTCTACATGACTAAGAGGTCAGACAAATCACTGTCTAAGGAGACACAAGAAAACTGTAGGAGACTGCCAATCTAGCTTTTTATCAGCACTGCCGACACACAAAAAACAAGAAACAACTTACAAAGCTGTCTCTCACGTCACAGACGCCAACGTGGACGGACAAGGACATTGCTGCTGTCATTTCACATCATGAAAAGAAGAGATAACCTTGGAGCTGTTGGCAGCTTTGTTGAGTTTGAGTTGAGTTCTTGTCTTGAATTGTGTTTTTCACAGTCTTCAGGGGCTTTCTTTCTGCCAGCTCATATGAAATGTCACAACACAGCAGAGCTCAGGGAGAGTTGAGGAATTCATCTTGATAGAGTAACATGCAATCCTGAGAGAAACTGAAGGAAGTTGCAGTGTGGCTCTGAATTGCGTGTTCAGAGCTGCACAGCAAGGGCAGAATATGTCAAACAAAGTGAAAATAAAAAGTTTGAGTCTGCAATGATATTTACACATTTGGCTCAAGGGTCATCCAAGTCTGCCTGTCTGCATAAGCCCTGAGTGACGCTATGTGATTGCACTTAACAGCACAAGAAACACACAGTTAAGAGCAGTTAAATAACACACTGTGGCTGTACAGTCTGCAGCAGATGGATGCAGACTAATGGATCTTTTATATGTTTATGAGTGGAGAATAGAGAGTAACCTGATATATCACTAAATTGGGAGTGTAAAATTGTGTATTGTTAATTTTATGAAGTAGATTGAAACAAGGACTTCAGAGCTATTACATCATGTCAGGCTGCATCACATCTTACATCTGTGCCTTTTAGAGCTGCACACACACACACACACACACGCAGTCATATGTAAAGTGGGTCTGGGGATGCAGAGGCATGCCCAGTCCAGGCACAGGGTCTGATTGTGGGACTTAAGGGTCAAAGGGTAACTAATTGTGCGACTCATGGAGGTCAGTATCAGTGTGGCCCTCTGCCAGAGCACTGGAACATCACCTGAAGGTCTGTCAAGAAAGACAAATGAACTCCGACCTCTCTGCTGATGACATCGACCCCGGTCAGCAAGCACACGCCATATCTTAATCTGGGTCACGGAGACTGAAGCAGACCACTGCTGTCAGTCTAGACACTACGTGCTGAAGGAGCTATTGCTGATGTTTGCCTGTCTGGTCTCATTTTTAGTTACTCATAAAATATCGCAAACAAGAAAAAAATTGAATTTTCCATGAGGTGAAACTTGGCGACCGAAGCAGTGCTAGATAAAAAGTTGTGGTCACTCCGGCCTCAAATTCTGGAAAAACAGAAAAGCCTGCTTGGTGCAATCTGGTCAATCTAACAATAGCATTCTTGTGCAAGCAGCTCTTTCTTTTTTAGAGACTCCATAAAGAACTAAACTTAACTCTGCCTTTCAACTCTTGGAATTCCACTAGAACAACTCTCAGTTTTACACAGTGACTCTCTAAGCTGAGCGGAGCAGGAGATGGTTATCATTTTTCAACAGTCAATAATTAGCTGACTCTCTAATCAGCTGTTTGTGCAGCGTGCCTGTCCGTGCCTTTTCATTTAGCCATATCACAGCAGACGCTGGAGCTTTTACCTGCCATGCCATCAGTGGTAATCCACCGCCTGAACCACACTGATAGCTGACTCTACTGTCTGGAATGTACTTGCTGTTGAGGCCCATAAAAGAGCAATTACCAGGTCTAATGTGTGTGTGTGTGTGTGCGCTTGTGTATGTCTGTGTGTGTGTGTGTGTGTGTGTGCCATCCTGTTGTAAAGAATTAACAAAATATGTGTGATGGATGGATAAAATTGCATGACAACTCCAGCCTGACGGAAAAGGTATTGTGATGGAGGTCTAGGGATCATCCAAAGAGAAGGAGTGTCTCACTTTCATGATTAACAAAATGTCAAAAAGGATTTCCCTTCCTAAACAGAGACTACAATCATGTGAGGCTGCCAGCCAAAGGGACACAGCCAGATGGGACGTCTCCCTCTCTTTCTCTGCCTGCTGCCCCTGCACTGTTTTTGAGACAGAAATGACCCAGACCTGTGTCAACAGCTGGGAAAAGCATCCCTTGCTGTGCTTTGCGAAAGTGATAAAAATAACACTACGAAGTATCCCACTGTGGGTTACGCCCTGAACGGGTTTGTTTTTCCTGGCTAGGAGGGTCACTGTCAGGCAGAGCTGGACCTCCAGCCAACACACATCAAGGCACTTTCCTAGCCTCCATTTTCGCCCCCCGGTCTTTTCCTGTTTTGACAGGAAACAGGAGATGATAACATAGTCCCACAAACAAGCAGAGATTGCGTCCGACCTGCTGCCGTGCTGTCCTCGTGTGGCGTTGGATGTCAATTTTCGTGTCAAAACATACGAAAAATAACACACCCGCTGCCTAGTACAAACATGGACACCACGCCACTGTGACGCACAGGCATGCACATATCTATTATCACACACCTGTCTTCATGCCAAGCATGAATAACCTCTCCACAGCCTGGCACAGTCTTCTGTGTGTCGAGCACTTCCTCACAGGCTCCCAGCAGCGTGCCAGACCAGCATCACACAAAGGAGCGCAATAAAACAGACCACCAAAGTCACGGACACAAGACTGAAAGAGGAAAGATGAAAGCTGCCGTCGCCACAGGGAACCAAACATACACTGTGGAGGTGAGCAGAGGAGTAATGTCAATATCTAGCAGAGAGAGGAAAGGGGGGAAGAGAAGCTGGCAGAGGGAAGCCAAAGGAGGTGTGGACGGTGTATCGACTCTTGTCCGAGGCTCTTTTTGGAATGTGAGCCTTTTATGATGCCAGGAAGCACACTGCGGTGAGACACAACAAGTGGAGTGACGGGGCCATTAGAGAGGCTTTGTTGACGGTGAGAGAAGCTCATAGGAGCGGGACACTTTGATTGCCCTCTCTGATCCCCCACTAGCCTTTGTTTATGAGCTAATTAAGCATTGTTCAGTTGCTGCAGCAGCCTCAAGCCCTCCATCCCCATAGCGCCACCATGACTTTCAATGGCTACTGTAGGGCTTTTACAGCACCCTCTATAACCCAACAACTCAAGCAGGAATCACTTGCACTCCAGTAAGTGAACCAATGAGTAACCGGCTAAAAATAAAGATGAATACTGTCTACAGATGTATAAGTTCTGTGTAAGCCTTCATGTGAGAAGTGTATAAAAGAGGTAGCAATGCACAAATCAGGTATAGTCTGACAGGTCAAATCCAGTTCAAATGTGGTCTCCAGTGACCGCTTCTGTGGGAGTTCAAGTGTGCCCTGGTTTCACCCCTCCATTGGACGCTGCAGCCCAAACAGCCTCTCACTCACAAAGAGATGAAGACATAAATGCCCAGCGTGGGACGAGGGCAGGCTGAGGGGTCAGACTGGGATGGACAGACTGGGGAGGAGGGGGTAGTGTCTCGCTAGATGGATGTGGTAATGACCGTGTGGCAGCCGTGAATACATCTTTGTGAAGAACGCTCACCAAAATGGAAGAACAGTTTTATATATGTGCAGAAATGCATTTACCTGTGATTGGGATCAGGCGCAGAGTGGTCAGGAGCAGCACATATGAAAGGGAAAAAAAAGAGAAAAGAGAAAAATCTGAATTTGTGCATTTGCAACTTAGAATCAAATTCACGTTTGCAAGATGACTTAAAATCGCAAGATGAGATTAATTAAAGATGTTGTTCATAAGAATTATTTCTGAACAGCTCATGAACTCAAGCTTAAGGTCAGCATTGTTTTCTATGACTATGGCCTCCCCTGGAAACCAGTGCAGTGCTTCAATGTCAAACTTAAGCTGACACAACCTGTAAAACACTGTGTGTAAATAAAACCGCACATTTAGGTTTGACCACAAAATAGTTTTACAGCCGGCTAGCTGTCTGGACCTGCAGTGGACATGAGAGAATGACCCTGGTTTTGTAAGTTTTTGCTCTCATGAGCTGCTGTGGAGTAGAGGGGGGCGGCGAGTTGGACACAGCAAAAGTTCAGGGGACTGAACACAACAGTAACATCCACTCCTGCTCCAAACAGTAAAGCTATGCAGGAATTCACCAAGGCCAAACACACAGGTGTGCTCCCCGTGAGCTTCCCTCCTTTTCAACAGGCATCTGAGTGGGGGAAGCATTTCCGTGTTGCACAGACACGTTCAAAGGCATTCCTGCAATGTTTTTGTTTGATGCATAAATTTAGAGCAGCAAACAACAGCCACATTAACGATGACAACAATACCAGCATGTAGGGACAAAATACTAACCGAAAGCAGCCCCAAATGAAATGAGTGAAATGCCAAGGCAATCAAACGGCATCCAGTTATCCCAAAGATACAATTCTATGAATAAACCTGGAAACATATACACACATACTTGCCCACACACACTCTCACAGGCTTGTTCTTACACACATCGAGCACTTAGTTGGGGGTCTGCAACAGTGAGGCCCAACAGCGAGTTCCCAGAACAGCAAAGATGGCGGGGCTTTTATAGGTGATGCTGAGCTGATACTGAGAAGCAAACGCAGCGGATGGAGAGGCAGTTTGGGACTCGTAAACAGAGGGGTTTAAGTTTAAGTACCTGACACACACGAAGGAGATAAAACAGCCCAGAGCTCTTCAGCAGAGAGTGACATCATAAAATAAGAGAGGCAGTAACAAGAGGGGAAGCATAAAGGATGGATCTATTAATGGGAGTCGGTTCATGGGAGAGGCAGGGGAAGGTTTACTCCACATGCATCCGCTGGGAGTAACGGCAACCTAAAGACAGTATATCTCTGCTGATCTGAATAGAAATTAATTGTCCTAATTTCGCTTTTTTTCTGAACACCAGTGACCTAAAAAGTAAATGTGTCTACTGTAATATTTCACAAGTAGACAGAAATGCCAGTGAAGTTCATCATTTCACAAAAACAATCTGTGTAATTTGCCAATTATGAGGAATGAGCTTTTCTTTACTTTGCTGCTGTTTCTTACAGTTCAAGGCAGAAGATAAAACTTTTAGCAACTTTGAGGAGATTTGAAGTGTTAGAAAATATGAAGGCAAATCAGTCAAGTACTTGAGACTAAACTAACTAAGGTGCAGCAAAGAAGGGATGAAAGTCTATCTGTTTTTTTTTTTATGACGCAGTTAAGTAGTACAAAAGTAGTAAAAACCACAATGTATTTCAGCCCTCGCGGCTCCCAAACTGTTTTCCCAAAAGTCTGACTGCTGAGTCTCACCTGCCAATCAAAGACAAACCACACTGCTGCAACTGTATCTTGATTGAGTCCTCGCTGGCAAAAATCCATTATGAAAATCCATACAGCTGAGGCTGACCTTTTCGGTGTTCCGCCTATTGAGAAATTCAGCGACACAGTTTTCCATGGAAATGAAAGAAATTTGCTGCCATTCCGGAGAATGCTTTGCTATGTTATTTCCTTTAAAATGTCAGCGGGCAAATTGCTAAGTCAAGTCATTCAATAATGAAATAAAAATGCACACTGAAACACACACTTTCCACTTCCTCTTTCCTCCTGCTCCTTGCATCTACAGGAGGGATATGTGCTTTGGTGCAAATCTGAGGTTTCGGCTGTTTATTAGATGATATAATGATAAAGGCCAATTACTCAGATGTGTAGTTTAACAGTAGGATAAGAGGCACACCAGACCTGCAGCAAGTAAAAAAAAACAGCAGGGCTAAAATCAGAGCTGAATTGAGAGTGAATTCTCATCATTTTCACCCTAAAGCTAAGCACGCTGAGGACCAGAGTAATGGCACTGGCCAGTCACCTTCTCCATCAAATTCTCCATTAACCAGACCACCACTAGGCCTGTGTGTTGGAATGAGGATATAACGCTGGTTGTTATAATGCAATCATAAATTGGGAGCAGTTAAGTTCAGAAAGATGGATGACTTCTGCGGCAAAGTGGAAAAGATGGAGGGACTCCGAATGTGCTTCATCTCCTTCTTTTTCCTCTGGTACTTACACGCACATTCGCACATCATCAATACCCACACTCATCCTCGCTTACAGGGCTGGACACTCAAGCATGAAATGAACATGAGCAGCGTGAACTTTGACTGGCATTTTCACTCTGCACCAGGATTTATGGAGCACTATATACGTATCAGAATGAGCTCCTGACAATAAAGAATAGCCCAAACGCATAGCTGGGGAGCCCGGCAGGACGCGTTAACACAACCCATCAACCAATCACAACACAACCCATCACAATCCATCTACTATTACACAAACACAAATAGTATCACACAGAGATGCATGCATACTATCACTCAGACACATATATATAGATATATGACATGAAAGCAAAACAGTGCACTCACACAGCAGCTGCACACCACGACCACATTTACTACTGCAGGTCACCGAGAGGCTTCTCTGGGAATGAAAAGGTGAGCTCTTAGGAAATATCAAATGCACCCAGTGGTGGTTGGGATTTTTGAAATTGAGAAATGTTTGAATGAAATGATTACATTGCTGATTTGCTAATTGTATGCATCAGTAGTGCAAAAATAATAATAACTTCAGCAGCATTCCTATAAAACATGTTCAAACATACCTTCAAACCGCATGTAAAAATATCATTTATAATCAGTCATCTTTTGGTTCTCCTGGCACTTTTTTTTTCAGAGAAGGATTTATCACAGATTTTATAAATCTATCATCAGCATGCAACCCTTAAAATCTGACATGGGGCAAAAACAAACAAGGCAATGTCGAGTCCAACTTAGGCACCATACTCTGGTGATCCACTGATCCACTGTTTGCTGTGAGCAAGGGAGCCACGCCCAAACAGCCCAGAGTTTGCTGTCTACATATCCATCTTGGCAAGGATACACAGCGCTGGCATTCTCTTTCAGCACATTACTATAAGCCAGCCGATTTGTCTGCTACCACAAGGCCTGCTGTCAATTGAGCACATTTTATGGAGCCAGCAGGAGATTACCTCCAGCTCAGCGCTCCTCAGTGTCTGTGTACCGTGTTGAAAATTTATCTCAACAACTATGTTTTTCCAATACTCTGAATCAGACTCAATAATGGGCTGCAGTCTGCCCACATCGTACATGTCTCACTTCACCATGACATATGGAGCCGGGCAGCAGGAGCCCTGTGATAGCATAAAACAAACATACACACACAGAATCACACACACACACAGGCAGCTCGCCCTAAATTAACAAGTCAAACTGATTAATTCCCTCTGGTTACACTTCTTGTTGCATTTGTGTTCTTTGCTCAATGACATTTCTGCCTTTGTTGCTCTGTTCTCATGCTCTGCAGGCCTGTGCTGTGCTGTAACACATTGCCCTGTCAGCCCAGACTGCAGAACCATTGTTTCATTTCAGTCTGGCTCATTGTAACACATGATCCTTCACCAAACAGCAGCAAACCCATACAGACAAGCTCTATTATGCATGGCAATCGTTCCTCAAATACACTAACAATGAGGAAAAAGCTAAAGAATACAGGTGTTATCACAATCTAGGCATTACCTGGTGTTTTGATTCAAAGAAATCTGAAAAAATGATCGTTAATAAAACAAAACAAGATCCAGGCCACAGTTTGTATTGCCTGACTGAGTCATGGCTGAATTAAAATACTCAGTAAATATGCACCTGTGACCTGCAATCAACAGGCACCATAAAAAAAAGATTTCACATATTTACATTCTCTTTTAATCATTATATTGTGGTACCATTTCATAGAAAACCCTTTTTAAATGCAACAGGCCACGTCAGACCAACATTTACAGAGATTTAAGAAAGGCTAAGGCGCTCAACCAAGTGTGAAGCTTCATGGCCTCTGGTAGCTTATTGCTTTCTCATCGCTACATTATAAAGTAATGATGCAGCTGGTCTCCAAAGTCACACACTTTGATTGAACGTCTTCACTGAATAGCTTTTCTTGAGGATAATGGGTCGGCTTTACATATTCGACTTCAGTGAATGAGAGAGACAACTCTCATTCTCTCATGCAACCTCAACAATAACTGAGGGCAGCAGAGTAAATCCCCAGGTCTAAGCAGCTCTATATAGCTCTTCTCACCTTGACAGGTAAGTGAGGGAACATCTGGATGGCTCTCTGTAGACATTACAGTGGCATGCAGCCGCTCCAGAAAGGACCAGATGGTCAAAAGGGGGCACATTCAGGTAAACTGTGTGCATATGTGTACGTGTGTTGGAGCTTTCACATGAGTTCACCAGTTTGTGCGTGCCTATGTATGAATATAATGTGTGTGTGTGTGTGTGTGTGTGCGTTAGTGGGCATCTGCTGGGGAGCCTCAGTCAGCCTCCGTTTCATGTTGCTCCTCTGAGCAGCGAAAAGCGCAGTGCAGACGTAAGGAATGGCAGTTATTCCAGGTGGAGAATTCCTCAACCTTCGCCATCAGATTCCTCCACTATCTTACCGCTGAAAGGCGATGAGCATCAGCCTTAATGCAGCTCAGTTTCCATCCAGACCCATCAGCCATTGCATCTGCACACTCTGAACTCATTTCCTGGACTTTGCCTCGCAGCAATTTACCCTTGCAATTGCGATAAGTAGCGGACTGGGCAGCTACAATTGGGGTCAATTCACTTTCAGCTCACCAAATTAAAGATGTAAAATGAAACTGCAGCAGGCATAGTGAAGATGTGGCTTTCATTCCAAAGCTGCCTGAAGGTTAGGAAAAAGGTTTTGTCCTATGAAAGTCAGCTACTTTGAAAAGCAGGACCAGCTGTGTAAATCTGGAAGCAGGAACGTGAATGAGAAACTTTAAACTCCCTGCAACTGACGGAGTTGTTCCATTGTCCACATTTAAAGCATTACGGCTGCAATGTGCAGCTTCCAGGCGGAGATAAAGGCTGGAAAATCGAGGGAATGAAGGAATTTTCCAAGACAATTAAATTCCTGCAGTAGTTGAACCTACAAGTGAGCCCATGAGTACTTTCTCCCTGTGCCACTGCATCTATTGTAGTGTATTGAACAGTAATTACTGCTTAGTATTGTTTGGAAAGTTTTAAAGCTAGTTTAGAAAGCTGGGTTTTTCACGCAGCTACAAAATGATACTTTTTTTATCAGACTTAAGCTCTTGACTCTTGATTTAAAGCCCTAACATGAAGTATAAAAGAAGCGAGCACAATGCATGCAAATTCGTCACATGAAGAGGTGCTGACAGAGTGACAGAATGAAGCTGTGGAGACTTGAGGTAAGGTGGCAGTGAACAGCTGCATGCTGCTGAGGCTCACAGACACAGTGCAGCACGGTAGCGCCATGACTGATGTCTGTGGTCTCCGCACCACTTGACACCAGATTATTGCTCCGCGGCTTAATATAGCCACATGCCATAAAGCAGAAGTCACACTGCATGCAGGGATGAAGCGAAGGGACGGCTCAGCCCAGGGTCTCCTGTATTCTCCCGTCTTGTCTCTCATCTCCTCCCGGGCTCTCTGGAGTGCATGCACTGCTGAGCAGACACACAGGCACGCAACACACACATCACAGAGAGCCCCAGGGGCTCAGGTGCTTAGAGGTGAATAGCATAATATGGTCATGCTCTGTTTTAACTCTGCGTTAGCTCAAGTTTCACAACTGGAGGGGTTTTTCACACAGTCTTTTTTTTTCTATCCATCCCTCCATCCGTCTGCCAGTCACTCTGTCCTGTCGCCTGCCCTCCTGCAGCGAACCTGGCGTACACCTGTTCCAGCCCGGGTCGGGGGCCCTGAAACCCAAACCCACCATAAAGACTGGGGAGAACTGACAGAAATGTCAGGGGTCAGTCAACAAAGGAGAGGTAACACTCCCCGTGACTGGCCTGAGAAACAGTAACCAGGTTGGTAGACCTACTGCTATTCACCAGCACCCACTTTTCCTGAACCATTTCTCTTTGATTTGTAAACAAACACATCTCTATGCACAGTACTATTATCACAAAGCAATGTTCCTGCTGGCTCCTTGGCCATGGCAACAGAGTACGCTGCCCCACGTCTTCTTTTATAGTTATACAAATCCATAAGAGGGAAAGAAGGCATAGAATGAATTAGAATAGGAAAGCAAGCAACATACAGTTGATATGTGAGATTAGTGCACATACACACAAATGACTGTAGAAATAAGTGTTTATTTCACACAAAGCAAAATCAAACAAACTCTGATTGTACAATGCCACTGACTTTTTGGCCTGGAAACATTTGCTGCATGACGTAGGGTTGATTAATCTCCTTTCTGCAGTGCTTCAGGAAACAATTTGTTGATTTGTAACACTCAAATGGATTCCCTAACAACTCTGCACTTGGATCACGGGTCAAATGAGGAACAAAGCAGAAACAAATCAAACATGAATCTAAATGAGTCATTTGTGACAATTACTGGTCCCACAATTTATGAATTCAACATGAAAAAATTGGCAAATGGTACTCGTGGCACAAATTAATTCCTGCAGCCACATTCATAGTCACACTCACATACATACCATCCATAATAGACGTGGACACGTTGTGCATACATCAGCAGCGTGCGGCATTCATGATTAGCTGGCAGTTTGCTCACTTTCCGTCACCACGATTTAACTTCATTTCACTTTGATCTCCATAGTAACCTGGTTAGTTTGTGCTCCTAAATTCAGTTTCCCATATCCAGAGGGCGCAGGTCACCAGAAAGGTA
Source organism: Pempheris klunzingeri (assembly GCF_042242105.1). Classification (NCBI taxonomy): domain Eukaryota; kingdom Metazoa; phylum Chordata; class Actinopteri; order Acropomatiformes; family Pempheridae; genus Pempheris; species Pempheris klunzingeri. The sequence continues at coordinate 11,592,480 of NC_092024.1, read as the reverse complement.
AAACCTGGCTCATACTGACCTCAACCTCCAACAGCTCAACTTAATTCAAATCTTCAAGCCCTCACAGCCCTGCAGGACGTTCTCTGTTAATCAGTCAGTGTACTAGTGGAGCTCACAAGGTCCAAGACTGCTTGTATATTCATAGGCCTCAGTATTTACGAGCGCTGCCGACTTTATCACTGACCGCAGCCAACACACCAAACCCCAGTGTAAATGCTCTAAAACTCTAGTCTAGAAAATGTAAAAGATTTTTCCATGTTCCAACCTCCAGTTTTATGAGTAAATATATTATAGTGACAAACACTTCTCAGCTGTAATCTCAAGAGCCTTCTTGCAGATAGTTAGATGAGAAGATTGATGTCACTCTCACGTCTGTACGCTTAGCTTAGCACAAACACCGACCCAAGACCAAGACCAGCACCTAATCCTTTGTAACACTGCAACATGTTGTTTTTATACAGATTGAACAAATGAGATATGAGTTAATTCGTGAGCTTTGGAGGTGCAAGTAGGCGTGTGGCGTTACCTTTGGATAACAAAAGGATAGTTGCTTTCCCACCTATTTCCTGTATTTACGCTAATCTTCATATTTAGTGTCTCATTTAACTCTTTAAATCAAATGAGCGCATTTCTCAAAAAACTTTTGTGCACTTCCAACTTTCCTTCAAATATTATTTGAACCTGAGCAACGATGCATATTTCATCAATATCATCTGGTCTTTTCAGCTCCCATTCTCCCTGAATGTCATCTCTCTCACGCATCGGCGAATACAATTAAGGTTAGCCTTTTCAAAAAAAGATATTGAGTGACAGAGCTCCTGTCTAAACTGTGGCTGAGGGGCATGAGCTGCTCCAGTCTGGCCACAGGCTAGGAATTATAGCTCTTACAGATTACAAAGACCTCAAGCTGCTGGCTCTGTACAAACCTAATCGGCTATTGTTGTCACTGACACACTCTCAACATTTTCATGAGATGGTTGATGATACAGCCACGAAAAACTCCTTTGTCTCAATTCATCTCACTGGCACAAACAACCAAAATATGAAATATGCCTTACAGGTCAGAGAGTTACAAAAAGCAGAGAACAGTTATGAGCAGAGGCTGTATCTAATCCAGCTGCACGGTCCTATCTGTCTGTGTTTACAGAGCATCTGATTACAGTGAGAAGCTAATTGGTTTTTTTTAAGTTGAGCTTTAAGTGATCGTCTTTCTTTACATCATACCTCACCTAGCCAGTGCGTCCAGCCGCAATAAGAACAATCTACAATTACTCAATCCAGACTGTCTGCTGTTCACTATTGAAGTCACTGTAGGTTTTAATTATGCAAATTAAGTAGGTGAATTCCCTTGATTAGATCCAGTCTGGAGATTGTCAGTGTGTCTCTACTGTTGCCAACTGTCCTTTTAGCAAAGGGCATTTTTTTCACAGTTTTTTTTTTTAATCATATGCTGTCTGAATAACATAAAATGTGCCACGGCAGCTGAAACTTAAGGGTGGTAGCTCAAGGACATAATTTCAGCAAAGTTAATTTAGGGTTGAGCCCTTCAACACAGTGCCATAAAATATTTATAATTAGAAAAGTATTGCAAATGATATGCACAGAGGGTAATATTGTTGCATGTGTAGTTGAAATAATTTCAAAAAGTTGTCAAACACAAACTTAAGACATTGTGCACTGTTGCTCGTGAAATGAAGCAGGCACTTAGAGGCAGGAAGCATGAAAAGTATTTAATTGCTGCCAGTGGATGTGGAAGTATAAAGAAAATAATTTGTCATCTTGTGTTTTTTAAGGCTGGCCAAGTGGTTTCAGTGGGAAACTGTCATGGATCATTGCCAGTGCTCGTCTACACCTCTAGGCTACAGCGGAGGGAAATTTTCTAGCGTAAATTTCTTGCAGGCCATAGTGTAAGCAGGTTCCCCTAGACCCAAACAGGAAAACACAAAAGCTGTCTGGGAGGTTTCAGTTTGTGCGAACAGTGAACTTTCCCCCTTAGGCTTCACATTTAAAAGCTACTCAAACACTCTTCCTTGAATTTTTATCTACTCGTTACTACTACTGTATTCAAACAATAAGTCTACGGGCAGGGTGAGGGGGAGAGGGATGTCTGGGGACCTAGCCGACTTCCTCTTCACAAAAACGGGACGGCAGGCGGATGGGGAGGGAGGGGAAGTGCGACCTCGGGTAAACAGCCTCCGCTCTCGGTTTTCCCATGACAACTGCAGACACAACATTGGCCGAACCCAAGCAGGTAGCATGATCCCAGACGCACCAGCGGGCCACCTGAGTCACCCCATTGACCTTATTCCCTCCATGGAGGAAGCAATTTGGAAGCGATCATCCACAACCACGTCCATCCTATGAGGCCCAACAGGTGGGCAGCTCAAACTCACAAAGACAATGGTTTTATTATCCTTCAGCTGAAGTGGCCCATACTATAACCCTGGTACAATAAGAGCATCCTGCCATCACTGTTTGCCACCCCAGAATTAAGGCCCAATTTAGCCATCAACAAGTGCAAAATAGGGGGGAAGGGGGCTGCTCCCTTCTCTTTCTACAACACAGAGCACCTGGTGAAGGCCACAAAGTACCGCTGGAGGGTCCCACACTAAAAAGGGGAGGTCAGTTCCCATGGCAGATAATGGTAGTTAGGGGTAGGTTTAATGTGTTTACGGGGTGGACTTACCTGATACCTGAACATAGATCTGATATGCGCAGAACAAAGATTAGACCACACATGCAGAAGTCTCAAACAGAGAGCCCAGGTGCTGCAAAAATGCCCCCTTGTCCCTTGTCTACCTGTTCCCGTATGAACATCAGGTGCTGTGGGATTTGGGGTGAACCTTGAAGAGCTGTAATCCAATCCGACTTTGGGACTCTCTCTCCAAAACGGGACAACAAAGGAGAACCGACCCGAGGGGCAAACCCAGCTCGCCACGACGCTGGCAATCTCAGGGCCTATATTTAACAGCGGTGGGAATTGTGGGAGCAGCCGTACAGGAACACTTTCAATGCACAGCGAAGGTCGGCTGGGATTTTAACTTCCTCCTCAGTCTCCAACATGAGCGGCTCGCTCATTTCAACCCCCTCGAACCCCCCACACCCAACAGCAAAATAAAGAGATAAGCATTGTTTAGCTAAACAATGGGCCACTTTCAAAGTCTCAAAAGCTTCCATTTTCACATTCAAGGCCAGCATTTGAAGTCAAGCATGCAATAAACAACTTTACAAGAGGATGGTGAGAGCTTTTTTGGTACAATTATAAATTATCAGAAGATCACATTTCATTGTCCGTAGATATCAGCGTTGAGAGTAGCTGCAGGTGGGCATGAAAAGCCAAAAGGCATAAGACATCAAAAGCTGCTAACAAAGCTGTGCTCCCTGCCCCTGTTGTCAGTAACTAGCTCCTATGTAGACTTCTTGAACCTAATTTGACCATTTCTAAGGAGAAACACTGTAAAGTAGCAATGCAATTTAGGTGATCACAGTATTTAAACTTAAAGGTGTAAAAACAGTGTGAATTTGAACATGTGATTGGAACAAAAGAGTGTGAAAAGAATTATCAAACCAACCTTCAATGAGTTTTGGTCTGCCAGGGCCAGCGCTTGTTTCTTCAGCTCTGTGACTTTCTTTTGACATTGCTGGCAAAAGCCTCCCTTCTCCTCCGACTCGGAGATGGAAACCGACCCGGCGCCCTCGGGAGGAGGCCGGCTGCTGCACCTCGCGTCCTCCGCAGAGGGAAGTCTTTTCCTGGGGGTCACCGGAGACCCTCCACTCGGACATCCCTCCACCTGCAGCATGACGAAGAAGTTTGGTCAGTATCGATTATGAGAGAGGAACAACAGGTGACATCTCCAGTGTATGCAGACGTGAAAGTGATACTGTTTGTTTGTGCCATGACGACCCGTTTGAATACAGAGCACCTGTCCAAGTGCGCACCAAAGAGATGCAAGTTTGCAGCTTTTATGTTTATAACCTGTACGAGTGGAACAAATCGTACTTGTACACTTCACCGTGTGCAGTGAGACACTTACAGTGAACATGAGGCTCTTAGAGTTCCTTCCATCAGGAGCTGCATTGCCCCCAAACGAGCTCATTCTCCCGGATCAAGTTTAAACCTCCAGGAGAACGTCTTCGTGAAACGCCAAACTCAAAGGTTTTGCCGCTGAGGAACTCGGGGAAGAGCCATAGGCTAGACTGTAGACCTGACTGAAGGTTACCAGTCATCTGTCAGACCGTACTGGACCAGTTAGCTGCTGGTCCAACGCAACTGGTGAGTGTGTGCCATAAGTTTACAGCGGAGGAGTTTTGGTTCAGGAGGGTGCTCAGCGGTGCGCAGGAGGCGGCGTCACTCCTGGAGTGGGAGGGCTGACGAAAAGTTTTGGGGGGTGGAGGTGTGGTGGCTGTGTCAGTGTACAGAGCTGTTGAAATGCCATTATCCACTCTGAATAATCTGTGTGTTGAACAGTGATATTTTAGTCTGCTAATTTAACCCCATAAATAAAATATCCTAATGTTGTGAAAACCATCTCATTCCGCACTGTCTGACTGTCATTTCATTGAGACTCTACGACGCCCACCATGAGTGAAATAACACCATATTTGTATGACTGTGTTATTCCATTAAATTGCAGGTTTGTAGACATCTGATACCCAAGAGAAATGTGTGTAAAATCATGAGATTTCCATTTAAATCTTAAATAAAGCTCTGTGGTTTTGAAAGAGGTTTGGCTCAAGTTAATTCTGGGCTTCAGGAGGTCAGAAGGTGTCCTCTCGATGATCGCAGGAAATAGATACGACAGTTATAAGAAAATTCTGAATTATGCACCCCCATGAGATCATAACTCTGGCATCATTTTTTGGCAGATTTTTTACATTAAACACAATTTATCACTGTAAACAAAAAAGTGGATACATTCAGTCCAGGAGGCTCAATAGTTCTTTATAATATGATTGATTAGATCAGTCCATCCTTTAGACATGACAATACAATACAATAGAACATTTCTATCATTAGGTTCCATTCTCAAGGCACATCAGCAACCCTCCTGCAGCCAGGCGCTACAGTGTGTTGTGTGTTGTTGGTGTCTGGCGCCATCCTCAGGCCAAAACACGGAGCAGCACCTCTCAAACTGGGAGGGTGGGGGTACTGAGGTTAAATATTTAATTGGCAAACTTTGAATATTTCATGGGGGTGATGTAAGCGACAGTGGCCACATGCGCTGCTGCCTTCAACATCTGAAACGGTTTCTCCTTTTCATGCCCTCAAACGACCCATTTAGGGAACCTTAGTCTTTTGTCTACTGCTTCCACAATTTAAACAAAATTATTATGGTGCGACGGGATGAACTGAAAAGCCAAATACTAGTTTTAATTTAAAGCCATCTTTAAATTAATATGCACATTTTGAAACGGATTTACGCAAACATGCATGTAAGGAAAGAGAAAACTAAGGTCCTGATTACTCATTGTAAATCCTCAAATAGCCCAGAAACGCTCCCACTATAAGTTATGAACCATATTTAAATCTGACTAGTATCAATTGAGAGCGGTTTCTAAATTGCATAATTTCTGTCAGAACCTGTAAGAGGTATCAGAGCCTTTCATGACCAATAGTTTGAGAGAATAAAAGTTGATCGCTCTTTAATCTGCAGCACAAAGTGGTCAGTAAGACACGCCGATGATGAGTGAGATCTAAGGATGGCGTTTGAGAGGAAGAGAGGGGACTGAGGATGATGTTAGGTGCTGTTCGAGGTCCTGAACGCAGGACCGGAGGCGTCACATCAGTTGTCTGTTTCATCACTATTTCCTATTCATTTATTCGCGATAAGACACGAGCATGAGGTCCTTCATCCCCTGTCGACACTCTTACCTTTGTTTTTCTCTTCAGCAGGTGACTTGTAAATCCAAATATGATGTCGGAGTCAACGAAGATTGTCCCCAGGTCTATGACGCTGGGGTTGGGCTTCCCAGCTCCGGGAGACCCCGATGAGTTTGGCAAAGCCATGTGGGCTGCGAGTGTAGCCTAGAAAATATTCCACTCCTCGGGAAACCTACTTGATTTGTACATCCATCTAATTCATTTCTCTCGTACCCTCCAAAAACATCCGCAAGCTTTTTTAATCCGGACATCCAGTGACTCACGGTGAGCGCTCGCACGTGTGCGTAAAAGAGCCTCTCAGATTTCCAGTGGTCCGAGCAGACAATAAAGTAGTGCAATCCATCAGGCATGCAAAACAAAGATTTACATCCAGTGAAATACTTTTTAAGCCACCTGCGGCCGGTCGTGCCAGATCTTTGAGCGCTGCGGGTCTGAGAGCGAAGGAGCACCTTGTGCGTCTGCTGCTCTCCGCTCCTCTGCCTCTCTCTCTCTCTCTCTCTCTCTCTCTACTCCTCACCCCCCTCTCCCTCTCAGTCCCTCACTCAGTCATCCCCTCTCTCTCAGCCCTCTGTCAGACAGTGATGACCCGGTCTCCCACCCGATTTGCTGCTGCGTCGTTGTCAGCCCCCCACACGAAGATGTAAAACACAATGACCATCCTGGCCATAACGCCTAATGACACATTCCCTATAATATTCCCAGGATTCCCATGCATGGTCTTACAGTGTGTCTATGGCACGCAGTAATGACCTCATCATAGCTTACTTTATGGTATTTCTTTCTTCTATACAATATTCCCATCATTTTCATGCAGGATGTGCTCTATGCCAATGCATTTTTACACAACATCAAATATGAGACAGTTCATTTCTGTTTTACTTGCTATGGTGATCAACTACAAGGACAGTTTTTCTTTTAATTAAATGAAAACTGATTTGATTTTGAATGATTTTAATATACTTCATTGCAGGCTATGTCAAAATGTATTCAATCCAAACCAACTAACACTGAATAAAAGTCTTGCGTGACCTCTGAACAACTTGATCATTTCAGGTATTTGTGGAGTGCTGATGCTAAATAATACATCTGATGTCTAAGATTCAGTAAGCTCTCATGATTGCTGATCGATATTCAATGAATAGCCTTCATTATGTCCAGTTAACCCACAGATTGAATGGCTGGGGCCAGCAGGTAGCTGCATGTGGTTCAGGGGACTCATTAGGTGGATGCAATTGGAAAAAAGGAGAACATTTGAATCTATCTTAGTGTTTTTTTTATGTGAAATCTAAAACAGAATTCAGCTCAGTTTGAATGTGTGAGTTTGAGCCAGTTTCTTCTGAAGCTCAACAGCAGAGTCAGACTGTAGTGATGATGTCATCCACAGGAGCTGCTCCACAGACTGTGAACAGTGGGACACCCGTGGTGATATCACTGAGATGAATGAAACTGGATGAATATGTGTCAAATTTAGTGTTTTTGGATTAAAGGGACATTCCCGTGCTTTAGTGATGCACTCCTATAATGTTTCCTAAAAGACATATTTCACAAAGTGGTCAAAATCTAATCAGCACAGGCTGACATATTCTGACTTTGGTCGTTAGAGTGGGTCAAACTCTGAATCCTACAAAACACTGGATCCTTTTTTCCCATAATGCAACCGGCGAGCATGTTCCATGCCTAATAAACCACATTCTTCTTCTTCTTCTTCTTCTTCTTATTATTATTATTATTATTATTATTATCATTATTATTGTGTTCTGATGCAGCCTGTTGGTTCCAGAGTCCTACTTAAACTGTTTGTAGTAGTTTGTGTCTAAACTTCGGAGTTGCAGGACAGGGACAGGGGGGACAGGGGGGACAGGTTGTCTTATCTTTTTTATTTATTCTTTTGATTGTAATTTTTTCCCCCAGCGGATTGGAGATTATCAAAAATCAAGATTTAGACTCTCGTGCAACAATGATGCTTTGACAGCTGAGCAGAGGGGGGTAAATAATAAATATTCCAGGGATGCATAAATTATTTTTGATCCTGCAAACACCTCTCAAACCACGCGACTCATCACGGGCGCGCGCGCGCACACACACACACACACACACACACACACGCACCAGACACACACACACAAGCCTCTGTGATGGGGGGAGGCAGGGGTTTGTCAGCAAACCGATAATTACTATCCATGGTAAAGATGATTTACCACGTCCATCACCCATCTCTCCCCACTGGAGGAGGCCTGGGTGGGTCTCCCCGGGCCGCTGATGAAATTCCGAGGACGGGGTCCCCTGGGACCGCGTGTGCTGCTACATCTGCTGCCCTTGCGCACGCACGGGAAAATCGCTCTAGGCATCTCATTAACGCCTCTCCTATGTCTTATCCCCCGCCCGGGAGACCTCTGCAGCTTCTCCTGGTGCCCGGACAGGCTTTGCAAGAAACGTTTAGCAAATATTGATAGTTCTTGGCGCATGGAGGAGATCAAAGGGAGAAGGAGAAGGGGTCTGTCTGAAAGGAGAGTGGGAATAATCGGTGCACAGAGCTTTCATGAATGATTTATACGGTATAAAGTAGCCTGATACCTCAGGGAAGAGGCGTTCGGATTTTCCTCCCAGAGTTGTGTCAGATTTTGAGCCTTTGGGTCAGGTTTTCCCATCAAACTAGTCATGAAAACAAAAGATGTGTGTTTAGAATTTAATTAAGGCACTTGTCATCTAACTGAGGCCAGATTTGAACTACAAAGTCCAAAAGTCGAGTTAAAAGTAGAGAAGTAGAAGTAGAAGTGACCTGTGCCTAACTGTCTTGCTGCACGATTAAAAAATAGTCCTCGTTCTTCTCTAGTTTGGAAGACTAGACACATGCAGTGATTTTGTCATATTTACCATGAAGGCAAATTTCAGTACTTTGGACAGCGACCATCCCTGCAGAATCAGGGTCCATCATCCCACACTGACTCAACAGAGACATATGACTCTTTGTGGACTTGTTTTAATCAGTACTTCTGAATAGCGGCAACAGTAAAGCTGAGCGGAGGGGAGAAAACTAGTGTTACAACAGCAGCAGAGAGGTTAAACATTTGTATGTGTGCCAGCAGAATGAAATTACTTAAGCCTGATTATTTTTACAGCCCCCCCCCCCACACACACACACACACAGTTCCTGGACTGCAGCTGGCTTTGTAACACAAGGGGGCACAATGAGGGTAGAATACAGAGAGGGTAAGGAAACTGAGGAAGTCACACAGTTGTACTAAAGTCATTGAAAGTCATGCCTTGAGTGATGTTTGTCAAAGATCCATTCATTGGCAGCATTTTTCCCAAGCTGACAGCATTTGTCTGACTGGTCAAGTGGTCCTAAACATTTCACAATTTTCTCAAAGAACTGTTGAACTGTTGAGAACCACTTAATCAGAGAGACCACACACTTCTTCAGGGCAAAGTCCGTCCTTCAAGCTGTTGATTCCACTAGTGAGACACAGAAACAGCAGCTAGAATTAGTTTCCTTAAGTGATCTGTTGGGCATGAACGCACCGATTTCCAAACACACAGATTTCAGAGTAAATCCACAACAACAAGCAGAGGGCACAACTCTCGGCCAGCTATTAGCTGCGTGGCATGGTGCTTACCTGGAGAAGGTGAGCGGTGTCCTGGCTGTGGTGTTTCCTTGGTGTCGTCCTTGCCCAGACTGAGTAAATGCAGAGATAGGAGCTCTTTAAATAGTGTTTTGGGGCTAGGCTCGTACAAGCCTCTCATTCAGGGAGGAATGAGGCCTATGCTGGTCCAACCGGATGAGCTGGGTTCTGCCAACAAGGAGCTCGAAGGGGCAGCCGCCCTCAAGACAGAGATAGCAAATACCAGCCACTGCAGACTGAGAAGTCACATGGATAAATGGCATTTTTATGCCGTCTTTGTCTTCTACGTTTGTCTAATTTCAGGTTAATTTATCTCACAGTCGGACAGTAAGAGCTCACACAGAAAGGTGTTAGACAAGCTCCACATTTGGGTTTGATTTAGTATTATTCCTAAAGGCCCACTGCAGTCACAATGGATCCGATTATTATTCAGGATGCATTTCTTTAGAGAACACAAAGGGACTCTGCATAGAAATGTCCTGTGTGAGCACAGTTTCATGTGAGTTTCAGGGTTTGGTGCAACACAGTAGCAATCACAGGAGACACTGATTTGAAACAAGAGATTTATTTCTGTTGCTTTTTCCACAGAAGAAACAGACCACCATAGAGTTACATTCACACACACCCCTCACACGTCTTGAACAGGACAGCGAGACACTAACAGAGTTTTCAAATCATTCCAGACATTGACATTGCAGTGTCAATCACACTAATCGCATGAGAACCCCTTATAGATTATATCATTAAAGTTTTAAAGACTGACCCGGTTTAAAATGTCAATTACATCAAACAAGAGGGCAAAGTTTAACAGCATTAAGTGCTGGCACAACAAAGATAAGGAAAGCACAATCAGTTATTTGTTTCTGAATATTATAAGGAGACATTCAAATGACATAAAAGAACACAGAAACTGTGGCATGTTTAAGTCTTTATCGGGCTCACATGATAGTCTGGATTTCCCCTTCCCCTTTCATATGGAGATACAGGCTCTTCTAGCTTGACAATCAGGCTGGATGGGTCTGAAAGGTAAGTGCAGGTTTTTGTAGTACCTGTTTGAGCAGGAGGAAATGGAAACCTCTGTTTCAGGGTCAAACTTAGACCTAAGTGGGCAAGTGATACAGTTGGACAATATGCCAGACAATAAAGAGTCAACCTTATTCTTATTTCATCTTGCTGTAAAAAAAAAAGAAGTAAAAATAGCATATAACATATGTACCCTGTAGCCCCAGAAATCATTAATATTTTGCAATAGCAAGAGACAACATTACTTTATAAAGAAATGTTATAGTATTCAAAGATCTTTAACTCCTAAGGTAGTATTCAATAACCATGCTTCATTATTGATGGAATAACAGGAGGTTTTAGTGCTCTCCATGTTAAAACAGCTCAGGTTAAGTTCACAATAACTTTGTACGTTGTTCATACTTAGTAGCAAAAGCATTTGATTAAAGCATTCAGCGGGATCATGTTTCCTCATTCCGTGCAACAATCAAACATGAACATACATCTAGCATTGCCCTTTTTGGTCACTGTGCATTCAAGGCAGAGGTTACACAACATTGTGCTGCTTATGGGTTTGGAGGGAAAACAGTGGCTTTTAATAGTTAATATAAGCATTGTGTAGATATTCAAAGTGAGAGTGAAATTAAAGATGGTGGATGGCGTGTTGAAAACAGCTTGGGAGGACAGTGAAAGCAAATAGAGGATGATTCCTGTTGGTTGAGCTGGCATCAGCTCACAGTCCTACTGGAGTGGGGTGAACCCCATCCCTCCACTGCCCTGTCACAGAGACAAAAAGAGAGTTAATTTGGAGCACTGGGGAGGCGAGAGGGGTTTCAGCACTCTTGAATGTATAATGCTATAAAAAACAGATAAATTAAGAAATCCTCACATGGGAGAAGCTGGAACCAGTAAATGTTTGACATTTTTCCTTTATGATTCTAATTGATTGCTTAATTCACTAACTGTACTCAAAACATCCTTATAAAAGCCATCTTTAATGTGTTTTCTCTTTTTATAAATGTACTTATCAATAACAATTAACATATATAAAAAAAGGTTTTCTTTTACTCTTTCATTCCATCTTTTGAAATCCCTTTGAATGCATTTGATGTGTGTTATATATGTGTTATTTATATGTATGTTTCAGACTGTGACCTATCCAGTGGTGTAACCTGCCTTTTGTACAATGCATGCTGGGAAACAACTCACAACCATAAGCAGGATAAGCAGTTTATAAAATGGATGTATGGATGGATGGATGGATGGACTTACAGTGGAGCAAAAAAGTATTTAGTCAGCCACCAATTGTGCAAGTTCTCCCACTTAAAAAGATGAGAGAGGCCTGTAATTTTCATCATAGGTACACTTCAACTATGAGAGACAGAATGGGGGGAAAGAATCCAGGAAATCACATTGTAGGATTTTTAATGAATTAATTAGTAAATTCCTTGGTAAAATAAGTATTTGGTCACCTACAAACAAGCAAGATTTCTGGCTCTCACAGACCTGTAACTTCTTCTTTAAGAGGCTCCTCTGTCCTCCACTCGTCACCTGTTTGAACTCGTTATCAGTATAAAAGACACCTGTTCACAACCTCTAACAGTCACACTCCAAACTCCACTATGGCCAAGACCAAAGAGCTGTCAAAGGACACCAGAAACAAAACTGTAGACCTGCACCAGGCTGGGAAGACTGAATCTGCAATAGGTAAGCAGCTTGGTGTGAAGAAATCAACTGTGGGAGCAATTATTAGAAAATGGAAGACATACAAGACCACTGATAATCTCCCTCGATCTGGGGCTCCACGCAAGATCTCACCCCGTGGGGTCAAAATGATCACAAGAACGGTGAGCAAAAATCCCAGAACCACACGGGGGACCTAGTGAATGACCTGCAGAGAGCTGGGACCACAGTAACAAAGGCTACCATCAGTAACCCACTACGCCGCCAGGGACTCAAATCCTGCAGTGCCAGACGTGTCCCCCTGCTTAAGCCAGTACATGTCCAGGCCCGTCTGAAGTTTGCTAGAGAGCATTTGGATGATCCAGAAGAGGATTGGGAGAATGTCATATGGTCAGATGAAACCAAAATAGAACTTTTTGGTAAAAACTCAACTTGTCATGTTTGGAGGAGAAAGAATGCTGAGTTGCATCCAAAGAACACCATACCTACTGTGAAGCATGGGGGTGGAAACATCATGCTTTGGGGCTGTTTTTCTGTAAAGGGACCAGGACGACTGATCCGTGTAAAGGAAAGAATGAATGGGGCCATGTATCGTGAGATTTTGAGTGAAAACCTCCTTCCATCAGCAAGGGCATTGAAGATGAAACGTGGCTGGGTCTTTCAGCATGACAATGATCCCAAACACACCGCCCCAGCAACGAAGGAATGGCTTCGTAAGAAGCATTTCAAGGTCCTGGAGTGGCCTAGCCAGTCTCCAGATCTCAACCCCATAGAAAATCTTTGGAGGGAGTTGCCCAGCGACAGCCCCAAAACATCACTGCTCTAGAGGAGATCTGCATGGAGGAATGGGCCAAAATACCAGCAACAGTGTGTGAAAACCTTGTGAAGACTTACAGAAAACGTTTGACCTCTGTCATTGCCAACAAAGGGTATATAACAAAGTATTGAGATAAACTTTTGTTATTGACCAAATACTTATTTTCCACCATAATTTGCAAATAAATTCTAAATCAGACAATGTGATTTTCTGGATTTTTTTTTTCTCATTTTGTCTCTCATAGTTGAGGTATACCTATGATGAAAATTACAGGCCTCTCATCTTTTTAAGTGGGAGAACTTGCACAATTGGTGGCTGACTAAATACTTTTTTGCCCCACTGTATAATAAGCACAAGGGGATGTACACAAAGATGAAGGGGAGCCAAAGCAGTCATGCTAAAGTGGATCTCATCATCAATATCGGAAATATTGGCAAACATGCATGCTCACTACATCTCATTTACCTCATCATATTATTCATACTCCACTATGAATATTAACTAATGGCTGTCATAGCCAGGTTCACTCAGATCCGCTCCAGCGAGGCTCCAGACTTCCAGGCCATCCAGGTCACCGCTGGCTGCCAGGCTGACACACAGGAAATGACAGAGGTATTACTGTAAAGGGATCTATTTCCCAAACTGAGTGTTAGAGACACGATCAAATAGACACTGGGTGGAGGGCAAAAAGAATGATGAACGATGAAGAAGAAACTGGGCAAGCACATCAAGGGAAGAAATCATTTATGATCGCCTTTATGTTTCACAGGAATTTTATCTGCTTTATCTTAATAACAACGCAAGCCATGCTTGTTGTACCTTACAAAAGGCGTGTTTCTGAAACTGTGAATTGGAAAAGTCCTGACAAAACCCGTTGAGTGTCTCGTGGCAGATAAATAACAGGAGCCAGCCAGTGCGTCAGATACTTGCCGTCACTAGAGATGCAGAACAGATCCAAAGCTATGCTGCCAGGGGGCATTCCTATAGTTTGTGTAACAGTGGGGTAACTGGTTGTACCTGTGTCAGCTATGTAGGATGGGTCACGGTGGATGGCTGAGCGACTGAGAAATTTGTGACTGCATGTGTGAGCTGTTTGCTTTTTCTGTGTCTCACCTGCACAGTTCTGTTCCTGCTTCCTCCAGCTTGTCTCTGGAGAAGTGGGCTCCAGTCTTTCTTATCAGCTTCACAACCTCCTTGTGCCTGAGTTCATTAGAGGACAAGCAATAGAGCCATACATTTATTACTGTTTATGTGATATAGAAATACTACTAGCATATTACTCTGTTAAAGTCAGCTGATACTGAATAACAAGAAACAACTTGTTGAATCCTGTTAAGAGGCATAATTTAGATATAATGTTGTTGTCTAACAGTTTAATTGAATGCTATCAATTCTAAACATTTTTTGATGAGTTTGCAAAGTGATAAGTTAACCAAGAGTTAAATTTTATGCTTAATTATTAAGAGGAATGTTGAGCCACTGACATAGAAACTGTTAAAAGGACTTGGAGGACATCCTGTTGTGTTCAGAAGCCTGTATCTCTCATCTGTGAAACTGGGAGCAGGTTGGTAGGACTGGTTCAGAAGACACTCCCCATATTTAACCCCTTTTTCTTGATGATCTCTGACACTCCTTATATGGGCATCAGGCTGCAGTGTACTCAGAAAAGTTAGTGTCATTCAAAGTGCATCAGACACGCTGACATGCTGACAAACCTCAAAGCTCCAGTTTTATGACTTAGGGTCATTACATTAACACATTTAGGAAGGGCAAAGCAAGCTGAGGAGAGCTGGGTGCAACGGCAGGTGTTCGTGCTCCAATGCATCCCTCCACCATCACAAAGGAAACAAGTCCATACTTGCAGTGCCAACCGTCAAAATAGGAAACCAACCATTTGGCACAGCGTTGACACATACAACAGTTTCACCCTGAGGCTCAGCAAAGCTCTAAAACTGAAACATTAAACGTGGCTTCTCCCTGGTAGGCTTTTAGAGCAATGTAATGCAAAATGCAAAAAACAAAAAAAATGCAAAAAACAGCTTTGGTAAAAATAAACACCGTCTACACTGTCAGATGACAATTAGCCTAATTACTTCATAATTATTGCCTGGCCTCTAAACTCCATTATGAGCTGCTCCCCTGGTTTCAACCCCCCTCTGACAGCCGTTGCTCCCTTCCTGCCATTAAAGCAGAGCAAGATTTCCTTTGCTGTAGCAGCTCATTTAATGAAGTCACCTCTACAGCAGCTATTAACAACATATTTTCAGGAAACACTCAATATCTGCTAATAGCCAAAAGGGGAATTTTTGTTTGTAGCTTCATAAATGACACTATTACTTTAACAGTAAGATAGAAACAAACACATTAGGCGTTTAAACTCAGTCTTATCTGAAGCGAACGGCATTAGACAGGGGTGTGTCCCCATAGCGATCTTTAGCATAGACCGTAGCGCCTTGAGTCAGTAGGTACTGCACCACATTGAGGTGGCCCTCACAGGTGGCAACATGGAGGGGTGTACGTCCATCGTAGTCAGCCAGGAACAACTTTCCACCCTGTGACAGAGGAAAACATGAAAACATCAAATCATGTCCAATGTTGTTTAAATGACAAGTCAGGTTATACTCAATGTTCCTTGCTGTCACACAATCTGAACTAGAATAAATAACAAAACAAAAACGACAATGAATTGATCCTACTAGGCTAATAAGTATTATGTGTGAGGCCAAAGCCTGATAAAGTTTTCCCTCTCTGCCAAAGAGTTCCACTACTGTACAAAAACATTTAAAACCACATCTATAGTACTATATATGTGCTGTTGTACAAACTAAAAAGTATAGTACCAAGCTGTTTAAGGAAATTACTTGGCCTTTTACATGCATCTATGTCGGTGTTGCAGAATTGAAGTATTGAGAGATACATTCTGGGTTTTTGTTTTTTTATGGGTTGTGTTGACAGTAACAAGAATATAGAATATCATCAGCCTTATGCTGTAATAAACGGTGCAAATTTTGTAACCTTCCACATTGGTGTTCAGCAGCACCTGTAGAACAGAGGCACCAACCACGTAAATGACAAAAAAGTTAATCACAGGCAGGAAAAATGTCTCAAACAAGCTTAATTTAACTGTCAAGCTTCTATAGGCGTGAGGACACAAAGATGATACTTCGTCCAATGAAACTGTAGTGACTGCACACAGGCCTAACCACATACAAACATGTACACGTGACAACTTAGGTGATTTGCCTTACCAGTTTGGCAGGCACGTGTGCCTGTGTGTCTCCCTTACCCCTCTATTACAGGAAGAGTGACCCTGGGTATTTGCTGGTGATTAGCAAACATGATTGAGATAAGCTGCATTGAATGTTGTTCTGCTGGGATACAAATTTAGCGCTAAGCTGTGTCACAGCCACAGAAGGTTTGATCTTGATGACAATACGGGAAGGCTGAGAGTGCATAGGACATTTCCCTGTAACAAATCCCAGGGTGTGTGTATGAAAGGGTTTTTACATGATTGTCAGCTGTACATATGAGAGGTAGAGATTGTAGGGTTGTTTACCATTTCCCTTAGAGCTTCTAAGGCGTCTAATTCTCCAAGCTTAGCAGCAGCACATGCCAGTGGGGGAGTCAGGGCATCACGGATGGCTTCCAGCTCCTGTAGACACCACAGACTTTAATCAGAAAACTACGAACTTGCCCAATGAAAAGAGATAGTTTGTTTGGTGAAGTGTGAGTTAGTCACACTGTTTAACTCATGCACATTGGTGGTGCCCTCACCTCCTTGCAGGTGATGCTCAGAGACTTGGCGATGACCTGGATGAAACGGCTGTTGCTCAGACACAGCTTAGCGTCCGCTATCTGAGGAGTCATCTCACCTCGCAGGCTCTCACCCATCATCTGGACAGTGATAAATATACACGCAGGTCACTTTTCTGCTGCTGGTGATAACTATTATTTTTGTGGAGGTACTTAGAATAAAGCATTAAATGTGATATCACTTTTGAGTGTAGACACCAACCTTTTTCTTGGCATCTAGATCAAGCTCATTCTTGGCCAGTACGTAGCACAGCTTCGTCAGGCCAGCCTCTGGGGTCATGTCACCACCAGCTAACACCCCTATCTTCTTCAACGCCTGAGAAGACACAGAAGTAGGTATTTGTGATTGGTTCTCAAGTCTCCTATCAACTAGATAATCCTTCTGTTTTTTTACTCAGGAAATAAATCATTCACAAAATGTAAAGTGGGTCAGGATTAACTAGTGGGTGACATGATGTACCTCGCCAGTGGCGTAAGATGCAGACACAGTCCCCCTCAGACACTGGGTGCAGTTGATTATGATGACATGTCGAATCTTGATAGCTTCCTCCAGTGCATCCAAGAGTTCTTTCTGGTTATCAGGGGCATTTCCACTGCCGTATGTCTCCAGGACCACACCCTGCATGGGCGGCTGCAGGAAAGCCCTCACCTGGACAGAGATATACCAAGGATTCACAACTCCCGAAATTTATGACCAAATAAACTGGCTGCTCAGCTATGCAGAATGAAATTGAGGAATTAGTATTCCATGTTATTTCTCTCCAATGCATGAGACCATCCACTCTCCTTAAAGCCCATCTGGTGCTGTCTATGCAACCAGTATCTCAGTCACTGGTTGGCTCGGCTGGCACCAGGAGGCCCTGTACCACATCATTAGCCATGACATATGACTAGAATGGCAGATGACTCCAATGGCAGGAAGGAGAGCAATTAATCTGAAGGTGTTAGCAAGCATAAAGTCACTTGGCAAGACAAGAGCAGTTACCATAAAATCTGAAAAGAAGGTGACGTTAAGAACGCCAGGTTCAGTCACCATTTTCTGATGAGATAAGCAGTTTGACAGAAGCTCTCATACTGCAGAGACAGTGGCCACACGAGAGCCTGGTGCCTAATCAAAACTGGGCTGCGTAAGGCAGTTAAAGTCTGTAAGGAAGTCTTGATAGCCGAGCTGGGCAATGGGAGCAGACTGAGACAGTAAACACACTCTCCCAGCAGGGGGAGGTGCAGCTAAATGTTACAGTATCTATGCCAATCCTCCTCCTTTACAGGTTGATTGGTCATGGCCCATAACTCCTTCTCATCTTTCTCTGGGCTTTGAGCTTTGATGGCAGTTAACATGACCAGGAAGGTGACGGAAGATAAGTAACAGCACGACTGAATTAAATGTAACTATATTTAATAGCTGTTAGACAACACAGCCGTTTTGAGCAGCCAGTTACCTTTAAGGAACATGTCTTTAATTACTTTTTATTTCACTCAGAAGGAAAATCTTGATTTATATCATCATCAGGAGCTGAGTGACTTACAGTAGCAGCAGTGATTCCTGGGAACAGCCTGAGCAGACCTATGTTGCGGTCCAGTTTAGTGCTGACTTGAAACTTTTCTGTGCTTGGCTTCAGCACTATATCCCAGTCAACTAAAGGAAGAAATGGAGGAAAAGATTTTTTTAAAAAGGCTCTTCTGGACATCGGAAGAAAAGTGACAGGCCGACTGGGCTCACCTGTAATATCAATTTCAGTAGCAGCCAGTGGACGCAGGTTAGGAGAGGTGAATGCAGCAAAACTCCCAGCATCCACTTTGGTGGTACGATTCCCTCTGTAGAGTTTGTTGTAGAAATAAAGGCACACCTGAAAAGAGACAAAGACACATTTAGTGCACAATATTTGCTCTTCTGTAGACATGGATTGAAAGATTGCATTAACTCATTACAAAATGACCATCAATGAAAATATATTAGTCTGTTTTAGCAAATTCCCTCAATGCAGATTCAATAAATTGCACACTTTGGTCATGCACAGGTAGACATAGATAACACTTCTCTAAGTTCTTCCTCTTCTTGAAATTGTTCAGTATTGCGAAACACTGTCTCATCGAACAAGTTCTTCATTCAATTATTATTCATCGACCCAACATATAAAACTGTGACAGTAAGGAAAGCTCACAAAAGAAAGCCACTGCTGATGATCATCTAGTCTCATCTTTACACCGTTTTAGTGTCACATTCACAAATAGAGCAATCCCTAACTTTCCTTCCAAATGAAATTTCTATAATAATCTAACATCATGCAGGCAACCTTGAATTCCTCACCTCAGGAATGATATACTGGCCAGCAATCAGCAGCGCCCCCAGCAGGTTGTCTCTGCCATCGTTCCTCAGGTCATAGATAGGCACCTGGAGACGAGCATGTTTCATGTTACGACACGTGCTGCAGGGACATTTTGTCTTTTTGTTTGTATGACTAGTGAGGACAGCAGGTCTTACCTGTGAGCCAGTGAGAACGACTGGTTTGCCCAAATGTTCACACATGAAGGACAGAGCAGAGGCTGTGTAAGCCATGGTGTCTGTGAGTCCAGCAACGGGGAGTACTCCATGATAGTGTAAAGTATCATCTTTTTCTGGTCACTCTCCCTGGAAGGTGGACATGTTATTAATTACTTTTGGTCATTATTTACACAAATTTAATCATTTTATCAGTTTCAGTGTTTGCAAATGCAGGCGTTCACTCCAAAACACAAAAAGATAAACTGAATAAACAAATGGTTATTATCTATAGAGAAATTATTGTTTGTCTTCATTGTGCTCATTCAACAAAGTTGGATTAAGTTCTGGTTAAATTTGAGTGCGTTGAAAGAAGGGTAAGGGAATGCTAAAAAATCTTTAAGAAACAACACAAGCTCTATTTAGCCTGGCCCACTGTCCCAGCATCAGGGAGTCACAACCTGGTTTACACACCGAGAGAGAATTTCGGAAATGTAAAAGGAGGGGCACGGTAGGCATACTGTTAGAGAGAGCATTACTTCAAAATTTGCCATTTTTCTTTTTTTTTCTACCTCTCTGTGCTGTAAATACAAGCACAACTGAAGGACATATCTTAGGGTTAATTGGTGAGTCACTTCAGGTTAGGGCGAAAGCCTGTGTTTCTTTTTCGTTTCAATTACAAGGGAGGGAGCCTTGCTTGTATACATATTTATGTCGCCTCACAGTAGCGTTTAACTCGGGCGTCCCACAGCCCAACCTGCGATACTCTGCATAAGGCATGGCTAAACAGCCGTGGAAAGATTTTCTTTTTAATCTCCCTTTTAAGGAAACAGAGCGGGACACCCCCCACATTACCATAGGGCAGCCTTCTGACAGGAGATAGAAGGTGAATTGAACAGCGGGGGAAGAGCCAGCACGCCCAAGAAAGCCCCACTCCATCTAACCAGGGGTCCCACAGACAGTAGCCTTAATTAGCCTTGAGTCCACACATGACCCTCAAACATATGTTGTTGATAATCTTAAAGCCAAAGGGCCACAAGAAAACACTATTCAAATCACCAATTATTCATCTATCTGGCAGTGTGCCCTAAGGTGTAGCAAAGCCACACATTAGCATACCCGTGCTAAGATGCCTCATAGTTTAAGAATAATGAATGTCTGTGTATGTGTGTGCGTGTGTGTGTGTGTGTGTGTGTGTGTGTGTGTGTGTGTGTGTGTGTGTGTGTATGTATGTGTGTGCGTGTGCCTGTGTGTGTGTGTGTGTGTGTGTGTGTGTGCGTGTGTGCACGCGCATGTGAGGACTCAAGAAGTGAAGAAGATTGGAGGTGGGGGGAAAAATCGGCCTTGTGGCTCTGCCTCTCAACATCACATGAATAAAGCTTTTCAATAAATCAATAAACTAATTGCCTTTTTCAATATAGGCTGTGCAGCTGCATACTATCAACAGTATGACCATTAGACTCACATGTGAGCCTACTTCAGTTGATATTAACATTATGCCCACTGAAGAATGGACAAATATAAAATGATAATCATGCTGAACGCCGCAAAATGAGAAATTAAAAAAAAAACATGCTCACATATTCATATTGAAACTAAATGGTAATATTAGAAATGGTTTAATATTAATCAAAATAAACTGATTACTAGCACAAAGTAAAACTGAAGAGTCCTCCAAAATGTTTTTATTAGCCTAATGGACAGATTACAAACTGCTCAGATAAAGTCACTCTATATTATCTTTATCATGCACCCCATTCCCCCCCGCCGCCCAGCCGACTCTCACAGTCTACATGAAAGGGGGTATGTAAATTAGTGGGTAGGGGCATGTTTCTGGTCGGGGCGCCCACTCCATTACTAACAATTAAGACCCTACAGACACTGCTGAGCAGCTGAGAAAACTGTCACAAGTAAAAGCCATGAAAATATTGGTAATAATACACAGCCCCATGCTCCTGTATCCCTCCTGGTATTTTATCCAGAGGACACGTCTGCATCTCCTGTCAGACAAACACACCGTTACTCTGAGTCTTACAGACTGCAGAAACTTCAGACCACTCTCAAGCACAATTCAGGCTCACAAAATGCTGCCAGTACTACAGCACCTGTGAAATAGAGGATCAGGGTGGAGCCTTGACTTCCTGTTAAAGCAACAAAAGCAAACTCCAGTCATGAGGACCACTGCTATTCTTATGAGAGTGTGTCGTTTACATTTAGTCTCTACTTTTTCTGCTATGAAATGCATTTTCATACAGTGTAAGACGCATTACTCTTATTATTTACTCTTGGCTGTAGACTAATGGTTGTTAGTATAAAGGTGCAATGTTCACCAATTCTAACATATTATCTTATTCAAACAATATGATTTATGTCTGGTTTAGCTCAGTGATGACTGCTGACCTTACATGATGCTCACATAACAACCTTTAAGTACCAGATAATTACGTTTTGCACTGGTGAATATGGTCGATGTGTTCAAGTGTCTGTAAAACCGTCTGACATACATTTTTAAATGTATAAGTAACAAATATAACTTTTATAGCATCTATAAGATGGACACTGAATTAAAAAAATGCCTTAAAGTACGAGATGTTACACATACAGTCAGAACATGAATCCCCTGTAGACAAGATCATATGAGTGTTGATGAGTTAAGTTATAACTATGTGCTGACTGAGCACAGAGGGATTGTGGGTACACTTACGGCAGGACCAAGGTGTTCGAACCGTAGCGCTCACGCACATGGTGCTTCACGGCGTACTCCTCATCATGGAAGATGGGCAACTTGGGCAGGTACTTCTCAAGATAATTGGGTATTGGGACCAGTCCTGTGGTTACAGAGAGAGAAAAAGAGGAGCAATCGATATGTAGAGTTAGTAATATTTCCTAGGTTGCTCTGTGTGGGATCACTGCTCATCAGCAGCAATTCAGGAGAGCAGCACAGGAACTTTATTATCATCTCAACACCACACAACAGTCTCATACTGAACTCTAGTGGTGAATCTAAGAAATGTCATTGTGGCAGGACTGAAAAATCTATTTAAGTTGTGATTCTTATAGATACTGAGGTTAGAGTTTTTAGGCAACTGAACCTGGTGTATTTTCAAGAGCTTTAATTTCTAAAAAACGTGGGCACATCACTAGTGCTGCTGTGGGGGACCTGCAGAAACTCTTCAAGACAATTTAAACAAGAGATAAGACATTAAGACAGAAAGAGTCTAGACTTTGTGAAGAGTGTCCTAGTGTCTTTGAATACTACAAATATAAGAGACAACATGATGTGTGTGTGTATAGTGTAATGGACATCCCTATCCACATTTAAGCGGTGGAAAGTGTTATTTAGATCAGATTTAGGGACAAGCCTCCAACAACAATAACATTTTATCATATAGCATTGTCAGAAAAGTGCTGCTTCACGGCTACAGAGTAAATATGAAAATGCCATTTAATACAGGAAGATCCTGGGAACTTTGAATGTTATTTTGCCTCACTACTGGCTCCACATGTTGCCCAATACTATCATGTCAACATGTAGTTATCCATTGAGAGAATCTGTTCTGCTGCTGCATCACGTCAGTGAGGTCAGTTTGGACATGTGCGCTGTTTGCTGCGTTAGGGCGCACTGGCGTGTTCTTGTCACGTGTGAGATCAACATGACTTCGCAGCAGACCTACCAGTCTGATACAGGGAAGAGAAATAGCAGCACAACGAGTAACCTACCGCCGGGACCAAGTTTCATCCCAATGGTCCCTCCGGTGTAGATGACCAGGACTCGGACCTCGAGGAGGCAACCAAGTATCCTCGGGATCCTTCCTTGGAGGGTCAGCTCCACCACATCCTGTTTCGGCGGAGTCAAAGCCTGGGCGAGGCTTGCAGGCTTTCTGGAGCTGGAGTATGCCATGATAACTTGAGTCGACTTTAAAAAGCGCTTGTTGCAACAGTGGAAAACGCGGTGGTCTTCAGGTGCAGAAGGCGCCCTGAGACACGGCACCGTTACTCCGGCCTTATATACAGAGAAAGCTGCTTCCACCGTTATCATGTGATGCAGAAACCGGAGGGCGGAACTCTGTTTTCCATAGAAGTTGCAGAAATGGACTCATCTCGGACCTCCACTCTGTGTAGCCATGCTGATTGACAGTACCCGATCTGACGGCACCAATGCGGGCGTGGCCCACCGTGATCCTCTGATTCTCACTATGTGGTTCAGTCTACTGCAAGACACATGTCTAAGAATTAGTTTAGATTTATATTGCATTTGAATTACTTGCATGATATGAAAAATACTATAGATTTGCATGCAACAGTTTCGGGTGATAAATAGATAGATGTCAAAATGCTATCTCATCAGTGCTCCTATACAGTGGTGTGAAAAAGTATTTGCCCCCTTACAGATTTCTTCTGTTTTTGCTTTATTGTCACACTTACATGTTTCAGATCATCAAACCAATTTTAATATCAGACATAGATGACCTGAGTAAACACAAAAAGCAGTTTTTAAATGATGATTTCATTTATTAAGGGACAAAAGCTATCCAAACCAACCTGGCCC
This sequence comes from Pempheris klunzingeri, assembly GCF_042242105.1. Lineage (NCBI taxonomy): Eukaryota > Metazoa > Chordata > Actinopteri > Acropomatiformes > Pempheridae > Pempheris > Pempheris klunzingeri. Next base: position 11,568,633 of record NC_092024.1, on the reverse strand, counting down.
TATGTGAAAAAGTCATCTATGTCTGATATTAAAATTGGTTTGATGATCTGAAACATGTAAGTGTGACAAAAAAGCAAAAACAGAAGAAATCTGTAAGGGGGCAAATACTTTTTCACACCACTGTAGATTTTCATTGTAATCTCATCTTTTCATCTTGACTTTGTTTATGCTTTGAACAGGAGCGTTCGCTTCTAACGTTATGTCATTGATTCTTGAAGAGATTCGATTTGCTACAACATAACATCTGCTGTCTCTCCTTCCTCAAATATTCTTGAATGTACTGTGGGGAGCAACAGTGAGCGAACTGTACCCTGCATCCTCTGCACAGTTAATAGGGGTCCCCTCACAATACATTACACAGTGGTTACTTCTGCGGGTAGTAATGCAGTACTTGTAAGCATGTCCCATAGACCTCAAGAGCTCACACTCAAGACTGCACTCTCTTTTCTTATTTGTGGAACAGAACCTGGAAAGTTCTTGCTACACTTCTGTGCTCGATGTGCACAAGTATCCTGGTTATGATCAGGTTTTTGGATTATCCCAGTGATGCTTTGCATATATAAATGTCATATCCCGTTATAGAAACCTGGATAAGACCTTATCTTGAGTACTCCAGTAGAAACCAGGATACTGTGGGATGCAAATATCTGATAAAGGCTTCTGAACAGTCAGAAACCTGGGTCCTGTTGAATCATGTAAACAGAGGTCTGAATAACCTGGTTTCTAATGCTCCATGTAAACATCCTGAATAAGATCAAAACCAGGACATGGCTCAAAACTGGGATGCCATGCGCATGTAGTGCACTCTATGGCTTTGTTTTCAGAAGTGGGGAGGCACAGTGAGCCCAATAGGAATGGGAACTGATAAGATTTTATTGATATCAATGCCATTATAGGTCCAATTCTTCATCAGTTCCCTTATTGGTCAATTTTCCGTGTGGAAAAAACGTGTTCCAATGGAGCCAGCATTTTGCACAGTTCTGTGGAATTAGGTGTGGGCATGACTTAGAGGAAATACAATTAATCATTCCAACGCATGCTTAAAACCTTGAGGGACCTCCTGAGCTCTCTTAGTGGTTTTGACAAAAGAAAAAGAAGAAAAAAGAAAAGGGGATGAGGGTGGAAGAGGGTCACCTCATATCATAACTGACATTGCATGGCTCCAGTTTCTCAGGAATCTCTTTATTTATTATTCCAACTTTATGGGCAACAGTGTATGTTTAGCATTTTTAATGTAGGTAGATCGTTTTGTCTGATTTGGGACAAAACTGTTGAAATTGGCGCAGTGTTGTGGAAATTCTTCTATTGGTGAGAACTGAAACAAAGACTTTGAAACAGAACGCCTTTCTGAGTTTTATTCTTTGCAAAGAAGATCAAACAAGTGCATGGCAGTCTGTGGAGAGCAAGACAAAATTTACTGTAACACAGTGATATGTATGTGATACAGAGAGGAGGAACTAAGGGAGCAGAGACATCTGTTCCCACGTGACAACAGGGTACAGCCAGCACCTGTTACCTTGCAGTTAGGGAATATGCATGAACAACTCAAAAAATAACTACTGGAATAGCTCAACACAATTAATATTACAAGTGGTTTCTCCAAATTCAACACAAATTGCCACTTTTAATGACTGCTGCAGTCTCAACATTATTCAACCTCCTAAATAGAATACATCATTTGCAAATCTGGTGTTGTGTCAAGCACACATGATGCAACAAATCACAGGCCTCATTAGTTGCAGTATACAAGAGTGATGACCAGAACCTAAAGACTGCTGCTCTGTGAATTTAGCATGTTGGTGCCAGGTGTTTCCCAGAAGCCTCAGTGGTCTGTCTGTCTCTCCCTTCACATCACAGGCACAATGGTTGGAGTCACAGTGTCATTCCTGGTGCGTCCACTGGTTGCGAACAGGTAAATTAGTGCATCATACCATACTGCCTGTGGCACCAAAGTTAATCAACTGCTGGAGCTTAGAGTGCGAGCAGAGCTCGATCAGCATTCCTCTCACACAGTTTGAGTGCCAGAACAGGGTTGAGTTACCTTGTCTACCTGGTGATAGGCGGAGCAGAGCGCTTTACTTAGCTGGCACCTTCCTACAGTGGCTGGCGTGGGTCCAAGTGGCTCTCTCAGCAACCTTTACTGCTGTGTGTATTGTGAGGAGCACCTGAAACAGGACATTTCACTTCTTTGACCTCCAGTGCTTTCTCCTCAGCTCTTTGATCACCACCCAGTCCCCTGGTTTGTTGGGGTGAAGAGGACCTGCAGCAGGAACAGGAAGTGCGTCTTTCGTCTGTCTGTGGATCTGAGAGAAAACCTGTTTGCCATCAGGGTGCCATTTTCTCTGCTCCTCCATTTGTTGGGTGATAAGAAAAGTGTTGTCTCAGATCAATGCCAGGAAAATGTCCATGTTCATAGCTCAAAAATAGGGTGCCATTATCATCGCTGCTTTTCACACCACATCCTCACACTATGTCGGTCAGTAATGCTTTTGCTGTAGCTGCACTGTTTTTAATTAGATCATCCTTTTGACACATGGTCTAACCCATCAGTCAACTTGGCAAAATGAGGAGAGAAGTATTTTGGGCAAATGCCATTATCAAATTTACAGCCATATTTCCGCCAAAGTTGTCTTTCTTCTGCAGTAGAGAACTGTTGCATGGCAGCGAGAGGATGGGAGGTCAGTGCCTGTGCCAGACTACACAAGGATGTGTTTGTGTGCGCGTGTGCTGTCAGACCGTCTTCACAATGAGTTTCACATCTCAAGGCTAAAGTGTGTGGGATTGACTGAAAAACAACAAGTCTGCTGCAGACCACATTGGTGCTACATGCAACCAGAACTGGCACTGTTCTTGTCAAAGTTTGAAAATAGCTTAAATTTAACCAAATAATGGATAAGATCAAAAACTTTGCCAAAAATGCACATCCAACTATAACTTCATCAGAAAGCTCCAAATGAAAATCAATCTTTAAAATCATCTTTACTAAAAACTCACTAAAGAATTCAAATAAAAAAGTAGCTCAACAGAATGAGATTTGATATCAACCTGAACAGTCTCTGATTCCAGATGAATCAATGGGATTTTACCAACAACTTCAGTGGGAAGGTGTCCACATTTTACAAATTTCAGGCAGTTGCTACACTGCCAATCAATACTACTACTCAGGTGACTCCGACAATTGTATTTTTATGTTGTTCTTATTCTTTTCTTTTGCTGGAGGCTGCAGAGCAACAACCTACCCAGTTAACAATGGCCGCCCCAGCTTTGTGGGTCTTTCAACCAAGCGCTCCCTGAGAGACATTCGCTTCGCATCAGTGAAAGTTTTGGGCTCTGGCTGCAAAGAACAGAAAAGAGAGGGTGGAGCTGGGAGCTCACATATAGTGACCTGACAATCTAAACTCAGCTGTAGGGAGTGGGAAGGAGATGCCCCTGACTGCTGCCACACAATCCTGAGATGTTTTGGAATTTAAAGGAAACATTCACACAATAAAACACAGTAAGAGGAAAGAGAGCGCTATGTTAATCATTGCTACAGTGTCACAGAAACTCATACTGTCATATTGTGCTTCCACAGGGGCAATATCCTGTGATGATGAACCTAGAATGATGAGATACAAACTGAACGTCTGCTTAAGATGGGCCTACTCTTTTTCATAACATTTAAGAACATGTGCTTGCAGAAAGTGATGGATCTGCTGTAATCCCAGTTAATCCCAACATCCTGGCTAAGGGTTTGTTCTAAGGGTTTGTTCAACACCTAATTTGCAATGGAGGTTGAACATTTTTGAGTGCAACTGTATATGTGTAAAAAATGCCATACTTTGTCTAAACACATCATCATAGAATCTGACAGACAACATTCAGGACGGTTTACAGTACACAAATTAATACGATAGATAGATAGACATAAAACCCTGACTGCAGTGTAATTAGGATTATATCCAGTAGGGGGCGCTCTCTACCATTTTATATGCATGGTTGTATGAACGTGTAATGAGGTTATTTGACAGTGTGGTTGCATAGTCTTGTATTCAGGTCAGAATGTAAGTAATAAATAATTAACTTTGTAGCTCAGTGGATAGAATCTATATTGTATATACCAAAGGTCCCTGGTTCAAAGCTTACTACGCCCTTTGTTTGGACAAATTCTTTTCACTCAAAGCCACTTTTTAAACATATTTTTTGGTTAGTTATTATTAAAACGACAATCTGGCATGTTGCTAGAGAGATATGAAAATTCACCAGCTCTGTTGTTGTTGATGTGAAGGTGCAATAGTTAGCTGGTTATCTTCAATGTGCATGCATACACAGAGGGCGCGCCCATGACACCGGGTTTATATCAGACGCAGAGTGGAACCATAGACTGTATAGGCGGAAAGAAAAGAACACCCTTTTCACTTCAGTCAAGCCAGCTCCAGTCTGCTCTGCGTCTCCTGTGACACCAGGAGACAAACAAATATGAAGACAGGACCGTTTCATCCAAAGTATTCAAATATTTAAACAGCATGATTGTGTTGATAAAACACCTGATTATGTTGAAAATCCAAGCATATTCCTAACCTTGACAATATGCAATTAAAATGAACCCTTTTCAAAACTTTGAAGATTTGTACAAACTCTGGGTCAAGTGCAAAGTTGTCTTTAATATCCCCGAAGCGCAATTTGTTGTACAGTCAGCAGTAGCCATATTATCACAGTCGAACAAAACACGAGTACAATCAACAAACAGAAATCTTAGTTTTAAAGGTTAATGGTTGCAGGTACAGTAGTTCTTCAGTCTATTGGTCTGCATCTTGTTAGATTGTATCTGCAGCCAGATGGAAGCAACTTGAACTTCTTGGACAAGTATATTTGAAAAAGTAGACTGGGCCCGAACTTGTAAAAATAAGGAATGTCATACAAGGTGGAATTTTGCTGCACACTTTGACAATACTCTGTGATTGGTTTCTATTTTTCAGGGTGAGTGACTCGTATGAGCTGACAAAACAGAGTGTCATGACTGACTCAAACAGGAATAAAACATTTTCATCAAAGTATCAAAGTGTTAAAAACTAACATGCACAAGTGCATGATGGGCTTCCCGACTTGGAGCATCCACATGAATCTCACAGGTCAGCTTGTAATCAGTCTCTTCACTGCTGAAGGAATAACGGGAGGTTTTAGCACTCCCAGGTGCAGCTCAGGTTAAGTTCACAATAACTTTGTACGTTGTTCATACTTAGTAGCAAAAGCATTTGATTAAAACATTCAGCGGGATCATGTTTCCTCATTCTGTGCAACAGTCAAACATAAACATACATCTAGCATTGCCCTTTTTGGTCACTGGGCATCCAAGGCAGTGGTTGCACAACATTGTGCTGTAATGGGTTTGGAGGGAAAAACACTGATGGCTTTTAACAGTACATATAGACATTGTGCAGTAATTCAAAGTGAGTGTGTTCAAGAGGAAGGTGGCTGGCATGGAGGATGGCGGAGGACGATTCCTGTTGGTTGACGTGGCATCAGCTCTACCTATTGGGTTGGCATGAACTCAATCACTCCACCGCTCTGCCATGGAGACAAAAAGACAGAATTTTAATGTGGAGCACTGGGGAGGTGAGAGGGGTTTCACACACACATGCACACACACACACACACACACATGCTTGCAAACTGGCATGCTTAGCTAGACTTCAAAAGGTAAAGGTGATGGTTGCTTCTCAAAACTTTTTTTTTCTTTTTAGACTTATTATTTATCAATAACAGTTATAAGATCACTTGGGTACTGTCTCTAGCAAGGGGGTCCTTGGTTTGAACCTTAGCTGGGCTAACTTAGCCCTTGTTGTGTAGAGTTTGGTGATTTTTCACTGTCTGCATGGGCTTCCTCTGGGAGCCAGGTGAACTTGCAGCTCTAAATTGCTTGTAGTTTTTTTTGTTTGTGTGTTTCAGACTGTGACCTATCCAGGGGTGGAACCTGCCTTTTGTGCATGCTTGGAAACACAACGCACAACCCTAAGCAGGATAAGCAGTTTATAAAATGGATGGATGGATGGATGGATGGATTTATAATAAGCACAAGGGGATGTACACAGCGATGAAGGGGAGCCAAAGCTGTCATGCTAAAGTGGATCTCGTCATCAATATAGGAAATATTGGCAAACATGCATGCTCACTACATCTCATTTACCTCATCATATTATTCATATTCATTACATTCACCAAATTCTGTCTGAAATAATAAAAGACAAACATCTAATTGAAAGACAATAATATACCAATCTGAGTGTTACACCACTATGAATATTAACTAATAGCTGTGGGTTTTTGGCACGAAAGAAACAGAAATAAAGAAGTTAGAATGCAGGAGATGGTTACCCTGGGTTTACTGGTTATGAGTTGGTCCAAAAAGGTCTCCACTTCACTTTTGCCAAGAGCTTGGGCCTGTGTGAAGCATGAGAAAAGAATGTATTAGAGGGGGTTTTACTTTACTTTATTTAAATGGATTACATGTCCCTAAAGCCCACCACTTGAACTGCTGTCCGTCCGTCATAGCCAGGTTTACTCAGATCCGCTCCAGCGAGGCTCCAGACTTCCAGGCCATCCAGGTCACCGCTGGCTGCCAGGCTGACACACAGGAAATGACAGAGGTATTACTGTAAAGGGATCTATTTCCCAAACTGAGTGTTAGAGACACGATCAAATAGACACTGGGTGGAGGGCAAGAAGAATGATGAACGATGAAGAAGAAACTGGGCAAGCACATCAAGGGAAGAAATCATTTATGATCGCCTTTATGTTTCACAGGTGTTTTATCTGCTTTATCTTAATAGCAACACAAGCCATGCTTGTTGTACCTTACAAAAGGTTTGTGTTCTGAGACTGTGAATTGGAAAAGTCCTGACAAAACCCGTTGAGTGTCTCGTGGCAGATAAATAACAGGAGCCAGCCAGTGCGTCAGATACTTGCCGACACTGGAGATGCAGAACAGGTCCAAAGCTACGCTGCCAGGGGGCATTCCTATAGTTTGTGTAACAGTGGGGTAACTGGTTGTACCTGTGTCAGCTATGTAGGATGGGTCACGGTGGATGGCTGAGCGACTGAGAAATTTGTGACTGCATGTGTGAGCTGTTTGCTTTTTCTGTGTCTCACCTGCACAGTTCTGTTCCTGCTTCCTCCAGCTTGTCTCTGGAGAAGTGGGCTCCAGTCTTTCTCATCAGCTTCACAACCTCCTTGTGCCTGAGTTCATTAGAGGACAAGCAATAGAGCCATACATTTATTACTGTGTTGGGCTTCACTATACAGTGAATAGCACATAGTGAAACCGCATGTTTCTTTGTCTGTAAAACTATTGGGCTCCTTTCCCCAATGCCCCCAGTTTCACAGATAGGTGTGAAATCACCCCCGCGCCCAGCTCCACAGTCGCCATTGGCCGGAGGGGACACATGATTTTACGACCGCAGGCCCACAAAACCAGTTCACCCCCACTGAACTTTTTTTTTTCTCATCGTCTCTCCTGAAGTGGAGAGACCACCTCTCTTTCTCATCGTCTCTCCTGAAGTGGAGAGACCACTTTTCTCTTTCTGATGCCTCTCCTGAAGTGGAGAGACCAGCTCTTTCCTGCTCCCTCTCCTCCTGCAGAGCAGAGACCAGCTCAACTCAGCTAAGCTCTGCCTCAGTGTGGTCTGTACCAGACCTCCTTCATGGTAGCGACACAAGGTCCGGCCTGAACTAAGCAGATCAGCGCCAGCAGGCACGACCCAGAGTCTGCCAGCTGATAACCAGAACCAACAACAGGAGCACACCAGCAAGTTAGCACAGAGCTGCTAACTAACAGGAACAAAGGAGCGACCGGATTCCTCCAGCCTGCAACCACACAGCAACGGACAAGAACCACACCTTTCCTCCAGCAACAAGCTGAGAAAGCAGCACCCTCAAGGACACTCCTTCTCCCCTTTAAGGACGGGTAACAAACTCTAACTGGGCATAATTAGCATAGCATTACTGCATACATGGTTTACCCCTGTTAATGTATTGACTTGCTTTAATGTTCATTGAGTTTGATTATTGTGATGTGTTGTAGTTACTGTGCAGCCATTAAGTTTAGTTGATGTTAGCCTACAAACTAACCATCCTGTCTTAACCTGCACCTTTATCTCTCTCACACACACAGTCTGCAACAGGCCACTGAGGGACAAAGCTAAGCTAACAGCACTTAGCTTTGTCTCCTTTGCCCCACACCCCAGGGGGTCTTGCCATCACCATTTGGGCTCTCCCCCCACCTTTGTGAGCCATCTCACATTCCTCAGCCTTATCACACACACACACACACACACACACACACACACACACACACACTCTTACACTCTTCCTATTATTTGTTAGTTAAGCCATAGAGACGTAGTTAGATTGTTTGATTGATTTTGTTTCTGTAACAGCAGATGTCTTTAATACCTACTCTGCTTCAGCTGTACTTACAACCAAAGTACAAGTCCTTCACCTTAATGAGTAACAAATGATGAATTTTGCTCTGTTTTAATAAATGTTTTAATACTTGCTGTCTCCTTTAATGTTGTACAAGGGTGAACACTGCCAACCTCTACACTGTCAAGAACTCCAAAATCCTTCAGCTAGCTATCAATGTGGTAATTTTGGTAGAAATTATTAAATTAATTATAAAACATAATTCCAAATTGATAGTTTAGTATTTTTATGAGACTAAATCAATTAAAACGGCTGTCTTTTCCTCGTTTTTCGAGGTGGTGCCCCAATCGAGGTGGACTTTATTCAAAGTTCATTTATTTTAATAATTATTAATTATCGTTGATAATTATTAATTGAACATTACCACTTGTCAAAGCACAACAACTGTTTATGTGATATAGAAATACTACTAGCATATTACTCAGTTAAAGTCAGCTGATACAAGAAACAACTTGTTGAATCCTGTTAAGAGGCATAATTTAGAGATAATGTTGTTGTCTAACAGTTTAATTGAATGCTATCAATTCTAAACTTTTGACATTCAACTTTTTTTGATGAGTTTGCAAAGTGATAAGTTAACCAAGAGTTAAATTTTATGCTTAATTGTTAAGAGGAATGTTGAGCCACTGACATAGAAACTGTTAAAAGGACTTGGAGGACATCCTGTTGTGTTCAGAAGCCTGTATCTCTCATCTGTGAAACTGGGAGCAGGTTGGTAGGACTGGTTCAGAAGACACTCCCCATATTTAACCCCTTTTTCTTGATGATCTCTGACACTCCTTATATGGGCATCAGGCTGCAGTGTACTCAGAAAAGTTAGTGTCATTCAAAGTGCATCAGACACGCTGACATGCTGACAAACCTCAAAGCTCCAGTTTTATGACTTAGGGTCATTACATTAACACATTTAGGAAGGGCAAAGCAAGCTGAGGAGAGCTGGGTGCAACGGCAGGTGTTCGTGCTCCAATGCATCCCTCCACCATCACAAAGGAAACAAGTCCATACTTGCAGTGCCAACCGTCAAAATAGGAAACCAACCATTTGGCACAGCGTTGACACATACAACAGTTTCACCCTGAGGCTCAGCAAAGCTCTAAAACTGAAACATTAAACGTGGCTTCTCCCTGGTAGGCTTTTAGAGCAATGTCAATGAATGACAAAAATGAAAAAAAAAACAGCTTTGGTAAAAATAAACACCGTCTACACTGTCAGATGACAATTAGCCTAATTACTTCATAATTATTGCCTGGCCTCTAAACTCCATTATGAGCTGCTCCCCTGGTTTCAACCCCCCTCTGACAGCCGTTGCTCCCTTCCTGCCATTAAAGCAGAGCAAGATTTCCTTTGCTGTAGCAGCTCATTTAATGAAGTCACCTCTACAGCAGCTATTATATTATATATTTTCAGGAAACAAATTTTTGTTTGTAACTTCATAAATGACACTATTACTTTAACAGTAAGATAGAAACAAACACATTAGGCGTTTAAACTCAGTCTTACCTGAAGCGAACGGCATTAGACAGGGGTGTGTCCCCATAGCGATCTTTAGCATAGACCGTAGCGCCTTGAGTCAGTAGGTACTGCACCACTTTGAGGTGGCCCTCACAGGCGGCAACATGGAGGGGTGTACGTCCATCGTAGTCAGCCAGGAACAACTTTCCGCCCTGTGACAGAGGAAAACATGAAATAACTCTATCAACAAAGCTGAAATAAAATGAAAAAACACAAAACAAAAACAGCATTGAATTGATCCTAGTAGATTAATAAGTATTATCTGATAAAGTTTCCCCTCCATGCCAGACAGCAACATTATTGACCAGAAACAATTAAACACACAACCCTGCACTTGGTGACATGTGTGTTCATTACAATGAGTCTGGGCAATATAGTTTGCAATAAGTCCATCCTACATACTCCATCCTGCTGCTGTAAATACAACATTATTTTGTCCATGTTTGAGAGGCTACAGTACCAAGCTGTTTAACATGAATCTATATGTGTGCTGTAGTATGGAGTCATTGAGAGACACATTGTTGATTTTCGATTTTTTATCGGCTGTGTTGACAATAACGAGAATATAGAATATCGCCAGCCTTCGTTTAATAAACGGTGCAATTTTTGTAACCTTCCACACAGCTGTTCAGCAGCACTTGTAGAAAAGAGGCACCAACCAAGTAAAAGACAAAGAAGATCGTCACAAGCAGGGAAAATGTATCAAACAACAATTGAGCTTCATTTAACTTTCAAGCGTTTATCTAAGCTTAAGGACATAAAGACGGTACTTTAAACATGTCCAATGAAAGTATAACAAGTACTCACCATCCAAGCCACATACAAACATGTACACCTGACCACTCTAGCACGCCATTGTGCCTGTGTCTCTCTCTTACCCCTCTATTGCACAAAGAGTGACCCTGAGTATTTTGCTGGTGAACCATCAGTGTGAACGGTTCAGCTGGGTGCACTGACTCTGCATAGCAAACTGATTGAGATTGAGATAACCTGCATTGGATGTTGCTCTGCTGGGATACAAATTTAGCGCTAAGCTCTGTCACAACCACAGAAGGTCTGATGATGACAATACAGGAAGGCTGAGAGTGCATAGGACATTTCTCTGAAACAAATCCCAGGGTGTGTGTATGAAAGGGTTATTACGTTATCGGCAAACAATGAAAGCCAGGTAATGATTATCAGCTGTGCAAACGAGAGGTAGAGATTGTAGGGTTGTTTACCATTTCCCTTAGAGCTTCTAAGGCGTCTATGTCTCCAAGCTTAGCAGCAGCACATGCCAGTGGGGGAGTCAGGGCATCACGGATGGCTTCCAGCTCCTGTAGACACCACAGACTTTAATCAGAAAACTACGAACTTGCCCAATGAAAAGAGATAGTTTGTTTGGTGAAGTGTGAGTTAGTCACACTGTTTAACTCATGCACATTGGTGGTGCCCTCACCTCCTTGCAGGTGATGCTCAGAGACTTGGCGATGACCTGGATGAAACGGCTGTCGCTCAGACACAGCTTAGCGTCCGCTAACTGAGTAGTCATCTCACCTCGCAGGCTCTCACCCATCATCTGGACAGTGATAAATATACACACAGGTCATTTTTCTGCTGCTGGTGATAACTATTATTTTTGTGGAGGTACTTTAAGAGAATAAAGCATTAAATGTGATATCACTTTTGAGTGTAGACACCAACCTTTTTCTTGGCATCTAGATCAAGCTCATTCTTGGCCAGTACGTAGCACAGCTTCGTCAGGCCAGCCTCTGGGGTCATGTCACCACCAGCTAACACCCCTATCTTCTTCAACGCCTGAGAAGACACAGAAGTAGGATATTTGTGATTGGTTCTCAAGTCTCCTCTCAACTAGATAATCCTTCTGTTTTTTTACTCAGGAAATAAATCATTCACAAAATGTAAAGTGGGTCAGGATTAACTAGTGGGTGACATGATGTACCTCGCCAGTGGCGTAAGATGCAGACACAGTCCCCCTCAGACACTGGGTGCAGTTGATTATGATGACACGTCGAATCTTGATAGCTTCCTCCAGTGCATCCAAGAGTTCTCTCTGGTTATCAGGGGCATTTCCACTGCCGTATGTCTCCAGGACCACACCCTGCATGGGCGGCTGCAGGAAAGCCCTCACCTGGACAGAGATATACCAAGGATTCACAACTCCCGAAATTTATGACCAAATAAACTGGCTGCTCAGCTATGCAGAATGAAATTGAGGAATTAGTATTCCATGTTATTTCTCTCCAATGCATGAGACCATCCACTCTCCTTAAAGCCCATCTGGTGCTGTCTATGCAACCAGTATCTCAGTCACTGGTTGGCTCGGCTGGCACCAGGAGGCCCTGTACCACATCATTAGCCATGACATATGACTAGAATGGCAGATGACTCCAATGGCAGGAAGGAGAGCAATTAATCTGAAGGTGTTAGCAAGCATAAAGTCACTTGGCAAGACAAGAGCAGTTACCATAAAATCTGAAAAGAAGGTGACGTTAAGAACGCCAGGTTCAGTCACCATTTTTTGATGAGACATACTGCAGAGACAGTGGCCACACGAGAGCCTGGTGCCTAATCAAAACTGGGCTGCGTAAGGCAGTTAAAGTCTGTAAGGAAGTCTTGATAGCCGAGCTGGGCAATGGGAGCAGACTGAGACAGTAAACACACTCTCCCAGCAGGGGGAGGTGCAGCTAAATGTTACAGTATCTATGCCAATCCTCCTCCTTTACAGGTTGATTGGTCATGGCCCATAACTCCTTCTCATCTTTCTCTGGGCTTTGAGCTTTGATGGCAGTTAACATGACCAGGAAGGTGACGGAAGATAAGTAGCAGCACGACTGAATTAAATTTAACTATATTTAATAGCTGTTAGACAACACAGCTGTTTTGAGCAGCCAGTTGCCTTTAAGGAACATGTCTTTAATTACATTTTATTTCACTCAGAAGGAAAATCTTGATTTATATCATCATCAGGAGCTGAGTGGCTTACAGTAGCAGCAGTGATTCCTGGGAACAGCCTGAGCAGACCTATGTTGCGGTCCAGTTTAGTGCTGACTTGAAACTTTTCTGTGCTTGGCTTCAGCACTATATCCCAGTCAACTAAAGGAAGAAATGGAGGAAAAGATTTTTTTAAAAAGGCTCTTCTGGACATCGGAAGAAAAGTGACAGGCCGACTGGGCTCACCTGTAATATCAATTTCAGTAGCAGCCAGTGGACGCAGGTTAGGAGAGGTGAATGCAGCAAAACTCCCAGCATCCACTTTGGTGGTACAATTCCCTCTGTAGAGTTTGTTGTAGAAATAAAGGCACACCTGAAAAGAGACAAAGACACATTTAGTGCACAATATTTGCTCTTCTGTAGACATGGATTGAAAGATTGCATTAATTCATTACAAAATGACCATCAATGAAAATATATTAGTCTGTTTTAGCAAATTCCCTCAATGCAGATTCAATAAATTGCACACTTTGGTCATGCACAGGTAGACATAGATAACACTTCTCTAAGTTCTTCCTCTTCTTGAAATTGTTCAGTATTGCGAAACACTGTCTCATCGAACAAGTTCTTCATTCAATTATTATTCATCGACCCAACATATAAAACTGTGACAGTAAGGAAAGCTCACAAAAGAAAGCCACTGCTGATGATCATCTAGTCTCATCTTTACACCGTTTTAGTGTCACATTCACAAATAGAGCAATCCCTAACTTTCCTTCCAAATGAAATTTCTATAATAATCTAACATCATGCAGGCAACCTTGAATTCCTCACCTCAGGAATGATATACTGGCCAGCAATCAGCAGCGCCCCCAGCAGGTTGTCTCTGCCATCGTTCCTCAGGTCATAGATAGGCACCTGGAGACGAGCATGTTTCATGTTACGACACGTGCTGCAGGGACATTTTGTCTTTTTGTTTGTATGACTAGTGAGGACAGCAGGTCTTACCTGTGAGCCAGTGAGAACGACTGGTTTGCCCAAATGTTCACACATGAAGGACAGAGCAGAGGCTGTGTAAGCCATGGTGTCTGTGCCATGGAGGACCACAAAACCATCATAGTCTTGGTAGTTTTTCTGGAGTCCGACAAAAAAGACATATGTGGGTCATTTTAGATGCCAATGTAAATACATTTTTCCTACCATAGTATCAGCTGCATTTCATGAGCAATGTGAATATTATAAGAATGATCTATGTCTAGCTTTTAAAAATGTAAATTATGAAGTGCTTATTTAGAAATGGAGTCAGACAAAAACCTAGCAACAAAATGGATCCATCAGCAAATACCTCGATGTCTGTTGCAATTTTAATCCAGTCAGCTGGGGTCATATTGGAGGAGTCCAGCAACGGGGAGTACTCCATGATAGTGTAAAGTATCATCTTTTTCTGGTCACTCTCCCTGGAAGGTGGACAAGTTATTAATTACTTTTGGTCATTATTTACACAAATTTAATCATTTTATCAGTTTCAGTGTTTGCAAATGCAGGCGTTCACTCCAAAACACAAAAAGATAAACTGAATAAGCAAATGGTTATTATCTATAGAGAAATTATTGTTTGTCTTCATTGTGCTCATTCAACAAAGTTGGATTAAGTTCTGGTTAAATTTGAGTGCGTTGAAAGAAGGGTAAGGGAATGCTAAAAAATCTTTAAGAAACAACACAAGCTCTATTTAGCCTGGCCCACTGTCCCAGCATCAGGGAGTCACAACCTGGTTTACACACCAAGAGAGAATTTCGGAAATGTAAAAGGAGGGGCACGGTAGGCATACTGTTAGAGAGAGCATTACTTCAAAATTTGCCATTTTTCTTTTTTTTTCTACCTCTCTGTGCTGTAAATACAAGCACAACTGAAGGACATATCTTAGGGTTAATTGGTGAGTCACTTCAGGTTAGGGCGAAAGCCTGTGTTTCTTTTTCGTTTCAATTATAAGGGAGGGAGCCTTGCTTGTATACATATTTATGTCGCCTCACAGTAGCGTTTAACTCGGGCGTCCCACAGCCCAACCTGCGATACTCTGCATAAGGCATGGCTAAACAGCCGTGGAAAGATTTTCTTTTTAATCTCCCTTTTAAGAAAACAGAGCGGGACACCCCCCACATTACCATAGGGCAGCCTTCTGACAGGAGATAGAAGGTGAATTGAACAGCGGGGGAAGAGCCAGCACGCCCAAGAAAGCCCCACTCCATCTAACCAGGGGTCCTACAGACAGTAGCCTTAATTAGCCTTGAGTCCACACATGACCCTCAAACATATGTTGTTGATAATCTTAAAGCCAAAGGGCCACAAGAAAACACTATTCAAATCACCAATTATTCATCTATCTGGCAGTGTGCCCTAAGGTGTAGCAAAGCCACACATTAGCATACCCGTGCTAAGATGCCTCATAGTTTAAGAATAATGAATGTCTGTGTGTGTGTGTGTGTGTGTGTGTGTGTGTGTATGTATGTGTGTGTGCGTGTGCCTGTGTGTGTGTGTGTGTGTGTGTGTGCGCGTGCGCATGTGAGGACTCAAGAAGTGAAGAAGATTGGAGGTGGGGGGAAAAATCGGCCTTGTGGCTCTCAACATCACATGAATAAAGCTTTTCAATAAATCAATAAACTAATTGCCTTTTTCAATATAGGCTGTGCAGCTGCATACTATCAACAGTATGGCCATTAGACTCACATGTGAGCCTACTTCAGTTGATATTAACATTATGCCCACTGAAGAATGAACAAATATAAAATGATAATCATGCTGAACGCCGCAAAATGAGAAATTAAAAAAAAAACATGCTCACATATTCATATTGAAACTAAATGGTAATATTAGAAATGGTTTAATATTAATCAAAATAAACTGATTACTAGCACAAAGTAAAACTGAAGAGTCCTCCAAAATGTTTTTATTAGCCTAATGGACAGATTACAAACTGCTCAGATAAAGTCACTCTATATTATCTTTATCATGCACCCCATTCCCCCCCGCCGCCCAGCCGACTCTCACAGTCTACATGAAAGGGAGTATGTAAATTAGTGGGTAGGGGCATGTTTCTGGTCGGGGCGCCCACTCCATCACTAACAATTAAGACCCTACAGACACTGCTGATCAGCTGAGAAAACTGTCACAAGTAAAAGCCATGAAAATATTGGTAATAATACACAGCCCCATGCTCCTGTATCCCTCCTGGTATTTTATCCAGAGGACACGTCTGCATCTCCTGTCAGACAAACACACCGTTACTCTGAGTCTTACAGACCACAGAAACTTCAGACCACTCTCAAGCACAATTCAGGCTCACAAAATGCTGCCAGTACTACAGCACCTGTGAAATAGAGGTTCAGGGTGGAGCCTTGACTTCCTGTTAAAGCAACAAAAGCAAACTCCAGTCATGAGGACCACTGCTATTCTTATGAGAGTGTGTCGTTTACATTTAGTCTCTACTTTTTCTGCTATGAAATGCATTTTCATACAGTGTAAGACGCATTACTCTTATTATTTACTCTTGGCTGTAGACTAATGGTTGTTAGTATAAAGGTGCAATGTTCACCAATTCTAACATATTATCTTATTCAAACAATATGATTTATGTCTGGTTTAGCTCAGTGATGACTGCTGACCTTACATGATGCTCACATAACAACCTTTAAGTACCAGATAATTACGTTTTGCACTGGTAAATACGGTCGATGTGTTCAAGTGTCTGTAAAACCGTCTGACATACATTTTTAAATGTATAAGTAACAAATATAACTTTTATAGCATCTATAAGATGGACACTGAATTAAAAAAATGCCTTAAAGTACGAGATGTTACACATACAGTCAGAACATGAATCCCCTGTAGACAAGATCATATGAGTGTGAAGAGCAGAACACAGGTTATTGTATTTTTTAAGTTATAACTATGTGCTGACTGAGCACAGAGGGATTGTGGGTACACTTACGGCAGGACCAAGGTGTTCGGACCGTAGCGCTCACGCACATGGTGCTTCACGGCGTACTCCTCATCATGGAAGATGGGCAACTTGGGCAGGTACTTCTCAAGATAATTGGGTATTGGGACCAGTCCTGTGGTTACAGAGAGAGAAAAAGAGGAGCAATCGATATGTAGAGTTAGTAATATTTCCTAGGTTGCTCTGTGTGGGATCACTGCTCATCAGCAGCAATTCAGGAACTTTATTATCATCTCAACACCACACAACAGTCTCATACTGAACTCTAGTGGTGAATCTAAGAAATGTCATTGTGGCAGGACTGAAAAATCAATTTCAAATCAAAGTTGTGATTCTTATAGATACTGAGGTTAGAGTTTTTAGGCAACTGAACCTGGTGTATTTTCAAGAGCTTTAATTTCTAAAAAAAGTGGGCACATCACTAGTACTGCTGTGGGGGACCTGCAGAAACTCTTCAAGACAATTTAAACAAGAGATAACATAAGACATTAAGACAGAAAGACTTTGTGAAGAGTGTCCTAGTGTCTTTGAATACTACAAATATAAGAGACAACATGATGTGTGTGTGTATAGTGTAATGGACATCCCTATCCACATTTAAGCGGTGGAAAGTGTTATTTAGATCAGATTTAGGGACAAGCCTCCAACAACAATAACATTTTATCATATAGCATTGTCAGAAAAGTGCTGCTTCACGGCTACAGAGTAAATATGAAAATGCCATTTAATACAGGAAGATCCTGGGAACTTTGAATGTTATTTTGCCTCACTACTGGCTCCACATGTTGCCCAATACTATCATGTCAACATGTAGTTATCCATTGAGAGAATCTGTTCTGCTGCTGCATCACGTCAGTGAGGTCAGTTTGGACATGTGCGCTGTTTGCTGCGTTAGGGCGCACTGGCGTGTTCTTGTCACGTGTGAGATCAACATGACTTCGCAGCAGACCTACCAGTCTGATACAGGGAAGAGAAATAGCAGCACAACGAGTAACCTACCGCCGGGACCAAGTTTCATCCCAATGGTCCCTCCGGTGTAGATGACCAGGACTCGGACCTCGAGGAGGCAACCAAGTATCCTCGGGATCCTTCCTTGGAGGGTCAGCTCCACCACATCCTGTTTCGGCTGAGTCAAAGCCTGGGCGAGGCTTGCAGGCTTTCTGGAGCTGGAGTATGCCATGATAACTTGAGTCGACTTTAAAAAGCGCTTGTTGCAACAGTGGAAAACGCGGTGGTCTTCAGGTGCAGAAGGCGCCCTGAGACACGGCACCGTTACTCCGGCCTTATATACAGAGAAAGCTGCTTCCACCGTTATCATGTGATGCAGAAACCGGAGGGCGGAACTCTGTTTTCCATAGAAGTTGCAGAAATGGACTCATCTCGGACCTCCACTCTGTGTAGCCATGCTGATTGACAGTACCCGATCTGACGGCACCAATGCGGGCGTGGCCCACCGTGATCCTCTGATTCTCACTATGTGGTTCAGTCTTAAAACAGAACTGCAAGACACATGTCTAAGAATTAGTTTAGATTTATATTGCATTTGAATTACTTGTATGATATGAAAAATACTATAGATTTGCATGCAACAGTTTCGGGTGATAAATAGATAACAGTAATACAGTGCAATCTTATTGCAAGTTACCCAGCATGCCTTCCTTTACATTACATTATTATCATTATTATTAAATTGTAAAGTATTTATCGTTGCACGTGTGGCATTTAAGTATATGCATCCTTGCCAGTAATTGTAAATGTTGTTTTACAGGGAAAATTGGGCATTTATCACAGATTACAACAACAATAATAATATTTACAACTACATTAATAATAAGATTAGATTAGATTAGATATCGTTTATTGATCCCTCAGTGGGGAAAGTTTGCTGTTACAGCCGCTCAAGGGGACAGACAAAAGCACACAGTTAAAGAAATAGAAAATTAAATAGCAATAATATAATATATACAGAGGAAAAACCTATATACACAAAGAAACAATTATATACACAATAATTACAAAAAAACAACAACAACAGGGTGAGGTGGAATGGGATGTGAAATTATTGCACAGTTTATGTAATAATAATAGTAGTAAAGTGCATAGGTGGTGGTTGTGGTTGTGGTTGGTGCAGCAGACTATAATGCAGCATTATACAGTCTGACTGCAGTCGGGATGAAGGACCTGCGGAAGCGCTCCTTCTTGCATTTAGGGTGTATCAGTCTGTCACTGAAGGAGCTGCTTAAGGCCCCTACAGTCTGATGCAGAGGGTGGGAGGTGTTGTCCATGATGGAGGACAGTTTGGTCAAGGTCCTCCTATGTCCCACCACCTCTATCTAGTCCAGGGGGTGGCCACAGACTGAGCTGGCTCTCTTTATCAGTCTGTTGAGCCTGTTCTTGTCCCGCTCAGAACACCCCCCTCCCCAACACACCACTGCATACGCAACCACAGATGCCACCATAGTCTCGAAGAAGGTCCTCAGCAGTGGTCTGCTCACTCCAAAGGATCCTAGCCTCCTCAGCAGGTATAGTCGACTCTGACCCCTCTTATAGAGAGAGTCAGTGTTGTCTGGTCAGTCCAGTTTGTTATTAAGGTGAACTCCCAGGTACTTGTATGTCCTCACTCTCTTGATATCAAGTCCCTGGATGTTCACTGGTGCAGTGATGGAGGGTTTCCTGTGGAAGTCAACCACCATCTCTTTCGTCTTGCTGGCGTTGACTAGGAGGTTGTTCTGTCCACACCAGTCGGCAAAGTCCGTGATGACCTTCCTGTATTCACAGTCTTTCCCCTCTGACACACATCCCATGATGGCAGTGTCATCGGAGAACTTCTGGAGGTGACAACTGTCCGTAGCATATCTGAAGTCTGATGTGTACAGGGTGAAGAGGAAAGGTGAAAGTACTGTTCCCTGGGGGGCCCCTGTGCTGCAGACCACCACATCAGACACACTGTCCTGCAGTCTCACATACTGGGGTCTGTCCGTGAGGTAGTCAGTGATCCATGCAGCCAGCTGGTCACTGACCCCCGCTCTTTCCATCTTCACCCTGAGCAGTGGAGGTAGGATCGTGTTGAAAGTACTCCTTGTTTATGGAGAGACTGTGTTGATTTGTACGTCATGCTGGTTGTTGGAACTTACCTCTGCCTGTCCTCTTCCTACCAGGGTGTCCGGGCAAAAGAGTTCCCCGGGGGTTCGGACACCTCTTATAAGTTCCGGAAGGAGGATGCCATGTGGGAAGTGGGTTGAGGGGAGTTTCATTTTAGATGAATGTAAAATAATTGTGTAAGGTAATTAGGGGGGTATTTATTAAATAGATTGAGTAGGTTTAGTTGATTAATATTTGTTTAGTATATAGATTCAGTTAGATGTAGGTTGTATAAATGTGTGGTATTTATTTATTGTGGTTTGTAAGTTCCCGGTCAGTGGGTAGGTGCCTCATGGGGACAGGTATTTAAGATGGTGGTTTATGTGCCGGGAGGTTGTTGTTGGGTTTGAGTGAGCTGGAGCACATGCTGGAGAGGGGCCTGGTGCTGCACATTTAAAATAAAGCAAATATGAAGGTGCATCTTCTCGGAGTCCTGAATTTTTCTTCCTGGGTCACCTCCACTGCTCGGGCAAACTGACAACGTGTATGTGCAACCACAAGTGTTACATAGTGGCTAGACCGGTTGTGTCATGCTTAAAGTTCATAAAAACCTCCCAGAGCTCTCTTTGAGAGCATTTTTTCATCAGAAGAAATTCTTAAGTCAATCTTAACTTTGCAAGAAATAGAAGTGAAGGCTTTTTTCTTTAATTTTTCACATGACACAAAAATATCACATTTAGCAGTCAGATTATCACGGGCCCGATTTGTCAGCACGATAACACTGACACATGAAGATACTCAAAGTGAAGTTGTTTCGAATCAGAAGCAAAGCAACTTCACATGCAAATTTGTCTTCAATGAAAAGCAGGAAGTGTCTAGAATAATCTAACACAGAACTTTAATTCATGTATTCACTGACATCATTGTTAAAGCCATTTGACATTTGTCTTATAGATTTAATTGACACCAAGTTTGACAGTAGAAACTATATTGATACTTAGTAGTATTGCAGTGTTTTAAGTAGAAAAAGAGGCTGTTATCAAACTGATTTAAAAACATTGTCGGACAGTGCCCCTTTATATCTGTCTGATCCCTTTCAACCTTATATTTCCTCCTGTGCTCTTCTCTCTCAGAATACAGGACTCCTGTCTGTCCCCAGAGTTAAAATGAAGTCAGCAGGCTGCAGGCTCTCTCCTTCCAGTCTTTTAAATCTCATCCCAGAATTCAGGATAAAATACATGAAGAGGAAATCTGCATGTATGTTTGTGCAACAGCTCTTCTTGTCATGCCTTGCAATTTAGATAAATCACTGAATAGGCAGAAGTTTCCATTCCAGGTTTAAGGGAAATATTTACCAACAATCTTTGGCAAGGCAGAGGTTTTAATGTCAAAATGCTATCTCATCAGTGCTCCTATACAGTGGTGTGAAAAAGTATTTGCCCCCTTGCAGATTTCTTCTGTTTTTGCTTTATTGTCACACTTACATGTTTCAGATCATCAAACCAATTTTAATGACCTGAGTAAACACAAAAAGCAGTTTTTAAATGATGATTTCATTTATTAAGGGAAAAAAGCTATCCAAACCAACCTGGCCCTATGTGAAAAAGTAATTGCCCCCTCCTTGTTAAATCATGAATTAACTGTGATTAACCACATTTTTGAAAGCTGAGTTCAATTTCACATGCCACACCCAGGCCTGATTACTGCCAGAGCTGTAGAGTCAAGAAATCACTTAAATAGACAACATGAAGTAGGCTAAAAGATCTCAAAATGCAACACATCATGCCCCGATCTAAAGCAATTCAAGAACAGACAAGAAACAAAGTCATTGACATCTATCAGTCTGGAAAGGGTTACAAAGCCATTTCTAAGGCTTTGGGACTCCAGCGAACAACAGTGAGAGCCATTATCCCCGAATGGAGAAAACATGGAGCAGTGGTGAACCTTCCCAGGACTACCGGCCTACCAAAATGACTCCAAGAGTGCATCAACGTCACATGCAGGAGGTCACAAAAGAACCCCAAACAACATCTAAAGCACTGCAGGCCTCACTTGCCTCAGTTACGGTCAGTGTCCATGATTCAACAATAAGAAAGACACTGGGCAAAAATGGCCTCCATGGGAGAGTTCCAAGGAGAAAACCACTGCTGACCAAAAGGAACACTGTGCTGCCACTAAGGCATTTGTTTCATTTTCATGGAGTGTGTCTTTTGAACGGTTCATTTGCTAATCTCAGTAAAATAGTTTTTTAAATGCTAAAAGTTAAAATTGTTTGTAAAAGACATTTATTTTGATAGTCGGTCGTTCTGTCAGGTCCCTTCCTGTCAGGTCCCTTCCTGTTTTCAGTAAGCAAGGCAGACATGTTGAACATGCTCTGAAAGTAATCCACTGCCATCTGCTAAAATTCATCATAGCGGCAATGTCGTAAGTTCATACATTTAATGTTAAGGATGTTAAGAATATAAATAATGACACTTTGTTAAAAATGATATTAGATAAGATTACAAGCTAAAAAACATGCTAGTAGTCAGCGTGACTGTTACCCAAAGTGCATACAGTGATACAATTTCATGTTTGAAGTCACTTTCAATGTGATATTAAGGTAAAAACACAGATTCTGAATATTTTGTATTGTTGTTTTCACAGTTTTCACAGTGAATGTTAATGAGGAAGTGTGACAGTAAATGGTCAACCTTACTACGACTTAGCTCCGGTTTAACTTGGTATTTGGATGAAATGAAATAAATATTTACACCATAGGATATTTACACTTTAGACAGGAATGGAATGACATGGATGGTAGGCAGTATATTAACATCAGCCAGTGATGCTGGTGTTATAGAGTCTGATGGCTGATGGGAGAAATGACCTGCGGTAGCGTTCCTTCTTGCAGAGTGGGTGCCTCAGCCTGCTGCTGAAAGAGCTGCTGAGGGCCCCCACAGTCTCATGCAGGGGGTGAGAGGGGTTGTCCATGATGGACTTGAGTTTTGTTAGTGTCCTCCTCTCACCCACCTCCTCTATGGAGTCCAGGGAGCAGTCCAGGACAGAAGCGGCCCTCCTGACCAGCCTGTTCAGTCTCTTTCTGTCCCTCTCCGTGCTCCCTCCTCCCCAGCAGACCACTGCATAGAGGACTGCAGACGCCACCACAGAGTCATAAAAAGTCCTGAGCAGAGTCCTGCACACTCCAAAGGACCTCAGTCTCCTCAGCAGGTGGAGACGACTTTGGCCCTTCTTGTACAGAACGTCTGTGTTGTGAGACCAGTCCAGTTTGTTGTTGAGGTGAACACCCAGGTATTTGAGGGTCTCCACCCTCTCAATGTCCAGTCCCTGGATGTTCACCGGTGCAGTCTGGGATGTCTTCCTGCGGAAGTCAATCACCATCTCCTTTGTCTTGCTGGTGTTGAGCTGAAGATGGTTTAGCTCACACCAGTCAACGAAGTTGGAGACGACCTCCCGGTACTCCTGTTCGTCCCCCTCTGACACACACCCTACGATGGCTGTGTCATCGGAGAACTTCTGGAGGTGACAGCTCCCAGAGTTGTAACTGAAGTCCGAGGTGTACAGGGTGAAGAGGAAGGGGGAGAGTACTGTCCCCTGTGGGGTCCCTGTGCTGCAGACCACCATGTCAGACACACAGTCCTGGAGCCTCACGTACTGCGGTCTGTTGGTGAGATAGTCCGTTGTCCATGCAGCCAGGTGACAGTCCACTCCCATTCACCAATGCAGTGGCTGAAGTTCACCTCACAGCAACTCAAGAATTGGATCTCATGACCAAATGGCTAGGAAAAGAGTCCAGCGATCAAGTGAGACGCATACGCTCAGTGCACGTGAATAACCCCAACGTGGCTCTACAAAAGGCATGGGAGAGACTATGTGACTGCTATGCTGCACCTGAAATAATCGAACAGTCACTGTTTCAGAGGTTGGACAGTTTTCCAAAGATTTTGGCCAAAGACCACATCAAATTACGTGAACTTGGAGACTTGCTAATGGAGATACAGGGTGCCAAAGAGGATGGATATCTCACCGGTCGTATCTGGATACTTCCCGTGGAACAATTGTGGACAAGCTTCCATATGGGCTTCAGGATAAGTGGATGTCATCTGGGTCAAGGTACAAGGAAGGGAACAATGGTCGCTTCCCTCCTTTTTTGTAACTTTGTATGCTATGAGGCAAAGAAGCGAAACGACCCTAGCTTCATTCGTCAAAGCTGCAACACAAACCCCACAAAACCAGAAAAATCCACAGTGAAGAATTTTAACACCAATAAGCACATCACAGTGCATAAAACAGACATTTCTACGACCCTAACAAGAACTGCCCACTACACAACAAACCACATCCACTTAAAAAATGCAGGACATTCAGAAATAAATTCATCGACGAAAGAAAGGCCTTCCTTAAGGAGAAGGGGATATGTTTCAAGTGTTGTTCATCAACCTCTCACCTCGCCAAACACTGCAAATTCGCTGTGAAGTGCTCCGAGTGTGAAAGCACCAATCATGATACAGCCATGCATCCTGGGCCATCACCTCAACATATCAAGGCTCCTCCGCCGCCACAAGAGAACGGCGGGGAGGAAGAAGACTGTTCTAATTTAGTTGATGTTAGAACAAACTGCACAGAAGTTTGCGGTAGAGGTCAGTGGGGACGTTCATGGTCAAAGATCTGCCTCGCAAAGATCTACCCTAAGGGTTCCAAGCACAAAGCCATTAAAGCCTATGTGATTCTCGACGACCAGAGCAATCGCTCTTTAGCCAGACCAGAGTTCTTCGAGCTGTTTAGTGTGCAGAGCAAACCATTCTTGTACCATCTCAAAAGCTCTGGCATCATAGAAACTTATGGCAAGGAAGCAAACGGATTCCAGATTGAGTCACTGGATGGCAAGGTTCTCATCTCCCTTCCACCACTCCTCGAGTGTCCTGAGATTCCTAACAATCGGGCTGAGATCCCTACACCCAGCGCAGTTTTGCACCAGCCTCATCTCCATCACATCGCTAAACACATTCCAGAACTGGACCCAGAAGCGGAGATACTCCTGCTACTCGGAAGAGATGCGCTTAGAGCACACAAGGTCAGGCAACAGGTAAATGGACCACATGACGCCCCCTTCGCCCAACGCCTGGATCTGGGCTGGGTAGTGATAGGAGAGGTGTGCATAGGTAACATGCATAAGCCTACAGTTAACACATTCAAGACCCATGTGCTGGCTAGTGGTCGCCCTTCCATCTTTCAACCTTGTGCAAGCTTCATGTATGTCAAGGAAACACAACCAACTTTTAACAGGCCTGGTAAATCACCGGAAAGGATGCTAGGACAGACGGTGTTCAACCGAAGTGAACATGACAACAAACCTGCTCCATCAGTAGAGGACGTCCAGTTCCTGAAGATCTTGGACACAAATATCTACAGAGACGACGCCAATAACTGGGTTGCTCCATTGCCGTTCAAAGAACCACGCCAGTGTTTGCCAAACAACAGAGAGCAGGCAGTCAAACGGTTTGCATCTCTGCAAAGACATTTCAAGAGGAAACCTGAGATGCAGGAACAGTATGTGGCATTCATGGAGAAAATCCTTGCTAATGGACATGCTGAGGTAGCGCCGACATTGAAAGAAGGTGAGGAGTGCTGGTATCTACCGTCATTTGGAGTATACCACCCACAAAAACCCAATCAGATCAGGGTAGTTTTCGACTCTAGTGCCCAGTACACCGGTGTCTCCCTCAATGACGTGCTCCTAACAGGTCCCGACCTTAACAACTCCTTGCTAGGTGTCCTTCTTCGTTTCCGCAAGGAGAGAGTTGCTATCCTGGCAGACATCCAACAGATGTTTCACTGTTTTTTGGTGCAGAAGGACCAACGCAACTTCCTCCGTTTTCTATGGCACCAGGACAATGACCTCAGCAAGCCAGTCATTGAGTATCGCATGAGGGTTCATGTTTTTGGCAATTAGCTATCTCCTGCTGTAGCCGTCTATGGGCTGCGAAGAGCGATTGCGGAGGGTGCTCAGAAGCACGGTGTTGACACAGTGAAGTTCGTTGAGAAGCACTTTTACGTGGATGATGGCTTGGTGTCATTACCATCTGAAGCAGAGGCGATCGACCTTCTTTGACGAACACAGGCCTCACTCGCCGAGTCAAACCTCCGCTTACACAAATTTGTATCAAACTGTCCAGCAGTCATCAAAGCCTTCCCACTGGAAGATTGTGTCCCAGCCTTCAAGGACCTGGATTTAGGTGGAGAAACAGCACCCATTCAGCGGAGCCTAGGTCTACTGTGGGAAATCACGTCAGACACGTTCACCTACTCTGCATCAACCTCTATCAAACCATTTACTCGACGTGGAGTTCTCTCTATAGTCAACAGCATTTTTGATCCCCTTGGTCTGCTGGCACCTGTCACGATCCAGGGAAGAGCCCTTCTCAGGGAACTTCGAACCTTCTGACTGGGATGCCCCCCTCCCGGAAGACAAGCAGAAGAAATGGGATGCCTGGAGAAATTCCCTCCAAGACCTCAAACAACTTCATGTGCCACGCACATACACACCAACCTCGCTCACTGAAGCTGTGCATACAGAATTGTGTGTATTCTCAGATGCCTCCACCAAAGCTATTGGTGCTGTGGCCTACCTGACAGCAGTTCAGAAGGATGGAAAGGCTGAAGTAGGACTCATTATGGGCAAGGCCAAACTAGCGCCCCAGTCTGAGCCTACAATCCCAAGGCTTGAGCTCTGTGCTGCTGTTCTTGCAGTAGAGATGGCGGATCTTATTCGAGAAGAGCTAGACCTGAAATTGGACGCTACCAACTTCTTTACTGATAGTAAAGTGGTGCTCGGGTACATTTGCAATGAGACAAAACGTTTCTACACATACGTACACAACAGAGTCCAACGCATCCGTCAAACCACCAAACCAGAACAATGGCACTACGTACGAACAGAGGAAAACTCAGCAGACCATGCGTCAAGATCCTTATCTGCATCCCACCTTGCACAGAGTTCATGGTTCACTGGTCCCTCATTCCTGCGTCAACCATCTGCAGAGACGAATCAAACCAGTGAGAAGTTTGAGCTTATTGAACCTGAAAAAGACTCAGAAGTTCGACCACAGGTACAAACCTGTACTACTCGCCTAGAGCAACATGTATTCACTTCTGACCGCTTTCAGCGCTTTTCCACCTTTACCTCCCTAGTAAGAGGAATGGCATTCCTCATCCACATGGCAAGATCCCACAAACATTCAAGTCAAAATAGCAAATGCGAAGGATGGCACAGATGTAACTTACCTCGCAGTGCAGATGAAATGGCTCAAGCAAAGGACATGATCCTAAAAGTAGCACAGAAGTCAGTCTTTGCAAAAGAACTGTCGGCTCTTCAAGCAAACAAGGTGGTGCCCAAACAGAGCCCCTTGCAGAAGTTTAGCCCAATCTTGGAAGACAATCTCATCTGTGTTGGAGGCCGGCTGAAACAGTCCCACCTTACATCTGCAGAAAAGAACCCAATAATCCTGCCCAAAGACAGCCACATCTCACTACTGCTTGTACGACATTATCATGAGCAGGTGAAACACCAGGGTCGCCACCTGACGGAAGGAGCAGTAAGGGCAGCAGGACTGTGGATCTTGGGTGGCAAGAGGCTAATTAATTCAGTCCTCCACAAATGTATAACCTGCAGGAAGCTGCGCGGGAAGCTCGAAGAGCAACATATGGCGAACCTACCACCTGAACGTCTTAAAACCTGCCCTCCTTTCACATACGTGGGGCTCGATGTTTTTGGGCCTTGGTCCATTACAACTAGACGTACCAGAGGGGGACAGGCAGAGAGCAAGCGGTGGGCCATCATATTCAGTTGTCTCAGTTCGAGAGCTGTCCACATTGAAGTGATTGAGTCAATGGATTCATCTAGCTGCATAAACGCCCTCAGACGGTTCTTTGCACTCAGAGGCCCTGCAAAGCAGCTCCAATCCGACTGCGGCACCAACTTTATAGGAGCGTGCAAAGAGCTGGGAATGGATAAAACTGTACTGAGTTACCTCAGTGAGCAGGGATGCAACTGGAATTTCAACCCGCCGCATGCCTCCCACATGGGAGGCTCATGGGAGCGCATGATTGGTGTCGCCAGAAGAATCCTCGATTCAATGCTGCTGCGGCAAAAGACTCGCCTAACCCATGAGGTGCTTTGCACACTCATGGCGGAAGTCACAGCTGTCATAAATGCACGACCGCTCCTGCCCGTGTCTACAGACCCACAACAACCTTTCATTCTTTCGCCAGCATTGCTCCTCACGCAGAAATCAGGAGTTCCACCTCCTCCTGGAGACTTCTCAGACAAAGACCTGTACACAAAACAATGGAGACAGGTGTAGGCTCTTGCAAATCAGTTCTGGACTCGTTGGAGCCGGGAATATTTACCTTCCTTGCAGCAAAGACAAAAGTGGACAGTTCCACGCAGGAACCTTAAGGTCGGAGATCTGGTTCTCATCAGGGACAAGCAGACAATACGTAACTGTTGGCCCATGGCTATCATCACTGCCACCTTCCCAGGGAAGGATGGACATGTAAGGAAGGTCGAGGTGAAAACAACTGACCAGGGCAACGCAAAGACATTCCTGAGACCGGTTGCAGAACTCGTCCTTCTTCTGCCCAAGGACTTATCTAAAGACTGATGTTCTGAACACCCTCAAGTTCACAGTGGCCTCATGGAGGCCAGGCGGGGAGTGTGCTGCCACTAAGGCATTTGTTTCATTTTTCATGGAGTGTGTCTTTTGAACGGTTCATTTGCTAATCTCAGTAAAATAGTTTTTTAAATGCTAAAAGTTAAAATTGTTTGTAAAAGACATTTATTTTGATAGTCGGTCGTTCTGTCAGGTCCCTTCCTGTCAGGTAACTTCCTGTTTACCTTCCTGGTTCTTCAGTAAGCAAGGCAGACATGTTGAACATGCTCTGAATGTAATCCACTGCCATCTGCTAAAATTCATCATAGTGGCAATGTCGTAAGTTCATACATTTAATGTTAAGGATGTTAAGAATATAAATAATGACACTTTGTTAAAAATGATATTAGATAAGATTACAAGCTAAAAAACATGCTAGTAGTCAGCGTGACTGTTACCCAAAGTGCAAACAGTGATACAATTTCATGTTTGAAGTCACTTTCAATGTGATATTAAGGTAAAAACACAGATTCTGAATATTTTGTATTGTTGTTTTCACAGTTTTCACCAACATGTTAATGAGGAAGTGTGACAGTAAATGGTCAACCTTTTCAACACACTGCACGAGAACACTACAAACACAAAGGCACATCTCACACTTGCTAAAAAACATCTTGATGATCCCCCACACTTTTGGGAAAATATTCTGTGGACTGACGAGACAAAAGTGGAACTTTTTGGAAGGTGTGCGTCCCGCTATATCTGGCGTAAAACTAAAACAGCATTTCGGAGAAAGAACATCATACCGACAGTCAAACATGGTGGTGGTAGTGTGATGGTCTCTACCAGAAGATCCTGAAGGAGAATGTCCGGCCATCAGTTCGTGACCTTAAGCACAAGCACACTTGTGTTATGCAGCAGGACAATGATCCGAAGCACAACAGCAAGTCCACCTCTGAATAGCTCAAAAAAAAACAAAGTGAAGGTTTTGGAGTGACCTGGTCCAAGTCCGGACTTTTTTGAGATGCTGTGGCATGACCTTAAACAGGCTTTTCATGCTCGAAAACCCTCCAATGTGGCTGAATTAAGACAATTCTGCAAAGAAGAGTGGGCCAAAATTCCCCCACAGCGATGTGAAAGACTCATCGCCAGTTATTGCAAACACTTGGTTGCAGTTGTTGCCTCCAAGGGTGGCACAACCAGTTATTAGGTTTAGGGGGCAATTACTTTTTCACATATGGCCAGGTTGGTTTGGATAGCTTTTGTCCCTTAATAAATGAAATCATCATTTAAAAACTGCTTTTTGTGTTTACTCAGGTCATCTATGTCTGATATTAAAATTGGTTTGATGATCTGAAACATGTAAGTGCGACAAAAAAGCAAAAACAGAAGAAATCTGTGAGGGGGCAAATACTTTTTCACACCACTGTAGATTTTCATTGTAATCTCATCTTTTCATCTTGACTTTGTTTATGCTTTGAACAGGAGCGTTCGCTTCTAACGTTATGTCACTGATTCCTGAAGAGATTCGATTTGCTACAACATAACATCTGCTGTCTCTCCTTCTTCAAATATTCTTGAATGTACTGTGGGGAGCAACAGTGAGCGAACTGTACCCTGCATCCTCTGCACAGTTAATAGGGGTCCCCTCACAATACATTACACAGTGGTTACTTCTGCGGGTAGTAATGCAGTACTTGTAAACATGTCCCATAGACCTCAAGAGCTCACACTCAAGACTGCACTCTCTTTTCTTATTTGTGGAACAGAACCTGGAAAGTTCTTGCTACATTTCTGTGCTCTATGTGCACAAGTATCCTGGTTATGATCAGGTTTTTGGATTATCCCAGTGATGCTTTGCATATATAAATGTCATATCCCGTTATAGAAACCTGGATAAGACCTTATCTTGAGTACTCCAGTAGAAACCAGGATACTGTGGGATGCAAATATCTGATAAAGGCTTCTGAACAGTCAGAAACCTGGGTCCTGTTGAATCATGTAAACAGAGGTCTGAATAACCTAGTTTCTAATGCTCCATGTAAACATCCTGAATAAGATCAAAACCAGGACATGGCTCAAAACTGGGATGCCATGCGCATGTAGTGCACTCTATGGCTTTGTTTTCACAAGTGGGGAGGCACAGTGAGCCCAATAGGAATGGGAACTGATAAGATTTTATTGATATCAATGCCATTATAGGTCCAATTCTTCATCAGTTCCCTTATTGGTCAATTTTCTGTGTGTAAAAAACATGTTCCAGTGGAGCCAGCATTTTCCACAGTTCTGTGGAATGAATATCAAACAACAGGTGTGGGCATGACTTAGAGGAAATACCATTAATCATTCCAACGCATTCACACCTACGCCTGTTCCCTTCGAGTGCATGTGTTCCAACCTGTTGTGTGAAGTCCTGCTTGAACATGCTTAAAACCTCGAGGGACCTCCTGAGCTCTCTTAGTGGTTTTGACAAAAGAAAAAGAAGAAAAAAGAAAAGGGGATGAGGGTGGAAGAGGGTCACCTCATATCATAACTGACATTGCATGGCTCCAGTTTCTCAGGAATCTCTTTATTTATTATTCCAACTTTATGGGCAATAGTGTATGTTTAGCATTTTTAATGTAGGTAGATCATTTTGTCTGATTTGGGACAAAACTGTTGAAATTGGCGCAGTGTTGTGGAAATTCTTCTATTGGTGAGAACTGAAACAAAGACCTTGAAACAGAACGCCTTTCTGAGTTTTATTCTTTGCAAAGAAGATCAAACAAGTGCATGGCAGTCTGTGGAGAGCAAGACAAAATTTACTGTAACACAGTGATATGTATGTGATACAGAGAGGAGGAACTAAGGGAGCAGAGACATCTGTTCCCACGTGACAACAGGGTACAGCCAGCACCTGTTACCTTGCAGTTAGGGAATATGCATGAACAACTCAAAAAATAACTACTGGAATAGCTCAACACAATTAATATTACAAGTGGTTTCTCCAAATTCAACACAAATTGCCACTTTTAATGACTGCTTTAATGACCTCCTAAATAGAATACATCATTTGCAAATCTGGTGTTGTGTCAAGCACACATGATGCAACAAATCACAGGCCTCATTAGTTGCAGTATACAAGAGTGATGACCAGAACCTAAAGACTGCTGCTCTGTGAATTTAGCATGTTGGTGCCAGGTGTTTCCCAGAAGCCTCAGTGGTCTGTCTGTCTCTCCCTTCACATCACAGGCACAATGGTTGGAGTCACAGTGTCATTCCTGGTGCGTCCACTGGTTGCGAACAGGTAAATTAGTGCATCATACCATACTGCCTGTGGCACCAAAGTTAGTCAACTGCTGGAGCTTAGAGTGCGAGCAGAGCTCAATCAGCATTCCTCTCACACAGTTTGAGTGCCAGAACAGGGTTGAGTTACTTTGTCTACCTGGTGATAGGCGGAGCAGAGCGCTTTACTTAGCTGGCACCTTCCTACAGTGGCTGGCGTGGGTCCAAGTGGCTCTCTCAGCAACCTTTACTGCTGTGTGTATTGTGAGGAGCACCTGAAACAGGACATTTCACTTCTTTGACCTCCAGTGCTTTCTCCTCAGCTCTTTGATCACCACCCAGTCCCCTGGTTTGTTGGGGTGAAGAGGACCTGCAGCAGGAACAGGAAGTGCGTCTTTCGTCTGTCTGTGGATCTGAGAGAAAACAAAGTCTGTCTGTTTACTGGGCCAACTCCCACATTAGGGGGACTCCCAAAAAGGATCTCAAATGGACTGAGGTTCATATGTGCTTTCTCATTCTCATGTACGTCAAAAAATAGAGAGTACCTTAGTCTAAGGGAGACCTGTTTGCCATCAGGGTGCCATTTTCTCTGCTCCTCCATTTGTTGGGTGATAAGAAAAGTGTCCATGTTCATAGCTCAAAAATAGGGTGCCATTATCATCGTTGCTTTTCACACCACATCCTCACACTATGTTGGTCAGTAATGCTTTTGCTGTAGCTGCACTGTTTTTAATTAGATCATCCTTTTGACACATGGTTTAACCCATCAGTCTACTTGGCAAAATGAGGAGAGAAGTATTTTGGGCAAATGCCATTATCAAATTTACAGCCATATTTCCATATTTTTCTTCTGCAGTAGAGAACTGTTGCATGGCAGCGAGAGGATGGGAGGTCAGTGTCTGTGCCAGACTACACAAGGATGTGTTTGTGTGCGCGTGTGTTGTCAGACCGTCTTCACAAAGAGTTTCACATCTCAAGGCTAAAGTGTGTGGGATTGACTGAAAAACAACAAGTTTGCTGCAGACCACATTGGTGCTACATGCAACCAGAACTGGCACTGTTCTTGTCAAAGTTTGAAAATAGCTTAAATTTAACCAAATAATAGATAAGATCAAAAACTTTGCCAAAAATGCACATCCAACTATAACTTCATCAGAAAGCTCCAAATGAAAATCAATCTTTAAAATCATCTTTACTAAAAACTCACTAAAGAATTCAAATAAAAAAGTAGCTCAACAGAATGAGATTTGATATCAACCTGAACAGTCTCTGATTCCAGATGAATCAATGGGATTTTACCAACAACTTCAGTGGGAAGGTGTCCACATTTTACAAATTTCAGGCAGTTGCTACACTGCCAATCAATACTACTACTCAGGTGACTCCGACAATTGTATTTTTATGTTGTTCTTATTCTTTTCTGTTGCTGGAGGCTGCAGAGCAACAACCTACCCAGTTAACAATGGCCGCCCCAGCTTTGTGGGCCTTTCAACCAAGTACTCCCTGAGAGACATTGGCTTCGCATCAGTGAAAGTTTTGGGCTCTGGCTGCAAAGAACAGAAAAGAGAGGGTGGAGCTGGGGACTCACATATAGTGACCTGACAATCTAAACTCAGCTGTAGGGAGTGGGAAGGAGATGCCCCTGACTGCTGCCACACAATCCTGAGATGTTTTGGAATTTAAAGGAAACATTCACACAATAAAACACAGTAAGAGGAAAGAGAGCGCTATGTTAATCATTGCTACAGTGTCACAGAAACTCATACTGTCATATTGTGCTTCCACAGGGGCAATATCCTGTGATGATGAACCTAGGATGATGAGATACAAACTGAACGTCTGCTTAAGATGGGCCTACTCTTTTTCATAACATTTAAGAACATAAAACATGTGCGTGCAGAAAGTGATGGATCTGCTGTAATCCCAGTTAATCCCAACATCAAATACCCGGACTGGCTAAGGGTTTGTTCTAAGGGTTTGTTCAACACCTAATTTGCAATGGAGGTTGAACATTTTTGAGTGCAACTGTATATGTGTGAAAAATGCCATACTTTGTCTAAACACATCATCATAGAATCTGTGACAGACAACATTCAGGACGGTTTACAGTACACAAATTAATACGATAGATAGATAGATAGATAGATAGATAGATAGATAGATAGATAGATAGATAGATAGATAGATAGATAGATAGATAGATAGATAGATAGATAGATAGACATAAAACCCTGACTGCAGTGTAATTAGGATTATATCCAGTAGGGGGCGCTCTCTACCATTTTATATGCATGGTCGTATGAACGTGTAATGAGGTTATTTGACAGTGTGGTTGCATAGTCTTGTATTCAGGTCAGAATGTAAGTAATAAATAATTAACTTTGTAGCTCAGTGGATAGAATCTATATTGTATATACCAAAGGTCCCTGGTTCAAAGCTTACTACGCCCTTTGTTTGGACAAATTCTTTTCACTCAAAGCCACTTTTTAAACATATTTTTTGGTTAGTTATTATTAAAACGACAATCTGGCATGTTGCTAGAGAGATATGAAAATTCACCAGCTCTGTTGTTGTTGATGTGAAGGTGCAATAGTTAGCTGGTTATCTTCAATGTGCATGCATACACAGAGGGCGCGCCCATGACACCTGGTTTATATCAGACGCAGAGTGGAACCATAGACTGTATAGGCGGAAAGAAAAGAACACCCTTTTCACTTCAGTCAAGCCAGCTCCAGTCTGCTCTGCGTCTCCTGTGACACCAGGAGACAAACAAATATGAAGACAGGACCGTTTCATCCAAAGTATTCAAATATTTAAACCGCGTGATTGTGTTGATAAAACACCTGATTATGTTGAAAATCCAAGCATATTCCTAACCTTGACAATATGCACTTAAAATGAACCCTTTTCAAAACTTTGAAGATTTGTACAAACTCTGGGTCAAGTGCAAAGTTGTCTTTAATATCCCCGAAGCGCAATTTGTTGTACAGTCAGCAGTAGCCATATTATCACAGTCGAACAAAACACGAGTACAATCAACAAACAGAAATCTTAGTTTTAAAGGTTAATGGTTGCAGGTACATTAGTTCTTAAGTCTATTGGTCTGCATCTTGTTAGATTGTATCTGCAGCCAGATGGAAGCAACTTGAACTTCACAATAACTTTGTACGTTGTTCATACTTAGTAGCAAAAGCATTTGATTAAAACATTCAGCGGGATCATGTTTCCTCATTCTGTGCAATAGTCAAACATAAACATACATCTAGCATTGCCCTTTTTGGTCACTGGGCATCCAAGGCAGTGGTTGCACAACATTGTGCTGTAATGGGTTTGGAGGGAAAAACACTGATGGCTTTTAACAGTACATATAGACATTGTGCAGTAATTCAAAGTGAGTGTGTTCAAGAGGAAGGTGGCTGGCGTGGAGGATGGCGGAGGACGATTCCTGTTGGTTGAGGTGGCATCAGCTCTACCTATTGGGTTGGCATGAACTCAATCACTCCACCGCTCTGCCATGGAGACAAAAAGACAGAATTTTAATGTGGAGCACTGGGGAGGTGAGAGGGGTTTCACACACACATGCACACACACACACACACACATGCTTGCAAACTGGCATGCTTAGCTAGACTTCAAAAGGTAAAGGTGATGGTTGCTTCCCAAAACTTTTTTTTTCTTTTTAGACTTATTATTTATCAATAACAGTTATAAGATCACTTGGGTACTGTCTCTAGCAAGGGGGTCCTTGGTTTGAACCTTAGCTGGGCTAACTTAGCCCTTGTTGTGTAGAGTTTGGTGATTTTTCACTGTCTGCATGGGCTTCCTCTGGGAGCCAGGTGAACTTGCAGCTCTAAATTGCTTGTAGTTTTTTTTGTTTGTGTGTTTCAGACTGTGACCTATCCAGGGGTGGAACCTGCCTTTTGTGCATGCTTGGAAACACAACGCACAACCCTGAGCAGGATAAGCAGTTTATAAAATGGATGGATGGATGGATGGATGGATTTATAATAAGCACAAGGGGATGTACACAGCGATGAAGGGGAGCCAAAGCTGTCATGCTAAAGTGGATCTCGTCATCAATATAGGAAATATTGGCAAACATGCATGCTCACTGCATCTCATTTACCTCATCATATTATTCATATTCATTACATTCACCAAATTCTGTCTGAAATAATAAAAGACAAACATCTAATTGAAAGACAATAATATACCAATCTGAGTGTTACACCACTATGAATATTAACTAATAGCTGTGGGTTTTTGGCACGAAAGAAACAGAAATAAAGAAGTTAGAATGCAGGAGATGGTTACCCTGGGTTTACTGGTTATGAGTTGGTCCAAAAAGGTCTGCACTCCACTTTTGCCAAGAGCTTGGGCCTGTGTGAAGCATGAGAAAAGAATGTATTAGAGGGGGTTTTACTTTACTTTATTTAAGTGGATTACATGTCCCTAAAGCCCACCACTTGAACTGCTGTCCGTCCGTCATAGCCAGGTTTACTCAGATCCGCTCCAGCGAGGCTCCAGACTTCCAGGCCATCCAGGTCACCGCTGGCTGCCAGGCTGACACACAGGAAATGACAGAGGTATTACTGTAAAGGGATCTATTTCCCAAACTGAGTGTTAGAGACACGATCAAATAGACACTGGGTGGAGGGCAAGAAGAATGATGAACGATGAAGAAGAAACTGGGCAAGCACATCAAGGGAAGAAATCATTTATGATCGCCTTTATGTTTCACAGGTGTTTTATCTGCTTTATCTTAATAGCAACACAAGCCATGCTTGTTGTACCTTACAAAAGGTTTGTGTTCTGAGACTGTGAATTGGAAAAGTCCTGACAAAACCC
This sequence comes from Pempheris klunzingeri, assembly GCF_042242105.1. Taxonomy (NCBI): domain Eukaryota; kingdom Metazoa; phylum Chordata; class Actinopteri; order Acropomatiformes; family Pempheridae; genus Pempheris; species Pempheris klunzingeri. Next base: position 11,531,889 of record NC_092024.1, on the reverse strand, counting down.
GTTGAGTGTAACAGGAGCCAGCCAGTGTGTCAGATACTTGCCGTCACTAGAGATGCAGAACAGATCCAAAGCTATGCTGCCAGGGGGCATTCCTATAGTTTGTGTAACAGTGGGGTAACTGGTTGTACCTGTGTCAGCTATGTAGGATGGGTCACGGTGGATGGCTGAGCGACTGAGAAATTTGTGACTGCATGTGTGAGCTGTTTGCTTTTTCTGTGTCTCACCGGCACAGTTCTGTTCCTGCTTCCTCCAGCTTGTCTCTGGAGAAGTGGGCTCCAGTCTTTCTCATCAGCTTCACAACCTCCTTGTGCCTGAGTTCATTAGAGGACAAGCAATAGAACCATACATTTATTACTGTTTATGTGATATAGAAATACTACTAGCATATTACTCTGTTAAAGTCAGCTGATACAAGAAACAACTTGTTGAATCCTGTTAAGAGGCATAATTTAGATATAATGTTGTTGTCTAACAGTTTAATTGAATGCTATCAATTCTAAACTTTTGACATTCAACTTTTTTTTGATGAGTTTGCAAAGTGATAAGTTAACCAAGAGTTAAATTTTATGCTTAATTATTAAGAGGAATGTTGAGCCACTGACATAGAAACTGTTAAAAGGACTTGGAGGACATCCTGTTGTGTTCAGAAGCCTGTATCTCTCATCTGTGAAACTGGGAGCAGGTTGGTAGGACTGGTTCAGAAGACACTCCCCATATTTAACCCCTTTTTCTTGATGATCTCTGACACTCCTTATATGGGCATCAGGCTGCAGTGTACTCAGAAAAGTTAGTGTCATTCAAAGTGCATCAGACACGCTGACATGCTGACAAACCTCAAAGCTCCAGTTTTATGACTTAGGGTCATTACATTAACACATTTAGGAAAAGCAAAGCAAGCTGAGGAGAGCTGGGTGCAACGGCAGGTGTTCGTGCTCCAATTCATCCCTCCACCATCACAAAGGAAACAAGTCCATACTTGCAGTGCCAACCGTCAAAATAGGAAACCAACCATTTGGCACAGCGTTGACACATACAACAGTTTCACCCTGAGGCTCAGCAAAGCTCTAAAACTGAAACATTAGACGTGGCTTCTCCCTGGTAGGCTTTTAGAGTAATGTCAATGAATGACAAAAATGAAAAAAAAAACAGCTTTGGTAAAAATAAACACCGTCTACACTGTCAGATGACAATTAGCCTAATTACTTCATAATTATTGCCTGGCCTCTAAACTCCATTATGAGCTGCTCCCCTGGTTTCAACCCCCCTCTGACAGCTGTTGCTCCCTTCCTGCCATTAAAGCAGAGCAAGATTTCCTTTGCTGTAGCAGCTCATTTAATGAAGTCACCTCTACAGCAGCTATTAACAACATATTTTCAGGAAACAAATTTTTGTTTGTAACTTCATAAATGACACTATTACTTTAACAGTAAGATAGAAACAAACACATTAGGCATTTAAACTCAGTCTTACCTGAAGCGAACGGCATTAGACAGGGGTGTGTCCCCATAGCGATCTTTAGCATAGACCGTAGCGCCTTGAGTCAGTAGGTACTGCACCACTTTGAGGTGGCCCTCACAGGCGGCAACATGGAGGGGTGTACGTCCATCGTAGTCAGCCAGGAACAACTTTCCGCCCTGTGACAGAGGAAAACATGAAATAACTCTATCAACAAAGCTGAAATAAAATGAAAAAACACAAAACAAAAACAGCATTGAATTGATCCTAGTAGATTAATAAGTATTATCTGATAAAGTTTCCCCTCCATGCCAGACAGCAACATTATTGACCAGAAACAATTAAACACACAACCCTGCACTTGGTGACATGTGTGTTCATTACAATGAGTCTGGGCATTATAGTTTGCAATAAGTCCATCCTACATACTCCATCCTGCTGCTGTAAATACAACATTATTTTGTCCATGTTTGAGAGGCTACAGTACCAAGCTGTTTAACATGAATCTATATGTGTGCTGTAGTATGGAGTCATTGAGAGACACATTGTTGATTTTCGATTTTTTATCGGCTGTGTTGACAATAACGAGAATATAGAATATCGCCAGCCTTCGTTTAATAAACGGTGCAATTTTTGTAACCTTCCACACAGCTGTTCAGCAGCACTTGTAGAAAAGAGGCACCAACCAAGTAAAAGACAAAGAAGATCGTCACAAGCAGGGAAAATGTATCAAACAACAATTGAGCTTCATTTAACTTTCAAGCGTTTATCTAAGCTTAAGGACATAAAGACGGTACTTTAAACATGTCCAATGAAAGTATAACAAGTACTCACCATCCAAGCCACATACAAACATGTACACCTGACCACTCTAGCACGCCATTGTGCCTGTGTGTCTCTCTTACCCCTCTATTGCACAAAGAGTGACCCTGAGTATTTTGCTGGTGAACCATCAGTGTGAACGGTTCAGCTGGGTGCACTGACTCTGATTAGCAAACTGATTGAGATTGAGATAACCTGCATTGGATGTTGCTCTGCTGGGATACAAATTTAGCGCTAAGCTGTGTCACAGCCACAGAAGGTCTGATGATGACAATACAGGAAGGCTGAGAGTGCATAGGACATTTCCCTGAAACAAATCCCAGGGTGTGTGTATGAAAGGGTTATTACATTATTGGCAAACAATGAAAGCCAGGTAATGATTATCAGCTGTGCAAACGAGAGGTAGAGATTGTAGGGTTGTTTACCATTTCCCTTAGAGCTTCTAAGGCGTCTATGTCTCCAAGCTTAGCAGCAGCACATGCCAGTGGGGGAGTCAGGGCATCACGGATGGCTTCCAGCTCCTGTAGACACCACAGACTTTAATCAGAAAACTACGAACTTGCCCAATGAAAAGAGATAGTTTGTTTGGTGAAGTGTGAGTTAGTCACACTGTTTAACTCATGCACATTGGTGGTGCCCTCACCTCCTTGCAGGTGATGCTCAGAGACTTGGCGATGACCTGGATGAAACGGCTGTCGCTCAGACACAGCTTAGCGTCCGCTAACTGAGGAGTCATCTCACCTCGCAGGCTCTCACCCATCATCTGGACAGTGATAAATATACACGCAGGTCACTTTTCTGCTGCTGGTGATAACTATTATTTTTGTGGAGGTACTTTAAGAGAATAAAGCATTAAATGTGATATCACTTTTGAGTGTAGACACCAACCTTTTTCTTGGCATCTAGATCAAGCTCATTCTTGGCCAGTACGTAGCACAGCTTCGTCAGGCCAGCCTCTGGGGTCATGTCACCACCAGCTAACACCCCTATCTTCTTCAACGCCTGAGAAGTCACAGAAGTAGGATATTTGTGATTGGTTCTCAAGTCTCCTATCAACTAGATAATCCTTCTGTTTTTTTACTCAGGAAATAAATCATTCACAAAATGTAAAGTGGGTCAGGATTAACTAGTGGGTGACATGATGTACCTCGCCAGTGGCGTAAGATGCAGACACAGTCCCCCTCAGACACTGGGTGCAGTTGATTATGATGACATGTCGAATCTTGATAGCTTCCTCCAGTGCATCCAAGAGTTCTTTCTGGTTATCAGGGGCATTTCCACTGCCGTATGTCTCCAGGACCACACCCTGCATGGGCGGCTGCAGGAAAGCCCTCACCTGGACAGAGATATACCAAGGATTCACAACTCCCGAAATTTATGACCAAATAAACTGGCTGCTCAGCTATGCAGAATGAAATTGAGGAATTAGTATTCCATGTTATTTCTCTCCAATGCATGAGACCATCCACTCTCCTTAAAGCCCATCTGGTGCTGTCTATGCAACCAGTATCTCAGTCACTGGTTGGCTCGGCTGGCACCAGGAGGCCCTGTACCACATCATTAGCCATGACATATGACTAGAATGGCAGATGACTCCAATGGCAGGAAGGAGAGCAATTAATCTGAAGGTGTTAGCAAGCATAAAGTCACTTGGCAAGACAAGAGCAGTTACCATAAAATCTGAAAAGAAGGTGACGTTAAGAACGCCAGGTTCAGTCACCATTTTTTGATGAGATAAGCAGTTTGACAGAAGCTCTCATACTGCAGAGACAGTGGCCACACGAGAGCCTGGTGCCTAATCAAAACTGGGCTGCGTAAGGCAGTTAAAGTCTGTAAGGAAGTCTTGATAGCCGAGCTGGGCAATGGGAGCAGACTGAGACAGTAAACACACTCTCCCAGCAGGGGGAGGTGCAGCTAAATGTTACAGTATCTATGCCAATCCTCCTCCTTTACAGGTTGATTGGTCATGGCCCATAACTCCTTCTCATCTTTCTCTGGGCTTTGAGCTTTGATGGCAGTTAACATGACCAGGAAGACGGAAGATAAGTAACAGCACGACTGAATTAAATGTAACTATATTTAATAGCTGTTAGACAACACAGCTGTTTTGAGCAGCCAGTTACCTTTAAGGAACATGTCTTTAATTACATTTTAATTCACTCAGAAGGAAAATCTTGATTTATATCATCATCAGGAGCTGAGTGGCTTACAGTAGCAGCAGTGATTCCTGGGAACAGCCTGAGCAGACCTATGTTGCGGTCCAGTTTAGTGCTGACTTGAAACTTTTCTGTGCTTGGCTTCAGCACTATATCCCAGTCAACTAAAGGAAGAAATGGAGGAAAAGATTTTTTTAAAAAGGCTCTTCTGGACATCGGAAGAAAAGTGACAGGCCGACTGGGCTCACCTGTAATATCAATTTCAGTAGCAGCCAGTGGACGCAGGTTAGGAGAGGTGAATGCAGCAAAACTCCCAGCATCCACTTTGGTGGTACGATTCCCTCTGTAGAGTTTGTTGTAGAAATAAAGGCACACCTGAAAAGAGACAAAGACACATTTAGTGCACAATATTTGCTCTTCTGTAGACATGGATTGAAAGATTGCATTAACTCATTACAAAATGACCATCAATGAAAATATATTAGTCTGTTTCAGCAAATTCCCTCAATGCAGATTCAATAAATTGCACACTTTGGTCATGCACAGGTAGACATAGATAACACTTCTCTGAGTTCTTCCTCTTCTTGAAATTGTTCAGTATTGCGAAACACAGTCTCATCGAACAAGTTCTTCATTCAATTATTATTCATCGACCCAACATATAAAACTGTGACAGTAAGGAAAGCTCACAAAAGAAAGCCACTGCTGATGATCATCTAGTCTCATCTTTACACCGTTTTAGTGTCACATTCACAAATAGAGCAATCCCTAACTTTCCTTCCAAATGAAATTTCTATAATAATCTAACATCATGCAGGCAACCTTGAATTCCTCACCTCAGGAATGATATACTGGCCAGCAATCAGCAGCGCCCCCAGCAGGTTGTCTCTGCCATCGTTCCTCAGGTCATAGATAGGCACCTGGAGACGAGCATGTTTCATGTTACGACACGTGCTGCAGGGACATTTTGTCTTTTTGTTTGTATGACTAGTGAGGACAGCAGGTCTTACCTGTGAGCCAGTGATAACGACTGGTTTGCCCAAATGTTCACACATGAAGGACAGAGCAGAGGCTGTGTAAGCCATGGTGTCTGTGCCATGGAGGACCACAAAACCATCATACTCTTGGTAGTTTTTCTGGAGTCCGACAAAAAAGACATATGTGGGTCATTTTAGATGCCAATGTAAATACATTTTTCCTACCATAGTATCAGCTGCATTTCATGAGCAACGTGAATATTATAAGAATGATCTATGTCTAGCTTTTAAAAATGTAAATTATGAAGTGCTTATTTAGAAATGGAGTCAGACAAAAACCTAGCAACAAAATGGATCCATCAGCAAATACCTCGATGTCTGTTGCAATTTTAATCCAGTCAGCTGGGGTCATATTGGAGGAGTCCAGCAACGGGGAGTACTCCATGATAGTGTAAAGTATCATCTTTTTCTGGTCACTCTCCCTGGAAGGTGGACAAGTTATTAATTACTTTTGGTCATTATTTACACAAATTTAATCATTTTATCAGCTTCAGTGTTTGCAAATGCAGGCGTTCACTCCAAAACACAAAAAGATAAACTGAATAAGCAAATGGTTATTATCTATTATCTATTATCTAACCAGGGGTCCCACAGACAGTAGCCTTAATTAGCCTTGAGTCCACACATGACCCTCAAACATATGTTGTTGATAATCTTAAAGCCAAAGGGCCACAAGAAAACACTATTCAAATCACCAATTATTCATCTATCTGGCAGTGTGCCCTAAGGTGTAGCAAAGCCACACATTAGCATACCCGTGCTAAGATGCCTCATAGTTTAAGAATAATGAATGTCTGTGTGTGTGAGGACTCAAGAAGTGAAGAAGATTGGAGGTGGGGGGACAAAACGGCCTTGTGGCTCTGCCTCTCAACATCACATGAATAAAGCTTTTCAATAAATCAATAAACTAATTGCCTTTTTCAATATAGGCTGTGCAGCTGCATACTATCAACAGTATGGCCATTAGACTCACACGTGAGCCTACTTCAGTTGGTATTAACATTATGCCCACTGAAGAATGAACAAATATTATACAGTAAATCGTGCTGAAAATTAAAATTAAAGGAAATTAAAAGTAAAAGCATGTTAACATGTCTATCTTAAAACTAAATTGTAATATAATGTTACAATATGTTTAGTATTAGTCAAAATCAACTGAGAGACTCAGCTGAGAAAACTGTCACAAGTAAAAGACACGAAAATATTGGTGATAATACACAGCCCCATGCTCCTGTATCCCTCCTGGTATTTTACACGTCAACATGCATTTCCTGTCAGACAAACACACCGTTACTTTGAGTCTTACAGACTGCAGAAACTTCAAACCACTCTCAAAATGCTACCAGTACTACAGCACCCATGATATAGAGGATCAGGGTGGAGCCTTGACTTCCTTTTAAAGCAAAAAAAGCAAACTCCAGTCATGAGGACCACTGCCATTCTTATGAGAGTGTGTCGTTTACATTTAAGTGTTTGTAAAGCTGACAGACAAGTTAAGTTAATTAATGTATAAGTATACAAATATACTTCTTTTGCATCTACAAAGTACGAGATGTTACACATACAGTCAGAACATGAATCCCCTGTAGACAAGATCATATGAGTGTGAAGAGCAGAACACAGGTTATTGTATTTTTTAAGTTATAACTATGTGCTGACTGAGCACAGAGGGATTGTGGGTACACTTACGGCAGGACCAAGGTGTGCGGACCGTAGCGCTCACGCACATGGTGCTTCACGGCGTAGTCCTCATCGTGGAAGATGGGCATCGTGGGCAGGTACTTCTGCTCAAGATAATTGGGTATTGGGACCAGTCCTGTGGTTACAGAGAGAGAAAAAGAGGAGCAATCGATATGTAGAGTTAGTAATATTTCCTAGGTTGCTCTGTGTGGGATCACTGCTCATCAGCAGCAATTCAGGAACTTTATTATCATCTCAACACCACACAACAGTCTCATACTGAACTCTAGTGGTGAATCTAAGAAATGTCATTGTGGCAGGACTGAAAAATCTATTTAAGTTGTGATTCTTATAGATACTGAGGTTAGAGTTTTTAGGCAACTGAACCTGGTGTATTTTCAAGAGCTTTAATTTTTTTAAAAAGTGGGCACATCACTAGTGCTGCTGTGGGGGACTTGTGGTTTTGTGCACCCTGAATGAACGTCTGCAGAAACTCTTCAATTAAAACAAGAGACATCCAAGAAGCCTCTTGGAGGGGGATTCATGTTCTGACTGTATGTGTAATATCTCGTACTTTGTAGATGCAAAAGTATATATATAAAAGTATATTTGTATACTTATACATTAATTAACTTATGTCTGTCGGCTTTACAAACACTTAAATGTAAACGACACACTCTCATAAGAATAGCAGCGGTCCTTGTGACTGGAGTTTGCTTTTGTTGCTTTAACAGGAAGTCAAGGCTCCACCCCGATCCCTGAGGAGCCTAACTGTTGAGAGCGCTGTGGAGGAGCCACTTTAACAAACCCTCGGCTCAAAACAGTAGGTCATAGAGCTGAACCGATGTCACCGTGAGCAGCAGAAGACTTTGCTGAAGATGTGTAATTTGTTTTGATAAAGTTTAGAAATAACCTCTAAATTACAGTTTAAAAAGTCCAAACTTTGTGGTTTTGGTCAAAAGTCTCAGAGCCAAAATAACATTAGAGTGAATGAGGGAGTTGTAGTGGTCTCCTGTTGCTTTTTGGGGAGAATTTGTAAACCGTGAGTCCAACAGTTGAAATAATTACATGATCATGAAGAGGACAGATTTGTCTACATTTTGATGTATAAATTGTGTAGAAACGAGGATTTGAAGATTTGTCCCGTAGACTTCAAATGTTTTAAAAAAGTCATAGCAAAAGTTGTATGCTGAAACAACATTCACACTAAATATGACAATGGGACCATTTCATTTCTAATAGGATTTTCAGTTTATATCAGTGGTTGTGTAAATGTAACACCAGGTTACGTTGAAAATCAAGCACTTTTCAAGGAATATATTCAAATTCAAGCATATTCCTAACCAAAAATGCATGACAATTAAAACTAAGCCTTTTACAGACTTTCAAGACCTTGTACAAACTTAAGTTAATAAAACTTTATTATGTTTATGGGGGGGTGTAAATCCTGCAAAGCCATTAAAGGAATGCCATTTAATACAGGAGGCTGGCAGGACCTTTGAATACTTGCTGAAGATGTTGCCTAATACCTCATGTCAACATGTAGTTATTCATTGAGAGAATAGCCTCACTCTGACATTCACTATAAATCAGTGTAGATGACGGTCTCCAGTGAAGGGGAAGCTTGTGATCACATTAGTCTAACTTTCTTATTTAATCTATATGCGCTGTCGGTTTGTTGCAGCACTACATTAAGACGCGTTTTGTTGTCAAGCAGTTCCAAACCCACCACTGTGCACTTTACCCGTGATACAGGGAAGAGAAATAGCAGCACAACGAGTAACCTACCGTCGGGACCAAGTTTCATCCCGATGGTCCCTCCGGTGTAGATGACCAGGACACGGACCTCGACGGGGGGAGCAGCTGACCTTGGGATCCTTCCTCGGACGACACCAGTCAGAGTGCGACCACCTGGCACCTCCATCGGATCCACTTTTGGAAGTGATAGAGCCCCGGAGAGGGATATCGGTTTGCTGGAGCTGGAGTCCGCCATGATGACTTAAGAGTGATCTGGTCGACTTTGTTGCAACAGTGGAAAACGCGGTGGTCTTCAGGTGCAGAAGGCGCCTTGAGACACGGCACCGTTACTCCGGCCTTATATACAGAGAAAGCTGCTTCCACCGTTATCATGTGATGCAGAAACCGGAGGGCGGAACTTTCTCTTTCGTTATTGCTGCAGTTGTTCCTGCAGACTCACGTTGCGCCCCCCTCCTCCAAATCTGCCCCCTCCAACCACCGATGGACAGTATCCCACCTGACGTCACCGACAACAACAACAACATACGTTTCTAAGAAGCATACTTTGCATAATATTTACTACATAACAATACTGTCGACATGCATGCAAGTTTGAGTGGGTGATGAATTAATAACACCTGTGGGAAAAGAAAGTAGTCTAACTTCACTGTAACCCATTATATCTTACTTTAAAAGAATTCTTTTAAGTTTTGGAATCAAGCTGTTCACACTTTAGACCACAATGTCAGTTTCGACCGTTGTTGAATGTATCATCAGTAGTAGTAGTGGAAGTGGTGCTCCAATACTCTCCACTGCACTCATTATTGCATACTGCATGTGAGCATAAGTTCATACCCCCTTGCTGTTAATTGTTAATGTTGTTTTCCAGGGAAAGTGTGATGCAAGTAAGCCAACAGAATTTCAAAAGAAACTTATCACACACATCCCCAGTGGATGGCACAACACTGCAGCAATACCACAGTGAAATACTCCAGTGCAGATAACATGTCTGTATTAAAAATAGATGTAATCAAAAGTACAAATACTTTATCAGTAAATATCTTTTCAAAAGGAAAAGCACTCATTAGGCAGAATGGCCATTTTTCACAGTGCGTTGTATATTATCATGTTTAATCAATGCTTGGTGTCATGCTATTCTACCTTGATATACAAAGTTTTAACTAATAACCCAAGGGCAGTCTGCTGAGAAATGGGCTACTGGAACAAAGCATTTTTCTAAACCTTAATATTAGGTAATAATAAATAAAAACTATATTTAAGTAGGCTGCAATACTTGAGTCAATGTATTCATAGTTTTTTTTTTTTTATAAACTATTAATACCATGTGGTCAATGTTTACATAGTAACATGTTAAATTTGAAAAAACTGAAATTCATTCAATCAAACTGCATGTGGAAGAAGTGCTCATTAATGCATTTAATAGTTTAGTAGTGCAATAGTCACGTTGTCTCTTCATTATTCATGCTTATGGTGGCTTTTGCCTGTTAGTTTTTTGCAGGAGGAGGGTGTATTGTTGTAGTATAGTATTATGCATAACTTGTGATATTTGTAACATATATCGTATAATATATACGATATATAGTATGTTGTTGAATACTATGATATACAGGCATGAGACTAAAAGAAGAAGTGAAGAAAGCTGTGATTTAGCAATTACATTACAACATAAAGTTCCCTTTCGTTGGAAGCTGGGGCAATCAGAGTTTAAACAAAACAGTGGAGCTGCTAAGCAATGAACTGAAATATCTTGTCTTTAAAGCTCCATAAAGTCAAGGGGAGTGGCAGATTCAGGTGATAATTGTGATAATCACAGTGTCACAGTGCAAGCTGAGCTCATGTGAGACCCATGATATAGGTGGTAGAAGAGCAAGGAGATAGGTTTCATGACCAATAGGTCTGAACATTATAACCAGATAACTTAATTAGGCATTCAGCTCTGTATCCGGATGAGGTTGAGCTTTACATTACATTTCATAAATCTTGGGATATAAATGTATAACAACATCAAATATTTCAGTAGATAAAGATATATTTTCAATGTGTCAAACCTCAACCTGCAGCAATAATTGTCAAATAAATGGTCCAAGATAACAAAGTTGATATTATCTTCTGCAGTGGAGTAAATCTTTACGCATGATCAAATGAAAAAATCCTTTCACTCTAAATCATTCAAATTTTGACAGAAAATATTGAATATTTTGGAAACTATGAATGTTACAGATGTGAAAAGTCATTCTGGTCGATTCTCGATTGAGCTTCACGTTTTGCAGTTTGAATGTTGAAAGTTGATACCTTGAATAATGTGTGGGAGGAGAAGTGAGTCAAAAAACGCGGCGTTGTTTTTTGGAACAGAAGAACATATGTTGTGAATGCTGAAAGCATTCATACCAATTAATGCTGTATTTTTTGGAACTCTCCAAACTAGTTTTTATTCTAATTTCTTTTATTGCATTGAGTGAAGTGAGGTTTACAAGCACATACTACAGGATAAGATGTAATCAGGTATCAGTTAAATTATTCTTGAAGCTCTCAAGGTATTGTTGCAGGAAAATATCTGACAACTTGTTCATTGGGGTTTCTACCTAAATCTACATTCACAGCAAACAGAGAAGCAAATCAGGTCTTTAAATGGAACAAAGTGTTACATTTGCAGCGATCTGTTATATACTCAGGGCAAACATAACTTTTGAATAGAAATAAAATCGTATGACATGACTATTAACATAGACACACATGTGGAACACTATTAATCAAGAAAAATAACTCTTGACTGGTTTGTCATATTTCTTCTTGTTGCATCTGTATGTCATTAAAAATGTAAAAAAGAATTGTAGCATGATGAGGAAATGTAAAACCCCAATATCATCATGATGTAAATGTCTTTTTTATACTCACACTCACACAATGTAGGTAGATTTAAGTATAAATCTAAAATTTCTAATCCCATTTAAGGAGTGTAACTTTATAACCTCAATTCATACAGAACATTATACAGAAGTTTTTCCACTGTCACCATTTCAAATTGGTTGAAAATGTCTGCCACTGAACCACTTCTACTTTCTTTGATTGTACTGCTTGACCTTAAAATGGTAGGAATGGCCTCCAGAATCCAGGAAAAACAGGCGTGAAGTTAAAGTAGTTATGTGCTATAAAAGTACTAATGCTTTAGCACATCTGACACATACAGATCAGATATGACCACATGTCACCTCTGGTTTGGCCACTCCTAAATTAGGAAACAGATCAGCAAGGTCACTTGCATCATAAGATATGAAAACAGCAAGACAGTCATTTGGCAACTGCCTGTTTTCTCCGAATTGTGCAGATGTGTACACATTAAATTGAGTAGATGCCCAGCCAAGTAGTTTCACATGTGTTTTCCTTCTAAATCAAAATGTTGGATGTCTGGTGCAGAAAAAGCAATTCCCAATTTAACACACTGACCTCACTGATCTCAGTCTATTGAACGGCCCGTTATCCATTCTGACACAGCCCAGTAGGCCACAAGGTGCATATCATCAGTTATTAGCACTCCCAAAACAACATATATGAATGTTAGGGTTAGGGCTAAAATTAGTATGTTACTTTAATGAATGAAGTTACAGTACAATAAGTGCTTGGTGTAAGTTAAGTTTAGTACATTATATAACATACACAAGTTAAAATAAGTCAACTCTGAGTTCTCATTTCACATAGGACACAAACAGCAGTCTGGTTGGGCAAAGCCCTCTGACCCGAAAACTGATGACTGATGAAAGCTGATGACAGCCATTTAATGGACTGATATCAAATGGGCTGCACCAAATGATGGATTTATAAAGTTGCATCTCACACTTTAGTGAGACTCACCCTAGAAAAATATAATTATTGCATCTTAGATTACAGTCATCCTCACTTGCACTAAAATGTTTGGTTTCACTCCAGAAGTCACACCTTTCTTGAGTAATCCTATAGTCATATCATTCCTTGGCTGAGGAAAGGTTTGATCTGTTGAATGATGACTCTAAAACAATTACAGATTTAGATATTAAGAGACCACAGTTTTTAAAAAGCCAACCATGTTTCAGTATCACATATTGACCTGCAACAGATCTATTCACTATGACTCAACAAAAGGCAGTTTAAATAAATAGTTGTCATTTGTAAAAAGGTCGGTACACAGGTAAGCTGTCAGAGGTAGGCAGAACAGGGTAGGGCTGAGATTAAGTCAGTAATAAGAGAATGAATCAGAATAACCAGGAACAGGATAGGATAAAACTGCTGGAACACTAGTCACAGGAACAAATCTGGACTGTTGCTGAAGGTGGGAAAAACACAGTAAATACAGAGGGGCAGACAGGTGATGAGACACCCAGTCGGGGCAGAGACACAATTAAATGTCTCTGAAATGAGAGAAGGGGTGATTAACAAAAGAAAATGGGAAATGATGAATGCAATAAGACAGCATAAACATGACAATATACAGTCAGGTCCATTAATATTTGGACATTGACACAATTTTCAGTATTTCAGCTCTGTACACCACCACAATGGATTTGAAATGAAACAATCAAAATGTGCACACGTTCAGCTTTAATTTGAGGGTATTTACATCCAAATCAGGTGAACGGTGTAGAAATTACAACACATTTTGTATGTGCCCTCCCCATTTTTTAGGGGCTAAAAGTAATTGGACAAACCAACATAATCATAAATCAAATGGTCATTTTTAATATTTGGTTGCAAATCCTTTGCAGTCAATGACAGCCTGAAGTCTCAAACCCATAGACATCAACAGATGCTGGGTTTTCGTCCCTAGTGATGCTCTGCCAGGCCTCTACTGCAGCTGTCTTCAGTTCCTGCTTGTTCTTGGGGCATTTTCCCTTCTGTTTTGTCTTCAGCAAATGAAATGCATGCTCAATTGGATTCAGGTCAGATGATTGACTTGGCCATTGCAGAACATTCCACTTCTTTGCCTTAAAAAACTCTTGGGTTGCTTTCACAGGATGGGTTCGGGTCATTGTCCATCTGCACCGTGAAGCGCCATCCAATGAGTTCTGAAGCATTTGGCTGAATATGAGCAGATGATATTGCCGAAACACTTCAGAATTCATCCTGCTGCTCTTGTCAGCAGTCACATCATCAATAACTATAAGAGAACCAGTTCCATTGGCAGCCACACATGCCCACGGCATTACACTACCACCACCATGCTTCACTGATGAGGTGGTATGCTTTGGATCTTTAGCAGTTCCTTCCCTTCTCCATACTCTTCTCTTCCCATCATTCTGGCACAAGTTGATCTTTGTCTCATCTGTCCATAGGATGTTGTTCCAGAACTACATAGGCTCTTTTAGATGTTTTTTGGCAAACTCTAATCTGGCCTTCCTGTTTTTGAGGCTCACCAATGGTTTACACCTTATGGTGAACTCTCTGTATTCACTCTGGTGAAGTCTAATTGTTGACTTTGACACAGACACGCCAACCTCCTGGAGAGTGTTCTTGATCTGGCCAACTATTGTGAAGGGATTTTTCTTGACCAGGGAAAGGATTCTTCTGTCATCCACCACACGTGTTTTCTGTGGTCTTCCAGGTCTTTTGCCGTTGCTGAGCTCACCAGTGCGTTCTTTCTTTTTAAGAATATACCAAACAGTTGGTATTTGGCCACACCTAATGTTTTTGCTATCTTTCTGATGGGCTTGTTTTGATGTGTCAGCCTAATGATGGCTTGCTTCACTGATAGTGACAGCTCTTTGGACTTCATATTGAAAGTTGACCTCACCAGATTCCAAACGCAAATACCACACTTGAAATGAACTTTTATCTGCTTCTTGTGAATGGCATAATGAGGGAATAACACACACCTGGCCATGGAACAGCTGAGCAGCCAATTGTCCAATTGCTTTTGGTCCCTTAAAAAGGTGGAGGGCACCTGATTTGGCTGTAAATATCCTCAAATTAAAGCTGAAAGTACTTAAAGCACATCTTGATTGTTTCATTTCAAATCCATTGTGGTGGTGTACAGAGCCAAAATGCTGGAAATTGTGTCAATGTCCAAATATTTATGGATTAGGTAATTAAAACTCAGAAGTCAACTTTTAAACCACATACTCAATGTTCTGCATATAGGCCTATGTGAAGCTGACTTTTCCAACTTGAACTTGTAAATAGTTCAGCTAATAAGTATTTATATGTAAATAATTACACAAATGTGATGTTTGATACTTAGGTGTACAAGCATGCGACTAAAAGAGGAAGTGAAAGTTTAAGATTTGAGGAAAGAAGGCTGTGCTTTGCTGGCTACATGAAAGGACAACGAAGGTCAATACGTATCATAGATTGGCAAATAGAAAAACCACTTAGCCACACTTTCGCTGGAAACAGCTGCGTCTGAAGATAAGCTAAGAGAGATAGCAAATCTGCTAGACAATAAACTATAAGTAAATATAAAGCTCCAAAAAACCAAGGGGAACTACAGATCCAAAGGGAGTGGTTTTATGATTATTAGTTCTGGACGTGATAATGAGATTATTCAATTAGATACTCAGTTCTGTATCTGGTCAAGGTTGAGCTGATTTACTTTGTAACACATGACTGAACGAATGAAGTTGATATTATCCTCTGCAGTGAAAAGCACTTTGGACATGGAATTTAGAATCAGAAATATAAGCGACTCATTTACGTCCAATTTTTGATTCTAATAAAATAGTTTTCATTAAAACATTGGGATTACCCTCCGCTTCAAGACAATGTGAACATGATGATAGAGAAACGTGCCTGTCTGTCTGTATTAGTTGTGACCAAACACACTTTGCATGAATTTCTCTTTATACTACATTGGCCTTAAGCATCTCACACAGACACTGGAAAAGCCCTGTCAATGTGAACAAAACTTTTAAATAAAAAATTAACCAATAAATAAAATCTGATGGATGAAGCCAAAGTTTCACTGTGAGCATTTCAAATTGGGGGGAAATAAAAGATGCCTGTGACTGGATCAATACTACTTTCTTCTACCACATTGCATTCTTTGATCTTAAAGGGTTTGTAAGCAGTGGCATGAGACTGGAAGAAGAAGTAAAAGTAAACTGCAAACCGCTTCATGAGTCAGACAGTCAAATAAGGGAAGCTGAATTTTAAGCTGAATGGTCTTGTTTTTTGGGTGTTAAATCACATCAGGCCACCTCAGCCAGGATGAGTACCCTACAAAAAAAGAAAAAGAAAAAAGCTGGGTTGTATATATATTATAGTGCATGTACATCACTTGTAGTGATAATTGTATGTTTGAATGTGAAGTCATGCTGTATGTGTAAATGAGTAAAATTTTGCTGATTTACTCTGGAGGCATATTCAATATTCACACTTCTTTTAGCTCTGCTTTTGGCCTCCACCAACTCCTGAGGTAGAGGACAGCTGCTAAATGCTCCACTTTGCTCACTAGCTAGTCTCTCACTGTGTCTCTCTATTGTTTAGTGCTAGGCTGAAGCTCACTGTAAAGCTCCATAAAGCAGAGCAGAGCTACAGATTCAGGTGATAATTCTCTGCAGGCTCATCACCACAGACCTAAAAACATAGTTGTTAAAAGTGCAATTTTCACTTCTATACGTTTACAAAGTAACTCAAGTCTATATTTTGAGCTTCTTGGAATTTTTAGATTCTAATCTTGTCTGACTTCTTACCAATGAAACTGGTACAAAGTTGGTCCGTCTTGAGCTACAGAAGAGAATGGGGAACAACGTGTAACTAAGGTTGTCTGGCTGGGCACAAGTTGAGGACCTTGTATTTAATGATCATATTCCTACAGGCCTCTGTTGACATTGTAATGATCTTTATGAGAGAGAAGACTATGAAACGCATCTAAGACACAAGTAATAACACATAACAGCCTCATTTAAGTGTCATCAAATGTAAAAAAAAATGGAGAAAAAAGAATTTAACCTAAACACAATCCATGTTTGCAAGCTAACAAAGTGTCTCAACAAGCCGAGTTTCATGATTATCAGTCCTGAACGCCATAACACATCATTTGAAGAGACCTGATTTGAAAATGATTTATTTAGGTAAACATGATTTGATCTAAAAACACTGATTAAGAGATTTTATAGTGTAAAGAAGTCGGGTGTGCATCAAATATGGATTGAAATCTGAAAGTTGGTTTTCCTGCATTCCCCAAACAGAAGTTACCACAACTTTCTCACTCTGGCACAACTCTCACTTAGTTTGTCAGTCTTTCCTTGTAACTTATATTTCTGAATTCTAACAACTTGTAATGGTCTCTATGGTCCGTTGTAGTTTAAATCTTGGTCACCGAATCCAAACTCCTTCATATACTGTTTTATTGTCTTGGCAGATTGCCATTTCCTGCTTGGTGTTTCTGATTGATCTATTTCTGGGTTGAGAACTATGTTAAAGTTTCCTCCAATGTTTTAGAAACTAGAGGTATTTAATATCTTAGCTTTCAAATTCTATATTAATAATCTATATCAATAAATCAAAAAATAAATAATACTAAGCACACGTGCCTATGTGATTACTTTGTAGCAGCCTGGAGTAATTATCACAGCGAGATTACTGTGCATATTTCCACTGCTCTTTGGCACATCTATCTATCATATGGCTTCAAAGAAAATGCACTGTAAACATTACTGTTAATTATTGCTTATGAAAAACTGTGACATACAGATACAGGTAATAACTAATGTACTCATTTACATATACATATTTTTTACCAGTTAAATAGGTGAATGAACATTTAAAAGCATGAAAGCATATGACCAAATTTATAAATATAATAATAATATAATAAAAACACGCACGAGGCCCTGATAATCTTTAATCCTTTTATCAACATGCTACTATGCTGGCAAGGCAATACTACGGTGGCCGGGAGGTGCAAAACAATTTTACAATACGAGAAACACTTTTACAAAGCTGGAGACAAATTTACATTTTTTAAAATCAGAAAACACAATTACATTGCCATAACACATTTACAAGTCCTGAGACAAATTTACATTTGAGAAAACAAATTTACAAGACGTGAAACACTTTTACAAACGCCGAGACAAATTTACAAGTGACGAAACACTTTTACAAGCGGCCGAAACAAATTTACAAGTAACTTTTTCAACCGGAAAGGGAATGTACCGCGTTAATCGGCTTATATGTTCGCCACAAAACGGGCAAAAGACCGCTTGACTGCCGTCCATTGTGTTGGTACATTCCCTTTCCGGTTGAAAAAGTTACTTGTAAATTTGTTTCGGCCGCAAGTAACTTTTTCAACCGGAAAGGGAATGTACCAACTGTCGAGTAGAACCGGAAGTGATAAGGAGTTCATGGCGACCCACGATGGACGGCAGTCAAGCGGTCTTTTGCCCGTTTTGTGGCGAATATATAAGCCGATTAACGCGGTACATTCCCTTTCCGGTTGAAAAAGTTACTTGTAAATTTGTTTCGGCCGCTTGTAAAAGTGTTTCGTCACTTGTAAATTTGTCTCAGCGTTTGTAAAAGTGTTTCACGTCTTGTAAATTTGTTTTCTTAAATGTAAATTTGTCTCAGGACTTGTAAATGTGTTATGGCAATGTAATTTTGTTTTCTGATTTTTAAAAATGTTTTCTAAAATGTAAATTTGTCTCCAGCTTTGTAAAAGTGTTTCTTGTATTGTAAAATTGTTTTGCACCTCCCGGCCACCGTACAATACTTTACTTCCGTTAATAAAACACTTGACTGACATCCCTCAGCACACCAGAGGACTGTCAAGGCAGACTTTAAGTGCCACAAGGGGGCGATGTTACCCTTTAAATACTGTACATAGAGAGTCAATAGACTGTTCAGAAGGGAAAAAATCTATATTATTAAAAAAAAAAAAAAAACAACTATCTATATCATGTATTTTCATCAACGTGTTGCCAAAAACGTTTTCATATTTCTTGAAAAGTGATTAAGTCATTAGTGGACACAGCTTCGAATAAAGCAGCTCATTCTGACATGCATTTATTTGTTATGCACACCGTTAACTAATAAGTAGATATATGGTGTACAAAGACTCAACGTGGTATTTCATGTCATGTCAGTTTGGGTGTTTCATTGTTTCTCCCGTGGGTCGTGGGCTCCCCAGACAGAGAGCTGTAGCAGGCGGCAGCAGCAGCTGAATGAAGCAGACGGGAGGAAGTAGCGGTTAATGCAGCTCCACACCTTTCCGGTGTAGCAGCGCTGCGACCAGCTCGACTTAAAGGAGAAAGGCGAGAGCTGGGTGTATTTATCGAGGCAGGAAGGGGAGATAGGAGGTAAAATACTAATATTTTAAGCAAATGTTCAACTCCGACAGATGTAAGCCAAACATTTTTTCACTGTCGCCCGTATTTTGTGTTCAGATACGGTTAGTTTGCCACCGCTAACTACCGTTATCTAGTTAGCTTAAGCCTAGCTTGCTAGGCAACAAGCTAGCCAGCTAATGTTAGCTTACTAGCCCTCTTTAGCAGCCATGAGCGGTAGCTTGCTAATTTGGCATGTCTGACCCTCCTCCTAAATCTCTTTTCAGGGGGACAAGAAGAGGAGTTTCATGAGTGGATACGTGTGTTGCTGAGTCACCGTGGATTTCTTTCGAAGACGTCCCCTCCACTGAGGTGAAGTTAGCCGGCGCGACGCTTGATGGACTAGCCGCAAAAAGCTGCTTTTCTCCTCCGGTAGCCGTAAAGAGAACAAGGGCGCACCCGATGAGGAAGACCGCCAGACACAAACGCCACAAGGATTTCACAAGTACCGCGGCTTTCTCGGGGCCTTACATATACACTCAGACCTTGTCTGTTCTCTGTAGTTTTTAATCGCCACGGCCTGTCTTTGTCACGCAGCTTAATGTTGATTTGGGCAACAAAATGAACGTCCTGCAACAGCTGCTGCCAAGTTCTTAATGTAACCGTGCCATGTTGTGTGCAGGCCCTGCAAACATTGTGATACTCTGAACATTAATGTCCCTGCACTTCACAGGACGCACACTCTCAAGTAAAAAAAAAAGAAAGTCCCCAAGTACTGTTTGTTAGGTTTTAACATGAGTGCGCATTTGTGACTTTTCCCCACATATATGCTCTTTACTGAGTCATGTTTTCACGCGTTAGCCCATAATCCTAAACTATAGTCGGAGTGAATAATCATCAGCACAGTGTCAGACATTTTTTCCCGTTAAGAACAAAGTATTTATGCACAAGAGTTCAAAATGGGGAAGGTGCTCTCAAAAATATTCGGCAACAAGGAGATGAGAATATTGATGCTCGGACTTGATGCTGCTGGAAAGACAACAATCCTTTACAAACTGAAACTCGGACAGTCTGTCACCACAATCCCCACAGTCGGCTTCAATGTGGAAACTGTCACCTACAAAAACGTCAAGTTCAACGTCTGGGATGTTGGAGGCCAAGATAAGATTCGTCCTCTGTGGCGACACTACTACACAGGCACCCAGGGGTTAATTTTCGTGGTGGATTGCGCGGACAGGGATCGCATCGACGAGGCAAGACAGGAACTTCACCGCATCATCAATGACCGGGAGATGAGGGATGCCATCATCTTGATATTCGCCAATAAGCAAGACCTTCCGGATGCCATGAAGCCTCATGAAATCCAAGAGAAGCTCGGATTGACCCGCATCAGAGATAGGAATTGGTATGTTCAGCCCTCCTGTGCTACCACAGGTGATGGACTGTATGAGGGCTTGACATGGCTAACTTCAAATTACAAATCTTAATGATTGAGTGCAGACTGTTTTAGGTCAAAACTATAATAACGTTGCAAGTAACAAATAACTTCTCAAAAATGAGTATGGTTAAGAAAAAGTTGATTATCTCCCATTTATTTTTAATACTACGTTTACCCCATGACTAATTTATCTTAAACTGGGTTTGCTGGCTTCAAAGTTTGCTTGTACTCTGTAGCAGGCCTATATCACATTCATTATTTTGGGGTTTGCTTCATTGAATTAATTGGTCCTAATGTTAAAGCCACAGAGATCACCATCTTTGCCTATTCTTTTCCCTGTTTTATATAATTTTTTCTAATGAAGCTGAAGTTTTTATCTTCATTCTTGGACTTAAGCTTGTTTCAAAGTTCTTCGGTGTCTTGCATTGAACTCGGCTCTTTCTGTGTTCTGAGGAGAGATCTTTAATTTCATGTAGCCTACATGAAGGACTTTGACATGTGTTTAAACACAGTACTGTGATGAAAAGTATTTCTTCTCAATGGTATTGACTGCTGCAAGAAAAAAAGAAAATTTTCACCATTGCTTACATTTCATTGTCACCAGTCTTGACATCATCGAGGAAAAAAAAAAGAAAGAAAGACTTCAGACACATTTTGTTACCCCTCCCAATCCCCTTATGTGGGCTATATAGTTTACTGATTGACCTTTTGTGTCATGTCTTGATACTTAATTGTGCTGAATATTCAACAAATAGGCCTCCAGTAACTCTTTAAACATGCTTGTCGGGATGCATTTTTAATTTTGGGTAACATGTAGTCGGTTGACTCAATCTTTCCAAAGGAATGTCATTCAGCTCTGAGCTCTCTCAATCTGATACCACAGTTGATTAGTCTCAGTATTGGGACATTATATGATAGCCTATATCTGTAGCATGAGTACGAAAGTACAGTAACCCCACATCAGAGTCCATCTGTCGTGCAGTCGGAGGGAGCTGTTTACCGGTGAAATGTTGAAGACACCCTGTGGTGCAGCTCTTTCTCCTATTTTGACTGGGGGAACCATGTACAGAACAATGTCATTGTAATGTCTTATTAAAAAAGTGATTTTAAATCTGTTATGTCTGTTCTTTGGGTTTCTTTCAAGGATTAAAGGCAGTTTGCATGATTAGGCCTGCGAGTGATCACAATACGTTTTGCCAAAGAGAGTTTTATTAGTAAGTTGCAGAGCTTAGTCATTAAAAACACTCTGTTTTAAGAATGCAGATAGTACGAAGCAGAAGTCTGCAGTGTTGATATTCCACTGGGTTTCAGTGCTATTTCGTAAAGGGTTTATGGCTACCCCCAGACCAAGTTGTTGGCCTCAGTTCCCTTGACAGTAAATGGGAAAATGTACAAAACAGGAAGTCCTACTGCTGGTCTTTTTGGAACAACAACAGAGCCACATGATCGTTTGCGTGAGAGTTGGAGGGGCAGCAGAGATGTACAGCTGAACTGTGAATTGTTTTTGGATGTGGCATGCTGGTTGTAAAGCCATAGTTGAGTTGATGCTGAGCTGTCAGCTGTAACTTCATGACTTTGCTTCTGGTCAGGACCGGTATTAAAAAGCGAGTCTCAGTTGTTTCTCTTCAATGAGAATGATGTCTGGTCAGCTTGACTGGTGCAGGGCTGGTGTGAGATGAACAGGACATGTACATAGGTTGAAACATTCTTGGCAGAGTAAGGACTTTTGTGATTTCTTGAGTGAAAATACAGTTTATGAATAACTTCTGAGATTGTTGATCATTTATTGTACGCTTTGTTAACAAGGAGCCATTCACAATGCCCTAATTTCTTCCCAGCTTGCATCTGTGCAAGTACATCACACTTTAGTTGCAAAAGGCTAGCAAATTTAAGTATTTTAATTAAATATTCCTTTGAAAGCTGCATTTTATTTGTCAATCTGATACAGACACTGCTGAGACAGTGGGGAAATGTTTTATTTTCCATTATAGCTGATTAACTGGGGTGTTTTCACTCCTCACAAAGACAGGATTGATGGTGACAAATGGTCTGACTACTGTGTTTAGGGCTACAAAAGATTAGTTAGTATTATTCTGCAGATTTTGAAGGATTTTTCTGCTCAGCGTACTGAAGGGCACTGTGTCTTTGCCAGTGTTTTACACGTCCACATAAAAACTGGCACCAGGTAAGCTGTTCAAAAAGTGCAGAGTTTGCTTCTTTTTTTTTTTTGCATTTACAAGAACAGGATGCACACTGTTCCTTAAGCTTTACTTTAGTAAGGAATTTGCAGCATTCACCGAATATGGGAAACGGCATCCTTGGGTGTACATGTTTCTGCATCCACTGACATTTGGCTCTGTGACCACTGTGTCATTTGCTGTGTGGAAAATCTGGTGCTTAGCAAGTTGCAGTGGAGGCCTCAGGATGTTTGTTTTAGCACCAGCGAGGTTTCCGTCAGACAGGTCAGGTGACATACACAGATATGAGTCCTCTTCCTCTGAAGACGTTCTACACAGCCCACACACCTCTTGCAGCTGTGATTTAAACGCTCCATTAAAAAAAAAAAAAAAGGGTCAATTATTGAAATTATTAGCCGCGCAGCTCTGCAAGTAGAGAAAAAGTACCTGAGCTTCTGAGGGTATTTGTAAATACTTGCTTTCAGTAAGGGCTTGGTCAAGGGCCTCCATCAGACGCTGATGGCATTTTAATTGGACTGTAATGGCTGCTTTGGTTCCCACCATTTCATTACAACCATATGATCCTCACAGCTTTATTGGTAACACTGGGGCCCCTGGAGCAAGGACAGGGACTGTAAGCAAGGTTTTTATGACCTCTCCTCTGTAAAGATGAGACCTCCTGGCCCTGCGGTCAACTCCCCCTGGGCTGGAATTCCTTACACTTCCTGAGAGAAAGGTCAGGAATGGGTTTCAGGTCATAGAAGGGAGCTCATTAATAGGTGCTTCATGTAGTAGGTCTCTTTTTACTTAAGAAGTCCCAGACTGGTCCTCTTTTGCAAAGAGCTTTGTGGTGGAATATGATTGTGTTCATTACAGCGCAAGAACATTTTAGCTTCTCACCAATGGAATTGACAGGGTATTGTGCACTTGATTCATAACTCAAAACACAAAATAAGAGCGACTTAAATACTTCCACTGGCGTGCACTAGAATGCGTCTCACAGATTTGTCTAGGGCGGCCAGAATGGCTGTTTGTTGGGGCAGTTCCTATGACGATGGCCTGATGGGACCTCTGCCAGTGTGGCCTGGTGTTTTTGGTATCACATAGGCGGCTGGCTGTGCTGCAAGTTTCCAGTCAGTTCCTCCGTTCTTTGTTGAAAGGGGAAGAAGTCGAAAGAGACCCCACACTCTATGAGCAAAGCTGTGCAATATTGGAACATGCAACTTTTTTCCCCCCCTTTGTCGCAGTACTCCCTTAGTTCGTCAACTTAAAGATTTTATAAAGCTGAGGCATAACTGTGGTGAACGGTAGTACAGCTGCACTCCTGGCATGCCTGCAAACCAAGCTGAAATTGTGTTTGTGGTTTTGTCTTCCTCACTTGTCTTCACTTCCTCTTAACTCCAGCTGCACAGTAACATCAGCGCAGGTAGCACTAATATGATACTCACTCACTGAATATAGTCATCATAATGTTGGCTTACAGTTCAACAGCCACACCCAGCTGGATAATCACTGTTAGATTTGTGCTGCATGCAGACACAGATATTCTCGTCCATATAGGAGAACGCCATCATTAAAGCAGTTTATTTATCTGCCAAAATGTAGGAGGGTGCACCTACTCTAAGCCACAGTTCACACAGCTTGGTTCAGCGGCTGCTTATCCTCAAGGATAGTAAAACCGCCTCTCTGGTTGTGAAACTCTCTGTCTGCCCTCTGTTTAAGTCCACTGCAACTTCAGTAACCTCTTCGAGTAAGTTGTTGAATAATGAACTCACGCAGAGCTCAGAAAACAGGTCCGGAAGTGGCTGAAAGTTGTTTCAGGTTTCCTGCTGAGGGTAACGTTCTTGAATGCCATGCTAAATGCAAAACCCCGGTCGCCCTAATGCTGTCTTTTCTGTCTGAATTGTAGGTGTGGCTCAGGTGTGTTTTGACTGCAGGTTTTACTCTTAAATGTTATGGATTTAAGAGGGGCACTGCTGTGGTATAGGCCAGCTAAATAAGGTTGAAAATGTGCGGCTGTGAAGTCCAAGGTGCACTCTGGGCATCGGTCCAAAACACATTCCATTCATATCTGCAACTGAGGGTTACTTGCTGTGGTGAAATTACAAATTCAGAGAACCAGAAAATCATTATGAAGTGTTCGAAGTCCACATGACATAACCAATTTGTTTTTTAATGGATAGATCAAGTGCTCACGCAGGCATTAACTACATAATTTCAGCCACAAACCATACACATTCACAGGCCTATAATCAAGCTTGTTTTTCCACTTTAAAACCCATCCATTATAAGTCCCATTACATTTTTCAAGCCTCGGGGCTTCTATTTATATTCCATTATGTGAAAACCTGAAATTTGTCCACATGGTTCCTCTTGAGGATTGCAGGATGTTTAGCACAGCTGTGTGAGAGTGTGGACCAGCTTGTCCCTTGACTCGTACGCTGTGTTTGTCCAGCTGTAACTCACAGAGTGTAAAGAGGATCATAGCTGAGTGTTAACCATCTTGCCTTCACATGTAAGCGATGCTACAGTATAGGAAAAGGAGGGGCAGACATTACAGATGGTGCTGCAGTGTCTCGGCCACAAGGAACAGAAACATAAACGCATCTGTTTGTGAAGCGAAATGAAATCAGTTGGATGTTCAGATTGCCCAAGGCTTATTCTTACAGTATGCAGAACGCTGACCTCTGGCATCTGTAATTTGACTTTACAGGACCTCCTCAACACTCACAAAAAACACTGTTTTAAGTGCACAGTAGCATAGCCAGGAGTCATCCACTCAGCAGCAATATACAACAGCCACATGTATTCACTTACAGCCTCCACACACTGACTGACAGAATGATGAAGATCCATGCAAAACAACCTCAAAGGCTTCCGTCAGCAGCTCGCCACCACACTGTCACACTCCATGACTGACTACATCTGTATATCTGACAAGATTCCTGTAATTACAGAGGAGTCAGTGTTTCGAGTGACAGTGCGTCTGGATTAGACAACAGTTTGGGCTTGGGAGGAAATCTTCAAATCTTTGGCAAGTCAGGCGCTGCCGCTCACACACAGTCCAGTTTCAGACTACTGAGAAGTAATGACTCAGGGAAATGCTACACACACACACATACACATAGACATGCGGTTCTCCTCCCTTCTGCAATCCTCCCCTCGGTGCTGGGCCACCACACATCCTAATGATGACAAATACATCATTGCACTAGAATGCCGTAGGGACAGCAGTCACAGTCTCCAAAAAACCTGTGGTGTTTCAAGCAAGCGATCAATACATGCTTTTACAGATACCATGTTGGATCACTGAACCAATGTGTTTCACTAACATTATACACAAAGTTTATTAAAGCCCACGCTGCCTTCAAAGACAATAGGAGTTAAGAATATTTCGGCTATTTTGATGTAAAATGTTATTACTCCAAAATACAAAAATGAAAATGAAGATTATTTTTCTAACTTTCACCCTGTTTCTAACAGCTTCAGCCTTTTTAATTCTAATATAGATGATCACTGGCCTGTCACGGTCATAGTATTACAGTATTAACAGAAATGGGAGAAGGGGGCAAGTGTGCACAATATTCTCACAGTACTGGTTTTGTGTCCCCTCTCAACTGCAGCACAGCTGTCTTAACAGCACCCCCGCCCTCCTCCTGTTCCCCCTGCAGGGGGGGTGGAGTCAGCATTGTGTTTCTATAAGATAGTTGTCCTGTCAGGCTTTGCTTCACTGGCCCAGCACCACCTCTTGCTTCTAAACCCAGTGCCACAGTGCCCAGTGCTTTTAACAGTGCCACAAATTATTACTGTTGTTGCGTCACATTATTCGAGATGAGGATAGAGAGCTGCAAAACAACACTGATCCCACGCTCTGTTTTGGAATGGCACTCTGGCCTTTTTTGTCATTGTGGAGCACAAAGTTCAGTAGGCTCAGTTTGTGGTGTGAAAGAGAGAAGGCTGCTGTGTGTGTGGAAAGGGTGTGTGTGTGTGTGTGTGTGTGGGGGGGGGGGGGGCATTTGCAGGATCAGAGGAGTCACACAATTATGAGGCCTTCTCCTATTTTTAATCAGCCCAGTTTGATGTCTATTCTTGAGCCACTCCCTAATAGTTAGCGAGAAAATGAGTCTTCCTTTCTGGAACAGTGTCTCTTGGCTCCAGGCAGCGTGATGATGATGACACAAAGGATCTTCTGTGTCACTTGGCTGTGATGCAGCAGAGTGGAGCGCATCACACAGGCTGCATAGAGTCAGACTCTTCCTCCACCCATCTGGTTTGGAGGGGCGCTGCACTGATCCCTCGTGTTTTCTTGTTTTAAAACAACCAGGGAGGATGTGTGCGGATTACGGAGTCCATGCAGATGTTATTCCACTATTTTTTGTAAAAAGCGCACAGGTTTGAACTGCACCTGATTCTCAAAGATAACAGGCAAACTAAATCGCACACAAATTTCATCATCACACCATAATTAATGAGCCGTCTATTTCAGAGCTATGTGGCCTATTCAGCTGTTTTAAAGGCTGTGTTGTTCTAACTGCAGGTTTTCCACACAGGTAAGACTTATTTCTACTAATAGCACCATCTGTTGGCAGAAAATGCCCCAATTCTGTCTTGGTGCATGCAGCATGTACAGCACATGTTCAGTAATGAATGTTTACGTCACCAGAATCAGCTGTAATGTGTATAGGATAATAGAGACACTACTGCTTCACTGTTGGCTGTCCTCATTTAGGGCAAGCCTCCCAGTATTCCCCTGTAGTGCCAGCCTAATTAGCCAACCACAAGAAGACTATAACTACATTCTTTTAATTATTTTTAGTTAACATTTAAGGAGGAGAGAGCACCAGAGAGGCTGGAAAATAGATTCTAAATGATTTGACTGAGAGCTATGGGTGGGAAGGAGGATGAAATGTTGACACAGAATAGTAGAGCTCTGCTCTATCCCTCTAATCTTCCAGATAATATCCCCTCTGGGTCCTGTCCCCGCCACACTGGGGGACATGGACTTAATACCAGCTGTGAGTCAAATTAATTAGCTGAGCATATCCTGGTCAAAGCCAGAGGAGACCTCTGTTGCAGGCTGAGTCTGATTGTAGCAGTCCAGCTGCTGCAGGCAGAAGTGAGAGGGCAGAGCAGGGCCACAGGGATTGTCAGTGATTATCTTAAAAGGGCTGCTGTTGTACTCTATTGAAAAAAAATGCAAAAGGCAATTTATCTCACTCTATTCCTCTTGTGATAGGCCATATCGTCAACCAGATTGTTAAAGTATGATTCAACCCCACCACACCTCCGTCTTTGTCCATCTTCTGACCATTTCAAACATTTCACAATCATGGTTGGTTAATAATAAATCTCTTTGTTGGGACAGGAAGGGTTGTATTTATACATGTGTGTTTCAAAAGAGCAAACAGCTGATAACTTATTACTTAATATTTTAGCGTTAATTCTATATACAAAGCTACAGCATGTGCTGAAAATTGGATTATGAAGAGATATTTTTGTCTCTGTTTAAAATAATAATAAAAAACAAAACCTAACCATTACATTGACCAATATTCATGGCTCTGAGGCACTGTGCCATCACAGATGTTCCCACCTTACAGTATCAGCAGATTTCAGGCAAGCAGGCTTTGCATTCCTGGATCCTAATAGAGAACTACAAGGATGAGCTTGATGAGCACCTTATTAATGCACAATCAAACTTTGACTGTAGTCTTCTATAAAGTGATTTGACAATATAATGTGAACTTCGGTGTTAACCCCACCCCATCAACTTTAGCATTAACATTTTTATTTGGTCTGAGCGTCAGAGGCCACCCTGCTCATTACGCTACAGCTCCGCTGTGTAAACAGAGAGCAGCATGAAAGGCTGTGAGGGGCCCCTGCATGCCTGTGGGAGTATGGGGCGTACTTCATGGTTTATGTTTGAAAAAGAGCCATAATCTTCCAGCTAATCTGGGACTTGGAGTGGAATTCCCCTCACATGGAGGGCAAAAGCTTTCAGGAGAGCTGGCATATAGTGTGTTGCCATTAGTTTTTAAAACTGGGTAAGCTACATTAAGATAAACGCATGGATTGAGAATTTTAGTCATGATTAGTCAGTTCTAATAACGTAGTACTTATTACATTGTCATCACAATTTATGTTACTATTTAGTTCTGAAAACCATCTTCGCCTTCAAATTATCACTCTCAGGGCCAAAGTGGTTATCTCAAACACCTCAGCATTTGCAAATTTAAATAGTTTTTAAATAGTGATGATTTTGAGAAACTATTGCCCCCTAGTGCTCCAAATGAGCAATGACTAAATAGACATATCTCATTCACAATTAGAAAAAAAACCTGTAAATTGTGTGAAAACCACTCAGACAATCGTAAGGTGTTGAAGGTGCTCATTTCCTGGGGAAGGTCTAAGGAGGTAAGTGTATTCAACCTAACATGTGACTGTGTGCATTATCCTTATATAATTACCCACTGTATGTTAATAAAACACTATGTTTAATCTAGTACAGCTGAAAAAAGGGCAGTTATCAAGAGCGTAGTCAAATTCAGAGTTTCTTGCAGTTTACTGAACTGTAAAGTCTGGACTTCCACTGAGTTTTGCATAAAAAACAATAAAACTTACAAACATTTGCAAGGCTAATCCTCAACCTCATACATTCAAATGAACACCTTGTTTTAGTCCCTTCCTTGTCTGTTTGTGATCCCTCTAACTTGCACAACTCATTTTACTAAGGATAAGACATGACAGAGCCTGTCGTGTCTGTGCTTGCACTCGTCTGCCATCTACCTTCACAGCCCCACAATTACATAAACCAATGAAGCTGCATATAGTAGCTAAACTTGGTTTATAGTGCATACAAAAATAACTTCCACAATGTGTTCACTTTCTAATTTCTTTTTTACTCCAATAACTCAACAGGACAGTATTTACTGATATATAAGAAAATACTTTTGGAAAAAAAAAAGGCAGACATTAACATACATTGAATATTCCCACGTCGGTAGAGACTTAACATCTTCCATGTCACAATCTGATTGTTGTGGTATTAGGGTGGAACGCTGGTTACAGTACATACAAATTTCTCCACACAAAGTCAGACTTTTCTCTGGATGTGCAGGATGCGGATGTCTGGACTACTAAACTCTGGGTCTTGCCTGTCTGAGGGGATCTCCACACAGCTGAATTTTTGTTGCAGCAACTAAAAGATACCAGAAAAGACCAGAGAGGGGGTGACGCCTAATATCTCAGCATCTTAACATTCACAAACGGAGCACATCATTGCGTCCTCACCTCAAAAAACTGCCTCTCCACTTTTGGGTTGACGCCCTCGGTGCGTTGCTCATAGCAGCATATAATGCAGGTCTCTGGTCCCGAGAGCAGCGTCAATGTCTCCACCAGTGGAATGATGGACTGTGTGGAAATAAATGATGAGGCTCAAAGAGATATATAGTTCTGCAGCATCTCAGTCATGTTTAGATCCAAAAGTCTATTAAATTACCTGCTCATAATAGATGCAATCTGCCATAAGAACATAATGTGGGGGAGGCAGGAACTCTGACACATCTTCACCCCTTTAAGGAGAGTAGAAATCAAGCACTTAGCATTTAAACACAATATGCAACTTGGATATATGGCTTCAAACCAGCCCGAGAATATAAAAAAATTAAATATGAGTACAAACCATTTCAGTACCTTGGCAGTAATTGATCCAGTGCTGATAAGTGCCTGGTTTTCCTGGGTGTTGGCCCTTAGGAGGGTCTGCAAATCCTCCAGGTCTGTCACAGTAACGTGACCCCTTTAGGGTTTAATAAACAGTTATGAACATGACATTGCAGCTTTCTATGTGTTCTTAGTTTTAACCAATAAAAGCATGTCACGGCTGTCCACACACTGCGAATAAAGGAAGTAAACCCAGTTAGCTAGTCTTTAAATTGCAAATAAGTACATGTAGGCGACTATTTCAACGACAGAGACACACAAACTAACCGGTTATCTCACCCCAGTGTTGCTGCCATCAGACCAACAGCTCCTGTCCCAGCTCCTAGCTCCACCACCCTCCTGCCAGCCCACACGTTCACTCCCGACGACGGATCATAAAACTGTTTCGTCTCTAAATATTTTGCCAGAACGATGGCTGCATCCCAAACAACACAGCCGACATCTCCTAAGTAGCATTGATTCACTTTTAAGGTACAGCCGTCGTTTTTCTCTATTTCTCTCACAAAATATTGACTCTCATCTACCGGAGCCGCCATGTTGGCCGCGGCAGGAAAAAGAAAGCACTTCCGGTTTGAATTTTTCCAGAATAAAAGCGAAACCTCAACAAATGAGGCTTAGTGCACTTTTTAATTTCTGTAGATTACTATCAGTGGTAATAATAATTCTAATAAAAGCTATGGTATACAACTGCTTTGAGATATAAAGTGATACAGATCATTTGTTTATTGATGCAGACTACATAAGGTTAAGTCAAAAGCCCCACAGACCTCTACCTCAAGGCACTGACAAACACACCATATTTTCAGAATAAACTCACAGTCAGGTCCTCCCTCTGCCACTGAAATTTCAGTAGCCTACATTCAGTTTTAGCTCTGTATTTCTGTGTAACATAAACACTGTATTGTAGTAATACTGTTAAAGCTACAACATTATATTATCAATTCATACATCGGAAGAATTAACCAAATCAACCACCTAAATACAACTACACTCTACACAATAAACTCCACTGTATTCACTCATAAAAACCATTTTCATTTATGCATCTCTGGAGACACTATAAGCTATAAAAAAAATGTGCTTTTATTTCATCCATGGTCTCTTTTTTTAGTAACATGAAGAAAGTGTACATTTTTTACATCACAATTTACAACATCTTTAAAATGTCAATTAGAATATATGCTCAATTTCAAAAGGTTCTCCATACCTAAGCATAGTCTGACAGGGACTCCAATCTGGGAAAACAAAAATGAAGGCTAACATTATTATTAATATAAGATCCCTGTGGCTGCTGCATTTCCTAATCTTACTTTTTATCATTTAGGCATTTAGCTCTTCTTTTAGAAGGTGTATGAGCTCATTGTCCATGGGAAGGGCCAATAGACACCCTAGTTTACCATGGATATCACAGCAATTGGTTTCTCTACATGTGCATTTAGATGCACATGTATTCAAGTGTGCAGCCTACCTGAGGGAAAAGGGGAAACCTACATGCACCATAGACAAAGGACTTGCTTGGGGCCTTCAATCAATCAATCAATCAATCAATCAATCAATCAATCCTCTGACTGCTCGTAACTACATTAATATTTTATATTACCAACTGTTACAGTTAAACCAGTTAATGTCAATGAAGTGCGCATGCGCAGATGCTAGCTGCTTTGGTTCCCGCGCACGTATTTGCCCACTGAAGAGTTTTGGTACCTTGGGGACATTTTCGGCGTTTTACCAAAGAACACAGCTAAAACTTTTTTTTGTAAGTTACATATTTTCTGCATCTTTTCAGATGTACACATGAATTTGGCGACATACATTCACTAATCAGCCTTTGCGAGGTTTAAAAATGTTTCACAGCAGCACAGAGGAGCTAACAGCGGGGGACACCTCAGGATGTGGACAAACCTGGGGGGCGTCTCCAGAGGACAGAAGCGGACAAAATGAAACTACCTCATACGGTCCCGCCTCGGCCTCCTCC
Organism: Pempheris klunzingeri; assembly: GCF_042242105.1. Taxonomy (NCBI): domain Eukaryota; kingdom Metazoa; phylum Chordata; class Actinopteri; order Acropomatiformes; family Pempheridae; genus Pempheris; species Pempheris klunzingeri. The sequence continues at coordinate 11,499,440 of NC_092024.1, read as the reverse complement.
GACTCATCCCACCAAGACTCAGAGGGCAGTTCCAGCCATGGTCCACCCCTCTGTCAGAGTGGCCCAGGTGATCCTCTGGACAGCTTAAGCTAGCACTAACATCTTTGACTGTCTCCAGCAGGGGTGGGGCCGCACACAGTGACACAAAAATATGGTAACAACGACATTTCATTTGGTGTTAAATTCTTAAATTTTTGAGATTGTTTTGATAGTGAATCCTAGGGGGATAGCTGGACCAAGACTGACATCCTCATGGGCAGGTCACTGCAGTAGTAATGTGACAGACCCTCTCCTCACAGGTCACAGCTTCAGGTTAGGCGGGACAAATTCAGCACTGCTTGCATCTACTTCGGACAGCTCATCCCTCCGCAGCCATGGAGGAACACCGAGACGTTGGAGGACCCAGGGATCGCACCCTGCACGGACACCACTGACTGATCACACCGGTACTTCAGCCACTTCAGGTACTTCAGATAGCACATAGGGTGTCAACAAGGCTGAAGCTTCATATCTAATGATGATTCATTTGTTTTTGCAGCAACAAGTTGCTCCTCTGCGCACACAGCCTCTGGTGCCTCAGTGATTGTGGCCGTGGTGGAAGGGCGTGGCTTGGCCAGGGGAGAGATCGGCATGGCCAGTCTCAATTTGAAATGTCCAGAGCTTGTACTCTCTCAATTTGCAGACACTGGGACGTATGCCAAGGTAATCCATACATACTCATGCATTTACTGGCTGCTATCATAGCTGCGCTCAGCTGAGAGTCTAAAATAGAGGGACCTCCTGTCTCAGTCACATACTTCTCTTCTGAAGGTCGTAACTAAGATTCACATCTTGGTGCCTCTGGAAATACTGATGCCAGACACAGCCAGTGAGAAGGGGAAAGGGACAAAGCTGTTCAACCTCATCACAGAGAACTTCCCGGTACCAATGCAGAATAGGTGTTAGCAGCAAAACACGCAATTCATTCACGCAGATGTCTACTTTTAAAGCAGATAGTAACTCACTCACTCTTGTTAAGTGTTAGTGTGAGGTAATATTTGCAGTTTATTAAATTTTTTTGTGACAGGGAGTAGCTTTTACTGCTATCCAAAGGAAGTATTTTAATGAGAGGAAAGGGCTGGAGTACATTCAGCAGCTGTGTGCTCCAGAATTTGGCACCGTCCTCATGGAAGTGCAAGCTAAGTACGCTACTGAGTACAAGGATATATAGAAAAACATATACTGTAACACTAGATATTTGTTTTATTACCAAATGTCACGATTCATGCAGGTATTATTGCCTAGCAGCGGCAGCTGCTTTGCTCAAATATTTAGAGTTCATCCAGAACTCTGTCTACGCTGCCAAGTCTCTCAAAGTGAGCTTTAAAGGGAGCGAACAGACGGCAATGATTGACTCAGCATCTGCCACTAACTTGGAGTTGGTGGTCAATAATAGAGACCACAGGTAAGAGGGCAAGACTACGACAGCGCCATCACATCATGTGTAATGCTTCTATAATAAGTACAATACAAGAGTTCCATCTGTCTTACACTGCATATAGGAGTGAACACAGTCTTTTGGGGGTACTTAACCACACTAAAACACCCGGTGGTGCTAGAAGGTTGCGCTCCAATATTCTGGAGCCTCTGATCGATGTGGACACCATCAACATACGCTTGGACACCATACAGGAGCTGCTGCAGGATGAGGAGCTCTTCTTTGGTCTGAAGAACGGTCAGGAACAAGCACAGACAGTTTCTGATCACACAGTATTTAGTGTCCATACTGAAGATGAGAGCGTGGAACTGTATTTAAATATGTGCTCCTCCTTAGCCATAGGTCATTTCCTCGACGTGGACCAGCTGCTGTCTGTTCTTGTCCAAATCCCAAAACAGGAAACAGTACGTACAGTTCTTTTATTATCCCCTTTGTGCATAAGACGATTTCACAGCAAAGGAACACTTGTCATGACGTGAATTCATGTTTTTAAAAATGAAACAAAATGCCAAAAATTGGACACATGTGACATATTGCTTTGTCTCTCCCTTTTCATGGACTTTTCAGTATTTTTACTATATTTCTACAGGTGCAGGTTGCTGAAGCAAAAATTACACATGTCATTCAGCTCAAACACACGCTGGATCTGGTGCCACAGTTAAGGGTCTGTGTCTGTTTGTAAGGCACCCTTTATACTCCACAGAAAGCATTGTATTGGTTGTTATTTAGACACACTGCAAAAAGCAAATCCATTAAGCATTTTGCTATATGAACAGATGGTGTTGAAGAAATGCAACACAGCTCTGCTCAAGGCATACAGCACGTCAGTGGAAGACAACAGGTACTAAGCCATGCGCCTCTGTCAGATGTGAAGTTACCACTGTGTACTGCCTTATTTCACTGTCTCCACCTCAGGTTTGACATGATCCTAGAGCAGATCAAGACGGTGATTAACGCTGACACCACCTACCAGAAGGGGAGCCTGAGCATGCGCACGCAGAAGTGTTATGCTGTTCGTCCCAACATCAATGAGTTCCTGGACATTGCACGCAGAGCTTATACTGAGATAGTGGACGACATTGCAGGTTTATTCTGGCTGTTCAGTTGATATCTTTAGTTTGTGTTTGCATTAAGTGTGTACACCATGAAGCTTAGTGAATGGCATTGTGTTGCACAGGGTTAGTGAACCAGATGGGGGAGAAGTACAGTTTGCCAATGCGTACCAGCTTCAGCACAGCTCGGAGTTTCTTCATCCAGATGAAGCTGGAAGGAGTTGTTTTGCCTGAAGGGAAACTGCCCTCAGAGTTCATAAAGGTAAAGTCCTCTGAAGGGCCGGGATAGTGTCACAGCTAACAGGCTAATTAAGAACAGAAAAAGGGAAAACATCAACATCCGCTGTGATTGAAGGAAGCTAAATCGCCCCCACGGGGACAATAAAGTTTGAAACACTGAATGAACATAAAAGCTGGGTTTCAACATCTGCCACCTCAGGTAACCAAGCTCAAGAACAACTATAGCTTCACTACCGCGGACCTGATGAAGATGAATGACCGCTGTGATGAGGCCCTGAGGGAGATCTTTCACATGTCCTATGTGTGAGGGCATCACGATCCTATGACTCAGAGATATGCACAGTAATGTGTTCTATGCACTCAAGTGCACTGTACTTAACCTGAAAGAAAGAAAGATTGATTTTCAAGAGGGCTTGTCCTCAACTAAAGATTTTTTTAGCTGAGAGATCATGGGATTTCCTTGAATAATTGAGTTGATTCAATCTGAAATTGTTTTTCAGATGAGCGTGTATATACGAAAGTTCAAAGCTCATCTTTAAGTATCTTTGATACCAGAGGTGTGACTATTGTTTTTCATCTTTCTGTTTCAATTAAAGGCCACAAAATTAATTTATTAGCTGACAAAGATATTAATATCCTATTAGTCAACTCATTCATTAAAAGGGGCGTTGCAAGTCTATGCTTTTCTCAATCTAAGCAAGTTTTCATCTCATAAACAGCTGATTTACATCAATTTATTCTGTACTATTCTGCAGCCACTAGAGGGTGTTGTTTGTCAGACATTATTTTCCTCCAGTGTTTTGCCCCTGCAGCATCTAACCTGTCTCCTTACAGGGTGATATGTCAACTGCTGAGCACTATCCACGAACACATCCACTGCCTTTACAAGCTTTCTGATGCTGTATCCATGCTGGACATGTTGCTGTCTCTGGCCAACGCGTGCACCGTCTCAGACTTTGGTGAGTGTGAGTCACTTTTGATTTCCAATCTCCAGTCAGTCCAACTGTCAAATTAACCTTGAAGAAGTCTGACGTTGTGTGAGGGAGTGCTGTATGCACACAGGGCAGCACCCAGCCAATGTCACTCATGACAACCGGAAACTGCTCTACTGAGCTCGGAGCTCTGCTGGCCTCAGTTGTTTTTTGTGCGGGCCGTGGGCAGCACCAGCCCCATCAGCCACGTGGGTGGTGAGCGCTGGCCCTCAGCTGTCTGAAAGCGTATCTCCATAGACATGTGCTGAGTGCCTGCCCCCTTCTATCCCAGCCAGCGTGTACTCAGATTACCCTTGTTACATAAGTGTGCACTGGTGAGCTGTATTCACCGAGACAAATCTCCCCAGCAGAGGAGCTGGCTGGCTGTAACCACTGCACACACCTCTCTCAAAAATCATCAGCATTTTTATTATATTGCGACACACCTTCAAGTTAACCTAAAGGTAATTCATTATGTAAGAATTGAATTATATAGATGAAATCATATACCTTTATTTTGATATGAAATGCACACAGCATTGGTGCTTATTGATCACTTGATTGAATTACGTCTATATGGAACAAAATAGCCCAACGCTGACTCATATAATGTCCCTGTGCTATATTGCATTTTGATCATCCCTTGGAACCACATGAAAGAGTTATTACATGAACAAAACAGCAACAAATCAAAGTATTTTGATTGTTACTTTTTTCCTGCTGTGTCTGCCAGTGCGTCCAGAGTTCACAGACACGCTGGCCATCAAGCAGGGTCGTCACCCCATTCTGGAGCGAATGGCTGGCCAGCACTCTGTACCGAACAATAGCTACATCTCCGAGGGCAGCAACTTTGTCATCATCACTGGACCCAACATGAGCGGCAAATCCACCTACCTCAAACAGGTGGCGCTGTGTCAGATCATGGCTCAGATAGGTGAGCAGCAAACCTTTCAGCCTTACACTTTGAGTGCGAAGCTCTCACAATGCTATGCATATGCATTGACTCGACCCGATTATTGAGTAAAGCCCTTGCGTTATTGTTCCAGGCTCTTTTGTCCCCGCTGAGTATGCCTCTTTTCGTGTCGCTGACCAGATTTTCACCAGAATTGGTGTGGATGATGATTTTGAAACAAACTCTTCCACCTTCATGTTGGAAATGAAGGAGGTATGTTTCTTTTTTTTTTTTATGACTCGCCTTCTTTAATTGTATTGATGAGTGGGGAAAAAAACTAAATTATCATTGGCTGCATATTTCCTCCATAAAGATCTCTTACATAATCCACAACATAAGTGACAGCTCCCTGATCATCATAGATGAGTTGGGGCGTGGCACCAGTGCTGAGGAAGGCATTGGCATCTGCCACGCAGTTTGTGAGTTCCTCCTTAGCCTCAAGGTAGAGTGTCCACCAATACAGTCCTGCACTGCCACTCCTTTCTCTAAAATGGAAACCAGATAAATCAGATTCCTATGCTTTATATTAATCATTTCACTCCCTGTTATCTGTTGTAGTGCACCTCTTAGGTCAACAGTCAACTAGATAAATAAATACAGCATTAACACGTTTTCCAGTGTTTTAATCTTTGAGGTGTGTGCTGTATACCTGTTGTATGCAGGCGTTCACCCTGTTTGCCACACACTTCCTTGAGCTGTGCCAGCTAGAGTCTCTTTATCCGAATGTGGAGAACCAGCACATGGAGGTACAGCACACGCGCAGTGGTGACACTGGTGCAGAGAGCGTGGCGTACACGTACTTGCTGAACCGAGGATGCTCTGAAGAAAGACTCTACGGTATGGAGACAGCGAAGTCTAAGTACATTCCTGTTGAAAGTGGTCGTGCAAACGGTTTACACGGCTTGTTTTTGCTCTCCTAGGTCTGAGAGCAGCAGAAATGACCGCACTTCCTTCAAACATAATCCAAGAGGCAAAGACAATTGCCTCCAGAGTTAGCCAGCAGCTTTTGGTATGCTTCATAAAGATCAGATTTGACCTTTTTGTCCTGTTTACCCTTTTCTCTTCATAGCATTTTAGCTGGTGCTTTAAAATAATGTCCCATGTTGTGTGCAACAGTAAAACAGGGTTCAGTTCACAAAACACAATATTAGATCCTAAGAGAGTCAACTGCTTTGCCTTGGCCTCATGACTGATTTTTTTTGTGTCCCAGAAATAATCCTTGTTTATGTTAGAGAAATGCTGGCTAAAGAGACAAGACCCAAGGTGTGGTTTATTATTGCTCCAGGCCAAACATCACAGTGATCCGGAAACACAGAGGCAGAGAGCTGTGTACCACCTGGCCACCCGCCTCCTGCAGACTGCCAGGAACTCCAGACTGGACCCAGACAGCTTGCGTATGTATCTGAAGGGCCTGAAGAAGCAGTATGAGGCAGAGCTGCAGGCAGCAGGACAGCCAGCGTCCACTGACACAGAGGAGGAATGACTGAGTCAGCCTTACAGTGGGGAGGGGCAGTCCTACATCAGCGTCTGATCATTACCGGCTCATTTGATATTAAATGGATTTCTTTGAATTCCAATGTTCATGGTTTTCTTTTTGACCATACTATTAAAGACAATATTCCACATATATTTTGGAAATGTCATGTAGAATCTTGTAGAAGAGCATGTTAAATCCATGTAAAAACACTGTGCTGATACCATAAGAAATAAGAATCGATGTTAGGTTATATCACTAAACACCACAGATGAACTGAAAGTCCACATAGAAATATTAAAGTACTTTTTGTGCTCGTGTCTTCTGGACTTGGGGGGAAGTGTAATGACCACTCCCCTCTTTGCGTTGGTTGATAGTTGAACGATTTATGAACCAAGGCTGTCTCGCAAAGGCGGGGCTGTCTCTTGTGTCGCATTATGTAATAACGGCTCTGACCGGCATGCACGGAGTCCTAAAACAAGCGCTCCCCAGCAGCCCGACTATGACCCGCCCCCGCGAACCAGAAACGGGAGCCAGTCTGACGGATAGCGCAGGAGAAAGCCAGGCTGGAGCTGCCCCGGGAAGTCAGGAGTCTGCCAGAGTCAACGCAGAACAACGCCATTTCACCACTCACTAAGGGAACAGCAAACTGAAGCTACAGGTACGCCGTGAGCCGCTGTTTTTGGCGACATAGTGTTTATTTCTCGTGAAAAAGCCGCTATTAGCGCAGCTAAGCTGTTAACCCAGGCCTGGGAACGGCCCTCAGGACCGGAGCGGTAGAAAGAAGCAGCAGACCGGCTCAGAGATTTCAGGACAGAGGGAGGCTGGGTCACCGTCCAGACGAGGCCCGTGGGGGCAGATGTCCACGCCTCCAGACGGGCCGTGTGTCTGTAAAAGAGGAACTAACTGATAATCTTTGCCAGTTTTGTCGCTGAGGGCTTCTTCTGAACTAATAATAGGATTGGCCGGCTAACGTTAGTGCCTCACGTTAACGTTGGTTAGCGTTTGTGTTAGCTAGCTCATTCATAGAGCCACTCAGACAAACTTCAGTGGCGACGAGCCTTTTTCGTTTATGGATTTAACTATCATAGCGGCTACTTGTAGCCGTGACCAGGCCACTGTTGAGTCTCCACTGTTAACATTTTTGTTGTAGAAGTGAGCTGGTCGTCGACATGTGCGCCTCATCTTTCTGTTTCATGGTTCACTTGATGGTAACGTGTGACTTATGAGCTAGCTGGGCTAACGCTAACTTAGCACGGGCGATTAAGGCTTCTTTTTCTGTAAAGTGCAGGATGTATCCATTAGTAGCTTTGTCTTGGTATAAGAACAGCTGCTATTACGTATCTTGGTTCAGTTTGTCTGCACAAGGCCGACGACTAGACATGACCTAGCATGCTGGGACATTTGGTACTCTACCATAGTGAGCTGCCCTTGTTCAACAGTGAGATGGCCTATCTCAAAGACAAGTCGAGGTGTTGTAACTTATTCTTGCTGCTGCAAATGAACGACAGTTGTGTTGGCAGCCCTACGACATTGCAACAAGGTGGTGACCACAGATGTGAAATATGTTAAACTGTCGCAACGTATCTCGATGGCATCTTTCTCTGAATTTAAGTACATTTCTGGAGATCATTAGAAATACTGAAAGGACCCAATTACCACCTGGAGAAATATGGCTTAGAGTCCATGAAAGTACTCCTGAGATCTCCCTTGTGGCATGGTGTCAGCTCCGTCTTGTTGGCATCTGCTAGCATCTTAGAGAACTATATGTAGATAATCTCTTATCAAGGGTGTGTTGGTTTGACTTGATTCAGTATGTACTATGCTCTCATGTTTCTTTGTTACACCCTGACCAGGAAGAACTGACAGTATTTCAGAGGTCTATTACGTGTTTGTTAATGTTTTGCATCATAACTGGATGCCTCACTGTGTACTTTGCTACTTTCTGCTTTCTGTTTATTACTGGCGTACTGATAACGCTGAATTGTCAGTTTGTTATCCTCACAGATTTACTATTCAGACAGATCTATCATCCTACCTATCACACCAAACTAGATTATTTTTGTTACTCGCATTCACTGAATAAGAGGTACTGAGAGTAAAAGAGTAAAAAACTTTACCTGAAAGGGGTTCCAGTATTAATGGATTTGGACAGAGAGACTCTTAATTTGTGTGTGTTACAAAGCTACTGTAACACACTTCAGGTTTATTGACGTACACTTATAGAACTTAGTTATTTAGTTAAAAACGTCATTATCATCAGTCATCACCTGATGTGTAATGATAACATTTTCATCCATTTTGCCCAGCTCTAGCATAGAACACACTGCGTGAATAAGTCAAACTTTCTTTGCTCTGCTGGATCAGTGATGTGATATTTAGTCAAGTATTGCCATCTTAAAGATGTTTAGTGTTAAGGGCTGCACAGGCTGCTTTTCAAGCACTGTCTGTGCTGCTTTTTGGGCCTGATAGATATCAGGAGTTCCCTCTCTGTCCACGCCTGCCAAATCAGGAGGCCTGGCCAGCCAAGTGGCTAGATTCCGGGGAGCCAACAGCCCGAGAGGGCTTTGTCCTCCAGGCTCATTTTGATGCTGGGACAAGGCTCAGGGTGCACAAGGAAACTCATGCACCCTCCATTCTGAGGCCTGGGACTGAAAGAAAGCAAGCAGGCCTCAAACTTTTACACCACTTACTCCGCCCATACTTGATATGCCAAGAAGCCGTGTTGCTTTAAGAGTTATTTCACTGTTTCGCTTTTCTGACATGGTGGTTTCCTGGAAGATGCAATACATGTGATTTTGTGTCCACCTAAAATTTAGGAGTTAAAACTTTGCAACTCAGTTGTGTGCAGTGTGTATGTAGTACATACTGTACGATGACTTCTCATGTCTTGGGTCTTGTTGTATAAAACTTTAAAAGTGGCCCTGCTGGTTCATGTCCAGGTTTAAGTCATAATCCTTAGGCCACTGAAAGGCTTTCTGGTCTTTGCATGCTGCTCATTAGTTTTTAATCGCGGTATGGGTTTTGACTGTCTGCTCAGTTTGCACAGTGCTCTGTAGACCAACAACATATTTTTTTATGAGTTTGTCCCCAGCTGTAGCCTATCGACTGTGGAGGAATGCATGCTCTTTGACACAGATGCCACACAGACACATCAGAGGAACTGAGGTGGATAGGCATCTGATGTATAAGGCAAACATCCCTAATCGGCCAGCAAGATCAGCCAATCAAATGGCTTCGTCTAAGTCAAAGCTCTTAAAAAAAATGTTACACAAGTCTTAAGCTTTATGCTCAGAGGAAAAGCCTGTTTTTTTTTTTTGCTTTTTTTTGAAGGCAAAATAGTTTTTCAGAATAAGATAAGTCAAATGTGAAACATAACAGGCCTGGTGCATTTTTGTGCATGTTGTGGAGGATGTAATGAGAGGTTTTCGAGGTGGGAGTGAAACAGGGTCAACATTACATTATAGGGCTAAGCCTGCTAGTCCTCAGGAAGCCCTACTGTGGAAAGTTATTCTTAAATGTATTATCATGGGTAATCTGTTTAATCCAAATTACTAAAGAGGTCCGCTCTACGACGCTGACTCCTCCGCTGTATCACTGCCACAGATCTAGGGTATAGGATGGGATTGCGCAGCACACCAGGTCACTCGGTGCCGATGCTACTCTGTATTGTTGACAACACAATGCTGCTGTCGTCACCCAGAGTTTAACTTGTCCCTATTTTCAAAATGGTGGGTTTATTTTAGTAGTAAGTGAATACGGTTGCACAAGACATTGCTGTGTTATTTTGGACACTCTCCAGTGTTTTCAAAAGATGTCTATATATTTGTCAGGATTGTTAGCACTAATATTGACACTGCCTCTTACAAAATTGCAGTACCGCCTCAGTGACTGTCACATCAAACATGCCATCTAGGGTGTAGCCAGGTGGAATAAACAGAAAAAAACAGGCCTATGTGCTGCAAGAAAAAGTATTCAATCAAAACAGGATAATTGATATTCACATGTGTAAAATTGATGAGTAACTGTTGCTTTGACAAAAAAAAGTCCACCTCATCTTAACAGGAGGCATTTCCTCCCTCCCAAGAAATGTTTTTTGTGGCTTCAAGTGAGCAATAAGATGCATTGTGTCTCAAATAATTACTGCTTTATCTCCATTGATTCCACCCCAGTTCATTCTTACTGCGTAGCCCTGAGGGGACAACAAATAGTTCCTAAGAATATCTTTGGCAGATGCTTAACTGATGAAGTTTCAGGACCTCTTGACCCTGTAAACTTTGCCTGCGATGGAAGAACGTCCCCTCTCATGGTGTAAAGTAGGCAGGCCAAACCGCAGCTGCAGCAGACCTCAGCGGGTGACACTTGCATGTGGGTGTATTTTTGCCTCGTGCAAATCCATCCTCATATGAGTCTAGACCACCATGTCGTCCTTCTGGCGGATGAAAGAGGGAAGTGACTAAATGAGACAGTGAGCCATCTTCTTTTTAGCCGAGTTGCCTCTCTGGGATATAATAGGTCTCTTGACCTATTTTGTCCCCTTTTTAAACCAATGTGAGTGAATTTGATGCTTTTATTTTTCTCTAATAGCTTTTTCGTATCTGGGTCTTACCAAGCCATGCGTCCTATAGATGGGCCTTGTTGTCTATGAACCTATATAAAGAGGGAGGCTGATAAGCTGTGTAGCTGGGGTAGTGTTATCTAATTGGATCATATCACTAAGAGAGGACAGGGTGTCAGCAAGAGTCCTCTCACTTGCACCCTCTTAGCACTGTTGATGTACTAACACCTCCATTACAGTCTTAACCAGTTTCCTTTGTTGCTAGAAATCTGTTACCATAGTGTCATACATACAGCATATGTAAAATATTAGCAGATACATGCCATGTTGTGGATTGGAGCAGGTCTACTTGGTGTGGCTAAAGGCCTAAGCTAAACTTGTTTGTTTTTTCTTTCTTTCTCCTCCTCTTCAGAATGGCGGTGGATATCTACGACTCTCAGTACCTGTTCATCCTGGCCCCTTCCCTGGTCATTGCCCTCATGTTCCTCTTCTTCTGGCTCTTCATGAAGGAAACCTCCTACGACGAGGTGCTGGCCAGGCAGAAACGTGACCTCAAGATACCACCATCCAAGCCAGACACCCGTAAGAAGAATGAGAAGAAGAAGAGCAAGAAGAAGGAGAGTGCCAGTGGAGGAGGCGGCGGAGGTGGTGGAGAGTCGGAAGAGGATCTTCGGGATTTTGATGTGGCTGATGGTGCCAACATCTCTACTCTGGAGGCAGAGGAGGAACCTGCACCAGTGGCTACTCCAGATCCTGCTCCACCAACACCTGCTGCCTATGTGCCTGTTTCAGTGTCAACAGAGGCTCCTTCTGGACTGAGGGAGAGAAAGAAGAAGGAGAAGAAGGCTGCCAAGGCTGCTGCTGCTGCTGCTGCTGCTGCCGCCGCTGCTGCTGCCGCTGCTGTGGCTGCAGCTTCCTCTTCAGAAGAGCCAGAAGTGAATGGCTCCAAGCCGGTCAGCCGAAAGACAGAGCTACCTCTGGCTGCGAGCAAACAGTCCAGCCCTCCCTCTCCCCAGCTTGAGATTCAGGTCCAAGTCCAAGCTGCTCAGGCTCCTGTTCAGACTCACACACCTCCCCAGATCTCTGGCAAGAAGAAGGAGAAGAAGAAACAAAAAGCAGAACCTGGTGGGTAGCCAAGAGTACAGTTAAAAGTGGGGGTGCTGCTTAGTTTATTTTGGAATACATGGGAATTGCTCTTTTATTCAGTACATTTCGCTTAAGTTACAGTGGGAATTAGCAGAAAAATGTGAGACAAAAGGTTACTCATAGCTGCCACATCCCCGAGTTACGAGGTTTAGTCCATTAGCAGTAATTATTGTTGAATATCTGTCATCATCCCATAACTGTCCCTTTCTAGTGGAGGACCAGCAGCCAGATGTTAAGGTTGAGCAGGCTCCAGCTCCAGTGAAGAAGGAGGCTCATATTGTGGCTGAAACCAAAGTTCTGGACGGTGCAGCTCCAAGCACTACCAGTGGCAAGAAGAAGAATTCTGCCAAGAAACAGAAGACCGAGCCTGGTAATGATCATGCAGGGGTCCCACATGCTAAATTATATCTCAGTTTTTTGAAAATATCAGGATTTGCTCAAATAGAAGCCTGAACTTGTCACCTTTTTAATCAACTCATTTGTTTTCTCAAATCCAGTAGATGAAGCCCATGTTCTGGCTGACTCAGCCACTTCTGCCAACCACCAGGTAGCCCATAATGACGACGTGCCATCCAAAGGAAGCGGCAAGAAACAGAAGAATGAGACCGACAAAGGTAAGAGGAGAGCAAGCCCATATAATAAGCCATACCATAACATGCTTAATTGCTTAATGCTTAATTGCATCCCCTATGTTGTGTGTTTTAACAGAGAACACAGAGGTCAAGCTGAAGGAGCTGCTCTCTGGTCTGTCCAGCCTGGCTCTGTCAGAAGCCGAGGCTGTCAGTGTGATGAGCGTCCTCCGAGAGAAGAGCCCTAATGCCTTAGATGCCTGGCACAAAGTGAGATATTAATAAGCGATAAATTAGAATTTGGTACTCTTGATAAGTGACATTTGCATTTGGCAGGAGACCTGGTATTTGTAGTTGGACTCGCTGTTCTCACTATTTCAATTTTATGTGTGTCTCCACCAGTCTGCAGCTCGACCTGACCCAGCTGCACAGGAACGAGAGAGACTTCTTACAACTCTGCAGGAGGAGGCATCCATTGCCAAGGACAAAGTGAAACAGCTCAGCCAGGTTTAGATCTCCAAGTTCTACTAAATATATTACATGATATGAACAATGATTTATTCAAGACATATTCTTGGTATTGCAGGAGTAATTCTATTTGCTTCAGAGAGGACCTTCATATACCCTCTTTCTTCTGTGCCCTAGGAACTTCAGGTTGAGAAGCAAAAGACAGGCCGGGTAGAGGCCATGATGAGAGAGCAACGAGCAGCCATGGAGAAAGAACTGGGGGGCATGCAGGCCAAAGCACAGGGCAGCTACCAGGAGCTCCAGACCATGCAGATAAAGGTGAGGATTTATTGTAGATTTATGGATTAATTCACTTGTTTCCAATTCTGTTCTTTTTATTATAAATGTATTGGTTGTATTGTGACTCTAAGAAGAGTGCTGTCCAATACTGCAAGGGGAAAATGTGAACCCAGACCTTTTGGCATTCTTATCAAGGCTGCATGGAGAACAAATCCTGTCATTTATATGTAGTTCCAGCAGGTGAGGGAGCAGCTGGAAAGCCAGATCACTCGACTGCAGCAGGAGAACGGCATCCTGAGGGACGCAGTCAGCTCTGCCACCAATCAGATGGAGAGCAAGTCAGTGCTACACCACAGTGGATAGTATACCACATGGCCCTATTGATCACACACTTCATACAGATCTTCATGCTTGTCCCATCTGTACAGCTTGGAGAAACGCTCACAGTGATCCAACTCGTATTAGAATTTCAGCTTCTTGTCTTTTCATTTTCGCTCAGATATTATCCTCCATTTTTTTTTCATGTGCTCACATTAAGGCAGAGATGCATCCTGATGGTTACACAATGTGAAATGCCCCATAAAGGCTATTTGTTGCTTGTTTCAATAACAGCATCCTAGAATAATATCCCTTCAACCATTCTCACATCACTCATTTGTGTTTCTGTGCATGTGTTGCTTGACAGGAATTCAGCAGAGCTGAACAAGCTGCGTTCCGAGTACGCAGGACTGATGAAAGAGCTGGCAGACAACAACAGCAAGCTGCAGCAGGAGGAGCACCAGAGGAAGTCACTGGAGGTCAGCTACAAGCAGAACGTGTCCCAGCTGGAGGTACGCTAATCCAGATGCACAATGTGTTTATTTAGCCTGTGCTTCAGTTTCCCCCAGCAGAGACAAAAATGAACGGAGCTGTGCACAACCTGGGCAGGCTATGCAGCTTCAAATCTGGTTAGCGGGTGTTCTAGCATTATAAGGGAAATGGGAGGAGGTTGTAGTGGAAGTCCTGGGGAGGGGTGTGGGAAATAGAACCTGGGTTGGGAGGACGGATCTGGCTTTGGAAGCTGGAATGTTTGAGGCTTTGTGCTGTGCGTAAACAACACTTTCCTGCTAGACACCCTGATCAGCCTTTCCTGTCTTTCATTGCCCACAATCAAAGATGGAAATTTAAGTCGCTGGCTCTACACAGACGAGTCTCAGCAACAAACTTGAGAGCCATGACAAGAGCTAAGATTTTCATAACAAAAAACCATTTATTTTTGTAGTCTGCAGCATGTTTTATGAATTGTCCATTAACTTAGTTTGACCGATTCAGAGCTTTGAGGAGTACAGGCTTGCTGAAATTCAGGTGGCCTTTATGCAATCTACCTCCTACATTAACCTTACAATAGTGATATTGTCAGTGAGAGGAAAGAAGATGAATCAATGTCATTTGTTATCTTACCTGGTGTAGTGTGGCTGTACACTTCCAAGCGTAGGATCTCAATTCTCACTCATACCACCCCTGACAAAATTTTTAGAAGCATTTGTTTTCTAGTACGTGTGGGAGAAAAATGTTCACCAGATCGGATGCATCTCTCCATCCCCAGGCCCAACTGCAGGACGCTAAGCGACGGTGGGAAGAACTGCAGAATTTCCTCCACAATGTCAATGCTGAGAGAGAAAAACTTCAGGCTTCAAAACAAGGTGATAAAACATCACAAGACAGTTTAAAAAAAAATAAAAAAAAAAAAAAAAAAAAAAAAATAGAACCTTTAACTTGAGGCTTCTGCCACATTAAAGTGAGTCATGAGGCTACAGTCAGAAACTGAATGTGTTTGTATGTGCGCATGCAGAGCTCCACAGCCAGCTGCTGGCCGTTGAGACAGAGGTGAACAACAAGAACAAGGAGATCCAGACCTTACACAGCAGCCTAACTGAGGCCATGGTGTCCAAGGAGCGGCTGGAGCAGAGAGTGATGGAGCTTATGTCCCAGCACAGTATGCCTGATGATTCAATGCAGGCCCGTGTTCAGGTGAGCTGCCACAACATCATCAAAATTTGAAGGATCCCACTTTATATAGATGATTTGCTATATTGGATCTGTCACATTGTGCTGTGCACATCTTAGTGCTCTGAAGTGTTGATTCCACATTGAGATGCAGAGTGAATTTCTACGTGAAACACTGCAACACACACTTCTTGTATACACTAATACAGTCTGTGTTTAACAGGACCTTATGAGTGAAAACAAAAGCCTTCAGATCCAGAATGAGAGCATGCAAGCCCAGATCTCCTCACAGGTATATTTGTCAACCTCATTTACCTATGTGTAGTCAGATAAGATGCCCACCTGCATAACAGTGCATGTATGTAGGCTAATAAGATTTCTTTTCATTTAGGCCACACATGTCTCCCACATTGAGGAGCTACAGAAGCTGTGAGACATTTTATATATTTTTTTTAACCTTTTCAGACACACCGATTGTAATAAAAGTTATACTGTTGAGCGCATTTTTCATGTGCTCTCCCATCCCTTCCCTTGTTCCTTTCAGATTGGCTGAAAAGGAGCTGCAGAGGAAGAGTCTGGAGGATTCTCTTAACGCTGAGAGGAGCAGTGGGGCCAGTAGAGAAACTAACATGCAGGTATAGTCACACAAGCACTAGATTATTATACTAACATAGCATTGGTTCATTAGTCTGCAGGAATTTGGTAATCATGTAAACCTGTTGTGTTGAGAGGGAATATTACACCATCCTGGCAGGAAGAGGGCATGTTGGTGCAGATATTTTGGGCTCAGATGGCAGAAGTTATTTTAAGACAGAATTGTGAGCACTATGTCATTGTTCAAACCTTTGCACAGTTTGTCCAAACCTGAATAATCTTGGCTTAATACGTGTCAACTTTTCCCTGTCTCCTGTGGTTTCCTCTGTAGGCCTTGCACAATGAGAACTTGTCACTGAAGGCAGACATTCAGAATCTGCAGGCACAGATTTCTGATCAGGTATGCTATGTACCTTGACTGATTTTCAAATTTAAAGTAGTCCTATGTGATCATGTGTTCTCTTCTTTGACGCTCTGTTTACCTTTGACTTTCCCCGTACAGACTGCCTCCCAACTGGCTTTGGATCAGTTCCAGCAGAGGTGTGTGAAAACTGAACATATCTTGAATACATCAGCTGGTTAGGCTTGCCTAACTAATGAGCCACAATCAATAATGAATGACGTTGAAAAAAATTGTTTCCTACCCAGTGTACGGGAGAAGGAGGAGAACATGAAAACCGTAGAGGGCCTGCTAGAGAAGGGGCTGATTGAAGTTGCCAACAAGGCGGAAGAAATCAAGGTGTGTTTTTTTTCCTCTTGTTTAAAAAGGGACTGTTGTGCATAGCCTCAAGGAACAACTGATATGCAACTGACATGCTACCTCACACACACCCACATTTGACTGACATCAGCTTGCTTTCAGTGACTCTCTAGCGATTTCTCTACTTGCTTGATTATCTCTAACCCAGGGGTGTCAAACTCAATCAAAGAAAGGGCCAAAATTTAAAACACGGTCTAAGTCGTGGGCCAAACGGGCTCAGCATTTAGTGAAGACTCTAAAAGTGACTCTTTATTATAGTATATAATATAATATAATAATAATAATAATAATATATTTTATCCAGAAATATGAATTTAAACAGCCAAACTTCAACAACTTTTCCTCAATAAAATAAATAGAATTTTAAATAATTTTTTTCTTTTTTGTACTATCCTGATGTTTTGTCTCATAGTGTCGTCTTATATTTATATTCTTTAATTATGGCCACATCAGCTCCACAAACAAGACACACAGGTTCACCTGCGACAGACTGCTTTGAAAGTCTCTGTTTTCAAAGTGCACTTTTCGTTTAGTCATTTATTTTGGGGGGGCTAGCTTAAGTGTCGCTATAACAGCGCTGACTGATGCATTGATCTGCTGATCGGTGTGTCATTATACCTGCGGGAGGAGGGGCTGCTGCACGGGTCCTGACTAGCGCAGCAGCTGTTCAGTGCATTGTGGGATTTGTAGTATTAGAGGTGAGAGTGCTGTTTACCGACGGGCCATTCTTAATAGTCACATGAAATTATCTCGTGGGCCGTATATAATTGTATCGCAGGCCGGATGTGGCCCGCGGGCCTTGAGTTTGACATGTATGCTCTAATGGGTGAAAAAAATCTTTAAGTAATTTCATTCCCTGATGCAGGCTGTGAGGGAAGAGAATGATGCACTTAAACAAGAAATGGATGCCATTAAGAGAGAGAATGCAGAACAGGTGAGTTGTTTAAAATCTTTATTTAAAAAGTAGTTGCTGTGTTTTCCCACCTTATTCTGTATTTATTTGTTTCTCTTCTCCTAATTACAGGCATCTTCAGAGTTGATAGTGGAAGAACTCCAGAGCAAGTAAGATCAATTAAGTTGTCTTCAGTATAAAAGGATCATAACAGTGTAGTATTATTAAGTCTTGTGTTAAATAAGCCCCATCCACAACACACAAAGACGCATGGATAAATCTAACTTTAGTTTCAGTAACACTAGACAGTCAGTGGCGGCAGCTCTGCCAACTAGCAGTAACTGATGTAAGTCATAATTACATGTTATGAAACCAAAGGCTACTACTTAAAGGCTTCCGCTGCCATGAGAGGCTGTGTAGTGTATTGTTAAATGTCTTCGCTTGAACAGTTATGTACAATGAACCCCTTTTTTTTTTTTTTCTTCACGTAGGATCCAAGAGAAGGATGTGAAGCTAAAATCAATGGAGGAGGGTCTACAGGCAGCGCAAGACGGCAGCTTCGCCAGAGAGAAGACAGTTGAGGTGTGTGAGTTTCCAAATCAGTGAAATACTGGGTTTGCACATTTCAAATGCAGCTCCTTCTATTGTTCACATGATATTGTCCTAGTTTGAGCTTGCGTCTGAAGCCGTTTTTTTCTCGCAGGCTCTGGAGCAGCAGTTGGCTGCCCTGCAGGCAGAGATGGAGCAGCTGAGACAGAAGGAGACGCCAGAGGAGCTGACCAGTCCTGGTACCCAGCTCCAAGAACTCCAGGCTCAGTAAGTGAACCCCACACACTCCACCACGCAGTCCTCCAGCATAGCCCTCGCAAATCAGACTAATGATGGGCACATCTGACCCACAGGCTAGCAGTAAAGGACCAGGAGATCCAGATGCTGCAGGCTGAGCTGGAGGCAAGGACTAAGGATCTGAGTGAGAAGATGGAACTGGTGCATCAACAGGTGAAAAAAAATGCTCGCCAAGTGCAAATGTGACATTTTATGGTCTGAATCAAGAGAATTTGGTTGGGTATAAAATACTTTATCAAGAAAACATAAAAGAACAGCTGTGATTCAGAATGGACAAAGGTGTTGATGTGATGTGTCTGTTTCTATGAAGGCCAGAAGAGATAAAACTGACACTCAGTCCTAATTTCAAGTGAGTCTTTTTTTTTTTTTTCCCTCCTCAAATAGCAGTCCCACACAGCAGTGCCAAGCCCAGAGATTCTTACATCGTGAGTAATGTTGCATGCCATCATAACGTGCATATTTTTCACACATGTTTTCAGTTCAAACAACCATAATTTTCATAATGCGTCATTATGTTGTTGTATATCAGGTTGTCAGAGAAGGAGAAGCAGGTCTCAGATCTGCAGGCTGAGCTGGCTGAGCTGAGGGACTCCCTGGAGCTTCATAGGAAGAAGAACAACGTAGGTTTCCCACAGCGCTGACCTCAACTATGTAACAGCAGGAATGGCACTGGTTTAAAGGCCTGCAAGACATTGCACTCCACTCTCCCTCTCCCTTTGTGTGGTACCCCAAAACACTCCCCTCACACTGGCGTTGCACACTGCATACATCCATACTTCCTGTCGTCCTCTGCCACTTAGTCTCTCTTATTTTGCGTTTTGTTCTTTTTAAACAGATTTACAAAGAAATCAAATAGAAAGCATTGTTTAGCTGCGGTTGTGTTCTCAACATGATTATACACATCAGTACAGATGTCTATTTTGATTTGGATTGCTTAAGCTCAGTGTTGCATAACAGGGCTTCCAGCCTACTCTTGTTATGCTTGCCGTTGGCCATGACTGTTTCAGCTAGCTTGTCTGTGCTTGTGGGTGATTCAGAGCATTAGAAACTCGCCTACCTTTTATTTTCGAGAGAGGCATATTTGATTTGATATACTTATGTGGACTTTGTATTTTCATTTTTGTATCTACCCAGCATCTCCAGACATTATTACTTTAATTTGAATAGAAAATACCCACAGAACATTGTTGCTATACATATCTCGCGTACCGTGCATGTTGCCTTTACCCCACACGAGGTGCGAGACTGGGACTCTGGAGGCTATTCGTTCATACTTATTTTTAGTGGTTGGAGCATGGGTGAAAAGCAGAGCATAGTAATTTTAAAATGAGAATGCATTTCGGTTTGTTCTGTTACTCTACCAGTCTTTATTTGAGGGTCACTGATTGCATTTTCCCCGAGGCTGAACTGAAAGTAGTATTTCTCTGGAACTGACCAAAACAGGAGCTTCGGGAGAAAAACTGGAGTGCAATGGAAGCTCTGTCAGCCACCGAGTCCATGCTTCAAGGGAAACTCAGCAAAGCTGTCAAGGTTCGACACCCCACCTCAGTCTGCTTCACTCTAGTTCCAATCTGATGCATCCCCCCCCCCAAAAAAATGCTGTTTTTTTTAATGTTTTTTTTCTTTACCATAATTGACCCAGTGAGATTTCTTTTCCACCACCATCCATAACAAAGCTGCATACTCATTTACCTCTCTCTCGCCCCTCCCCTCTGTTGTTTGGCCTCAAGTTTCCAATTGGCTGTGTGTTGAGCTGTTGAACTAAGCTGTGGAATCTCAGACCTCATTCATTTAACAAATATTGGTTTCTTCGGCAGATACAGTTTGCTGTAAGCTCTGAAATATAAAAGATTTCTTCCTGCCTAAAGCACAGGCTGATGCTTGGAAATGAGTGTGCAGTGACTTAGAAATTATTTCACTAGATGTCATTAGATTGAGACTCATGGCAATCATTTTGCAGCTTCCTGTCTTTTTGTCACGTGACTCATTTCTAGCATGTTTTCCCCCCCATTCTGATTTGTGGCATCCATACTGTCAATATCACCAGTTAATCAGTCAATGAAAATCTGTTTTGAAAATCTATTTTGAAAATCTATTTAAACGTTTGTTCTTTTTAAAGGAAGTGTGATCATTCAAAATTTTTAGTGAATATGCAACCCTGTGTACTCACAACTGAATCATCTCTGTTCTCTATCAGGACGAACAAATGTAACTAAATATAAAGAAAAACCTACAGTGTATTTCTCGTAGTTGCCGGTCCCTTCTTGTAGACATAGCAGAGTACCAGATAGCTGATCTATTAACAGTCACAGTGACGTGTGTATATTTGCCCTCCTCCCCCTACATTAGGGAAGGGTACATGCTGAACTGACAGCACAGCAGCTGCTCGTCTGCCATCCGAGTACAGTAGAAAGCACCTTCTCAGAGCTGAGCCTGGGAGTTCCTTGGCAGCTGTTGTGTACTGTCAGCGCACGCCGGTTGTATTCAACTCTACACTTGTCTCAGAGCTGCCTTGTGACACAGTGTGTTAATGTGAATAGCGGTTAGAGTGCCAGCTGGCTAGTACTTGGCATACATTCTCCCTTCAGGCCTCAGAGTGACAGTGCATGATGCTAGCCTATTGTGGGAGGACTGATAGCTACCTTTTTTGTTTATTGAAGAGTTCTAAGGTACTTTGTACAATTCTTTGAAAGCAGATTGATGTATTTGTGCTTGCTGGAGGACTGAGGCATGTGATGTGCTCTGAATCTGAGGTTGCTGACACTTGGTGTAGGTGTGGCCAATTGAAAGATGCTGATGTTTTCTGTGGGTAATTGGAAATAGGAGTGAGACAGCAATTATACTAATGTTCCAAATGATCATTCAAGAATATGTTAAATGGACCATTCCTGTGACATTGATTCTCATGTGGCTCGATGGATGACAAGATAATGGAGAGCAGAATGAGGAGGAAGGAAAGGCGGCGGTCATATCTGCTCTGACGACCACTGGACCTTGTCTTCGATGCGATTGAACCATTTGAACAGCCAGTGCTCAATCTCCTCTCCTCTTTTTTTTTTTTGTCCTTTTCCTCTTTGCCCCCTTCCATCGTCTTGTAGGAGAACCAAACAGCACTGGCAGTGTGTCAGGCTGAGTGTCGAGATGTTCTGCACAGACTTCTGCCCCATGTGCCTCTGCCCAGTGAGCAGGTATGTGTCATTTATACCTCCATGCTAATTGTATTTGAATACATTCTGTTGCATTTCTCCCCCTGTGTCAATGTGTCACTGAGGTTTCTCTGTACTCTTCATCTCCTATTTCTTATAGAACCATCAGGAGTGGCTGCAGACATTTGAGAGGGCAGTAGCTGAAAGCTCATCTCCACAATCCACCCCTGCATCAGGGGACTCTAAGGTAAATAAAGTGGAAATGTGAATGTAATAAAAACAAAAACAAAAAAAACATCTTCCCTCCTAGTCTGAAAGTATCTTCAGCAACAAATACTTCTTTCTCTTCCGCTAGGAACTAGAGGAGAAGCTGAAAGAATCTGAGGAAGCCCAAAGGATTTTACAGAAAGATTGCGAGACTTACAAGAAGGTTTTAGCAGAGACGGTGAGATAAGGTTTTCATTTTAACATTTGTTGCTCCTTAGTGGGATCTCTTGCCAAACTCAGCTGTCATTCCTGCTGCATCCACAGGAGGGCATCCTGCAGCGCCTCCAGAACAGCGTGGAGCTGGAGGAGTCTCGCTGGAGGGTGAAGCTGGAGCTGTCGCAGGGAGAGCTCAGAGAGGTATGTGTTCAGGTTTAGCAGGAAACAACTCCCAGATTGAATACAAATGACTGAGGTGATGTTTTATTGCACAGTGTTCGCGTTTCACTGCATCATTCTCCTGTCTCTTACCTTAGATGAGCCAGAAAGTCACAGTTCTGGAGCAAGAGATTGAGAGACTAACTGATGGAGCAGAGTTGGAAAATGTCAGTCCTCTTGAAACGCAAACCTCAAACCAACACTCACATTTCTTCTAAGACTGTAGTCTCAACTTCAAACATTCTGCCATTTTAACTTGCAATCGCCTCAGTCTAATGTGTGTCTGACCCTCCACTGTGCCCTGTAGCTGAGAAGAGAAAAGCAGCACTTGGAATCCGAGTTGGAGAGGGCGGAGCGTGAGAGTGCCACCTATGTAACAGAAGTCAGAGAGGTGAGCAGAAACATGACTTCTTCAACCTCGTAACCCTCACTCATCATAGTGGTCAACCACAAGAGGCTAAAGAACGTTGTGTGTCACATCAATGTCCATGGTGTGTTTTTCTGTTTTGATGTATTTGTGACATCTTGTATTGGTTTTTTTTTTGTTTGTTTTTTTTGGAGCGTATGAAATCAAACACAGGCTTTAAAGTTTGAACCGAAAGTATGCCTGGCTCACATAGTCAGCTCCAGCAATGACTTAGTTACACCTTTCACCAGACTAACTAAATAGTAGGAGCATTTTTGTCATACGGCCTGATCCGCTCATGTCATCGCATAGACTGTGTGCTCGTAGTACTGTCCTGGACCGACTCCCACAGACTCCCATTAAACACATCATCTCAAACTTAATTTCAGCTCAAAGATCTCTTGACTGAATTGCAGACCAGACTTGATGGCTCATATACAGAGGCTATCAGACAGAATGAGGAGCTGAATTTGGTAAGCGTTGCTCACCCTCTAGCTAGAGCTCCTTTTTTTTAAAACCTATCCCTTGTCGCACTCAGCAGTGGCCACGGGACGGGGTTCTCCATCTTCTGCAGCAGTTGGGTCATCATCCATAACCTCAGTCAACGTGCTTACTCAACCCTTAACTTCAAGAACAATTTCTCTGATTTTTCTCAGGAATGTGACTTCGTAAAGAAGCAAAAAAATCAGAGGTTGAGAATGATGACTCATCTTCATAAGACTAACTCTCCCTCCTCTACACTGGCACTTCACTTCATGTCACTTTGCCATGTAGGGCATCTAACAAATGGCTTACTAGTCAACTAGCCTTGCTTCTGCACTACAGAGTCCGAAATATGCTCCATTTTGTGCATCTTCAGTTTTAATGTTACTCACAACACACCTTGAACTGCACACTGTCACTCCCTCTTCAGCCCTGTTGTGTCTGTTTTGTCTCGCTGTCTATGTCTTGCCATAATGTCACTGAAGGTTTTCCTTTCATCTTTGGGACGCATTTATTAGTTTTTTAAAACAATATATTGTCAGCGTTTGACTGATAATGGTACTATCAAAAACATGAGTAGTTCAACAAACACAGAATCGCCAATCTTTGACTGCAACACATTACTACATTGCCTGGCACCAATCAAGAGGAAACGGGAAAAAACGACTGCTGTAGTGGTAACTTTCCAGAGATGTACAGTCCTGTTTCAGAGCATCATCAATCACTGTTCTGAGCTGTAAATTATCAATCTATCACTCAAACTGGACTTCCCACATTGTGATTCATCCTCTCACCACTACCTGTAGCAACATGTCCGCACCAGAGCAGCAGCTAATTTTACACAGCGCTAATTTTGGTTTGGACATGGCCTTAGTGGGACAAGCAAAAACTGTTAAATCTGTGCGAATGTTGAGCACTAACGTACCCATTTAATTCAGGCAATGTTGGCAGGAGGCTCTGAATAAATGCTCTTTGTCCACATGCAATGCTAAATTGTAAATGGGATTCATGGGTGTCACCGCTGTAGGACATATGCTGAGGGTCTGTTTTCATTCCAGCTGAAAACCCAGCTCAGTGAGACTCTGTCCAAGCTGGAGACGGAAGAGAACGAGAGGCAAAAGGTGGCTGGTGACCTGTATAAGGTAAGAATGTTCACTTGTTTTTTTTATTGCACTGCTGATCACAGTCCAACTCCAGGCCACATTGTTAACAAGTAGAACTTTGTGGTCCTTAATCAAGGCCCAGCAGTCTCTTGACCTGATCCAGGGGGAGCTCTCAAATGTGACAGACAACACCGATGACCTGATAGAGAATAGCAGTCTGTCATCACAGAGAGTAAGTGTGGGGCACATGGGGAGTTGTAACAGTTGGTGGTGTGACTTTGCATGTATGGTAATTAGGTGGATACGTTGCACTCATTCTCACTCATTACACGCCATTCTGTCTCTTACAGGAAGAGATTGACAGAAAGGAGAAAATGACTGCAGGACTGAACCAGACAGTCAGAGAACTGCAGCAGCTGCTACAAGGCGTCAGCCGGCAACTCACCAAGGGACACGAAGGGGTAAGGAGTGTTCCTGCGCTGTTCTTACCGCCTCAAAAAACAACGTCATTGTCCTTTCTTTCCATTGCAACAGTATATTTGTTGGGGATTCTGAACGTGGTGCATTTCTGATTCCCTCCAGGAGGCTGACAAAGATCTGCCCAAGGTATAGTGAGAGGAGGATAGACCCCCACGCAGTCACCCTGACTGCACCACAGAGACCACCTTTTACCTTCGGTCTCATCACTACCACCGTCACACCATACTGTCACACCCAGCCACCCCCTTTCCCCAACCTCCGTCACCCCACCTGTACTGTAGGCAGCCTCCAACGGACTGTGGCGACCACTCCCGGTCTCACTGTTGGCCATAAAGGAGCAGGCAGAGGTTACTGTTAATTCCAAACACTCCTGACACTGTACCAAAACACACTACTCTGCTCCCACCACATTCCTCCTCTTCAGCAGCATCGCCAGTTAATTTTTATTCTAAACTTAAATATGACATCCAACATAATTTAAACTGTGTGCAACCATTCCTCTGTTTAAAACATTTGTATTTTTCAGTGAAATTCTTTTGAATACTACAGTAGTATGTTGTTTATTTGTCAAGAGAGGGCAGTGATACAAATTTCCAACTTGATGGAACAACCTTGGGGTTTTCAGTCCTTTTTTTTCTTAACTTAAAGACATGTATTGTTTAAGTGTACCAGTTAGGACCTGCTGAAATACACTATGTTGTTGATCTGTTTGCCTCCTGACCAGAAAACTATCACAAAGCGTGCATCATCATGCATTCATGAATTCATAGCTCCGTGCATACCTTGGCTCAGTATTGGGTGGGAGAAGGGAGATCAGAAGGGGTCTCAGCATATCAGAAGGGTCAATACGTGACTAACTATGGAGATGCATGGACAAATTGTAGTCAAGTCTGTACTGCAGCTCCAGAGAGAAGGGAGTCTGTGACCCTGGCTGTGGAAAAGAGAAGGCCAGGTCAACAGTGTTAGAGGTTTTTAATCCTTCTGCAACTATTCTAGGAATAAGCGTCCCATATCATCTGTAATCAACACTCGCTATATTGTTGCTAAGTTCATTAACACTGAAGATTTTGTTCTTTTTGTAACAGGTGATGTTAATAAAAGGATGCTTGATAAACCTGTCCAGTGTCCTGATGTTTCTTATTCTTCCACTGCACTTCTTTCTCCCTACCACTGTGCGGCAGCGAACAACCTTAGTTGAAGTTTCAAGTTGATTTGATTCATAGCCTGGAAAAACGGACTGCGCACAGGGAAACTACAAAGCTCCTGCTCATGAAGCTTTCGCCGGCAGGTACATTCTGCTTGGCGAAATCTTCACCTGACTCATGTACACAGTACACACAATGTTTTGTATGACTGTAGAGAAGCTGACACTGCAGCCTCAATTATGGAACATTTGGGGTGTGACCAGTTTCCTGTGATGGCGACATGCTGTATAATCCCTCAGAACAGGAGATTGTTTTCTCAGCTCCTGCATGAGATTTCACAGAATATTTCCCATCAGTAAGATGTGAAAGGAACTGATAGCTGAAATAATCAAAAGCTTACCAAGGCCAGCTTGGCTGTTGGGGGGTGGGGGGGATAATATCACTCTGTTGTAGTCATTGTTTGCTGTGAGTGGCTGAGTGTGAAAGTATATTGTAAGCCCAGATGGTTGGTTGTGGGTTTTTTTTGAAGTTTTTCATGTTTCTTAACCACCGCCAGCTTTGTTTTATTGAAAGAATAAATGCGGGTTCAGTGTGACTGGACCTGACTTGATTTTTGGCATCTGCACAGAAAGCTCTTGCTCTCATCTTTTGCATGTTAAAAGGCCTTTAAAACAACAGGACTGTTGTGCTGGTGTGGTGGAGGGGGGGGTGTGTGTGTCAGGTCAGAGGCGCGAGCAACATGGGATCAGCACATTCCTCACATTCTCCCACACTGTCATGCTGCAGTCAGCTGATTGGAGATCTGGCTTTTACCTTCATGGAAACGTCGCGACGAAACAGGCGCCACTGTATCTTCAACATACTCGTCACTAACTGGAGCACACAGGGATCGCCTTTCACAGCTTGCTGCTGGAGGCTGCTGTTGTTCCTTATGTACTCGGCCCCATTATAGAGTTCATTCCCATAATACAGTTGTGCTTTTAAATGTCTTGATTGCTCTGAATAAAATAAGCTGGATAGGATAGGATAGCACTTTATTAATCCCTTGGGAGGGTTCCCTCAGGAAATTGAGGTTCCAGCAGCAGCACAGCACCGACAGTACAGTAAAGAGAACACAGTTAAGATAAAAAATAAGATATATATATATATATATATATATATATATATATATATATATACACACACATATACATATACATAAATATATATGTGTGTGTGTGTGTGTGTGTGTGTATATATATATATACATATATAATAAAATACAATAAACATCCAATAATAATTAATATATTAATATATACACAAGGGTAGTGTTTTGCACAAGATGAATTTCACACACCAGGGAAAAAAAACTATTGCACCTGTCTAGCACCTCCCCTCCCCCCTCCCCCTCCCACCAAGGGCAGAGTTGTACAGATTAATGGCTCGGGGGACAAAGGAGTCTTTCAGTCTATTGGTTTTGCATCTGGGGAGGAGCAGTCTGTTACTGATCAAGCTTCTCTGTGCGCTGATGACAGTGTGCAGAGGGTGACTGACATCATCCATGATGGCCAGTAGTTTGTCCAACGGTCTCCTCTCTGCAACTGTCACCAGAGAGTCCAGCTTCATGCCGACCACAGAGCCAGCTCGCCTGATCATTTTATCCAGCCTGTTGGTGTCCTTCTTTGATTTTTTGCCTTCATGATGATTTCTAAAACTGCAAACTTATCATGAGGATCATTTTCATCCCATATAATGTGTCACAGCTCTTAGAAAGTCTGACATGTCATCCTATTTGAGTAGATAACCAGCAATAAATCAGCCTATGGTTTCACTTTGTCAGGCGCTTATGGGTAGTCTGATGTGTAAAGCCTGCCACAGAGCAGTGAGGAAGTTAATCAGGGCTATGTCATCACTGCTCACACTGTTGATCTCAATTGCGCAATTTAGCTTGTTGCAGTAGGCCTCTGCTTTGCATGCTCCTTGCCTGGTAACATTTGACTCCTCCTCCTAAACATAGATTTGCACTCACAGTACGCCAGCGCAACTTCAGCAAAGCAGCCCACTCCCTGCATCTGCTCTCCATCAGTGTGGTATGTGCTGGAGAGCCTTTGATCCCCACCCCCCAACTCTACTGTGTGTGTGTGTGTGTGTGTGCATGAGGGAGGGTGAGTCAGGCACACATAGAAAAGACTGTAGTGCTCTTTTACACAGACAATGCCCAGTGGATGAAAGCAAGCGGAAAGAGACAGTGACACAAAAGAGCAGTAAACATTCATTACACCCACAGCTTTAAGGCTAGCCCCTAGGCCTGTAGTTAGAGGCCTAATGCAGCTTGATCCTTGTGCACAACTGCTGAAGAAGCTGAAGTTCACTCCTCTGTACTATTAATGGATGAGTATGTGCAGCTATGAACAGAACCAACAAGCCATGGATTCATCTGAGTTATATTGCTAACAAATGAAAAATACAGATCAATGTTCTATCTCATTCTACTGCTGAGTTTAACTTGTAGTACATTCGGGTGGGGAGGCAAATATTTTCACGGGCCCTAGTGACCGCCTACCACCTTTTGTTTTTGTGTCAAGTGTTATTGCACTTTGAAACTGAACACCAGTTCAAACAGAGGGCCATAATTGCCGAGGCAATAAGAGCACTGAAGGGTCCTGAGGCAGTAAGGGCACCTCCAGCCGTGCAGGTTCTTGTGAAAACAAGACAGAGGCAGTAAAATGTTGATGAGACTGCCAGACAAAATGTAAGAAGTGGCACATTCATCAGAAAGGCGTGAGAACAACTGGACATGTGCGATACTGGAAGGGGGTGACAATGGAGGTTGAGAAGTTCTTGACATCCTCACATAAGGTGAAGACATTTGGTTACAATACACAGTCTGTGAGTCATTCTCAAAGGGAGCATTTGAGCAAATTACTAGACTTTGGTGTTATTATTAGATTGTTTTGCTTTTTAACACATGGAGCCAGGAGAGTAATAAGATATTACAGAGAGAAATAAGCATATACCTGTGGGCCTGTGACCAACAAAAGGAAAGATGAATATAGGAAGCTAGAGAACAAAGTAAATTGATCAAAATGAGCAGTAGTAATGAGAAAATAAAACTTCCAGGCATCTAGATAGATAGTGATGTCATTAGGTTGCATAATCAATCACATGCATTAGTCAGCTGCAATAAAGTTGTAATCAAATCAAGTTCTTGAAAGGGGCCAGGGGGTTCACCAATGAAATAAGCTAATCTAATTTCACCCTTCTTTCACTCTCCGCATGCTATCTCAGTTAGGAAATGTTCCAAGATGTTTATTTTCACCACTGTATCCCACTGTTACTGCCCCGCCTTCAGTAGGCTCACTCAGGCCAAAGTAACTCCATACAAAGTAGTGACATCTTTAAAAAAAAAAAGCGATCCTTGATACGTCTGTGCTGAAAAAGAAGTCAACCCTGAGATGCTAATATCCAAAGGATGTTATGACGAAAAGAGGGTGCACCCATATTCTCGTTAGATATGGGAAACTGGAAACTTTGCAAACATATCATGAAAAGTATGATCCCTTTAAGAATTCCCAGATTGTACTCTTTGTTTACATAACACAGGGTGCGACCAATTGGCCAAGCGAGGTGATAAAAGTAGGAAGTTTTACCCCAAGTACAATAACGTTGTTTATTTTTCATAAATTAAGCATAAAACACAATTCTTTATCGTAATTAATAACTTTTAGTCACTACATTGAGCACAACTGGGTCAAAACACTGGTTTAAGCACAGACTTGTTTTGGTGTCCCCCCCTACAGAAGTAAAGAACAAGGGAGTGGTACATTCCGACCCTGCTCCTCGCTGTTTTTGTATCTTCTTCAGAGCGGATTCAACCGCCAAGTAAGTTACATTTTGCCATGTCACGCTAAAGAAGTTTGAGACCAGTTTATTTATAGAAAACTGGATTAGTGTGGCCAGAGAGACGTACGCCGCTGGATACGTGGTCTGAAATGAGAGCCCGTCGTGTTTTTTGAAGGGGATTCCTGGTGATTTTCGAGCCGCTGTTATTACTGTATAGCTAACGTTACACAGTGAAGCCAGAAGCCTCATGTTTTCGTCAAGCCAAGAGGAGCACTGCGCCCCGTCCAAAGACCCAGTGAAATACGGGGAGCTGGTGGTGCTGGGGTAAGTTTAGCCCAGCTCATGTTTATCTATATTTCGGGATTATTTTACTGTATAAACTCCCCGTCGTTAACGTGTGTTTGTCTTGAGGAAGTTTCACAAGAGGGCACGCACATAACGTTAAGCTAACATAGCGACGTGACTGTAAGTTTTGAAAATACGTAGTAGGATGCTAATGCTTTTGGATTTTTTCCTCACAGACCAACATCTACTTGTAAGTAGCTGACTCGAAATATAATCAGGGAAATACGCCAAGCCCAAGCAACGCGCTCACGTTACCCCTCTAATCAGACACGTGCGCAATCAAAAATATGTACATTTCGTTTTCGCCGAGTTGGTGTCGATGTTTTATTCCCTTATAACCGGGGAAGGAGAAACAGTCTTGCTAACTGCCTTTGAGCCAAACCGTGTCAACCAAATGGACACGTTCAGGCCAACTTTGGAAACTCTGGTGAAATGAATCCCAGATTCAGCAGCTCTGACCGGGGCGCTCCCTCCTACCTTAAAGTTGGATTCATGGGGTTTAAGGAATTCGGAAGTGGTGATGGCCCCCTCCCCCAGTCCTCAGAGGTCTCACTATTTTCAATACTATCTGTAGCTCGGGCCGCACAACTTTACATCTGTGAGGCACATCATGTATACAGTCACGCGCCCATGCACTACAAAGTCTGGGTTTGTCTTGTTTGCAAGTTGCATTAAGTAGTTTGAAATCTCACACCCTGCTTAACTCAACACACACACAGCTGAATTCTTTACACTCTCTGTTTGCTGTTCACATGGTCAGGTAGAGGACCTTAACTGTTGCCAGGCTTTTTGGACTAGTAAAGTCCAACATCTGTTTAAGGACCTTTATACTCATGAATACCGGGATGTGATGATCAGTTTCTGAGGAAAAATGACCAAACAGGATGTATCTGTTTGTGTCCAGCAAATTAAACATTCAGAAAATCAAAGTAATTTGTCACATTGATGCAAAAATCGTGGAAATCAGCTCCTTCAGACGATGGATTGAGACAGCCTGAAATAGAAAAGGGACAGTATGGCAAAGTCTCTGTGGATAATTTTATTTCATCTCATCTGTGATGTCACCGTCTAGCAGCCTATTTCAGACTAGAGATCTGATCTCTGTAATGGGCTTTTTAGTCAAGGTACCTTTTCTGTAAGGAAGTAGTGACAACATATCTTCTTAGTATCTCAGTATGTCTTAGTTTGTAAGACATACTGAGATACATACATAAACTTCAGAGTATGTTTTGTCACAGAATTTTGCATTTAATGTTGCCAATAACCTCTTGTAGGGCTGGGTATCAAACCTCAGTACATTTTGGTACCAAACAAATTGTGTCCTTGATGCAAAGTATTCAAAAATGTTAAACGGGCTGGTTATTTTCAGCATTGTCTGGGGAATATATCAGTTCATAATTTGGTCTATAAAATGTCTGAAAATGGTGAAAAATACCCAAAGGCCGGGCTGACTTTTTGAAATTGCCTTTTTTGCCTGACGAACAATCAAAAATTCAAAGATATTTACTTTACAATTGCATATAACTACAACTACAAATACAACTGAGATGCTGGAACCAATGGCATTTCTGCATTTTTACTATAAAAATGACTTAAATTGTTGATCACATTGAAAATGGGTTGATCAAATAATCGATTGTTTTGGATTTACTGTCAAGTATTGAAAATTGGTACCAAGTGCCCAGTCAGTTCTTAGTTTCTTATTATTTTATCATTAAAATGCTGCTAATTACTTTATTAAGGCCAGGTCTTAATAAAGTACAAGGTCTTGTACTTTGTTTGGACAGTATTTTTACATGGGAGTAGTAAGGCTTCTTTTCTCAAATAGAAAAAAGATTTTGTAGAAAAAACAATACTTTTAATCCTTTTTAATAAGGTTTTAATAGTTTAGTTTAGTTTAGGTTAATAGTTTTGGCATTGATACTGTAACCTGAATTCATATTGTTTCATAACTAGTTTCATAACATCTCAGACAATGCTCGGCCATAATCTGTTGATGTAAAACACTAAAGGCAGGGGCAATAGTATACGTGTCTTATCCTGCCAGTGACTAAAGACTGGCGTGGCTTTTCCCTGTTTATGTCAGAACTGTTTCAAAACCACTACTGTGTTTTTTCAGGACGTGTTCAGGAGAAACAGCAGCCAGTTATCATCCTAACAATGGAAAACACCTGCTGTGTCATCAGCAGATTGGAGTCAGTGCTGCAACTCACTTGAAAGTTACTAAAACCTATAATGAACGTCTCTATGTGTGTTTGTGCTGGGGGCATCACGTACATAGTGTTTGTCTGAAGCACTTGAAATGAGATGCTCATAAAGGTTATACTTGTTAGAGTGTGGCTTTGTCCCTTGCCCACCACCCCTACACTCACAGCCACACTGCTTATTATAAGGGACAAAAAGTGCTGACTGCTTATTACCCCAGGCTGAGCATGTGGCATGTTTGAAGCTGATACTTTTGTTCTCTCTCCTGACATAAAGACACATATTTGAATCAGATGTGACGGGTGTATAATGACTGCCATGACATCACATCCCATTGATAACACTGATGGTAGACAAGATAGCTGACAGCATGGAACAAAGCTTGCTTGAGCAGCAGTTCCCTCAGTGGTTTGTTGCCATGACCGTGCTGGCTCTTATTACTTGCATGGCTGCCCCCCATCTCTGCCTGGGCGGATTGGCTTGGTGCTGGTCAGTGAGGGGGGGCCGGCTGCGTGGGTATCCTGGAAATGAAAGGATGGATTGATCAGGACCCAGCCTTTGCCTCTCCTCAGCTTCCTCTGTCCATTGTGGCTGGGAGACTGGGCCTATTGATTGAACTTCGAACATTTCTCCCTAAAGAACCGTTCGGTAAAGGAAGTGTACAAATCAACATGGGGACATCTTCAGTACAAACTGGCACTGATTGTTGAGCTGTTTTCTTTTTTAGAAATCCCCCATCATCCTTTTTGGATCCACAACAAGGTCAGAGCGTAGGAGGAGCTGGTGTGGTGTCAATGTCTTGTGCAAGGTTATATGGATCAGATGGATACTTGGGGTTATGGCAGCTTGAATCTGAGTCAGTTGATTTATGGGTGCCTCTCATGCAGTGTTGATGTGCTATCGGTGTATTTGTACAATGTAAATCTTTCTGCAGCACTAGTAGCCTGTAGTCTTACTTTGCAGCATCATCTAACCCCTGTGGCATCCTCTGTGACCCTTTAAAGCCACCCTGCCTCAGTGTCATGCTAATAGTGGTTATAACAACTCAGCATATCTCCTCCTCATTCTGCGAACACTAGCCTTTCATGTTAGCATAAGAGGTAGGAGGTGCTGTTGGCTCCTTAGTGCAACCCTGGAGGATAGGTGATACGCCAGAGTCTTCTAATCCCTGCTCCTAAGTATTGGAAGGTAAATCCGCTGTCTGTCTGGCACAGGTCAAAAGGGAATGCCATCACAATTAGTTGGAGCGCAGTTTTAAAGAGCCTGTCCTAGCTAATGTGTCGGTGGCGTTTCCTAGATGACAGAATATTGTTCCTCAATGTAATGATGAATAAGCGGCACGTGGCGTTTCTCATAGAGCCAGGGTTATATCCTGCAGTAAGAATTCAACATGATGAAAACACTAAGCTGCGTATCATCTTATTGTGTGCTGTATGTGAGACATCCAGGCACAGGTATCCAGCAGATCGCCTCCGCTCCCAACTAAAGAGAAATCTGAACAATATATAGGTCTAGCTGCTCTTTATTTAGGTGAGGAGTTTCTAGGACAGGTCCATTGAAATTGGAATATAGAGTCAGCACACTGTTAAATTAGCTTAGTGTTTATGAATGAGAGATCATTAGTATTACAATACCATATGCATCTCTATTAAGAATCAAGACCACATAGTATCAATATGTTCATAGTCTGATTATTAAGCATACAGTAGGAGCAAATTAAAAAAAGTTTAAATTTCGAAATGCTTACTGTCCTGTACTTGTTTACCAGAATGGATTTCTTTATAAAGCAACATGTAAAAGAAAACCATGATGAGACAGTAATCAACACTCGGAGTAAAAGCTGAAGCATCTAGTGAATAATATACATTTTTAAAACGCTAATACAAACGTATATCCAGTATTATTTTGTCATTTTCCTCCTGCTGTCAGTGTATAAGTTGTAGTTTTGACCATAGTATCATCCAGTGCCCCTGTCTAGCTCCCAGTGGGTGGCTTGTCCTACAGGCCAGCTTTGTGCTCTGTGCTGACTGGGACCATGTGTTTCCATGCCTGGCCAGCCGTGTGGAGACATGGGACAGGTGGACTAGCTTTGGAGGGAGGCAGGGAGGAGCGGAAAGAGGCTCTTGTTGCTACTGTTGCATTTGTGTTGCAACAGTAGCAACAAGAGGAGAAATAACAGATTATGTAGTGGTTGGTACAGTTCATCCCCTCATGATATGCGTTGCTATGCAAACTTGCGGCTTTTAAAAGCAGTATTTCAGTTGTGCAAAGTGCCTGCCCAGCACACTGCGGTTACATGCGAGTGTGTGACAGAAGGTCTGTGTGTTGGATGGGAGTGGAGCATGGGGTGTCCCAGCTGTAGGAACCAGCTGGTGGATGGGGAGAGGACCAGCCCTACCGGAAGGGGCTTCTTCATTAGCAGGGAGCTGCTGAGGCTAGGTGTCTCACAGCAGACTGAAGGACAAAACTAGAATCTGGTATTAAGAAGTGAAAACAGAGAGGGCTCTTGGATGTTCTGGTCTGGCTGCGCTGATGCTTTGAAATGTAGATCTAAGAGGTTTCTGTATCAGTGCATACAGTTCAGCAATGAGAGAGCGTGTTTCAGTCATGTGAGCCAGCTCTCCACCCAGACTGTGCGTTCCCAAAGTGATTGCAAACCTGACGTGCATCTTAAAACCTGCCCCTGCCTGGGACACAGAGCAAAAGAACAGCTGCAGTTTACACAGAGTTGGCTCACTGAAATCACAAGTACCAGAGTGCATTATGTAATAAGAGACATTATCCAAGGTAATGCTTAGATTGCTAATAGGGTGCATTAGATTGCCAGTGATGTAATGCATGGCAAAGCTCCTTTTCTAAAAAATGCATGAATTTTTCTGTTTCCCCATGATTACAAGAATTCTGCCTATAAATCTCACCAGACACATTTTTTGCAGCTACAAAAACAGTTTGCATTTTCATGAAAAATTTAACTGTGAATTTGCTGTCCTTCCCTCCACCCCAACCCCCTTCTGTGACAGGTACAATGGCTCCCTGCCCAATGGAGATCGGGGTAGACGGAAAAGCAGATTTGCGCTATACAGGAGGACCAAAGCCAATGGTGTTAAGCCAAGCACTGTGCACATCCTCAACACCCCCCAGGCCAGCAAGGTACAGAACAGATCAGAGGATGAATAAGTGATTTACTGAACAGACTGTCAGTGAGAATGTACAATTGTCTGCCTGTCTTTTGATGTATATTTTAGACAAAAATGTATATAAGCATGCAATTGATAACTGGATGGAGGATGGTGAGTCTATTTGTCAATATACTAACGCAGCAGATTAAAGGTAGAGGATCCACAGCTGAAGGAAAATCTGGACTTTTTCAGAGTATCAGAATGGTTTTCCAATGATTTCAGTAGCTTATGGAACATGCAGCAAACTCCTTTACATTATTGTTGGCAGACCATCATGTTGACATTTCAAGTACAATAACTGTAGCTCCTCGTCGGGCCTCATAGCTTTTCTTTGCACAGGAGTGCCTGCCAGAAACTGCCCCGTCGAGTATAACATGTCTGCCTTCCTGCATTCCTGCCTTTGGTTCCCAAGCAAAACTGCTAAACAAGCCAGAGGACCTGCTTACCTCTGCACCTCTCAGAGGCCAATATTCCAGACATTTGTTGGGAGTTTAGCTCGCTGGCCAAAGGCACTCTGGTTCAGATTACTCTCACCTTGTGGAACTTGACTCCCGATTTCTGCTTCGAGGTTTTTCTTTGACAGAGGCTTTTTCATTGCAGAGATGGTGCATCATTCCATTCGAGTTTGAGCTGAGTGTTATGATGCAGTAATCTATGAAATATGGCTAAACGTTTCTGCTGCTCCACACCACAATGTGCTTCTCAGACAGTTTGCTCAGAAAACCACGTTACATCGGACCTGGCTGTTTTTACTGCCATTTGCACAATTAGTCACAGACTGTTTTAGAGATGGGAACTGCTGTGAGCTTCTTCCCCTTTCACCACTCTTCCTCTCAGCCACCCTGTTACCAGGCCTGGGATTGGGAGTGTGAACGGTGGAGGAAGTCGTTGCAGTTGCCTGACCCTGCACTCCCAGCTGCACATAAGGTCAAAAATAGCCATTCCTTAGAGATGAGCAGTATGGTGAGCTTAATTTGAGGAGTCTTCTTTTTGGGTAAGGGGTAAAGCGAACCAAGCCATCGCCCCCTTTTCTATTATTTTCTCTGCTACAGCAGTCCCCCAACCTGCTCTGCAGCCTCGTAGGAATGAACTGAGAATGCTCTGTGCCTCAGGAGCTGAGAGGGAAAGCTCACGTGTCTGTGCACACTCTGGTGTTCATGACAGATAATGAGGAGCTCCCATGATGCCACTGTCAGCCTTATATTCAAATACTGCCCCTGCTTTCTCATCTCCCCACTTGATCTCAATTACTGCATGTGTGCATGTGCGATTGTGTGCATTGGTCCTCCTTTGGGAGTTGCATGGCCCATGGCTCTGTTTTTATTTTCACTCCTTACACTGAGGGGAGGGGTTGCGTGACATTTTGGGGGTGTGGTGTTGTGCTTATAAAAATATATGTTTCTGTTTGGAGTGGGCACGAACTTCTTTTAGCCACTGAACAGGTGGAACACCATTTGTTTGTAGCGGCACAGTCGAGACAAGACTGCATGTGATGATGACATTTGTCCCCGTCTGTCTCTGAGGTTACAGCAGAGTGCGGTAGAGCTGATGACCCACTTTCCCTCTCCCTCTTTCCCTGTTGCACGTGATGGGGGCAGGCGGTGGGGGCCGGGTGGGGGGCGGGTGGGAAATGGAATTTGCAGATTAGAGCGGAATGATAGTGGCATGTGGTAAAGTGTTGATGGGAGCTGGGCCTGAGTGGCTTTAACCCACCCTCTGTCACCACACTGACTGAGGCAGTTCAGCTGGTACGAAAGCTTGTGTGAACTGAGGCCAGCAGGTAGTTTATGGTCACTGTAATGGGACTGTGACTTCACATGCTTTTCTCTGTCCCTTCACCAGAAATTCCTGCTACAGATCTTTGATTTTAGATATTATAATGAAGGAATGTTGTTGCTTTAATATGTTAGGCCCTTGCTTCAGTATAGTCCATTTTTGTTGTAAATAACATTTTAAAAATCAGGAAGCAAACACATTCTCCTCCCACATGCACTATTGCACTTTGGTAGTTTACAATAACTTACAAAAATCTATGCATTTGTCGTGTTATAATATGTTATCAGAGATAGGCATTTTTGTAAAGTGTTTTGTGTTATATTTCAGGCTGTGAACTGTAAAGGCCAACACAGCATCTCCTACACACTGTCCAGAAACCAGACGGTAGTGGTGGAGTACTGCCATGACAAAGACACAGACATGTTTCAGGTAAAAACACATTAAATGACACTGTTACCTCTTTGGATTTTATGTTCCATGCTTGTTGAATAACTGTTGAATCCGCTACATTTGATTAGGGCTGCAACTAATGATTATCTTCATTATAGACTGATTATATTCAAATAGCTTGTTTGAGATGACTTGCTTGTCTTAACATAGTCCTAACCCAAACATTTGCAGCTTAAAATCTGTGCACATTTTGTTGTTGTTTTCCCTTCCCGAACCTTGCTCTCCACCAGCGAGCGTGTGACCTGCATGTGTACTGTCAACTGTTCTGTCTGTGGTATTAATATGAATGTACAGCAAAGAGATGATGACCACAGGGAAGTTGGCACTGCAGACACGTGCTTCGCATTCAGCTCTGTGTTGTGCCCATGTGTCTGTGAACAGCACTGAGCAAATGGAAACAGCACAGAAGAGGAAACCTTCAAAAAAATAGGACTTAAAGACAATTTGAGATGAAAAGAAATGAGGAAATGAAAGAGGGAAATAGTTATTTTTACCACTGTTTGTGCAGCTTTAGCACTGTTTGGACATTTGGACATTTAACTCTTTGTTCTTGTCAAAAGAATAAGCTCTAAATAAAAAAAGAAAGAAAAAGAAACTTGGATTCTCTTCAGAGATGCACTGATAGAACATGTATGAAACTTTGTGAAGTAAAGCATGTCGTGTCTCAAACGGCTGTACTGCCGGGAAGCGGCAGTTCAGAGTTTAAAAGTCTGCAGGGAATTAAAAAGAAACGTCTTTTCATCCACTCCAGTGAATTAACAAGAGATCACAAGAAACCGTATGATAATATAGCATGATATTGATTATCACTGTGTTGTTTTGTAGATTGGGCGTTCCACTGAGAGTCCCATAGACTTTGTGGTCACCGACACAATAGCAGGAGGCCAGGAGGGAGAGGAGACTCCCATCACACAGAGCACCATCTCCCGTTTTGCCTGCCGAGTTGTCTGTGAGCGTGTCCCGCCCTTCACTGCTCGCATCTATGCAGCTGGTTTTGATTCTTCCAAAAACATCTTCCTTGGGGTAATTACTATTCAGTGTATAGCTATACGATATATTTAGTAGATCTACTGTCTCTTTTTACACTGCTGTCTCAATGGAAGGTTGGATGTCAAGTTTGTGCCTTTTTAATCTTTAAATTCTGTCCAGATTACACAACACTGCCAACGAAACATTTGTTTATCTGGACAGAACTTAAAAAGTAGACTGCCACACAGCGCGTCAGTTTGCATCATCATCTATGTTCTGTCCTGCCCACAGGAAAAAGCTGCAAAATGGAAGAACCCCGATGGTCACATGGACGGACTAACAACCAATGGCGTGCTGGTAATGCATCCTAAGGGTGGATTCACGGAGGAATCAAAGCCCGGCGTATGGAGAGAGATCTCGGTGTGTGGGGATGTTTACACACTGAGAGAGACCCGCTCGGCACAGACCCCAGGCAAACTGGTCAGTGGCTTCATACATGCGGTATACGATTATGGCAGTGCAAGTGTGGATGCATCACAGAGTATTAAACAAATCGAATGTGGTTACGTGCATGGCATTAGCATTTTTTTCTTTTTTTTTTAGCTAAGTGAAACTACATGTGTGTCTGCTACATCATTCTCTGCAGGTGGAGAGTGAGAGTAATATACTGCAGGACGGCTCCTTGGTGGATCTATGTGGAGCCACTTTACTGTGGCGTACTGCAGAAGGCCTCTTTCACACTCCCACCCAAAAGCATCTGGAGGCTCTCAGGCAGGAGATCAACGCAGCACGGCCCCAGTGCCCCGTGGGTCTCAACACGCTCGCCTTCCCCAGCATGCAACGCAGCCGTGCCCTCTCCTCTCTGGAGGACAAGCAGCCTTGGGTCTACTTGGCCTGTGGCCACGTGCACGGTTACCACAACTGGGGCCACCGCTCAGAGCAGGAGCCCAACACGCAGAGAGAGTGTCCCATGTGCCGGGTGGTCGGGCCCTACGTGCCACTGTGGCTGGGCTGTGAGCCCGCCTTCTACGTGGACACAGGTGCGCCCACTCATGCCTTTGTGCCATGCGGACACGTGTGTTCGGAGAAGTCAGTGAAGTACTGGGCGGAGATCCCTCTGCCCCACGGCACCCACGCCTTCCACGCCGCCTGCCCCTTCTGTGCCACCCAGCTCAATCTCACTCAGGGCTGTTCCAAGCTAATCTTCCAGGGCCCGGTGGACTGAGCTGAAGGGTCCTGCGCTGGCAGAGAAGATTAGACGGGAATGCCAACATGCTGTGAAACTGTTTTTGTGCTTTCTTTTGTTCATGTACGCCAGCTGTGGAAACGAGCAAGTCTTCTCAAGTTCTGGTCATATACTGTGGATTTCGCACAACAGAGAGCCATTACAGATTGTTCAGGGCCTCTTGTGGCTGTGTGGATATGGCCACTGTGGGATACAGAGATGTGGAGCACACTGGACCACGGATGCCTGGCTCCTCCAGAATGAAATACTGTTTCAACTGTCCTGCTAACCAACCGCTTTAAACAAGGCTCCAGCGATGGACTGTTTTAAACTACAATGGCTGCTGGTTTTTCATCTGAGGGCCGTAGAATTAAGGTTGTAGAAGGAACGAATTGATTTTACTCATGAGACAGACTGAACCAGATAACAGTGAGCAGGTTTAGTTGGGTCTGTTGGGAATGAAAAGGGGGGTGGGGGGGTTATTCCTGGTGGGTCTTAGACAAAGTTTTTACAGAGCCAGACAGCTGGACTGTTGGCTGGGAGAAAAGCCAGGAGGTCTTGGGGTCTAATGGCTACCTAGTTAAGTGCTCCCCATTACCCTGTTGGCCCTGAACCCCTAATGGCATCTAGATCATGTAGCTCTCTGCATTTGGCTTCCATTTGCTGAACAAAGTTAAAGGAGAGGGAGAAAAGACTTTTTGTGTATAGAGATATAATCCAGTGCCTCAAATCCCATTAAACTGTGGGAATATTTTTCATAAATGAGATATTTTGTTGAAGGCAAAGGGAGAGATAGTTTTGCATACATAAGACATAAGGAAATGACAACCCACATGGAATCTTCTCCACATTTTTATCTGACAGAAGAGGTATTTTACTACACTGAGGCCCTTGTACTGTTTTGTAATGCAAATGTTTAATATATTTTTCTCCTGCATAAATAATGTGTGTGAGAATGTTTGAGAGTGTGCATGCATGTGTGATTGTGTGTGTGGGTTGGACTGTGTGGGTGCCCTCGGGCTTTGTTTAAATCGCCCTGCATCATTTCACCCCAATCCCCTTTCTATGATCTCGCCCACCACCCAAAACGCTACCAGAGAGAACACAGGAATTAAACCAACCTCGCAGGGTTTGACAATGAATGTACTGAAATACATCGACTCTGCTCACTGGTGGCGTTTCAATTACGCGACTCGCTTTCTCAGCGGCTGTGCTGTTAAAGGTGCAGGTGAGGCCTATTTGCAGTGAAAGAACTGTACTACCATACGCATCATCACCCGCACCTGCTTGCTAGCTAGCTAGCTAGCTGTGTCCCTGCCCCACACACATGTACTGTATTCAATCTGCACTGTCGGTAGCTTTATCCCATGCTGGGTCTGATCCAATGATTTGTACGCTGTCAAACCTGGGCACAGTCTCAGCAGCATCCAGAGATTATACCAAATATAAGGAGGAGCTGTTTTCTCTCCACATGCAAGATGTAAGGACCACTCTCTCCGATCCAAAGTGTTTCTGTAAACAATCCTAAACCCAAACTGCTGCTCTGGTGGAACGGTGACAGCTCTGGATTACAATCAAGGCTGTTCAGTTGCTCACAACTGGCTCCACGGGAATAATGATATTATCGTGCGCCATGCCAAATTTGGTAAGTTCCATTGTGCGTGGATGAGTCAAGTTGTCCACAACAAAGTAGCAGATGAATTGAAACTAAAGAATCTGGGACGAATCTGTGCACTCTTCTGTGATGTTCGCTCACCAGACTGTGCCCATATGTAGTGTAGTAGAAGGCATTAATTCTGCCAATAGCTTATCAGATAGGATAATTAGCATTTAAATTATGAGATGTTGAGGGTAACGTTCTTATTATAGCATTCAGATTTTCTTCCAGGTTGCATTATGATGGATAGAATTCAGAGGGGCGAAATCCACCATGATTAAGGGCTCCTAGACTTCCCAAAAACATGTCAACATCAGCGGTGGATTGCAGAAGCTTTTTCGTTCCTTCCTAAGAGAATCACCTAGCATTCATAAAAGCAGCATTACGCATCACTCATACCGCAGCATTTCCGAACGGCTTGATTCCTTCAGATTTTATCAAACTGCCAAGCAGGGTCAAGTACTAAGCCACATACTGTACGGTAGCATTCCTTTCCAACACTTTGAGCTCAAACACTGTGCCCATTGCTTAAGACCGTGTTCTGCAACAGCTGCAGAGTAGCTGCCTCAAACATTCCTCCTTGGTAAACATGGGTGGGGCCCTCAGCTCACCCAAGGGCTTGTTCTATGATTTTGTCTCCTACAGGGACTCTGTACACAAGCCATAGAACGCACTGATGCTCCCAATGCCTCCTTTGCAAAGAATAAAATATTTTTTAAAAATAACTCTAAGCGAGTCGGTCGTCTCTCTGACAGTCGAGTAAAATTTCACCCTCACAGGTAAGACTGCGGTAATGACTCTGCGACTTAAAAGGTTCCTTTTGTAATGTTACTGCCTTTGAACTCCAGATGCCTCAGCTGTGTACGCACAACACAGCAGTAATGTTTGATCACAGTTACATATGTGTTTCATCATTCCTCAGTACGAGCATTTCACAGTTATCTTGGTCGCCAAAATGGCTTTGGGTTTTGATAGCTCTATCAAACACAGCATTTTGTTTGAGATAAGGGACACATTTCTCTTCTTCTTTCTATTTTATTCATATTTTATATTCTTTCTTATCAGCCTCATCTTAATATTTACCACAGAAAATGACTGCATGAGCTACATTCCCTGGTGTTCAGTGCTGGGCGTAGTTTCCTTCTGCAGCCACAAGAGGGCACTACCTCCTCAACAATAGTGATGCTGGCACCAAGCCCACCATACCCCGAGCCTGCGGCGCCCAGTAGCCAAAAACACAGAGCAATGGAAATGGAAGTTTGATGTTTATTATGAACTAGAAGCAGTATTAATACAACACAAATACATCTGAAACAAGAGGAATTGAATTAATTAAATTGGCTTCCCTGTAGATGCATGAAAATCCTCTATATGTGCAATTATGCCACGACAGGAGATGTATGTAGGCTATATATTTAAAGTTGGACATTTACTGATTAATCTTTAACATTCCATATGTCTGGTTTGTGTTTGCGGTTTTTCTTTTTTTTTTTTTTTCAAATTAATTATACTGTTCTTAGATTTATTTCAGATTTAAATCCTGGCATGAGACAGAGCTGACAAATATGCAAAGTTGCGAGCAATTTTTAGCTTTTATTTTTGTGTGCATGCAAAAATATTGCACGATGATGATGATGATGATGATGATGATGATGATGATGACATTTTCCGTCATTCGCATGTGACTTCATCTCCTCTATAATAAGGGCACATGAAAGGGATTTAAATACATAACATGTCAGTTAGGCGTTTGGAGAGGAATGGAGCCGTGGGATGCCATGCTTCCTAATTAACATTTCTGCAGTAGATGTGAGATGGGTTCATATGTCTGCACACTTGCCTGTTTTTCTGAATGACAGAAGAGACACTGAAGGTGACAGCATGCTAATTTTGAGATCACTCGGTGGCTCCCCTGCCTTAAGCAGGGTAGGGTTATGCAAATAAAGTGGAATTTTTTTTTTCTTGAACCAGCTTCCTGGATGAGAACGTAAGGTTCATGCGCTATACTGACGCTGGTCTTTGTAACAGGCTGACACAAACATTAGTGCTTCTATCATCACCTTTTGAAACCTAATTAACTTTTAACACTTTTTCACAGCCTCACAGAATGGCTGAGCAGCCCGGGGCCCATTCTGCAGGAGTAAAGCAACACAGTGGGAACACAACCACTGTCCGTCCTTTAAAACTCCACATCTAGCTCATCTACTCAGTATGGATGAGGAAAATGGTGCACGAGACTGACAGCTATGACATTCAGCCTGACAGCTTGCTTATGGAATAAGTGGAGTGTTGAGAGAGATGGTATATCAATGAATACAGTGAAGAAACCCTCGATATTGAAGGAGTAGTCCAGCAATTCCCATAAAACTTCCATAAAGCAAAATGTAAAACAATCAATCCGTTTTTCTTGGGTAAACATTTCTCAGATTAAAAGTGTTCACCTGATTACAGCGAGCAATATTTATGTACGGTTGGAATATAACAGCTGTCTGCCTGTCACATAGCAGAAGACGCCTTCGACTGGCTGTTTTAAAGGGTTCAGCCTTAAGTTTCTCTGCCTTGAGACCTAGCATGTGAAATGCCACAGGTGGCTGCGGGCTGAGCGCCAAGCTATCAGCAGGACACCTTAGCTGGCAAGTTGAAGGCTGTGATATTTACCTCAATTACCCAGCACGCAACTGAGGCAAATTATATGCAGATCATCATCTGTAAATAAGAGATAGTGCTCTTCCCCTCGCGTAAATTAAGTAACAGCACATACAACCCTCAGAAGCAAACACAAGACACATTTGTCTCCCTGGTTTTTAATATAGTAGACTTGGCAGTGATTTTTTTTTTTTTATCTCCTGGCAAATTGGACTGCCATGGCACGGTGGCACATATTGGACGATGTTGTTAATTCCCCACTATTTCTGTCTTGTGTGGTTAGTCACTGTTTGTTACAGAGACTGTGTTTTTGTCACTTACCAGCACTGCACTGATATCTTGCTCTCTAAGTTGGGTTCATCTTTCTTTATCCACGCCCAAGGTCAAACACCTCACATTGGACGCTCCCTTTTCATTCATGCTATTTGATCTCTTCAAACAAAATCATCATTTTTGGGGTTGTTTTTTTTTTTTTTTTTGCTCTAGCTTTCAGCGAGCGGTAACATTACACAATTCAAGCTGTATGCAGTTCAGTTTGAAGAGGATTATGATTATATCAGGCCTATTTACTATTTCATGTGGCTCTTGATGATACTTTGTACTTAGCCTACTCAGCTTATTACTTTCTCAATGAATAACAAATGAGTTGTCAAATAAAAGGCAAATAAACATAGGCTAAAGAGAAGCTGATACAAATATTTTATTAGAACATTTGAGGGGGAAATAGGTTTGGAAAATCAAGCATTAAATTCAAACATTAAGAGTCTACCTCTTTGAGCCTCTGATGGCCTCTTCCTCTCA
The DNA here is from genome assembly GCF_042242105.1 of Pempheris klunzingeri. Classification (NCBI taxonomy): domain Eukaryota; kingdom Metazoa; phylum Chordata; class Actinopteri; order Acropomatiformes; family Pempheridae; genus Pempheris; species Pempheris klunzingeri. The sequence continues at coordinate 11,454,693 of NC_092024.1, read as the reverse complement.
TCTGCTCTTACGGAGGCACATGTGGCGTCTTGCCTACTCATCCAAACAAGGGGACAAATGACTTTAATTATGGAGTAATTGCAGAGTCTCGTCTTAATTAAATCTTTATCAGTTCAAGTAAGTGGATTTCTCCCACATGGAAACCATGCAGCGACGTGCTGTCTTGCCCCCCCCCCCCCCCCCCCCCCCTGCTCTGTCTAAAATTTCCACCAACACCACAGTCTGAAGCCATCTTTTATTCCCCGTCTCACCCGGCTCTCCCTCTCTCTCACCCCTGGGTCTCACACTGAAATGATTGGGATAAGCGTCATTCGCGGAAGGGGGCTGTTTTGCCAACTGTCAGTAGCCAGCTGTTTCTTAAAAATACCACAACAAACATGATAGCACCGGTGTGAGGGAGTGTCCTCCGCTGGAAAATGAGATACAAGATTTATCTGAGCTTCCTGGTGTTTGACAAAATTGAATCCTCTCATTTTAATTGCTCTCGACTAGGTGTGCTGCTGCAGGCGATGCAAACAGGAGCTCTGTATGTTGTCCCTTGTTCTCTTCAGACTATTTTGTTCCATTGTGCAAAATGCCGATTATGATTTGCTTTATCCTTGTCATCTATCTTATTTAGGATCATTTAGGTAGCCACATGTTACAAAGGAACAGCAGTGCGCCCTGTTATTACGTGTGTTTGAGTCCCCTGCTTCTTGTAATGAGAACGGGATCACAGAGGAGAATTAATCTCTCTGAAGACTTACTTGCCGGTTCAAGGCCTCAGTATTTTATAGAAAATGCAGGAAAATTGACTTGTTTTGATGGCTTTTGTCAGCCCAGCATTTACCCAGAATATTGCTGAGTAAAAGGAGAGGGTGACACTTTTGTATGTGTGGAGGTAGTGGGTCTGAATGAGGTGATGATAACATAACTAAACTGACTAAATCACATTTATTTTTACTGTCTACAATATGATATTGTGCCTAAATTGTGTGCTCTGTTTTTATAATGCTGATTGTTTTCACTTTTTTAACCTGGGGAAAGTCGGCTAAGCACGGTTCCTCTTTACAGTGCCTGCCTCACTCTCGCACAAGTGCAAACCCCACACTTTTTGATCTTTCAGCGTCGTCAGTGTGTGAGTTTTGGCTTGTGGACACTCTCAGTGAGCAACTGTTTAGTAGTGAGACTGTTTATGGGACGATGAATGGGTGTAATATGGCTGTGAAGCAGATTCAAAAGGGCTTAACCGGATTACTTCTCATTTCAAGGATGCTTAAGGTAAGATTAAAACAGATATGTGGTGAGTGAGGAAAATACAAAATCAAATAGATTGAATTTCACTCACTGGTCTTGTAAGCCACTTGCTCATGCGTATGTTTTTTTTTTGTGAGCTAAAAAAAAAATCAGCAACCATCAGAGACACCTTTCTGTGTGAGACAATATGTAGATTGTTAGTGTGAAAAGGATTCAGTGAAGGAAACAAACACACATTACAAACAACACTTTTGCTCTGTTGGACTGTTACAATTCACCATTAATGCCCTTTCTTATCTCATGCTACAAATCCCCTGAGCTGGAACATTAGAAGTCTCTAATCACACACACTGGCACACACTGGATGTGTGTACATCCACTCTAGCACCACTCACACACACACCTCACATAGAATCTGAAAAGATAATGAATTTAATACCACTGCTATTACAGTCAACTAATGTTTGTTAATAGCTTGGTGCCATATGGAACGAGGGTCTCAACCATGTGGGTAATTCCTCTGTTTGGACAAGCTGTCAATAAAAAGGCCTTGCATTTTCTGGATGTATGTGGTAGAGGGGGGGGTGGAGGATGTGCTTAATCCAGCAGACTCTCTAATGATTCCTCTGTGCCTCGAATAGGAGCTACAGGCCCCTGTGAATAAACTCACAGCTGCGTTTTATCTTTCCTATCGGGAGCTGAAGTACAATATGTGTCCACATTTGTGCTCAGTCTGGCTGGGTGCGAGACTTTGGTTCTCTATGTGGCGACGGCTAATGGAAGTGGTGGTTTTAGAGAAGTGAAGACTTTATGACGTGCCTGATTACCCCCCTTCTTCCTCCTCCGCCTCCCCAAATTCACTCCATCTCCTCCCCACATCCCTCTGGCAGCACTGCAGCCCGGCGGATAACCGAGCGTGGATTAGCAGTGACATCACACTGAAGAGATGGCTGAGCCTGAGTGTGAGGAAGGGTGAGTACTTGGGTGTGTGTGTGTGTGTGTGTGTGTGTGTGTGTGTCAGATGGGTGTGAACGTTATGTGTGTTCAAGACTGATTAGACGATGAGGGTGGTGGTGAGAGGGAAGCGAGGATTAGAGAGCCATCCGAGAGTTGGCTAGGTGCTGACACCACTCCACCTCACCCAGGGCTCAATTTACTGAGGGATCAGACTCATTTATGGTGGGCTGGGATTATTATCAGTTCAATAGGGCAATTTCTTTATTACAGTCACCCTTCAACCTGTGAAATATGGACACTTGTGTGACATTTATGGGTGCATGTATCTTGTTTCACTTATAATCTGGTGCTTTCCTGCTACAATTAATTGTGTATTAGCAGCTGAAACTGGTATGATAATGTTTAAATGAAGCTGTATAACTCTTACTATATGATCAAAATGGATTTTTAAGAGGGAACTGTGCTGTGGCTGTGTACCACAAGAGAGCACAATAAAACATCTATTAGGAGTTTCACACAAATCCATCCATCATACCTCAACCCCGGGGAGTTTAAAGAGGGCTACAGTGACTACAGTGTGGAGCTTTTTTTAAAGGCCTCCAAATCGGATAAGACAAGCAGCTATGTTTGAGTTTGGGTTTACCTGGAATGTCAACACTCTTAAGCTGGCCCTCTGTATTGAACCCCTCGTAATGCATCGAGCATCACTCACCCGCTCCTTTGACAGCACAGTCTTCGGCTGCATCTACAACAACAGAACAATAGCACGAGCGTGAATGATGTGAAGTCCTATTACGCAAAGACTGCAAAAGGCTTTCACAGTTCTATTTGTAGACATACGTAAGGTGTGCACAAATACATACTGATGTATTAATATATAGGATTTCATTTTTGAGGGGGAAAAATAATGGCAATGGCGAAATAATCTCACTGCAAAGTCCACTCACTAGCTCTTCTGATGCTTCTGATTGTGCCTGACAATCTTCCTCTGCAAATGTCCAGTTATGAGAATATGGATACCAAAGTTTCCATTACTTTGTGGACATTAAAGACTTGTCACCCATTTAAATTTAGATTTAGAGTTCACTTTTGATCTTAGAAAAGTAGCTGGCAAAACTTATTAGTACATAAGTATGATACTTGTCTGTAGATGTATTTGAATCTCTAGCACACATGCATGTTTTCGTTAAAAACGCCCATCAGCTAATGTGTTTCAGCTTCACTGTGTAGGGACCCTCCCTCAGCCAGTGGACTGCAGTGATAACAGAGATCTCAGCCACGGTGAACCACGGTGAACGGTGTACCGTCGTTAAGTTTTCGCAGGCAGCACGTCCGTGTTAAAAACACATATCTTCCGCAACGGCCGTTAATCACTATTTAATTCAGCTAAAGTATAAATCTGGACTACCTCGATGGCCGCTCCTAACTTTTAGGAATGGAGAGTCTGGTAGTATCGCGAGATTTTGTTCGTCGCCGTCGAGAGTCATGCTGCTACAATCCGGAAACCGCTAACTGTGAAGGCTGCACGAATGCAAAAATAACCCGTAAAGTTAAGTGTTCTACTGGTGTCATATTTATTGTACTTTACAGCTCAAGACTAGCATCAGATAACAAGTAGCGTACTGTTCAATTCACTGTCCCCAGCACCCGAAATGTATGGATGCTAACATTAGCTAGCTCGCTAGTTAGTCGACGTAGCAGTTATTTGACAAATATCGCTGGAAAGAAAGATGTCTGCGGGTCAGAGGACGAGCTGGGTACTGACGGGCGCTACGGTCGCTTGTGTCGCTGCTCTGTATGTGCCCTGTGTGCAGAGGACTGTCCCCGGTGGAGACTCAGGTTGGTGCTAGCCAGCTAGCTGTAGCTCCTCCGGTCATGTGGCTTTGTTGTGTTGCCGGGCAGCCAATCGTGCGGCTGCTTGTTGGTGGAGCTGCTGCAGCTGAGCGGCTGCTGTCCGTGGTGCTGCAGGTGCTTGTGCATCCGCTTGCAAAACAAAAACTTGTGGCAACACGAGAAACATAAAGCGTACTTGAAAACGAGATTTTTTTTTACAATGCACGTACTGACTGCCCAAAGACATGTACGACATCTTCTTATTCATCAGTAATAGCTTTAAATTGCTAATGATTCAAAGTTGAAGGCAAAATTGAATGTAGAGTAAACGCACATGAGATAATGGCTCTAATAAAGAAGAGTATATACTGTATAAAGGATTCTTTGTACCACGTGCAATCAATAGGCTGTACTAAACAGACAATGCTTTAATATCACCATCCAGTGCAGGTTGTATTAACTAATGCAATATATTTTGATGATTTGTTAAGTGTGTTGTGTTGAAAAGGTCTTGAAAGTTGACTGCAGTGCATTTGACTTTATGTTTATTTAGATAATGTTTTTTAAGAAAGATTTCAGTGTTCATTTTGACACAAGAAAGAAAGTGAGAGGAAGGTTTCTTTGAAATCGAACACTCACTCTGATTTCAGAATCAAAAAACAAACTTGTCCCATTGGATTAACATTAACTTTGCCTATTTTACCCACCCCTAATGTCAGCCACCTGCACCACTACAAAACCGCCATACATGTTTTAAAGAAAAAAAAAAGAAAACTGAATTTTATTTATTTTACTGACTGCACTGCCGTGCTGGGTATGACACCATTTAGATGACAAAGTATTGTTGATGGCCCTCCACTTATAAAATGATATTAGCTGTTTGTTTAAATTGAACATTATGTGTGTATGCATACATTAAATTTGCACTCTTCTGTAATGAGGCTTAACAGTGAACCTAAATGTGTTTCTCTCAGTACCTTCCTGTGTTGTAGGCCAGTGTGTTTTCCAACATTCTTGTAATGCAGTTTATGAAGGACTGCCTTGCACAATTACAAACAGTGTTTAGAAGTGATAGCTAGGTTACAAACTTGTAAATGTGGACTTGAGGGCATGAAGGCTCTGCTTGTTAGGTTTGCACTGCTCTGGCATACAAGCTGCTGTGCAGGGGAATGCACATTTCGCAAAATGAAAGCATATGAAAAGCTCGGCCAGATATGAGCGTGCAGAGACGAGGAGAGAGCAGGCAATTGGAGCGCTGAGTAGCCCGGCTGGTTGTGCTGCTGTCTAGCGAATGGGGCCTTTGAAAAAATGGCCAGCCCCTTCTTCACAGTGTTTAGGGACGGTGCAGGATGCCCGCTCTGATAGTGCCAGCTGAACACCCTTCCGAATTCTCCAGGTCTCCGTCTCTGTGTCCTAATCTCTTTAGGTGTGATGTGCCCTGGAGAGGCTTGAGCACAGCCCCGCGGGTACGCTGTTGTCTAGGAATGTGGAGTGTGGAAATGATGGGGATTATGGGAAGACTGGTGTGGGTGCCCATGCTCCACTATCACAAAGACTCTTGGCACCCATGCTGCTACCCCGTTGAGTCAATATTTTCCCTTTTTAGTATTGGGGTTGCAGAACTGCATCTCTGTGGCACTGAGATGGATGTTTTGGCTCAATGCTAGTTTGAGTTTTTCTGTGCTGAGTGCTGTAAAAGTGTGCCACTAGTGAGGGAAAATGAGTGAAATTGAGAAACCGATGAGGAATGAGAAAGTGTGATGTAAAATGATGGCAGGTAGCTGGCGGCTCATGCCAGGTGAAATGGAGCTGTGAAAACATTTAAGCTGTGCAGGTGGAGGAGTTCTGACTTCATGGTCCATTAGACTGATAAGAGTTAGGGCTCCTCATGTGGCAGAAATTTAGGCATAATAATCCACTGTATCGGCAAGGTTGCAAAATACGTAAAGCAGCCAATGCCATCTGAAATTCAGCCGTTCTGTTCTATAATGGTTGGTGCTGCATCAGGCCTCATGTTTTTTCTCTTCAAATGTTTATTTTGAATATGTAATACACTTACAGGTGCTTTGATTGGAAAATAACCAGCTATACTCTGATGCTGTTTTAATGTTTGATTTATCTTTTAAATGTAATTTGTTTTCTTTGGCTATATGTATCAGCACACAAGGCATCCTACAGCTTGTATGCAGGTGAAGTAACTGCTTATCCTGTCTGTGCTGATGCAGGAAACAAGGACACGGTTTTCTTGGCTGTTTTGGATGGATGAGATGACTAACCAACTACTACCAGTAGAGGGAGCTGTCTTGAACCCAAACATTTATCAATGTCATTTAATCTGAACCAAATTTCAATTTTCATGAGTGGGAGATGCAAACATTGGGTGAGAAATCAGTATAATTTGAAACGCTCTGGGTGTATTCTGGCACAAATGGGTTTGTGCCCAGATACATTAAAGCTTCCTCAAATAGCTTTTAGGGGTTTTCTTTTCACTTTGTGCTGCGCCTCACACAGAGCTTGTCAAAAAATTGTGCAGCCGGCTCTTATTTTTACAGCTTACCTCATTCTGTGACTGTCACCAACGTTGCCTTTCTGTTTGTGCCCAACGGACTAAACGAGACATTGAGACACTGGGAGTGTGGGAGCAGGAGAGAGGCACGTAGAGCGGCAGAAGAAAGAGGAAGGGAAAGGACCCTGATGCACGGGGAGGATGGGACTGGAAGCATTATTCTCAGATCAGCATATGTGTGTCTTTGTGTGACAGAGCATTGGAGAGGGAGTCTAATGGTTTGTGTGTGTGCGTGTTTATATCTGTGTGCATGTGCTGGAGAAAGGGAGGGTGGCATCAGGGGAGAAGCGAGAGATGAAGAGAATGAGCGTGCCGCTTAGGAAATGTCACACTGGGAAGATTTGTAGGTTTTGATCCTGGCAAATTAATGCAAAACCCCAGTGCAAGTATTTGATTTGGGAAAACTTTGGGAGCAGACTTGTCTCTTAATAATAATTATTGGGTTTACATTAATTTCCTCCCCTATTCTCTTCCACAGGAGAGCTGATCACCACTGCTTGTGAGCTGGGGGTAAGTATTAGCTGTATTGTTTAATCAATTCACTCATTAACTCTTATAAGCATTAAGGAAGTTTAATTAAGCATGGGCAGAAAGCAGATTAATTTACTTTCAGTCCACAGGTTTTCCCCTTCTTTTCTATACACTTATTTTACTAAGTTGCAAGTAGAGAATGCTATAATTTGCAACCCGTTTTTCAAATCCAATTAAAGTCAATGGTAAGGCGATGGCTTTTGTAGGCTTTGCCTTATGTACGGTATAAGGCTTATTATATCCACCCCTCTTTTTTTTGTGTGTGTGTAAGCCGCGAAGAATGAACTAAATCGGGTTAACAGTTATAATAAGTTTTATTATTTAATAAAGTTTATTACGCCGCTGTGATCCTTTTAGGGAGGCTGTGTCGGTGTCACTATGCCAGTAATCCTGCCGTTAGTGCTGCAGTCCGTGTGGCCTGCCTGTCTGCCTTTCAGGCCTCCCCAGGGCCTCGCAGGCCGTCCCTGGGCCCCAGACTGCTGGCCCCCCCTCCTGATCCCCAGAGCTCTGCTTCCCCTTGCTCCCTGTGGCCTTTGTCCCTCAGCTGTCCTTTTGCTGCATTTCCGTCCACTCCTGTTGGCCACACAGTCCGTCCTCCACCTGCTCTTAACTGACGCTTATTTTGGTGGAGTTACGTACCTCTTTGCCACTAACGCTTAGTTCACCAAGCTGTCTGCTGCGTTGCCATCTTTTTAAATTTCTTTTATTCTCTATATTACTTCTTTTCTTTTGCTGCCTGACTTCTCCTGCCCTACACGCTCTATCACCAACCCATCCCTCCGATTCGGGGGAAGTTATTTCTAGGTTTGAACGTATCCAAAGAGCCTTTGCTGTGTCTGACATGACCAGTGAGGTAGCCACACTCTCACCTTTGAGCTCGGTGTTCATTTAAAGAGCTGCCCCTTCTCCCTGCCTGCATGGCTCATGTTATCAGTGCCAGGGAATGAGTCTGTGTTTAATGACTGAGCCCTTATCTGGGTGGAGGAGACTTAGCGGCTAATTGCTGTGATTGCCGAGATCCCCCAGGCGAGAATGACTGCAGCTCGGAGGTGGTTTGGGGGCTGGGGCTGGATTGCACCACGTGCTCCACCACAGGCTCGAGGGAGCTGCACTGTCCTTGGGAAGAGGCCAGAGGAAAAAAGAAGGGAGAGGAGGACTCTGGTATCATAGCAGAGTCAGTTTGCGGGCATGCCAGGCGGGGTGTGTCTGCCTCCTCTCCATTACTGCAGCTCTACAGCACTCTACCACTGGGATATACTCAGGGCAGAAGAGCAACTAGGTTTCCTACTTAGTCAGAGGGGGCTAGTAAAAGCAACACTTCCTTACTGCTCCTTAACACCATCTGCTTCTCTCTTGCTCAGTGGTCACCTCCTATTTTCTCATTCTAGCTTTTGTAGTGTTTTATTTTTCATCCCTTCACTCCTCCTGTATCTTCTCAAAGCAAAGTACAACATCTGCACTTTCACCATCTTAGCCCGCTGCCCACTCAAGCACATCTTGAAGCATAAAGCATTATTTTGTTTATGTGCTGTTCTCTTGAAGCCGTTTCTTTTTTGTTATTGCGTCTTTGGATTTGAATTTCATGCTTTGTTATTTTATTGTTAGGTGGCCCATCCTCCAGGATACCCTCTCTTTACTCTACTAGGTCGCCTGGCCATGTGTCTTCTGCCCTCGCTCTCTCCAGCCCACAGTGTCAATCTGATGAGTAGTCTGCTGGGGGCGGCAGCTTGTGGTGCCCTCTGCATTTCTGTTTGCAGGTAGGCACATGAAATGTAAGTTTCTTATGTAATGTAATGTAATGTAACTACAATTTGTCGACATATTTGTGTTATTCCACTGTTCTAGGATTACTGTGCTTTAAAGGAATGTGCCTCAGTGAAAATAATGCTATGACAGGGCATCTAGCTCTTTTCCATGATTGGCATCTACACGAGATGTGATGTCACAATATTGTTAGATTTCAGGAAAGCACCGAGACGCCTCCCCCCTTCAGCTGAGGGATCTGACATCAGTTTTGTAGTGATAACCTCTGCACATGCACCAATCTCTATAGCAAAAGTCAGACCGAAGCAACCATAAAAAGAAGCCATTTGGAGGGGGTCTTTAAACATTCCCCCACTGACTTTTTGCATCTTGATGCTGTCTGGAACAGAGAACGGTATTTTTGGGTCCTGACAGCCTGGCAGTGCCGTCCCTGATCCTCTGTTCAGTATTCAGGAGCAGAGCCCAGCCGCCGTCCTCCCTCCCACCACCCTGCCCGGCCTGTTTACCCATCAGCCACCCGTTGTGTGCGTGCGTGTGTATGTATATCACAATTATCGCGCCCTCCAGCCCCCACCCTGACGTCCCTGTTCTCCTGCGTCCCCCCCACTGCCCAGCATGCTCTCAATCCTGACATGGCACGATTTCTTATCTCCCCCTTCTTGCCTCCTGGGTCTGAGAGGGACAGGATCACTGACTCTGCTCCTCCCTCTCCCCTCTACTCAACCACCTCTCCCCTCGCTCAGTCATGAGCACAGTTTACAGTCTCTGCATTGCCATCTACCACCCTGCAGTTTCTCCTGCTGCTGACCCTATCATGTAAAAAGTATTTTACCTCTTCCCTCTTTGTGTGTGATTATCTCCTATGGTTAGCTGGACTACCTTACATCATCCTTTTGCTGATCTTAGTAATTTTCCACATTGCATTGTTGGTGACAGCTTAGTGTCAACATTTTTCCTTTTTGTCACTGTTTATGCATACTGGGGCATTTCCAAGCATTTCGTATACTTCTAATTTACTCTTCCAGAATAGGAATTGTTGAATATGATGTCATTTTTTCCCGCTATACACATTGGCAGGCAGTGAGGTGAGGGGAAAATAGGTGAAAATGAAGTTGTGTGTGCTCCCAGGTGCTCAGTACTGGGCCTACTTCCTGTGTGCTCAGCCAGTTTGTGCTGGGTGGCAGGTGGTCCGGAGAAGGTCAGGGTACAGGGTCGGCTCTGCTGCAGAAGGGCAGGGTCTGGGGAGGAAGTGCTCCACTGGGGGACTGGCCCTAAGCCCAGACTGCATCAGCCTCAGCCCCTGCCCCGCCTTGCTGCCTCTTAGAGGTGAATCAAGTTTTAACCACTCTGCCCAGGACAAGACGGGACAGGAGAGAGGAAAAGAATAAAGAGAAAAACAATGGGAAGGAACACTGTACTGTACTGGGGGTTTTTGGCTTTGTATCCCCACTGCCCTGTAGTCTTAATGCGTTTGATGAGTTACTAGTCAATTGGACTATTGGACTCCGCTCTTGGCCAGACATTTGCAGACCATTATTTTGAGGCCAGAAATATCCATGCAGTCTGGGTGATATTTGGCTCCCAGTGTGCATGTTAACTGTGGCCCTGTTTGTAATCTCTGGGGATTTAGATCCAATTTTGGATTACGGTCAAGTAAAAAGTCATTATGAGGACCTCCAACCCCACCCACCCCCCAACAAGGGATGATGGGTAGTGAGGACTTCAGCCAGAGCACACATTCACACCATATAAGCTCTTAAGTATGAACGTATAATCTACGCTTTCAATTTGAAAAATAAGCATAAAAGGTTTTAGTCATTATCTGCTCAGGCGGGCCTAGTTTGGGATGAGCTTGTGGCTGTGGATCAGCTGGCACACTCTGCCTGGTGAGGGGTTACTGGAGAGGGCAAAGGCTGAGGAGGGAGAAAGGAGGGAGGGAGCAAGGGTTTGTGGATGGTCAAGACCTCCCTCTCGGTTCTGGCACGGAGGGCATTGGGTGCTTTGACCATACCAAGGCGACCGGCATAGATGTCATGCCACATCCCGACGGGGATTCTCCAGCCAGGCCTTTCCCTCAGATGAAATGCCAAAACGGACCAGTTGACACCCGTTCATACCTGCTCTGTCCTTGCAGTGACACCAGTTTGTTGTCTTTTCCCAACATAAATAAGTCCTGAAATATCTTTTGTTGTTTTTTCCCTTTGAGACCGTCATAAACTTTTTCGCTACTTCTTATTTTTAGGTTTGCATCAGCTTCCCCCCCAAACAAATCATCACTTTGGGTGATTATTTTCAGATGGCAAAATATATTGGAGTTAATATGGGTACTTGAAGGCAGTTTCTCTCAAATAGTAAATTGTAAGACCTTGAAATTCATCTGGAGTATACCCAACATGGCAAGCCTTTGATGTATCAATTTAAATTAGTCGGCCAGATTGCCGTGTTTAATGTGGGGGAATGTAAGTTGATAGGCTTGGAAGCCACTTCTCTCTCTTGCATAAGTTTAAATGTAGCACTTAGTCTCCCTTTGATTTGTCAATTACAGTTCTCTTGGCTTGATCATATGGTTTGATGGCCAAATTGCATGTCTTGTTATGTTTTCACACCATGGCCTGACAAGCCTTTGAGGATGGTGGACGTAATGGTAATTACTATCGATTGCACTTAGAGGTTCACAGAAAGAAACATTTGGCCCGTGGAAAACTAAAGGCCTCAGCCATGAGTCTCTAGAGGAATGCGCCCTTCATAGCGGGATAATCCAGACAGCTCGGTATTCTGTGCTCTCGCGTTTCACAGTTTATCTGCTAAAGCTGCTCTGAATCTCTGCTACCTGGGAGGAATCTCTCTCCATTCCCGAGCTTATCCTGAGAAACCAGGAGCAGACACGTTGGTGCGCTGACAGGCATCAGAGCAGCAAAACAACCTCACAACGTTCAGTCATCAGCACTTTTTGTTTGATCACATGATTACATAACAGGACCGTTGAAGCACACCAAACTTGTCTGGCCTCCCCTTTCCCTGGCGGCCCTCGAAACAAAATGCACACCTGCGAGAGGCTCCGCTGCCAAGAGCTGGCCCATGTGGCACAGCTGATACCTCAGTGGACCGGAGGGTGGGCGTGGTGCCATCCCCTGCCATGTGCTGCGTCCCCAGCTCCTTATAAGGACCTCCACCATATGGTCCTTTCCCTCCTTGCTCAGGTGGGTTGTTTTTCCACAGGGGTGGGGTAGCGTGTATCTTGTTGGGGTCATGTCAGGAGCAATGTGTGTGGGTATTGTTGATTTGCAGCCATTTGCGTAGTTTTGTTGTTTTTTTTTCCCCCCCAGACATCTTGTGTGAGTTGTGGTATCTTGGAAACAGCTGAATAGAGTTGTTTTGTTGGATAATGTTCTCACCTCTCCCTGCAGGTGGCAGGGCTGCCCCTCCCTCTCACATCTGCTGTGCTCGGATAAAATCTTCATCCCAAGTGGCAATAGAGAGTGCACCCATTCCTGTTTTCTTCTGAAAATGCAGAAGACAATTTTAGGCTTGTCTGTTTAAAAGGCCCCAATCTCTGGACCTTTTGTTCCATTTCTGCGGTATCTCATCCGTCATATTGTAGTCCAACAGACCTCCTTCACTCCCCCCATCCTCAGCATGACCAATGGTTCCCCCAGGACTCATCCTCTAATACAGTTAAACAGATGTCTAATGAAGATGTTATTTCCTCATTACTGGCTATGGGATGGGGATAGAGCGGAGGAGGGAGGAGGGCTAGATAGACAGCAGAATACAGTACCAGTTTAATATTCCTTTCGCCCGTGGGCCTGAGATTGTGTCTGCCTCGGACGTCAATATTACATTCCTCACCCACCACAGGCGGTCTTAATAAGGCACCAGGCACGGAGACGGATCAGACTCGGCAATTACAATTCACCCAGAATTAGTTAATGGAATCTATACAGCAACATTTATGTATCACTGGTGTGTGCCTAATGACTTTGTTGGAAAAGGCAGCAATAAAAATGGCATTCAGTGAATTGCATAAACACAGGATTTTTGTAAATTGTTTTTTTCCCTCTTCCTGTAATTTTTGTGTGTTGGGTGGAGATTAAGATGGCATTCTGGGAGAAATTGTCATGTCAGTGGCTGCATTGTTTGAGCAGAATTGTGGTGATTAATTTTACACGCACTTGGAGCACTGGAGCGCTCTCCTAGAGGAGGGGTGTCTGAGCGGCAGAGCCGGGGCCCTTATTTACCCTCCTCTCTGTTCGAGCAGACAGCCCACCGGATGAAGCAGGAAAGACAGGGAAGTGCCTGGATGGTGACTGGCAGAAAATTAGGCTGTTGTGTCTCACATTCAAATAGACTGTCAAACTGAAAAGGGCCAGCACTGGGCAAGACTGAAAGAATCAAATAACACATATATGTTTTAACTCAATATCAATAATGTGCTATTTTATTGATGACTATTGCCTCTTTTGGAAGATGATTTCAAACCAAATAATTTTGAATAATGGAAAAGATATGATGGAAGCAGCCGTTCAGTATTTCACTCAGATAGAACAAATAGAAGAAATAATATCAACAATGTATCTGTAAAAAGGTGAGGTAACATTGCTGAAATCAATATCATATTAGTAAAAATGCGTTTGGATATCAATCAGGTATCACGATATGGCAAATGTATGCAAAATGACACAAGATAATCACTGCAATTATGTTGCACTTTTATGCGCTTCACATGTAAATGAAAATCTTGAGCAACATCATATCATAAATTTAAAGGGGGAGTCCAGTGATTTAGTGTTGCACTTTCATAAAGCTAGGGGACTTAAAGGAGATAGATTAAAGAAATAATAAATAAACAAATAAATGAATAAAATCAAAGCTGCAGAGGCCGAGATGGCCTGACATTTAGTGTTTTTTTATATATATATAAAAAGTCAACACGACATAACACACAGTCCTATGTTTCCCATAATGCATCTCTTGTGTAACCCTCCCTGCCTGGTAAATGTTCACTTCTCTCCAGCTCCACACCCCCAGATGGCAACACACACTCACTGCTAATAATTTGTAGTATCCCACCCCAAGACAAAAAATAGATGATGTCATGATGGTTATTTTATTTTTTAATCAATGGAAGGCTTCACCAAAGCCACAGAAAACTTTATAGATCTGTTTTCACAGGCTGACTAGTACTATGTTTGACAAGTAAACTTAACTTGGTGTGTAATTCAGAGTAGTAGTAGTAGTAGTACAATAAACAGAATTTTGTAAAATGACTAATATGTAATATGATCATATTGTAAAGATACTATTCAACTGAAAGCTGATCAACTGTAATATTTCTCAGCCCATTTTTCTACATTGACTGGCTTTTAAACACTTTGTGGTAACTTATTTAGAGTATTTGACTTCCTGACTCATACATAATGTATTATTTAAAAGCTCAGATTTGTATAGCAATTGCTGCTTGGCTTTGAAATTTCACAGCAGTGCATCAGACACTTACCACTGTAATATAATAGCTGCTAAGTACCCTGCTTGGTGTCCTGGCCAGAGGAGAGCCCTTGGGTGTCAGTGAGGGCCAGCTGGAAACCTCAGCCTGAGCCCGAGCAGGCCACCTCCTCTCTCGGGCTCTCTACCCTCTTCAGGAATGTGTGATTCTTTTCCAGCGCAGCTTTCCCAAACCACCACTCGGTTAGAGAACAGTGCAGCGCTGATCCGCGATGGCACAGCAGTGGTATTGTCTGTTCCCCGAGGTGGTGTGTGACAGTGGCTCCCTTGGCCAGCTCCATTGTGGAGCCTCATTCAGTGCAGAGTGCTGGTGTAGGCTTTTTGTGTGCTGTTATTTAGCACAGACGACTGGTGCTGGCACGTCTCTGGCCCATACTGTAGAACTGAGGCGGTAAATGAGGCAGGTCCCATTTAGACACTTCAAAGTGATTTTTACTGAGCTTTTGTTGTGTCCTTGAAGGGGACATTGCTTGCCGGAGCCCGTTGTATCATTGTCATTTATTCATTTTTTAAAAATTCATTTACCTTTCGATATTTCCATTTGAACCTGTGCTGAGGATTGTTTTGTTTTAAGAATTTTTTCCTTTTTCATCATTTTCACTCCCTAGGTATTATTTTGTTTTTTAGCAAATTAAGAATTATTGGTTATTTCCTTTTTCTAACCACTTAGATTATGTCCAAGTTTGTACTTCATTCCAGGCTTTATGCATAATATTTGTCATTCAGATAATTATCCAAGTGATGACAGAGACATTTTGGCAGGTTGGATCAGTTCAGGGTAGAATAGTCTCGTTGTCAGCCATGTTATTCTCCTGCCACGTCTCAACCAGGCCATTGTCACTGAGCCACAACATTTCAGCACAGCAGCATCCTGCACTGCATTGAGTCGTGATAACAGGGAACACGGCCACACTGGTGTCAGAATATGTCCTGCTTTATCTGCGCACCCTGGGAGCAGCCAGCCTGGAGAATGAGCTGTGGAGAGGCTGAGAGGCTGACTGGGACCCAGGTGGTCCTGCGCAGACAGACAGGTCATTTACAGCCCGCACTGTACACACATCACTGGGCTCTTACAGACTGACAAGCTCTAACAGAGAGATTTGTCAGGCACTCAGGGAGAATAAAGAAGTTGAAGAACAGGAATGTGTGTGTGTTAGTGTGTTAGAGTGTGTGTGTGTGTGTGTGTGTGTGTGTGTGTGTGTGTGTGTGTGCGCCTCTGAATATGTGACGAGTGCTGCCCGGCTATCAGACGGAGCTTCAGAGGCAGGAATATACTTGGTGTAATAACCTCATCCATGGACCCCCATGACTGTTCTGCACCCAGCGCTACCCCAAAATCAGCCCCCCTGCTAGGTGTATGAGCTATGGGTTAATTGTCATGCAGGGAGGTAAAATTATGGGTGCGGGGGGTCTCTGCACCTCAACAAAAGTCCCCATCTGCACCCCCACCCCCCTTCATCCTTCCTTCAAGTTACAACTAATTCCTGGAGCGGTGCAGCGAAAAAGACGCTGCTATCTCTTATTAAGACCCACTCCTAGACGCCCCATCAACACAGTCCACCCCCTCTTTAAGTGCACATGCACACACACATATGCATGCTCATTCACCAAGCTCGCCTTACAGTGAACACAGAGGGAAAATAGTGGAGAGAAGGAGAGAGAAAACCCAAGAAAAAAAGGGGAAGTAGTCAGCAAGCAAGAGTTTTTTTTCTACCATCCTCTCGCTCTCCCTCTCCCTTTTTTCCTGATTTACCGCGCTTTCCTCAGAAAGCTCCATTGTTCCCCTAGCCTAAGTCTCATCAGGCCTTTTGTGGCTGACTATCACAGCGGCAGGCAGAGAGCTGGAAATGTATAAATGGTATCATGCCTTGTGATTAATGGCGGTGCTTATGAGTCAGGTCTGATAACGGGCCTGCTCTCTACTCAATTTCAGATACCGTTAATGGAATCTGTCTTCTGCGATTGTAATGTGAGAGCGCCTAATTTGCTATGGAGCTTGAAGCTGTCACCGGCAAGGGATTGTGGGGTCATAAGGGACCTGGCAGCCGTTTGGCCTGCAGCTTGTATCTGCGGTGCTGAATAGAGCAGCTCTCTGCCTGTCAGTTAGCTGATAGGCTGATGAGGACTCTAAGCCACTCCACACAATGGCGGAAAGGGCCATACTGCCTGACTTCCCTAATTGTCGAGCCTGCTCATATTTCAGAGCCAGCATGCCGGGGACTGGGCTGCCTTTTTTTTTTTCTTTTCTCTTTTTCCCCCTCTCTCTTCTTGAACTTTTTTCTTCCTTTTTCTTTATTTCATCCTTTATCCCGCACACTGTCTCACCCCTTTAACGCACACTTCTCTGCACTATTTTTCTTTTCTTTCCCCTCTCCCCATCATTTGTCGCCTCTCTCTCTCTCTCCCCCTCTGTCTCTCATTTTAGTAAGTGGTGGGTCTTAGCGTATGACAGATTATCCCAAGTTTGCTTCAATTACCGCAAAGGAGATGGAGACAGTACAGGAGAGGAGGAAGGGAAAACTTTTGTGCACACATTATATTTAAGAAGCTGAGGATAAAGTGCTATCTCTACCATGGTGGTTTCTGTGCCAGTCTGCCCGAGATCAACCGGCTGCTGGGGAGGGAGTTCTCATGATATGTGAATGTCCCAATTCACTGAGTGTTTTTCAAGGTCTTGTCCGAGAAGCAAACTTGGGTCGAAGGAAGATTATAATGGGTCCCCACATTAGTCTGGGGGAAGTGGTGGATTTTTTTGGCTGCAATATTTTGCGTGAAGCTGCTGACTTTGTTATTTTGCCTTTTTTTTTTTTATAAAACTGACTAAGAGAAAAAAGTAAGACTAGGATTGGTATATTGAATATTTTAAATATGTTTTTAAGATTCATGTTTTAGTCCAAAATATTTTTGAAGATTGCAGCAACCCCATAGGGAAAAATTAAATATCATCTGGAGAAAAAAAACAGTATTTTAGTTGATCTATCAGTGCTTCTCACCTCCTCTGATTAATTGACTAGAGCCAGGTACCGTATGTGATTTGAAATAAACATACTAAGATTCCTGGGTTTGTGCAGAAAGTCAGATCTTTCTAAAGCTGTGTATAATAATGAAGGCCTCTCCTCCCGCACTGTCAGGTTGGCGGGTCCTGGTCCTGGAGCAGTACTGGCTGGAGGGCTGTTCGCTGTTTCCAGGCTAACCTGGCAGTGGTCCATGGTGGCAGAAGTCTTCACCCTCAACAACCTTTTTGTTGGTCTTCTCTTCTTCTTGACTTCCAGCTTCCACTGTGCTGACAACACCGCCCAGAGAAGGAAGGTACACTTCCACTGTTTCTTCTGATCACTTCTTAGATGCCTTGTTAAGCTAGCTTCATATTGAACAGTACTGTCCTAAACTAAGAAATAAAATTGACCTTGTCAGATTGCACGTTGGGGAGCGCTATGCTGTGGCTTGGGGCTCTGTAATCAGCACACCCTGGTGCTGTATGTACTGGTCGTCATTCCCTGGGTCCTCCACCGACTTTACTCTCACAGGGTAAGTTCTGGGGTCCTTTTTCTTAAAGCTCACAAAGAACAGATTGTAATTGTGTTTTAAAAACCCTCAAGAAAAAGCCAAGAAATTTTGGGTATATCAACAGCATACCAACAATTATAGATCCTATACTTTAATTTTGGACTTAAAGTAGAGACTCATCTGAATACTTCTAAGAAGGCAAAAATTGTCCCTGAAAAATAAGCCTGAGAGCAATTTTCTAAAGATATATTTCTCAGAAAATTACCTGAAACTTATTTCAGGTCCAGTCATTTCTTTGTCAACTACAGTGAGAGATCTGGGTTGAAAAGGGTAATTGTGAACATGCAGTAGGTTTCTATTAGTCCTGTTTCAATCCCATCTACAGTGCAGACACTTGCCATACCATATATTGAATATCAGGTCATGTTTAATAACAGAAATCTGAAATTCCTAAGTTTCATGAGATGCTGCTTTTTGGGTGTGGGTCAGTTTTAAGTCAATTTTGAAAACGAAACATCTCTTTCCAAACCATGTCAACAGGAGCTGTCTCTGCGTGGCCTTGTGTTCCTAGGAATGTGTTTCCTTGCTGGCTTTCTGCCATATATCTACCTGCCCATCTCCTCCTTCCTCAACACTGCACGCTGGAGCTGGGGGGACCAGACCACCTTGTCAGGCCTGTTGACCCACCTGCTGAGGGCTGAATATGGCACCTTCAGTCTAGTATGTGCTGCCTGCCCACGTATAACAAAACTAAGACACTATTCTAGATTTTTTTAAATCATGTGCCATTAGTCATTGTGTGTGCTCTGTTAACATTTTTACCTGGAATACCAATTGTTTGCATTGTATTCTTTTTGTGTTTGCAGGCAAAGACAGAGAGCACTGTAAACCTGACCGCAATGCTTAAGTGAGTCTGCTCGGCCTGTTTTTGTCAGCTCTTTGTCTTTCTTTTTTGACTAAATTGCTCACTTTTGAAATACTAAACACAACAATTATTAAGGATTTCTTTTGTTTGTTTATTTTTTGTTTGTTTTTCCAATTTGATTACCGTCTTATCCCATCATAATTACATTTTGATTAAAAAAAAAAGACCAAATAGAAACAACACAAATACACAAATCAAGAACACTACGCCAGAGGTTACAAACAAAAAGATAGAAATATAATATACTTATTCAGGAGATCATTGCATCACAATTCCTTGTTGACAAGACATCTTCGTTCTACATACAAGATTCAGGTTTCAGTTAATTGCACTGGCTTCATATCATAAACAGTCAAAACCCCCTTTTATATAGTTGTGTTTTTTTTTTATAGATGTCCATGGTCCGTCTAAGCCATTATCTCATTGTTTCATTGCCCCTGCAGGGCTGAGGCTGCACGTTCCATCATTATCAGTTCTCTAAACTCCTTTAGCCAAGAATTCAAACAAACACAATTTGATTTCCTCAACTTCCAATGATCCCTTTCACATAAAGGAATGGCATGACTATCAGGTACCTCCCAAAATGACCTTATTTCTGGAAGTGCCATAATATAAGAAATATAGATCTCCCTTCTCCACAGCCATGTCAACATAGGTCTGACATATTAGGATTCATTTCATGTAGCTTATGTGGAGTTTTATGTATTTGATATAAAATCCTCATGTGTAAGTTTATATCGTAGTGTGTTAGACTTATACAGATAAAGATTTTATACCAATAATTTGTATGTGGCACTATGGTTTCCCCTTATTCTAGTGCTGAGTGCTTTCCCAGATCACATTCCTACTGTAATTTAATATGTATTAGTTAATCACAACTCTTTAAAATGACATGACATCTTGACATCTTATGTGCACTTAGTACAAGATTGTCTCTTATGACCTTAACTGTGGTTACTTCTAAGGTTATTGATTAACATACTGTCTATTTTATTTACTATTTATTCGACTAATTGCTAATCATTCAACTACTCTATAAAAATCTCAAAACGTAGTGGAAAAACTAAAGAAAACTCAAAGATATTTGATTCACTATGATATATATCATAGATATAGTGATATAGCAGAGGAGTGGGTGTGAATGTCAGATTGTCGGTATCTGAAAGTTACAGAAATGGTTGAACACAGACCCCCCCCTAACTCGACATCAGAAAAGTGTGGGTGGAAGGGGTTTCCGAAGCTATTTGACAATTTTACAGGCAGTTCAGACAAAAATCAATACAACTTTGGTGTTCTGTTTCTACTTAGGCAATAGATTCTAAGATGGACCAGGAAAGAACCAATAGAGAAAACTGAGAGGAGGTTTGGTCTGAGGCACAGTGAGTGGTTCTAGAGATGAAGGACCCAACCACTTTTTTTTGCTGGTTCTGGTGTTTTACACAGGTTTAACCACAGACACTCCAATCTGTTCTGAGAGCCCAGAGTCATTTCTGCAGCCCATCTCTCTCTTCCTCTCTCCTCTCTCCAGCAGCTTTTGTTCTTCCCATTCCACTCTCTCCCATCAAAGCAGAACTGAACCTGCTTAGAGGGCCAAATCGCTGTGTTCTGTTTCTCCAGCAGTTTGAAATGATCACTCAGCTCTGGTGTTTAAGCGTGACAAGCTGTGATGACAGACACTGCAATAGAGCTGAAGAAATTGTATTTTTCCACTCCAGCATCCCCCCCAACACCTCCTCCACCCTATTCCCTCCCCTGCTCCCCACTACCACCACCACCGCAGTCATCCCACTCCTGGTATCTTTCTCCAGCTGACGGGATGGGGGTGCATGTGCTTCTTAAGACCCCCCACTACCACCCCACCCTCCACAACCCCCCCTGCCAGGCACCCACCCCTTTCCATCACCCCTGCTGCTTGATGGACAAGCACACCTTCAAGATGGGGAAGAGAGGCGAACATGACAGGCATGTCGCACTGGAGACGTAAACCCACTGGAGAAGCTGACACACACACCCACAAACACACGCTCGTGAGCACATTCACACATAGTGTACATTGGGAGATATAGAGACTCAATAAGCTGTCAAATAGAGATGGGTATTAAGGAAGAGGCAGGAAACTATCTCTCTGCTCTGAGCAAGCGCTCTGACTGACAGGCGCTGTGAGGAGAGGATGGCGGCGGCGGGGGGTGGATGACACAGTCATTCGTATCTGTCAATCCGATTGAAAGGAGAGGCACACAGTCCAAGGAGTTTGTTTTGATAGGGGATGGAGGGCATTTAATAATTGGTGTCCTTGATTTCAGTAGCAGGGAGGGTAATTGAGCTTGTCTTTGGTGTCCATCATATATGTTATATGTGTGTGTTTGTGTGTGCAGGGCCCAGCTGGACCACTGCCTGGCAGACCTTTCACTTCCTGTTCTGGTGCTGGCAGGAATCGGCCTCCTCTTCTCCTCTTGGGACAGGTAGGATGAGCAAGACGCCGGCATACGAAACATCAAACTGTGTCACACACATCTCAGCAGCCACTTCAACCAACAATCTAATCCCCTGGAGTAAAAGACAGGGAACAAAACCACTGACAAAATGCTGATCTGAGAAAAAAAGAATACAAAAAAAACATGAAGGCACCTAACTGTCAAGCTGTCGTGGCGCTCCACATTGAAATCAAGAGAGCTTGATGTGTATTTTGAAATTTTCAAAAACGTGTCTGTGTGTACAAGTACATCACTGCTTGTATGTATCTGTATGTGGCAGTGTGGCGGTGTGATCCAGTTATTCATTACAGCAGTGGCTTCTCCGGGGTCTGTGGGGTAGAGCTGATAAAGCCGAGTGAAGCCCTGGGGCTCTGTAGGGGACCGGCCACCCCCTGCCCCCCTCCCTCCTGGGGTACACTTTGATAAACTTGGCTGCGTACACACACAGATGAAAAACAGCAAGGTCATTTCATAGGATGCCAAAAGGAAGCCATGCAAATGCTAATTTACCTAATGTTAAAATGTTGTGTGGGACTGTTTGTTTGTAGAGAACTGACAACTGACATTACTGACAAATCAGTATTTCCTTTTTACCCTTTGTGCATAATATGAAGAGAAAACACAGTGGCAGTATGACAGCACGTGCTAGTGCCCAGTCAGAAGAACTCATCAGATCAATTTGTTGGCAGGAAACCCAAAAGTAATTTTCTGTGGCTTGAAAGTGTCTCCTCTGGTTCAGATGATGATTTGTTATTGCCATAAGGGTAACATGTTTTCTTTTTAGTGTATAAGTACATTTTACAGCTGTACTGTAATGAGTTAGTGATTCAGCGGTTGGCAGCAGCTCATTATGACTCAGTCTGCATTAGAAAATCAATCATGCACCTCTTAACTGGCTGGTGTATACATTTGCTCTCAGGCTTGTGATCTCCATCCCTGCATTAATATTTTTACTGAGTTATTCAAAACAAGTATATTTTTACAGAGTACACAGACAAAATAAGACATTAGTCTAGACTACTATGGAAATAGAAGTCCGGTATATAGAATGAAGTGATAATGAAAATGAAAACAGTATTTGTATACTGACTAACACGTTGCCTTTCCTATCCAAGGATGTGTTGCTCAGTGTCCCGGCTGTTGACTGCCATGCTGGTGGTTTACTCACTGTTTTTTGCTTGGAGAGCCAACCTGGACATCAGCAGACCCCTGCTGCTCGGCGTGGTGAGATATGAGACTTTGACATCTTCTGTCTAAACCAGAGTACTTTTGTTGTTTTTATTCACCTGCAGTGGTGTAAAAGCTACATTGAGTTACAATTGCAATTACATTTTCAATATATAAGAAATATACACGATGTAGCCAGTTCACACATCCTAAAATAAAAGCACTGAAACAGCAGTATATAATGATGTTGATCCTGGAATGGCTCCATTAGTAAACCCAGGACTGGTCTGAGAGTCAAAAAAGCAACAGGAAACACTGGTGTGCGTGTGCGTGTGTGTGTTTTTCTTTGTGCACGTGCACGCTCACTTCCTGCAGGTTGAGCGTTTCTGGCTCCAGAGTGATGCTGCAGTATGTGTCCTGGCAGGCCTCGGCTTGAGCCGGACACACACTGAGCTTGAGAGGAGGCTGGGCCTTGGGGGGGTGTGGAAGACCACAGGCTGGGTCCTCACCATGGCTCTGCTGGCACATATGGTTCACACGAACCACAGGTGAGCGTTACGTTCACTTACAGTAACAAACGTCCTGTTGGGTGCAATGAAAACCTAGAACACAGCCCATAAATATTTGAACAATATTGCCATATGTTTGCCATTGTCTGGGTCCACAACGACACATTTGGTTAGCATTTCATCACACGGGAAAGAAAACACCCTCAAAATAAAGCTAAAAGTCAACATTTTCAGCATATTCTCATTGTTTCATTGCAAATGCAGTCCTCTGGATTACAGAGCAATAACTCTCCAAATACTTAAATTTCCACTCCCACTGTTGGAGAGTTGCAGTTAAAAGCCCTTATTGTTTTCGGGCTAAAGCCGGTTTTATAACATGCACTTTGCTGACTATTATAAAAACTAATTCTGCAACAGCAAAGACTGTGACCATGGTGCACAATGAACATGACAAAAATTACACAAGCAAGGATGAAAAAAAATGGTCACATTATTGTGGCTGCACATTGTATTTCTACAGGCTATTAGTGACTCCAAGTGTTTTTGTGTCAATATGCTCTTGTTTTAGAGTTTCTTTTGGTTGTCCTGATCTTAAAAAGCAATCGATTCTGTGCAGTCATTGTGCATTTATCTGTGGAATCAGTTTTACTTTGCAGTATCCCTGTTGCAGGAAGTACACTGAGTCCTAAGTTACTTTCAAATACTTCTGTTCAGTAAAGTGAAATACAAACTCCCTTCTAGTTCTACTTCCTTCTAAAATCCCCATGCATAAGTTTTCCCTGAGTCAACCTGATTTGTTTCTCCTCTGCGCTTCATACTGCAGGTCTGAACTCCACATGTCAGGTTTTTCTCTGCTCACCCCATGGTAGGGGCTAAAGAGAGGCACGGTTAGCACATAGATTCCACTCACAGAGCTCAGTCTGAGATGTTAGCTGTCCGAGGAGGCAGATTACACCAGCGTAGTGCTGGGGAGTGCCAGACAGCCATCACTGAGCGGCTTTGATCAAGGGGAGAGCATGGCCTGTGCTGTCAGACCCATCACACCTGTCTCCCCACGATTAGATAGGCAGCCAGAACACTCTGCAGAGGGGAAGGGGCGGGGGCACTGACAACTTACCCTCAGAGCACCTTGAAAGCGTACCTACAAACAGGGACTTGCTCACATACACGCGGTTGTACACATCACATGCACACTTCTATGCAGGGGAAAGGATGCACTCAAACGCTTTTTGAATTCAAGTAAACACAACTCGTGTTGTCATGATTTTATGCAGTATGATGGTGTGTGTGTGCTGATGATCCTAGGGAGTGTGATCAGAGCAGGAACAGTGTTGTTGAGAGGTTCGGCAGGGAGCTTCTGGCCTCTGTCCCAGAAGATTCAGTCATCCTGACCAGAGGAGATCTGCCTGGAAACTCCCTGCGCTACTTATACTACTGCCAGGGTGAACGGCCCGATGTCCGTCTGGTCGACCAGGAGGTCAGAGCTTTGATCTCTTCTGTCTTGTCTTTGCTCTCACTGAAATTTTGATATTTGATATGAATCAAAAGTAAGAATGTAATATTGTTGAAAACAATTCAATTTCAGAACCAAAAATACACTTTCCCTCTGAACACAGTTAAGTTCTAAAGGGGAGATTGTCCTTGCCACGGTTGCCTAATATAATATCTGATGCTTGCTCATATGGGGATTCTTAAATCCTTCATTTTGAATTCCTGAATAGTTGGGTCTCTTTTCATTAAAGAGTTTGGTCTAGACCTGCTCTTTAAGGACAGCATCTTGAGATAACGCTGTTATGAATTGGCGCTATATAAATACAGATAGGTTGATTGATTGAAGTTCAAGTAATATTACAAATGTAGGTATAAAAATAGGAATACTTAGTTGCCAATCACAAGAACACAGACTTAAATGCTGCTCTATCATGCGCATTGTATTGAAATGTTATGCTGTTTGTTGCTCATGTTATAAGCTCATGCATTTTATTTTTAACAAAATTGCTTGAGTTTATTTTCATTTTTAAGTAAGATAAGATTCAAAAAAGGAGGATTTCTTTATTTTCAAAATAGGAAAAAGAGAAAGGATTTCTGAATAAAAGGCTGGTAAAATGGCTGACTGTCCAACTAACTGACTGAAATTCATGCAGAATACATAAATTGTAACCTGACATCTGGAAGTCTGAGTTAGGTATGTAGTCACTATATACATCATACTTTTTTATATCTCTTCAACGTCACAATCATATAGAGCTTTAAGACATCGCTGTAACGAAAATAAGAAGTGAAAACAAGTGCCTCCAAATTTAGACTCTTGATCTAGGAAGGGAAAAGCCCCTTTGATAACATCAAATATTGAGCAAAAGCCACTGAAATAGTTAATAAATCCACCAGAGTTGGTGGTACTCTTTCTTCTCTCTAGATGATGACGTACAGTTGGTATGTGGCCAAGCTGGCTCAGCACCACCGTGGGATCCACTTTCCCGGCCGCTGGTGGGACCCGGTCCACCCTGAGGAGAAAGACACCTTCAGTCTGGAGCAGTTCCTGTCCCACAACACTGAGTGAGTCACAGGGAGAGAGAATAAAAGGATGGTTGGAAAGGATAAATAGAAGGCTTTAAAATGGAGAGAGAGTGAATTGGGAGGGCAACAATGATCCAAATGAGCAAGTGGGTGATCTAATGAGGCAGAGATCAGTGGGATGGTCGACACAGCGGTGAGTGCAGGGAGAAGATAAGCCCATAGAACTGTTGAGGCCATAAAAGGAGCTTGATGAACTACAGAAGTTGACTAATCTACTTGATTTGGTTAGTCTCTTGTGGACTCATTGCTGCTCCCTGCTCTCATCACTCACTCCTCCAAGAGGAACTGAGAACCAGACAGTGGCTGGAGGCCTGTTAATACCAAGCCCACCAGGGGGCAGTGTTTGCCAGGCCAACATGACTGTCTCTCAGTGGGGCAATACTGACCTGTGGGATTAACCCTGGAGGCCCGAGCCTTTGGTGAGCAGCATGGGGCTGGAGGGAGGCTAGAAGGTGTTAGGATGTGAGGAAATGTTTGTCTACATGGCGTTCTTGTGTGCCTTATCATTAGCAGTTACATGGGAGGAGACAGAGGGGTGTTTACAGTAATGTGATAGTAATGTGAGCAAGCTTCTCTCTGATTGTCCTTCTGCAGGAGGGATGTGTTTGCCTGCATTGGGCTGTCTGATGGAGACCCAAGCTGGGAACGTAGTTTCTCTCGTTGGCCCATGGGTGTGTGTGACTACCTGGTGCCAGTTCAGAGGCAGTTTCATCCTGAAGCCTGGGCCCATCGCACACGCAACATCTACAACTGGACTGAGCCACACAACAGGTGCATACACAAACATACAGACTCTTTAATGTCCCTGGACAGGTACGTGTTTAACCCCTAAACATTCAATTTCCACCATTTCCTCCTCTTAAGCAGAATTAAGGTTGAAAAAACCACCTCATTCCACGCTGTTTGACAGTGATATAAATACTGTCTCAACTGGCTCCATCTTGTTATTGAAACTAAATGATGTTTACACTGAGTGAAAAACAAGAGTCCATGTTTTTTGTGGCAGAACCATTCTGTTTAATCGTAATTCTTCATCTTGTGCATCATTTTACACAAGTTTTCCCATAGTTCAGCACAATAGATTTGTCCTCTTTGGGTACTTTGGGATCTTGACAAAAATTTAAATTAAGGTTCTGTGGGTTTGAACAATGCTCAGCTCAACAGCGTGAGTTTGTAAAGACTGGACCAGTGGTAAGTCAATAAGGTTTAATGGGTTAAATTAACAGATGTATTTTCCAGGAGGCCTACTCGAAGAATCCTTTTGCATATTATTTAAAACAAATCATGATCTATAGATGACACAAGAAATATTCTCTTAGAGAGGCACAATTAAGTCCTCACCACGTATTCCATCAGCAGTATCTCCTCTCTCCCTCGCCTCTCTGTGGTCTTTAGTCCTCCTTCCGCAGACTCCACAGAGCTTCTCTTATTGAGGTTGTCCTCTGTTCTTCATGCTGTGATCCAGCTCTTTGTGAATTCAACCAGAGCAAGACATTAGGCCCTCAGCCATTTGAAATGAGACTGAAGATGAAAAATAATGAGTTTCTTATTGCATTTTGTCAATAACTGTGTCAAAAGTGGAATTAGTCAAAGCTCTATATTCAGTAGCTGTTGCCAGCAGCCCTTCATTCACTCAGATATCCACGGCTGAATACTGTGACATTATTTCCCGCACCCTCACGACAAGCGTGTCCGCCGATGCCCACAAGCCAAATATTAGCTCGGGAACCCTGCTAAAATATTCTTTTGAAGAAGAGGTCAAGTGTTTACAGTCAACAAAGTGAAAAAAGGAGATGTGGTTTTACTCCATGTCTAATGTGCTAGCTGGTATTGTTGCTCAGTCATTTAATGTTTATGCAGCAAACATTGATGTTTACTGTATCAAAACCTGCACAGTTGAGTGGAACAATATATTCACATAAATAATCATTTATAGTTAGTGGAACTGTGCACAAGCCACTGCCTGGAGCTGTTTAGATAAAGATTTTTTTTTTCTCCATGTGTGAACAGTTTCCATCCTGCGTCCTGGGAGCATGTCGCTAATGAGGAGATGTGGCAAGCCAGGTACAGTAAACGTTTTTACTGGATTCCTCTTTGGGGAGGTTGTATACTTTAGTGTGCAGATAAAAAGCTGCGTCACGATGCATACTCGCCCGCTAGAACATCTCCATAAACCAGTCTTGTGTGGTAGAGCATCTACATGTACATTCTATTTGGTATCGGCATCTACATAAATCACTCCATTGGAGTGGTGCGTCTGTGAGTGTGGATCTGCATGGCTCATCCATCCAGCACTTAGCCCTGAGCCTGCGTGCTTTGTTTCAGGATGAAGACGGCTTTCTTTCTGTTTGACCTGGCAGAAAGGATGCAGGGAGAGGGTAAAGCTCGCCTCTTTGAGCTGTCTTACACTGTGAGTCTGACCTCAACAAACATACAACAATACTGTCATTTAACATAATGGGGCAGCTTTAAGAGCCGCACGTGGAAAAGTATGACATATTCAGGGGCTTTTTGTTTTTTTTGCTATTTGTGCTAACATCTGCTTTTATGTGTGTATCTGTGTGTGTATATGTGTTTGTGTTTGCTGGGCAGCTGTATAAGGAGATTGTGGAGGCCAACTCAGACTACCCTCCAAACTGGGACAAGAACTTGGCACTGGCCTGCGAGAGACTGCTCCGCTCGGGTCACCGGGGCTACAGTCCACACAGCCTGCTGACCTGCAGCATCCAGCACTTTAGTCTCTACTTAGAGAAGGAACCCACGGACCCCCAGGCGCCCGCCATACGCACGGCCATTACTCAGCTGCTCAAAGAGAGGGACAGGCTCCGGCAGAGTCAGAGGCAAACACCGTAACAAGATCCAGACAGACCTACATGTAGGTGGAACACTGAATGTGTGCCGCAAGCCCAGCCGAAGTCTAAGGCTCTGGCAACAAAGTCTGACTGTGCCTTTAAAGGTGGTGCTCCAGAAGGACAGAATGATGTAACAGTGTTTAATTAAGGTTTTGGCTAAATGGACTTGGTGAAATTGGACTTCTAAATTGGGAGTTAAGAGGAATGCTGATGCAGAAATCCTGGCCCCTAGTTATCAAACAGAACTCTGCACAAAGGACAGAGAACAGCAATGCTTCATTTGATGAATGTTTACAGTTTACCAGGGACAGAGCCTGACTCCAGGAAGCCTTGACTGACCCCAATCAAACTGTGCGTGCTCCCCTTAAACTCACCCATTCGATTGCTCTATCGTTACATCTCGATCTTTTTTCCCTCTCCTCCTCTGCTCTCACAGCTTTTAACGTGCTGATTATTTTGCCTCAGCCACTGCTCTAGTTCTCTTTTTCTCACATTAGGATGGCAAGGCCGAGATTGAGGGAAAACCAATTTGGGGACAGAAATGGGGGATTAGAGCGGCTGTTTAATCTAGGACAGACTTGTGCTGTGCCACACAGTCCTCACTCCGCATAACCAGCACTACCCACCCACCCTTCTATCCTTCCATCAGTCTATCTTAGATGGTCCTTTAAATGTTTAAAACTAATGGATTCGATGAGTGTTTTTTTTCCTCTCTTCCTTCCTAAAGGGAGGGCTGTAATCCCTCATGGATTTAAATGAAATGTGAAATGTCACAATGCCAGGGACCCTTTTAGAGGTGCGTTTCTGTGTGCAATGCGACCATGTGTGTTGATTTGCATGTCTACGTGTGTGTGAACATGTTTAAATCTCCACCCAAGCCTTTTCCTTGCCGGTACCACATGTAAACATAGTCAATAAACAGATGGGCACACTGGAACACGAAGTGCTTTGATCGTCATGGAAGCACAAAGTCATGCAAACTCCAGGGACACGCGTAGACACACAAGACCACCAGCCTCCCAGCTCCTAGAGAAATGGACTTTTAGCCCTGTAAGAGGGCGACAACGTAGTGTGCAAACACAGGGAAAGAACCACAGTCACTTGTTTTTAATGTGTTCTCAGGGTCCAAAACCTCAGTAACACACTGTTTTTGTAAACACTGGTGCTGATGTTAATGAACCTTGTGCCATGAAGTTTGTTACGCAGAGGTCAAACCTGTGTATTGCCTTGAGCTCTAGAAAACACTGCTGAAGGAGCCTGCTGTTTGAGATACCACTAGAAAGCAAAGGACAGCAAGTGCAGTTTTCTCTGAATGTAATCTGCCCTCTCTGTTTGCAGGCCTGGTTAGTAGCTGTCAGCTGGCTGGATGATGAGATTCGACCGGCTGTAGCACAGATGGTTTGGTTTCTCATGAAAAGGGAAAACTGTCACTCTGGTTTCTACAGATTAAAATATTTCAATAAAGATTCTGTTTATTTTAATACATTTTGGACCATTTTTTTCACGGTAGACTAGGCTTTTTGGGTCACAAATATTGATAATATTTGATAAACCATTTGTTGTTATCACAGTCACAATCATTTGCCGTCTCCTGTCTCATTCCCTTGTGTTATTTTTACTTCACTTTCTTCCTGTCCTCCCCTTTGTCATCCCTCTCTTGTCTCCCACCTTCTCATCCCCTCTCACCCTGTCTTTCCCTAACCCCTCTGTTCCTTTCCTCTCCCCTGTTTCTGAGAGTCAGTTGCCCACCCTAAATCAGCAAGCTGCCGAGGATTGTGGGAACCCATGGAATCGCCGTGACCAGGGATGCAGGCAGGGAGCCACGGCAACGCTGGAATGTGGGGCGTCTGAGGAGATAAGAGCTGTGAGCCCAGCCAGGGAGAGGGGAGGGATGCAGCGAGAGAGGAGCGAGGGGGGAGGAGGACGAGGCAGAGCGAGGAGGGTGAGACGGAAACAGGGAGAGCAGCAAGTCTGTGAATGGGGAGACAGAAACACAACACCATAAACAGCCCAGAGAGCAAGACAGAGTGAGACAGAGAAAGAGGGGCGGAGGACTTAGGGGGGCACACACTGGAGATGGGAAGCCAGCCTTATTCCTCTTTGCATTTCATTTACATCCCTGGCCGTATCGACCAATCGGATTGGGAGCAAAGCCCAGGGCTTAGGAGGGGAATAAAAAGACAAAATGCCTTTGCTGCTCTCATCCCTCCCTGATAATACCCCTTCTGTTTTTCTTTTCTCTTTTTCTCCCGTCTATAAGTAGATACTGTCCGAAATGCCAGCGGAAAAGCGACACCTCCGCTTGCTGTGTATCTCAGATAGACCGAGCGGGAGCAGGGGCTGAAAAGACAGCTTTAGCAACTGGGCCTATCTCCTCTCCTCTCCTCTCTCTGGCTGGATGGAAGCTTGGAGTGGAGGGAGGCGGAGGGCCGGGGTGTGTTGGTTAGTGTTTGGGAAGAGAATAGAGGGTGTGAGAGGCATGATATACTGAGCTGGCCGCAGATTTTGCAGAATCTCACACTCCGAAAAACTTTGCCTACAGATCCCTTTCCTAAGCATGAGAAACCTGTTTCAAGGATGTTTACGAGGTGCCACCCATCTTTGTGAAGGTTGCCAATGCCTGCTACCAAACTCCACACATATTTTTTAGCTTGGGATTGTTGTTATTCTAGTGTGCTTGTACACGCTTATCCAAAATGGCAACTCTTGTCACTTGATTCACTTTAATGTAACTGTCAACACACTGGAATCTTAATTTAACATAATTAAAGTTATTGTTATTTCAGCTAAACTAAATATATTCCTATAAAATCCTTGTGTATTGGGGAGAATTAGGCCCATTAACGTCAGTCTGTGTTGACATGATGTCATGATTGACTTGTCTCAGGTTTTTGTTTGCAGTCACTCTTGATGTGTGTGTTTCTCAGTGTGTGGTAGCCAGTATTTGTATGTCAGGTACAGTATGTTTGCTGGTTTACTGAGTTTATTTGTACAGGTGTTTGTAGTGCTCTCCATTGTGCTCCTGTTTCTATTTGGGTCGCTTTGCACCTATTGTGTCAAAATGGAAAAAGTGTTTTCCCCTGTTTGTAAGTGTCTTTCCTGAATTTAAAAGACTATGCCATTGTCTTGGTGTTCACGTCTTTGTGTAGGCGTACTCACCCAGACTATTGTCCTGTTACTGGACCCAGTTCTGGTATCACTGCTGATATAGAGCTTATTGAAAGTGATTGTTGCTGCACAGATGAGAGTTCATCTCAATAGGGGTGCGACAAAGCATTCAGACATAGAAGGGGTCCTTTACCTGCCTCCACCAGACGCATGTGAGAGATAAGGTCACCTTAGGACCCTCTGTGGACCCCCTCCACCTTCACAGCATCCTCATCCTCTTCAGCTCGCACAACCTCATCCCCCTAGTAAAACAAACCAAACAATTGAGGCAGATATGTGAGGGATTAGAGGTCAGAGGGTTGGGGAATGCAACATCTCCATTTCCAGGATCAATCTTCAACCGTTTGGTAATCTCTGGCCTCGGGCCCCACATACCTCCAGTGGTCTCTCTGGCTGAGGGCTGGCATTGCCAGGCCGTGAGAGCTGGTGCTCCTCCTGGGTGAGGGGAGCTGATAGGATAGTGGGGGGTGGGGTTATAACCTGACAGTGTGAATGGACGGAGGAGCAGAGGGATGAGCAACAAAAGGTCCTCGCTTTATATCCAAACCTCACCTCAATCCTAATTTATAGTCCACATTTATGTGTAAATACATATATGCGTGTTTCCCCGTATAAAGTTCATAAAGTTTGTTTTAATCTGTAATTTTGTAAATGTGAAATAACTTTGAGTTCTTCACAGCAAACTGAATATTATCCCCAAGTTCCCGTTGTTATCTTGTGTACACACATTTGTTTATTTGATACAGCCCCTCTCCACTGCTGCACTTCTGTATATCAAAGACAGCAGTGCGGAGCGCAATTGAAAGTGGCTACCGTGGAGAAAGGTCTCTCTCTGCTTTGACTGCGAAGAGGCAGAAAAAGCCCCATTCTCCGCTCCCTTCTTAGATCTATTTAAATAATTGAGGAGTAAACTGACAAATTAGGCACCTTTATGGACGCCCCTGGGCTCTCTCTGGGGTCCTTCAGTTTCTCCAATACAAGAGAGTGCCACCAGCCACAGGATAATATCTCTGTATGCTTTGAGGGGGGGAGGAGGGTAGTGGACCAGGAGGGGTTTCGCCAATCAAGCGGGCCACACTTCCTCCCCCAGGTTCTAATTTTGTGCCACATTAAAGAGCTCGGCCTCCATTTAGGACACAGAGAGGCATTTTCATAATTTGCCGGGTCTCTCGACTTGCTCGGGGTGCCTTTTTTCCTCTCCCTCCTCCCTCTCTCTCTCACTCCGTGTCTGAATGGAAGGCCTGGGGAGGAAGAGGGGTAATTCATTCGCCTCCTTTCAACCAACCCGCTTCAGTTCTGCATAATGTTGCTGCTAGGTGTGTATAGCAGCTAATATTTATCTCTTTAATAATTCTCCATTAGACCTGAATATTATTTGGCGTATAAAAGCTAACACTGCTCATTGTCAGCTACACAAAAATGGTGTCATTCACGTTTTGTTGATACATTAAGGCTAATTCATATGCCTGTATTTAGCATTTCGGGTAGAGCTAATGACTATAGTGGATCTAATCTGTGACCATTCAGCCATTCGACTGTGATGCTTACATTGATAAAATCTGTGAAGTAGTATGCATACAGTGCATAATCTAGGTTAAAGTTGTTTCATTTCCTCTCGCTGACACCATCCATTCATACACTACAGCATGCGTAAGCATTGATTCATATGTGATTGGTCACATAATTCACAGTCTCAGGGGGCATTTCATCGCTGACAGACAAGCTAATCTAAAATCCCCCAATTTACAAATGAAAATCCCACCATCCAATTGAGCTAATAGAGGGACTTGAATGGGATAATAAGATGTGGTGTAATACTGTGTAAAAAGCCTGTAATGTTGTGTTGGTGTAAGAGCCTGTGTGACTGGATGTTTGACTGTTTGCAGTGATTACAGGGGCCTGCGGGCCTGGCGGCGGCTCTGTGGCTGGGATAGGGAGCTTCTCCCTGGGCAAGGAGATACGCCTGTCTGCCCCTTCTGACGGAGCTACAGGGACCAGGATGTCAGGAGGGAAAGTGCTCCCTGTGAGCTCCATCTCTCTCTCTCTCTCTCTCTCTCTGTCTCTCTCTCTCTCTCTCTCCACCTCTCTGTCTTTCTTTCTGTCTCTTTCTCCATCTCTCTCTCCCTCTCTCTTCTTTCTGTCTCTGCCTCCCGTTCCCGGTCTTGCTGTGTCTGTACTATTGCAGCGCTTGCAGATGTGCACAAACAAGGGAGGATTAAAGCAAAACGAATCTAAACAGACAAATGGAATTAGAGTGATGGGTGTCGGTGGGCTGGTTCACAGTGATAAACATAATGATGCTCTGTATGTGTGTGTTGTGTGTGTGTGTGTGTGTGAGTGAGTGTGTTCCTGTGTCTAGGGGATTATCAGTGGTTAGGTGTGTGGTGTGTATGGCTGGGTGACTGCTTCTGGGTGTCTTTGTGTGTTTGCCTATCTGTCTATGTTTTTGTAATTATGTGTGTGTATATTTACTCGGTCTCTACTTGTGTGTGTGATAAATGTGTTATTCTACATTGCCTCACAAAAACAAGTCTCTGCGCCCTCTGCATGTGTGTGGATGTGTCTCTCTGTGTTTTCCTGTTGGTCTGGGTCATATTTCCCTCTTGTCTTTCATAGAGTCTGTTTGTATTTGTGTACTGGAGCTGCTGCCTAAGCCTGTATGTCTCTACTGGACATCAAAATTCTTCACCCAATATTGACATATGCTTAGAAAGATGATAAAAGGTTCGTGGAATATGAAGGTCTCGTAAACTAATCTTTTTATATGCTGATGTTGTGTGTGAGGACTTGTTTTCTCGTGGCAGGGGTCTGTGTGTTTGTGTGCTGAGGAGGTCAGGAGCGTGGAGGAGCCAGCAGGGGGGCAGTGATCAACAGCCTGGGGCTCCCCTGCCGAGGGGCTCTGGGATTAGGGCTAAACCCTGCCCTGCCAGATGGGCACAACACATCCCCACATCGCACACCAGCACCAGCACCTTTAGGACCACACACGCCCTGCCCCCCTTCTTCTACAACTAGGCGACTGGAACCATGGTGATACACACTGGTACGCTTCTCAACTGGCTCAGAGGTCAATAAAAGTGCACTGAAACCCTTAATTGTTGTATTTAAAGATTATCCCTTGACCTATTAATTCAAGGTTAGTGCAGTTTCTTAGCTCAATAATCATAGGGATTGGTTAACTAAATGAGACATGTTTGATGATACATTCACTCACACGGTTGCTATGAACAATCATCTCTTCCCAGGACCACACAGAATGGAGGCAGGAGAGACGGCTGAGATGAGGTACTCTTCAAAGTGTCAGCTAGTGGACAGTATGGCCAGTCAGCAGGTTCAAGGGTATCGTAAATGAAACTTACAGGTTGTTTTGATGTGCAGTATTTCAGAGCCACAGGCAACACTGAAATGATAAAGTGTGTGTGTGTGTGTGTGTGCAGGTGTACGTGTGTGCGGGTAGATTGGTGGCTCAGGAGTCAGCAGTGTGTTGATTGCTTCCTGCTTGAATTTTATCACACACAACTGGCTCTAAATTGTCTCCGATTGAGTTCATGGATCATTAAATTTGTGTATTTATTCCTTGGTTTATTTATGCGTCCATTTATGATCTCTGGAGAACATTCATCTTGTTCAATCACACGTCATTTGCTATTATAGGGGCATAAACCAGGATTTTGTGGTTGCAAGAAGGTCTGATAGTCACTATGGCAAGCTGTTGCGATACAATGGTGATTATGAATATTATAATAACTAAACAACAGGTCTGAAAGCCCTGACACCATCTCACAGAAGATGTGTTGCTTCTCATATGCAAAAAAGCCTGGAGTTCCACACCTATTCGACCAAAACTCAGTTCAGCAGTGTGCAGTGTCAACCTGCTGAAAGTCTTTATGATACTACCCCACCTGGATCTGGTATTCACGGGTCCCCCAGCATGACTTAGTAAATCGTCTCTGTATTAGTAGAAAGCAGATTACATGAGTAAAGTGTACAAACAAATAAAAGATTACAGGCTGTGAACATGTTTCAGTCTAATGCCCTTTCAACAAGCAGTGCTCAGCACAATGATTTTCTCTCCCCAAGCTAAATTTGGATTTCCCCTCTGATGTGAAGGCCTGCTGGCCAGCCATGTCTTCCACCAAGAGCACAACCTCTGTAATGACAGTGTTCCACACGACTGGCCTGTCTCCTCCGCTGGTATTAGTTAGGCTTTGGAGTTCAAGTGACTACGGGGTTTAAACACGGATTTTTAAAAAAAAAAAAGGGGGGAAGAAAGACTCGCTGTTGTTCTTGAAAAGCTGTGTTTATCCAGGATTAGAGACACCAACATGTTAATAATTGTTTCTCACAGAACTGCAAAGAAGCACTTTCCTGTAATCCCCTAATCAGGCATTACACCTCTGAGCGAAGCCACAACGCAGGCGCGTGGTGTCTGTGACGCAGCACGCCCACACTGTGTAATACACCCACGTCTTCCCCAACACCACACCCCACGTGTACAAAAGCACCTGCTCTATTCATTTCCTTTTAAATCTACTTTCCTGCACCCACTACAGCCATTCACCACCAAAGAGCAATAATAAAGACAATAATATTTTTTTCTGTGATCCTGTTAAATATAGATGTTTAAAACTCGGCAGGCATATAGGACTTATTTTTCCGCCTAGTAAGAGTACAAAGGTAGATGAGGTTAGTCTGCTCACCTGGTGACTCTTCTTGTACCCCAGTAGTGGTTTGAAGCATTGACGACCTACAAATGAAGCTTTGGATGATGACTTTATGGCAAATTGATGGTCTTTTTCAGAATAAAAGCCTGTTAAATACGTCAGATGTTATTCTTAGACTAGTTTGAAGCCCTGCCCTTATGGTACGGTGAGGAGGTGGAATGTATCACCTCTGGTGATGCTGCCAAGGTCACATAGTTTGCTCGACGTTGGTCAGCATGTCAGCTGTCCTCTGTAGTACAGTGGCACAGGGTTAGACATAAGGCCGCTGTTCATGCTGAGATGATGACAGGTCCGAGGCTAGTCCTGGGAATTTGAGGGTTGTCAATATGGGAGTTATTGGCTAACTTTAAGTCTATATATTTAAGAAAATGTACTAACCAGCTTTATATTTGTTTTAAAAATGTGCTCACATCATCTGGAATGGAGACATAGGATAGAGGTGATGCCCCATGGGTTTTGTGCTTAGGATGTAATGCATCCATGTTTGGAGATGTTAGTGTGTCCTGCATCACACAGATGCTTGTTTGTCCATATATTTGCTTGTTTCAACCACCCCCACCCTCATGAAGTGTTTGCAGTCTTCGGTTTTTTTTACATTCAGCCTCTTTTTTTTTCTTTTTGAATTTTTCATGCCCATTGTTAGTGTTGAATGTTTGTTTGTTGTTACCCCGGTCTCTGCCCCCTGTCTCCTTGCAGGGCCTGGCGGGAGAGTGCAATGAGGGGATCGGCAGGGATTAACCTGGGGAATTTAATTAGTGGAGCTGTCGTACCTGCCCTTAACATTTCAATCTCCCTGGGCTGGCTGGCAGTGCTGGAGCTCGACCTGTGATGGCCAGCGACTGGAGAGGGAGGGAGAGAAGGAGGGAGGGAGACGGGGAGGGGATGTAGGGTGTAGAGGCAAGACACGTTTTGACAAACAGATTAGTCTAGCACCGTGATGGAGTGTTCCTGTTGGGGGGAGGTGATGGAGGAAGGAGAAGGATGAAGTAGAGAAGAGCTGAAAACCATCTCTCTTTTGGCCAAAAAACACCTTGGCGTAGAAACATTATCTTAACTTTAAAACATCATTATCACTCCTATGACCATGAGAGGGAGCACATCTTCTTTTTTATCACTTATATGGACTCTGGCAACTTATAATGATAGCTAAGATTGAGATTTTAGCATGGATTATTTCTTCAAAAAACATGATAACTTTTCTTATGGTAGAGAAACACTGTTTTCTGCACATAATTTTTGGTTACTAAATTCTTTTTGGTTTAGCATTGTTTAAGATATTGTATTTTGTGAAGAAATGTGATAATTTTGGTCTCTATAATCTTAATATCTTATTTGTTTGCGTGTTGAACCACGCCCCGTCATGTTGGCCCAGCGGTGGTGTTGTTAAAGGGGGCAGCCAGTGTGAGCTTGGGGTAATAATTTCTCAATCCCAGCCACAATGTTGCATTGTAATCCCGATGCTAAACTCCCCATTAACCCATCTGGGACCCTACAACAGCCCACCCCCCACCTGCCTCGCAGAAACACACACACACGCACACTCAAAGCGACCGTGGCTGTATGTTAGAAGTGTTGTCTGTCCCGTTAGCGCCTGCTAGGGGGGGTCATGTCCAGCAAATTAAAAAAGATGCTGTAGGAATGTCGCCAAGTCCCACAGGAGCAACCGGCTCGGGTCCCTTCTCTAGCGCTGACCCACTGGTCACTGGTGAATCCCCTGTTTGTATTCCACACACACCCCCGGCTCTGGGGAGCAGGACCGGAGGCCTCCTCTGGGACTGCCGATAATTTAAGTCAAACATTATGTCCCCGCTTGTTTGACACGCATTTAAAGCTTTTCAATCACATGTGTTTGCTACAGTCCATTGCCTAGCCTTGGAGTGCTATCCATGTCACACCCTTTCAAAGACCTAATCAATTTTGTTTGATTAAGTTCCTCATGTCAAAACAATTGATTTCTTTTAGGAATCCAATTGGTGGACTGATAATTCAGAGGAGGTTAGAATATATACTTCTAAAACAGTGAAGCCACCAGTGGGCGTATAAACTCCCCTCCCCCAGTGTGCCTCCCCCATCTTCCCAGCATGCCCCTCCTGTGCATGGCTGGCCAGTGTCAGTGTGCCACTAATTAAGGACTCTTTAGGAGCTATGGAGCATACTCATTAACAAACTGTAGCATCCTTACTGTCCATGGAGTGAGAGAGGCGGGGAGGGAGGGGCTCATTCAGTTTGAGGGTCTGCTGGCCTCGTGGCTCGCGCTTCAGCTGGTGTCCAGAAGGTCGGGAAGACCCACTGAGATGCAAACTAAAGTTAGAAAATTAAGATTTTCTTGTTGATCGAAAAAACATGTTGAGTAACTGTAAGTGTTGTATTTTTTAACAAGACAAGAAGTTTGACCTAATGTTGTTCAATATTAACCAGCATTTTTTTTTCACACTTTTTTTACAGTGTGTTGCCTTGATGTTGACTTATTCTTATATATACTTACATTATAGGAATGTAAAACCAGGAATTATTATTTATTGGGAATGTTCAGAAGTTGCTCTACTCAGTTATTTATTCCCCCACCCTATATTTAAAAAACTGCTCCAACTGTCCCCCTCCCTGCCATTTGTTTATTCCATTTTCATGGAAATACAAAACAAAACAAATGGCTGTGTTTGTCTTTATGAAAGTAGGCCAAACAACCGCTGACAAACAAGAGGGGGAGTTGTAGGTCAGGGCGCCACAAGCCATGTGTAACCGTGCCTGACGAGAGAGCATGACACGATGTAGTGAGCCACAATAGACACAATAACATACAAACACGCCTGCCAGAATGATGTAACATTGTCTAGACTAAACAAAAACACACACATGAATAAATGAGCTTACGGAGCACGCATGCAGGGAGTGGACAAAATAACAGGAACACCATATTATACAAAAACAGTTAGAACGTTTACAAAAGCAGCCTAGAAGACGATTCTACCTCCACTGACTGCTGATGATGTGTGGCAGTTTTTAAGAAATCTAATAATAAAACTGTTGTATAAGAAAGATTTTGCCTCGGGCATCTAACAGAGACCCAAAGAGGTCAGATGGGATTGCAGGTATTAAAACTCTCCAGTGGAGTTTATAAATCACACAGCAACACAGTCATTGTGAAACAGAAGAGAGCAGCTGATCATTGCTCATTTGAACTGATCAATTTTATTGATCTGTGAGGCAATATGAATGAACCAGGGCTGTAGCGGGTGCTGACTGAGATGAACTGTAGTCAGATAGTCAGAACATGTATGTAATTATATACATTTAGTGACTTTGGTTTATTGTGAAACACACTGAAGTTCAAGTTGAATGTTGTTTAAACTCCATTACAGACGCCACTATCAAAGGAAGTTAAAGTTTTGACCTGCTTTTGAATATTTGGTAAATGCTCAAATACAGATTTGGATCAGCTTGTAGAGTGTTGACAATTTTCACTGCACTCTGAAGTGCACCATTGTTCATTATTAAGCTCAGCCAAGATATTTTAACTTCTAAGTAGCATTTTTCTTTTGCGTCAAAATCAGTTAAACGCGTAAATGATGAAGCACCAGTTTGTAAGCGCTCAGTATGAGTTTCATTAGGAGCAGAAGTTGACCTTAGATAGACCTCAATGTATTCAAGTGTAGACCTCATTTAATTATAATAGATGCAATTGTTTATCAGTACCCCCCTTCTCCTCTCTCTCCCTCTCACACACACACACAAAAATGCACACACACGTCGTATTCTTTGTCTCCCGCCCCCTCGTCTGGCATAATACCTCAGGTTAGACACGCACACACACACACACACACACACACACACACACAGAACAGATGCCCCCTGACGCACATTCACATAAAGCGGGCACGTGATCGGCGGCCTTGAGTCCACAGGCCTGCCAGCCTCATGGCATTGTGTTCCCCTTGGGCAGGCAGCCGGCCTCCCTAAATACCCTTTTGTCTTGGGTGGGATAATAAAGCGGTGGCCAAGCCGCTGGTGTGGCACGCGCACAGCCACTCATCCCCCTGGTCTGTGACCTAAACAGGTGGATAGGAGGGAAGGGCTGGTCGTGGTGGGTGGACGAAGAGGGGGGACGAGGGGGAGGAGGGGGAGGGGAGAGAAGAGGCTGCATCTGTCCCCACACTCAACGACTCCCTGGGTCAGCCACTGCTCCATATGCTCTCAGGAGAGAGGGAGGCACGCATGCAAACCCAGACTAACAGGTGGAGGGGGGAGAGGGGGGATTAAGAGAGGTAAAATTGATCAGAGATGGATAGAGGGATTTTGAAACTGTCAAATTAGCTGTATAAGAAGAAAGAGAGAGATTTCACTACCCCCGGAAGATTTCACTTAGAGGAGATTCTTAACCCTTAAGCCGTATTAAATGTTTGGCCTGCATTATGAGAAGCACTTTTTGTCTCTGCCTAACGGCCATGTTGGCTGTCAGGCCGTGGAGCATCATGTCCTCAACAGGCAACTGTTGCTGTTTTCTGTGTTCATGCAGTTGGCTCTGTTTTCAAACCAGAATATCCTTTGTACTGTCAAATGTGACGCTTTCTTAATAGCCTCATGTTTAGTTGAGTTTTATGCATTTTCTCTGTGTTGTATCACTTTAATGTGTGTTTATTTGAGCTGAAGAGTTATTTTCTGGGATCTTCCAGTGAGAAAAAAACACAAGTGAATCATCTTTGGGCCATTGGATGTGAGTAGATTAATGGTAAACCAACATTCACACATGAGTAGACTTCATACTATGCACTACCAACTTTTTTTATTTCTCATTGTCTTAAAGTACTTAACTGGGTCAGTTCCTGCTGACAGACAGTGTTAAAATCTTATTATGCTTTAAAAAAAACACTGTTTTTTCAAATTTAGCCATATTGTACCATTGTCTCAGGCCTTTTACTCTCATATGAAGCCACTGCCATTAAGACAAATGTACATCAGGATAGGAGATCATTACCTGGGGCTGGATGAAAATTGTGCTAAAGAATGCAGCTCACACTGGAACGCACTTTTTCTTTGAGGTGATTTCACAAAAACTGACTAGTATTTTTAAAACAGTTGAAGCGGAAGAGGGTGAAGATACCTGAGAGGCATTCATGGAAAACTTAGAGCGAATGTAGTGTAGAAACATAATTCACAGCAGACATGTTAACTTGTAATAGCAGGAAAAGCACAGGTGAAACATATTTCGTTAATGGTGGCTCTTACCCCAGTGGTGGCTAGCACAGGGCCCAGGAACTAGCTCATCTAAATGGAATTAGGTGTTTTTAATCTTGTCAGTTACACTTCTGCTTTTTCTGCCATGATGAAGATCTATTGAGTCTGACGGTGAGTATGGCAGCACTGGGTCACAGGTGTCAATGAGCCTCTGAGCTCTAATGGTAAGATGTGGATGTTGAAAGTGGCAAAAGACCTTTTTCACAGCAGACATTGTGGCTTGTCATAACAGGATGCACACGGGTTTAACACATAACATAACAAAAGCTCAGTTCCTTTCCCAACACCTTCACCCATCAGTAATGTTGTTACTTACACCTGTGCTTTTCTTGCTATTACAAATCAAAATGTCTGCCATGGAAGAAGTCTAAATTCACCTTCATTTTAACTCTGTAACTGTCCAAGGTCTGTACGGATTATTCTAACTGGGTTTAGAATAAAGTATTTACATTATGCGTTCACAGTGGAAGAGCGACAGTATTAACTATATAATAAAGTGTTGGTATGCATGCTAAATTGGCTTGAATTTAGAATTTAGAGTTGTTCACTATTGTCCTACGATTGAGTGCACAACAGAAATGAAGGAGCTAAACGCAGCTGGAAAAATGACAAACTAACTTCCAACTTCTTTTGTTAAGGGATTTAGTATTTTTTGTGGCCTTTTTTTTGCCTTTTCTATGCAGTAGATGGTGAAGAAACAGACATAAAATCAAAGGAGAGAAAAGGAGGTATGACATGCAACAAAGGGGGGGACTGTGTTTATGCTGTAACCACTAAACTATCAGGAGCCCCTCTTATACTCGCCTCTAAAAAAGTACTCTTTGAAGATTAGTACGTAATTTATACCTCATAGTGTGGAACTGAGAATTGAGATAGCTTCCTGTATGCATACCATCAGCCAATATCTTACCCAATCACTCATCATCTACTGCATTTCAAACTTCAACAATGTTGGAAATCGAGGACCATCATTGTAATCAAAGAGATAAAAATCACAGCTCATTGTGTCTTAGATGTTTAAATGAGCAAATTATTTAACCTCAATGAAAAGTAAAAGTAAAGTTTCTGTGCTTGTTCTAGAAAAGTGCCTCAGTCTTGTTCATGTGGCATTTCTAGAAAGTTCAACTATGTTTTGAACTTGTGTGATAGAGACGCCTGCTTTCATGTATTCGAGGCACGTTGGATGAAGGCATACACTTGCGGGCCATGAATTCAAAAGGCTTAGCTTCCGCGCGATGACACCCTGAAACAGTTCATTGATGTATAACACTCAATGAAATATTGAAATAAGCAAAGAGGAGATTCTTCCTTTGGCCTGATTTGCCTTTCCTCCCTCTCTGTAGTCTAACTAACTGCTGTCCATCTATCGGGGGGCAGGTAGGGGTGTACTCCAAGCTCTAATCTGTTGGATGCAGCTAATTAATTTTTGGTTCCTCCTATAGGCCTACTGTCTCAGAAGAGAACAGTGTTTGCAGGAGATTAAGAGATAGAGTGTTTGTTAGAAAGGTGTGAATTATCAGTGAGCCCTCATCACATGCACCTGTGTTAATTGTTATAATGAGGAGTCTCGTGGGCTCTGCGGCCTGGTGAGGAGGAGAGAAGTGGGTCTTTCACAGGTACCTGCAGTACCATGTGGCTCAGCAGAAACAGAGGAATTATGTGTATTTATATAGTCTAGGCGAATGTTAAAGGAAAAAAAACAGCATTATTGTTGTATTCTGTTGTTGGTAGTGGTGAATTACTCATAGAGAAAGCGTGCCTTTTATGAATTAATTCACTGACACTGCTGAAAACAAGGGGCCAGGGATTAATGTGAAATTAGTAAATTATATTGTTGCACTACTTTTTCTCTTTTGAGATAGACTGTGGCTGTTTTTGATATACCGTGTAGCCTGTGGTGAGAATACTGGCAGAATGGAGAGAAATTGGCTCCGTTCACCATGAAGTCATTAAATTTGTAAGCTGTTTGTGATCAAAAGGTGTGTTTGAGGCCATTAACTATGGAGTTTGATCATGGCTTCCATGCAGTGTCAAATGTCAGTTGTTCCTGCTATTTCCCCCAATTTCAGTTGAAAGTAAGTATTAAGCCTGAGGAGAATATCAAAAGCTTCCTATGTAAATGTTGTTAAATACCACTACTGAAGTTTTCTGTACACTGTATTGTTTCTGACTCATATTTGATGCCCAAAATCCTCACTTTGCTTCGACTCAGTGGGATTTCAAGTGGGATTAAAGTGGGTTATGTCCATCAGTTCTTTGGCTCAGACCACACGCCCTGATGTTGTACATTTTATGGACTAAAGCGCGCAGAAATATTTTGAGCTTTAAGGTTCATTGTTGACCTTGGAAACAGCAGCTTACTTGT
Source organism: Pempheris klunzingeri (assembly GCF_042242105.1). NCBI lineage: Eukaryota > Metazoa > Chordata > Actinopteri > Acropomatiformes > Pempheridae > Pempheris > Pempheris klunzingeri. The sequence goes on along the minus strand of NC_092024.1, from coordinate 11,410,804 downwards.
TGTTTTCCGGAGCTTTCAGCCTCATCTCCTAGCCTCCCTCAGCTGAATTTGGAGTGACAACCTGGGGATGGCCACAAGACGTGGTTTGAAACTTCAAAAACTAAAATGAAGTTGCACCTTTTATTGAGGATTTCTTTGTCAACATGGAAGCGTATTTGAGTGGTAAAATGCTTTTTTAAGAGCATGAATTTTTTCCATTGCAGAAATAATATATTTATCATAGGTCTAAGTACTGTATGACTGACACTAGCATTACAGTGTGAACTACCCTTTGCTTTAAAGCTTAATGTGACTCCAATATTGAGTGAATTTAATATTCAGTGGCCAAATTTTATGTTTCAACTCTAGGAATTCAACATTAATAACGGCCATTATTCATCAGTTAGGGGCAGTTGTACTTTACAGTAATATTTCAGCCCTTTACTCTTTACCGCCTGCTGTGTGTGGGACATGACCATTAGGACGATGCATAATCCACTAAGAAAATATTTCCATTTGTCTCATAAAGAGATCTTTTTTAATGGTCGGGCAATATTTAATCCGAGTTTGAAAGACGTGCAAATTTAAAGGACATTACCACTAAATTTCGACATTTTGATGTGACATTACTGTCCCTAAGAACAATATGGTCATTAAATATAAATTCACTTATTCTAGCTGTTGTTTTTGTTTTAACATTTGCGAAAAAAGTTAATTTATACTAGATGCAGTGTCCTGAACTGTCAAAATAAAACATACATTCTTAAGCAAAAACGTCCTTTAAATGGTCAACCTCTTTAGTACTAACTAGGTGAGCTTTAACTAACTAGGCATTAACTTAACCCATAAGCATAGTAATAATGTGTTTTTTAACATATGCTGAGATCTGGTAATCTTCTTATGGGTTTGAGGGTTTTTTTTTCTGTGCCCCTGAATAGCTTAACAAAATATGCCTCAGTAATGGATGGTTGTATCCTCATCCATCGCCCTCCTCCCACCTACTATAACTTGAAATAGGCCATCAAGTGGCTAATGAACTGATAAGCCCTCTGTGTCCTGTGGGGCTTATGAACATCGTAAGCCAAATGTTTAGGCATATTTGGTGAGACAGTTTTTTAAAAGAGCACTTATGTGGGCAAAGGACCCCGCTGAAAACAGTGAAACATTTTGAGCATTTTTGAGGTTATCTTACAGGTTCTGCGATGCTTGCTGGTGCAGAAAGAATGTGTGGCCCCTTTTTGCTTTATCAGACCTCCAGCTAGTCAAGCTGCTAGTATCATTATCAGTTTTGGATCTCTGTAAATCCACGGATTTGTGTGAGCAGTCTGAGAAATTAAAATAACATGCTTTTTAGTGCGCTTACTTCAAATCTCTTTAGACTTCATTTTTTAAAACATCTAAATCTGTTATTATGTGGGCCATACAAAACCCTTTTAATTTAATCTTTGACAAGATTATCAAATTCATTGATGATGTCACAAACTTATAATAAAATTATAAAATAATTTCAGAAAATGTCTACTAAGCCTGGATAAGCACTTTCAAGGGGATACTGCTGGATTAGCTTAAAAAAATATTATTTATTTTTGTTTTTTTATTAGTTGTTGGCACATTTTTCCACATCATTATGTTCATTACAACGTCTAGCAATAAATACACATGCATATACTGTATATATCAGACAAGTTGTAAGACCCAAATGCAATGTGGTCATTTTTAATTTAGAGCCCTAAATTAATGTTTACAATTTTAACAAACTGTCCCACATTCCTAGGCAGGTTTTAGTCATCTCCTCCGTCTGTATTTCTGCTTTTCTCGATAATCAACTAGTTTTCTCCTCTTTTCATCACCAATACTTACGTTTTTTTTATATATATATATATATATATATATATATATATATACTGACAGCTCCAGCGAGTTCAACAGCAAAAGCAGATTGTATTTAGACTCGGATTTATTTGCTTCAAGGGAGAAACACCTGCAGACATTTGCTGGGAAAACCTCGAGGGCCCTCGTAATCACCACATCCTGACTATGAAAAGCTGGTGGATTTCTTTGTTTTACTTTGTGAATCACATCATTTGTCCACCCTGCACTCACATCATTTCCGTAACTGATGATCAGACCTCATAGGCCACTCGGGGAATAATCCCCTAGTCCCCCCCTGCAGGCGCTGCGGCCTCAACCACCAGCTCCGAGCAGGCCGAGGGTGGCGGAGGATGCCTCGCGTTTGTGACCGACCGGACAGCACCCAGACCGGGGGACAAGGGGCGCTGTTCAGCCCGCTGTCACACAAAAAACCAAGAGGGATTAAAGCAGCGTCTGTTGGTCCCATATGCTCCTCCGCGCTGCTTTGGTCTTGATTAAAACTCATTGTATGTATAAAGTATTGTGGAGGCCGGATGTCTAATCCTCCTCATGACTTGTGCACTTTGAAGAAACGAGGCTCCAAGGTTACAATAACAAGCGGGACGAAGCCATTGTGTGTCAGTTGATATTGGATGTATCAGCGAGCATTGATTAGGGCCAAGTATGTGCATCAGATCTGAAGTGACGCGGACTCTTTGTGTTTCACCCCCCCCCTCCTCCTTTAAACATATAGCGTTTTAAAGTGAGCTGAACTTTATTATTAATCATCTGTGACCTCTTGATATAGAGAGGGACATGTGTGCATCCCTTTATGAGCTGCAGCTCTTTTTTTTTCTGGAGCTCCAGTGACATTTTCAATAATAACTGACGGCACATTTATTCAGATTAAGATTTTTTAAAAAAAAGTCTTTTGGCGGAGTCTGGACGAGGCAGATCTCGCTCTTGTCCTCTTAAACTTTTGTTTTGTCACTTGATGCTTCTCTCATGCAGTTTTCAAAAATAGGACTTTTTTTTTTCTTTCTTTCTTTCTTACAGTTGACATTTGAAAGTGACCCTGCTGCCAGAAAGACTTTTTTTTAAAAACACTTTTCTTTCTTCTGCTGCAGCAGTCTGGATGGAGGAGTTGTTGACACTGAGAAGAGACGCACCTCATGAATATTCAGTCTTCTGTCAGCCTCAGCTATTGTTTCCAAGTTCAATTGTTGCATTGTTTGTCGTCATAACGGTGTGTATGAATGTCGCGTTGTGTTTTATAATTGATTCTTGGATATTAGGACGCTAAAATCGGCCTGTGTGATAAATTAAAAGACCCGGATATAAACAGCTACTTCTGCTTCACCCTTGAATAAGTTATGGATACGGGCTTTTGTGTAATTAAGTCTTTCAAAACTACAATCCAACCTTCTAAAACACACACACACACACACACACACACACACACACCTATTTTTCAGTCCACGCAGGAGTGGAATCAAAGTCGCTCCTCTCTTTAACGCTTCGATTATTTCAAGCAACGCTTTTAATTAGTGTGCTCCTTTAGCGGAGACTCCAATGAAAGAGAGATTATTGGCAATGTCAAGGATGCTAATTGAATGTTGGACTTCTAACAATTAGCCCACTGCAGAGCCATGTCGACTCATTACAGATCCCAGAGCCGCGCTCACTTGATTGCCTCATGTCGCCAGGCTGACAGTGACGCTGGACTTGAGAGTTGGAGCAACAGAAAGTAAATACAAACAGTCCCTCTTTTGAAGGAAGCTTTAACCATCTGACTGCTCACATGTATTTTAAGGAGAACAACCATAATAGCGGCGCAAGGGATTTCAGGAGGGTTTCCGTTTACTTTACGCAGTGTAGATGCGGAAAAAGTTATAATCCTGCAGGTTACTTAGCATTTAAAAAGTTTTTACAGTGCACACTTGATTGGCCATATTTTTGCTGGAATATTATGGTTTTTTTTTTTATTCTGCTTCAGAAATACGGCACACAGTGTTGCTTTGAGCCCTAAATTTGTAGGTATTTGTGTCGAGCGTCTGCAGACCTGCAGCATCATATTTACAGAAGCGCCAACTACAAAAGCATCCTCAGTAAAAAGACACTCAGCAGTGATTTTTGTTCGTTTATCTAATTATTTTTTTCTACTCTGATTTTAAGATTTGGAGTGTTTCTCCTTCCAAAGGCCCACAGAAGTTAGTGCAGTTTCTTGTTAGATTAAAGAAATATCAACGTGTGTTTACTTTTTTTTTTTTTTTTTTTTTTCTTGTCAGATGAAATATCAGGCTTCGTATTAGAGCGCACATTTGGAGGATCAGCCATGTAAACCCATGCGGTGGGCTTTGAATGGGACCACTGCCGCCCCTGCGCCTCAGAGAAACCCCCGCCGGTAAAATATTGGGATTAACATCTCTTGGAGGCCGGGGTTTTGTTGAGGCTTTCTGAATTGAACTACCGGAAACTGAGAAACGAAAAACAATAATTCCGCCACCTGAGCAGAGCCAGGATAAACTATGACCCCAGATTATTTTGTACTTGTCTAATTCTACTGTTTTTCGTTGACAGATTTTTAAAAAAATATAACCCCCTTTTATTAGTGTGAACATCGGGTGACTGTGAAGGCATTAAATACAATACAACGAACAATGTGACTTAAATCCACGTTGTCTTAATACGTGAAATGTTGGAATGACTAATGGTCGCTAATTATTGGCCTGTTTAACACACCGACAAAACTTCCGTCCTCCACTTTTTTAAGCTGTGTTCTCATTGAATCAATTATTTTTTCCTTTCATTTTTTTTTTTCATTTCATTTCCCCCTCAAATATTGAGTCTGATTTTTGAAGTTAAGACTCTCAAATACAAATTAGAGGCATTATCATATTGGATTTGAATCACTATTATCTCGGCTGTTTAAATGTCAAATGATTTTTTTTCCCCCATAATTCCATAATTAACACTTCCTTTAACTCCAAAGACCATCTCAGAAATACCCACGACTAGTTTGGCTCACATTGCCTGACTGTCACTTTGTTCACTCTCCGTTTTCCCTCTCCACCACACACACACACACACACACACACACACGCTCGCACACACAGATCGTTCGTCGATGAAAGAGTAAGCTCACAGGACCTTTATTCATGTCTTTTCAGCGGTGAGGTCACACCATCTTTGGAGCCAGTGAAGGATCCACAATCACCGTGTGTTGAGATCAATGGAGGGGAGCAAGTGTGGAGCTCTCAGCAGCCGAGAGTCATTTCCAGTGTGGCTTACCCTTGATTACTACTACCATGTGCTCGGAAAGTCTCGTCTCTCTTTGTGATACCGGTGATTTAACCATTAGCATCTCTCGTTGTTCCAAAAAAGTTAGAAATCTATTAAAATCACAGCAGAGAGTCTGATGCGAGGGGGGCTCACAAATTGCATACAATACAACAGATCACAGTTTCGAAGGCTAGCACAGATAAAAAAAACACATATGTACCATTTATATAAGACACACACTGATTGTCTCTTAGAAACTACATATTGATTCCTTATAAACACTTTTTTTCTTAAATAAAGTAGTGCATCCATGTCCACACACCACCCTCATGTCTCTCTGCCAGCAGGTCGGCAAAGTTGTGTAAGAAGCTTAAAGGAGGTCTGTCCATCCCATGCACTTCACCAGAAGAATTAACTTGAGTTTTGTTCTTGGTTAAACATTAGTTCCGTGGCTGTGGAGTACTTTTTCTCTGTGTTGTCCTCAACAGGTGTTTTTTACGCATAGAGGCACACACTGACAGACATGGATGAGGGGGCTACAACCTGTGAATGAACGGAAAACAAATCTCTTTGCCAGTGCTAAAATAAATTAAACCTCTCCTCTAGGAGGACCAAAGACCATCATGCCAAAAACACTCGAGGCCCCTGAGAGCCCTGCCTCGCCGAGCCCGGCTGACACCTGAACCAGTCCGATGTGTTTTATTGAGGGATGGCAGCGCTGCGTCTGATGTGATCGTCACTGTTTGTTCACTTTTTTTTTGACAGCTGATTGCTCTGTTCACAGGACCTGGAATTTCCACGAGGAAGTTTGATCCTTATAATCCAAGCAATCGGCATTGAAGTTCAGCTTCCACGACGCCGCTTGGTCCTTATAATCCAAGCAGTCTGCTGTGGAGTTGAAGCCCAGGCCGGACGTCCCGTAGCCCTGGGTGGAGAGGGACGCCGGGGACTGGTTCAGATGGCTTGTGACCGCGTTTGTGCTCATCGGACTGAGAGTCGAGCCGGGGCCTGACAACTGGTGGTGCATGGGAGTGAGGTAAGAGCCGCAGTCCATGCCGCCGAAGTAGGACGTCGAGCCGGCGTAGCCCTGGCTGTAGCTCGAGGCCTGGGTGTAGGTCATGGGGTAGGACCTCTGCATGCAGGAGGAGGAGGTAGACAGGGGGTCTGAGAGCGGTGAGATGGACGCCGGGCTCCAGATGGACACCGGGGCGGTGCTGGCTGAGATGGCGGGGACTGTGGTGGTGCTGGTGGGGGGCGTGAACTGGCCGCTGGCCCCGCTCTCTGAGCTCACTTCTCTGGTGGGGGAACTTTTCTTTTTGGCAGGTCGCACCTTGTTCTGGCCCCCGTTCTGCTGCTGCTGCTGCTGCTGGCGACACTTTGCCCGCCGGTTCTTAAACCAGACCTGAAAGAGTCACATATTGGTAGATGTTGTTGTCAAAATCCTTTAATTATAGTGTAACTATGACCCAAATTCTACCTGTGTTGAATACATAGAGACAAACGGTTAAATATGTCCCCTTTTCCTATTAATTCATGTGGAGAAAAAATAGGACTTTTTCTACCTTCATTTGTTTTCAACCCAAATCAAGATATTTCTGGACTTTTTGAAACCAAGTTTTTGGTACCAGTCGCCTGATCGGTCTCATTTCATTGCTCAAATTCTCGAAACAGGAATCTGTGGTTAAGTGGAATTATCTCACCCCACTGGCAAAAGTTTTCCACTTGATTTAATGCAGAAAAAAATGTTAAGCTTTAGATATACTGTCAGTCACGGGTTAAGATGATGGTTCCCTCAGTGGAGATATAAAGTATTTATTCAACAGTTTAATTCGAGTTTATTTTAAATTACGATTTCATAATTATCCCCCGTGTAGGTTTTGCCTACAAAAAGTATTTATTTCACATAGTTAAATCTATAGACTAACAGTAACTGTTTAATCACTAAAATGTGCTAAACAAATTGCCATGCATAAAGTGCCAGTTCTGCTTTTGTGCCTCGCAGAAACAGACATTTTTTTTTTTATACCTAAAACATTTATGCACATCGATCAATTTCCAGATACTCCAGATATTCTGGTTGACTCACCTGTACTCGGGATTCAGGTAGATTAATCTTCAGCGCAACCTCTTCGCGCATGAATATGTCCGGGTACCGAGTTTTGGCGAACAGCGCCTCCAAAACGTCGAGCTGTGCGCGCGTAAAAGTAGTCCTCTCTCGCCTCTGCTTCCGTGGCGTCGCTACAAATAAGACGGAAATGTGAATCAATTAAATTATATTGTTCATGTCTGCATTTCAAAACAAAACAAAAAAACAATAAAGCAAGTAAAAAGATCGAAAGCCATCAAAGGCAGATGTGTTAAAGAATCACAGGATATGTTTTTAGCTGTTTGCGTAATTACGCACGAGTCCTGTGAGATTTAGATGCCGGTGGCAAATTGTGGCACTTGACGTACTTTAATTTAATGAGCCAAAAATTCGATGCAGTTTCAGCAAAATAAATCAAAAGCAGTGTGCTAGTAATTCATTCGAAAGGCACATCTAAAAATAAAATCACACAAGAGGAGAATTCTGTTCCCTCCAAGTTCTGCGTTTGTGCAATAAGTTTGGTGAAGTAGCCATGCAATCTAATGACTTAGATTTTTTTGACAATTAAAATATTGACTATCATTACTCGTCTTAATTGTATCTCACATAATTTATAAATCATTATTAGATTTACACGCTTTAAAATAGTTCCTTACTACCCACTGTGCCATTCCCAGTCCAGTAAGTTTGTAGCCCCGAGCCAATAATGTTCATGACTTCTTAATTATTCATATAAAAGTTTTAACCCACCTGGATAACCCACTGATGGATGCAAAAGATCCATTCCGGAAGTGGTTAAGCTGAGGCCATTGACTGTGTAAGGTGGTTGCTTTAGATACGACATCATGCTAATGTTTGTCTGAGGGCTGAAGTTGGAGAAAATTTTGAAAATTGATGGAGCTCCCGAGGTGTACTTGGTGTCCTCTGCTCGCCGTGTCGTCCGTCTTATACGGGGCACCTGTGCCAAAAAACGACAAGAGAAGACGACATCGATGAAAACGCTCCTCTTCAGGGGACGCTGGGTCTGTTAACGTGGCGCTGTCGAGAAATAAGCCCTCTCCAAAACGCACGGCGCTCCTCAGAAAGCACCAACAGCATCTCCAGCTGCCCTCATCTCTACACCCTCACCACCCCCCCACCCCACGAACAAAAAGCAATACACCGACACTAAAGCTGCAACAAGTCCCTCTAAAGTTCAATTGACAGCGCTGATTCCTGTATATGAAATATCAAATATTAGAACGTTTACCTCCCTGGGCTGTTTGAAATAACACTGTAAAGAGAAACACACTCATTAAACCCCCTTTGTCCAAGTGAACACACCCCATTTTACTTAATGTGGGCTCTGTTTTTGTTTCTTTGGCTACATTTTATACTGTCTGGCTTTTAATATTTAGTTAACTTTTGTTAATTCGAATAAACAGAACAGAAAATCAGTGAGATGTGAAAGAAGAGACTGAATTTATCTTATGGAAACCATTATGGCCAACATAAATAATTATCTTTCAGACCTAAATTTAAATTTTTAATTAGAATATAAGACTTAATGTCAGTTTACTCACTGTTAAGAAATCTTGAGTAAAAATGGCGTCTAGTACACTTTAAAAAAAAAAAAAAAAAGACTGGAATGACTTTTCAAGGCGATTTAGAGTGAAAATTATTTGGATTTTTTTTTTTTTTTTAAACAGGAGATTATTTGACGCAGAGAAGCTTTTATTCAGTGCAAATCTGCTGCTCTTTAAACGGAAATAAACGTGCTCTGTGATGTGGACTGGTGAATGTGTGATTGCTGTCACTTCAACTTCAGTGACCCTCACCCGTCATCCCCACTGCGCGTCTTGATTAGTTGCATTTTTTTTTTTCAATATCCAACGGTTTTAACCCCCTCATCCCAATCTGTCACACTTACAACAGACCCGTCTACCAGTTGCACACACCCGCTCAATAATAATCACCCTGTCCAAGAATTAATTATGATAAATGTTTTTCTCTTGATGAATTAACGAGATAATCCGAGTGGCATCTAAGTGGAGCTGCAGTTTGGTATCAACACAGTCCAAAGCGCTTCAGGCTGCAGAAAATGATGCAAATCAGCAGCCGTTCCCTCTTTAATAATTACTACCACTGAAGTGTATTATAATCAGTATTTTTTTTTTTTAAGTCTGACGTGAATAATCATCAGCTCTTTGTAGGAAAAAAAAAATAAACTGCAGGAGAGAAATTTAAGTTCTTTCAATTTGGACGCATAAATACAATCTGTCACCAGGAGCAAGAAAACACTGGGAAAACATCAAATGTGTCGTGTTGAATAATGTCGAGGACAATAAACCATCTCTGGAGACAGAGAGGAAAAGGCCCCGACATATTTATTTTCGATAGCAGGCCTTAATGTTCTTCCTTTCCACTGCAGCTTTCTGCCTCCACAATTATCCATTTTCGTTGCATTATTTCGCCTGTGAATTAATGTGGAGGACAAGAGTGCGGTGCGGAATAAACGAGGGTGTCGTTTTAAGTAGAAACTTCACTCAGTGAATATGATTCGACAGCAGCACTGGCTTCAGTCACCGAGAGTGTGACATTTGTTAAATATGCCCTCCATGAGTCACCAGGATGGAAACATATCAGAGAAGCTTTAATTTGGCTTTGAGTCTGTCTTTGTCTCATCGGCAGAGACCATAACAGTGTAACCTCATCAGTTTGCTGTGTATAATTATCGGATTCTCTGTGTGCACTTACTCCATATAGGTGGTTAAAATTGACGTTACTCTGAAAGGGGTTTGGTGAGCAGACACACACCAACTGTCCCTGCACATAAATAATAGGCTGAGTTTAACAGGGATCAGCCCTCTCTCTGGCATTTCTTTTACTGTCTTCGTGCGTTTTAGTTTAGCACCAGCAGCACTGCTGAAACTCTGTATTCCCTGTTTGTAAAGAAAATCATTTTGTAACCATTTTAGATGTGGTTTCATAACGTGGGATCTGTGGGCTTTTAATGTTTTACTTCATTGACTCTCACGATTCCTTATTTCAACAAAGGATGATAATAATAATAATAATAACAATAATAATATAAATATAATAATAATAATGATAATAATAATAATATAATAATAATAATGAAAACTTACTCTGGTATCGACGACTGTAAAGTTCTTTGTCTGCTTGGTTTCCTCCAGGAGAAATAATAAAACTCAGTGCAGATAAACGACGTCCTGGCGGATAAAACAACACAAAACCAGCCAGAAGCAGAAGCAGAAAGAGAAGCAGCCGCTTTCAGAACAACAGTGCGGATAAAAGTTGAACGACGAGCGCCTGCATCAGGTTTAGAAGCGGTGCGACAGCGGCGGAGTGACGGAGGAGGCTGCATGTACGCCTTTAGGATTTGTTGGTGTGTTGTGAGTGAAGTGGTTTGAGTTGGATTTTGTACAAACTGCCAGCCAATAGGAGCCGCAGGACCGAGCTGAGGTCTGTCTCTGTCTCCGTCTCTCACACCGGTGGGGAGGATGAACGTTTTTTTTTCCCCTTTTTTTTTCTTTCTGGGAAACAAATGTCTCCAGCTACTTTTTTTTTTTTGACGCACAGTCCTCAGCCAATGGCAGCGAGAGGGCGACTGACAACATTCCCATCCCACCGCAGAGAGGGTGCATTGATAATAAATCAACGGTACGCCGGTGGATGGCGAGAAGTGGAGTTTAAACCAAGGAAAAGTCGGTTTAGTCACCTTTTTATTACCTTTAATACGTGATATCGCTGTTATCCAGTGGATACGTTAAACTGAGGGAAGTTAAATGAATGCTGGTGCGCAAATAAAGAGTTTTATGAAAATATAATGTATGTACAGTATATTTGTGACGTGAATACATGCTCATTCTAACTCAAATTTACAGTACATCACTTCTCTACATTGAGTGCTGTATAGAAGTCATCCACAAATGTTATTTCTATTTTTTAAATCCTATTTACCAACATTTTAAAACTTCCAGACAATCGAGGGACGTTAAAACATCTTAACATGAAATTGTAGACTTTATCTAAAAAAAAAAAAAAAAAAAAGAATTGAGCTTTTAGAGTTTATATGTTTGAACGTTGTATATAAGAGTTAAAAACTGAGGAGAGAAACTAAATCTGTGACAAAAAGACAAGGAGAAAAGGAAAAATCGCCTGGACTAAAGCAGGGCTCTCCATGTGAAGGCTGCACCGTCCTCTCACATTCCAGCGCGTCGCAAAAAAGGGGATTTAGAGCGACTTATTTTCTTAAAACTGTCCTCCCGTCCGCAGAGCCAGTCAGTCTGCTCCCCTCAGCCTCACACAGGCCTGCACAAAAAAAAAAAAAAGAAAAAAAGAATCACCCACAATATTTTACAGGGGAATTCCCACCGAGAGACACCGAGCAGCCGAGGACCTGCAGGCACCGGAGCTGCAGTGAACATGCACCCAGAGATGAAGGGGGAAAAGGCAGATAAAGGCAGAGCGACTCTCACTTATTTCACTAGAAATAAGAGGAAGATGTGACAGAAGATAGAAGACAAATATGAAGGTGGGCCTGCTTTATTTTATACTTGTATAATAATAACAACAACAATAACAATAATAATAATAATAGTAATAATCATAATGTTTTTATTCGATTATATTCAAATAATAGCTATTAAATTCATCTTGTTTCATATTTACTGAAGAAGCTACAAGCTGCAAGGGACAAATAAGCTTCCTCTATGTCACTTGAATTTTGAACCTGCGTGCCCATCTCAAAATAATATGCCGAGGGTTTTTGTCACGGCTTGGTAAATGTATCATCTTAAGAGGCTTTGTGGAACACCTACACACACACACACACACACACACACACACACACACACAGTCAGACACACACACACAGTCTCTCTCTCTCATACACACACACACACACAAACACACACACACACTGCGCGCTTGCACGGACACACCCGCTCACTTCAAACAGATTTGAATATTGATTTAGATTTATAAACACAGGCAGACCGTGGGTTTAGGAATCGTCGTTCGCCTCTCTCCGTGGCTCGTGTGGAAGGCCAGAGTCAAAGGTGCAGTGACAGCTGCTGGGAGAAAAAAAAAAACTGGTTTACACTCCGAGCTGCAGCCCGCTGGGGCTCACACACACAAACTGCTCTCAACTTTCCACAAACTCAGTGACATCTCTTTTGACAGATTTCGATCAGAGGAAGCGGCCGAGTGGATCATAACCCTGGATTTCTTTTAACAAGCAACCGCGAGATTTGATCTCAGCAGAGGAAAAGTTTGGCTGTGAGTCTGCCTGCTGGGAGGAGAGGAACTGCAGCACATTCAGGTATCCCTGCTTGCTTATTTCTGTGTGTTTCATTTATGTTTATTTGCGTTTTTACTGCTGGATCACACGCGTGTATTTTGTCATTTAATGAGATTGAAAAAGTAGAGCGAAATCCCACAAAATCACCGGTTTATGTTGATTTTATTTTCCCCCCACATAGACATGTGTCATGTATCATAGATGGCAGCTTCAAACGGGTGGAAAGATTAAGACTTGGGTAGTCAATCTTTAATTATGCTGCTGTTTGCTATATGAGCATCACAGAGGTCATAATTTAGCCTTAACATATTCTTACTGCAACACACCTCACCAGACTCCAGCCAAAAAAACCAGCATGGTTAACGCAGTTTAAATTAATAGAGACTTATAGCCCCTTTAATGATCTATATTGTTTCATGCCTTTAACACGTTGGTGTTAAAGGCAACTTTTACAGTCTCAGACTGCAGCACAGGAACGATCGGCTTGCAGCTAAAAACTACATTTTTTAAAAACATGTGGATGTCTCCTCATATTTCAGCAGCTGCTGGTTAATGCAGCCTAACGCGAGACTTTGCGTGGAAAATCATGACGTGTGATGCTGTTATCTGCTGGATCTCACCGTTTAAATTGCTAAATAATTTATTAAACTGTAAAGCCAGCCCCTCCGCAGGGACTTTGTATCTTAAAAGGACGTTTAAAGGGAGAAGGAGTTAAACGCCTCTGGCGAGCAGCGCTCCCACTGACTCCCGGCTAATTGACGACGACGGCTTTTATCTCCGCCTCTACTACACTCAACCTGAGGCTGAGGATTTCACCAGGCCTGCTCCAACCTGTGATTTCTGCCACTTAATACGGAGCCTATCTACATCTTTATAATACAGTGCACAGGCCTGGATGTTTGACCTTTGTTTGATAGCCTCAAATAAATAAAAAAAAAATCTTATTTCAAGATTGGATAATTAGTGGGCAGGCAGCCCCCTTCTCCCCCTGCTCTGCGCCTTAAACAGGCATGAAAAGAAATCATCAGCAAATTACAGAATGGATGTATATTTTAAAATGAAATAGAACAAACAGCAGTCATTCATTTAAATGTTTGCCTTTTTCAACATGACTGTGAGTTGTCTGAATTTAAAGCTGCATGTTTACCACACACACACACACATATATATATATATATACATCTTCTAACCATTTAGGCAGCTTTCCTCTCCTCTCCTCTGCCTCTTTCCCTCCTTGTTTGATATCCGCATGGCTGAAGATGAGGAATGTGTTGGTGGAATTCATTCTGAGCTTAAAAAAAAAAAAAAAAAAAAAAAAGAGCGAGGAAAAAAAGGGAATAAAATCCAATAAAGCCAAATTATATAGAAATGCTGATAATCTCTGATGTCGGGGAAAGCTTTTCCTTCTGCATTTGGGATTTAAATTCACCCCAGTCAATTTTATTTTTTGACAGTAAAACAGGAATTTACTTAGCCTACTTTTATCAAACTTGTTTATTATTCCCTTTCTTTTCTTTTTTGTTATTAAACATACAAAGTTATTATCTATAACTTAGCTGTTACTTGTAAGAATCCTTAGATTTGTTCACTTCTCAACCATTTTCAGACCAATATCATAATAATAAAAAAAAAAAGTTATCATACAAATGCAGTAATAATGTTTTTTAATGTCTTAATTATTTAACTTGGGGTCACATATATGTATATCACCAAACAAAGTGTGGTTCCAATCCTTTTTTTTAAGCCTGAATGTAGCAGGTAGTTATTGTGGATAGAAATGCGGCGTGTGTCTGTGTTTGCTTGTGAGTGTGTGGGTGACAGAAAGAGAGAGAGAGATGAGCTGAAGTAGGATAATCACAAGCTGTATTTTAATTAGCCCGGCAGGTTTGATGGATATGTTGCCACTGCTGCTGCTGCTGCTCTGCTAAGAAACCCCCCCCCCCCCCCCCCCCCAAAAAAAAACCAAAACAAAAAAACAAAAAGGTGCACTGCGTAGTGAGCAAGGTGTCTAAACTGAGGGCTTTCCCCATGCTGTTCCCTTATCACAAAGGAGCTAAACCTTTGTGTAATGTAACATGTAACTGACCCTAGAGGTCATCAAAACACATTCAGTCTCCTCCCCAGGGATTAAAGGGGGAGAGACCCCATTCAGTGTCAGTTTGGGGAGAGTTCACTGACACACACACACAGATTCACCAGGCAGCTCTCTGCATCTGAAACGTTATCTTCACAATTATTCACAATGTTACAAATATAGTTTTGGTGCAAAGTTCTGCTTAAAATGATTACAGAAGCTGCTTATGCTGCTGACTGAATCTGTTTTCTAGTTTTTAGGCTGCAATGAAAAGGTGTGCTGATCACAAAATTACGGGTTTATTTTCCACACACATTTTTTTCTCCATGAATTCAAATGCGGTGCCTCGATAAATGCCGCTGCTGTGCGTGTTTGCCAAGCTTGCTCTTTCCATTAATATGACATGCCTTTTAATTAGTGCCATAATTGTTTGTGTTGTGTTTGTGCAGGAGTTCGCCAACAAACAAACGGATGCAATTAAACACACTCGCCTTCAGATCATCAATGAGGAGGCAAAGTCAAGACTGGTGGAAAACAGACAAGGACAAATACAAGACGGGAGAAGACTCCACTGCCTCAAGGTTAAACTTGAGCTAAGAGCTTGTCTTCACACAATCTGGGAAGTTTTCTTCTAACACACATCACTAGCTGTTTTTAAATTAAACCTGCTCATTTTGCAACTTGATATAACTCTTAATTTATGCCATATTTTGGTATCAAAGTTTATTTATGGCCATATTCCTGTTTCTTCTCTGCCTGCACATTGTGTTGGACGTAATTAAAAAATAATTTGAAAATAAAGACCATCATTGTCAAACCCCCACTCTGCTTTCTTTCTCTCTGTCTGTCTCTCTCTCTGTCTCTCTCTCTCCACCTAGCCATCAGTAGCCTTCTCCTCTGTGTGCTGAGGTGTCTGCATGGCGTGGTAAAACCTGCCCTGCAGACCGGACCTCTCAAGTCTTCAAAGGAGGAAGAACTCAATGTGGGGGATTTGTTCAGGCTTATTTGGTAACCTAGGATTTGAATTGGATTCTGGGAGGCATTCATAACACATTTGAAAATGTTACATTGTGTGATTTTGTGTGTAATCCCCATAATAAATTTTAGAAATGGTCACAGCACTTGCACAACTGTGACTATTCATGATTTATCAAATGGTTTTCTTGTCTTGCCTCTCGGGGGTGAGGTGTGTGTTGCCGGCAGGGAACGGGACGATCTCCGCCGTTGGTCGGCAAAGCCAGTGAGGAGACGATTCTTCCTTTTTAACCTTTCTCTCAACACTGTTTTGTTTATTTGACCTGAATATGTGATAGGGTCAGCCACCGTGCTTCCAGAGGGATTCTCTCAGACCCCCCAACAGCACTGGAGCATTACAACCTCCAGTGGATTATACCTCCCTGCGAGGAGGGTTGGTGTACACACACTCTCTCACACACACACACACACTGTAGGTACAGTTTATTAGCGCAGAGTTCATTTTATCAAAGTCACAGTCATACGTTAATAAGCTGTTTTCTTTTTCTCCATTGTGCCTTGTAAAGTGCTTCTACTTAGCATTATTACAGTTAAGAAGAAAACTGTACGGCTACATTATTTTGTATTTGTTGTTAAGTATTTAATAACATGCAAGTCTAATGAGCCCCCTCCGGACATGTTTTACAACATATAAAATACTTAACTTTGAATAATAATTTGTGTCTGACATGTCCTTTCCGCAAAACAGTTGAATTGAGCTGCTTAAAATCCTTGAAATTACATTTCCTCCTTCTTCCTTGTTCATATATCCAGAACTATGATTAATATGAATATTGTGAGTTCTAAAACTTTCACTGCTGGACATAAGATGTCTGCTGCCTCACACTGAAAAGTCCACTCTGTGTTTGTGCACTGGAGGTTTCAAGTTTTAACATCATGCTGCTTTAAGTTACATAGTGAACCCTGATTGACTTTCATATTCGTTGTGATGTCACAAAATCTTACAGTGAGAGGAATGTTTCCCCTTAAGCAAACGAATTTCAACCAGCTTTGAAAACAACAGTGTAAATCTTTGTACATGCATCATTCTGCTCAGTGATGGTAGAACATCCAAGTGAAATAACAATTAGCAAAACTTTTTTTTGAAAGAAAGGCGGCTCTATATATCAAAATGAATGATGTGTTTGCAAAAACCAATAATTGTTGGCTAGGTGCTTTATTGAAATAGCAAAAAGATAAGTCACAATGCAGCATGGTGTTTTAGATAGTCCAGAAGGAGTGAATAATGTTATTCGGTGGATTAACTTTCTGTACGAACATGGTCCATCACATGGTTTGGTGGCTCCGCTGCTTAGATTTCTAGTCTGGTACATGTAACTCTCCCGCCTTAGTCTGATAAGAGCGAGTGCAATGTTCTGTATGTGTGTGTGTAAATCAGTGTTTGTGCCCTGTCCAAACCCCACTTTGCTTTGAATGACACTTTGGCGATGCCCCCAGCTCCCCACTTTGACTTCTCAAGCGTACCCCCTGTTAGTGCCAACTCTGCCAATTCCTCTCATGTCTTTAATATCTCTCTTTGGGCCCTTGGGTTCTGCCAGTGAAGGCTCCCTCGTGACAGTTGGACATTGCCGTCACATTTGGGAGACAGCGGCGGGTGTTTGTAGCGTTCCCAGCCCTGGGCCGGTGGGGAATCTGTGATGGCTCGCCTGTCAGCCGGCCCCTCCCCTGTAATTAGGAGAGTAAACACAGCGCCTGGCTCGGCTTGGGGGAGAAGTAGGAGGGAGCGGAGGAGGGGACCGTCCGGCTGCTTGAGCTGTCCAGAAGCAACTTTGGACTGACAGACGCGTGATATGCACCCCATCGCATCTCTGTGAAGGACTGAGATGTGGAGGAGAGTCTGTTAACATGCTGAGAAACATCAGATTTCCATTTGTACCTTGTTGAGCATCAGTGAACCACTTAGGAGGCTTGTCAGTGATCTGAACCTTTGTAGAGAAAATACAAAGAAACTGATCAATCGGGATGATCTGAGAACTATTCACAAAAGTGATCAGGACTTGTACAGTGAGGAACTTGCTGGAAGGTATCTCATATTCATTTTCACCAGTATTACGCCCATGTGAACGCCAGCAGATAACATAAAACAAACCACCACTAAGCCTCCGTCAGTCCTCTCTTCACCTCTCTCCTGGTTGCTGGGGGGACTGGTCAGTGGCTGGAGGAATGTGTTGTGGGCTGGAGTTGTAGCTGTAGCTTGGGACCAGCTCGGGGGGAGCGCCATCCCACCCAGCCCCAGCCACTCTGCTCTGCCCAGGCGGGGAGGCTGGCTGCGGGAATGCCGAGACCAGGAGGGGAGGAATTTCACTGGAGGACCTGCCAGAGAAATGCCATGCGGGGAGCGATGAAGAGAGAAACCTAGATAGAGAGAGAGAGGGAGAGGGAGAGGGAGAGGGAGAAAAGGAGATCTCAGCCAATTGAAACGCAGCCTGTCAGTGTCATTTTGGTTTTGTAGGATGCTTACTGATGATGGGCCAGTTGCTGAATGAGCTGGTTGCCACACAGACTCAGTGGCACCACATCTGACTCAGATCCCTCTTAGATGGCTGGGCGTTCAGGGGGCGTAACTGAGGTAGCTTGAAGTAAAGTCAGTACTTTTTAAACGCAGTATTGTCTTACACTTTCAGTGCAAGTCATCCATCTATATTAACCACCATCTGCCTCTCCAGTACACAAGCATGAATGCATGCATTACTTTTTGTGTAAGTATATTTTAAATCAGATGGGGTGCATCAGTGTGTGCATGTGGCGGACAGAGAGTGTACAAAAGGAGGGGTGCTTGAAGGCCCAGTGTACTTGCCAAAGTCTTTACGGCGCCCAGAGAGCCATGCTGCAGCATCATGGTCCACAGCATGGAAAGACATGGGGCAGATGGGTGCAGTGTAGCAGCACAACCTCCCCCTTCTCCTCCCAAATGTGAGGCAGCAGTGGTGGGAATGGCACAGTGTGAGAGGGAGCCTGGGTTCATGGCTGAAACAGAAAAGCTGTTGGAGGGGCATTTGGGGGCTGGGTGAGAGTGGGGGCTGAAAGCTGTTTGGGGGGGGGGGCTTTGGAGTTGGAGTTGGTGAGGCAGGGATCCTGCAATGGAGAGGGAAAGGCAGTCCCCCTGTCACATCCCTTTGAAATCCAAGTGCAGGGGCACGAGCCCAGGGAGGAGTGGCAGCGTGGCCCAGCGCCTGGGCAGACAGGCAGTCACCGCACTGGGCCACAGTCCAGCTCGCCTTGCCTGGCCCCTTCCCACCCCAGCCCACCCCGTCTGGCCCAGGCTTACGGGAGTCAGGCAGCCGACCCCCAGTGGACATGCCGGAGCCCTACACTACTGAGTCCCATCTCAGAGCCTCTGCTGGGTTCGAAGCAGCGGCAGCATCCACCGGGAGAGAGGCCCTGCAGAGATGGAGGGGGGTACCTTCGCTGCCTCACAGCTCCTCCTGCACCCAGGCCTCTGGATGGGGGCCCAGCGGAGTCTGCTGCTGATGATAACCCCCACCTCACCACCAGGCCATTCTGCCTTCAGGGCCTGCGCAGGTCCACACATCCCCATGGCAACAGTGGCAGGGCCGTCCACACAATGTGAGTGGGCAACAAGCCAAGTGCTGCCAAATTGGGATGAGGGAGAGACATTTTGGGAGAATGCTCAATCCTGAATCTTTTCACCTTTATTTTGTCTCTGGGTAATCGTGTTTTTGGCTCCAGTGATCTAATATCAGAAACTTGGACAGCCTTTGTTATTTGAACAGTGGTCAGCAGCAGAGACAACCACACTGTCTTTTCTGGGTTTCTCCATCACTCCTCCATTACTTAAATTCTTCCACCTCTCTTCAGGCTCTAAAATGTGAATTGTCACTTTCTTGACAGCAGCGCCAGGCATTTATAAAACTAGACCCGCAGGCCGAATTGACCTGATACATTCTGAAGCATTCGTTGTGTGTTTAAAGAGACCTTGTCGTGGCAAAATTAAGCCTGCGTAAACACAAGTAGTTCAATGACATTCACAGCAGCCACCTAAAGTTGATTCCCCGCCCACTCTAAGCCACTGGGAAGATACTGTATAAGTGGTTGGGTGGTGTTTACTGAAAGTGGATATCTGCTGTTTGTTTTGTTGTTCTGCTTTCCGACCGTAAACACTGCATAGATTTCCTTGAGTGGTGTTTGAAACGCGTATGTGTGTGTATGCCATGTGTTATATTTGCTGATAACAGGATTTACTCAAATTGCGAATCACCAGTTGAGAAAGGTTAATTGTCAGTGCAACTGGTAGAATGGGTACATGCAATAATTATTAGTCTAAGTTGCTTTATTATTTAGGGATGCTAATTAAGCATTAACTGTGGTCCCCTTTTTGGATCACAACTTCAAATGCATGTCAAATTGCATTAAGTTCACTTTGACATCCATTTATCAAACTAAAGGAATGCTGTTTTGTAGATGTCCTTAGTGTGTTTATTATTATGAAACTGATCTGTTCTTGAGGTATTGATCAGAAAATTAGAAGAGGGATTTTCAGAAATTGCTCAGTGCAGTACATCCTCATTTTATTTGCTGTGAGGACAATACAGTTAATGATTTGTGTGGTTTTTTGGGGTGCTGGTGGTTGTAGCGGTTTGGTAATTTAAGACTGCATTAAGAAGGGTATTTGATACTTGCAGAAAAAAAAAACCACAAACACTTGAGCAGATATTTGAAGTGGATTCCCAGTCGTACCAGTTCTTCCTCCTTGTAGGAACACAAGGTTTGGTATATATGCCACCCATATGGATGAGGCTGGCATGAGTCTGGCACTAAGGTGAGGTGGAAAGTGACAAGGAAAGAAAGCAAGAGATCAAGGCATGACTGCCAGTGCATGACATTGCCCTACACTCTCATCAAATAGCCCCGTGCTGCTTATGTTGCTGCCCAGACGCAAATTAATTTGGACGCCTGAATAGACTGCAGAGCCCAGGACTCATCTCTGCCCTTTAAAAAAGAAAAGACACCAGCGGAGAGCACTCTTCCAACAAGGGGGGGGGGCAGGGGCCGAGCTAGGGGTTTTGATGGATTTCAGTAGAGGGCAATACAGTGTCTGGAATAAGATGGGAGGGTACAGAGGACACGGTTGAATGTGCTTGTCCTGCTATGATGACAAGATGGCTCAGCCACCACTGTGCCACTGGCCTCCCTTGCTTTCTTCCTCCCCTCCTTCCCCCTGGTACTCCCCCTCAGGACACTAGTGAAGTAGAAGGGAGTGTTGAGGGAAGGAGGGAGGGGGGTAGAAGAGTACTGACGGTTAGCCGCCGTTTAATCTTCTCCTTGGCTCACTGCAGATTCTTTCACTACATGCCCCACTCCCTCTTCTCCCCAAATCTGTACCTGCTCATCCCTGGGCCCGCTTTACAGGGGGGCTCTTGATCAGTGAGGTGATGGAGAATGGCCCTCGTCACACACTCCAAATAGGATCGGATTGCCTGGGAGTAAAAGGTGAGAGCTTCATGGAGCTTGGTAAAAATAGAGGAGGTAGGGGTGGTGGCGTGGGGGGGTGCTTCCGCAACCAGACACTACCAAGAAATGAGCTCTGTTTGAGATGGAGTTTCCAGGGCTTGAAGGTTTTAGAAGGGTTTGTGCTGGTGCAGAACATCCACAAAACCCCAACGCATGTGTGTTGGTGAGGGGGTTGGCCAAGAGAGGAGGGGAGTGAGGCGGAGGTCTTGTTCTCCACCGGCATGTTGTTGGCATGTCGTTAACCTCCCAGGGATCAGGGGAAAATAAGCAAGCCTCTGTGTGTGCTTAAAACCCAGGCTTCGTTTGTAAGGTGCCTGGGGAGAGCTGGACCCCTGCCGGCGGACAAGGTAACAAAACAGCGGCATGCTGACTGAAGGAGCGGTGGACACTGGAGTAAAGGGTTAAATAAAACCACATGCTGGGTCACAGATCAGTCCCCTGGGCTCAGTATAATACATTTAAGTGGCTCAAATGAAGTGTTTCAATATTTTTGAGATCCTTAACACTTCACTTTAACCCAATAGTCGTCATCATTGATCTTTTCTTATTTTCATCAGTGGTGATTGAAGTTTTTGTGTCTTTTACTTCAGTAAAAATAGCAACACCACAGTGTAAATATGCTCACTTATGAGGAAAATGTCCTTTATTCAAGATTTTACTGAAGGTTAATTAGAAAAATAGTAGAAAAATGAAAGTATTACTGATTCAGAAAAATGTCCCCTGTGAGTGTTATTATATAATTCTTAATGTACAAGTGGCATTGTACTGTTGTACCAGTTACACTGTGCTAATGTTAACTAGTGTAAAGTAGTTTTAACAAACTATTGAATACATGTAAGATGATCGCATGTTTTGAATGTAAAAAGTGTACTCTGAAAACTAGGTATCAAAACCATGATATTTCCCGGTTAAAAATAATGAGGTGAATAAATTAAAGCCGTGTTTGGGCATTCTGGGAAATACACTTCTTTGCTTTATAGCGTAAAGTTTGATGAGAAGATTGACACCACTTTGACATAAAGTCTGCAGCTGGTTAACTTAGCTTAGCACAAAGCTTGGAAACAGGAAACAACGAGCCTGGCTTACCTCTAAATTAAAGCATTATATTTCATTTGTTTAGTTTAAACAAAAGTGTAAATGAATAAAAGTGACAGCAAAGTGACAGGAGGTTATGTGCAGCACAATTTCTTGGCCAGGAGCATAAACCATTCTAAGTGACTAATGGTTGTTTTTATATTTCAATTTTCGTTAAGAAACAAGAAACATGTTAATTAGTGAGCTTTAGAGGAGCTAGTAAATGTATTTGTTGCCTTTAGACGGAGCCATGCTACCTGCTTCCCCCTGTTCTCAGT
Organism: Pempheris klunzingeri; assembly: GCF_042242105.1. Lineage (NCBI taxonomy): Eukaryota > Metazoa > Chordata > Actinopteri > Acropomatiformes > Pempheridae > Pempheris > Pempheris klunzingeri. Next base: position 11,388,368 of record NC_092024.1, on the reverse strand, counting down.
CTTTATGCTAAATTAACCTACTGCTGACTGTAGCCTGACATGTAACATACACCTATGAAAGTAGTATCGATCTTCTTAGTTAACTCTCCGCCCAAAATGTTGGACAATTCCTAAAAGTAGCATCACATTTTAAAACTCAGACTCTGTTAGCTCTGCATCTATTATGGCAACTAACAAGATAATGTACTGAGTGAAGTTTAATTCTGCCACACAATGTTTTAAATGTTATGACCAAAGGGATAGGAGCAGAAACCAGGGCCCAGAGTACTTCCTGGAGTCTGCCTTCTGATCCTGACGCATGTGTGCCACCATTACGTAACAACAGTAAATGAAAAGGAAAAATAACCATTTTCTGACCACTTTCTCCTTGTTTTGAGGTTCAGAGAGTCCGCGTCAATGTGAGGCGAGTTAATGAGATGGAGTACAGAGCGGGAAATGTGGCCACTGAGAGTCAGAACAAGAGGTTGGTAACTCTTGCTTAGTCTTGTGATCAAGCACCAGTGGTGACACTACAAACTTCTATCCCTTCTTTTCAGCATTTTCTCCTTTCCACCCCCTTCTTTTCTACAGTAGTAATGCCCCTCACTATTTTTCTACATCTTATCCCTTTTAATTAGAAAGCAAATTCTGCAGCCTGGAGAGACCTAATCCCCTACTACCCAACAATGCACAGAGTGGCTTTGAACAGCCGACCTGCAGCCCTCAACCCCCAATGCCTCAAATTCCCCCCACACTGCTGGACCTTCAATGGGGGAAGGGACCCTCTTTTCCCAGAACGTTATTACTTGAGGATACATGTGCTGTGGTATTTGCAGAATTACATATTTGCATTTTAGGAACGTTAACAGTAATTAACAACTAAGTGACACATGTGACAGAAATGAAACAAGTGTATGCCAACTGGGTCTATCTCCCCCGTGAGAGATGTTGCCTCAGCTGATTTGCATATATATTAATGTCCCTTATTATATAGATTAGATCCCATTAGTTGTGGTGATTCTGGTAGAAGGTGCAGTTACTAGGATGCTAAAAGTCCTGTTATTATGTTAAAATGATGTTTAAATTGTTTGAGGGCAAGAAAAGAAGGGTTATGGCACTGATGCAAGGTTAAGGATGATTAGACACCCTGACCATCTTGACAATAGGCTGAGATTAGATTCTAAAAGCCCAGAAAGGAAAAGTCCTCTCTAAAAGGGAACTCCATTAGCTGTCTGTGCATTAACACTGCTTGTATCTAAAATTACCAGATTTCATTTCTTAATTCTTAAAAGTATATCTAGATGGAGCACACAGTCTGCTAAAATTAAATTCTGGCTTCATTCCTGAGTCTGAGTGCTTTAAATTCACTCTGGCAGTTAACATAAGGGCAAAGTGATCATTTACTGAGCTGTTTGTCTGGAGAATTATGAAGCTGTCAGTGTCTGCTCTTGTGCCATCCGTGGAGGAGAGGTCATCTGATAGCAGCGATGATGAGAGAGAGGAGGAGAAAATCAGGCACAGAGACGCTGACACTGGCAGCAGTTTAATCTACTGATTGCTGCTCTTGATTTACAAGAGAGCTGAAACATTGGAAAGTTAGATTTCCAGTCTTTGTGCTGAACTGCCTTCAGTGGCCAGTGCTCTGCTACACCCATAATGTAATTTCTTCCTTACTATAGAGGCAGATAGAGTAAACTTCAGCAATTTAAATACAAGTGGTGTGTCTGCTGGTATGAAAAGGCACAAAGTGAGGGCTTTTATTGGTGCAGAATTAAAGAATTAAAGAGAGTTTTCTTGCTGGCAACCACATTTGAAGGAGAAAGGACCACTGTTGTTAGAAAACAAAGCTGTTGGTTGATATATAGTTTTAGTGGACGTTATTTTCTAAAAGCTGACCTGATCAACATTTTTAGTTAACAAAAATTAGTTGGACTGTTCGGAGAGTTTTTACATCTTTTTCAGCTTTTCTGAATGTGTGTCTTTATGTCATTTCATAAACAATTCACAGCAGTAAAGGCCTAACGTTGATATACTGGAGCTACAAGTACCTCAACTGCATTACTAGTGTGAAAATGTATGAATCAATGTTAGTCAGAGAGGAAACTATGAACAAGGGCATGTTGGTTCAAATAAAAGAGATGAAAGCGAAATCTCTGTCATGAATGAATAAATTGGGCCTGTGTGGTGAACTTGGTAATTTGCAGAGTACATTCTCCATAGCTGCGTTTCTTCATTTTCAGTCTTTCAGCTCTGTCGCCTCTCTCCTCTCCCTCTAACAATGTTGTCTTAAAGGAATTCAGATTTTTATTGACATAATAAATGATCTTTCAAAGAAAACACCGATTACAGGAAATAACTTCATTTAGCTTCCATATTAATCATTGCTCAGCTAATTAACAATGATAGAGATGCCCTGAGCAGGGATCGTAGTCTGTGTGTGTGTGTGTGTGTGTGTGTGTGTGTGTGGAGGGGTGGCGGGTGCTGGTAGACGAGGGCATTCTCCCACTTCCATTTACTTAAGGCTGAGAGGATCTTTTTTGCATCCCGTCTCAATTAGTTACTCACGCTGTCACTCTGTCTGTCACATCCTGGTGTGTCACACTGAAACAACTGTGGAGTGGGCTGCCTGGATGAACAAACAACAAGTCTGAGCGCAAGCATTCAGCAGGAGAGCGTGGGTCACACTCTTGCCTAAGGCCATATTCCTTTCCTACTCAAGGGTTCAATTTTCAGAAAGCTACTTAGGTATTATTCTAATCCCTACCCAGCTCCCCCCCCCCCCCAAGGCCAAAAGCTCAGGTTACCATTTTGGACATTTGATCAGGCGTGCTGCTAAAGTTTGAAGCTGGTTGAGTTTGTTACAACACTGTGTGTGGCATAGGGCGAGGATTTGAGGTGTTCAATACTTTTCTGTCCGCACTGACTCTACTGTAAAAATAAGCGATCAGAACTACAACGCTATGGAGCTGTCAATTAATATCTGACTGCTGAGGAGGAGACTGTGCTGCCAATCTTTATCTGATGGAGTAGGAGCCAACTTATTAATAAAACATCATCTCTTAATTTGCTATAACAACACATTAACATGACAAAATCAATGGCTTTGATTTGGTATTCATGTATTTCTCTGAGCATATTTGCTGATCTCTTGGGCCTGTGTATGCTCTGAGGTAGTGTTTCCTGAGGCTGCTGCAGATGGGGGGAGCAGTGGAGGTCATAGTGAGGACTGCTGGGAGTTGTGGGGACGTCCGCCTCTATGGGATGTTTTTCTCTTGTACAGTTTTGTTGTCTAAATGATTTACAAACTTAATTGGCATTCCCAGGGGAAGGCTGCCAGCTGTCTGCCTGATGGCGAAGCTTTCTAATTTGGTGCATGGCGAAGGCTAGCTGCCGGGGTAGCTAGCGGAGCGGAGCAGGGCGCACAACACGCCGTGCACTGCACATGCCCTGATCAAGCCCAGGGTTTGTTTGTTTTTCCCTCGTTTGTTCAGCAACAGACATTGCTTCACCGGGAAAGAGTGTAACAGCTGCTATCTAACAAGCAGAGTGCAGAGAGAGTGCTGGGGCGTGATAGTGGGGTGAGGTTTTGAAGAGAGCTGGCTGACCACTGGTGAAGCTGGCAATCATGGCCTGGTACATTATCAAGGCTAACTTGTAGATAACAACCTAATCCAACCAAAGGTTTTTTTTTTCTTTTCAGTCACACTTAAAGTAGGATTTAAAAGTTACTGACAATGTTTCAACAAGGTCACTTTCTCTCCACAGCACATACTATACATCTGCTTTTTACCTTTCACACAGGTGAAGCTCCAGCTAGGTGAGTCTTCTCCTCAACTTCAGCCAACTCTTTAAATTTGACAATCTGATGCCACTGAGGGATTTCAACGGTCAAGATACCAATTTAAAAAGTCAGACTAAGCTTGATTTCTGCTTTAAGCACTGAATCATATAAAAGGGTGGAATAAAGAGCTTGGAAGTATTAAAGGTTTAATTAAGAATGATAGAGGATAAGAAACTGCTGACACCAGAGTGCACTTTAAACAAAGACTTTTATTTACAGAAATGTAATTGCAAAGACAAAAAGTTGTATATACTTTATATCCCCATTTCAAAATAATAGATTCCACATAAGAAAACCTATGGCCCGCTCTAAATGTTGATGTTGCTTTACATAATGAGATTATGTTGAGACACTTAAAGTAGAGACTAAAGTAACAGTAGCAATATCATTATTCTATCATGCTACATTACACATAAAAGTCCTGTATCCAACATTTTAGTTAAGTGAAAATATACACGTTTTATCACACATTACTGGGTTGTAAATTTGTCCAAGACATGTTTTAATGTAGCTGGGTGAGGTGGAGCTGATTTCATATAATGTTGTTTATTTTCTGTATAACAATGTGACCCACAATACCTATTTTATGTTAGTATAAGTTAACTAAGGCCTCTTTTCCACTGCATGGTACTTGGTGGCTTGACTCACTTGGACTGGTCTTCTCTTGGGGAAAGGTTGTGGATAGTACCTGGTATCTGGTACTTTTTTTGGAATAATTTCCGTCAAGGTTTCAGATGACCTGAGCCCATACTATCAGGTGACGTGAAGAGTGAGAGTCACCAGAATCGTCACTTGTGCGACACGTGACATCCTGTGCAAAGCGGTGATTTTTAAAAAGTCAGGCCACTGTCAATAATGGCCGCTGTAGCCTGCAGAACCTCGGTGTGGTCAATAGACAAAGTGCAGACGCATCAAGAACACAATCCCTTCAAAGTGCTCTGTTATAAGAGAAGCTCCTGTAAGAAGTAGGGCAGTGTGTACTATGTGTGTGAGTAGAAGTGAATGCAATCAGAGCAGTGAAGTCGTCAGAAGTATATATACAGTGTAGGTTACAGTTTGTCAGTGAATAAAGGCAGGAAGGTTAACGCCCCCATTGTTCCTGTGTGTTTGTGTCATGTTGAAGATGATGTTGTGGAGTACCACCTGCACTGAAAAAGTACCTGGTACCAAAAGCGAGTAGAGTCAAGTTGAAATGAGCAATTCCATGTCTGGTATATTACCTATCCCTGTCACATACATGTAATGGAGTAAACAGTAAAATACTGTAGAATTAAATATTAAAATATTGAAGTAAAATACCATTACCTCAAAACTGTATGTATTCTTGCACAAACGGCGTTGGTGGAGTAAGAACCATTCAGATCTACACACATACACACACACACAGACAGACCCAGCCATAGCTTGCCTCCAGCTTAGCTAACAGAGGTGGGCCCTGCTGTAGTGACCTGTATGGCAGGATGGGCTGGGGCTCGCTGAGGCCAACCCTGCCAGCGAGCTCAGTCTGTAGGACATGTTGACTCTGCGCACATTATCACCAATGCATGGCGCTGCATAGTCACACAGGATAATTGGCCTGCAGTGGAGGCACAGCAGCGGGAAATGTAAAAGTTGCTGGTTTTTCAAGGGTAAACAGGACTTGTCTCCCTGACAAGGTAGTGACAACTGAGTGATTTATAAACATGCTCTGGGGAACGGGATCCATATTCATGATGTGATGTCCACACTCCATGATCTGCACTAGAAGAGGCCAAAACCAGCCTCTTGTTGGTGTTGCATTAAATTCTACTAGATATTTTGTATGTTTATTACAACACCAGGATTCTCTGAGAGTGAGTGAAGAATAGCTGTAATGTGCTCCTGTGGTGCCCAGGAGTCAGTTTGGAAGTAATATGCACTGTCTAGCTTAGGATCAATATCCCACCTGGGATGCTTTTCCTCCCCATGTCCCTTGTGATTCTCCAACAGTCCAGATAAACAGAAATAAAGACTTGTCGAGTGTTGACTTCTTATGAATATGTTCCTGTGGGCCTGGGTGGCGGTTTGCTTGTTTGACAAATCCAAGAGATATTGCTCGAGTGCCCTATCAGGAGATGACTAACAGCTGCAACCTCTCTTCTATAGACAGCGTACTCTGCAAAGATCTTGGCTCAAGGCCCATCAATTTTTTTTCATTCCACTTTTTTTTTTCGAACAAGAGTCCGGATGTGGAGGATGTAGAGGATCAAGGGATCTAAAGCTTACTTAGAGCACTGCATTCATGATGCATGTGGCTGGTGGCCGGGACTGGAGCGAACATATGCTGAGGTCTTTATTGGCATTCTAGAGGAGATTGGAGGGACAATCAATTAGCCACGAAGCTGCCTGTCCCCAGGGGCTCTTGGGATATCCAAATGATTTAGTGGCCACGCACACAAGGGGCTGCCCAAACATTGATTTTCTTGGTGTTGCTAAGGGATGATTCATGTATCAGCAGGTACAGGTGAATAAAGTGAACATGGAGAAGGTGTGGATGTGAACCTGGGTGGTGCAGGCAAACCCGGTGTTAGTGTTGCTGCTCTTGCCTTTAATTGGCCCTGTAATAGTCTTATTGATAAGTGTTGTGAGCAGGGCAGGGAGGGGCCAAAGGGTTGCACTGCACCCCTGGCTGCGGTGCAGACTTGAGAGGAGCATGCAGGGGCACTGCTGATTATTCAACATGTTTCTCTAATCCCAGCCCTTGTGGTAGGAACCTGTGAAAGAGCCTGGTCTTTGTGCCGAGGGGCTAATCGTGTTTTGGAAACGCCGATCGAGGCTAATCTTCTGGCCTGCCTCTAATGTGGAGCCGCTGATATCCTCTGCTGCGATAAATTAAGCTACTTATTAATCTAATTATGGCACATTCATCCCCACAAACTTTCATGTGACTTGGAAAGCCCCCTTCACCATTAACTCCCACACCCCTCCATCTTCCCCCTCTCCAAACCCAGATCTTGAGACTGACTCCCCTCTCTCTCTCTCTCTCTCAGACTGCCTGGACTCTGGCCGGCCCAATTAAGAGCCCTCAGGATCTTACTTCTAACGAGCCTCCAGGCTCCAGTCGGCCTCTCCACACAGACTGGGGTCAATCTTACCCACTCTCCGCCTCTCTCCCCCCCTGCCAAATCTCCACCTGCTTTATTGTGTTTTTCATGAATCATTTTTGGTTTTCCCCACTGTGGGCGGCGGTGGTCTCAGTATTTCTACTCATCATCATCGTTTAACTCATTATGTTTATAAAAAACGATTCTGTACCAAACAGCCAATTTTGCTTTAGTCTTCCTTTTTGCTCGATGTGCTCCATCCAACCAGCCATTTTGGCCCTGCTGTGGTCCCCCTTGACATTTGACCTGTCCTAAAGTGAACCTACTAATGGCATCCCTTTCTGTGAAAGCAAAAAAAGGCTTCTTTCTAACCTGCCTCAAGCCATGTGATGCCTAAACTCTCAGCTTCCTCTCGCTCTTCGCCTAGCTTTGAGGCGATGTTGGTCCTGCTGTGGTTGTTGAGCTTTCTCAGGGTGCCATGGCTCTGTTAGGTGGGAATCTTGAGGGGCTGGGAAGCTCATAGTGGGGAAGTGAGAGCAGGATGACAGGACCCTTCCTCCATGGACAGTGACCCTGAAGGGAGATGAAAGAAGTTCACGTCTGCACTTTAGCGGCTCAAACTGGGCTGCAATCATCCGTGAAGGCTCTCTTACCAGTCCTCTCCCGCTGTCTCTCTTCTGCACCTCTCCTCTGCCCTTCTTTCTTTGATTTTTGGTGAAAGTGTCTGTGTATCCTGGCGTTACAACTCCTCTTTTTCTTCATGTCTCTCATGCTTTTGCTCTTTTTCTTTCTCCCTGAGGCCAGTGGGAAACATTTCCCTCTCAGTTTTTCACTTGCAGTAGCGGCACTGCTTTGTTGTCTCCAAGAGCTGTGTGAACTTCCTCTTTGTTGAATCACGAAGGAGCAGAAAGACTGATTGTTCATACCTTTCAAATATAAGTCTACCTTGTATTGTCTTTTCTTCTCTTTATTGCTGCAACAACATGACCATACTATAACCCCTTTAATTTCCTTTAAAAGGGTTTCTATCTTTTTAATTTGCATTTTAATGTTTTTATTTTGCTGTTCTTATTTCTAAAAATGTTTTTAATGTATTTTGTAAGGCACTCTGAGTTCCTTTGTGTAGGAAATATGCTTTACAAATAAACTTTCTATGTCTATCGTAGCACACCTTCCACAGGTATAATCTGTGTGGCATTAACCTTCTAGTGCTCCCTTACTCAAGTGATGATGTGGATGCGCTCCTTCCTCAAAGCCAAGTGGAGGGCCAAGACGACAGGGAGGCGCTCGCTGTCATTTGTTCTTAGAAACAAAGGTTCTGTGCTGCTATCAAACTCCCATTAGATATGGAGAATTGAGTGTGCGGTCTGCACCACGTACCAAACAGCGAGGTGATAACACAACGCAGAGGCAGGCCAGGACGCTAATTGCATGCCGAATATTTATAGTCCAGACAATTAGCTGTTGCCTTTTATATGCTAAATAACAACAGCAGCAGTGGCAACAGAGAGAGGGATGGGGGTGTGGGGGGGTAAGTAATTAAGATGCTCAAAACAGGACAGGGACATGCAGTCTGTTGTGCTCTGATTTATTGCTAACAAACACAATAATTAGCCTGTTATTGTGGGATAATGAAGTTGCCAGTGTCCTTTTCCTTCTGCCAAGTACCATCCTGAACAAGGACGTTCTTACCACTGCTGCTGTTACTGTGGACAGGACCCTGATGACGAGGGTGTTGAGAAGTTCAGAGGTCACAGTGTGTTATAGGTCTGTAGGGGCCTTTGCCAGGGAATAGCATAAGGTGTAACAGTAATATATGGGTTTACAGACGATGATGATGATGATGATAAGGATTCTTTTTAAGTAAGAACAGTAAATGGACTTCCTGGTGTTAGGCAGTCGCAACAATTTGAGTCAAGGCACAACCTGAAAACACATTGCAGCTCTCACCTAACGAAAGGTAAACTGCCTCCATCTGTGTGAATGTCCATGCATATGTGCGTGTACTTGTGTGAGTCAGTGTGTGTACCTCCTTCGCACATATGGCTGTGTATGTCTATGACCGCAGGTTCATTGAATCAACAATGCTGTCTGGCAGGATTAGGTGCAGCTAGAGCTGATTTGATATTTGTGGCTGATAGTGCTTGTAAGTACGCCTTTGTTCCCTTCCATTGTGGCTGAGATTAAGGCGAACCTCCTCTTCATCATCCCGCTTCAGTGTAGTAATAACCTAGATAAAGCTACTCTTTGATTGAATCATTTCTGCCTGCGTTCAGGACCTGCTCTCGCTCACTCCCTGTCAGCTGTCGCTCGTGCATCAGACGCTTCGTTTCTACTCTTTATTTCCCTTCATAACTTTGTCACTATGTCATTCATCTCTGTTTTATTTCCTCACTTTTAATCTATAATACCTGTCAGTCACAATGCTAGGCGCTAATGAGTGTTTGTGAATGTTGATTTTTCACTAATAATGACTGAATATGTTTGAATATTTTTTTGTTTGTTTGTAAATGTCTAAACTGTATCTAACACAGAGGGAAAAGTTTTACTAGAAACTTTAAATAGTGTTTAATAATTGCATCTAGTCGTCTAGTTGATTTTTTGGATCAATTTTGGATCCACTGATGGTGTAAGAAGCACCAACTATTTTGAGTGGTTATGCTCAGGAATCCATAGATGCAGGATTATTTAGTAATAGTGGGGGCTGAGTGTAGGCGGTGCTTTGTGTGGGAGACTTTGACTGTCTTTGGTGTCATGTGGGAGTCAACAGACTTATTGGTGATCCTTTCTGGGGGTGTTGTGGGTCTTATTCAGTGCAACATTTGTACTGATAGGTGCCAGCATTATAATCATATACCCACACTCACACACTCATATTCAAATTAGGCGACCAGGAAATGGTGCTGGATGTCTTTTAAATTTGGGGGGTGGTGGCAAGGACCTCTGTATGAATACTAACTCTGAATTATAGCATTTGATTACATCATACCATATAAATGTTATGTAAAAAGATGAATTCCAGGTGAGTTATTTGACCAGTGCAGTACACTGTGGGACGTGGGTTTCCCGTAATAATGACCTAATCTAAATGTTTAATTAAAAAAATCCTAAAATATTTATTGCATTGTGTACGGTGAGCTGAGAAGTTATACAGAATTTACAGTCTCACAGCCTCGTAAAAATACATTTAAATACTTCCATTAAATGTTGTGTATATACTATGTTTAACTTACTACATGGCAATGATTGATTTTACAATAGATTCAAGGTTTAAGGTGAAAAACCATCCTAAGAATTGCAGAAATAAGAATCCAGAATACATTGAAATTTCAGGTAAATCACTGAGATATGATCCCTCAGGACTGCATGGAATAAGGAAAAGTCCAAAAAGTTGCAACCTGTCACCTTTCATGAAATGATGGCTGGGCAAAACCAGCTCTTAAATCTCACCTGATCAGGTAGAGGTACTGCACTATGGATTGCTCCATGGATTAGCAGGGTTCAAATGCAGTCACATTTATACATTCAGCTTGTTTGTGCAGTTATGACATGCTGACACCATTTCTCTCCCACACACACTTTACGGTAGAGTTACATTCATGGTCACAAACACACCCTTCCTGTTTGCTTCCCCATTGAGGGTTGTCACATGACAAAAGACGGCCAAAGTCATTTATATGATTGTGTATCTTTCCTCCCTCTCTCTCACACACACACTAATCTCTACAGGTATTTCTCCTCGGCTGCTGTTATTAGAATGCAGCAAATGCTCTCTATTGATGCATGTCAGAGCCTCATTCTTTCATCTCCAACATTTAATTTACCGTCCTGTTGTGCCACTAATCCTGTGTCGTGCCATTTCCTCCGCTCCTCAGATTGCTCTCTCAAAGCCCCCACTCCGCCAGATAAAGAGGAAGGTAATCGCCATTGTCTGGCTACAGATACACCAGTGCTGGCCCCCCTTCTCTCCGCAGCCCCAAATTAAAGGGCCGTCCTGCCCTTGCGCCCCCTTAATCACTGGCCTCGTCTCTCTGTGCGAGTGGACCCCAGGGCTGCTGCACTTTCATCCACAAATAGGCTTTCAGTGAGAACCACCCAGGGCTGGCCTCCTCGCAGGAGATCCCCACACTCTCCTCTGCTCTGCTCTGCTCTGCTCCGTCTTTCCTGCAGCAGTCTCACTTCCAGCCTCACACACTTGCTCTTCCTCAGGCCCCCCTCCAGTGATTGGACATGAAGAGTATTCTACTTTCACTTCTAATGCACCCTGATGAATTGAGTCTTTCTTTCTCCTCAGGAGGTCTGACCCACAAGACTGTTGAGGAACTTCAAAGTGAGAGTGCACAGAGTCATTTCAGCTGTTTTAACTGTGAGTGTAGCCAATAACACCTTCCACTGAGATACCATTGCTATAAATACTTAAAATAAAAGCAGCATTAAATGTTCAGTTTTAGCACACAGCTGTCTCAGATGCTGACATTCATGTAATTAAGTGTGCGTCGTTCAATAATATAAAGACATAAACTTATATGTGTACTATACCTGATCAGGATGAACTAATGGTGAGGTAAACAGCATCCAAACAGCTGCAAACAGCTACTTGGGTAATTGACTGAATGATTCTGCCTGATGCTCACTTTCATGAAGTTGGCCTGCAGCAGTAAAAATATAATTGATTGGCAAACACAGTGTGGGGTTGTAAGGGTCAGCACCCTGCCATCAAATACTCAGAACCACTCAATAGCATTTAGCTAATTTCTGTTAATTGTGGCTCTTACTTCCCTCGGCTGAATTGACATAACGCTGGAGGGCTCAGCCAAATCATCACCATTATGACATTAGCAAGGGCTTATCCAGCGCTAAGAGCTTGAGCTGATACTAACGCTAAGGAGTTTAGGATGCTAAGATGAGACCCAGCAATTGCTGTAGCTGCGGTAAGACTGATGGACAACAATGAAAGTTTACAATAAGGATCAAAGATCCTCGCAGGGTTAAGGGAACTATCCAATTAAGAAAGCACGCCTTTCAATGCATTCACACAAAGTTGGAGCCTCACAAGCGAGGCAAGAGACACTGCTCAAGCTAATGCAGAAAAGCTACACCCCCATCTACTAATAACAAGCCGTTTAGCTTGAGCGACTGCTGCCACGTACAAAGAAATGACTGCTCTTTGCTACACGGTTAGCCTCTCTGCCCTGGACTTATTAAGACTCCTGTAAGTGGGATCCTCCTCTTTGACTTGGGTGAAGAGGCTGTTTAATACACACACAGCAAATTAGTGAGGAAATAGTATTGTGCCTTTCATGAAACAAGGATGGGGGGGCAACGACCAAGGGTTTTTGGGCTGTGGGGGAAGATGATTGCTTGTGATGTATCCCAGGTTGTAATCCTTGGACAAGAGATTGCGGGTTCCCTTTTAGCCAGCAGAGGGGCTCTGGCTGGGGAAAGGCGCTGGGCTTAATTAGACTTGTCTGGGGAAGAGATGGGCTTTAGGTGTAGCTAATTAAGATCATAGCTGTGGCTGAAATGGCTTAAACTGCACTGCAATACCAGTCAGGTCCCAGAGGAACAGAACAATGCCAGTGAGACGCCATCTTTCTGCAGCTCATGAATGCACATATTGGTGATTACGGTGAACGCAGTTTTATAGGAGGTTGTCAGGGATGAAGGGTACATGACTGCGTACATTTTCTTTACATTTATGGAAACTAACAAAGCATGAAGGAGAACTGCTCCCAGAGCGTGAGTGTAATGACATTTCATGTAAAGTCAGTGTTATGATACATTTTAAAAAATATGTTTTAAACTGATTTATAAGCGAGCACATGATTATCCTCTATTTATTCAATTGTTTATAGGCAAAAATAACAGTCTTAGTCACTGCAATTCAGTCTACAGTAGGTCAATCGCCAAATCTCTGTCAGTCTGCCTGCTAGCGCCTGTTTGCGCCAGAGACACTTGACAATAAGAGTGGAACTGAATCAAACTGGAGCCCTCTTGTGTCTTCTGGCGGGCAAAATGGTTGGAGGCCAAACAGCCGTTCCCATAATCCTCACTATTGACAGGGCCTGCTCTGTTCTCCTCCTGATCTGTTTGGTCTGTCAAGTTAAGGGAGCCCCTCTAGTGCTTGTGGGAACCAAATCTATAAACAAACCCTCAGCTGATATCCAAGCCTTTCCTATGTATTGTCCCTGGCCTTCCATCGTCCCTGCTCCGTCAGTGGGAATCATTATTCAATTGGCCGCTACAAGAAAATCATCAGTTTTCTGTGTCATATTGGAGTGGGTAGATTACTTTTCAGCACACATGCATTTGGGGTTTAGCGGTAGCTCTGTAATAAACTTTGAGGCTCACTTCATATTGTGAGAATGTGCCTCAGATCAAAATAAAGGTGTGAATGAGAGTAGAGCAGCTGAGAAATACACTAGATATTAACCCTGAGGTTTTTGGTCCTTTCATCATTTCATTTTCTTTGTTAGGACCAGACTTTCTTGCTGTGACTTTGTTAAATTTCCTCTCTTGTTCATTTCAGCTGAAGGTGAAACAGGGAGGGAGCGTTCTAAATGCAGTCGCATAGCTGTGATAACCAGGCTCCCTCTCTCTCTCCCCTCTGACCAGCCGTCACCTTTAAATCTGCCTTTTCATATTCCTCTCAAAGCATCTTGTCCATAGAAAAGGCGCCTGCCAAACCGGATCTCTGGACAAACAAGAGATGTGGAGAAAGAGAGAGATGGGAGACCTATTGGAGGCTAATTCTGGTGAGGAATAAAAATGCTTCCTCTTTTTGCCTCAGTCTCCCACTCTCCCATGTTGCTACTGATGATAATGTAGTAAATGTAATAGAAATAAATCCATCATAGGGGAAATCTGACAAATTTTAATACTGTAAAGGTGGCATTAATATGCTTTCACGAGTCATTAACTACTTTTACTTAAAGACTCTTCAAATTGTAAAGCACTCACCAAACCTGAAAGTGTTTATGGTATTTGCAAAAGGCTACTGATGCTTGTTTAACAGTTTGTCTTGATGCGTCAAGCTTCTATAGGGCGTGAGTGACAAATCCAAACAGCACTGTGAGTAAGGAGTATGGCATATCTACCTGGGTGGTTGTCCAGTGACAAGCTGTGGGAGAGCACCGGCCGGCTTGACCGACAAGCCTGCGATGGGTGACGACAGCACAGCCTCCTCTCCCATGAATAGCTAGAGGCCCAGCAGCACCTAAAACTACATCTGCCAGCGCCTCAGAAAAAAGAAATATTCAAATGGTAATCGGAAGGCCGTGAATCATAAGCCCAAGGTAAGCCATGTAATGCTGGTAAGACAGTGAGTAGTGCTTTATTGGTGGAGAAGGAAATCCTTTTTGCCATTCAGGAGAAGAATTGCAACAGTAATACCATTAACTTGCACCCTGGATCGCCAAATGCCATTTAATTGCCAATAGCAGCCCATTGTTTGGAGTGGGTGAGTTTAGGCCGCGGTGTGGCTGTGTTTATATGTGGAGGGTAAGAGGGGGTAGAAATGGAAGGGTTTATGTTGCAGGGGGGTTTGTAGCGTGTCATAGTGTAAGATGTCTGAAGAATGATGGCCCCTCACACTTGCACAATCACACACAAGCAACTGACGCCTAACTAAAGCTCCGCAGTAACTAGCTTAACTAAAGTCTTTAGGGAAAGTAAATTCGGACAAACTCCTCTCTCCTTAATACCTGATTTGTTCAACAACATGATTTGGGGCGCGTCTATTCAAGGCCCTTTTGGGCCAAGCTGAGGTCTTAAGGCTCAAGGCTTGTACCTCGCGGTTATTGTGGGCTGTTTAGGGTTTGTCTCAAATCTCCTTGTGCTGATGTGTGGACGCTCCTAATGCTGGCTAATGGGCTTCGGCAGAGTAACAGTCTCCTAGCTCCCATTGAGGACCCCATGGAAAGCAGCATAAGCTCCATCGAATAAAGGCCCTGGCCAGACCTTTCTTTTGGGGTTTTTTATTATTGGGAAGAGGCCACCCTCCATCACCCCCATTTTCACCCCAAATCTCCTGTCCATTCTCCTTGGATCTTCCGTCCCCGCCGACCTCCCTCCAATATGACCAGCACCAGCACCCCTTCTCTGGACTATGAGCCCAGACCCATCAGCATTGTCATTACACCCCCTCCTCCCTTCGAAACCTGCCACAGTCCAAGACATTGGCCTCCACCCCCAGCCTTGTCTCATACTGCCGATGCTGACCCTGACAGCCATGTCCTGGGGAGGGCTAAATTGAATGTGAAATGCATGGTGGGTCCTTGCAGACTCCATTGTGCAGAAGGGGAGTCTGGGAGGCGAGCAGCGTCATTGCTCCTCAGTGCTGATCGAGTTTGACAGCACGACGGGAGGAGGCAAGAAAAACGTTCTCTTGCTCTCATTCAAAACTGAAAGAGAGCCTTTTGCAGTCCCCCCCCACCTAACACTTCTGCCTTCCCTCCATCCCCTTGCCCCTCTTCTTCTTTTCACTCTGCAATGAAACAGGCCTTAGCTTTCCCTGGACCACTAACTCCCCTGAGATCACATTACGTTTCATTGAGCTCATCTTTGGAATAACAACAGAGGAGTTATATTTGGAGATACTGTGATCATGTCATTACAATGTACTGTTCTTCAACTGCAAGCCCCGCCCACCTCCACTTGGAATGGTGTGGATTTGTGGAACCCTTTCATTTGATTGAATTTAACCCTTTTCACATCTCCAAATCCATACAACATAACCAGTTGTGTTTGTGTATGTGGTATGTTGGGTTGGCATGGGTTGTCTATATACATACAAACCTGTGTGTGTGTGTGTGTGCGCTTGTGTGTGTGTGTGTGCACTTGTGCATGCAGGTATGTGTGTTGCTCTCAGTACATTATGGAAAGTGCTATTCCGTCGTTCCGCTTGGTGTCAGGCAGCCCCTCTCCCCTGGATGCGGCAAACCCCTCATTTAATGCAAATGACAGTCATCTAGAATCCAATGCATCTCTCATCGCTGCACATTGCCTAATCAATGTGAAGTGCTGTGTAAAAAAATACATTGCCTCCCAGTAATAGTTGTTTTTGACCGAGTCAAGTGCAGCCCCTAGAATTAATCCCAACCTGAGATTCAATTATGGGCGCCTGGCTAAGCAGAAGAGGGATAGCACTGCGAGCAGGGGTGAGGGGACTGTGACTGTATACTGGAGCTTGTCTGTATGTTTCTGTTTCTGTGTGAGGTGTATGTATGCGTGAACATTCCTGGTCCCGGACCTGTGGGTGAGTTATATATGAGGGATTATAATGTGGTGTTGCTTTTGGTCCTCGCTGGCTTGAATCAGGGTCAAAAGGCTCTCCGATCTCTTCCTCCAGCGCTCTCGTCTCGTCATTCAAAGGCAGCCCACGTCAGTCTCCCTGGCCGTGTTCTGGGTAGCAAAGGGAGATGTGGAAAATTGGCTGGTGGAAAGTTGTGAAACCTCATTGTCACCTTTTTCTAATGAGTTCCCTGATCATCAAATGTGTTCTCAGTTTTGACATTGCTTTAGGAAAAGGGGGAGGGGGAGGTGCACACTTACAGCCTGGTTGTGGGAGGTGAATGGGAGCTACACTGTGGCTTCATCAATGTGCATGAAAGTTAGGCTCCGGAAATTCATTTCTGCTGCCAGTGCCAGATAAGCATGTTTCAGGTCAGTGTTTGTGCGGTGTGTTTTTGAGGAGTCGCTGTGTTCATTATAAGGTGTTAGAGTGGCTCTTGTGATTTTCGTACACATTTACATACTGTTGTTGTTGGGATCCATCAACACCTCAATTGTGTATAACGACCAATTTGAAGATATTAGATTAGCCCACCCAGCATGCACCTCCTCACAGAAGACAGGTGGGAATTTAATTCAGAAACTTAGCATTAAAATGAGCACAATAACTCTAACCTATGATATCTGATCACAGCAGATGTGCGCGGCTGAATGTACATATTCCTAAAAAACACACACTGACGTACTTGTATGCCATGTGAACGGACACACATACACATATTTCTGGCATATATGCCATTTATTATACACTAAAAGTTGATCTTCCATCCAGCCCAAGGACATTGCTGCTGTCTCCCGTCCTCCCCCTCCTCTACCCTTCCCAACAGTGGGCCAATGACAACATAAACACAGAAAAGGCAATTTAGCTCCCTCTTTTAGAACTACTTTGAAAATAAAGGAATTTTAATTATGGACACAATGAAAAAGAAAAAAGGACTAAAAAGGGAGAAAACATTCACGCACAGTAAACAAAGCTGAAACAATTATCTTCTGGTGACCAGTCGGTGTTTTTAGAACAGTCATTTTAATCTTTTATTTACTGCAAAGAGAGAGAGGCGGAGTGAGAGAGCAAGAGACAGAGAGGGGAGAAGAGGGTGTAAGAGAGAGAGAGAGAGAGGTGGGGGGGGAGAGGGGAGAGAGAGGGAAGAGCGATAGGAGAGAGAGGGGGAGGGGGTGAGAGAGGCTAGGGTGAAAGAGAGAAAGATAATATGCATATATTTAAAATATCCCCACCCTCACAATCAAAAGATGATTTTTTTTATTTTTTTATTAGAGAAACAAATTTGCCACACACCCGGGTGGAGGAAGGGGTAGTTTGTCATTTGTTGTTGGAAATTGCTCGCTGTCAACCCCCAAAGACAACATTGCGTTTTTCCATTCATCAGTGAAAGAGAACGGAGTGACATTGTGAGTTTCCTCTGGTAGGATAAAGCCATCCAAGAACAACACAATACAATGTGATGATGGCAGAGTGATTTTAGACCCCGACATAATTGAACCTAGAAGTAACCTTTTGTTGACTTGTGATGGAGTCATAGAGTGGCAGCCAGGTTATAATAGTCAGGTAATGGCAGTCAGATGATTTGTGCGATGACCTAGCATGCACAATACAACATTAAATTTAATAACATTACATTTAATAGTCAATTTCAGATGAGAAACACCTTCACTCCCCTGTGCAGAGAATTACAGTCCCGCGCTGCTCAGTGAAATGATGAGGAAGAAATCAAGGCCTGTTCAGCATTTTGGAGACGGTGACTGTTGCCTGGGCCTTGTAATTTGCAAAGGAGCTGTGCTGTGGGACGCCGGTGTAAGTGAAATATAATTAATCTATCACATCTATTCCAAATGAACCATTGACACCTTCCCTTTGAAGCTGTGCTGTTGCATGGATGTAGATGTGTATCAGCTGTGTCTGGCCCCTGGGTGCCTCAGATATAAACATTCACTCCACCGGACGCTGTTATCCTCTATTGAGTGACACTGATGCGTTATGTAGGATTGGCCAAGATAGCAAGGCAAAAGCTACAAATCTCCATTTGCAATGAGGAGAAAATTCCATAGGATTAATTTTCTGTATAAGACCCCTGCCCAGGCCCCCAACCCCCGCCCCGTCCACAACTTCAGCTGTGCAGCCCGGTGTTAAAAGACCCAGAGGAATACTGTCTTTGTCATCCTGCCGTTTGGGGCTGAAGAATAAGAGAAGTTTTAATCCCCATTGTCCAAGAGTCTGGGGGGGGTCGGCGGCTGTAAGATGATCCAACCGGCCACACTAATCCCTCCATACCACTTTCGCCTTCACATCAAAAACACCCCCACCCTCCCACAAAGCAGCGGCCTTGTGCGTTGGACCCCAATGTGCAAATTCTAAAGAGGAAAATGGAGCAAAGAAAAAGTTGCAACAACAGAGCAGAATAGACTTAAAGACAGTTGCACAGAAGATAGGGCGAGCTCTGGGGTGAGGGTGGGGGCATGGTAGGCTCCATCGCTGCGAGAACACACGCTCCCTCTGCTGCCACTCTCCCCCTCAGGTCGGGCCCTGATGCTGCTGCGGTTGCTCTTTTATAGGTCTCCCTGGCAACCAAAATATTTCCTGAATCCTCTGTATTTTCTATTTTCTAGAAAGACTACAAGCCAGAGGGATGGGGAGAGGTGCCACTCAGCCGAATGCACATTGGCTTACCTTTGTACACAAATACCGACTGTGATACACCATATTGTTTCTTTCTAAATCCTGCTGGATTAGCCAGTAAAACAAAAAGGCAGCCAAATGTGAACAACTCCAAAAAAGTAGGGATGGTAGCTTCCAAGGACTCTTTTTACAGGTAGATCAAAGGTGACATTTAAGAATGATCAATGAAATGTGGATCTCACATCAGGCTCGTTAAACAAAAGTTTCCTTCTTGGATGTTTCAACAAGAGACATGCTGGTTGTATGCCTTTGTAATTAGACTGTAGTTGTTCATGGGTTTGTAGTTTTGCTCAAATTTGGTCTTTTGAGCCATCTCTAGAAACCAAATTGCATCAGAAATCCCCCAAAAAAGGAGTTTATTGCATCTGATAAGAGTCACCATGACGATTTTGATGATGATGAGACTTGAATATAAAATGAGACGTCTTAATGAAGTGGGGTTCCCTTTCTCATGATGGCAGGAGGCACTAAGGCAAGAAGAGCAAGAAACTACATGAGAGATGAAGGCCGAAGCTCAAGGCCACTGAAGTCATCGAGAGGAACCACTGTGTGGCCTCTGGGGGCAAAAACACACACGCACAAACACACACACGCGCACACATGCATGCTCTAGTGCTGCTCTGATGAAGTTCACTGTAATAGAGAGTATGTGAGGAGTCAGGGTGGGGGCAGGGAGAGAAGACATGGGGGGGTAGTGTGTGTGTGTGTGCGTGCGTGTGTGTGTGTCTGTGTCTGTGTGAGGGAGCCAGGAGACAGCCGTTTAAAATTCTGTTTCCTGCAAGTGAGGAGGCTAATCCTGCCCCCATAATTCCCTGCAGCCAAAGCACCCCTCCTTCCTCAACATCACCACTCCCTTTTTCTCTATCTCGCTCTCCCTCTATCTCGCTCATTCTCTCTCTCTCTCTTAGTGCACACTCCATGAGTGACAGCACAATGCCCAGGCCCTCGCACGCTTATCTAAGTCTAGCAGATGGTCGACTTGGATCAATGCACACACGCCACGATCAATGGCTGCGATAAAGAGCAGCAGGGATGGTACCCTCTCCCTAACTCCCTCTCTGCTTCTATCTGCCTCCCCTCATGCCCATCCCGCTGCCCCCTGCCCAATTGTTTCTCTCTGACGCTTGTTCATCTGCATCTGCACTGGCACCTACCCGGCCGCAGGCCCTCTGTCGGTGCCGGGGTCCCGCTGATGGCAGGGGTGCCCGATGTGCTGTCTGCTGCATCCATCCGCCTCCCTCGACCTGCTCCCTGGGAGAACTCTGAGCCCTCTTTCTATCAAGCTTATCATGAGATCACTGCTTCATCTCCCCCTCGCCTATACTCTGCAACTTTTCTCACTCTCTTTCTCTCCTACACTGGCTCTGGCTGTATCTCACATGTTAATCTCCCACGGCTGTACTCATTCCCTCCAGCCATACAGAGAGCTTTTCTGCTTCTGACCGTCTGTGCTCTTCTTGAATGCACCGTTTGCCATGTAGTTGCCATCCTGTGATGACGCAACCTCGCACTCATCTCTTCATTTCCCCTCGGGATATCTGTATGGAATATTTTCACTTATATATCCATAATTCCCTCAGTTTTGTTTCACCCAGCGTTGCCATGTTCAGAGATGGTTCTAATGGGACGCTGAGGAGACTGAGGTGAATCAAAGTGGGTCAAAGACGGAACTGTGAGGAGAAAGTGGAGCAGAAGTCTGACTGAGTGAATCCCCATCAGGAACTATGGATGGAAGTGGGCCAGGGTGCACGCTGCTAGACAAATTTAAACACCATAAGCAAAGATTTTATTCAGAAACGCACAGGGGGATCTCATTCGCCAACAAGCGTCAAAACACCAGCAACAACAGAATAAAACTGCTGTTGAGTTTTAGTTTTTTTTTCTTAAATCAATGTTATGTTGCTACAACTTTACCTTCACTTAAGCTCCAAACTCCAAGTCACAAATTCCTTGTTAAGTTCTGTTAAAGGGGTTCTCCGATGAGTGACTATTGCTTGTCTATTAATATATGGTACTTGCAAGACACAAATGAAAATTAAATGGTGGAAATCAAAGCAGCAGAGGCAGAGATATGCTAATTGTTAGTCCCTATTATGGGTCAAGCTCCAAAGACATTGATCCTACAATTCCCATATTACAACTGAATAGCATTTTAGACCCTCCCTGCTGGGTAAGTAACCATCTTCAAGCTCTGCAGCCCTAGTTTGAAACACAGGCTTTCTGTAGGACATGCGACGAATAAAGCCAAGCTGAGATAACCTTGATGACATCGTCTGGGTTTGTTCCTCCAACTTAAACTCCCCTCAGAAGAGGACATTGAAATATTACAGCAATAACCCTTTCTTGAATTGTTGGTCCAATTATTCTGGATAATCCACAAAACTCACTGTCAAGAGTTTTGGGAGGTACAGTTTCTTCTGTAGAAGGTAGTTCCATTAAAAGCTCTCCGCAGTGATGGCTTACCCAGAGTAATAGCAAAAGTGTTTATGAAAGGAGATGTTGACCATCACAAATCAAATTCCACTCACCTGCACTGTATTGTATTGAGAGAGAAATCTCAGAGATGGATATCACAAATCTTGATACTCTAATTTGGGTGGAATGACCCTTTAGATTAAAACAGGTCTCCAATGAATGCAAATGAATTCACAGTACAGCTATTACTTGGTACCTATAGGACCATTGCCTCCACTTAAACTAAAACATGCGGCCATGTGACTTGTCAGCTGCATAAACTTTGCCCCAGAGTAAGCTCTCCCTTTCCTTCTCCCTTAAGGAATTTGTAATTTGCCGTTGGTGATGTAATGCGGTTCATAATAAGCCCATTAAAGCCTTTCTCTGTGCTGATGGAAAACGCAGTGGCAATATGGACACCTCCGCTATTTATACCTCTCAAATCCTCATGCATATTCACACAGTGCAGAGACGGGGAAAGAGCAGGCAGACACCCTGACAAATAAGTGCCTGGATCTCATTTCTTTTGGATCCTAAGCTATTTCAGCACACTGGGGCCTCCTCCCCTCCTCACACTATGGCCGCAGCCTCATCCATTCTCTAGGTCTGCCTGCTTTCATTTGCTCTCGGTCAACACGAGGGAAGGATGTGTGTGTGTGAGTGTTTATGCGTGTGTGTGTGTGTGTGAGAGAGAGAGAGAGAGAAAGAAAGATGGAAAAGGAGAGAGAGACAGGGACAGACAGAGAGAGAGAAGGAAGGTAATAACAAGGCTTGGTTGAAGAGTCTAATCTGTTTTGGCTGAGGCACAACTGCCCCAAGTTGTGTTACTCAATAAATCACTGTATACACATCCATCTTTAAAGTACACCAAACTATAGGCATCCTCAAGCAACTGTATCCGTCTTTGGTCACACTGAACATTGCTGACTATTATATAAAGCTGTTGCCTTGCACCACTTTTTTTGTAGACAGTTAGGATTATTGTAGCTGCAGAAAAACACAGGTACACATAGCTTTTATACATAGCTAATAATCATTATAATAATCCTATGCTGTTCCCATAGGGACCACTACCATGTATAGACATGCTACAAGAGAGATTATAGCCCTTTGTACAATTTTGTGTTTTTAGACCCAAATGTCTTGGTATATACAATAATAGGTAAAGACTTGTTTGATCACTTATAGAAATGACCCCACTCTGGAGAGGGTTTATCAGAAATGTACTAAATGAACACAGGAGGAAAAGAAAAGTTTATATTTGGTCTTGGCGACCAAGCATACAGACAGTGTTATATCTTACAGACCAGGTGAAAAATTAAAAGAAAACCCTGCATAAATTAGTGGACAAACACAATTTGCGCACACCACCTACATCAAACCACCACACAAGGAAGGAAAAAAAATTCTGCTTTTCTCTCAAATTGGGTTGGGGTCAGGATTAGGGTTAGGCCTGGGTCAAACCTCTGACTCAGTGCTCACGTCGCAAATTGTTTTTTGAGAAAAAGTCGACCAATCAGCTCCCAATAGTTGGGATCACGAATGGGAGTTTCATCTTCCTACATAGCTGGTTAGCCAGAAGCTATAGAAAAATGGTGACCAGTATGAGTAAGATTGCAGAAGATGTTTTAAATCTGCGTACGTACAATGACATGTTTGATTTGAAAAAGGTGTACTGATTGGTCGGGACAAAACAAACAGAACAACTCCTCCTCTCAACAGGAAATGGGCTAACATGAACACAGTTTGAATAAATGAAGTGAAGCGATCTGGTTGTTCATTCTGATTATCAGATTGGGTTTCAGACACTTTGAGGATTTTTGCCAAATTACATTCAAACTGTTGTGGCACCTTGTGGAAGCCCAACACTGTGCGTAGACACTTTATGTTGGGTTTTCTTTTAATTTGTCACCCATCTGTGTGTGTCATTGTTTCAAGGTGATCCCAGTGTGCTGACAGAGGGCGACCCTACAACTCCCACGTCTGCCTACTGGTGGACAGAAAGTTTGGCTGACCACACTCAGCTTTTGTCACATGAGCTGCAGTCTGAAGACGCCGGAGATCCCCCTCCGTCCCCCTCCGTCCCCCTCTGTCCCCCTCCACACACTCCTTAATCCTGCTTAATTTGAGTGCAAAGAAATTCACATGTGCCAGTAAGAACATTTACAGAGTACACTGCCTCCATTTTCCTCCCTAAAATAAAACAGAGCTTAAGCACTAAGCTTTATTGATCTTACAACTTGATAGTGTGATTAAGGGCGAAGATGGTGCCTCTAAAAAAGGTGCACACTTTTAGATTACAGGCTACGCTACACAGCTTTTTAATTGGGAGCTCATTAGCATGTGTGCAAACCTTGGCAGGGAAGTCGCCCTATGTTTCAGCATGGACACCTCTGTGTAAATCTGTGTGTGCACTGTTATACCTTTTTAGCGTATGGAAGAAAAAGAGAACGGTAAAGAATTGCATGCCACTTTGGTTGCCCCCCCAAAAACTGTTTGAAGCTTCTTAAAAGGATCATCTGTAGAGGTAGCGCTAACTCTGGCTGCCATCACTGCCACTTACCAGCCATCATAGGGGAGGAGTGGATCTTTGTGCGTGTGAGAGAAAGAAAGTGAGAGAGAGAGGAGGGAGCCGTGGGCCAGAGAGATGCAGATTTGTCCCAATGGAGATTTTAAACACCTCCATACTGTGGGTGGGCAGACACATGAAGAGACACAGAGCTAAGGGGCTGCACGGCCACCCGGTAGGAGAAACTCTACACCCCGGCGATGGTAGGCATTAGTTCAGCACCAGATCTTCGGCTCACACACACACTGACAAACCCAAAGGCTGCAGAAGTAGCAGCTTTGATCACTGAATCACTGGCAGTGACGACATGAACATATCTACCAGTTCCATTTAACCCACTTCCACAAAATCACCAAAACTGAAATTCATTTTTTTCCCCTCAACATCAAAGTAGCATAGCAGCATGAGGCTGTCTTGTCCAGCAAGGTTCTGTCTCTATTTACGAAGACAAAGTGCCATTCACTGTCTGTCTATAAACGTCATTTTGGAACTAAAACTTCATATATTAGATGTACTGACAGAATCAAACAAAAGTAAAGCCCTCTCCAAGAAGCTGATCATAAACCATGCCATTTATTCTGAAGATTTTGTTCACATTAAGCCAAAAGGTAAGAAACATGAGACTAAAAATCCTCAGTTGACAATAGCACTATCTCATTGTTTGTGATACTGAATGTAATGTCTCAGATCTCATTGGCATCTTCCTCTGGCAGCCTCACTCGCTTTCCTTTTTGTGTTTTCATTGTGGATTGTTGTTTACTGGCTTCTGCGTGTTATATCAGTGCCTCTCTTTCCTCAAAACACCTACTCATTTGAGGACTGATTCATTCCAGGCTAATTCATATTCCCGAGGGATTAGAGACATCTAATTTGGTGATATTTCTGTCATGCACACTTTGGATGTAGTATTCAAACAGTCTTCCCCTCCCCCTTTGCCACAAGCACAAAAACACACAAAAAAACAAATACACTGCAACACATCGTGTAGATATCTTGCTTGCCAAGCCAAGTATCATCTAACGAGCTAGAAAGAATCTCATGTTTGTGTCTTTATTGGACATCTACACTATGGTGTGATAGGCAGATAAGGGTTCAAAATAGGGACAGGATGGAAAAAAGTCTCAGCAACATAGAGATAAGTATTTCCAAAATGAAATCAGGCTACAGAGGCACACTGGAGCACTCATGTGAGCCAGTGGATCGAGATAAGAGGGAGAAACAGGAAGACTGAAAGATCTGGACAATGCCCCAAACTGTAACCAAGAGATTAGATGATTAGATCCAAGGATGGCAATCATTTGGTTGACAGATGCCGAAAATGATTTGCATAAAAGGTGAATACATTTAAGTTAGAAAATGTATCGTGCATTTACAGCAACCCCACTGTACCCACAGTTAGTTTGTCCTGCAGGCAGAGACGAGAAGGGACCACCTCCCGTCACTACAAAAGTAAAGATGAAAGGATCTGAAAAGTGTACAAAAGTATACAAAATCAAATGAAAAAGAATGACATGGTAGGTCTTACAATATATAGGATCTTGTTTTTTAATCCTCTAGCACCCACTCTCTTTTTCGGGGGGGGGTCCTGCCTAAATTAAAACAGACAATTTTGTATTGTTATACTCTTGCAATGAATTTGGACATAAAGGTTTCAAGTAATTATTACACTAATGGACAACCAGGCGTCTTTGAAGGTACGATACATGGTGATGACAAGACTCTGACGTCCAGCCAAGACATAGTTCGGTTTTATGTGTGTACCCTGTTGGATGTACTGTTAGTTTCATTTATCGAACGCTCACAATGTCGCTTTTTGGGCATAAAGAGGACAGAAGAGTTTCCTTTTCCTTTTCCATTTTCTGGTTCAAACTTTCACAGCCCTTAGGGTGTAAAAACTAAAACAAACATTTGATGTATCAACAAATTCACTTTTTGTTCTGTCAGTGGAGGAGCTCCAGGCTATGCATCAAAGTAACATAACAAATCAGAGTCACATTCTTCTCACTTAGAGAATTGTTTTTTTCCACAAATTCACAGCAAACCATGTGCAGGCGCTGGAAGAGGTTTGTGTTGAGTTTTCAGGTTTAAAGCACCCACCCTGCAGACAGTGACTTCTAGATTCCTGAAGCCACAAGTGTTGATGCAGTTTCTCCCCAGTGTGCCCTGGTTTTCAGAGGGCGGCATGACAGTGATGGATAGCTGTAAGCTTGGTACCAATAAGAGCCTCCAAGTGGTCGATCTGGGGCCCAGGGCTCCAGTAGATGGGCCCTCCAGGAGACCCACTCTAAATTAAATCCTCTGAGGCTGCCAGGCTACTATGACGCTTTCCCTGTGCCCCACGCCCATACTCGACCACTGCCTCCAGTCAGCCTCACTTTTGTTCCCCAAGAACAAGTTTTTCCTCCTTAATTAATTCAACAAAAAGTAATTAAACCTTTGCATTTTGCCGACATGCCTCGTCTGCCCCCACCCTCACGAGACACAAAGAAAAGGTAGGATGGAGAGAGGGGGCGCAAGAAATTAAGAACACTCAGTGCCAAATGACTGTCGGAAGCAAAGCAATATTAGCCCCCTGAGTTAGTGGCCAGGACTCATAATAAAGGAATAACAAGACCAGGCGTAGAGCTGAGATGAATGCTCTGCGGTGGTAGTGCAGGTTGTATTGTTCGGCTGGGAGGTGGAGGCTGCTAAGGTGGACGGCCCCAGCCACAGAGCCCGCTCTTAATTTGCTGAGTGATGTAAGTCCTCAGGGGTGCGTGTTGTTTGGCCCTGAGGAGTAATAATGTACTTGGCAGCTTCTCCTCTTCTCCCCTGTGTTCAGGAGGATTTATGTGGTCATTTATGTGGAAATTTAAAAAAAGACTTTCCTCAGTTCTTACAAACTGCCATTAAAAGGACAAAACATGTTCTTTGGTTGTGTCACCTTGAGTTCTGGGAAATTGTTAATTTTTTTTGTACTATTTTTGGGCATTTTTAAAGATTAAACGGTTAATCGAGAAAATACTCAACGGATCAATCAATAATGAAAATGATCGTTAGTTGCAGCCTCATACAAACTAGATGACATACTGTATACAGAGAAAAACTTGACATTGATATAATTGGATATAATATTACTACACTTTTAAACAACTGTCAATTTTTATTTTGAAAAGAATTTTGCAACATTTTCTTTTTTGCGCAATTGAGTTTTTATGTTAGTATTTTGCCCCATTTCAGTCATCTACTTTTTAAACACAAGTACCATACCTGGAAGTACACCTTTTGGGTACTTGAACTTTACTTTAATAGTTCCCTTCCATGCTACTTCATGCTTCCAAATTACATTTATCTGACAGTTTCAGTAGCTTGTTAGTTTGCACATGAAGATTTTACACACTGAACATATGATCAGCTTATAAGATATCAGTTAAAATTAGCTCAGTTCTCACCAGCTGTAGTAGTTGATATTTTATATTTTTACATGTATTTTTTTACATTTTGATGATGATATATTTACATGTAAAGAACCTAATTCTTCCACACAGTTTGTGTTTTCCAGCAGCCATTAATCTACAGTATACATGTTTGTATTCTTTAGACCCCTCCAGTAATAAACTCAGTTTCAATGGAGCACAGGATCCATTAACACTTCACTTGCATTCTCAGCATTTCAGCTCCATATCCATCATGCACATTCAGTGTGATCAGATGATTAACTGTTTAAATATAAAGCTTAACATGAAATTAGGAGAGTTATTTTTATTCTCACTGTAGATTATAAATCATTCATGGCCTGTCTACTGGGTGTGGTCTGGGGATGACTTGATGGTTTGTCAAGTAAAGAGAAAAGTTGGTTAAGCCCATGTCTTTGAACTGTGATGTTGAGTCAGACAGCCAAGGCAGATATTTGCCCAGCAAATATTTTAATCCCCAACTAATCACTTGGTGAGTCCAGTGGGTGGAGGTTTGGGGTTGGGGGGAGGTTGAGGGCTGATTGAGGGGGGCTGCCACGGTGGCCTCACTGGCCTGGCACATTCTTCCTGTCAGTGACACGCCCTTTTTTCCAAGGGGATTGTGGGAAGAGTCAAACGGGGCGACCTCCGGAGTGAGCCGCTGGATGGCAGGAGGCGTCGATTCAGTTCCTGCAGAAAGGCCACGTGGGTGCGTGCATGTGGCACCCACATCCACGCTGGTGCTAAAAAATCCACCTCAACTCCCATGAACAAATGGTTGTAGTTAATACGAGATATGACTCCATTTGTCATTGATCCAAATGTGAAATTGGAAATATAAATGAACATTGTGAGTGTACGTCTCTTTCATCTTAAGCATAAAGAATCTGCCCTCTAGAAGCCCCACTCTTTCTGCAGTTTGGATTACATTTCCTTTGAGTGAAAATGCTGTGCATGCACTGCTCACTCTAAACATTTTTTCCACTGATGCAGAGGAACACGCTCTCTCACGCTGTGGCACTCCAGATTCCTCAGCCGTTCGGTGACTCTTGGCATTTGCTTATTATCAGAATATTCTTAATCATAGTGGAGACAGTGCCAGTGGAGAGAGCGAGCCGAGAGAGACACGTCAAAACATCTTCAACCGTAAAGGACCAGACAGCAAGCGTGATGGGCAAATTAGTCAGAGGCGCTGCCTAAATGGATGGTGAGGGCACAGGGGGAGAGATAGGGAGTACGAGTGTGTGTGGAAATCAGCGAGGGAGCAGAAAACAGAAAGAGAGGAACCTTCTCCATTTCACCATTCAGCGGTGCCTCCTATTCCCGAAGCACTTCGCCAGATCACAACCCACTAACTGATAGAGAAATAAATTAAGGAAAGGCTGCTCAAAAAGATATGATTCTGAAGGAGATTTAAGGAGTGGAACTGATTGTGCATGTCTGATTCCTGCGCTTCAGAGTCCTCACCCGGGGGGCTTGGCTTTCAAAGCTGAGTGACTTGCACTGAGAAACACTCCATTAACAAAGTTCAGCTCTCCTCAGAGCCCTCCTCTCCTTCCCCCCTCTCCCACCACAGAAGACCTCTCCCAGGCAGCACAGCTTTTTTTTTTTTTTTTCCTATGATGTTTCAGGGTGCTGTGCCTTAATAAACAGGAAGAATGTACATAAGAGAGCAAAGAGTTGACTGAGGGAGCTCTAGGTCTGGTTTGAGTTTAAAAGGATCATTCCAGTTTATTACAAGTTGGGTTGTATTTTCCTCATTTTAGCCATTAATTCTAGGTGTTACAATAATATTTTATACACTAAGTTGATCGCAGAGATCTGGGAAGATGTTAACATCATCATGAAATGAATCGCAAGCTGCCAGATGTTTAGAAAAATCAAATAGTTTAGCCAGATTAACTAGGGAAGCAACAATTTGATACACTGATATAGTGGTATAGTGGTATCAACGCTAATACTGGCTGTATTGAAATGATTGGATGACAGTGTCATTATCACGTTACCATGTTGTTACCATGTGCCATCAGTTACATTCACTCAGTCCCATCAGGCTGCTGACTCAGTTTTCAGACCACACCAATTCCTGCTCTCATATTACCTTAGATAACAATGATCCTAATTAGTTCTGCACGGTGAGGTATGTTGATTTTACATTTGAGGAAAGGGGAGCAGTAGCATTGAAATGGTCCTCAGTATCAACAAAACTAAGTAGGTTGTGGCATCAGAATTTGTTAGAATGGGCTTGCTTGACACCCCATTTCAGATATAAGGTGATATAACTTGTTAATTAGTGAGCCTTATGGGTGCTGGTAGGAAGGTTTCATTACCTTAGGACAGAGCCAGGCTGGCTGTTCCCCCTTTTTTTCTTTAGTCTGTATGCTAAACTAAGCTAACTGACTGCTGTTACAGCTTCATTGTTAGCATATAGATACAAAAATGGTATTGATCATCTCCTATTAAGAGTCGTATCCACTTTAGTGATGCTGAAGCATTCATTTGTATACAGAAGCTGTGTGAAAGGGTTAACATTTGCTGAGGCAGTTCAGAGAGACAGAGGGGCATTGAGCAGGCAGCGCGGAGGAGAGCAGTAGCTTGGGTCCCGAGTCCCAGGATTAGAGTCATGGGACTAGGCAGAGGCAGCACCATTACCTCTGAGTGGAAAGGCTCAAACCCAGTGACTCCTTCTCAGATCAGATGGAGAGAAAACGACTCAGATGAAGAAGAAAGAGAGAAAGAGGCAGAGAGGGATGGAAGGAGGAGGTATGCATCTGAGAGGAAGATTGCAGAAGTGCAGAGCAATTAGGTGTGGTGGGATGGGGAAGATGTGTTTTTATGGTCAGAGGAGAGTCTTGTGATCACTTTGAAAGAGTGTGTTCATAATCTCAATGGAGGGGTTACTGTAGTGAGAATGATTGTGGTAATGGAGGTCAATTTCTGGCTGAGGAGCCCGGATAGGCCATCGCCACTAAACTTCATTTAACGTAGTCTTTCTGAATCCATCTGATACGAGTCCCCCAAAAACCTGTTCAGAAATCCCTGTATTATTCCACTGGGGCTGTTATCACCTGAATGTGTTGCAACTTTATCACTCAGCTCATGTCTATGACTGAGCTCTTGACCATTAACCCCTTTAACAAGTCAATATGGCATTGGAAATATTAGATTTTCTTTTCTTTTTTTTTTTTTGCATGGGTGAGAAGAAGAGGAGGAAGCTAGGTGAGTGTGTATAATTGAGCAGTCTGCAGGCATGGAGCCCAGAGATAAGTGAAAGAGTCAGAAATTGAGTGTGATGCTGAGGCGAGGGCCGGGCCCTTTATTTGATGGAGAAAAGAGGAGACGGGGTAAAAGGAGAGGAGGATGTCTCTGAGGAGGAGAGATAGACAGCAGCAGAGCGAGGGACTCAGAGACAGAGAAGGGGAAAGATATGGATGGCAGGCGGCAATTACTGAGACTGAGGCTCCATGTGAACACAGCCAAGTGTGTGTGTGTGTGTGTGTGTGACAGTATGTGAGGAAGACAGAGGCACAGAGCGAGAGGGGGGAAGAGGAAGAGGGAGGATTGAGATCTCTGCCTGCCTGGGCCCCTGCTGACTCTCATACAGGCAGATCACAGGCTCATCATGTCAGCTCTGTTTGTGGAAATCCTCCCTCATCAAATGACAAATTTGCTACACGTTTACCTTTATCAGATCTGGGAAGAGAGGCAGAGGAGATGAGCAAGGGAAAAAGGGGTGTGTATGTGTGTGTATGTGTGTGTCTGTGTGTGTGTAAGTGCCTCTCTCTCTGTCGCCACTACCGTCGAGGGGCCAATTACTTGCTCCTCCGAGAGCAACTCTGCCATCTCAGGCCTTTCATTCAGCCTCCCGCCCTCCTCCTCCTCGTCCTCGGAAACATCTGTCTCTGAATATGCAATGAGTATGTCAAAGAGAATACACCCACATCCTGCACAAAGCTAATATTTGCTAACATCAAACCTGTCTGTTCTGCCTGTAGTGCCGTGTACGCCGCTGGAGCAGGATGCCACCACTGCTGCTGGGAACCTCTCCCCCTCCTGCTGTGAGATTACTGGCCTTGTTACTGACACCATGCCTCGCTGCCCTCCTCCTCTTCCTCCTCTTCCTCCTCTCCGCCTTCCCTTTGGCCATCCTCCTCCCATCATTCACACTTCCCCTCCTCTGCCCTCTTCCTCTTCTATTAAGGTTTAATTAACTGGTCTTGGGCCTCATCAGCCTCCTTGAATAAACATCATCATTTTGACCAAAGTTTGCATGTCAGCTTAGGATATCTGGATTTTTATGGCTCATGGCTGATGAATGCATTTAACCTTCTCTTACCTGCCTGTCATAAATAGGAATTTTTCAGTATCTTGTGGTATTTTACTGGCTTAACTATCTACTTACAGGAGAAGCCTTAGATCAATAGACTAATGTGAAGATTTGATTATATCTGTAGGTTTTTGTACTTGTGTAAAATGAGAGCATTTACATGAGTAATATTAGGTACATTGTCTCTGCAGCTGTTTATCTGAGCACTGTCTGTGTGTGTGTGTGTGTGTGTGTGTGTGTGTATGTATGTGTACATGATTATACACACTGACATTTGAGTGACTATGTAGGTGTACATGTGTGTGAAGTGGATCCATTCAAAACTTACACTGGGTTCACATCTTTGTTACTGTTTAAGACAACATTATGCAACTATTTTACCTTGAAACAACAACTTCAGACTCATTTTGATGATGCACTGACTTGATGATGTGCTGCCTCTTTTCATTCCTACTCCAGGTACAGATACAATCTCTCATGAGAAGCGCGTGACACTTCACAACGCCATGCCACACACCACCAACTATGGGTCTATGGGTCTAACTGCTGTGGGGGCAAATGTTTTCCAGTTTTCCTTTGCTCTCCAGTCTATTCTTGGATATTGGATATCAACAGAATTGAATATGCAAGTATTATGTAATTACCATTTATGGTAACCACGGCCACGGTTACATATTCACATTTTCACTTGTGTTTCCACTTTAAATTTTGTAATGTTTAATCCATAGTACAACAGGCTATAAAGATGATATCAAGAATAGATGAATATTGTCTTTTATCTTGGTTTTTTTCTCATTGTCCTTGCAATCTCTTAACCCTCCATTTCATACCTCACTCAACCACTCTCATAGAGAGTAAAGGTAAAAGAAAACTTCAGATGTGGCAGAATCAGAGATGTCATCGTTTCTTGTTCCATGCATTTTCTTTTTAATGCAACTCATCCACCAACAGTTTGGTCAGAGATTCGGGTGTATTATGCTAATAGCGGCTGAGGTATCCTCAAAGCACTAGCCTCAGACAGAGATGAGGAGCGAGCAAGGAGGTCTGTTTAGCTCACTTCTCCCTAATTTTACACATCCAGATTTGCTTCATTTTCAAATTTGTAGTCTTTAGCCACAACCGATGCTGACTCATGTGACATCACTTGAGGCAGTACTTTAGACTTCGACCAGCTCACTCTGGAGCAGCAATAGTCTGTATACATATTTTTTCACTTATGCAGTAGTACTCCCTAAGACCTGTTAACATACTATAAAGAGTAAAATCAGTGGAGCTCCCCTTAAAAAAGAATATCACATGATATAACATTTAAAGCTGCAAGGACAGTGAAGATCCTGCTGCCTCAAGAGCTTCCTCACAAAGAATCCAGCCCAGTGATCCTAAACACATATACCTCTAGTATCACCGTATGTGTACCTCATGACTGATAAAGTGGAATGTCAAACTGTCTTTCTAGTTTGTAGCACCGTTAAAACCTTGTTTTTATTAAGAATGGTGGGTGTCTTGGTATCGTCATCCTGACCTTTAATTTGCTTTTACAGATTTTGGGAACCAGCACTTGAGGAATGAGGAGGAGAGTGAGACAGGAGTGAAAAGCGAGCCAGAGAGGAACTGCTTTGACAGGAAACACTCTCTCTACACTCTCTCTGTCAGTCTCTGTGTCTGTCTCTGCTGACTGATGAAGATTAAAGAGACAGAGACACACAGAGAGAAAGATTATAGGAGAGCAGAGATTGACTGCTAGAGTGAGCGAGAGAAAGGGTGAAAAAGGGAGGGAGGTAGAGAGAGAATGGATGATGGCAGGCTGTGAGAGAGAGGGAGAGAGAGAGAGGGAGTGAAGGAGAGCATTTGCATAATGTCCTCCACCACAGTAAGTCCCTGAGGCTAGCCATGCTGGATAACAGAGGACCAATACTCTTAATTCAATCTCTTTATTTTTCTAATACTTCAGAAATTAATAATTCGTCCCCATTCCACCCTCAGCCACCCCC
The DNA here is from genome assembly GCF_042242105.1 of Pempheris klunzingeri. Taxonomy (NCBI): domain Eukaryota; kingdom Metazoa; phylum Chordata; class Actinopteri; order Acropomatiformes; family Pempheridae; genus Pempheris; species Pempheris klunzingeri. Next base: position 11,354,728 of record NC_092024.1, on the reverse strand, counting down.
TCTCGTCCACAAACCACCGTGAGCGTCGAGCTGAGCTGCCTAAGTTTGTAACTTTAACCCAAGAAATTGATGTGAGCAGGCCTTGAGGCAGACCTGCTAATGAATGGATAGAGAGAGAAAGAAGAAAGTTAAAAGATGGTCTTTTATAAAGTAATTTAAGAAAATCCTGTTAGCTGGATCAAGTACAAGAGTATAATTTCTCAAAATGGGAAAAAGAGGAGCTTTCGCGCCTCTCCCGCACACTTAATAACAAAATTAAGGAGGTAAAAAGATAAAGAGAGGGAATCAATTAGGCCGGGCCTGGTAAACAGTGCTAAGAGGGTGGGATGGCCCATGGAGGTGGGATGATGGGTGCGATGCTCAAGTGCTCCCACCCTCAGGCAGCCTAATTCTACGCCACCTCCCACACTGACATCCTGGATGAGAAGTGGGTTAGGTGAGGCCAGAGGGGGAGGAAACTCAGGACAGGTAGACACACACAACTCTGTCCATATACCTGCCCTCATTGTTATGCTGGATTTTTTTTTCTTGAAAAAAAAAAAGAGAGAGAGAGAGCGAGAGAGAGGACGGTATTGCAGAAGTACAACGCATGTTTAATTTGTCAATTCATTCCCAATTAATCTTGTACATATTTGTTATCACAGTAAAGCACGGGCTGTAAGATGAATTTCTCAGCTTGATTTAATTTTTTCCCCTCAATTCTTCCACGCTCCACCGTAGCTTTCATTCACTAGACTGCTGCTCTTTTTTTCCTCAGGTTTATGATGACACGATCATTCCCCTATATGGTGGAGATGTGGAGAGACACCCATCAAGTAGACAGCCTGTTAACCAGCCACTAAACACACCGGAGATAAGAGGAGATTATCAGACTGTTATTGTTCCAAAGGGGAGTCCTCTGTCACAGAGACCTGGCCAGGCTCAGTGAGTCAGAGAGGGAGGATGGTTGGTACAGTACGTGGTGGTGATTACTTAGGGGGAAGAGGATCCCTCACTATCTCTTCCTCCTGTTGTAAGCATAACCTTGGCAGAGTCGGCTCGAGGACGAAAAATCAGATACATATAGATTAGGGTTATTTGATATTTGTTTTGAAAATGACATCATTGTTATTAGAATATTTCAGCTGTGAAGTGATGTGTGCATGTAGATCTGTGTAAAACAGGGGCTGTGTGTTTAATGAAATCTTTTGTTCAATCATAAGAAAGTTTGACCCTTTAACATACAGTTTTCTGCTTTTGTTTCCCCTTAAGTAGATTTGTTAAAATCATCTTATTTCACAGTCTTTAATATGTATAATTTATGCATCAGCTGGTTCCAAGTCTTCTTTCTGTCTATATATAGACTATATATCTACAGTGGATCTACAGTATATGTCTTACATGTCACACACTGACATAAATATTCAAACATTGTTTTTATGGCTGCACTGTGTCAAATGGAGATATTGTAGAATGGGTATCATTTTATTCACTTTTCTACCAGAATTCAGGCATATTTAGTACCTGCGTGTTTATGGAGGTCCACTAAAATGTAAAACGTTTGGTTGCACAGCATGAGTTTGTAATGAATAACTCACCTGCTGCTTATTCGGAAGATAAAATTATATTCAAATTATATTATCATTTATATTGTTAAAAGTAATTACAGTACCTCAAACCTTGCATCTTGATTATGCAATCTGAGATGCTACTATTTTAATTTTTAATCAGTAATTGGTTCTAAAAAGTAATATATATCTTATTTGGTTATGTAATAATAGAACAATATAAAATGAAATTACAGGTAATAATTCTAAATTAATTTTTCTGTATTAGATATACTGTAATTAAATTATAGATTTAAAAGTGGAGCAATTTTGCATTTATATACATTTACCTTTCATCTGAAATTATTACTAAAATTAACTACATACATTATCTATTAAGTCTAACAGACAGGCTGCCTGTAGTGAATTATAATGAACTTGAATTATCATGAAATCTCAAAAATCTAAAAATATTTGGTTATTCAGTATTGGATTACAATAAATATATCTCACTTTACACATGTCTAACTTTAATATGTACCTTTACCTTACACTGAAATGTGACCCCCTTGACCTTTTATCCAGTGTTTCACTTCTGTTCCACTTCCTCAGTAGATAAAAGCGAGGATGAATGGTCTCTGCGGGCATAACCAAACACTGAGCATTATTTGATTCAGACTCCCCTGGGTGTTATGACTGGGAAATAATTGTACGTATTTGTATTTGTTTCTTTTTCACTGTGGTGTGCTCTGGGTAATTCTTAATACCTTCTAGAGATTATACGGTAACTCCCAAACTCCCATGATTATAATTAAGCCTGACTTGGTTATAAAATGAGCAAATAGCAATTTAGTTTTGCATCGTGTGAGGGAGCATCTCTGTGTGTTCCTCCGTGTTCTTGTGCCTCCATACATCTTTACATTTCTGAATGTACTTGTGATTGTGTTTGAGAGTTTGAATACACACATGCATTGTGTGCATGTGACTGTGTCTGAGGAGAAAGTGCTGCAGAGGAAAGGCATATATATATGGGAATGTTGGGTTAGGCATGGAGACTGCTATCATCTCCCTTTTGGCAAAAAAAGAGAAGAAGAAAAAACCCCACAAACATTCCCCCATCCATTCTCTTTCTCCTCCTTATTCTCTATCTTGCGCTCACTCTGTTCAGCTTTCTCCCTCTCTCTTTCTGTATCACTTACAAAGGCAGCCGTTTCCTCCAAAATGAGGCCACGTACGGAAGGTATGCAAATGAAATCATTGCTCGTGGATTAGAATGGGACACCATATACCCTAAATCATGATTGTCAATCATGGCTGGGGATTAAGGGATATGGGCTCACAGACCTAAAAAAGCAACATTTCCCCCCTCAGGCAGATCCCCATTGTGAGGAGCTCTGAGGAAGAGAGGGCTCCACAGGGGAGGAGAGCAACACTGGAGCACTAGTGCCCCCTTCTGTCTGATGTTCACCGCACCATTTCATCATCAAACACCAGCCAGTCTTGAACAGAAATAGAGGCTGGCACACACAAGCCTATTCATTTACATTCAATGTGGCCGCAGGCAAAAAGCTTGATTAGACAAATGCACATGCTTTGGTGATGCAGTGTTTCATCTTCAGCAGAGGGGAGAGAGAGACCTCATTTGTTTCTCTGGCATGTGTGCAGGCTTGGTTCAACATCAGTGGGTTAGGAGGGCCATGGGCCTTACAAACGTAACAGATGTTTGTTTGCCCTGTAAGTGAATGTGTTTAGAACTGAAGTCCCTTAACCATCAGAATCAATTTGTTCTTCATACTGTCACTCTGTGATTTTAATATGTAGTGTCTACAGCATGCATTTCTATGTGTATTTGTACTTCTGCCAATTTGACAGCCAGTGGCGTGTGTAGATTTTAAGCATCTATGCAGGTACATTACATTGAAATAACAATACAAATATGCATTCTTGCATTTTTACTTAAACTGTATGCTGCTGCTTCCAGTAGAACTTACAATTAAAACTCTTAATAATGATAGTCATACTCATTAATAATAATAAAGAACAGTGCGCATTTAATCAGAATTGCATATTATTAGATAGGCTTAATATTTGGTAAATCAGGACTCCTACTTCATATTTCGAAAGCAGTGCAGCTCCTCACACAGAGACATGTTTAGTGGATTGTATGTGCAGACCCTGGAGCCCTCAGCTAGAGTGCCAGTCTGTTCCTGTGGAGCAGTCGACCAGACAAACCCAGCCAAGAGAGAGCAAGGCACAGGCACCGGGCCAGGAAATAGCACTGGAAAACACTCCACTATGGCAGAGAATTAATAGTGTTCTTAAAGGAGGGAAGGCGTGGGGGAGGGTGGAGAAAAAAAAAAGACAAGCACACTAGTTTAGCATCATCATCAGGACGGTTGTGTATGATTGCAGGAATCAAGGGAGAGTTTCAATAAGCCCCATCAGACGAGACCTTGATAATGAGAAAAGTGAGAAAAGGAGGAGAGTTGGCACCGTTCACATCCTGCACTGTGCAGCTCCCGGCTGCCCAAGACTGAAGGTGGTGTGGCACCTGTGCCATTTTGGCCCCGGCATCGTATGGGCAGGAGGTCAAGGCCAGGGCAACATCTGCATCCCATCAGAGGGCCTGGCTGTGTGCCCACATCTCACAGAGAAATCCTAAAGAATAGATTTGAAAAACACCACAAAGTGCTTTCTGTGGATACTGAGTTTATACACTGCTCTCAGCTCAACTGCAGTGCTATTTTAATTATTTATACTGTTTCATTTTCTGCAGGTGAACTGGATATTTATGTAACATTAAAACGGAACTTGTGTTTCAAAATATTAATAGAAAACAACATTTATCTGCATATGAAACCCTGTGCATGTGTTCTGCATGAGGGCAGCCCACTCTGCAGCAATGTTTAGTCACAATTACCTGACTAATTTGAACAGGGGGATCCTTAATACTGTCCCCATGTGTCTGCTACAGCTAGACCACCTGAGTCATCTTTCCGATGGCGGGTAAAATAAACCACCGAAATTGATACGAGCCGCCAGCACACTAAAGAGCAAATCATTATGCATCATTAGGTGAAGATTTAGTTTAAACGTGTTTAGCAGGAATTAAGCAAAGCTGTTGTTGACATGGATTGACTGCTGTAATGCTTTATTGTCAGTGCTCCAGGAGGCAGAGGGAGGGCCGGCCTAGTTGGGGTAGCAGCAATGCGCCGAAAGCAAGGATTTATGGGATGTTGGAGGACTAGCCGGGTGTGCAGAAGAGTGGAAAAACAGGAAAGTATGGTTGATGATTTGGCAGAGGAGACAAAGGGAGAGAGATGCATGAAAAAAGGGTAAACAAATGAGGGTATCTGTGGTCAGTGGAAAAGAGGATTCAGTTGCAGAATTTTAAAACTGGACTTGAATGTGAATGTGTAAGTGTTTTTAGTGACTGTGGATGGTTGAATCTGCACAGGAGAAGGTCCTTTTCAGATCTAAAGATCAGATTGTGCTATGATGGCAAACACACTGTATATTCATATATCCTCATTGTGTCTTACAATAAATGTGCTAAATACGTAGCTTAAAAACTACATCTGCTGGAATAACTGTGGAATTTTTACACCAACATCCTGAATGTTCAACTTCAAGAATCCATCTGTTTAAAAAATAGATCACTTACTCTGATATTGTTGTTTGAATAAAGTTTGATCCAATCGTTTTAGGGCTTAAAGAAGGTGCGGATACTGAAATGTGTACTGATTGTACAGGTGGTGACTCAGGACAGTGATATTAGAAAGTCATCGTAGGTGCTTAGTGAGTGTTAATGGCTTCATGGAAGGATGTAGATGTGTTAAACTGCAGCAGGGAAAAGCTTCAACAAGAAGTAAATTCAAAAGTGGAACATGAACAACTTGTCTGTGGTCAGTTAACCACAGATAAGTTTCCCTCTCCTGTCCTGATGCCCCTGTGTTTGTATGTGTTGCCGTCTTTATGTGTCTGAATGTGTATGCAAGAGCTGCTCAAACCGACGAGTAAGAGAGGACAGTCTTATCCAGCTCTCCAGTGTTGACAGTATTACTAATCCCCTCCACCTGCTCAAACAGCCACCCCAAAAAACACATCCCTCCCCCTCCTCCATGTGCCTGTGCCGGGAGTCCCTGGGGCCAGGCTGCGCCTCTGCCTTCGTCTCCACACCAGTTATCGTCCCTGGCCCGGCTCCGCTCCCCCAACCCCTTCCTGCGCTGCGCACATTAATCGCAGCAAAAACAAATAGTTTTCAAATGTTTGGAAAAGGCCCACTGTTTGCATCAGGGCCTAACAAAATAATTTTTACAAGCTATCCAGTTGTGATTAGGGCTGAGAGAATTGAATTTATGTGGCATTGATAATATTAATATTAGTCTAATTAATTATGTTGTTTGAACTTGCGCAGCACTGTGTGTACCTTCTACACAACACTAACCAGCCGGAGCTGGAACCGAGCTCTCAGGCGTCTCTATCTCTGCGGCTCTCCCCCAGTCCATGACTACTGCACACAATTCATCAACTCGTAGATATCTAATCCCCTCTGGCTCTGCTCACTTCCTGAAGTCTAAGAAAGAACTTTACTCTGGTGGCAAGAATTCCCATGAATACTTGATGACTTCCATAGAAGGGAAGACCGTTTCATCTCACTTTGAAAGTGACATTCGCGGAGAGAACTTTCTATTCACATCTCCCCATGTATGAAGGATATTCAGAAGAGGGACGATAGTAAAATGCAACATCTTTTTAATGAGTCTCTAATTAAGGTAAACAGCAGTACAGTGGGAGCAGCTTTGCGTGGGAGACAGTTTCAGGCATCAGGGACATAATCTGCCTTCTGTTTTTAGTGCAGAAGACATTGACGGAGAACCTCAAATAAGCCCTGTGTGAAGACGTCCCCTCCAGTTTGTTTCCTTAATCAGCAGAGTTCAACATTTCAGTGCCCCTTGACCCAGAAACACTGCGGGTCCAGCTAATAATGTCTTTGGACTGTGTGCACTGCTGGATGAGCAAGTGTTGATCTGTGCAATTACAGTGACACATACTCACTGACCCATCACACCAGTCATCTGAGCCGAAGAGGAGACCACCCAAACCTCCAGAGAGGTTCTCAGACCTGTTTACAGCTCAGATCACACTTCTCTGTGACGGCCTCTTGACCTCTGCTTTGTGGTCAGAGGTCAAAGGTGAAAGAGGTGGTCATGTGTCTCTCTTAGCCAGACAGAGCTCTATCTCATGCTTGTTGGGGCTGTCTATGTCAGGTCCTCTACAGTTCATTACAAAGGGTGGCTGTTCCCAACATATAGTGCTACTGCAGGCCTGATGTCTGACTTTACAGCATGATTGCTGGCAGTCTCCCTTTACAGCAGCTTTAAGGTCTATTCCTGTGCAGCTGCAGAATTTATATATTTGGCACAATCAAAAAAAATTATTTTTTTACATGAGCAAAGAAATCACTGTTGTCCATTTACTTATAATATGTCAGAAATCTTAGCCATGTAGATTGGTGGTGGATTAGTATTTAAAAACGAGTGAAATCTTAAGTCATTAAACATTTACATTTCTTCAGCTTGGAGGAATAAACAATGAAAGAAGGTAAAATGCACATTTTCCCACATTCATAGAGCAGAGGCCTTTGTCTCCATGATGTACAAAGCAATCCCAGTAAAGTCTGTGCGCTGGGGCCAGGCCTGTGCATTCTCTGAAGCAGGGATGGGTATCTCCAAGGTGCATCATCACATCAAAGCATTGGTTACTGGACGGAGGGCAGCGAGGTGTTGAATCAGTCATTAACTGAAGTGTCGGCCCAGTCTGGCTGAACGGTAGTCCACTCTGAGCTGGACGAAGGCGTGCAGGAGGTTTCGGTCCAGATTGGTGAGCTGCTCACCTGAGCAGACCTGCTTTAGGTTGTCAGGGGCAACGACCAGGAGGTTACAGAGGGCATGGAGTGTGTCAAAGAGCTGCAGCACCAGAGAGACCTGGAGGACAGACAGCCACACAAACTATTATTCCTTGTAAACTATGTAGTTGGGTACACTCAAAGTAGAAATAAATAGGAAAACGTGCACCATAGTGCCTCCGTTCCTTTAGTTATGTATGTAGTTCTGAATGTCTTTTTTACTTTATAAGTAATGGATCAAATAAAAATGTCAAACATTTAAAAGCTCCAGGGTCCCCTATACAGGAATTTACAGCTTTTATGAATAACAATATTCTAAAATAATGACCTTTTGGTTATTAAGAGCTGTCACAGAATAAGGAATCTTATACACTAATGATTTAAAGTAACTGATCAATGATGAAAATAATCCTTAGCTGCAGCCTCTTTTGTATGTACTAAATAAGATTAGAGCATTCACCTGAAGTGTCCTAACCACTTTATGTAATAACAAGCCATGTTTTGCCCTGTGACCAGTGTATCCTGGACCTATGCCCCCCCGCTCACCCTGAAGTCCTTGGCGCACCGTCGGTATTCAGCTACGTCGCAGATGGCCAGCATGCCTCCCATTGAGCTGTAGCTGTACTGCTGTAGGTGCTCGTGGATGAGCCGGTGGAAACGAACGCCCAACTCCGTCAGCACTGTGTCCACATTTTTCCCATCCATGGACTTCCGCACGTGCTCCACCTGCCGACTGACGTAGGCACATACCTTGGAGCAGGCCTGCCGGGAGCGGAGACACACATGGAAACATGGAAAACATGCTGACAAAACAACTGACAAGCAAAGGCAATTCAAAAGCGTTCTGGGCTTATTTTAAGAATGAGACTGACAAATGTAAGTGATTTGCAAGCTGCATTTGCTTTGTTTTGCATGTGAGCTCAGGGGGAAGCTGAAGCCTTGCATCTCTTACAGTAGTGTACTGGATCATGACATTGTTCTCGTCCTCAGGCCTGAAATCAGTCTTCTTCTGCTCTGTTGCCAAGATGTGCTTCATTTGCCCCACCATGCAGTTTATTGTTCTGTGTGTGGCAGAGAAATACATTGGAAATTTTTTGAAGACCACTCATTGTTCCATTCTGATTTTTGCACATATGAAACAAATCACATGTTAGAGCGATTTGTGGCCACTTATGAACATACTGACCTGTCGATTCCTGTGTCCAGTTTCACTTCCATCTGTTCAATCACCTCTTTCTTCTTGTGCAGGCACTCTGCCAACTTTGGAGATGAGCTAGATTTTAAAGAGGTAAAATCAGAGGTCTCCCTTTAATCTAAACATTATGGCTTGATGAAGGGTAGAAACAAGATAATAACCAAATACTGTGGATTATATATGAAGTTTTTTTTAAGTTAAAGTCAAGTTGGTAACCCAGAACTGACCTTATTAGAGGCATGAGTTGGTCATTAAACTGCTTGTCAAACAAGTGGAAGATCGAGTTCGCCTGTTGAACCACATCCAGGAAGTACAGGTTGGCATTTTTGGCATCTGATGAGGGAATCGCTGAAGATCAAAGAGAGAGAGAATAAGTCCAGACAATAAACCAAATGGTAGGCGAAAGGCTAAATCAATATGATTCACATTGGGCAGAAAAGCACTGATGCCTGCTCTCTATGATACAATACAGAGAAAAACATTCACAGCAATGTTCTGCCTTGGCATCAGACAGTAAGAAGGAAGTAATCAAACTATGGGAACACCAGTGTTGAATTTCTTTGATGAAGAATATACCTTGTGAATTGTGTACTGGGAGCTGAATACACATGTTTAGTTCCACTGTAGCTGCCTGAAAATGATAAGCTACCTCCTGTTTCCGCTACTTGTACAATGCAAAGAATTGCCACAGAGGAAACAACCTGCTTTGCATCAAGGTAACTTGGATATTTCTCTTTTTTGTTAACTGCCATAAAATTTGTTAGTTACATAACTGGTATCCATAGCAACAGGTATCATCTGGTTCCTTTATAAAGTAGAAGGCAAACAGTAGTAGGCGCATGTCATTTCACCTACAATGTATTATTTTATGAAGTCACATGAAGTGGACAAATAAAAAAGCCACTGCATAATCTACACCGTGGACCATTTGCTCAACAAATCTACTGTTTGTTAGTATTGGCAGCCTGGATATGATATCAAAGGACTTTAAAGATAAAAAATAAAACTGGTGTATATGTACCACTGACATTGCTTCCATCATATCTTCATATAAAACATGATAACTTGTGCTGTGACAAGGGAAGTTGCATGGAGATGACCGCTGCTATCTACCAATTTCTCAGCTGCTGACTGAAAAATCTTCCTTCATAAACTGACTAGGACTACCTGTATGTACAGTTAGTTTTAGTGTCCAAGTTGCTGGACTGCTTCATTAGCCTTTGGGTCCTGTGAAGGACGCATCTTTATGGCCTGCGTCCCTCAAAGAATACAGTTCCTTATTTAGGACACAGCTATGGCGAGCAAGGCAGTACCAGCAGTAACCTAGTGTGATTGAGTGTGGATTTATCTCCCTAACAGGAGGTCAGATCAACACAAAGCAAGAATAGATTATGGTTATAATGAGCTGAATTGGATGTACCTGAGAGACCAATCTCTAGGGCGTAGTCGATGTGCTCCACACAGAGATGGTCAACCAGCAGCAGGAAGATTGAGAAGGCATTCTTGGGCAGGTCCGAAGGATCTGAAAGCTGGGTCACCCCAAACAGAGGGAAACACACAACACATTTACCTCCTTTAGCCAAGCAGGATTTTCTCTTTTCTGCTTTTCTCAAAACAGAACTAAAACGGCTTTTTTGTAGCCTTACCCTGTGGCATCTCTCAAAGGCATGACGCGTTTCCTGCAGCAGGTTGACAACTAGTTCAGGGGACAGAAACGTCTCCCCATGGGTGTCAATGATAGGGCCAAGGGGAAGATTAGTGCGCTGTCTGATCCGCTCCTTCAGTTCTTGGATACTGTAGAAAGACACAAATGGTGATTATTTTGTTACACAACTATATTTTCTCTTATTGTAAAACAAATTTGAATAATCTAATCCTAACTTGCACTGATATGGGGACAAGAGTGAGATCCTAAATCTGACCCGCCAGTGCCAATTGGCCGTTTCTGGTGATTCTTGGAGTCGTAGTAGCGCTGCAGAATCATGGCGCCTCGAGTGCGAAGGTATTCCCTCTCCATGTCAATGTAGCTTTCCAGGTATGAGGAGAAGATGCTCTTTATCAGCTTGGAAAGGAAAGTGTGCTTGTCTGAGCCCAGGTTGAACTCCGTTAGCTTGGTGGCCAATGCTGTGGTCCTGGAAAGTTTGTAAAAAAAAAAAAAAAAAAGTGTGTAAAAACATTAAAAAAAAAAAAAAAAAAAAAGGTTGCTGCGTAGACACAAACTGAATCAAAAAATATGTGAACAACTTCAATACCTGGTGTAAAGGTCATAGAGGTTCTTGAGGTACTGTTCTACATCAGAGTGTCGAGTCTCATCCAGTTTTTCCCTAACATGGGCCTACAGACACAAAGATGTCAAATATAACCTGACGAATACGGCATGTCGAAATAAAAATAAATAAATGGGTAAAGGATATACCTGTAATTTGTTTTCAAAGATGTTCTGGATTAGTTTGGCCATAACAGTCTCAGGGCTGCTGAAGACCTCGCCCACCTGCTTGTTGACCCTCTGGCAGAGGACTGCAGTGTCCTCAAACACATCATTCCTCAGGTAGGCCCCCTAGGGAGATAAACAAAGGGTTAACCAGGAGTCTGTGGATATCACTGGCCAACACAGGATGGTATATTATGCATAAGGGAACATTTTTACACTCACCTCCTGACACTGCTTGATGTAGACATCCACACAGTGTGCATAGCCCTAGTACAAAAACACCTGAGTTACTTTTCTGCAAGATTACATCACTGCAGATTCAAAGCAACATTTGAAGACATAAAAAAAAAAACTTCACTGGTACTGAGCTAACATGTTTGAAAAGTATACAATGTATGAAGCCAGTGACTAACCCAATTATTACACTCAAGACTGAAGATAAATGGTCAGCTAATATGTTGACAAAAGTAGACATCAAATAAGATTCTTCCAGGTCACCTTGAAATGTAATAGAACCGCTGCCACCTCCCGCATACGTCCAATCTCACCCCTGCGCTGGGCAGCAGTGAACTCCTGGATTAACTGCCGCTCCAGGTCATGGTACTTACCTGGGTAGAAACGCAAACAAACACAAAGATACAAAGATAAATAACATTATCATGCATAGCTAACTACTAATCTATTTGTAATGGAGTCCACTGAGCATGAGTTTTTCGCAAACTTACTTGCAATTTTTGCCTTGACATCTGCAAATCTGTCATAGGAAAACATAATTAATGTTCGGCAAGACAATTGATGTCGTTCTATAAATTCTAAAAAGTAAGCGTGTGTGTAATTTCTAGAAACACATTATAATAGTGAATTAAATACTTGACACGTCTTGAGTTGGGCTTACACTGCGAGGAATAGTCTACATCACTAATACACCACCTTCCCCTTGTTTGACAGAGCGCTTGTCTAAAGCTGCCTTCAGGATGCCTGACTCACCTGTCAAATGGCAGCTCCTGGGCAATGAGATGCAGCTTCTGAATAATATCAGCAGCCTCCTTAATCTGGGGGAGAAAGAGAGAAAAAAGTGAGTGTGAGAGAGAGTCAGGTGAGGCCAAAAAGGAGAGAGCACAACAGGACCATGAGAGGTGGACATCCAGACAGAAAGCTGGCAGGCCGCCGGCAGTGTCTCCACTTGGGGGATCATCATTTTAGAGCAGCCCTCCTGCACCTCCCCATGTTGAACAGGGAGCAGATAACAGACAGGCTGCGCTCACCTGGGCATCAGTAGCAGCAACAGCAGCAGTCCTGACTTAGCAGCACATCCAACTCTTTATTGGCATGCCTTTTCTGAATGGGCTGTAATCCCACAGGAGTCTAAATCGTCTTCAATAATCTGTCCGGCCAGGGATATCTGTCTAAAAAAAGGGGGCCCTGTCGAGAAGCCCCCCCTCCCCCCGCCCCTCCTGACATACACACTGGCTGAAAAAGCCCCAGACCTACGAAAGGCCCGCCGTCCGCAACTCCTCTGTTCCCGCAGATGCCTGCCTCAGCTAACATCATTACTCTGCTCCCGTGAGGAGGATCCAGCCTTTCTGCTCGGCGAAGGTTTTCTAAGTATCTGTCCCCCAGCTAAGATTAGCTAAATCCCATGTAAGTAATGTAGCCGTCTCCCTGCAGTCAGGGTTTAGCAGCACTTGTCTCCACGCTGGCGGCCCAGCCCTCCCTTTCAGAAGGATTAGCAAAGCCATCCCCCTTCAGCTATTCACTTGCAGCTTTCCTCTTTCCCCCTCATCTGGAGGTATGCTCAGGAAAAGGAATCTGGCCAGATATTTCTGCATGCCTCTCTGGAAAACTAGCTCCATCTCCAGCTCTCGTCTCTGGGATTGACCCCCAGACTCACTGCTCTGCATCCACTAATGATGTTGCTACTAACAGGAATTAATCTAAAGCGTCCCAATCTCTCGACTGTCACTTACAAAACTGCTAAATCAAACTTCCAGGGGTCACTTGTCTAACATCAACATGGCGTCTGTGTAGGCAGCGACTAAGTAAAAGTGTGCATCTCATCTTCCAGCATGCATGTTATCGCCGCCCTTACATGTACCATAATGCCACAAGCTCTTTGCTGCTGTAATGCGACACAAAGCCGAGGACCAACCAAATTCTCGCTCCCAGACAACCTTCGGTAAAAGCAATTAGGGTTGACATGAGCATGTTGACATCCATGCTAGTCAATCAGCCAGCTATTGTCAGACAGCAAATGACAGTTTATTAATCCAAATTAGCCAAGGGATCCAACTAAAGGGATAAACTTGACAAATTAATATGGATGGTTTACTTCATAATCCTGTTCATTCTCACCTCCAGCAGTATCACAGCAGGGGTCCCCGTCAATGGTCACACACACACACACACCTCCATGGAAGTGAATGGAGGGAACATGTGTAGCATCCTCACCTTGTCTGGATTGTTGAAGACGTCACTGCGTAGGTCTCCATCCAAGAACTCATTGAAGTAGGTCATCAGACGCTGAGCTTCCACGGCCCTCTGTCGAGGCGTGTTGACCCCCTCCAGCTGGTCACCAAGGTGACAAACCTTGGTTGCCACATAACTGATGTGCTCATCGAGCTCCTGGAAATGCTGAAAGGCCACCTGAATTGACAAAGAACAGAGGGATTGAAATTAAATGACAAAGTCAAGGCTCAAAGACATTTAGGTGGATGTCACTGGCTATTTGACCACTCAACACACCTGGTTGCTTCTTTGCAAGTCTTGCACTTTGTGGGCAAATTCCTTGGCCTCACGATGACATTGATGCTCAAGCTTCTCTACCCGCCGCTGTATCTTCTCATCCAGCTGTTTCAGCTCTTCTATGTGGTTCTCAAATTCTTCCAGCAGCCTATCACAGAAGGAGAAAAGAATGTAGATCCAGACCTTCAGTGGTCCAATCAACATAACTAATGACATGTAAAACTTTTTTTTTTTTTTAAATGCTCTTACTCTGGAGGAGCAATTGGGTATCACAAGGTTAAATCTGTCCCACTGACCTCACAGTTGTAGTTACAGATAGTTACAGAATAGTGCCGGATGCTTAATTCCTGGGTCCCCAGACTTAAGAAGCTCTGAAAACTAGTAACTTCGTCAGCTGCATTTTAAGTGCCATCAGGACTGCAGAGCAAATGTTCTAAGTCAGCACCACATTTCACAGAGTAGGAAACATCCCAAAATGATGAGTGTATAATCTCTTGACTAATTCCCTCAGCAGTGGCTACAGCTTAAAGACATCTCCCATCCCTTCCCAATAGACACTCATTCGCTGGCTGGTGACTCACAGTATGGTGGCCTCCACAGATATGTTGTCTCTGACTCTTCGCTAAGAGCTTCCGAGGAGGTGGTGGCAACAGTTTTGTGGAGGGAGTAGATAAGGCAGGATGGATCCACAGTATAGTTAAACTGTTATGGCATTTTTGCTTACGAGAAATAACTCGGGCCCCGAGTGTAAACATAACAACAAGCAGTGAAAATACCATGAAAAAAATCTTAAGCAGAGATATTTCCTGTTTTTCTCCAACCTAACCATCAAAAACACCAAATTAGCATAGAGGAGACCAAGATGAGCTTTAGTAAGTGCAGGAGGACCAACTCAGTTTCACTAAGTATTTAGAAAGCTGATATTGAAGCTGTAAAAAAAATAAATGTTAATCTATAGTGAAACACTTTCAATTTAAAACATCTAATTATTTTCAAGTACAATGTTTGGAAGGCTTTGGTTTTTTCAGATGCTTTTCTCTTAACCCCTTTAAGAGTCACCAAGAAGTACAGAGTACATCTTAATGTCAACATCACACCAACTTGGGTGAAAATCCATAAGGATGTAAATTACACTGTAGAGTGGGCCAGGAGGACTGCTTTCATTATCCTGAGAGCATTGTTACAGAGATGATCAGCTGTGTTTCTCTGTCAGCAGACATGACTGGAAAAGCTGCACTGCATATTTATAAAGCCATCTTACTTCAGCAGAAAGCAAGGTAGCAAGTAGTCCGGCTAAACGTACATGTAAGAAAACGGAGCAACAGCTTTTTACACTGCACATATTCTTTCTGTTGTAAAAGCTGATGATGGAGATAGTGGAGTTTGGGGCTTTGTTTTTTTTATTAAATGAGACATCCAAATGTACTGAGGTACCAGATGGCACAGTGACAACATTAGATCTAAGTTACAACCTGGAGTATGATATTCCACAGAGTTACTGACTCGTGTCCCTCAGACAGAGGGACAGGTGGGTGCAGTAAATGTGAATGACAATCGCCAAGAGTAGCGTTACCTCTTGGGGTCAAATGCCTCAGCTCCTCCTTTGGAGCCTCCTCCAGGTGTCCTCCACGCCAACCTTTCAATGTACTCATCCGCATCAAAGGGCTCCTGCGGGGGAAGGGAAGTCATAAGAGTACTGACACAGAAATATCTGCAAAACACCAGCTATTACCCCAAAATGATACATGACTCCCTAATATGACGTTTAACTGCATTTATGTCGCTTTTACTCCACACTAACAGCCGATGACATTAACATCTGCCAGGATAACTATATTCCCCCGTTGTTCTTTCGAGCTTACGATAAAAAACAAACATCTGAAGCTGTGCAAGTCATTAGTCATTCTCTATCTCACATCCAGGATGAATGGGGTCTGCACCGTTAAGCTACCGTTAATGATAATTAGCATCCTAGCTAGCCTGACAGCTAACACAGTTCATTTTACCTCGAACAGCTGAGCAGTTGTCGCCATGTTGAAGATTCGGCTGGCGGCGCAGTCAGGTACAATTTAGAGGAAGGAGCTCACGGTCGGTAATACCGCCGACTTCCACATGGATTTGCTGATTTCGTACAGTTTTGCCCTTTGTTGACAGCTAGCTGGTTAGCAACCCAGCTTCCTGTATGGGTGGAGAAGGGTGGGGATATCTGCATGCAAGTGCGCATGCGCGTATGTCAGCTGATTGGTGGTTTGTTGTCACATGAAGCAACAGCAGGAAGTGAGTCGCTGCGTTAGTGAAATTCACACAATGAGAAGTATTTTAATTTAAAAACTGCACGATAAGATGTGATATTATTATTGGAGTCAGTGAAAAGTCTTTAAATTGAGGAGTGCAGAACTGCCGGACAAATGAGTGTGCGTGCCTTGTGGATTATTTCTCACGAGAAAGGAGAAAATGTGTCAATACGCTTTTCCAGGTACCTAAGTTATAATGGCTTTCACATTTCACTTCCTGTTTCCAGTAGTGTAACAGACCATAACTGTGCTCTAATGTCGTAAAATGTCTGTTGTCACACTGCTCGCAAACTACAGGTTTTTTTTTTAATGTCTTGTGTTCCTCCTCCCACAGGAGGTTTGCTACTGTGGAGCACCGTGCAAAGAGCCTGGCAGGCTCTTCATATGTAGCAGTACCAGAAGAAAGCACTGTGCTGCGGCTCCTGCTCACTGAGCTGGGCCTTTCAGACGTAGACAAAGCCTATGTGGCTCTCAGAGATGATTGCATCCATCGTCAGCGATCCCCTGCCCTGGAGTTGCGTGTGGATGGTCCTGGGAAGGGAATACTTTGGCCAGTGTTGGCTATCTCGAATGGGCCAATAATCCTGGCTTGCCTGCCTTTAGTGGATGCCCCTGCTGAGCCACGGCCACCCCTTGCCAGCCTGCTGTCTGTCTCCCAGGGCCTCACACTCCTAGCAGGTCTGCAGACCTTTCTCCTCGGCTGTGGGGCCAAACTTGATACTGAAGGGATGGGCTCTCGCCTAGCAATGCTGCCCTCTGTACTTCTGCAGGTTTGTCCACTTGGCACTCCGCTGGATGTGCCACTATTGGGGGGACCTGCTACACCCACAGTGCCCATTCCTGCTGGGAACCAGAAGCAGCCAGCTTGGAAAACGGGGCTCCACCGTGGTCGAGCTTTGGTGAATGTAGCACTGATGGAGACCGTACGCTCCATGCAGTATGGTAACCAGAGCAGACAGGACTTGTGGGATGTTTTTGGCACCGTGACATGCAAAGTAAGGCACAATGTAGCAAAGGCAAGCAAATAATGCTATAACTTTTATTTGCCTATTTTTTTTCAACCATCTTTCCTTCTACTTTTTTGTCCCTCTGTCAACAGTGTGAAGTGGAAGGGGTGCTCCCAAATGTGACAGTCACCCTCACGCTGCCACCAAATGGTTCTCCACTACAGGACATCCTGGTCCATCCTTGTGTCACATCATTGGACTCTAGTATCCTGACTGCCAGCAGCGTAGAAAACTGTGATGGCTCAGCTTTTTCTGGGCCATATAAGTTTCCCTTCTCTCCTCCTCTGGAGCCATTCAGGCTATGCAGCTATACATCGCAGGTACAAAACATACATGCTAACATGCTTCTAATCCTACACATGGGTGAAAATGTCTCGAGTAATTCCTGTAAATTTTCATTAGGTCCCTGTTCCCCCTATCCTCGGTTCATATCAACTGAAGGAAGAAGAGAACCAGCTGCGTGTTTCAGTAGCACTCAAACTTCATGAGAGTGTAAAGAACAGCTTTGAGTACTGTGAAGCACACCTGCCATTCTTCAACAGGTAAACAGCACAAGAAGCTGTAACGTTTTAGTTCTGACCACCTGCCAGTTTCCTGGTGAGCAAAGAGGTTTAATGCCTCAGTCTGTGACAGCTTTGAGGATAAATTGTCCTAGTATATGCAATCAGATCAAGGTGAAGGTCTGACCTCGCATATACCAACAATTTGTTGGTATAGATACAGAAGTCTGATAATCAAGAAAGCTAATTTTCAAGTAGGTTAAATATATTTTTAACTACTGATGCGCACATTCCGTAGACATGTTGGCAAACTAATGTAAAAGCAATGCCAGTGATTACACTAGTCTCCCACAGGCCTTAGTAATATGTAACAGAGTCCTCCTGCATCCTTATTTAAACTGCACAATTTTAATAACTTTAATAAGTCTGTTTAAAATTACTCAGTCTAGATAAACAGTTGTCCTGTGTGTTATGTGGTTTTCATTAGTTTTCACTGTGTTGATATCTCTCTTTAAAACACTTGAATCAATATGTTTTAGACTTACATCTTCATGTGTGCTCCGCGTCTTGTGCAGGGATCAGATGGGTGTTGTGGATGTGAAAGTTAGCTCCGGACAACTAGAAGTCTCAAAGGAGAAGAACCTGCTGGTCTGGGGCCTGGGTAGGCACTGTGCTCCTAACCATACATGTAAAAAAAAAAAAACACTTTGACTGCAGATTTATATTTGAAAAAGAAATGAGTACTTTTCCTTCCACTGATATTTAGGACAAAAGTTCCCCAAATCTCGTGAGGTCACAATGGAGGGCAAGATCAGCTTTTCTGGGCCGACACCAGGACCAACTGATCCTCTCTGCACAGACTGTACAGCCTATATCAAAGTAAGTCAATATGAGTCGTGATAATCAGGCGCCTCATTGTTCATTTACGTGGCATACGGTCAAATGGATAAGGAGTCTATTAATGAAAGGTGGTTAAAACTACTGTTATTTTCACAGTTGTATTTCAAAGTGCCTGACATGACGCTCTCTGGGTGCTGTGTGGACCAGCATTCAGTGCAGGTTTATTCCTCTGCTAAGCCGCGGATTGTAACATGTAAGCTAACTATAGTTTTTGTATCAAAATGTTTACTGCATACATGTTTTCTGAAACTACAAAATGGTCTGTCTGTCTTATTTCCAGCCCGAGAACTTCTATCCAAAGAGTATTACATATGGAATTCAACAGGAAGTGCCCCGGTATCCTCTGGGCAGATGATGCTGTAGCATGGATACATTAAAAGCAGCTTAGTGCACAGACAAACACAGTGTTTGTTGTACTGTAATCGGACTGAATATGTGTCAAGTATGTACAGTGATTCAGGTTGCATGTGTGACCCAATTAAATATATTTGTTACTACCCCGTTGTTACTGGAGAGCTAACAAATGATGGAAAATTAGCAGTGAAAATAATTTATAAATTGTACACTTCTAACATTCACATGTAAAAAAAAATAAAAGTACTTTTGGGTTCACTCAGCATAGTTCATAATGTACAAACTTTGACTGGATAACGTATTGATTTTGTTCATGGGTGGATGGATACTTTCAAAAACAAATACCTGCCTCTGTAGTCCAACTCCTTTTATGCCCCAACCCTCACCCTCCCTCAAATTTATCCAATTGCAGACACAAGGGCCACCCCTCGCTCTGACAGTCCCACTTCAGTGACTCTCCATCAGCCGGATAATTAGCAGCTGGGGCCTTGTCATCAGCTGTTGTGGGCCTGGAGGAGAGGGCCGGCTGGGCTGGCCAGTGTCTTGGCTACAAAAGGCTCCTCTTTTAGAGCTGGCAGGAGTTCTTGCCCCCCCCCCACCCTCCCTCCGCCAATCACTCCCCCACCCATTTTGACCCCATCCCCGCCCTGTCAACTAGTGGCTGGTTCAAACACACAACCTCTCCAACCAGACTGTGATTGAGCGCTGACCCTCTGGCCCTTTGAGACTTTAAAGCAGCCGGTTCCATTCAGCAAGCAAGACCTGCCTAATTGGTGAAAAAGTCACAAGGATGGAAGTAGTTGGGTCGCCTTTTGAGGTTGCATAGGTGCAGGTGCTTTAACTCAATTAATGAAGAACTTTAAGTAAATGGCTTTGATCTTTGTTGTAGTATTGTCTGGGTCTATTTAGACTTAATACTTAGTTATACAGAAATTATTCAAAGACTTGCATTTAGTGTTATTTTATTTAAGCTACAATGAGTTTCACACTAACTCTAACATACATTTCTACTGTGAAAGCTCCACCTCAGTGTATTAAGTTGAATGAATACCTAGCCGATGAAGGGTTAAATCAGAGGAGATTGTGCCCCACTATTCCACAGCAGCCAGACTCCTCTGAGTGCCCTCATTGTCTGCTGTTGGCCTCTTGTGCCCCTTGCTGGTCCAAATGCCACATTCTCACGTGGATTTCCACTCAGAAGGCTGACCATGACCAATCCTCTGTCAATTGGAACCAATTGCTCACACGGCATCCTTCACCTTCTTTTTATGTAGCAGTACGGAGTGGCAGACACCAAGACCTCTCGGCTCTCCCCCTCCACGATGATTTGGCTTTAAGGCCCAGTGTGTGTGGCCAGCGAACTGGAAAAGGAGAAGTTTTTTTTGAAGAGTTGGGCCACTCTAAATCTCCTCAGTATCCCAATATGTGGTCAGTCTGGCTCCTCAAGTCTGCAGTCAGTGGCCTCTCACTGGCAGACTTTGCTTTGTTGATTGAATGGCTTTCTAAGTAGATGGACTCGTTTTAATGCGTCGCTCTGCTCCAGTGCCCTCAGCTCATACCTTTGGGCCTTTAATTCTATAGTGTTTTTCAGAGTCATTAATGAATTATTCATTTCATCATTGTTTACTCTTGTAAACATATACAGGAAAGGGATTAACACTTTTGCACAATAATCAACAAAATGAAAACTCACACGGGCTAAAATAAATTTGTAAAACAGCAGTGTGGATTTTCATAAGTCATGTTAATATATCGCAAGGTTGCATAGCCTTCAATGCTCAAAATGATCTTTCATACCAAATCATGTCCCACACTATAATGAACAGCCCAACTGTACCCAACTGTGGGAGTTTACTTCCCTCAGCCCAATAATGACACCCAGTGGTTGAGTACAATAAAGTTCATGTTAGACTGTTTTAATTTCTTTAATACACTTAAATCCTCATTTCCTCTATTGAAATAGTTTTACTCAACCACTGTGAGATAATCTTTGCTGATTTAATTCCTGTCCAGCCCCCTGCTGTGCGATATGACCCCAGCAATGTTCACCTTGCTGAGGACCAGGCTTTTGTCAGCCACTGTGGCCTCAGGTGTTTGGTAGGAGTCCAGTCTCCTCTCCGTCTCTCTAAACCCACCAAGAGCCGGCCTCAGGGAGACCTCTTGAATAATGATTGTGCAATTAGCAACTTCCTGTTTTCAGTCTAATTATTCTTCAAGAGCCACTGATCGTTGCAAATGAAGAGGATATCTTTGCATAGTGAAGAATTCTTTTGTACTAATTTCTATACCAAATGCCCAGTAATAGACTTCCAACTTCAAAGCTGGCTGATTTGAATCGCAACTCTTTGAATTGAACATAAAATGTATTTTTGGATGTTTTCTCTTTTGTGCATCACTTTCACCCATAGAGGGCAGCATAAACTCAGCCATGCAGGAAATGTCCTGAACATCAAGGGTTTTTCTTTTTTTTCATATTGGAAGTTGACTTGTTCCCATTGCTAAGCATACCAGACTGTGACCATACTGTATATTAACATGATAATTAATTAAAACTTTAATTCAATGATGCATGCTAAGCATTTAATCTTCAATACCAATAGACAGGATGCTGCAGTAGCCTTTTTTTTATAATTGTAAAACATGTAATATATTTGTTTTATCTCTGTTCTGATCCAGATTACTTGATTTGGCAAAACAAAGAGGTGTTCTTAGTCCAGTTTAGAGTCCCAGATCCCTCTTACACCTGTTATCCTCCCAGTCTGACAGCTTCTGCCCGACCTGGACCAGCTCCAACTATCCCTTTGTGCTTTACCTCTGTCTTCTACTCTTACGCTTTCGCTTTCAGTGGTTGATGAGTTTTTGTTTGAAGACAGTCCAGTCCTGTGTTCAGTTTGCTGAGTTCTTTTCTCTCTGTGTCTGAGACCTTGAGCTTGATCTCTCTGGATCTTGAGCTCAATCCCGTTTTCTCCACTGCCCAGGAGCCGTTTGTTTAGCTGGTTACATTGTGCCTCTTCAGAGAGGTGACGCAAGGCTTTGGGGTCGAGAAGGCAGCTGGGATCCAGACTTTCTCCTCTTGTCTCATCCCAGAAGATGTCCCTCTCTGTGGGCCTTCTTACAAGTTTCACTCTCTGGATCCTTTCTGTATGTGGACCTGCAGTTAAAGGGCCAAATGAAATGACCAAGAACCAGAAGACCACATTCAGATTTTGTTTGCTTAGTAAAATAACTTTCACTCTTACCATTAACCACGTAGACAACCTTATGTCTTCTCTGCTCTCTGGCCTGTTGGTGGAGAGCTCGTCGATGCCGATGAGCCTGTTGAGCGAGAGCTGTCTGGGCCTCCAGGGACCCTCCCTAGTAAGGCCACAGAGCCATGAAAAAGTAAATGTATATTTACTCCAGTACTGTCCTTAAGTAGGCTACAATTTTGAGTGACCAACTAAACAAAACAGAAAAAAGATTGGAAAATTGTCGGAAGACAAACAACAAGCTTTTGTTATTTCTTCTTTTCTGGCCCACCAGAGTCATTGTATGACCCATTGGAGGGGCCCAATCCCTAAGTTAGTGACCACTCACTTACCAAACTCTCTACAAAACAGTTAAAATTTGTTTAAGTTATTAGTTTAAGTTCAACATTCTCATAATGTAACATATGATAGTATATTAGTCACTTTTGATACTGTGTATTTAGCAAATACTAATAGGATTCAGAATACAGGACCAAAAGAATATTTTTGCTTAAGTACACCTGACTACTTATTCCACCATTGCAATACCACAAAGATATTACAATGCATGCTTTATGTAATTTGTATTAACTACATTTCTTAAGGAAATTAAGTGGATTTAAAGTGGTTTTAAAGCTAGTTATTGTATAGACAGAATCATGTGACTGTCAAGATTATACTTTTCTTTGTGTCTACGAGTGTGTATCTAATAGTGGGGGCTTTTCTGTTCCCTGTACCCTGAAAATAGATCCCACTGAGGGCCAGTCATGGCTATAGACCACCCTACTTTCCACTCCACCACCACTTTAATCAGATCCACTGGGACAGGAAGGGCCCACACTCACAGCTGTCTCTCTCCCTTTCGTTCCTATCTCCCCTATTAAGCATTGCTGCACACTTTTTAATTTTCACTTAATATAAAAATGTGTGATCTGAATTACTGATGTTATAGATGCACTTCAGCTCCCCTGTACTTTGCCATGTTGTTTTACCTGAATCATTCTGCCGGTGCCACAATGTGCTGTCTGGCCGGCTGTAGAAAACCGCTGGAAAACCCCATCTCTGCAGTCCCTGCCCTACAACAATAATAAGATTCCTTATTGGACTTTGAGATGGCATGAGGGTAGTGATGCTGGGACAGTTAGCAGCAATATTCCTCTTTCCTTTTCCTCTTTTTTTTACCATAGCAATTTGATTGGCAGTGCTTGTGTGGCTAATTTGCAGGGCCAGTGGTTGCAGTGCCTGAGGAGAGATAATGATGGCATGTCTGGGTAAAAATTACAACCACTGTGAAACACTAGAGTAAAATTATGTCTGCCAGAGTCCCTGCACAGGATGAGAAACATCTCATGTGGATCAGGCAACAAGAATAGCCTGTTATATTGAATAAAAATAAATCAGGCAGCTGATTTTGCACTGCTAACCTGAGGTCTTCGAGGTGGATGGGAATGAATGATGCTTGAATTGTTGCTTTGCTTTGGTGAGAGATTTCCTGCAAAGCATGGTTCTTACAGCACACACATGCACACACTGTTATCTAGTATCAAAACCACTAGCACAGCACAGACTAGTCTGTACAGAATGATAAAAATTTGAGTGGGATTGAAAAATTTGAAACCAGAAACCTACGAACCTGAGAGTGTGGAAAGAGATAGTTCCTGTTTCAGTGGAGGTAAGATTGTCTTCCTCTGTCCCAGACATCCTGATGGCTGCTCCACACTGACCGGCAGAGCAGGAAGGGTCCATTGTGGTTTGGGTTGTGCCCCGTCTTCTTGCAGGCTATTACATGGAGCTACTTTACGCACCCTGGGTCTGGAGCCTGTGGTGCCCATTGTCCTGCTCCCTGTCCTAAAGCTGGCAAGCTGAAATTCTTCTCTAACGCATGTAAGATATGAGAATTTTTAAAGTTATTGCCCTTTCTTAAAGTTTAGTGTCCCTTAAGATCACAAATCTCACATTTTTCTTCCCTTTGGGGGTCACATAGAGTTTCTATCACTAGTTTATTGACTTTTCTCTTGTAGGTGTTGTTTCTGTGGATTTTTTCTTCTCCTATAAAAACTTTGCTAGTTACAGAATAACTTCACCTTTAAAATTGATTCTCCAAATTGTCCCATTTGTTTCAGCTGCTTCCAAACAAACTTGGCAGTCTTCACATCTCCCCTGCTAGTGAACTTAATGTTTGTCCTGAAGCATTTCTGTCTGGTGTCAAAGTACAAATGCAACAAACACTTTTGGTAGTGGTTAAAAGAGTAGGTGTGTACTTAATCCCTGCCTTCGTATTTGTCTCTCTCATTATAATGAGCTGGGTTTCTATGGCAACTCTCCCTACAGGTTACTTTGTAACTCATAAGTTAATGCTTGAAAGAACCTGTTATTTCCCTGCACCCCTTCCATATTGGAAAGCCCAGAGGGGTGAGGAGAGAGATGGGTTCTTTGGGAAATTGTTAACTGACTTCATGAGTGCTCACAGAAAACCACAGAGCGTAGACATGGCTACACTGTTACAAAACTGGGTGACATTAGCCTGCAAATCAGGTAATAATTTCATCAGCCACATATGTACTGTACATCATTTCATGCCAGCTTAAAAATGTGACCTCTGTTCCTCTTGGATGGTGCAATTTGTATGTGTTTGATTATGGTGATTATTTGTGAGACTGTTCCCTTTTATATATCGTATTGTTTTGGTTATTAGCTAATGCTAGTGGCATGGTTCTAGGGATGTCGATCTATTGGTCGGTCGGTCCACTAGTTTGGTCCTGCCTGAAACATCTCAACAGCCACTGAATGGATTACCATTAAAATTTAGTGTCATCATGAGGTTGAAGTGTTTTAACTGAAATATCTCAGCAATCATTGCCATGGAATAGAGTACAGATATCCATGATACCCAGAGGATTACTTGTACATGCTTTTACACCCTGACCTTTCATCTGACATTATCCGGTCAAAATTTCTCTTTGTCAAATTAGTATGCTAACACGCTTAACTCAGACTATAAAGATTGTACCAACCAAACAACAACATGCTAGCATTACGAGCTTGATAGCATGCTGATGTCTTAGTCTTGTTATTATTTACATTTTTACTTTTTTTGATGCACCTGCAGTTTGGACATAGTGTTTTGGCCTCTTTGGAGCACTATTAGTTGTCTCATGTTACTGTTAAAAGAGCTGATGGCTGGCCCATTTTAGCACACGATGCTGATTGGCATTCATCCTGTAATATGACTAGACCTTGCACCAGTGTTTTGTAATTGTTTGTAATTGCCCCTTTTTCATATTTTGCTTATATTCTGTCTATACCATACTTAAGTATCCAATAACAATGTGCACAAAAATATGTTATTGTGGCTTTTCAAATCTAGTGCTCAAGGCCACTTTTCTGATTATTGTCTCTTTTTTTGCATATTACTTTCCTCTGCTCCTTCTGCCTCATTTATTTTAATATGTTGAAATGCCACTGCGGTTGTTTAGCTGAAACTGTCACCTCAGCAAATGCTTCATTAGAAGTCTCAACTCAATGACTGCACTCCAGCTACCATAACAGAACAGCACTGTGGTATAAGACTCTTGGGAGTGTTTCTTTCTGTGTGTGTGTGTGTGTGTGTGTGTGTGTGTGTGTGTGTGTGAGAGACAGAGAGAGAGAGAGAGAGAGACATAGAGTGGCTGACAAATTATCCTACTGACACCCTCATTATCTAAATAGCACCATTTGGACTAGAATTTAATTCAGCCACCATGTTATGCGACAGTTGAAAGTAATTTTGACAAGTATCGCAGTGTTATGCTCTACAGGAAAAGCATGTCCCATGGCCTTTTTCCATTTCCAGTTATACAGACATGCATTATTACCACAGATTGTGTGAATCTGTGAAAGATGATAAATTATAGTACAAACAATCATTTGCAATCTTCTTCAATTTGTAGTATATTTACTGTGTGTGTGTGTGTGTGTGTGTGTGTGTGTGTGTGTGTGAGTGAGTGTGTCAGTAAATGTCAGCTAAATGCAGCACAGAAAGGCATTGCATAATGTATTATAGTGTACACTCCCCTCCAAAAGTATTGGAACAGTGAGGCCAGTTCCTTTATTTTTGCTGTAGACTGAAAACATTTGGGTTTGACATCAAAAGATGAATATGAGACAAGAGATCAACATTTCAGCTTTTATTTCCAGGTATTTACATCTGGATGCGATACATAACTTAGAAGATAGCATTATTT
Source organism: Pempheris klunzingeri (assembly GCF_042242105.1). Classification (NCBI taxonomy): domain Eukaryota; kingdom Metazoa; phylum Chordata; class Actinopteri; order Acropomatiformes; family Pempheridae; genus Pempheris; species Pempheris klunzingeri. The sequence goes on along the minus strand of NC_092024.1, from coordinate 11,328,421 downwards.
GAAATGGAACACCAAATTTTTAGGCGAGCAAAAGTATTGGAACAGATAGACTTAAAATACATTAACGTGAAAAGACTTAATATTTAGTTGCAAATGCTTTGCTTGCAATAACTGCATCAAGCCTGTGATCCATTGACATCACCAAACTTTTGCATTCTGCTTTTGTGATGCTTTTCCAGGCTTTCACCGCAGCCTCTTTCAGTTGTGGTTTGTTTTGGGGGGTTTCTCCCTTCAGTCTGCTCTTTAGCAGGTAAAATGCATGCTCTATAGGGTTGAAGTCTGGAGATTGACTTGGCCAGTCTAAAACCTCCCACTTCTTGCCCCTGATGAACTCCTTTGTTGTTTTGGCAGTGTGTTTTGAATCATTATCTTGCTGCACCATGAAGGATCTCCCAATCAATTTGGTTGCATCTTTCTTTAAATTGGCAGACAAAATGTCTCTGTAGACTTCTGAGTTCATTTTGCTGCGGCCATCATGTGTTACATCATCAATGAAGATGAATGAGCCCATCCCAGAAGAAGCCATGCAAGCCCAAGCCATGACATTACCTCCACTGTGTTTCACAGATGAGCTTGTATGTTTGGGATCATGAGCAGATCCTCTCTTTCTCCAAACTTTAGCCTTTCCATCACTTTGGTAAAGGTTCATCTTTGTCTCATCAGTCCATAAAACTTTGTCCCAGAATTTTTAGGCTTGTCTCTGGACTTTTTGGCAAATTCCAGCCTGGCCTTCCTATTCTTCTTGCTAATGAGTGGTTTGCATCTTCTGGTGTGGCCTCTGTACTTTTGTTCATGAAGTCTTCTGCGAACAGTAGACTGTGACACCTTCTCTCCTGCTCTCTGGAGGTTGATGCTGATGTCACCAACAGTTGTTTTAGGGTCTTTCTTTACAGCTCTCACAATGTCTCTGTCATCAACTGCTGCTGTTTTCCTTGGTCTACCCGTTCGACATCTGTTACTTAGTACACCAGTGGTTTCTTTCTTCTTCAGGACATTCCAAATGGTTGTACTGGCTATGGCCAATGTTTGTGCAATGACTCTGATTAATTTTCCATCTTCTCTCAGCTTCACAATTGCTTGTTTTTCACCCATGGACAGCTCTCTGGTTTTCATGTTGGTCACACCTCTAACTATAAATGCAGTCTGCACAGGCAAAACCCAAATCTGAAACTGAACGTAGACATTCAGCGCTATTTATTGTTTGAAAAATCAATGTAATAGGACACACCAGGGCAACAAAACACACCTGTCAGTCACATGTTCCAATACTTTTGCTCACATGAAAAATGGGTGGGTTCAAACAAAAGGTGCTATCTTCTAAGTTGTGTATCAGATCCAGATGTAAATACCTGGAAATAAAAGCTGAAATGTTGATCTCTTGTCTCATATTCATCTTTTGAGGTCAACCCCAAATGTTTTCAGTCTACAGCAAAAAAAAGGAATTGGCCTCACTGTTCCAATACTTTTGGAGGGGAGTGTATATAATACATTACAGCGAGGAGAATTATTTAATTAATCTAATGCACTTTACAGATTGCTACTATATGAATCACACTGCTATGTTCTTATAGTGATGTTTAAAAAAATGGTGATCACACCTTAAACATATTCTAACATCAAAATATGTCTTTGCTAACATTAGATCATATGGTTATTTTGTGTGTTTTCATGTTGAAGTGGGAGAGTTGATTTAAGTGGGAAAAAAATACAAGCTTGTAATAGCTTATAAAATTAGACCAATTGCTTTTGATGCATTGAATATAACATTTATTGATAACTATATATGTTTACTGTTTGATTAATATTACCATTTATCCTATTGTTATTTTTATAGCTGCTTCTCTCTACTCTGTGTATACAAGACAGCTGTAGTCTCGAGGAGGGATCCCTATTCTGTTGCTCTTGAAAAAGTTTTGGTTTAGTTTTTTACCTGTTAAAGTGTTGATGATGCTGCTGGTTTAATTTGAAGAAATCTGCAATGTGTGTATCATTGTTGATGTTGATTTGGGCAAAAACAAAATTACTGAAAAATCAAAAAGCAATATTCCAAAATTGTTAAATAAGGATTTAGCCACATACATATGGTCCTCAATTCAACTAGTAATACATTGCTGTCAATAATGGTTTTAAGGCTTTTATTATAAAACCAAAAGAGCCTGTACATTACGCATAGTATAATTGTCATTCTTGTAATTAATACTATTCAATAAGACTTAAAATTATTACTCTTATTTATACAGCTATAAATAAATATCATTAATAGATATAAGATTGAGCCAAACTGGCCCTGCAAATATTTATATTCACAGAATACAGTCCGCAGAGCAGGTTAGGGGAGGCCAGTCAGCTCTTGGTTTGGGTGCGTGCGAGGAACGGGACTGAACGTGGCAACTTTTTCAAGAAAGTAAATAACACTTTCCACCCTTTTTATTTGCAAGATCCATAAAAGTTCTCATTTTCCCCTCTGAATTGAAGTATCAGAGACAGGGATGCATCTTCAGAGTGAAGGTTAAAGTTCAGGACAATACTGTACTTCCTGCCTTCCTCGTAGAGAGTCCATGTGGACCGAACATCCCACCACACCTCCTGTGTGGGCAATGGAGGAAGATGAGCAGACAGGGCTTCGAGACAGGTTAAAAGAGGCTATTAGCAGAGCTGAGCCACATCATGCCAAAGGAATGGAGACAGCGCCGTTTGCTCGGCTGCGGCTTCGAGTGTGGACACTGGACTCTGTGAGCTCCTCGCCGTGGTCCTCTGATTTCTTGTCTGCGATGTTGGCCAGAAAACGAAGTGTGACCGAGTCCCACTCCTCTGGCAGCAGCAGGAGCAAGAAGCCTAGGCAGATGATGCAGGTGGCTGCCAGGCGCACCACGCTGAAGATCACCTCATGTTTCAAAACATCTACGGCTACAGCAGGTGAAAGAAAGGCAGGAACGAAAGAGAGAGCCAAAGACCAGGACAGGGAAGGAGGGTGGGGGAGAAACAAAAACAAACTGAGATTAATTACATAAAGTAAGATAAACCACAGGACACTGCGGCTGTAGGGGATGAGTGTAGCAAATGCGGTTTATAATCAGCACAAGTGATCCACTTTATCCCTTGTGTCTTTGCGGTCTGGGGCCCAGGGACAAGTTGCCGTAACCCACTGACCTTCATACAGTCCATTGTGGTTAAAGAAAAGAACTCGTCTGCAGGCATTTAGTGTCGCCTTGGCAACCTGATCCTCCCTCAGCGAGAGAATAGTTGCAGGGTCTGTTAAGGCACATTGATGATTGGGTTTCGAGGACGAAAGTGGCAGACTTGCTGTGTAATCTGTTTGCTACAGTGGCCCCAAGTGCTGACCTCTCAATACAAAACCACACTATGTGTGTCCATTCACTCACATTTTCAAAATCATGTTAATTTATGTTTATGTTAATTGAACCAATAAATAATTACCAGTAAAATGGGGGTAATACTTGAATTGCATAAAGAAACCCTACCTGCATTCCCCGGCACACTGAGCAGTGTTCCTATGGAGATGAGAATGGGGTATGTGAGCACCACGCCAACATGGACCAAGATGTTAAACACTGTAAAAACATGAAAGAGATTGAAAACACTGAAACAGAAATCAATTAGAGCTGAAACGATTAGTTTTGGGAGAACTGGCAATTGTTTAATGTACATTTTTCCAGTAAACATGCAAAAAATTCACCAGCTTCTAAAATGTGAGAACTATAATATATACAGTGGGGCAAAAAAGTATTTAGTCAGCCACCAATTGTGCAAGTTCTCCCACTGAAAAAGATGAGAGAGGCCTGTAATTTTCATCATAGGTATACCTCAACTATGAGAGACAAAATGAGAAAAAAAAATCCAGAAAATCACATATGCCCTTTGTTGGCAATGACAGAGGTCAAACATTTTCTGTAAGTCTTCACAAGGTTTTCACACACTGTTGCTGGTATTTTGGCCCATTCCTCTATGCAGATCTCCTCTAGAGCAGTGATGTTTGGGGCTGTCGCTGGGCAACACGGACTTTCAACTCCCTCCAAAGATTTTCTATGGGGTTGAGATCTGGAGACTGGCTAGGCCACTCCAGGACCTTGAAATGCTTCTTACGAAGCCACTCCTTTGTTGCCCGGGCGGTGTGTTTGCGATCATTGTCATGCTGAAAGACCCAGCCACGTTTCATCTTCAATGCCCTTGTTGATGGAAGGAGGTTTTCACTCAAAATCTCACGATACATGGCCCCATTCATTCTTTCCTTTACACGGATCAGTCGTCCTGGTCCCTTTGCAGAAAAACAGCCCCAAAGCATGATGTTTCCACCCCCATGCTTCACAGTAGGTATGGTGTTCTTTGGATGCAACTCAGCATTCTTTCTCCTCCAAACATGACAAGTTGAGTTTTTACCAAAAAGTTCTATTTTGGTTTCATCTGACCATATGACATTCTCCCAATCCTCTTCTGGATCATCCAAATGCTCTCTAGCAAACTTCAGACAGGCCTGGACATGTACTGGCTTAAGCAGGGGGACACGTCTGGCACTGCAGGATTTGAGTCCCTGGCGGCGTAGTGGGTTACTGATGGTAGCCTTTGTTACTTTGGTCCCAGCTCTCTGCAGGTCATTCACTAGGTCCCCCCGTGTGGTTCTGGGATTTTTGCTCACCGTTCTTGTGATCATTTGGACCCCATGGGGTGAGATCTTGCGTGACCAAATACTTATTTTACTGAGGAATTTACCAATTAATTCATTTAAAATCCTACAATGTGATTTCCTGGATTCTTTCCCCCCATTCTGTCTCTCATAGTTGAAGTGTACCTATGATGAAAATTACAGGCCTCTCTCATCTTTTTAAGTGGGAGAATTTGCACAATTGGTGGCTGACTAAATACTTTTTTGCCCCACTGTATGTATAATAATATAATATATATGTATATCAGGATGTGCATATATATGTATATATATATATATACGTGTGTGTGTGTGTGTGTGTATATATATATATATATATATCAGGATGTGCATGCACTCTCACCCAGCCACAGTCCTGCCAGTCCACACAGGTATCCCCAGGGCAGTGAGGACAGTGAACCCCAGTGCTCTACCTTGGTGAAGTAGAGAATGAGTGGCACACAGGAGATGAAGATGAGATTGAAGAAGCCCATGGTGGAAAGGAAGTGGGCCACTTCTCCGAGGTTTGCGCTGCCCAGGAACATCTTGAACAGCACCTGAATGGTGAGGAGACATCTTTTACACCTGTGACTATACAAGTATCCACACTCAGTGCAAAGCCAATCACAAAAATGGTTCAACCGATAGTGTGTTTCGTTGTCTAACCTTGTAAAGAGCTGATGTTGAGGCTGAGCCCACAGCTAATGCCACGCCCACAAAAGAATCACCATGGAAGCCGTCAGCATAAGCCATCATGACTATACCTGTGATGGCCATTATGGCTGCCACAATCTGCAGGTAGAGATTCAGACCCATCAGTGGCATTAGTACAAAGTACAAAAAAAAGTCTTATTTAGTTTTATCATTGTTGGTGTTTTCATACAGACCCGAACACCCATGAACCGATCCTTCAGAACAATCCAGGACAAGAGAAAGACAAAGGCCTTGTGGCAGCAGTAGAGGGCAGAGACATCAGTGGCGGTTAGCTTCTTCAAGGCCAGGAGGTACAGGTAGTTGGTCAGTGTCCACAGGATTGAGAAAGGTGCCGTTCTCTTTACAAACAGCTTGAGGGTCATCCCATCCTCCCCAAACAGCTTGCTGCACTCCCTGTTAGAGAGAAGGGTAGAGAAAGCTATACGAACTTGTTTTTCCTCATGGAACATTGTCTTTGTTTGTCAGTTGCATAGGTGCCTGGTTCATCGGCAAGATCTCTTGGAGCCACTAGTGAAGCATTAATGGTAAACTGGCTTACTGTGAAAAGTCTTGATCTATTTGGCTTGTTCAAGTGGGATTATTACTTTATTTTGCTTAACATATTGGTATCTGACTTCACCAACACATCTGTAAATGCCAATTATAGAATTAGCATTTTTATTCCATAGCAGTGACAATACAGCAAAAAGCTTTCTATTGTCCGTCTGCTATAGCTCAGTAGAAACAGTAACACTGGCAAGCACACGTAAAAATGTTTGCAAAAGGTTCCCAGACATCAGATTGGAAAGACACTGTAATTTTCTTAAGTAAATGTTTTGTAAAATCTTTATTTGACTTAAATTTTAGTGGTAGTTTACCTGAATTTCTGTATGGGGGTCTGCTTCTCCCGTGTGATAACTACATGTCCAGAGTAGTATATGGGGAAGAAGAAGATGTTCCAGTTGCTGCTGAACCAGGAGATGAAGAAGGGACAGGAGAACGACTGGAAGGTCAGCTTCACCACCTGCGTGGTACCCACCCAGGAGGAGGAGACACACAGCACCATCAGCAGACCACCCAGCACCTTCAGAGCTGTGTTGGTACATGTCTGATAGGACCGGCTCTCTCCGCTGGTCTCGCTGCCTGGTGTCTCTGCATGAGACTCTGAACCGTCCTCTCCTGATGGGAGAGAATAGGAGAAGAGACAATAAAAGAATATGATTTGTAGAATCAGACATTCTGATGTTCAGATATTCATTGTTTCCATAGAGGATGAATTCTACACAACCCAACAACAATGAAGTTGCCATTTCTGGCTTTTAGTTTAACCTCCTGACAACCTCCAGATGAACTGGAAACTGGTCCAGCCCAGTGGCTTCACCTGAGAATCAACTGATTTTTCCACCATGCCACCATGTGGTTCACATTTGTGATTGTAATTTAATATGCCAAGAGTTCTCATGAATTTTTATACTTTGATGGCTCCTTAACTTTTCATGTAGTGCCTTAATTGGAAAAAAAGCAATTTGTCCAGTGTAAAAGTTAAGATGGTGAGCATAGTACACACTATAGACTACCTGCTTCATTAGCAGGTTAGCATTGTTATTGTGACCATGTTAGCAAGCCAAGTTCAAAGCCCCGCTAACACAGCTGTGCATACAGGAAGTACAGCCTCCCAACCTTGTTCCTAAATCGTTTATTGCAGGGGTGTCCACACTGCGGCCCGTGGTCCAATTTTCATTTGCCCGCAGGAAATTCTAAAAATGTATTGTACTACGGCCCACTAGTGATGTGTGGATCAATCCTGAAATATCGATACCTCCGATACCGGATCTTTATGCTCTAAAATCGATTCTCAAATCAAAATATCGATAGTTTTGATACTTCAGTCATTTGAGGTAATGTATATCCTTAACAGGAACACGGTGAAAAGTAACTAAACTATTGAGACCTTGTCTAAATGACACGCGGTTGGTGGGAACTCTCTCAGTCAGTCAGTCAGTCTGTGTATTGTTCCTTAACAAACACCTGTGAATGAGGGAACAACAGTGTCAATGTTGGATGCTGTGTTATTTACATGTTCAGTATTTTCATGTTAACATGTCCATGTAACATGAATTAAGACGCAAGTTTGCATCTTTATAGTGGTTCTTCATAATTAAAGAAGAATTTATTTTAATGTTTTTATAATTGTACTCATTTTCTTTTTTTCAGAGAAACACCATTTTCACATATTTTGTATGATTGTGTCCTCCGTTTGGTTTTTCTATTGTTGTATTAACTCGGCTATATTGTAAATGAGGCTGCTACCTCAATATACTTCAGAGTTTAAAATAAATAAATAAATAAACAAATTACTCTGCCTTATATTCTTATGGAAGCTATGATTTGAAATACACTTCTTTTTTTAGATTTAAAAGACAAATTAGGTGTAGTCGCATAAAATATAGGTATCGGTATCGGTGTCGCCGATACCAGCCTGAATTTTACTCAGTATCGGATCGGAAAGGAAATCAGTGGTATCGAACATCACTACGCCCCACACATGGAACTTGCGCTGGACTGTATTGTACTTCTTAGTCTCACCGCTAGGTGGAGTAACTGTCTTGAACGAGGCAGCTTCTCTATAAAATAAGTAATCGAAGAAGAAATTTGCTACAGGTGACCCAAAATGGCAGAATTAAGGAAACGTAAGAGAGCAAGTGAGTGTAGAAAGTTTCGGACGCGGTGTGCGATGAGAGCACAGCTAGTAACTAATGACGATCACTCTTGCATTACGGAGGAGCTGCTTGATCTTAGCAGTCTAAAGAGCACCACGACGGGTGAGGATGTTTTTGAAGCTGTGCCAGGTGCAGTTGGCATGATGGGACTTAAATGGGACGAGCTGTGTGGAGGTACGACGGATGGGGCTCCAGCTGGGACAGGCGAATGCAAAGGAATCTACGGTGTCTGCCGAGGGGCAAGAAAGTGGAGGTAAGGCTGTTAATTCGAGCACCAGGGCTCTAGCACAGACTATTTCAAGCTTCCCTCTCTGATGCTGATGCTGATGCTGGTGCTGATGCTGGTGCTGATGCTGATGCTGATGCTGATGCTGATGCTGATGCTGATGCTGGTGCTGGTGCTGGTGCTGGTGCTGATGCTGATGGCCCAGCCCTTTGTATGTTTTTCTGTATGTGGCCCTCAGTGAAAAAAGTTTGGACACCCCTGGTTTATAGCAACCAAACTTCACATATTCTGTATGGTTTGTATTGGACAGCATACAGTAAGGTGTAGCTTGTGTCTCCCTGGCTGGGGTCCAGCACATAAGCATTTATTGATCAATGGCACTTAGAGATCACTACCACCGTTTGCATTTCTTGCTGTAAAGGCACTAATGCATAAGGTAAGGCTTTGTTAAAAATGTGTTGGCCTAGCATTGTGGCTGTGCATGTCATAAATAGCTTTGTCGCCTCATGATGCAGCACGTACTGTACACCCATTGTAGTCAGGTGTGCACAGAAACCTGATGCCCAGAAAGCAAGAGTAAACCTAACCACATGACTTTCCACAAGAAAGTCATGTCAACCTTGGCAGCAACTGTTTTGACTGTTGGTGCATTCCTGCTTTGAAAGTATTTCCTTTGGGCTCATGGGAACATGAAAACAAGTATTTTAAGGAGTAACTGAGAAACAGGTACATAAATATAGATGGTCAGATACACTGATAGACAGAGAGGACCTATTTTTATTCTTCTGCTAGTGACGCATGGTTGATCTGGCACAGTGCCTTAATGGATTGCAGTAGTGAATAGCTATAGCTGGACCTTTACTGTGCTGTATATTATGTGAAGTGCTGTGTGTGTGTGTGTGTGTGTGTGTGAGTGTGTGAGTGAGTGAGTGAGTGAGTGAGTGAGTGAGAGAGTGAGAGAGAGAGACAGAGAGAGAGAGCATTTTGTGAGAGCTCAGATCCGTACTTTAACTTTCAACAGTGTGATCAATTTACACCAGGGCAGGAATAAAAGATGACATGTGCTGAATGTTTGCTGCCTGTGCTGTCTTTGCTAGATCAGCATGTGAAGCTCTGCCATTTCCACCATGGCTACAGACGCTAAAGTCCTGCGAGCTCTGGAACTTACCCGTGGTATCTCCCCTCTACAGTAGCTGGGCATCTCAGGGGTGCTCATTATTGCATCTAATAGTCTTTTGTTATCTGCATGGGACCTCCGCAGGAAGCCCTGTAATGGGTCTACAAGTAGTGTCACTGACACTGTCTAATGAAAGTGGATTGTACCCACGAGTAAATTCTAAAACTTTTCAAGACAAAGTGGGTTCATAAGTGTAGTTTCCACAGCCTCGCTGGCACCGAAAGAAAATATCAAAGCTAAATGATGGCTGTAACTGTTATATCCGAGAAAGAATGGTGAATATAAAGATGCATATTAAAGCCATGTCAGTGCAAAAGAAGTAGTCAGATCCTTTACTTAGGTAAAAAAGTACATCACCATGATGTAAAGATGTCCCATTGCAAGTAAAAGTCTCACATTTACAGTAAGTAAAAGTACAGAAGTATCATCAGCTTAAAGTACACTGCAGAATATTTGCTCCTATGACTAATATTATCATATTTTACCTTATTAGGTTGTTAGAACTGATGTATCAATGCAAGTAGCATTAAACTGTAATGTCACTGGTCATGTTGAAACTTGTTTTAACTATTTTATATGCAGTCAGGCAGTTCAGTCCAACTTGAGATAAATCTGAGGGACTTTTCTATAACCTTTGCTTTTTGTGGTCTCAAACAGTTTTTTTTTAAATAAAACCATATGAGAAGTTGGAAGTGAAATGCATATGATGTGTTTTTTAATGTAAAATCTCCATCTGAAAAGTGGCCAGTAATCTGTCCGATAAATGTAAGGTAGTAAAAAGTACAATATTTTGCTCTGAATGAGTAGAAGTATAAGATAGCATACAATGGAAATACTCAAGTCAAGTACAAGTACCTAATAACTGTGATTAAGTACAGTTCTTGAGTAAATGTAATTAGTTACCCTCCACCACTGCGGCAGTGCAGCACTGGCCTCGAGTCATTTAGTATTTTGACCCAAGAGACCAAAAAACCTTCAACCATAGTCCTCCAAACCACCACCACCTCAAAAAAAACCTCTCTCTCAGATAAAATGTTTCACCTTTCAGTATATCCCAGCTGGGAACAGATCTACAGTTAGTGGTGAAAGCAAAATGCTCAACAACGATACCAATCTTTTCTACGGGATCATCCAGGGATTTGGTCTAATTGTGTTCTGTCACAACAAGGATTCTTAATCAAGCTAATGAGCCTGGCGGTTGCTAACTGGGAAACGGAGATCTGATGTTTCTGCAAGAGGGAAGCAGGTTTTTTAATTCTTTATGCCTGCTTCGGCTCACCCAACAAGCAAGATGGTTCGTGTTTCGTAGCACAGACAAAACTTAAAGCTTTTAGTGTTGGATACGGGCTCTTCTGTCCTGCGGTAGAAGCCACAACAGGCTGATCTGGTGCCAAGATGCAGTAATATTATAACTCTACTATTCCCTTGTCTCATAAAAGCAGCTCTCGTGGCCAAAATTGTACTCTCATAACAGAGAGTCTTGTTGCTGACTAGTATTGCTGCTAAAAAATTGCAAAGGAAACAATAATCCCCGACGTACAGACAGTCAGCACAGTATTGTAGTGAAATACTTCACTAAAGCAGAAAAAGTGCTAATCAAGGTCGATTTCAGCCAGCTCAGAGTAAGTGTATTTGTCTGGAAAATTGCTCAAATTGAAGAGTAGTAGTCTTATTACTGCATAATTATGGACCCAGGGGTGTTTCTTTTACATAAAAATGATTCATTTAGCTTCTAAAGGTTTTTGTTGTTATAGTATCATCACATAAAAGTAGGAATGAATGCCTTAACATTAAAATATCCCCTCTCCACAAATGCATTAACCATTAGTTTGAGTATCCGCTTAAAGTACGTCAAGTACAAAATTTGAAGATGAGACAAGCTCCTTTCCACCTATATCAAACACAAATGCACAGAATTGATACTTTTAAGGTTACGTGTAGGCTATACAATGCAAATCAATACTGTATTTAACTTTTTAGAATTTGAATAATGTTTAAACTCATACATGGAATCAGCTGACGTGCTTACTATGGCTAGAAAGAGGTGTATTTGAAAGCATTAACATCATACCATTTCATTAAAGCAATCACAGTGCTGCATAGGATCATTCACTACTGGCACCCATTAACAGAGTGTATCCAGTCTGTGTGACGCAGTACGCTGCTCGAACCTCACATTTCAATCTATCCTATGTTTTATTTCCCGCCACTGACGCTGCATGCCAGTGACATTGATGGATGGACCTCATGGATGGAATCCAATATGAAGCTCACAGTCAAGGCTGCATCGTTAAGGCAGGTCAAACAACGTCTGGTCTTTATCTAAATTAGGTCAAAAGATGTGGCATGGTTGTGATGATAGGTAGAGGGATTTAGGTGAAAGCTTTTAGGGATGAGAATGCTCAAGAATGCGAAGTAGAAATGCTCACTTAGACGAAGGACGAACAGGTTAACAGATGTGAAAGCAGCTGACTTGGGCCTGTTTGGGTTTTTTTGTACATCAGTGCTGGGCCACACAGGGCAGCCAAAAACAACCGAGCACATGCTGCTGCTACAACTACACTTCCTGTCAGCGCATTTAGCTTCTCAACTCTGCCAGCAGTAAACTGAAATGATACAAATGTGTTTTTTACTTCACCCAAAGGAAAACTGCTCAAAGGTCCTGGTGAAAAGAAGCTCAGTTCAGTAGTTGGTCTTTACTGGTATTATCGTTGATTTTAATTTCTTTTATCATGTGTTCAAAGTGAATGCAGCACACCCCTGACTTCAGTAGAACACACCCACATCGCTGTATTTAATATGAGTACCTGTACACTCTATATGCCACTTTGGTGTATCTGATGCCTGATGGGAAATAATATGTTGTCTGCTGTAAAAATGTCAAAAAATAAATCAAATAAAAGTTTTAGGAAAGCCAATATGAGCCAATGCTGGCAGTAACTAATTTCATGCTAACACATACACAAGTATACACAGTTTAGAATCAAGTGGGCCTCTCTGATTCTTTTGGTTTACCTTCAGAGATGGGGCAGGTCAGGACCTGTGTGCTGTAGGAGCTGAGAGGAGCCACTCGGGCTGAGTGCTTCTTCATCCTCCACTGGGGGCACAACACACTGTCCTTCCTTTGGGATGTGTGTGTATGTGTGTGTGTGAGTGTGTAAGTGTGCCTGGGTTGCTGCTAAAGCTGCACGCTCAGCAGCTCCTCCTGCTAGGTCCGTGCATCCTCAGACTTCTGACTCCTCCGCTTCTTCTTCTGCTCTTGATTGCCTCCCCCTCCTCCTCCCAGATCTCTGTCAACTCCTCTGTCTTCTTCCCAGCACTCCAGTCCTGTCTCTCCGCTCCTCACCGGCCCAGCACTCTGTTACTGGTGCTCTCTCCCTGTCTTTGTCTGTCTGTCTGGATAGTGACACAGCTCAGTAGAGATAGCTCAGTGGAAGTGCAGTGAAGTGGAGACTCTACTGTTGCACTGTCATGCCGGGATCCAGCGCTGCCACTGTCTCCAAGGGAGACTGAGATTCAAGTGTGTGTGGCATGGCGCAATCACTCCCCTCATCTCTTTCTGTCCTCCCCCTCCTCGTTTCTGCCTGTCTCTCTCACTTTTCCCCTCCTCTTCCTTTGCTCCGCAAATCAGCAGCTTTGTTTGGAAGGTAACCAAGCAGCCCAGGCTAATTATGCTGCGTTAGCTGCTGCCCCCTCCTTTTCTCCTTCCTCCTCCCCTCTCTTTTCTACCTGACCACGCTCTTCTCACTCCTTCCTCTCTCTCTATACCTCTGTCATTCAATGACTCTCTCTCTTCTTGGCACATCTCCTGCTCTTCACTACTCCTTGAGAGTGGGATTATTAGTACAGCCCTCTCCTGTTGCTTTCACCACTGCAACATTAATCAATGGTGCTATGAAAAAGGCATAACTGTCACAAAGTTTCAAAATGTATAATATAAACTCTGTCATCCACTGAAGCCATCCAAGTGATCCTAGACATCTAGAATAAGGGGTAAGGAGGCCTGTGCCCACACAGCACTTACACCACTATTACACATGTTCACTTCACTGCAGTGATCTGCCACTCAGATGTTACATCCATCTTCGAAAGACAGCATGAAGGATACAGCAATACAAACCCACTCAAGCATTTTTGGAAGTTTCTTAAACATTTTTCTCCTGGGAATTTGCCTTTTACATAGCAAATACTGCTCTTAAGCTAAATATGGGATGTTTGTGCATAATTGGACTATTTGGGGGGAATATGGTACTATTTATTCAACAAAATCTATCTGGTGGCTGGGAGTAAGACAAAAAGTACATAAAAAAGCTCCTCTAAGCTTGGAATATTTCTTGTGAACAATATTTCAATCTAGCAGCATCTGGATCACCTAGAACATTTAAGTGCTGCCTACCATGTCAACAACATGACATTGTCAAATGTTGAGACCTGTAAGTAGCTGTTATAGCCACAAGGCTTCTTGTTAATTACTCCGGTAACACAGGTAACAAATCATTTTTCCTGTACATGACAATAATAAATGGTTACACACCTAGATTTGGAGGAGAAGGCTCTGTTTTATGGGGGACCTCTTTAAGTATCTGAACAGCAAAAATGATTGTGCTAAAAAAACCAATAAACATACATGGCATATAAATCAATCAACAATACCAGGAAATTGTGCAAAAGTGTCCTGTGTTGGTTGAGCGAGCTGCAGAGGCAAACAGCGTTGGCATGAGCGAATCAGCAAAGTAATAGTGAGAAGTGTCACATTGCGTTGGCAGCGCTGAGCACACCCAATATGATAATATGACGTTACTAGTTAGCTGATAGCCACAGAGCTGTGAATGAGCCAGTGACTGGAAGGCAGGAATAAATCAGCTGATCCCAATCAGCTAATGCAGATGCAGCTTCAGTGCTCTGTCTGAACAAATGCTATGAATCATACTTACTGTGAGCAGTTTCAGTGCTTCTTCACTTTAAACTTAAATCTTCTGCACATGCACAACGGATAATTGAGTGTTTTACATTTAATGTTTACGTTGTGATAACTTTAATAAAAGATTTCAATACTTTTTCCATCACTGTTGTATAATCGGGGAAAACCCTCTCATCTCAGCTGCCACTGTGGACCTGAGAAGGGTCAGTCTGGGCCATGTGAGCAACCCTTGGGACTGTGGTCAGGAGTTTCCATTTCAAGGAAGCCCTCTGGCCACTCTATCTCTAGCTGTGGTTTATCCACCTGACGCTTTAATGGACCTGAATATTGCTTGGGCCTCGACATCAATGACACATCAGTATCTAGCATATGCGGTCAGACACAATGTAATATAATCTTAATATAACCTATGCTATGCAACGCTCACCGTCTCACCAGTAAAATCAATAGTAGCCAAGCCAGTAAAGGAAGAGCTATGACCTGAGAAAGCACGCCATGCAGCTAGTGCACTGACTCTTTATCTAAGTTGGCTTGTTAGGAATACTAAACAAGAGCTATTTTGAAGTCATGTTTGCTCCAGGATTTCTGTCATTATATCAGTATCACCCTGAGCCCCTCCCTTCCTGTCTGTCTCTACTCTCATCAGCCAAGGTTCTGGGACGTCTATAGAGTGCACAGCAGATCAGAGTGCTTCTCTGCTCATTCTTCAGGCTCAGAGAGACAGAACAGTTATTGTTTGGCTGTTTGTCACAATGGAAAATTGCAGGGCCATTCCAGTAACACCATGGCAATATATTTGTTTGAATGCAGAATTCAATATTGAGGAGACGTTTTGAAAGCAACTCTCTGTTGTCATTTTTCAGGGCAATGCCACGGTGCGAGCTCACTTATTTCCCATGGTCACTCAGTGTGACAGAATGAGTGCAGCACTAATGCGAATGCATTAAGTGACGCCGTGAGAATGAGGTTTGATTAAAATGTTTGTGCATTAAGGGTGTGATGCTAGCATGGCTGAAACAAATGTTAGATCAGGTGTAAGCAGGGGATGAGCTGGGGGTGTGGATCCCCTGAGACAAGGAGGGTTAAACTTAAAAATAGCCCTGCTGATGAGCGGAGCCAACAGCTAGACAGGGAGGGGACAGAGAAACCGCCCCGTCAGCAGAGCCCAGGATGCTAATCGCTATCAGATTAAGAGAAATACCTGGAGCACGGGCGCTACAGGAGGCCACCATTCAATTTCAAATATTAGACCAAGGGCTCAAAGTGACTGTTCATTTCTCTGTAGCGTATATTTATATTGTTTATGCATAGGTAACTTTAGCATAACAAGTTGCATGTTCATTGTCAGCTCACAAATGGTGTGATTTGTAAGTTTCCCTTTAAGTCAGCCGCTGAAAAGGCCAGCAGACCAAGTTTCTTCCTCACCACCAATTTTGCAGCACAAGGGCATCATATCTCACACCAAATATCTGACACTTCTTAGTATAACACTAGATATCAACTGCGCCACAAACTATAGTTCTAAAATGATCATAAGGTTGAAACAATACTTCCCTAAACAGTTTCAAAAAACACCAAACATCATCACCATCTATAACCTAGATGGGTGCATCTAATTAACAAGAAAATTAGTGGATATAGCACAATGGTACTATTGCATGCCAGATCAAAGCATGAAATAGTACAACATCCTCTCTCTTTACCTCCATAGCAACCGTTGGGCACCATTGCATGAGTGCACTGACGCATTCAACCAATTCAGGTGCTTTTGTTATTTAGATTAACCATTGCTCCTCGGTTTATGGTGGAAGCTCTTTTGTTTTTAGCCTCATTACATCTCAGAGAGGACGAGGAGCACAGAAGGAGGATGAGAGATGATTTCATCTGATTTAAGTTGTAGTATGGACCGGACAAACCAGTAACTAGTAATCTAGTTAAATGACCGTTAAGGATGGTTGTGTTTCACTGGACATCAGTTCATCAATTCAAGGCAATGTAGGTGGAACATTGGAAAAGGAGGACACCTTGTGGTGAATTGGATGGATTGCATAGACAGAGACATGAGGACAGATGTTCCTACATGTTCCTATACACAGACTATTTACTCAGACCTTTCACCAGCTAACTCACTCACTTCTCACTCATCCTGGTGTTGTCTTGTTCAACCACCAGTTGAAGGGAGAGGAATTTTGACAGGGACATTATTGGCCAGATTAGCCTGTTAGGGCCCCCCAGGGCAAGAGTACCTTAAAATATTTTTCCATATTGGAGTTCAGAACTGCTGACCTGTACTTATGCTACTGTGCTACTGTTCATATGGTGTAGAACTGTGAGTCAGATGACTACATATTTTCATCATTTGCTCAGGTACAAACCAGTACTCCTCTTGTGGAATACTCCCTGGCCCTACCTTTGTTAGTTTGATTAAACACAACTTTCTTTATGGATATGTCCACTGTGAACACAATTTAAACTAAAAATAAGTTCCAAAATTTCAACATATTTGCAATTATTTAAATGACCTAAAAACAGTTGACACACATTCAGCCTCGGCTTTTGGGGCCCCTGAGTGGCCTTGGTACAGTTGCCCGCTGCACCCTGTTCTGCAAAGACAACTTCTTCAGTAACTATATAACCTATCCAAATGTTGCATACCACTATGGGTACATGGAATTATACATTTTTCAGTAATGTGAGTGAAATAACCCTTTATCATAGCCCTGGAAACATAGCGTAGCAAGTATAAAATTATACAGTATTAATACGTTAAATGTTTTGGTTTTTTTTAGAATCAAAGTTGTTTTTTGAATTCAATGAACTGTGGAGTGAACATGAATTTGTCTTTTTATTCTGATTCATACACTGAGGTAGTTATTGGATTAATTCAATACGGAGATTTACTTTTGGGCATTTCACTGGAGGATGTGGAGGGTCACTTTGTTATTGTTGTTGGATTTACAGACCACAAGGGGGCAGTGTTGATCTGCTGACAAGACTGTTGGTGCATGATGGAAAGACCATTACAAACCTTTCACACACTGTGCCTTGTGTTATGTAATATTACCTTTGGATTACAGAAAATTCCTCACAGGGAAAAGCAAATGTGAAAGAGACTCACTGTGGCGAGCCAAAAGTATTCCTTCACCTGACATGCAATACTACAACATGTGACCAGTGGCACAGTGGCATTACTGCAGGTCAGCAGTTCTATAACTCCAGTGGAGAAATATTGCACCCAATACTTGCATGGTATTTCTGCTCATTCCCAGGAGGATGTGAGACTAATAGCACTCCAGGAGTCATTCAGGCAAAGCTCATATCCCATTCGACTCAAGGCTGGTTAAAAATAGCCTTGAGTGAGCAGGCATGGGAGCGGGACAGTCCAAAATAAGAGCATGTACGTACAGGATGTTTGAAGCAATGTTCGAGAAAGAAAGTGAAAGTTACCCTACTGATAACGCTGGGAATAAATCATTTCAAAGCATCATCAGTAATCAGAGCAAGCATAGGAGGATTCAAAGGCATATCTGTTTTCTTCTTTTTTTTTTTGTCTCTCCAGACTTTCTCTGTAGTCTAAAGTACACATAATCATACAGCACATTGTGATAAATGGTTGTATTTCAGGCCCTTCCTTCATAGTTTTCCTCTGAGTGCTCGTGTTTACTGTTGCCTTGCTGTGAATCCAGCGGTTAACAGCACAGGCACAGTGCTGAGCAGGGCTGCCACTACAAGTACCTGTCATTTCTCCTGCACTATACCTATTTACCCAGCAGGGAGCATGTCTGCACTACAGACTTGCCTTTTTCTAAATTATCTATTCAAAACAAGACACACAGCAAATTATTGGTTTTCCAGGAGATGCTGAGAAAGCATTTAGTGCACACACCATTGCTGGCTGCTGCCGAGCGGGTGCTGTCAGAATGTGCTTTTCTTTTTCTGATTTAGACTCTGTCACATTTCACTTTTTCTCTTTGGCACATTTTTGTAGTCACATTAAGTGATGCAATATTGCACCTTGCTTGTTTAGAACTGCATTTACTTTCTTACTGTCATATCTTATTACTGCATATACGCCGTTATATGATAACTGCTCTGTATGTATTAGAGCCCAGACCCCGTCACCAAATGTAGTCCACAATCCCCCTTAGAGGCATCTTCTAATTCAAGGCAGATGGCAAGTGGCAATAATAAACTGGCACCAGAATCTTACTAAATATATCATCACCCCATAGGCTTGGCAGGATGAGCCTACTGTTCTATTTACGTGCTCCTTTGTCTTAACCTTTATGGAAAATTATACTTAACAGACTGAAGGATGTGCGATTCTCAACTTAGACTTTACCAAATGTGTAAACAAAGCAAAGGAAAATAATGTGGTGCTTTCAGACGGCAAGCAATGTTTATAAAAAGTTTATAAAAAGCATTTTCACATCATTGTTCCTGAGAATGTTCAAATACATTTAAGAAGAAGTTGGGTGAACAATTTAGTCCGGCTCCTTTACAGCGACAGCATGTTTAATAGCTGTGCAAGCAGGAAAAATGGTGACAAGTACGCTGCCCTGAGGAATACCGTCTGTTGACTGGCATGCACAAAAATCAGTTGATGGATAGACGGAGAAACACAGGGCTACAGATGGCATATTTTATCAGAGAAATGGGAAATGTCTCTCAAATCAAATCACACCTCCGCTTGCAGATACACTGGTTTTTATGAGCTTGGTATGGATACTATTAGAATCCACACCTGCTTCCTATACCTGAAATCACATCACAACACACCATCTTTTATTTTCCTCTGCTAGAGTGTGGCGTTGGCAAGGAGATGGAACAGACAGGGGCCTGAGCAGTATACTGGGAACCTTGGCTGCAAATAACCATTATTTTCGATATCAATAATTCTGCTAGTTATGTTCTTTATTTATCATTTAGCCTTGTGTTGTATTCGAAGGTCTTGTTTTGTCCAACAAACAGTCCAAAACAGAGATGTGCAGTTAACTGTCATTTATAGCAAAGAAAAGTTGCAAATTCACACGTGAGAAGCTGCAAACAGTGAATTGTTGGCAGTTTGCTTGAAAAATTCCAAAAACAATTAATCAGTTATCAGAATCGTTGGAAATGTTTTTCCTGTCAATAAACTTATAGATGAAATGACTTACATTAAAACATATCTCATGATATACATTGACATTCGCATAGCGTGTCTTGAAATTCATGCATTAATAAAAAAAGCAAACATTTAGAATATTAACTTTAAAAAAAACAATGAACAGCAGTGGACTATGTGTCAGTACTGAAATGATCCATCCTATCTTTGATTGTGGCTTTGTTTTCAACTGGCTTCTGTGTTGGAAAAAAATGTAAACCTTTTACAATATTAGAGGTCTTGATTTGATTTATTGTCACATATGGTATCAGAGCCACAAATCTTGTGTATGTCAAACATGATATAAAATGTTCCCTTGAACTGCTACACTTGCTCAGTCTGTTTTCACTTTAAACCTTTGGGTGTCCCTCGCTCACCAAGTGCTCTTACAATAGATGAATTTGGACGAGTTAATATACTCTCAAATGAAAGTATGAGATTGCATTCATGGTTAATCTACTGCGACTGACACCCCTGATAAACAGGAGGCAGTTAAGGAGAGACAGGCTCATTTCTTTTTCCTCAGCCTCTATCTGAAAACCCATCGAGGTGCGAGAGCTCGCCCCAAAGAGCCTCAGCTGGAACTGCTCTTGATCGAATGAGGTCCAGTCTGCATGCACACATTTCCTTTGAGACTTAAAACAAGTTTGTCAGAGTAATGAATTATGTCACAGAGTACAAGGGTTGAGTAGTAGATATGCAAAGGAACATCATAACACTGGGAGTGCATCTCTTTTCCAGATGTGTATCTCTAAGGCATGACTTTGTAGTTGAGCTTTTATGTAACAGCCAGAGGAAGACATTAGGGAGCTTACGTGACATGTCCAATTCATTTGGGGTGAAGTGCATCACCATCTGAAACATAAAAGACTCACAGATAGATGACCACTTACAGTTCTGGGTGATTTATTCAAGATCCCCTCTTTTAATATAGAACGATGTCAGTTACGTAACACAGAGGTGAGATCCTGTGACTATAATGCTACAAACCATCATCATTACCATAAAGCTGTTTATAAAACCCCTAATTGGCCGTGCACAGAGCGTTGCAATGGTTGTTCTTTTCCCCTAAACTGTCTCGCGCTGGCAATACTGGCAATACTTTTACAGAAGTGGAGGGCAAGATTTAAAAAATCATCCCTGACCAAAGTGCATCATCAGCTTTCTCCTCCAATCCCAGTCATTGTCTCTGTGTCAGCAAAAATCCTATATTGCTCTACCAATCAAAACCACATTGACAAATGAAAATTACAGAGCAGCTTAGCGTATAGAAGCACTGCTATAGCTCAAGCATGTCGGGAGATGTGTGGCAATATTCACATGCGTCACGGGAAGAGCTGCTGTATTTGTCCTTTGAGAGATTGATTGTTTTAATCAAACATTTGAAAGTCATGTGAAGCTGCCATGTAAGTGATTGTTTGAGTTCACCAACATGAGTGTTTAATGTGGACAACATTAGGTTACAGTGTAAACAATTAACTTTGAAATTGAATTAGAAAATGCCAGCATAATTTGTGCATGACACTTTGCTGTTTAATTTCATAGCCTGATGGTGTTGGATTTGTTTCTCTTTCTCTCTCTCTCTCTCTCTCTCTCTCTCTCTCTCTCTCTCTCTCCCTCTCTCTAATGTTGTGTCTCTGAGATGGATGGGCCAGCATCACCCAGCCTCCAGCTGATATTGGCAGTGATTGACATCATGCTGCTCCATAATAGCCGTAATTAAAACCCAATTAGCTGAGTTTACAATAGCGGATTTTGCCACTGCCTAATTAAAATGAAAACTAATTTGCATGGACAGAAGATTCGTGCTTTGTTTCCTGATCCACAAGCCGCTGCCACCGCAATTACTGCATTTTTATTTTCGGTACTGGTGTAAAATCCCTTGACATTCATATTTCTATCACAATATTCTCATAAAATTGTGGTCTCTTTAATTCATGCGATGGAACACCTGGCAAAGAAAGGCGTGACATTGTCGCATCATCTGCTGATCCATCAGCATACTTTGTTTTCTTTTCACTCACTTCTATGACTGGAGTAGCCCGGGTGGTAGCCGTAGTAGCCGGTGATCCTCAGAATCCGGTCCTCTATGTCGTGCACCCCGTTGGCTGTCACTTTGGGGCTGCTGTCCATGAACACAGCGCAGCTGCCACCGGTCGGCGTCGCCTTGCCCGGCAAGTGCGTGCTCTTCAGGGGCTCCAGCCGGATGCAAGCCTCGTCTCCACTCTCCAAAACACTCTCGGTGCTTATCATTGTAGGTCCGAGCGAGCAGTGATCGGAAGAGACAGGGGATGAGCCCTGATCACCATGCGAGAAGACCCTCAGGGCTGCATCAACAATTAGCAACAAGAGGAGGACATCCAAATCCACATTCACATTCCTTCAGTGATGCTCCCGGACGCAGAGCAAGGTTATCAAAGTCCAGGAGCATGGCAGACATGAAACACTAGGGGGCGTGTCACTACTATCACATGCCTCGATTTAGATTAAATCAAGGGGAAACAAACTTGGCTGTGAGGAGTCAACGACGTGTATTACAGCCATCATAAAAACAAAATGTATGGCACGTCTAAAATATCCAGTCACATAAAATCTCTGTGGTTTCATTATGAGCCCCTTTTATTCTCTATAATATCCCTGTAATATTCTATACTGTGATCCATAAATCATCACTGAGACAGTTAAGTGGCATTTTTTAATCTTTTAGGGTAGCAGTTGTACCTCTGTGATATTCCTGTAATATTTTGAAGTGAGCTTTATTGATCTAAAATAATCTTCAGTGAGCTACCTTTTGCCTCCAAAAATCAATCATTGGAGGACAGTCAGAAAATAAGTGTCTACGTCTGCAGCTGTTTTTAGGACAGAAACATCAATAAAGACACAGATGAATAAATCTTAACTTAACTCATTTAACCCCACTCAGAAATATCAGAAAATATCACAAAGAATGTATTTTTAAGACGCTGTTTTTAGCATCCAGTCACTGCTCCTTCTCTGGTCTGTGGTATTTGTAGCCAATGCTTTGGACCCCTCAGTGATGCTTCTACTTGTTGTTAACAATAAATGATGTGCCAGAGAGTTAAATGTGGAACAGGTTTGTCTCACACTGGTTCACAGCTATTGCCTCCCCTCTACGTTTGAATGAGTAGTGTTGTTTTTATTATCTTCACTTTAACTGTTTCCTGTAATATAGCTTACAGATTATGAAGTTTGTGCACAGTGTTGTATGTCATACTGAATAATGTTTTTTTCTTATCATTTTTAAGCGCTTATGAATTTTATTCTAAAATAAAACCCAGAACAATCTCTTTTTCTCTTCCCTCTCTTTTCCTTGGCCACTGGTTCTCGGTCTGGCTCTTGGAAGCCCCACTTGACTGGATCCCCCAGCTTGCAGATGCTGCACAAAAAAAAAAGAAAAAAATCTGAAAACTGGGCTCCAAATCCACTAACTCAAGATGCAGTATTTCAGTGTCTCTCCGATATGCCTCTTTCCAAGTCCTCCACTCTCTGTGTGAAATCGATTCCCAGTGTGTGGAGAATTTGCGCCCCTGTTGGCATTGTTGTGCAGACACATGCTGGGGTTTATGATGCCCTTGGACGCCAGAAGTGCTTCCTCCCCCTCTCTTACTTTACTAAACCAATCTCCACCTCATGTTCTTTTGTTTCACTTTGTTTGTGCTCCAAAGCACTTATCTCACACATTCAGTTCAGGGACAGCTTTGTGGATGCAACAATAAAATGCCAATGCCCAGAAAGTTTCTCCACGCCTTTTGGGAATTGTTAATTTATTATTGGACACTTTCTTACAAGTCTGTGCAGCTACAGTCCAAAAAAAGTTTTCCTCAATCGCCCACTTTTGTTGTGGTTCTTTATAGTTTATGCAATACAAAATGTAAACAGCTACATTAGTAGAATGTGGGTTGATTGCTTTATTTCATGCCTGAGGTACTTGTCTAAGTCATTGTTTTCTATCAGCTGCTAATGCATCAAAGAAGAATTCAGCTCAAAGGGAAATTTGCTCCCTGACAGCAGAGGGCTCATTAGAAGTCTGTGCATCCATAACCCACATTAAGAAAACATTTTATGCACGAGCTGTGATAATGCAAGTTGTGGCTTTTTAGATTTCTTTTTAAATGCACAAATACAGCACTGTAGTGCATCAGTGTCATCATCATAAAGTGATCTCCAGACAAATCATTCCATCCTTGGAGCAATATCTTAGAGGCCCTTATGACAGGAAGAGTCTAGTATCTTTTTTTAATATCATCTCTAATTGTCCCCCAGCCATGAGGATGGAATGAGTCTGACTCCAGTCTCAATCTCAGACAACATGATTAGCAATCAGAGCGTCCCCAGACACATATCCTCTGTGCTTGATGAATATTGCCTCACCTTTTCCTCTTCTAACCTCTGCTATTTCAAGACAATATGTCAAAGGACCTGAGATTCAAACTCCAATTATCAGGTTCATTAGGCCCTCAAACATGTTGTATTTTTTTGTGGTGTAACGTTTGGCTCTCCGTTTCTTTCCAGCAGTGCTTTTCTGTGCAGCTTGTACAGTAAATGTGTGTTCTATTTTTAGATCACGGTTCTGATTTTGATACTGAGTGATGATGTATTTTTGGAGATTAATCAAATTATGGTTTGTCCATAACCGGCTCATTCTAATAGCTCATTGACTTTTCTCCTCAGTGCTTGTGGTAGACATCCAACTATAAAACATAATCCTTTGTCTAAGTGGAGTAAAAGGACACACTGAGGAGACAATATGTCCCATGTGACTCCATCCCAGGCCAACCCCAGTGCAGCAGCACCCCCCACGGAGGCTCAGCAAGTCACCTTAGAGATCAGTGACCGACTCCCCAGCCACCTGCTGTATAAATATTCAATGTGCACTAAAGATAACCTGGCCCGTGCAGCAAGGAGAGAGAGAAAGAGTGCTGTTCAGCAGGAGAAGGGGTTGTCATTTGAATATAGTGAGCTCAACCGTGGCTGCATGGCGTGTTGGCCTGCAAAGGTCACGTTTGAAAGCCTGGTAAATATTTCATAACTTTGATCAGCAGGTCTCAGCGTTAATGTATGGCCTTAATTAGAGCGAGATACAGGAATGTGAGTACAATGAAGAATAAATAATCCTATCAGGGCTCATTTACAGGATAAATAATACATTTTTAGCCAAAGAATGTATCACGATGCCAGAAAAAAATGTACATTTGTATATTTCTCTTCTCTACTCTCTACAGTAGAGGCCATTCTCCTGCACAACAACTGAGAGTGTTGATTTTACTTTCTCTCTCTATCCATTGTGGCTGTGCACAAGATAAAATATCATAATGTCCTTTGAAGCCTCATATGACCTTTCTTTGTTGTCTCCATGCAAAGAAACCTGCTTATGAAGTCTCACAGAGCACTGAAAGGCCTATAGGATTTCCTCTCCGTCTCTCTTCAGAAACAAAAGTTGATTTGCCTCGAGGAGCTAATTGGCAAACAAGTCCACTTGCTCTCTTTTAAGGATGCCAGTCTGCATATAAATAAAATATACAATGACCAGACTGCATTTTTAAAAATAGACGATCCACAGAGCTTAGCCTCTCATCCTGCCAATTCACTCCCTGCTATGTTTGAACATGCTTGTTTGAACATGCTTTTAGTGGAGAACAGTTAAATACTGTATGTGCAACAACCAAACTGACAAACTCACTGTCACATGTATTGTACATCAGACCCAGGAGGCAATTAGCCTGAATATGACATAACTGCTACATACAAGTGGAAGTGTTTTTGCACATAAAATTTTCATAAGCAACAGTCTAGGTGTCCACTTTTCTGAAGGTTAGCATCTCCACATGTGGCCATGTATGTGGCATGTACACATGATTAAATGCTGCCTGACAGGGGACTAAAAACATCAGCAAAATGGACGCCTAAACATTTGGCCAATACATGAGACGGCACTTAACCTCTAACCTTATACTATGGTTAAAGAGCAATCAATATACCAATCCAAATGATTGTGGCTATTACCGTAAGTCACTCCATCTCATAATTAGGAGACTGCCAAGAAGAGGCTTGGGTTTATAGAATACTAAATGAGCTCTTTAGATATTATACAGATTTTTTTTGTTCTTAGTCATTCCTGTATAATTCTCTGCTCTGCATATATTATTTCAAGTTAGTTGAATGCAGAGGGGAAGAACAGGTTGAAAGGCAACAACAATCATTAAAAATCCCCACTTGACATAGAAATACTCTATGATACGATTTTTCCACAAAAAACGTAAATACAGAGTATGACACCTACTCTCTTCTACCAGTTGAAAACTGGAGAATCTATGAATATCTAAATATAACTCATTAAAAGTTTCACTACTGGAACCAAGAAAAGTCCATATATGTGCTGTAGGCTTAAAGGATTCCACATCACATGCATCACCCAGGATTGGCTACTAGTTGTGATGTCACAAAATCAATCCTCGTAATATGTCATCTTAAACTCAGCACAGAGAAACGTCCCCCCTTTAGCAGATGAACGTGAAAACAAGCTTTCAGCGTCAAACTGTGCACATACGCAGTATCATTCTGCACATGGAGGGGGTTTTAAGTTGTAAGATACTTCAGTGTATAAATGTGTCCATTAGGGCTTGGCTGAATGCTTTCCTGTTCATTAGGGCACACTGTTTATCAAAAATTAATTGACCTGATAATTCTTCGTAACCCTTAACATAAGTTCTGAGCATCAGTGAAAAGCACATCACAGCAGCATCACACCCTTGTGCATCATAGTGCTATTTTCTCTATGATATCTATACATCCCTTATGCGATGCCACATGTGTAATCAAATTATTCTGATGCATGATGGTGTTTTTGTTCTCATTTTATAAAAGTAGACAAAGACTGTGTTCCTTTGGGTGAACTTAACTAAACTCACCTGCTGACTCTGCGAGGCGACTGCTGGAGATTTATGGCCTCTTGAGATAACAGAGTTAAATCCCTCAGCGTGGCTTTTCTGCATGCTTCACCCCTCCTCACTGCAGTCAGGATGATGGATTGGGCCGCTGGTGTGAGGGGGCTGAGCTGCAAATGCTCGACGACAACAGCAGGGACAAGACATTTAGTGTGATTGACCAGGTGAGATTGTTGGTAATGGTCACATCGATATTAGTTTAGGGTCTGTCTCCCCTCTAACCTGCTCTGAATTTAGATTATTTCAGGATGTTTATTGTAACAGATGCTGTTCAACAGATTGCATCTACATATGTTTTATTTCAATTGCACCTCTGGGGTGGTGACAGGAACATGACTGTATATAATAATAAACAAACATGTATATGCCGTTTTGAAATACAGCAGAAAATCTGGTTCTGCTCTCTCATATGGCACCCTTTATAAAGGGTTGGTAAATTTAATGGTTTTAGCAATGGAAAATAACTCATCTATCTATGCTTTGTAGATCACTGATGAGCCATTAAGAAGAACAAGTTTTGGGTTGCTAGACTGTGAAAAATCCCCTTGGTTTTTCGCTTCGTGCTTTTACAAATGTTGATAAATTAGTAATGAAAATTTTTATTTCTAACAACCTCAAAACTCTCCAAATTGGCTTGTAAACGATCTGTAAAGCCTCACTAGAGGATTTTGAACCAATAGCAAAACCACAAGTTACAAATTATCACACCTTTTGCAAAGAAGAAGTTTATGAGACACATTAGCTAATCAGCACTAAACACAAACACATGGACCAAAGTGGTGGACCAGCCACTACATCCTATGATCAGGATCAGTGGGACTTCAACCCCACAGCCAGGTAGTCAAATGAGTATAACTTGACAGACAATCATTTAGGAAAACAACCACACCCGAATGCACAGCACCCTTTGAACTACAGCTGACCTCGCTGTGGGTGGTTAGTTTTTGTTTTATTTTGTGACGTTAACACTGTAGTATCCTCCACCCGGAGCACTATATCAGCTCCTTTACAGTCGAGTTGACGGTCAGTTGATGGGTGTCTCTGTTCTGCTCCACAGGCAGATTAATGGTCCTATTGAACTCTCAGCCTAAAGCCACTCTCCCCACAGCTCATTAAGTACGATCTAATACGGGGGGGATATCAGCCAGGAGGGTCAATTCTCAGAGTCAAGAGACGCACGCTGACACTGGGAATTCAAGGTCGAATTGACTGAGATCTATTAAGGGATTTGGAGATTCTCCACAGAGCCCTCTGTACAAGTCCCTGTCATTTGTCCTTTAATAGAAGAGGCTGCCATTGTTCTAGCTGATTTGTCTCCAGTGGCCGGTACCCAGGGTGAAGTGGTGGAGGCGCGTGGCTGAGCACACAGCCTAGTGGGTCAGAACCAGTGTTGCTGTAAATCACCTTCTCCCTGCATCTCCATCCTTTACACTATGTCCACTTTCATTCATTAAACTCTGGTTATTTATGGCTCCTCACACACTGAACCACTGACCCAGGCAATAAATGTAATCAGGAAGCACTAGTCAGCAAACACCACCTAAATACTGTAATAAAGCAGCATTTTGGGGTAAAAGCTTTAGAATGGTGCAATAGTTCATATTTACCTTATTTAGTTTCATATACTGCTGTCTTGCTCAGAATTTGATGAGAAAATCAATACCGCTTACATCAGTACAGTAAAGGTGAAAACTGCAGTCGGCAATTGATTAGCTTAGCACAAAGACTAGTAACATGGGGAAACAGCTAGACTGGCACTAGCATGGTAACTTCCTGCATTCTGCTCAATCTGAAAATAAGCGTTAAAGGTGCTGTCTTTGCAAGCTGCTGGCTGTAGCTTCTTATTTAACATACCGACATGAGATGTTCTCATCTAAATCAAGGCAAGAAAGCGTAAAAGTGTATTTCCCAAAATGTCAAACTGTCCCAGTTTTCTATCTGTGTGAATGTTGTCAAAATTGGCATTTACAGTCCAGGGTTCCTGGATTTCAGTTTTTTAAAAATATTGATTTTCATTTCCTCTGATCCTGTGCATCCTTAGGTCCAGTTTGATTAAACCACTAGTTCATCAAAATGGTAAGAGTGCAGGGTCACACTAGTCACCATCTCAGCAGAGAGGGGTTTACTGAGAATCAATGCTCGCTGATAGTTTAGTCCCTAAGGAGTTTTTAGTAACGGGGAACTGACCAATGACACTAAGTGACCAACGCTGATGAGGTTATTGATAGATCATTTGCTCTGGCTGTGTGCAGTGCATGTGCAGCATTGATTATGTTCCACGCCTAGATAGTCAATGTGTAAACTACCACTTGAGTTCCAGCTCTGGTTTACCCTCACTACCTCATATCTACCAGGCAATATTTAAGGGAATATTACTTTAACATCTTGTTGTTGTTGCCCTCAAAGAAAGTCTTTAATCACTGAAGTACAAATGCTGACATTTAAAGAGAAAAGGTGAATCTGAAACCTTTACAATAGAATTTACTGACACAGTGTATAAACTTTACACTATTTCACAGTAAATGTCAGAAAATGGATGTAGCACAAATATGGAGAGCTCTTGAACACAGCTAGAATCTCTAATTCAAGCTGAATGAATAATAGATTGTAAGGTTTGTTTCTTGTTTCCTGCTGAACAGCATTCACACTATTGTTATCCAGTTCTTTATTATTATTGATGTGAATGCTGAGTGCATTCACAACATATGTTCGTCTACACCCGGAATTCTTTATTAGTGTGAATGCTGTTCAGCAGCATTACTCCACATTACCACTACATTACTATTATCAAACTTTTCAAGACAAATATCATCTAACACATGTTATTACATTAACTTTGTTCAATTTTTTTTGTCTCAGTTAAGAGGGGCAGAACTATGGTATAAAAAATAATTGTGAGCTGCTAAGAACATGTGTGACAGATGTGGCGTTTTACAAAAACAAATGGCTGCACGCAGCCTTGCAGAGTTCATACATCCAACTAATGTGAGATGGATTGATTACAGCAAACATTTGGCCTTCGTGAACACACTGGGATAACAATAATAAAGGTTGTCTCATTGTCTCATCACTATATTGGTCAAGCTTTGGGTGAAGTCAATGAGGTGATGCTGCTTGTCCTTGAACAAACCAAGTAGATCCCTCCTCACCTTGAGACTCCAGATCAGACACAGTCCTCATCCATTGATCAATGTCCACCCCAGTGATCCTCCCATGCATGGCAGTTACATCCAAGAGCTCCTCAGTGACAGAGAGGTCCGCCTTCACGCCTCTTATATGAATGGATACATGTGCTGTATCTGTGTTATCTGTGCTTTCATCAACAGCTGAAGAAAAAGCCAATTAACTGCATGTCTCTTAGGCCAGCTGCATTGCCAGATTTTCTGCTAGTTCCTTAACTCGATCTGCGATGGTGTTTCCTGACAAACTGACATTTTAAAAATCTGGAGCTGGTCGGGGCACACCTGCTCAAACACCTTTTGCATGCACCGCTTCAAAAATGCACCCTCTGAAAACAATTAGATTTCTTCAGCCACAATAAAGCTAGCTTTTACTGCTACATAATTTTTGACTTCATTCAGCAGACAGCATTCCCATGGCTCAGCACTGTTCTGGTCCCAGATACAGTAAGCTGCTGCTGATTGGCTGGTTGGACCCCCAGCAGTTTGGATTACTACTACTAGTGCTGCATTCATAGTACTACAGCTAGTACTACTGTTACCTGTACTACTACTAGACAGAGACAGAGATACAGATTGAGGAGAGCAACAACTACACCACTGATAGTTTCAGTAAGTGTTGTTTCATGATTATTTAATATGACCAGTGAATGGGAGAAATCTTCAAATTCTGAGCCTTTTAGGGTGACACAGTTCAGCTTCCAGTTCTGCCAAGTTAACATTTCTGCTACTGTCCTTTGTAACTGTTGATAAATTCAAACCTTCTGCTGTTTCAGGGTTCGTTAACCATTCAAATCTACCTCTTTTTCTCACACACGTCTAAGGACATGATTCTATTCAACTTTGATTGTGCCATTTATGCTTTTTAGATTTTTTCATATTGCGCTGTATTAAACATTTCTTTCTATCTGTCTCCCTATTTTGAGTCCTGTTCAACCTATTCCACTGTTTTTGAATTTAATTTTCTATGTATTTCTATAGCCCAGCTTTTGGTTCTTCTTAAACACATCCTGTTTCCTTATAGTCAGTTAAATCTTGGTGCTATATTTACCCTCTCTTCCTACACGATGTTATGCTGTTTGCCATCATTTTACAGCTGTTACCAGAGTGCCACCCTCTGGTCAGTCTGCTAATCACACAACCAGGAATGTTCCCACAGGCACTGAAATACACTGAGCAGCACACAGAGCGGACCTGCTGTTCAGTGAGCTTGCACACAAATGTTTAAATTGAAGGAAAAGCAGAGTGAGTCGTGTCTTGTTATGGTCTGGTGTGTTTTGAACTTATTTTGGACTGAATATATTCTTAATGATGTAGATATTCTCAGCTGGGTTGAGTTGCACATTACAGAAGGACCATCAAAGGAAAACTCAGCCAGTTTGTGTGATGTTTCTCTTAACTGCATTCATTTGCACTAATCATAGATATGAATTATTAAATTCAATGTCCACTTATGTAAGTTACATCAATGCATATATACATATATTCACAGATGTTTTACTGTTTTTTTTATGTAGGTTATGTTTTCTATGGATGTTTTGATGCCAGGAAATGCCTGCCTCTAGAGGGACACAAGAGTCATTTTATTGCCTAAAACTAAAACTGGTGGCTTCTAACAGATCCTAGTTTTGCCTTATCAGGTCTTCCAAACACTCACTGTCTTTTGTAAATTCTTGTCTTTTCTTTTGTTTCTTGACTTTATATATTCAAACATGACACTTTAATCACTTCAAGAGTAAGGCGCAGCATGAGAGAAACAGCAATGAGAAATGAATATCTTTTTTTCCTCTGTTAAGTGTGATTATTATTCATGAGAATCCTTTGTTCAGAATCCAAGAGAAATACTGCTTAAAATAGCATAACTGCCTTAATAAAAACACCTTTGTCTGTATCTTTGTACAAATGACTTGGTGCCTTTCTGTTGCAAACACCCATTATTTTAGGTATTTGCCATTGTCTAATTAGACATGTTATTTTGTCAACACTGAATATCTCAAAGAAGTGTGATATACACTACTATGCTGAGTTATTATGACTGGACTTAAATGTAGTAAATAAGGCTCACTCGACTGTCTCAGAGATGTGAAGAGGTACAGTGCAGAATGCACAGGCAGCTCTGTGCACGATCTCTCATGACCAGCAGTGTGAGAGGCAGCTTCCTTACAGTCGAGACTCAGGGAACACATGCCCATTTAAATCTGGTCATACTTGACTTTATTATTAATGCCTACTTTCAATAATCATGCAATCCCTCCTTTAACAGTACAAAGAGGAAGAATCGTGATGCTACTGAAAACTCAGTGTGGGTAAATGATCAACTCTGCAGGACATTGCTTCACAAGTTGTTGTTTTTTCAACAATAGTACAACAGCCAGTGTTACTGAAGTCTATGCCACCTTTATCATGCAGCAAAGAAATGTTCCTATGACACAAATAAAACATGCAAGTCAAGTGAAGGTCAATTTTCATTCAAGGTCATTCTTTTAAAACAACTTAATGCAGAATAGCAAATACACTCTATAAGACAGACAACATAGTGCATTTATACTTCCCTTGGGGGATTTAGATTTAAAGCTTTCATTTTTCATTTTATGAACTGGAATCAAAGTTGCATAAAGGATGCATAAAACATGGTATTAAAGATTGGATTTAAGTGAAATTCCTGTTCTGTTCCTCGAATAAGCATCTTCCTCGGGCTTCTTCAATCACACATTAAGGAGTCAGCAGTATTTCTTTCTCAGAGATGTGCAAGTATTTACTACCAGCTGAATGTTCAATTTTACTAAATTAACTATGAACCCCGTGGCCTTACATTCAGAGGCAGATCTGACTTATCTGACTTGCATATCCAGAAAGAAAAGTCACTCCTCAGCCTGCAGTGTCAGTATTTACTGTGAGTTGACCAGACTTCCTTTTGCATGCCAAAAGTTATCACATTGGCACCTCATGAAAACACAATTTACGAGCTGAACAAGTAAGTTGCTCCAACTGCAGTGCGAGACGGCATTTCCCAGCCACTTTCTGGGAATGGAGATTAGAAGTAATTTCAGATGTTACAGGTGATTGCCAAGTCTCAAAGCGCCTTACTGAGTCCAAACCCAAGTTTCTGTAGTCAGTCAGTGAGAGCAAATCTGTCTATAAAGCATGCTACATGGGGAGCACACTGATCAGCTCAGAATGATCAATATTACTTCTGACAGACTGGGACAGTTGCATGTAATATATCTGTGTGGCTGTAAAAATGGCCCAGAAACACTTTATAAAATGGTCATTTGAGATAAATTATATAATCATATAATTGAGTAAAATGTACCCAAATGAGAGGCCGCAATTATCCAACATAGCACAATTTCTCAAATCTCATTTGGTGATTTATGTGTGACGCATTTGGACTGTAAATACATGTTCACATGATGGATGACATTCAGTCTGCTGACCTCATTTATGTCCTTCAGTTCATGAATATGCAGAGACTACATACCACTTGTCAAAATGTCTTTCTTTGATTGGCACCATTGATTTCCCCATTGCATTGTGAGTCTCACAAAACAACACAAATATAATATGATATAGAATATAATAAGCTACAGTATGTAAATGTTCATGTTTCTTAAAGCTTCAGAAATGTCTTACGTCCAATATGACCATTCTCTTCAACTCTAATAGTCTCAAGACTATTATTTACGCAACATTTCTTTCTGAATAGCATGTTATTAGTGCTTTTTTTCCCCCGACCGGTTCTTGAACAGTTTGTGAACTGCTGAACTTAGAGATGTCTGCTGTCCCTGCTGGGTCATTCTTAATTCTGTTAATAAAGTAGACATTGATGATGAATGTTTATTCCATTTATTGAAAATGTGTTGAGAGAAATGCTTCACCGATCTGATAAGACTGACTTCACAGCTGCTGGCTCTCAAAGGCTTTGAAGCTATTGAATTCATTATACTACTGAGGTCACATGGATTATGTGTCTGAGACAGATGCATGTGATACAATATTCTTGATTTTTATGAGAATTATAAACATGTCACTGAAGCATTTGTGGAGATTTTGTTCTAAATAAAAACACACAAACTATAACATCAGGTACACAGAGATATTCAGTATTCCTATTTTATCTCATGTGTTCCAAATTTCAACCTTATTTTAATTCATTAGCTTTAAAGTCTTACAGGACAGTGGATGGTGTACTGTAACAGATGTTTCTCATTCTGATGTCCAGTTCCAGTGTTTCCCATTTTCTGCTTTCTATTCAAGTTACACACACACACACACACACACACACACACACACACACACAAAAACAAATTATGATTGCTGTTATTTAAACTGACAGCAGAAAACAGACCAAGAACAAGTGCCAAATTGCATAATTTTCTGAGCCAGTTCATGGCACTTATTTCACATATCTGAAGTGATTTGCTCTTGGCTTGTACGCACCACATCATTTCACATACCATGTGCTTTGGACAAGACAATGAGTACTCTCATCTCTTCCCTGCTCTACTTCCCTCAACTTCCATCTCATTTCCACAGCATGAGATAAATATGCATTAAATGTCAATTGTGTCTGTTTTGTGGGTGTAGAACATGCACAGAAACAGTAACAGTGAAGATCAGTTCCACTGTGCCTCTTCACTCTAAAATCCAATTTGTTCATTTCATTTTGACGATTCATACAGTAGCACTGTACTGGCTATTAGATGTAAAACTCAGCAGCATGAGCAACATACTATATGTAATGAGTATTTATTTCCCATGCACTCATATCTGATGTCTCACAGCTGTTCAACATCTGCAGATTTGTGTTTCCTGCCCAGAGTAAAAAGGTCTGTCGATTCATGAGCACATTTCCCATGCTTGCGTGCTCAGCCTGATCCTGTTGCTTCCATGCTATGTGCCTCGTCTCAGAGGCCTGTAATCTGATCCCAGACCCGACAGGGTGCACAACAAAGATCTTGTAGCTCACCATCCACAGTGCCACAAGGCACTCTGCCTAATAGTTATGAGACAAGCCGGCCCCTCTCGCAGCTGCAAATCCCTTGTCACTGTAGACAGAGGATGAACAGCAGTGTGCAGGCTCCTCAAGTTAAGTTGGCATTTCCTCCAGTGGCCTCTTCACATTGATAAGAGCAGTCACAGGAGACACAGGGGGAAGAGTGCGGAGAGGAAGGGAGCACCAGTGTAATTGCTGATATCACGTGAGTGTGTAAAAACCACTCGCCAGAACCCATTTGTCAGAGTTTATCTGTAGAGAGCTGGGACAGAGGTGGGGGAAGGGGGTGGGGGTGGGTGTCCCATGAGATGGCGAGCCCCTTACCCTTCTAACCTCGCCCCCGGCAGAGTCATAAAGCTGCTGGGTATCTCTGCGGTGAAAGTGGACAAAGTCACGACAGAAAAGACACAGATTCAGTCTGGTCACAGTGTGGGAACATGTCCTCTCAGGAAGAAACAGGAATAATAAGAAGAGGAAGAAAACCATGGGGAAGAAGAGAAGGGGGAGGGGGGAATCACTTGTAACTGCACCATCAAAGGCGGTAGATGTGGGACTGCTCCTTCCCCTCAGTTCCCCTACTTAGGAGTCAGGGAACCCCCTTTGGCTTGAGTCCTAGCGTTGAATTCCAAATAATGGCCCATTTGGTCTCCTGTCATACCAGGCCATCCCGCATACACACTGCGGCATGTTATGACCACATTGTCACAGTTCCCCATAAATCACCAGCATTCGTCCTCTGTGTGATTAATCTTTTCATCTACAACATGCTGGCTGCGCAGGTGCCTGTGGGATGTTGTTTCTTTACAGCCAGGTGTAGTCAAGTGCGAGTGGAGAAACCCCAGAGGTTAGACGGTGGAACATTAGAGCAGAGTGGCAATTGTTCAGTTCCAAAATATGTCAAAATGATGGATGAGGTCAGTAGTAAGTGCTTGCTTTGTATGTTGGGAGAATACAGGATCAAGTGTAAAGAAAAGACTGTGATTTCTCTCTGATCACAGGCAAGATCCCTGTTGACTGTCAAGTTTACATTCATTCTGCCAAATTATGAAATCCTCCCTGTTGTATCCAGTTAATGTCATTCGTCAGGTGTTTTGTCTGTATATAAAGCTCTAGTGTGTCACTCACTGTTTCTTCTGAAGTTGTACATTAGCATCAGTTTGAGAATAAGGGTCAAAGCCACATAAAGTCACTCTATGACCCGTTTGTAATGACAGCTAGCACAAATAATCAAAACTACTCCTGACATCCTCCATTTCAACTCACGGCACTAAATTCACACACCAAAAATTTGGTCACATTGTTAGTATGTGAATCTACTTATTTGGGCAATTTTTACCGCTGATGCAGAAAGTATATGTTCGTAAGTGGTAACCGCCAAGTTCACATAACACCACATTTGTGCATTTCAGGATTTTGACTTTGGATTTTGACGTCAAAATATGTTGTTTGTGAGGAACAAACACCATCTATAATCAAACCTGTGGTCCTTGTTTCTGTTCTGCATTGGTTGAATTAAAAGCAGGAGATACAGCAGCAGTGCAGTTGTTCATTGTTGATAACTTAATAAGGTATGAGAGTTGGTAATGTGGCTTTTACTATAAACCTAACCATGATCAGTCTAACTAATGAGGGAGCAGTTCTGTGTCTGATGTGAACATGCATACCATTCTAGCAATCCTGCTGATATGAAAGCCCTCAGTGCTTCCTGAACACAGCCTTCAAACCCTCATCGGCACCACTTTGTCATCTCCGTCTGTGTGTGTGTGTGTGTGTATGTGTGTGTGCTTGCATGTGTGTGTGTGTGTGTGTGTGTGTCCACCATCGAGCCACCACTAGCCTCCTTTTAATCCCAGGTCATTCAGGTCTACTTAAACAAGGAGACGCAGAATGTAAACACAGCCTTATTAACACTGCCAGACTCAGTAATCTTCCTCAGTAACCTTCAACCGTGTCTCAGGCTTTAGCCTCAGATGTGCATTTTGCTCATTATAGCACAGTACAGCAATTGTAGTTTATAAGGCTCACTCAACATTTTTCTACATTTGATTAATTTTATTTTTAATTGACACTTCACACTGCACTGAGATAAAACCGTCATCAAAAAATGTAAATATTTGTATTTCCAAAGGGATTTGAATGACTAATGATTGGTGAAGAGAAAGTTGTAGTGTATTTACAAGCTGTTCAAAAGAATGTAACCAAAGGCCTTCTTTGTGCACAGATGATGGTAAGGGTTGCAAATAGATTATTTTGCTTATAACTCCAAACATTATTTGTAAAATGTCCAGATGTTCCCTGATGTTCTGCTGAAAATGTTGACTGTTCTCAGGATCACATGGTCATTTTCTATCTGTTTGTAATGCACACCTG
Organism: Pempheris klunzingeri; assembly: GCF_042242105.1. NCBI lineage: Eukaryota > Metazoa > Chordata > Actinopteri > Acropomatiformes > Pempheridae > Pempheris > Pempheris klunzingeri. The sequence goes on along the minus strand of NC_092024.1, from coordinate 11,291,371 downwards.
TTGTCACACTACCGAGGACCGCACAGCTCCTAAAAGTGAAAAGACTACTGCACACACTAAGCATTGCATTCACTTTTACATTGTCAAACTCCAGTTTTAAAAAAAAGTATAAAATAAAATAAAATTGTGAGGAATAGTGCAGACAAACAGATTTATTTGTCCCAAAAGGGTTGCTATGTTTCAGCTTCAGGGATTCAGTGTCTTGCTCAAAGACACTTCAGGAGGTAAATTTCATGTTAAATTGAGACCTTTAACCTTGTTGCTTTGGTTGAGGGATGATCTTTCTAACCACTAGGCCATCCAAGATCCTTGTTGCCTAAACAATTTCATACCAAAAACCTTATCTTGGACGATGGCACAGCAACTTGGACATTTAACAGGCACCCTTATAAGCCTTATATCTCATCCCTTTGCTCAGCCGCCTCAGGATAGTCGGTCTCATCTCCACTGGGAGCTCCTGTTCCTCCTCTTACTGATCTGTTTACAGACCACGACCAAACACCCGGTGACTGGCCCACAGTTCGTCTCTGTCTGTTTATGCTGTAAGCCAGAGAATGCACGTCAGAACAGAGCCACAGGAGCCAAGGGGTTGGGCTCTAGGGAAGCCAAAGCCAGGGCCTGAGGGAGCTGCAGGTGCATGAGGCGGAGCTTAATAGTCTGAGGATTCATGGAAAGTACCAACTCCAGATGCATGATGAGAAGAGTGGACCAGTCTCTCCAGTCTGGCCGCCATGATTCCTCTTCCTGCCAGAAGTCAGGGGTCAAACTCTACATCAACACTGGGAACAAAATAGTGAAGAAAATATCTCCAGTCCACCTACAAAAGCCAGCTAGCCAGCGCTTGTCCATCTTAATTTGGAATTGCCAGAACATGACGTTTTTATCAAATCTTGTTTGTGTTTTTCCATGAGAAAGTTGGGAGCTCTTGGACCAGCTCCATGTGCTCACAGCTCTGTACCTAAAGCAGTGCCTCCCACATAAAGCGCTCCTTCGTCATGTGATCGGGCTCAGGGACAGCCACCCTTCCCATGGTGCTCATGTTCCTCCCCTGTCCCCGGGGGGCCAGGTTTGACCGACTGAGGGAGGGAGACAGAAACAGAGTCGATGCGACAGCACAAGAGCGAGACAGAAAAAAGAGACATCTGCTTCTCATCTCGATGGGAAAATTCCCTCGATCCCGGAGATTAGGATGGAGTCCCCCAGACAGAGCACGCTGGCTCCTCCGAGGCTCACCATTTGTAAGCCGGCTCCCTCAGGCCTTGTTGGCTTTAATCCAGAGTAACTCATTTGACTGAGTGAAACTCTGCTTGCAACGCAGTGACTTACCCCCAACAAGCCATATGCAAATACAAAATCATAATATCAGTGATCAACTGTTTCAATGTATGGAACATGCAGCTGGTCTCATTTTGTGCTATTCTTGTAATTCAGGAAACAAAACTTGAATATGGGTTTATTGTGTGTCATGCTGTCTCGGCCTCGTCATCCTGCAGTCGTTTCTCTTGTTACCATGATGCCCGGGGGTGCTGCTCTGTTTATTTTCTCCTGATTAGCACTGCACATTTTCACTCCTTCACAGCTCGGGGTGTTGGGAGTCAGTTCGTGGTCTGCGTTCATTCAACACCACTTCTTTCCACTATGGTGGACACCTTCCAACCCCACCCCCACCCAATGCCAGATCTGCTCCTGGACACCCACACAAGACCCACATTCTGCCTTTGTTGATCTTACCGCTGAAATTGTCAAACACCAGCTCTCAATCATTTTCCCAAACTAATCATTGAGGAGATGAAAAGCATTTGCGTTTTGTTTTGTGTAGTCCAAAAGCAGTCACGCCTGTAATCACACTTGATATTTCTTGGATGTCACGGTCTTACAGACAGGATGGATGTCCTGTTCTTCATCAGAGATTCATACTGGAAGGACCTCACAGTTGATTTCTTAAGAAAAGAGTCTCGGCTGTGCTACAGATCCTTCAGCTGAGCATGAAATCTCTGGCAAATATAATATAATAAAGGAATTGAAAGGTCTTGTGGTGAAATTTAGGAGCCGTGAATAACATGGCATCAGTGATCACCTTTTATTTGAATATGGAATCCAGCTTACACATCACTGAAATGTGATCACTACATCAGTAAGAACGCAGTACTTCATGTCTGTATACTTTATGTTGTAATTATCTTCAATCATTTCCAAATATTTGAGGGATGTGTGTGGATTAGTTTTCCTGCCCCGTGTAGCTGATATCGGAAACTGTAGAGGAAGAGAAGAAGTACTTCTAACTGCAGGGCGGACAGGCTCCTCCTTTCTCACAGCCTCAACCTCACCATCCTGGAACTTGTGTATTTATTTGATTATTTTCTTAAATGGTAATGGAAAATTAAGCTTCAGCCAATGTCACTGAAAATGTTTCCTTTGCAAATTGAAAGTCATACTGATTTTGTCACGGAAAACCAAATGAGAATACCATTTAGGATGCACTGGACTTCTCTTTATCTTTTGCATTTGCTTAAACTTCAGTCCGGCTGTTTTATCCACCCTGGTGGTCCTCATTTATCTGTCCCCTCTGGGCACAGCTCCATCTGGGACTGGTTGTCTCCACCATCTCACTGGCAGCAACACTTGAGACCATACACTTAATCGCAGTAAAACAACAAACATACACATTGTCTTGAATAATGAAATCTCCTGCCCCAGCAAGTGCACGGTAGCCACAGAGCAGAGAAGAGCACAGACATTTAGTTTGAAGCGAAATGAATTACCCGATGATCATAAATGGCGCTGCTGCCAAATTCCCATCAGTCGGCAGTGTAATTTATTATTTCAAGTTATTAACTTTCCCCAGCTCTTTGACCTCCACCCACCCTCTCCCTGCTCTGCTCCCATTTTCTTGTCCCTTGTTCTACAAGCTATAGCTATTTGAGCAAATGTATTTATCTACACATAAATAAATCTGTGTGCACAATTTTGCTTGGCTGCGGTTTGTGTAAATACTTGCGCACAGATGAACTTCACCCAACACTTGCTCAGGCCATGGCCTACTTCTGTACTTTTCTTCCTAGGGCTCCTCTACTGACCATCGACTTCACCACCATAACTTGAAGCCACTGCCTTTCAAATTTGTTTCTGTGGGATATGATTATTTGAGAAGAGCTGCTGAATTGTCGCTATTTTAAAGATCAGCCTTGTATAATCATAATTATCAATCCTCATGTTCAGGACCCAAGCATAATTAAATACCAGGTATGACACATTATGTAGTGACCTTTAGGGGCACTAATAAGTAGATATTGTTACCTTTAAACAGAATCAGGGTAGCTTCACTGTTTCAGGTCTTTATGCTAAGCTAAGCTCACCTCTGCTGTCGCCACAAAAATATCGCACAAACATAAAAGTGGTGTTGATCTTCTCATCTAGAGAAGAAAGCAAATAAGTGCAAGTGACAATATATTCTTTTGAAAAAGTGATAAACGTGCTGTGTTTGAATACGATTATGCTGCATTCGAGAGCAACGGCACCAATCATTACAACATGTTCATTTCTGTTCGTGTATAGGCATAGATCTTGTTCATTGTTAATTTTTGCTTATAAAAACTTTTAATGCACAGACTGTATAAAAGAAGTAGACGTAGCTTTCGGGTCTGAAAAAAGAACCCAATACAGAAGTGCCATAAACCTGCAATCTTTCTAATGGCCAGCAGGGGACGACTTTCCTGGCTCGTAAAAGTAGACCAAATGAATGGAAGTTTATGAGAAAATGGCCCGACTTATTTATTACCTCAGTGAACTCTTTTCTAAAAGAGAAAAGAGAAAAGTTTATGGATTCAGTCACTAGTTTCAAGTCTTCTCCAATATATTTAGTAAATGAACCCATTTAGAGTAAAACAGACAATAAAGCAGAGTATGCTTTAGGCCTGGACTACTTTGTGACTAACCAATCATAGGTGGGCCTTTGGGGATGTGAGTGTTTAAATGGCGTACATCAATTTTGGCTACAAAAAACTAACCAAAACACCAAACTCGAGGCTTCAAAACGGTAGTCCATAAACCAATGGGTGATGTCACGATGGCTGAATCCAGTTTATTAATCTATGGTTTAATGGTATCTTTATACTAATTGCACAAGTGTTACATGGCAACTATCAGTTAACTCAGGTTTACTTTATGAATGTGGCTGATGTGTGTATTTTTTGAGGAAACCTTTTAAAACTGTTACACACAGCACCCGAGGGAGGATAAACTAATTTGAGGTTTAAAAAAAACACTCAGTACCCTGAAAAAATATACAGCAGCACTCAAGGGTGATTGCACTCCAGTAAATCTCGCTGCCTGATTGAGTTCATGTTTACTTAAGTGTCTCTCATTTCTAGGAATAAATCTAATCTCACTGCCAATCGATCTTAGTGCAACATTTACCATTAAAGGTATAGTCCATTAGCCTCTGCCTCCTTTATCTCTTTTAACAACATGTCAGAGGGCTAAAAACTCCTGCAAGTTTACATGGAAGCATGTTTACAGAGAAAACTGGCGATTGGTGCAGTACACCTGCTGGAGCTCACTGAAGTGAACATTATATTTACGTTAAACGTAATTTTGGGGTTATAACTTGAGGAGAATGTTATAACATGAGAGGGATGTTAAAAACATCTCATTTATCTGTTTAATGGCCCTGGCTGAACCACCACCAACAGTGTCCACCCATGAACCCATGAATGTGCTCCACATGTGGGACTTCTTAGCAGAGTTTAGAGTATCACCACAGGCCTGAGTTATAACCTGCTCTCTGACTGCGGGACCACTTCCGCACAGTTTGCACTGCCTCGCTCTTCATTTATAAAGCTAACGGCTTTTACAACTGGCAGTGACACAAGCCGTGATAACTCACTCTCAGTGCTGTTTTTCCTTCCCTATATTACTGACCGCAGGCCCTTGTCCCCACAGCTTTTGGAGGTGATGAAATTTTATCTTAGACAAACACTCAGTTTCCTTTCCAAGTGCTGCTGCTGTGCTCCAGGTCCTCGGCATTACTACTTGGGAGTGCACGGCCTCATGGACAGACACAGAGATCTTAAGACTGGATCTATCTGTCTGAGGATGCTAGCAGGGGTGAACCAGTCTGTATGACATCATAAGAATAAAGAAATGAAAATTACTTTAAAGGTGCTGGTCTGACTAAATGTAATTTGAAGGAAAAACATTATGACTCCATCTGTTAAAGGAACAGTTCAACGTTTTGGCAAATGACCTTATTGCTGATGGAAGAATTGGTACCACTCTCACATCTGTACACTACCTATAGGGCTGGAGCTGGCAGGCAATGAGCTAAACTAAGCTTAAAAACTGGAAACAGCTTCGTCCTTAAAAAATCAGCCTACCAACCTCTCTAAATCTCTCTTATGAACACTTGCTGTTTAAGCCACATACAGACAGTTAAAACTTAATCTGTTGAAACTGAAAAACTACAATGTGGTGGCGCTGGTAGGGGTATTTTTTAACTTTGGACAGAGTCAGGTTAGCTGTCCTCCCCTGCTTCTAGCCTTTATACTAGTGCATCCCACCATGTCTTAGCTCTGGCTTTATGCTTAACGCACACACATAACAGAAGCATCAATCTTAACATCTAAATCATGGGGGGAAAAACAGGTTTATTCAAAAAAAGAAACTTGTGTCCAAGCTTAGAAGCTCAGAAGCATATCGACTGTTTTCCACAAGCATTTCTCCCAGTGGAGGCTCCGCATTAATTGAAGGCCATATGGTTTGCAATAATTGCTCCTCAAATTAAACAGAATAAACGTAGCCGTATTTTCTTTTGACATCAAGAATCTAATCCTCAATTCGGCTGTGGTTACGACAGCCAAGTGGCATTGTGATGTCTAAGACGCAGCTGCGTGAACTGTATCTGATGATTTCTGCAAAGACTGATTCATGGTACCTCCAGACGAAAATAACTTCCAATTGTCTGTTAACATGTTGACTGGCTTCCTAAAGAATGAAACAATGCTCACACATGTACAGACTGGGCATGAAAACAGGATGACACCTGACAACCTTGGAGCAAAAATGTGTCTGAGACAAAAATATGTCAATGTAGCACGGAAGTGTAAACAGGATTTGACATGTTTTAAATGAAAGAACTTGTTGTGATATAATGCTAATCACCTTAGGCAACAGTAAGCAGCTTTTTACTCATGGCTGGAGCATTTCCTATTTACCCGTTATTTCAAATATAGTTTTCTCCACAATAATACAGTTGGTTGGGGAGGAAAAGATTCATGGTTTGTCACGTCCAATTAATGACAGGAAGAAAGGGTCTGGATGTTAAATATTGTCGTATCCTGTTTGGGTCTGCGGTCCAGGTGGTCCAACGTGACTGAAATCATATTGCATCATCTCCCATAATCCTTCTGTTCAGGTTGTCCTCTCCATCCACACATTTGCTTTTTTGGTTAGCGTCAAAAACATATACATTCAACAACATTCACAGTTTTGAGCCTCATCATTTAAATCAATAGTGATGCGTATAGACGAAGAAATAAATCTATAAGTACTGCACTGACACTTTGACTAACTTTGGTCTCCCTGTAGAGCTCTAACTATTGTTAATGAGATCCTTCAAAGTAAAGGGGCTCTCTCGCTCTCCACCTTCCCCTTAAAGGCCCCACTGTGGAGGAAACCAAAGCTGCCCCAACAATGATGAATGGACATCATTAATGTTGTTCATCTGTTTACCTTTTACTCGGCAATCTGGGAAAATGAGGGGTCAAAAGCAAGAGGGAAATGTGCTTACTTTGGCACTCCAGTTCCTGATAGCCACCCATTTGGTCTTCACAACATCAAGAGACGTGAGGGATTCATTTATTCGACCAGCTGGCCTTCCTTCAATCATGAAGCCTTATTGCAAAACTCAATTCAAGAAGAGGTTTAGTTGACATTTTCTGGATCATAGATAGATAGATACATCTATCTGCATAGTAGGCTGGAAACAGAAGCCTTTCTCTCCTTTGTAACTTTGTAGTATCTAGTATCTTTGAGAAAGTAGATGTCAAACCTAAGATGGAATTACACAGCTAACAATATGGCTAACAATATCATGCTTTGTGATTTTAGCAAAAGCATTGAGGGCCTCAAGGTTGTTTTTACGATCTGGCAGCACAGAAATCCATCTGCCCTGAAATGCGCTATCACTCGAGCCAGGTTTGCTTGTCTTGTCAGCGTGTATTTATTGTGCAAACAATTTGAGTCATCTTATTAGGCCCTATCAGCTGGTTGCACCTTTAAAAACACAGATAGATCACTGAGCAGATGGCCAGACGGTGGTAAGAGTCTGGCTCTGTCCTCTGAGCAAACAAAGTCTGTGTGGCAAAGTCTCTCCTAATCAAAATATCTGAAACGAAACATAAAAATCACTTGAACTATACCAAGACATGGTGGCTTTACTTCAGCCTGAGGTTGATGTAGAAGGAATAAAACAGCTTCTGGGCAGTCTTGGGTCCATCTGCAACAAGGTGGATAAATAGACAGAAAAATAAGATCGACACTGTTGCAAATGAAAACGTTCTCCACCCAAACAATGACAGCACAGTTAGTGAGACAGGGCAAAAACAGAATAATTGTAGAGTCCAGTTCCCTGAAGAATCACAGTTTGTTTCCATTCTGTCCTCACCCTGAATTTCAAAGAGCATCCATCATTGCCATGTAGAGATACAATTTAGTAAAAGACTACTGTGATATTGCCCGGTGTAATTAGAGGAAACGTCTTTCAAAATCCCCATTTGTCTGCACTTACTGATGCTCCGTCCGGGTTGATGGAAATGGGGGGATGGCTTCCTCTGCTTTAAGTGTCTGAGTTGTTAAGAAACACCACACTCCTGAGTGTGGTCTGCACAATAGCAGGAGGCATTGGAGCTATTCAGCACTGTTGAAGGAATGTGTGGAAGCCCACAAGGAATCCTTTCGTTCCAGGGTTTCTCCAAACACAGAAGTCCCATACTGAAGATTAACTCTGTGTCAACAGTAATAGAATCTCCGTCTGTCTCTGCAAACTTGACTAAATACTGAAGCCACAGAGGAAAAGCTCTGTGCATCCTGGAGCCGGGGCCAGCGGTGCTCATACCATCCATGTCACCGCTGAAAAAGATCTCTAAATGTTTACCTTGCCTGAATAGCTTTTGCAGAAAGTCCTGAGTACTCAGAGGAGTGTGTACTCTTGTGGTGTAAATCACCTGTGGTGTATAGTCTACAATTCAGAAATAAAGCCCCAGCAATAGAGTCACAATCTCTATGATAACCATTTATAGCATCAAATAAATTATTACTTGTTGCAGCTTAAAAGGGCAATGAATGAAAAAAAAAAAAAAAAAAGCTTCATCTCATGAGAGTGAGCCCTGTGGAGGCAGATGAAGCAGAGAGGAGGACAGAGAGGGGGAGGAGATTTAAATGGCCAGCTTGTGAAAAGGTGGTGTGGGGCAATTAGAGGCAAGTGTGCCTCTCTGCCGACTGGAGCTCAGAGCAGCACTGAAAACTGAAACTCTCGATGCAACTTCACGCACGTTCTTTTTTTTTTTTTCTTCATTTGGAGCGGATCATCACTTCTGGACTGAACACATTCCCGTTTTTACTTTGTGCCCTGAAATATGCTTTGTCAAAACTTGCTGCCACTATTTCTCATTAGAGTCGTTTTAGGCTTTTTATTTGGATTTTAGATGTGCTTATCAGAAGAAGTATTTTTGACTACATTAGCCTACCTTATTGCCCCAGCATCTCTACTTCGCCTCTGGGGCCTTATTCATTAGTAAGCACAATCTCCTTCATCAGGTTACACGAGGCAGCGGAGCTACGTGACCACACTCAGCTTTACTAAACCGGGAACGGATGACTCGAAAATTCCCACTCAGCATCTTTTTTCTTCTCGGGGCAGTTTGGTGCTTTTTGTTGGATTGTTTCATCGTGCGCATCGGGAGCCATCACCTCCTCTCCACTCGCAGACATCGCGAAATGAAACTCGGTTTTGTCATCCAGGCTGTGGTGGCACTTCATCTGCTGCTCTCACCTGCACAGGTAAGAAGTTAACATGCACTGAGACTGGATTTTCTGTCGTTTTAACTAAACACAAGACTGATCGCATACAGATTCACCCTCCATTTATATTAGTCTATAATTAAAACAAACTAAACTAAGCTAAACAATAAAAAGTAATGATACAGATTTTGTGTATTACACTACGTGCTTCTTGTTCGGTATGGTGATTTCCTGGTGAAAGTCAAAGATGTTCACAGAAAACAGTCAGCAGAAGCCTGTTTTATGAAGTGGTTAACAATCACTTGTGCTTTTACACGTTTATACTGTTTTGAATGGGCGCCATCCTGCTCACTTCATTCATAAGGTGAAACGTGACAAACTGCATCACTCCGTCTGTGGAACACATGATGCAAAGTGACTTACTGTTATGTTGGGGGAAGATCACTAAGCCCATAATTACAGACACACCATTCCTCCAAGGCTAGTTTGGCAGACATGGATAGAGAGATTTTTTTCAGTGCTCTGATTTCCATGTTTAATTACATTTTAAATAAGGCATTTGCAGTGAACATTTGAATGGCAATAAAAATAGTTTTAAAACTCTGTACTGGAGGTAACAGAGCTTGGTGAGTTAACAAGCTGCTTAGTCTGTCAGACTGGAAGTGTTGGCAGCGTGTCAGGTAAAACTGGCCAGAAAGTTTACAGTCTCTAAGTTCTCTTTTCTTTTGCACCTGCAGGTTTTCATTCCTGTCTTGTTTTATTTCAGCATATGTCTGCATGTTTTAATGGGTGCATGCGGTGTGAATAATCACAAAGGAGAAGATGAGCCATGTGTACGTGTGCAAAAAAAAAATCTATTGAAACTTAATTTCAAGCCAGTCATATCACTGTCAGGCTGGCAGTGGATTAGTACAAAGCTGTTCTGTTCTCTGTTGCCGGGCATTGCCTTTTAGTCTCATAATGAAAATGTGCCAGAGCAGGACAGAGTGAAACTGGAGTGAGAACTCATTCAAAGGTCTGTGTTGCGCTGTAAGAACACTTGTAAGAGGATGTGCCATAGGACAGCGGGACTTGTGCCAACTAACGCTCAGGCTCTTGAACCCATTCAGTCTCTGATTTCCTCCCAAGGTGGCTGTGGGCTGGCAGCTATCTCTGACTGCGCTCATGTTTAATGCAGAACCAGTCCAGAGCCGCTGTCATACTTCATACACTGCTGCTGCCTGTTGAACAAAGTAACACTGCAGCAGTTTCCCTTTTAGCCGGGCTGCAGTCCACATATAGAAGTATTACACTCTCAGGCTCTCAAGGCTGGAAAAAGCCCCATGTCGCACCAGATTCTCGAGCCGGAGACTTTGCAGCTGTTGCTGAGTTGAGAGTGAGTGGGAGAGGCATGGGATCACCACATCTCCACTAATCCTCATAATCAGCTCATGGCCTGCTTAGTCAAAATAGGAGTGACAAAATCCAGGGCCCTCAACATGTAGCAGGTTAAATAGCCCCCCGCTGCATAAAAGACTGACAGTAAATGTAAACTGTGCAATTCTGAGATTTAGCAACCTATCTGTGTGGTCACACAGACGGTCTGTGCGAACCTGAGATTCTTCTCTCTGAGGTGCTTCTCTAACTCCTCAGTTGCAGTTAATTGCTTTATGTTGAAAGATCAGCTTAAAAAAGTTGCTCTGCTTCCTGGCTTTAATTTCTGCATATAAAGATACCATTAAAACATCTGAGGAATTCAATATTATTAGCAGACTTGCAAAACTGATACTAGCAGCTCTTCTCAAGCCATAGTGACAAAATGAGGCTCTCCTGGTAGGTGTCTGGTCGTGCCAGCGCCCACAGTAAACTGTCAGACTGGCATGCCGACGTGGAAAAAGCAAACATTGGCCATGTGGTTGGGAACACTATGTATGACTGCCTGTCTTTGGGATTCTCTACCGATGAATATGCACCACTAATTTATCATGATGATTTCTCATCACTGTCACAGCTGGAGCTGCCATTAGCAGCCTTATGACTCATGCAGTCATTGATGTCCGCTATGAAACGTGGAGTAGCCAAGAGAGGGTGGGGTTAACTTCAGTTTTGCTCAATAATTTTGCTTTACTACCAGGGATTTACAGCATACTGCAGCTGTGTGTGTGTGTGTGTGTGTGTGTGTGTGTGTGGTTGAACCATGTAGCCACTTTTTATCAAAGGAAATCCTCTTTTTGATATGTTTAATTAAACAAGGCAGAGATTTATTGTGGCCCTTGCAAGCTCTTTTCTTCTTCCTATCATCATGATGACTTCGGTTTGTTTATCAGGGCATTGCAGGAGTACCTAACTTTTTCATTTGCGACCTCTTAGATTAAGTAATGTCCAATGTATGTCCCATTATCACTGATTGGATATGTCAATAGTTAATTACCAGGTAAACCAAAGAGTGATATTTTTCCTGTTGTTTTTTATTAATATTTAATGGCCAGAAGAGGTAGAATTTTCAGTTTTCTCATAAATAAGCGACACTATAACAGACATGAATATGAGGAGACTATAGGTTAAAACATGCAGTTATATGGAAGGCACCTTAAGCAAAAGGCTACAAGCTCCCCCTGTATTCCCCCATTTAAGTTTTGATTTACTACGTAAGTAGTAAGTAGTAGTAGTAGTAAGTAGTAAGTAAGTAAAAAAAACAAAAAATTGTTGGCAAGTGTAAAGGTCAAGTACAGGCATGTACATGGTGAGATTTGTGAATTAAGCACCTAAACAGCACAGATGAAGATATAAAGTATCTTTAAAATATCTGGCAATCATTAGACTATGTTTTGATTTATCAGTAATTGCTGATAGAACTCACAGAATTCATGTTTGTCCCAGTTCCTGTGATTCCATATCTGTTTATGTACAGCTGTGATTCTCTCTCCAACACACATACAGTAGATGGCTCTCGATAGAGGGTGGAAACACCTGGGTTTCCCTTTGGAACAATGGTGGCCTCTTGGTCACCCTGTCACTAGGGCTGTCTAATGGAGAACATGATATAACAGCCATCCACCACTTATTTTGTTCACACTCCTCGACACTCTCCATATCCTGTTCAGTGTATTATTGGTACATCCTGCGCCTATAAACGGTATACTGTGTATATGTGTCTGTGTGTAAACTACAGCACTGAGTGTCATTGCTTAGATCCAGCCTGCACTTAACTCTGCATATTCAAAGAGCTTTGCCAAAATCTGCAGTACCTGTTGCCTCCTGCCCACCTTGTTAAAAAAAAAAACACTGGAATGGTCTGAGTACAATAGCTCCTCTTTACTGTCATACAACACAACACAATGAACCCAACTGACATTAATCAGAACTCCTGAGTGCTGCACAACTCAGGATTCAGCTGTAAAAAAAAAAATCTCTCTTTTATATTAAGAAAATCAGTGGAGGATAAGAATCGTAAGCCTCTTTGGTATGCAATTATGAAATTCTTTGTCTGTTGGATAAAACCATAGAAACCTAATATAGGAAAAACTTCTTGCCTAACTCATTTCACTTTGCCACCAAGTGACTCATCACTTCACCAGTGAAGCATGTTCCTCACGTCTCTGAGCGAAAAAAACAAAGCAGTGAGCCTCAGCTTCTCCTCTTGTATCTGTGTGTGTGTGTGTGTGTGTGTGTGTGTGTGTGTGTGTGTGTGTGTGTGTGTGTGTGTGTGTGAGGACATGACGTTATGCAGGTGTTTCCTCTACGCCATCACCAGCAGCAAAACAATACTTGAGTCTGACCATCTGCATCACACACATGTGCCTGTGTTTGTGTTCATGGCGTGTGTGTGTTTTTTTTGTTATTCTTGTCCATAAGTAACCAAGTGTAGATGGTGTGATGTCACGTGTCCAGTTACAAAAGAGTTTCATAAGCGAAAGGCTTCTTAGATTTCTGAAACATCAACAGTAAACATCAGGCGAAGGTTTCAGAATCAAAGAACAATTTTTGTCAACATTCAGCTCAGTTATTGACAATCAGATATTAAAAGATGTCCCTTCTCTCTCATATCCTCACACATCTATCTAGTTCTATTTGTGTTGTTGTGGTATTTCTAGTTGTAATGCCCTGGCCCAATGGGGGGTCACAATCACAATCAGGAAATATGGATTTCTCCTTCCTCCTGCGGAGGAGGAGGAGCGGTGGTGCTCGGGGCAGCCGTCTACTCAGCAAGCTTTAATCTCCCATCTGGATGTAATTTACTGTGGTTTACACAGGGAGAACAGCGTTTACTGTAATAGAGACCACAATTACCACCGGTCAGTCTTATCTCAAGACCTGTGTCGTGTGTGTGTGTGTGTATGTTTGCGGACGGGGTGCATGGTTTATTCAGTGGTTGTGTGTGCGTTTGTGTGTGTGTGTCTTTAGGGGGACATTTGTGCATGCATTAATGGACTTACACTGAGGAAATGGTGTTTATCTAAATCAACATTTATGGACCTTTACCTCTCCCCTGTCACTTGACCCTATTTTAAGTTAGAAAAAAAAACAAAAGCAAAAAAAAACATGATTGCTTGTAATCTCACTGCACTCACACTCACTGCAGAGGACAAAAAAAATACTGTTAAGGATATAATTACCTTTGTCTTAAACGAGTCGTAGAGGGAGTCTTAGAGGAATTGTTTAACATTTTGGGAAATGTGCTTATTCGCTTTCTTGCTGTGAGGTAGATGTGAAGGTCGATACTACTCTCATATTTGTGCATTAAACAAGCTTAGCATGTGCTTCCTTAAAGACTCTAAATGAGGGGAGAGGAGTCTGTAATGCGTATAAAAACTGAAATGTAAAATCAACAAGTTTTCATTTTACAGGGGCTGCTACCAACCAAGAAATAGTACAACACATAAACCCTCTGTAAAACCATAACATGTGATTATTACACTTTTGTTCAGATTAAACAAACCACATATAACATGTCAGTGAGGTGTTGGTTTTTATGGCCTTTATGCTAAGCTAAGCACACAGCCTGCTGGCAGAGCTTTCTATTTAACAAACGGATTTGTCTACAGAGTAGGGTATCTAACTTTTCCTCCAACTCTCTGCAGGAAAGCTAATGAATGCATTTCCCAAAATGTCAAACTATTTTACTGTTAAGCTACTGGACTTACTTCAAAATCATGCAGTAACACATTTGTTAATTTATGCTACTTTCTGGGCTCTCAATCTGTAGGATGCTCAGAAGAAAAGTGGGTGTTTTCTAATCTGTGGAATAACTCTGCATTTCAAAGGCTCCATTCACCCAGATAACTTGAGAATTTCCAACATGCTCTGTTGAAGTTCGTTGGTGTTTTGGAAGTGCTGTATGATCACAAGCCCTGGCCTGACCACCCTAAAGACCCAGCTGGATACTGTCAGACCTGTAATAGCACCGCTGTCATTGTAGCTTCACCCACCGCGTGTATACAAAACAGAACCTGGCTGTAGATAGATGCAGGGACCTGCAGGCCCCGTGAGAGGCCTGAGAATTAATGTCGCAGTCATGGTGTTGATGATGTGGAATCTGGCTCTCGATAAAGGATGGATGAGGAAGATCAGTGAGGCAGGGAAGTTGCTCTGTTTCTCACTTGTCTAGCTGTCTCTGTGTTTGTATTCACTTGTTCTGCTTTACTGCTCTCTGTCCTGTGTGGTCTCCTGTGCAGATTCAAGCTGCAGTCAGACCAAAATCAGGACACAGTCCCCCCCTGGCCTACATGTTTTCAGTGAGCTGGAGATACAGGTGCTGTAGTGGTCTGGATTATGGCTGGGAAGTCTGCCAGCTTTGGTTTTTAAATGTTGTTAAACGTACCCTGCATCTCCCAAATCACCAAACTCTGTTCAAGAGCACACTTAGCTGACAGATCACCAAACCACAAGACAGCATCTCATCTGTAGTCTGTTTATCTACACCGTCACCCTTACCCAATAAGTTAAGTTTGAAATTGGATCCGTTTGGAAACCAATGTAAATAGTTGCATTATGCCAAATCTAGCTGGAGTCATTATTTGCCAGAGTCAAGAGGAATTGAAGAGGGGTTTTTCAAAAACTCCACCACCCCCAAGCACATAGCACTCCTGGTTATCTGTTATTTATTTCACATTTTTTGTCACTAGTGATTCTTAGGAAAGTTCTTTCATGATTCAGTGGTCAGTTTACTCAGCTTGAAAGGGATCAGTGTTCATGCTGTTGTAGTTTGTCAAAAATTATCGCTATGACTAGAAATCTGTAATCTGACTGTAGTAACATCAGTTTACACCTTTTACTCCTACTGGATAACATTTATGTGCTTAAGGTAGGCTAAGACGGATAATCTGATGTTCATGATTTTTTTTTTTTTTCTCATCTAATAAGGATTTGAAACTGAAATCCCTCTCCTGGTCAAACTACACCAAATATGGGGACGTTGTCGTGAAATGATGCTTGTTTGTGTCGTCATTGCCTGTTGGAGAGTATGAAATTACATCTTTATGTTATTCCACATTGACTGTGGATATATAGTATGTTAAACTTGTAAAGCCTTTCTCATCTTTTTGACCAGTCAAAGCAGTTTAGCATTACAGTCAGCCATTCACGCGCCATTCATACGCTGATGGCAGGCACTGCCATGCCAGGTGCCAACTTGCTCGTCTGGGAGGAACTAAAGCATGAGCACACTTGCACTCTGAAACACAGCAGGATTTCGATATGTTGCACAAGGATACTTCCTCAAATATCTTTGGTTTCAAATTACTTGAAAATGTGGCTCACCCTGATTGTCATTGTGTTGCAACCCAAAGAAGAATATAAACGTAAATAAGAAATAAGAATATAAACGTCATGAGAAGTTGTCCTATCTATTTAGGATTAACTGGAAAAGCAACCTATCTGACTTGATTTTCATAACTTTCAAAAGTCTCCATTTCTCCTTAAGAAAAACACTGTGGAATAAACTGGCTGGTGTCCAGATCTCTTTGGCTATTAGCCATAGTACCTGCTGTTGAATTGCCTGCCACCCCCTCCCCAGCTTGACCCTCAAAGATGAAAAATCTTTTATGACCATTATGCTGGGTCCCCATCATGTTTTGTTTTTGCTCCCTACGCATGCTGCCCTTCCTCTGACAGATGGAGTTAAGCAAGGAGGTTAAAGATGACGCAGTTCAGCTGTGTGGGAGTGGAGAGTAATGAGGCCCGGAGCCTCTGTGGCCTGACAGCGGGAGCCCAGGGACACAACAGGTCCTCTGATCTGACCCAGAGGACAGAGCCGACTCTCAGCCAGCAACTTACAGGCTTTCACCAGAGACTTCAGAAACATAGACTTGTCTTTAAAGCGCTTTGCAATCAAGCATGTCGACGCCTGATTGCTACAGTTAGAGCTGTAACAGCGAAAGATGTTTTAATTTAACCCCTGTTGCTCGAACTAACTGCCCCTCACTCTGCAAAACATTCTGGTCACAGTCATGAGATACACTGGGCTGTGCTCTCTGAGAAACATATGTCAAGAGCTGAAAAAAAAAACGTATACAACTATGGGACATCGACCAGAATGGGCTGGGTCGCGTGACCCTGATTTCATATCCATCATGTTAATTATCCAGTGAGAATAGAGTCTCCACAGACATAAGGTTAGTACTGAAAAGATTCGCCAATTGATCAAGGCAATCCAATTTTCAAATGTATTCAAGTATAAGTGGCACTTGTTAAAGCTTTTTTATGCTATAGTGATCAGAGTATTGAGCAAATTTAACATGCCACTTTTTCATTTTTACGAGTGGAACTATACTACACAGTTAATTCAAAAAGTAACCCATAGAATTTTTATTTTATAATGAAATTAAGTGTTGGTTGCTGGCCAGTGATTCTGCAGCCGATGATTGATTTAGATCAGTGAAACATCTGTGAGCTGCCCACTTTTTAGCGTATCACTCATCCATTTCTTCCTCACTCTAGCATCCATTTCTTTTCAATGTAAAGCCAAATAAGTTGTAATAAAATCAGCCTCTAGCTGCAGTTTATCAGTTATATGTTTTCATTTCCCTCCCTAGCTGCTTTGTAGGCTGTTTTCTTGTGTATGTCCCAGTCCTTGATGTTTAATCTACCATCAACAGCAATATATTTTGCATTTGATTGTGCAGGGAATCAAGCATGCATAACTCAGCAGAGTGAAAATGTTTTTCTTTTTGTGTGATGGTTAAAATGGATGTTTTTTTCTTCTTGTTTTTTATTAGCATTGGAATGTAGCTTTTTAAATGATTTCACAGCACTTTTTGTATTTTCCAAAACCCAGATGTTGCACGTAGCCTACATTGCAGATGACACAGAGTAAAGGTACTCCATCATTAGCTAAGAGTAGAAGAATTTATAGTCAAGTCAAGTCAAGTCAGGCTTATTTGCTTAGCCCTTAATCATAGTTAGTCTCAAAGGTCTTAACACCCACATCATGAAAACAATAAATGAAAATGACACAGACACTGACTGAAGACAAGTTAAAAATTCCCTGAAAAAGGTCGGAAGGGAATTAAGTGAAAGAAAACTTGAGAAGATTACTTAGATTTCTAGCTTCTGGGATTTATTAGACAAGTTTATACACATTTACTGATATGAAGTGGTTCTCCCTTTCCAGCAGAGCTGAATTACCTCTCAGTCACCATTAATCACTCAGTAATACTGCAAGTGCAAAGGGGGGAGAGAAATGGCTACGTGAGGAACTTCATGCAGCCTTTCATAATCTGGCAACTTCTTGTGGGCAGCTCACTCATCTGTTCTCAAACACAGAAGGTGCCAAAGATGCTTCCCCGCCATGTCAGGGCTTAACCCATAACCGAGGTCAGAAAATCCTCCCCACCTCACCACAATCTGAAAGGCAGCTGAGACCAGAGCCAAAAAAGCCCTTGTGATGTGGAGCAGCCTAGTGAACACCCATAGACAAGAAGAGACAGCAGATCATATGCCAATTAACACTGGAAAAGGATTTGTTTTATCTGCAAGAGAGGATAAAAAAAAGATGATCAATGCCCCAGAGAGTGGGAGTGACTTTTAACAATAACTTAAACTGAACTGTGACTTTCCCATGCTGCGCATGAAGCAGATTCTGCAAGTGGAGCTCATATCCTGTGGTGCTGATGTAACGCCGGCACAGCTCAATGAACGCCACTCTATAGAACAACTCTTCTGTCAGAGGAGCAGCTGTACATTTTGGCCAGATGACCAGCCACTTTGGGACAAAGAGGGAGATGCCTGAACAGATCCCCCTAGCACAGGGAGGACCAAACCTAAATGGTTGACTGGAAGCTCTTGTGTATCTATTGATATGAAGTCTGTCATACAGTTCGTTCTGTTGCAGAGAAGACCGATCTGTCCCAAATACACAGACATGCCACTTATGTCAGTGACAGTTTTACAGGAACCTCTGAAATGTTTATGTGAGTGTGAATGCATCATCATCATCAAAGCAGGACATTCCTCTTTAATCACATTGTTTGGGAAAAAACGACTGAGTGTAGCACTGCGCTGACAGATGCTATCCTCACCGACAAAACAAGAAATTTGGCTCTTAACAGGAAGTAGATGCATTTTAGCAACAGACAGATGGTGTTAAAGCAACAGTCCTTATTGTCGTCATTTGGGAAAGTTCTGTTAGCTATTACATAACTTATGTTCCAACACTTTCACTCAGTCTCACTTCGAGTGCTACAGTATGAATGGAATCAGGTGTGTGTGTCCCACTAAAACTGCAATGTAACACCCGTGATGAGGAGAGATTGCAGAAGCAGGTTGTCTGCCGCCGGTCCAGCTCTTCTGCTGGAGGGTATTTTATCAAACGTAGATTTCCCTTCCTGAAATGGAGTCAACTAGAGGTTTTGTGTTTTCCCAGGCGAATGAGAAATGCATTCTGTTTATCATGGGAGTATGGGAAAAATCAAGACGGAGGGGAAAACCATCAATGGGAAAATAAATAGAGAGCTGAATCTTACACCACAGGAAACAGGTTTTGAACCTAAACAGTTGGGCACACAGAGGAACGTGATCTATATGAGAGACTGGATGTGCTGCTTGTCAGACAGACTTTTCCACTGCAGGGTAACAAAAAAAGGTGTGTGATCGTCTGCTGTATTTCACTGTAGTTCCAGACATCACCACTAGAGGACAAAGATACTTACATTTCTGATTTTGGACTAAAACTGCAGGCTGATGCCGCCCTTATGTGCAGGATATTTTGTCTGTAATACACGTTCAAGTTTGAAATGCATGTATTAAGGTACTAGGAGGTGTAAAATGCGAAAGTGTCCTTACACCTTTAAATGTTTGCCATTATCTTTGTTCTGCTCTCAGCCGTTTAATTTGGATGCCCATCCAAAAAGATTAAGGGTTTTACATTATAATATGTAGTCACAGCGTTCCTGCGTGAAGGATCAAAACTGGTAATTTAGATAATGACTTTTTTTCTGTTTCAGAGCCTACCCTTGTCAAGCATAAACAACACAACTCAAGGTAAGAAGTTCAGTCTGTTTTATGTCTTAAATCTTCTGTGAGTGTTGGGGATGTTTCTTTTAAAACAATGCTTTACAGCAAGCAAATCAACAACAACAGTTACTCAGAAAAAGTGCTTCCAACTATTTTGTCAAACCAAAATTGTGTTGTTTGTAGATTAAACTAAAGTCTGATGCAACCCAAATGAATGTATGCCAGATCTGGTGAGATACCTTTGAACAGGAGATTAATCTATATTGTGTTTGTCACGCATCGTCAACTTCTTGAATCTTGCATGTAAGTTCAATGAATTTGAACTGAATCAAGAGAATAGCAGGATATGTCTGGGCTAGCAATGATTACTCAACTTCTCGCTTTCTTCCATCATATCTTTTTGCTCCCTCACATCACTGTAAATGAATACCGCTAAAGATTAAATGATTTGAATGCTCAGCCATAGGATTAGAGGACATATAGCAGAAAAGGCCAGATAAGCAGCAGCCATACAGTCATCTCAAGGAGCTGTAACCAGTGAATTGGCCCTTTGTGCTTTATAACATTATAGTTGTTGGCCTCGTCTCCCTACCGTAGATGCTTCCTCCGAGCCCGTCTGCTTTTATAAACAGCTGTTGTGGTGTCAGGCTCCATTCGGTGACCTCAGGGGTCACTGCAGTCCCAGAGGTGCCTGCGGGGCAGCTCAGCTCCACCTCCAGCCGGGTTCTGTTCATGGCCATGTTTCCAATGTTTGTTTTCTCTTCCTTCTCTGTTTGTTCGGCCATAGTCGTCCCTGTTCCTCCCCCACAGACTGTGCAACTGGGACACTTTCACACATATACTCCCACAGGAAAGCGTACTGTACATTAAACAAACATTTTTACTTCAAATTGAAAACAGGATACACACTGGCGTACCGCAAGTGGTTTTATGTTTCTGTGCAATGTCACTGTATAAGGTTGCCACAGTTGGATTATTGAGGTAATGCTGATACTGTTTATATAAAAGTATCATTAACAGTGCAGTTTTTTTTCCAAGTAGCATAGTTTTTTGGCAATTCTGTTTAAGCTTCATAGACACAAACTCAACAAGTCTGCACTGTGAAAGTAAGCCAGGCAGACGAGAGCTCTTAAACAAACATACACCTACATTATTAATCCTACTTTTTATCCACAGTGTTGATGTTCCAAGAGGTGTGGGGCCGCAGCTTCTGTCGGACCATTGAGAAGCTGGTGGAGGTGGTTCAGGAGTACCCTACAGAGGTGGAGCACATCTACAGCCCCTCCTGTGTGCCTCTGGTCCGGTGTGCTGGCTGCTGTGGGGACGAAAACCTGGAGTGCCACCCCACCCACACCACAAACGTCACCATGCAGGTAAGACAAGGGCATTGTGCAATTTAAAATATATATATATATTTTTTTTAATTTGTGTTTTCCATTGCTGCATTTACTGTAATTGCTTCTATTGACAATCTTAACTATTTTTTGAATCCCTCAGCTGTTGAAAATCAGGCCCTCAGAGCCGGGTCAAGAATATGTTGAGATGACGTTTGTGGAGCATCAGACATGTGAATGTAGGTAAGAAAACAAACCATAATTTGTGACATGAAGCATTCATAAGTATGCAATTATCAACCCTGTCTCCTAGAAATTATGTTTATACACTACTATATAACAACAGCAAAGTTCCATTTTATCAAGATTTCTAATAAAAATATCTGCCAAGTTATAAAATGTTCACAATAAGGTCACTGACAACATATTTCATTTCACAATAACTCCAAACATTTACTTTATAAGCATTTAACCAAAACCACTATATTTTCCTAGCTTCACAACAAATGCTTTTGTTGTCCAAACCTAACCACATGACAGATGGGAAACTCAGTCTCTGGGTTCACTATCCCCACCACAACCTCCATATGACCTCAATAGAAATGTAGCACTTCTCTCACAAGAAACAAAAATGCAAGTGAATCTTATCCAGCAGTTATGTTTTCCTAAAAATAGTTTTGGAAAAATAAAATGGTAGTATATAAATGTCATTTTCTAAGAGACAAGGTTGGCAAATACCTACAATGACTATTAAATATCTTCTTGGATCTCCTTTCTAATTCACTGAAACATCTGCTCCTCAGACTCAGGAAACCTATTATGAAGATTGAAAGGTAAGAACATGAATATTGTTATAAGATAATATCAGTTTTGTTGAAAAGAATAACAATTTTTCATATCAGAGAATGGAGGCTATTTCGTAATTTTGTTCCTCTTGTAGGAAAAGGCAAAGAGGAAGAGGAAGGAAGAGAAAAGAGCGACAAAAAACGAAAGACTGTGACAGGTGACGACGCTCTCTTTGGAGAAGGATTTCATTTACCCTTCAACTGTCCATTAAGAGCATTAAAGATGCATTATTCTTTCTTGTGTTTGTCAGGTGCCAGAACCCTCGCAGGTAACTGCAGCGGCGACCCAACCCGCTGTTGCAGTGTGTCTCACTATTTATTTCCAACCCAGTGACGGCATCGAGTCTCCTCTGCTCATCTATCAATACTGTGGCTGCAGTCAGAGACTCAAGCAGCTGGGTTGTTTTGCTGACATGCCCTCGTGCTGATGGGCAGAGCGTTTGTAATGACCAACTTCAGAAGGAAGTGTGTTTTGATTGAAACACTGCTGTTACACACCTGACACAATGGACATGCCTGGGAGCCAGTGCAATGTTGAACCGAATAGACGATGCCTTCTCTCTTTATACTAATTATTACTGTACCAGTTATTGTGATTTGGTCGTTTCTTTTGGTATTTAAAGGTGGTTACACTTGTTTAAAATCTATATTTATTGATACAGCTGAATATATTTGGACCAGCAATCTTTTAAAAGTTTGTCATCCTTTGTTAAAACATTATCCTATAAGCCCTGCCAGCATATGTTGGATGGAGTGAGCAAATTCCTTATACATGCAATAATGAAATGTCTCCCTCTAGTGTTTCTGGAAAAACTGTTTGTGGAAACAGTGTTTAAAAACTGCACTGTACCAAAGTACGTTTTTCTAGATCAACTATACAGTCGAGATTAAACACAGGACAGTGTTATCACAATCAATTCCATCATCAGCTTATATTATTATTTCTGAATTATTATTTATGAAAGAAACAATTCCAACCAACTCTTGCTCCGTATGATTCCTCTGCCTCCGCAGTGGCACATGACCAGACATGAGTTTGAAGTGTTTTACTGTCAGTTCAGACCTAAATGAAGACAATATTTATCAGAAGAGTATATCAACAGATGATACAGACGTGTTAATAAATCGCGATGTTATATAAAACTGTCAAAAACGTTAACTGTTCTAATCCACCTCTCTTTGTGTGTTGTTTTGGAGGTTTGGATTCAAAGTTAATTGCATTTGTTTTATGAATGAACAAAACTTTTGCTATATGGAATCTAACCATTGCTGAATCAATTTTTAAAAGGCAACAGATCGAGATAATCGAGCCTGCAGGGAGCAGTGTTCCCATATTACAGTCACATCTTTTTATTTCAAATCACACCAGGAAGTGTGCATCAGGCTGCAGAGTGGACGTGGCAAGCTGAGTAGGAACGGACAGATCAATACTACAGTAATCAATACACTTAATACACCACAGGTGTCTTCCTTTGTCTGTTTTTGGAAACACTGCAGTAAGGAAGGGATCATTTGAAGTAATTATGTAAAATTATGTCCTTTTGTATTTTATTTTCATGTACTACACAAAGAAAACTCTATGAAAATGTAAAAGTAAAATTTCTAATGTGTTAGTATTTTTATTTCATTTAAATATTTATTTTGTAATTAAATTGTTATGGCTGTCAGCTTGTCTTGTGTGATTTCTTTTATTAGCTACAAATCATGCTAATGACCTGGGTCATAACAGTAATTATGATTTTAAAGTTCTCACACTTATAATATAATATAATATACAGCCACATTTCACAGTGTAATTTCCCTTTTTGGTGTTATTTCATCATATGAATCAGAACATATGAAATACTGCAGTGAGTGGGTGAAGGCTGAAGATGATCAAAGCAAGTATCACTGTGGTTTCATTATTCCTGGGAGGAATGTCATTGTGGATAACTGAAATGTTCTTATTGACGAGGAAGAACTGGATTACAGACATCTGCAATATATATCCAGCCTAGTAATTTAATGTTATGCTGCCATAACAGCCTTAATGATGCAATAGAAGCTACGAGTCTGTAGGTAAAATAATTCCTGGACAGGATTCATCACTGATTTACAATGAACAAACACAATATTACACCCACAACTGTTAGTGATACATGTAAATGTAAATGTAAATACACAATTAGAAACAAAAATGTGACGATACGCTGTGTGGATCACACATAGATGGTGTTTTGACATCTGTAGTGACTGATTAAAGCAGAAAATGTCAGATCAAGGAGTACACATTGCATCTGTCACAGGCATTAATGGCATTGTGGGTTGTTGTTATTTAAGGAGAAGACTCCCTGACAGTCACAGTGATCTTAAGGGATGAAATCTGCTGTGATCAAATCAACCTGCCACTCATTTTCTAGCTCCCTCTCTATTATTATGATCTCTATAAATGGTCTGTTTATCTCGACAAATCTTCCTTTTTTAGTGTCCTCGAGATAACGAGATAAATCACTATCGGAGAATAAAGATTAAATTTATGGAGGCCACGAAATCTTTTACTCGTAATCTCAGGATAACCAACTTTGTTTTGTTAGATTATTAACTCGTTATCTGCAGGTAATTGCATTAAAATAATATTTGGATGCTCGGCCTGTGTAGTCGTCTGTGAGTCCAGAAGATGGCAGTAATGTGACACCACCGACGTCAGCTGCTTAACGGCAGCCTCAAATAATGAAAGAAGAAGAAGAGGAGGCGGAAGCTGGATCACATTCAAGTGCAACTGTAGGAAAACAACATTGGATGATACTTTAAACGGACATTTGTTTTCATTCAAAGGGCGCATTGGTAAGGTTTACAAAAATAATACTAATCAGTTTAATAGTAGCTATCACCATTAGCTGAATAGTCAGTCGATAGTCCCGTGATGAGCTGGATGTCGTCATGAGCTAACATTAGCTAGCCGAGCTCACGGCGCAGGGGCAGGGCAGTAAACAGACCGCCGTGGATACACAACACAGCTAGCGTTAATGTTGTAATAAACACACTGAAATCATATCTGACTGTGTAGCAATTTAGTTGTCTAAACTAAAGTTGACCAGTGTAAAGTTATGGCGATTATACTGGGTTAACTGTCGTTTACAGTTAGCTTGTTTTGATAATTGCTCTTTTCTAAGCAACGTGACGTTACCATATTTGAGCAATGTCGGGAAATGGTAAAAACAAAAAAATCATCTTTTACAGCATCTCTTAGTAATCAGACAGGCTGTGGGAGACGCAGGGGCCTCAAACGTCAACCTCAGTTCAATAAATTGACACAACTGTTATGATTAATGTGATATTATGTTAATGTCCTGTACAAAACGCAGTGGGCATAAATTAGGTCGACAAAATGTTAGAAACACATTTCAACATAATGTTAGTACCATAGCAGTACAACGCACAGGGTTAAAACGGTGTTTTACAGCTCAGACAACACAGCAACAATGTGACTGAATATGTTAAAGAGGGAAGTATTTGTATCAGAGCTGTTGGATTGCATTACATTACATGATGCAGATGTGTGTGAGTGGCACACAGTGTAGAGAAGGCTGATCAGGGGGGTGGCACTGAGTCTGACCCATAGCCTCAGGTTACATGTTGATAATTGATGTATGTGCATAAACAAAGTAGTAATTCATTCAGTGAAATGTTCTCTGTGACCAGATCAAAATAGACTAATACAGTGTAAACAATGCTAAAGCAACTTTATGCTTACAAGTTGACTCTTCAGGTCTCCAGTTGAAGTCTGTACTGTGTGCTAACCAATCTCTAGTCTTTTCCTCTGCCTTTTACAGACCTTGAACTCATGGCTAAAGCATATTGATTCTCTCAGAGCCTTGCAAGGCTTTGTTCATGTCAAATTCAGGCTGCTAGTTACCTCTCTGCTCTTAACTCTCATTTTTTCCAGAAGGGGCAACCATGAACAGTTTCAGTAAACCAAACAGACACAGGACACCACTATTCACCAGGGCAACACACCTTGGAGCCTCGAAGCCTGACCTGGAGAGAGATTCAGGCTTCTCAGGTTTGATTCAGTTACATTGTTCTATAGTTACAGTGTTTTTAAGTTTTGTGTTTAGCCCTATGTATGTTTATGTTGATACAGTGGTGTGTGGCATATGTTATGACCAGGATATACCTGTGTATAATTAGAATTAATTTGATCGGAAAGACATGACTATCGAATCATAAAACCCTCATAAATTGTAGAAATGTAGGTCACATTTTCTATGTAGGCTATGTAATTGGGTCAATTTTTCTTATTAGTTTTATTTACACTGTGAAGGCTGACCTGGATTTGGTTTTGGCCCTGTTCATCAGGTTGATGGTATCCTTTCCCAGACACTCTGGAGATGCTTATCTACATCTGTCACTGTTTTTGTACTACTAATGTTCTGATTCTGGTACACAATAGAGAGTTAAAGGCGTGGCTTTTAAACATGGTGAGACCCATATGCTTGTATTCTCTTCTTCAGATGCCAGCTCGGAGTACCTCAGTACAGTTGATCTGACTGACTCTGAAGAGGCAGGAAGGAGTGGGTTGATAATCGGCCAGGACCAGCCTGGTCCCCAGGTGGCTGTGATGGGAGGCTCATACACTGGACTATCTCCAATGATCATTATGAATAACTTTGTTGTAAAGCAGGTAAAATACTGCAGTGTGTGTCTGCTACTGTCTTGCACTGTTTATTTTCTCTTGTAGAGTTTTAACTGCCTCGCTACCTTTTAGCTTTTTAACTTTTAACCCTGACTTTAAGTAAGTGTTTTACTTTGCTCATAGACTAGCTGTTAAGTCTGATTTTTTTTTTTTTTTTTTTGCTCTAAAATGTTATTGAAACAAGGGAAAGCAGTTGCTAATGTGAAGAGTTGCATCATTGCATCACTTTTTTGTTTCACTAATCCCCGCCTTGATTGTCAATGAAGGGTGAAATTACCTTCAGATGAGAGAGTTTAACTCTTTTCTCTATGGATAATACTTATATTGTTTTGTTTGTTCAGTTTGTATTTGTTTTGTGTATTTAGTACTTTAGTACTGTTTTATATTGTGGAATTAAAGGATTGTTTTTTTTTCCTCCAGCCATCCCAGATGGCTCCAGCAGAAAAACAGTGGGGCTTTCATTCACCCTTGGAAGTGATGCCCCAGTCCCAGGTGGTTCTCCTTCAGCCCATGGTATCAAATGGCAGCAGCAGCAGCAGCAGCAGCAGCAGCTTTTCAAAGACTGGTTCAGAAAATATCCGACAATCAAAAGGCTACATGCCCATCCTCAAGTCATATCCCAGAATCGCCCCACAGCCTGTGGACGAGCCCACTAAGAGGGTGGGGTCCTCCAGGGTGAGGGTGAGTTCAACGTCAGGATATGACCAGCGACAGAGGAGGCACCGCCACAGCCACAGCCACAGCCACAGGCTCTACAGCTCCCCCAGCCCACAGCCAGCTCTGCAGACTACAGTGAAACCCATTTCCAACTTTGAAGCAGTGGCCAACCAATCACAGGCACCTGAGGGTGACAAGTCTCTCCCCCCACTGGCAGAGATCAGCTCTTTGCCCCACTACACGAATGAATTCAGGACAGAGATTGACGACATCAGTGCACATGCTGACCAATACCAGGATGCCTTCTCAACACACGATAACAAACTGAAACGTTTCAGCAATACTTACAACATTCTCAACAAATCTGGCTTGCTGGGGATCACCATGCGCACAAAGCAGCTGATCAAGGAGAATAAGCGCACCCAAGGCGAGCTGCAGCAGCTTCAGGAGCAGACGGCTCTGCTGCTGGAGGCTCTCAGCAGCGGAGACCCGCAGCTCTGGACTAAACTTCAGCTCTCACTGCAGCACACAGACAAGGAGCAATGGGGAGCTAAAGCTCAGAGAGCCCCATTGTAATATTTTGATGGACGTGGCCAGCAGTTCTTAATGAGAGGTTCACATGATGGTTTATTGAATGTGAAACCATATATCTCAAATCTTAACAATAAAATCTTTCATCATGTGACATAGTCAGTACAACATCGGGCATCATAATTAAACAAGCTCTAACTATAGTGTATATAGTTTCTATATACTTTAGCACTTTTGTCAGGAAGTTGTAAGTACAAACCATCTTAAATTTGTGTAGAGCCAAAAACATTCAGAACTGCTGGCCCAATATCAAGCTGAAGCACACCTACTAATACCAAGTGGAAGTTGAGGAGCATGCTTACATTTCAAACCCTTGCCTATAATGAATATTCCTGCCTCTCCTGCTTCAAAATGACAACTATGACATGCTATGGCTGTGATGCCAAATCACTAATTGCATAAAACGCATGCCTTACAGCACATGTGAGGAAACATGGGGTCAATTCCTCATACATGCCTTGAATGTGATAACTGTAGAGAAAATCTAAAAATATTTTTACTTTTCAATTTCCTCTTTACTGAGAAGCATTTTGAATCAGTAGGGCAATGTCTTGTCCATCGTTTAGTTTCCTTTGCTTTTAAATTGGAGGGTAACTGTAACTGAGTGAGCAGATTCCTCCTTCATGAGGAATTGATATACTAACAACTGTCAACAACAACAGCAGTTGGATAACATGCAGTGAGAGTTAAGAGGGCTGGCAGAACCATAACTTAGGTTTTTTTTTTTATGTTTCTATCTGAAGAAGCTGGGTGAATAAAAAAACAAAGCACATTGTGACGAGTGACGAGGTGAAGCAAGCTCTTTTTTTTTTTCCAAAACATACCTTTAAGAACTACGAAGGAATTGTGAAAAGCTTAAACTGTAGCAAGTGAAGTTTTGTAGCCATATGTTTAACTTACTTTGCACATACTTTCTATATGTTGCTGCCATGTTCATTCCTGCTACTTAAGCTTAGTGTGATGTTAGTATTAATTGAAACGTTAAGGCAAACACGGCTAAATTGTTTGTTTTGGTTTGATATTACAGACTCTTGCACTTTAGTTCTGAGATTACTGACGACATCTGTAGACAAAAAGAGCATTCTGTCTCGATAAAACGATGTGAATATAAATGTTTATCTGGATGCCTGTGCCTTTTTGAACATGCCCATGTTGGTACTTCATATCGATGCTTGGGCAGCTTAGCTTTGTGAGCTTCATGTGAAGGAAAATTGAATGTACCTAAAGGTCTCCAAAGAATTAATATTCTTCTATGAAACAAAACAAATCATGCCCTGTCAAGGCAATACAGGTGGAGTCGCTGGAGAACGAATAGCATGAAGACAGGTCAAGTCATAAATGGATCCATTTTAAAGTCAAGGTTATATGTTGTATTATTTATTGTAGCAACAATACACTACTGTTGCATTATTTTCTAATCATGAGTAGTTGTAAAACTAAGAAATAAGTCAGTCTTGGTTTTAAAAGGTTAAAAAGGATTACTCTCCAGAGATGTTTTTTTTTTCCTGTGAAATGTTGTGAAATGCGCTTTTCTGTATCAGTTCTTTAGCACAAGTTACTTTGGATTATAATGAACTGTCATAAAACTCTGTTTGAAGATCATTTCCTCTCAGTCATTTATTTCACTTTCCAAAACACAAGGAATGGCTGCTTGTTGTGATTTGAATACTTTTATTGGTATACCAGGAATAGACAAAATAGCTCTAAAAAGTATATTTATTGAAATCCAAAACATCTTTGACATGATGCTGAATATGTCAGTGGCTGAAGCCACAGCATAACAGTGAAAAGTCCTTACTATTATTATACAGAGGGTCCCATCATTAGCAGTGTAGTCATTACCTCCTCTTTGGGGTTATCTGTAAGCATGTGGGACATGAATTTATGGCACATTGTGAATAATACCCTTCATCTTCACATTTCCCCCACCCATACCTATAAAGGAGCCTAGTACTGCCCCTACAGACTGAGTCACATTCATTTGGGTAGAAAACATCAGGCTCGGCATGTAACAGTTAATTGTGAGCACAATGTTGTCAAGCCTGGCAGTTTACGCTGTAGACAGACACTGTTGTTTCCTTGTCTGCTAGCCCTTAACGACAAAGTAAATTATTGTTGCAAAAACTACCTTAAGTTTCCTGAAAGTCACACTGTAGCATCCTACAAGGAAGTGTGGAACAGCAACACACTTGACTGGTAATCTCAGAGCACTGCATGGTGCAGGCGTTCAGATCTACAGCATAATATAAAAATGCAAAGCCTTGAATGCATGCACTTATGCAAAGTCTAATTTGATGCAAGCACGCAGCAGTGCTGGATGTCCCAAACGACCAACTTATTAGTCTTAATATTGCCTTTTGAAAAGCTACTTATTCAAAGAATACACTTAAACTATGCACTTATTCAAAAGTTTCACACTGATATATGGCTCCTGTCCTTATTAAAGGAATGTGTGCTAACAGCTAACTATTTCATGGACTACTTTAAAGGCCTTAAAGCATCCATTTAGTACTTAAAATCAATCACCACATGCATCCCAAGAATTTTCTACACCTTGTGCTGCTTGTGTGACCTATTGGGAGCTTTTAATGTGGCACGTGGCTATCGCTCAGTCTTGTTTATGTGCATCTGTGTCCTCAGAGCACGTCTCCACTGTCTGCACAGGCAGGATAAGGCCAAGTATCCAGCGGGTACCAAAAACATCCTTAAGGTTGGTTTTCCAGGGGCTGAGGTTCCCTACGAGCTGTCCCCTTTGCATCTGGCACCAGGTCTGTCCCCGCGCCACCAGCAGCACTTGCTGACAGCAGAAGCCTGCACAGACCAGGCCGATCCCCAACCACACGTAGAGCATCAGCACCAGGAACAGCTGCAAGCCTGAGATTGTTCCTGCAGGGAAGAAATGAGAGGGGAGAATGTAATTCTCAGGGGGTCAGCGTGTGTCTCAAATGATCAGCTGTAACTGCAATTATCAAATAACGCACCCATGAAGAAGTAGCCAGTGGAGAGGGGGAGAAGGGTCAGGAAAGTCAGCGGGTTCTCAAAGGAGATGTTGTACTCCACTGTTAGAAAAGCCACACCGAGAACCAGGGAGTACAAACAGGTGCATGATGTGTAGATGCAGAACATGATGAAGTAGCGCATGTTTTTGTTGCCAATGCAGTTTCCGGTGAAAAAGCAGTGGTGGTCCCTCTTGAGAATAACTTTCTTACACAGTTTGCAGAAGTGGCGACCGTTTAGGAGGTAGTGTGCATCCACTTTGTCCGAGCAGTGCGGCGAACACACCGGAACCGCAGTTTCATTGGCGCTCTCAGCAGGATATTTAATAGTCATTATGTAATTTCCCAATGCGTTAAACATCAGGAAAAGGAACACTGCCGTGTGGAGAGTTGTGGACCCTCTGAGTGATGTGTCCGGGCTCGGGAAGATTGTTGGGATGAAGAAGCCGAAGTGCAAAATGAAGGTGACTGCTGTAGCCAGGAAGAAGTACGCAGGTGCTACAGCATTGAGAAGTCTCAGCTTTAACATCCTGGTGAACATATCTGTGTGAGAGTGAAGACACAGGAGGTAGAGTGTTACTGAGACACTCTCAGAGGAGTGAATACGTAGCAGCACTTTGACACGAAATAAATGTCCATTTCAAAGGTTTTTATAAGAAAAATGAAAAGTTTACAAAATCAATTTGTCTTGTCTGAGTCAAAAACATGCTTTACATTATTAAAATTATTATTCAATACTCAAATTTTCCTGAACATGTAACAATATCACCCAAATGGCAGAATTTCCAAGATGTTATGCATATTATAATATACTACATCACAAAATACACTGTATATTCTTTTCTTATCAGACTACTTTAACAGTTCAGATGAAAATAAGCAGATAAGAGGTCAAAACACTTCTAAGAATAGGTTTTGGTTTAGTACTATTTACATGGAGCATCTCATTAGGCGAGGTAGATCACAGAGGTTGTGTGATCTCATTAAATAAAGAGAATGTAAGTCTGCTGCTGAGAAAAACTAATTTCTCTGCAAAGCAGGGTCCTGGGACTCGGAGGGGCCACTGAGAATACCAAGAATATCTCACCCTTTTCACTGTGATCTCCTAACCTGTACAGCACTGACACATGAGGAAATCACAGAGAATCAACTACAAAGAGGAAGGAAGGAAGGAAAGAAGGAAGGAGCTCCCACAGACTAAACCTCAGTCAGGGTCGTCACGCTCTTATATGAGGAGCTCCGCTGCAGGCCGATGAAGATGATAGAAAGCACATTAAGCACAATAAAGGACTGTCGCAGTTTCCTCCTCGGAAAGGTGCTGATGATGATCGTTTAATTTCCATGACGACGCGGCTGAGACGATCCTACCTGCGGGTGATGGAGAGGAGCTGTCCCTTCAGCACCACGGAGCCTCGGAGCTCAGCAGATCCACGGAGAGTGTTGGTGGGTCACATCGACGGGGTATTTTTTTGTTCATTATTGGGGTGTCTGCTGCTTTGTCTACCGCCACCTGTTGGTCTGGATGCGTCTGTTATCCAACTGTTCTGATTTATTTCCCCTAATACTAATATTAGGAAGACTAATATTACAAATACAGGATTGGATGGCCCACGTTATGTGTGAATATAGTGTTTAATGAAAATGGCTTTTTTTTTTTTTTTTAAAGGTATGGTTCTTTATATTGACCACTCACTGGATGTGCAGTGCTCTTATTTTGTACACTGCAGAAATGTGATTGTTGGCAGTGAAGGAGGAGGTATTCAGATCCTTTACTCAAGAAGAACACACTCTAAAAACACTTGTTTACAAGTAAAAGCGTCATTTAAGTAAAAGTACATATTATTAGCTGTATGAAAAGATGCTTTAAATAAATTATTTAAAGATAAATGTACCCATTGAACAAAAGACTCTCTGTGAGTGTGCAGTTAGGTATCATCTTATATTATTAGATTGTTGTAATTGTTATTTATGCGATAATGTAGCATTGTTGTAGTTGGTCGAGCTTATTTTAATTAAATGCATGGGTTCACTGTTGGGTAGTGAAAATGCATAAATGTAACATCATATTTTGTAAGCTATAAACTGTGTTGGAAAAATAGAAAATCTTAATATAAAATGTGATTACAGATTCCAAATGAAGGCAATGGAGAAAAAAATACAATAATTCCCTTTGAATTGCAGTGCAATAAAATTAAAAAGTGGTAAGTACAAGTGAATGCACTCAGTATCTTATTTTATACAGAAAAGGGAAAGAAAAAAGACTGGAAATAGCTTTATTTAATATGTCTGGGTTAATGAAAGACAGTAGAAGTTTGAAACAATACAAGGAAGACACTTTTCCAGTAGGTGGCGATGCATCCTTGATTATTTGACCTCTTAGTCTAAGTGTTGTTGCTGATTGGTGATACAGATTTATTATTTATTTATACTAAATCCACACTTTGATTACCTTGTGACAAAAATCTGAAAAATAATTTTGTCATCAAAATAAATAATTCTACTCTGTATCGCTGGTCAGATAATTGTACATGCTGTGCCAACAACCAATAGGTCCGTCCTAAAATTACATACGTGCACAGGATTACTTGACGCTCCCTTAGCAGCCGTAAAGGCAGGTGTTTAATTGTCAGACGGCCCCTGAGCAGGTGGGAGTTTCTCTGGTTTCTTGGTGTTGGAGGAGAAAAAGAAGCTCAGCAGCGTCCAAATCATCTCCAGACGCCAGCGATCAGGAAGCAATCTGAGGTGAGAGGTGTCGATTTTAAAACTCGTGCATCCGTTTGTTGATCCAAACGCGGGCTGGACGGGTTTATGTCGCTAAGGATGGCGTTTCCATCAAGTTACAGAGCTGGAGGGAGGCGGGTGTGCAGACTGTTGTGAGTGCTGCAGTAAGCGGGGGAACACACAGTCGCCAAAAAAATCGCCTGTTTTGATAGAGATCCACATTTCAACGATAGCGCCTCGATTTTTAAAATGAAGTGACATTTAAAGGTTTAGACGCTCCCTGCATCAGTGTTGTTATGGGTTGGTTAGGATGAGGATGTTGCTCCCTGTTACTCCCCAATCAGATGCATCCCTCTTCCTCAGTTCAACACCTATTGTTCCTCATGAAATCAGTTGGCTGGGAGACCTTTAATGAGCACCCTTGACAGTAATTTGGGGTTCCCATTGTGATATTAATATTAGATCAGGGATCTTTTAGGAATGCTGCCACCCTGCTGTCTTCCCTCTGCTGTAATCTGTTGTTGTTCAATCTGAACTCTGGTGGATTCACACACACACACACACACACACACACACACACACACACACACAGAACCAATTAATTGGCCAAGTAAGCAAGTAGTTTGACCTGTTGCATCCATGCTAATTCTTTTGCATATTCACTAGGATTTAAAACGCTCTAACTGACTCTGTTGCCTTCTAAAGTAGCTTTATAGAAGATCCTCCTGAGGTAAACCGAGGTCGTAGCTGTTTGTATACCACTAAGTACATTTTCCTCTGGTGGTATTGATGTTTTTGAGTATGCATTTATGAATCTTTTATTCATAGTCTTATCACTTTCAAAGCTAAGCAAAGCTCTTAATATTGACTCACAACTCCTTCCATTTGCACCTGACTATGATGAAAGGAAGTGGCCTTTAAAATGCTGCAGTCATAATGGGTTTTTGACATTTTAGTGGGTCACTGGGGCACAGCATTTGCACTGTAGTATGCTGGTGAATATGTCATGGCATATGGTGGAGTTAAAAAAAAGAGAATTTGATGGGGAGAAAGGATTTAACGTCTGTAGTGGAGAGTCATATTTAAGTACTTAAATGGATTTTAATGACGACACAGAGAGTCCTCTTGCATTACCAGTGTGTGTAGTGTGTTTGTGTGTACGCAGCGCATCACGTCTGAAGATAAATGACAGCAATTAGTGTCGCTCTCTAATTAAAGAGGAGCCCTATTGTGTTTCCAGGCGTGCATGTAGGAATTTTCCATAGATGGAGGGTAATATTTTTGAAGGCATCTTAGGATTTCAGTGAAAGTCCTTAATTACTACATGTGTGTGGCTTAAAACTCACTCTGTGCAGTTTGCCAACCCCTGCAGGTTTAAAATGTCGCTTTAAGTTATTAGCTTTTGAAAGCTGGTCACCATTGGAATCTGTTGGACAGATGGACTGACACAAATCTGACATGACCGCAGATGCTTTAAGTGAAGGAATCAACTCCAACCATTTACCTCAAACTTTTAATCAAAGAGGTGGTGAATGTTTGAACATTCCCACTTGTTCAATATCTGATGCATATCTGGTTGACAAGAGCATCTACAATGTCTTTGGGTGATAATGTCCTGCACAATATTAAGTGTATGTATTTTATCAGTTATTGAAAGTGAAAATGACACAGTTGTTTGTGGTTTGACTCATTCAGTCTGTGGCTCAAGTGTGAGATTTCTTCAATCACCAACAAAGGTCTGAGACCAAAATGTGCTGACCGTTTGCAGGGGTTTACATCCTCTCGGCGTGTGATAATCAAAAGCTTCTCAGTGGGCTACATCTTTAAAATTTGATCCAAATGCAAAAGGAAAGTGCACAGCGGGTCTCGCAAATGGTTGCAGGTCATCTTGGAGTATCACACAGCCGTTAATATTTCAGGAGCCTCTAAGATGAGATTGAAAAAACAGCTTCAGTGGTGAGATGGATAATGCGTGCTTGTACGCCGTCAAACAGCTGCTGAACAGGCGGGCAACAGAAAGTGACACGTAAACAACATCTCTGTCTGTGGGTCCACTTTATTTGGTTAGCTTGTTTCTGTCTGTGTTTGTCTCAGCACTGTGAGCAGGTGGACAGCTCCAGCTGCACTGAATGATCAAACAGTAAAAACAGTGGAGTAGGTGGAGTGGTTTTATTCTCATTGTGCAAAGCAGCAAAATCACACACTGCACAGATGGATGATGTCTACTGCACGGAGCTTTAAGCTTCAGCAGTGTCAAACATTAAACCTGTGGGAGGTTATTCTGTTGAGCTCTGGACTGTGGATAAGACCCAAAATTACTTTTCTATCTATATTTGCGTATTAGTGTCCTTTGTTGCTTGTCATCTTTTGTCCCATTTGTGATTTAGCAGTGCTAATATACATGTGAAGTTGGCAGAGTTAATCAAGTCTTTAAGTCATTAAAATCATTTGAAAATCTAGTAATACCATAAACATAGTATACCCAGTAAACCCAGCACACCCAGAGAGTTAAAAGAATAAGCTATTAAATTCTCTTGGAATACCTCATCACATCATCCACTCTGAGCACTGCAGGTAATACAGTAATGAATGAGACTTAGCTCTACACTTGAGCCCAGCCTGAGAATCTGAGAGGAACAGTTTACGCTGTTAACAGCTTGCACT
The DNA here is from genome assembly GCF_042242105.1 of Pempheris klunzingeri. NCBI lineage: Eukaryota > Metazoa > Chordata > Actinopteri > Acropomatiformes > Pempheridae > Pempheris > Pempheris klunzingeri. Next base: position 11,255,439 of record NC_092024.1, on the reverse strand, counting down.
CACTCCCCTGCCCTCTCTGGTAGTGATGATGATGTTGAGGGTGGTGGTGGTGGTGGTGATAGCGTAAGATGTGCAGCACAGGTGTGTGTGTGTGTGTGTGCGTGTGTCCGTGTGTGTGTGTGTGTGTGTGTGCAATACATCCCAGATTGCATCATAAGTGAGGTGTATCTCTGTGAGTCATCTCCCCTGGCACGTCACAGGCTGCTGGGTATGAACAAAGTGTGTCAGAAAACACTTTGGTGGAAGCCTCCTGACAGCAAATCGAACACAAACAGAATATCAGAACAAAGCAGCAGCTGATATTATGGTTAGCTGTGAAACCTCCATTTGTATTCCACCTGCCGTCTAACCACCACAGTCATGTACCATGCGCTCCGCTTTATTCTGTCTGTGTCTTTGGCGGTGTGTAGGCTCCCCGCTATTTGAGATTCCTGCTGTGAACTTTCCTGCTATTCCACAGGGGTCCATCACAGTGACACTGACACATGCAGCACTGTCACTATTGTACACAGATACTCCCCGGCAAAGGGCATGCTGCCGCAAGCTTACAATAACAACAGGAAGCAGCATTTCGTATTCACAGCCATACACAGATGTCAGACTATCTTATCCTCTTACTTGTCACACTTTTTATTCTGCACCGTAGGCTATAGTCCCGTCTGATATGCTTGCATGTCCTGTAGGTGCATCAGATGGTGTGATATGAGCAGGCCTTGTCTCCTAGTTGGCTGTGATCCGGATGCTCAGTCATCTTTAAATGACCACACCGGTGGCTTTGCATTTTAGTTACCTGTTAACAAACAAACAAATCACATATACCTGCTAGAGAAGAAACAACCAGTCAATTAATCTACAGCAGCAAATGACTGGTTTGTGTTAAATTATGTTTTTTTTAGTCTTTTAGGATAATAGATTAAATATCTCTTGGTTATGCACCGTTGGTCAGACAATAAAAGATATTGTCTGAGCAATGGTGACTAAATAGACTAAATGATTATCAGAAGTGAGAAAAATAACTGGCAGAGTCACAAATGATTAAATTTATCATTTCAGCCTTCACATTATTGCCTTGCATTTTTCTAAAGCTTATACTGTGCATTTTTAGATTGATTTCCTACCATCCAAACATCCATCCGCCATTACCATCAATTTCATTACAGTATGAACAGACTGTTGAACTGCTAAAGCATTAAACCACTGAGGCATTACCACACATTTACAATGTAGGCAGATAGTGAATGTGATGCTGCCAACTACAGGTGACTCCATAACACTCTTTTTTTGTAATTAAATGCATGTTTGACTTAATATCAGTATGCTGAGACACTTTGTATTATCATAGTTTTGTGTTTTCATTGATCGAATGTTCCTTTTTTAAATATGGCTCAGATCATTACTGACAGGGGAGATTTCTCTGAAGGAATTTGTTATGATGAGTAGTGTTTTTTGTAGATGTGGGGGTGAAAGTAATTTTGACTCACAGGCCCATTCTTAAGATGCGCTCCAGCAGGCTGTGGGTGGAAGCATCCAGAAACTGGAAGATATGCAGAGAAAACACTGATCAGGCAGGTTCTCGTTACTGAAGCCGTCATACTGATGCCAGATGGGTTCTAATGAGAAATGGCCCAGTCCACACAACAGCAGCAGGGCAGACACACAGCGCTTCCCTGGGGGCCTACTGAGCATGTGCAGCCAGACTGGAGGCAGGTGTTTGGTTTGTTTAGCACAGCCCATGTGTGCAGTCATCGCTCCAGTCATGCTACGGCTCATTCAGCCTTCAGAAAAAGGCTGGTTGGGGGTGCTGCATCAAGTGTGCGCTCTGAGCAGACACACCTTGGTGATCTGTGTGTTCTGTGATAGAGAGTGAGGTATGAAAAGAGTAAAGCCCCCACCCTCTTCCACTGAGCAGGTGGTGAGCAGATTGTGCTAAAACCTCCACCCCCTTCTTCCCCTCAGGCTGAGTCTGATGAGGGTTGCCCTTTCACACCTCTCAACACCACCCTCCAATGAAAAACCATCACAGCAGTGGTCTGTAGCTCCTGTGTAGTTGGAAATAAGATGCACTCATACATGCCCAATAAAATATAACAACAAACTACAGAGAACATACGATATGGCCATAAGTATGTGGACACTCCTGTCCACAAACTGGGGCTGACTTTCATTGTTAGGCCCCCTTAATTCCAATTTAGGGGAAATAAATCTTGATGCTACAGCACACAATGTTATTTTTAGACACTAGTGCGCTTCCATTTTGTGGCAACAGTTACTGAAAGGCCCCATGTGACAATGCCCCAGTGCACGAAGCTAGGTGCACAAAGAAATCCAGCACTGATGGGAAGACTTGTAGCCAGGTCTCATAGCCCAACATCACTGGCCAACCTCACTACAGAAGCACAGCATTGTAGCATGGAGCAAATCCCATCAGCCACGATCCAGAATCTTGCAGAAAACCCTCCCTGGAGAGTAAATGTGGCATCATGTTAACGCTCAGGGTTTTAGAAGGAGACGTTCAATAATCACATGCAGGTGTAATATTCAGCAAACTTCTTGCCGTGTAACGAATGCAACTGAATGAGAGCATTGATAACCTGAACAAGTCTCATTACAGAGCTCATGTTCATGCAAGTGCACTGTCAACTCCAGCTATGGTTATACTTGAGCTGTGCTTTGATTAAGACATTATTCACCCTCTGGATTATTGGACGGCTTACCTGAGACCTGCAGGAAATAGAAGATTTGAAATCCACTTTTGTATGTTGATGGAAGACCACAGGGGGTAAGCAAAATAATGTAAAGGCTGAGTGTCAATTTCCTGCATTTGTCAGCCATAGAGGAGGTTTTTGATGTGGGAATTTTCAAACAATGTGAGACAACCAGCAGAGCTCCAAAGAGACCGAATGATTGGTGGTGTAACTGCAGGTGCACTGCTGAGAGAAAATAGCACAATTATTTCTAATATGTCAGACGGTGCAGTCTTCAAATTTGTGACAGCGTATGCTAATGATAAACAAACTGTATCAGCAGTGAGAAGGAGAAGCAGTGGTTAAACCTGTTGAAACTAACCAACGGAGACCTGACGTGCATATACAGTGAATAGTAGATAGCTAATAATACTAATTGGCATGAAGCAACTAAGTTCAATTGCTTTAAAGCTACACTAATAACCATATTTTTATATTAACAATGGATCAAATCACTACATGTGATATCAATGGTTCTGTTTGTTGTGATAAACTCAACAGGTAATTGTTCAGCCAGTTTTGGGATCTTTCAGCTCATTTCAAAGTTTTGGCCGCTAAGTTCTCTTTCGCTGTCAGCATGTCCTGCTGCAGCAGGCAGCTATTTAAAAAAGTAATAATTTAACACTACCTACTCCGCTCCAAATTGCAGACAGAGAAAGTTAGTGACTAGCCGATGAATATTAATAGAACATCTAGCAACTTAAAGAGAGATATTTCCCTCAGAAGTTGGTGGAGACCATAACAGAGCTGAAAGGAGAGTGAACATTGGTCTTAACATTTGTCAGGTGGTCGGAAACACGCCTTCAAATGAATGCCAATGTTGCGCAGTATCTGCTGGATGTGTTGAAAGACTGTGATTTGCTAATATGTTTACCATTTTAACTTTATAAGGTGATGATATGACAGTGTTGTGATTTCAGCTTGTTCTCTTGCCCAGTGGCCAATAAATAATTCATTCAATTTAATTTAAAGCTTAAATTCTTCATGTTAAAATATGCTAACATTAATTTGCCATAACTTTTTACCAGGCACCCAAGCCTCTCAGCATACAGCAAGGGAGAGGTCACCGGACATTTTTTTTGTCTTGTTAACAGTTAATTAGAGAAGGGTTGTTTTAGCAGAATACCTTTTAAACACCAGGATTTCCATAATTAAGGTCTCGGTTTTAGATTCACATGCTGAGCACAGCTAAAAATCACTCATGCATATTCTACCAACTCTGAGCCTTTGAGATGAAGGGGACAATGACAGGGGAAACATCAAACCTCTCCCCTCCGTGCAGGTATTGCTGTGTCAAGCAGAGAGAACAGTCTTTGGCAGCACAAACAGAGCAGTAGTGGGGGGGGGGGCGGACTGCATGTTAAACAAGGCCGCAGCCAGTGTAGTCAAGAAGAGAACAACAGCTCTGAAGCCATTATTCTTTCATTTACGGTGATTGCAAGTTGTCCTTGAGGATAGCTTTTATCTCACTGTAGCTAGCAGTTGATAAGGTGCAGAGGTTTGGAAGTCAACGCAAGTTCACATTTTATTTATGGTTAATTTCTCTGGAAAAACAGGGCCATCCCTCTGTCCTTCCCTCAGGCAGGTAATGCATCTTGGTGCAACTGAGTGTTTGACGATGGGAGGGAACGCTCTTCCGGTGCTGTCAAACTCATGGTTTATGTTGCTGATGAGGCTTCGGCTCGGCTGGAAATCCAGGCCCCTTTAAAACATGTTTAGATGTAAAGATGTCTCCTGCCATGTCTTTTTATATGATGCCTAGATTTAGCTTCTCATTTCAGCATGACAGAGCACTTGTTTAGGGATCTGGTGAAGTGATTTAAAGGATGGTAAAAGCGTGCAGTGGATGCCAATATGCTTAGATTAAATCTTGGCAGGTAACTTTCTTGCACACTATCTGCCTCTATCTACCCAGTGTTTTTTAGTCTCGCTCACAGCATTTTCCTTTAGCTATTTCGGTTTTTTAGTGACATGGTTTAACTGTTGGATGGATTACCGTTAAATTTGGCAGAGGTATGTGTAATGCTGAGAGAATTAATCCTAATGGCTTTGGTGATCGCCTGACTTTTCACGGTCAGCATTAGGTTCACTTTTGTGTTTTTGAATTGGATGACTCGGGGGAAAAAAAAACATTGGATGGATTGCCATCAAATTTTCATTCATTCATGTCCCTCCCAATATGAGTTGTAATAACTTGTCTGATCCTTTTGCTCTTTATTTAATGTCATCTTTTCGAATGTATTCAGTGCAGTCTGTTTCATTGCCGGTTTGGAGTTTGGAGCCTGCTTAAAACGATCAGCCGTGGCTGTGTGTATTTATTACACCATAGCCCCTCCCAACAAAGCAATAATGACTTCTGCAATGAAAACATTACAAAGAAACAGGACAAACATCCAACAAATGCGACAAGTTAGAGGAAACATGACAAATTCAGTTCTTAATTTAGGCCAATGGGCTCCACTGTGAGTGTGAGGGAGTGTGAATCCAGCATGCCTCTCTGCGGAGCACTGAGTTGATGATGTCTCCACCTCTAGCAGAGGCTGATGCGTAAAATACTTGGTGTCTGATGAGTTTGAACATTTAGACACCAAGTACCTCACACATCCACGTACTGGTGAAAAATACAGCGAAAAATCCCTCATTAACTTCAGCAGCACATGTGTTGTCTACAGGCTGAAACATCCCTGTGGTTAGCAATGTGGCTCTTAAACCTATTCTTGATAGCCAAACTTCCTGTAAAATGTCACCTTTCACCCCAAATGCAGTATAAAAGGACACTGTTAACTATCAAATGGATAAACGAGACACCATTCATTTTTGCCATAGGCAGTAAAAAAGGAACCAGAAGTTTGGATTTTTAGATTTGTTAGAGGCCATTTTTGATTGTGAAGTGAAGAGTTGGCACGTTTACCTCCTAATTACCTTATTCTGCAGGAGGCAGTGTGATTGCAAACAAATACTGAAAGTATATAAAGTATAAAAAAGAAAATACATTCAAAAGGTTTAATGCTGCCTTGACTGATCTCAACAGTCTGTCTGTGCTGGAGGTTTGTGGGACTCAATTATCTGTAAAACACCACAAAGAACATTAATCATCCTATAGGTTTACCATTGTCTGATCATTTACCACATTTTCTCCAAATGCACCTTGTGGTGTTCTTGTTTGGTTTGAGACAGGAGTGTGGTTGTGAGTGAGTGTTGGGAGGAGAGGGATTAGACAAGGAAATTACACGTCAGCCTTGCATCTCTGCAACGCCATCTTTAAAGATCTCTACATTTCCAGATCTACATATCTTGTGATGCCTTCGCTTTCCTGGAGTGCTTCTTTTTTAGACTAGAGTATGGCTGGGATCCACTGTTTAAAACACAGTAAAGGTTAATACGCACCATTGTCTGGTCACTGTTATAATTGATCAAAATGAACCTCTGACAGGAGTGCCGACACAAATCCACTGCTGTTGAAAACAAAATAAAGGTTATTTCACATATTTCAGCTCAAAGGTTTGTGAACTGTGGAGTGTTTTCTCTGAAGTACCATTGGCATGTTAGTTCTTGCTCTGATAGCAATCTACTGAACAAAAGCAGTGAAAAATCAACATCCTGACATTTAAGATTTGCAGCTTCTTTCCATTAAGATATCTTGTGCTGTTCTCGTGCTGTACTTTTCAGGATCTATGGCAGAAAAACAGAATGAAGGAAATTAAATCTCATGCGGGTTGGGTTTGACATTTAGATTCACAACTAGTTTACTTGAAAATGGGCTGAAGGGTGAGGGATCATTATACAATTAACACAGCTTTTAAGCAGATGTGTGCCAATCATGGAATTCTTCCATCATAATAAAAAACCATCAAGGTGGTTCCATGATACAATTAGGGCTTTGTGGTGTACCAAAAATATACTGAGACATTATGACTCTCTCACTGACTAACTTACGTTATTAAAACATACAGTTCTCCAGTGTATAAACCATCATTTTGTAGCCCTTTAATTCAACTAAAAGTGCTAGTAACCAATCCAAAATGGCGTTCCATTATCATGGTTCCTGAGCACAACTTTCAAGAATTTATGTTGTACTTCGGCTAATTTTGAACTTACACACAGTTGGTTCCAGAAGCTCCTAGAGATTATAAGTGCAGAGTTTAATTCAGATGCACATTTTTTTTCTTTTGACCTTTTGTGGTGTTAATGACTTTGACTGTTAGCTGTTAGTGTTGTTCATGGAGCCATCAAAATTCAACGCATGTATGTCCACTTTATGGTGCAAACAATGCACATTAGTATCCAGTGCTAATGCTTTTGATCAGTGTTGTGCATTTACAGATCTGCATTTGCACTTTTGTTTGTCAACTTCATGGTCACAGCAATGACATGCAGTCTTTGTTCAGCAAATGTCTTGATATTCTGAATCAGACTTGTGTAGGATTGACATTTTTAGTGTCCCTTAGCACCGCTGGCAGAGGGTAGAGTAGGGACTGCTGGAAGCAGTGTTAAGCTTGTTTTGTTTTGTGTAGCCCACTTTTAGACCAATCAAATTATTATTTCATATAATGCATCTCCAGACATTTATAGTTGTTTCAGTGATGCTATATGTAATAACATTTGTGTGATATGTGTAAAGACTTTAATAATGATTCAAAGTGTTTTGGCATTATCATTTTACTCAGAGTTAGCTCCAAGGTGTTATTATTGTAGGACATGTTTCTTTATGACATATATCTTTATATCTTAAGTAGTCGGTGACAACACTAACATAATGGTGTTTTTAAACAAGCTACAGCAGGAGCCGATTCAATAAAAACATCAGAGAGTGATGAGAGACATGGATTGAATCAGGGTTTGTTGCAGGTCATCGATCTTCTGACTCACAGTTTAATTGTTTTGCATCAGCTCAGGGCTGATGCCTTCTCTCACACACATGCAAAGACACACAGATACCATGGGTGCTTTTTCTGCTTCAATGAGCAGATTAGTTGACCTGAGTTTACTCTTTCCAATTTACAGCTTGCAGTTTTTTCTGCTTCTCTGACTCAAACTCAGGTATACAGAGCACTCTTCTGTACAAACGTCAGCATCTGTGGACACGAGAGTCTAACTGAGCACAGAGGAGAGAATTCACTCATGCTGCCAGCAGGAGGCACAACGCTGCCTCCCAAACCAAACATCAGTTTGTAATCTGCAGCATTGGCTTGGCAGCCTGATTCAGGGATGAGGGGGAGAGAAATGAGCAAAGGGAAAGGATTAGAAAGACTTTAGATTTGCAGAGTTCAATACGCTGGAGAGGAAAAGGACACAATGGGATAACTGTGAGCATGTTTGTGTGTTTTTGTATGAGGGGTGAAACAGAGAGAGAATATCCATGGAGTTTCATGGTTAAACTGCTGATTCATGCTGTGACGTTTGTCCAAATGTTGTGTGAAACCACTCCATACTCAGCCTGTATCTTTCAGCGTCCTGCTTTGTTCTGGAGGCTGAGAGGAAGAGTTTCAGTGTTAGCATCAGCAGCCGACAGCGTTCAAAGTGAATTACTCGTCTGATGCAGGGCGAAGAACAGCTCAATGAGCCGATAAAGGTCTGTTTAACCTTCTGCATGTCAAACTCAGTATGCTTCCAGTTTACAGCTCGCTAGTTGTATCTTCTTCCACAGGAAGGCATCGTTTCTGTTTGATTTAGCTCCTGTTGCTGTGTCACAGTGCACACAGTTGCTCTCTGTTTTTTTTTTTTTTTTGCTCTCATCAGCTCATCTCAGCAATATAAATTTTAACCTTTTCGACATCATGATTAAATCATATACTGGTACTGTTGCCATACTGCCAAGGTGTTATGTTAAAAAAAAGAACAAAAAGATCTGAGACTCGATGCTTTGGTTGATTTATTGTTCTGTTCATCACTTAAATCAGTTTGTTTGTCCATCCATTTGTTTGAAATTGTGTTTCCGAAACTAGTTTATCCTAAAATAAACAAAAATAATTCTGTTATCAAGCATATAATGAGAGAAGGAGTCTCTGCTTTGTTTTCCTCTCAGAGGAAACTGGATGCTCTATCCATGTACTGCAAGTCTGTGTGGTTATTAATCCATTTTTAGCTGTAAAATCATCCTTTTATGGATGGCTTAATTCATCATTGGCAGAGAGAGAAAGGGTGATGTATGGTACAGCAGCTTTTGTGGAAACACAGCTCTGCAGACTGTGTGCGTGTGTGTGTACGTTATGGATTTGCTTTGTGATCCACCCTCAGGGAATCTCCTCCCCAGTTGTCTCCACAGGGAGGCTCAGATGCTGTGTATCTAACAGCATCTCAATACTGACTGCAAGATACCTATTTTCACAACAGGAAGTAACAAAGAGACTAGAGTGGCGCAGAAAGAGCTGCTAAAAGATTATTTTTATGCCTTACTCCTGTACATCTCCGGACCTCACTGACAGTGTGATGTACAGCAGTCCAGCAGCGCTGCCATTGATCCGCTCGCCTCCTACACTAGACATACTACTGTGGCTTCTGTTGCACCATAAGCGCTGTTTGGTAAATGCCTTACAGAACTGTATTGGAGCCTCTCAGGAAGTGACATCATTGGCGCAGTGATAAATCTCACCGGGGTTGGGTTCAGAAATGTGTGCCAGTTAGGAGGCCTTTAGCTTCCTCTTTGCTTTCTCACTTATTTCTCATGTTACCTCACAGCTGTTGTGAGAGTTGGACAGCAAAGGGTTGTGATGCAGTTTTGGCTGCCATTTACTGCTGCAGAGCTCTTGGCATGTTTACTACAGAGCATGCCCTTCTGTCACAGTAACAGCATCTCTGAATATATTCTGGATTCCCATATTTCCCACAAAGTCTGATGATTGATGTCTTTCGCTCAGGTGGAATCGCAGTATTGATGGAAAGCTTTGTCAGCACTATGTCGCCGCTTCATTTCCTCAGACTGTTTATTCAGTGAGGAGCACACACAAGCAGAGCAGCTGGGAGTTGGGACCGTATTGATCGAGAGTGAGGAGAGTGTGTGCTGCTGGAGGACAGATGGTTCAGGCGTCCATTCTGTGGTCATGGCAGTGTAAATGATCCAATCCTGTGCATGCTTCTCTAGACAGCAGGGAATACACAGAAAGTGGAAATAACTGTCAATCCTCAACAAGCTGTTCAAAATTGCAGCGGAGTACACAGTTTAAGCTTTTACTCGTGTACTGTTAAACTCATTCTCACTGCAGAAATATGTTCCTGTCTATGTAGCTAAATGGACTCGTTAGCATCTTCCTGTTACGCATTATGGTTTATTTAAGACGGTGAAATCTATCTGTCATTTAATCAGTCCATGTCCAGTCCAGCTTTCATGTCGTGGCGTCTCCACTTCCATTTGTCAGACAAAGAAACCGACACAGATCAATAGCTGCTGATGGACTGTGATTGTCATTAGGCTGATCCCTGGAAGTGCTATCATAAATGCACTCAGAGTGAGTGAGATTAGTCACAATTGTATGTTGAAAAAAAGTCACAATTTCATTGCTTAATACCAACACCACACCCTAACTCTCTGTCTCCATTGAAATACACAAGCATTGTAGTTTTCAATCTATGTAAATCCAGGCTTGTGAGCAGGTATTGAAAAATGGCCACTGTTGAGCGACAAGTGTCACTTGAATCTCAACAAAGAAACTTCAGATTATTACAGAAATGGTAGTAATTATCAGTAAACTTAATGTTGATCAGTCTTGGCTAATGGTCTCTATCTTTATTTCTCTGTTTTTTCCTTCAGGTATGTGCTGATGGCGCACTCTGAGCTGTTTGTGACGAGAGCGCCCCCTGTGGAGGGGAGAGACGTGGAGCTAGATGTTCTGAGCTTCCTGAATTCGTTTGGGGATGAAAACAGCACCGCAGAGAGATGCTACCGCTCGCACTCCCGCAGCAGCGTCCTCCAGGGTCTGCCGTTTGGAGGGGTGCCCACGGTCCTCGCCATCAATGTGGTGCTCTGGATGGTACAGTCTCACACACACGCACCCATTAAATTAATATACACAATTTTACACAATTAACTCCACAAAAGCCACCGTCAGCTTTCACCCCTTTAATTCCGCTTTTAAATGATGTAAATAGAGCGACGTTAGAAAAAGGGCTGCAACTAACGATTATTTTATTACTGATTATTCTGCTGATTATTTTCTGTGATTAATCATTTGGTCTATAGAATGTCAGCAAATTGCATAAATGTCCATCGCAAGATTGCTTCAAGACAATACTTAGATGATTACGTAATTAATTAAATAATCTTAATTAATTACTTAAAGAATCTGGTATCTAAATAGTTGCCAGTTAATTTTCTGTTCAGCAGCAAATTAATTAATTAATCGATTATTAAGTTCAGCTCTGGTTGAAACTGTGTTTGCTCTCCTGAACAAGACGTTTGTTGTCCATCGTTTGAACTTCGCACTGCTGCACATCAGAGGGCCTTGACAACAAGGTTTCTGAATATAGCTGCCAACACCGTGTTGAGTTATCAGGAAGCGCCGTGATACAAACAGACAACATGAGGTGAGATATCATCGGAGGGCAGTTTCTGTAAAAGCACAGTATCTAATGGACATTCAATCACAGACACTTCACTCTGCTATTGATGATAATAGAGTACAGCAGTGTTGGAAGTGCTGGACATCACAGTGCCCCAGGTCCTAACTAACTTTAACCATTGCTGTCATACTAACCTGCACCTAATACTAACTCTCAAGTGTGTACAGTATATTATATTAGACTTTGAATATGCTATGCGTCTCCATTAGCTAATGAAAGTTGAATCAAAGCTGCAGATATGACACCGCATCTGCAGTGCGCAGTAGGGTTATATTATGGGAATTGATTATTCACTGCTTTAGAGACTGAAAGTCCAGATTATGGGTCAAGCTGCTTCATTTTTTTGCATTCTTTTTTGCATTTCATTCTCCCAAATTCACATAAGTACAGTACAATATTGGTGGAGAACCCCTTTGATGCAATGACTAAGACTAGTTTAGACAACAAAATCTGAGTTATTGATGATTGCTATTAAGAAGGAAAACATGACTTTTGTACTTCAGATGTCATATTCAGTGCTAGGTGGTGAAATGGTTATCATCACAAAAATAAGGTCAAACTCTGGCCTGGAGTTTGTGTCCTTCCCCCTGCATGGATTCCCTCAATATAAAATTGGATATTGCATTCAAAATGTGTGGTATTCCTCTGATAGTCCAGAGAAATGCTGTTAGGTTAATTGGAGACTTTTAACTGCCGAACCAAAGTGTGAATGTCTGTCTATGTGATCAACTGGTGACCTGACCCCTCCTCTCTCCCAATGCATGTTGGGAAGGCTACAGCCCCGAGTGACCCTGCTAAGGATATGCTGGTATAAGTAATGGATGATAGGACGTACAGTCCCATATATCCTTGATTGTTTTTAACAATTAAGGAAACAGTAAGATGAGTGGTGTTGCAATGGAATTTGGATTACATGTGGAGTGAAAAACTTATATATAGCATATTTAGTATTATAATACCACAACAAGGAACTTTCATTTCTAGGGGAAAGTCTCTAAAAACTAATCCAAACTTTAAATTAAGCCGTTGCCTTGCAAAACACAGTGGGGATTTTTATTTGTCTCTTCGCTGCCTGGGCTTCTGGATCTCATAATGTTGTCCACACACAAATGCATACAAACATTATGTGCATGTCATAGATATGAAATTACATAAAATCTTCATGTTTTAGCTTTCCTTTCACATAATATAATGCATTTATACATTGTCTACAAACATAGTTTCCTATTTTTCCTCATGTCTCCAGATAATAAAGGGCTTCTGATTTCACTTGTCAACTACGTCAGCTCGACTGTCAGGCCTTGTCAAGCTTGATATCTGCTCTCATATCAGTCTCAATCTGCCACCATCATGTCTTAATTGGCTCATTTTATCAGTGCCTGGTTGTCAAGACAACAAAGAGGGTTGAGCGCTCTCTCTTAATGACAAGCATGAGTCAAAGCACGCTTGCCCCCCAGGTGACGGGAGCACGCCTCTGCATCAATGCCATCGTCATACAGAATAAATCATCTGTGGGACTTGAGGAGAGCATGCCCACGCATCAAGACGAAATAAAATAAAACAACAGGGAGGAGACGGACACAGGGAAACCAGCCAAATAGAGGAGAGATTCATATTTAAAGGAGGAGTTTGGGCTCTGACTGCTAATGTGAACACGCACTCATTATTCATCTACAAGCCTCAGTCAAGGATGCCCTGATTGTCTATGCACGGATCTAGATCACTAAAGAATGAATCATTTGACATTCATGGGTCTTATCAACATGGCTGTCAATCCTTCCCTCTACACTAAGCGTCTTCTAAACTCAAATCAGTTAATGATTTAATGCTGCAATTAAAATCAAACATTCATCAGCACTTTTACTCAATTTGCATTTGTCAACATTCATCCATCATCGCCCAGTTATGCTCTTAGAATGCTGCTCAGCATGGATCCGCTACTGTGCACTATGATGAACAGGCTTTTTTTTATACTTCATTGTAATGATACAGCTTAGCTCTCCATTTGTGGCAGAATGGAGGCTTTTCAGATTTATTCCTCTTGCTGTTGACCACACTCATTCGTCATTTGCGTGTGCGTGCTGACCTGTCTCTGGTAGTTTCCAAGACAACCACGTACTACTCTGAAGAATGAAGATGGCTCATTATTGCTGCTGCATGTGGAACCTTGTATTCAAGTCAAGCAGCACAGAAAGTTTTTGGATAATATTATGAGAACATAGAGTGTGTGTGCGTGTGTGCGTGTGTGCATGTGTGCGTGTGAATCAGATCAGGAGCTCTGCATTCATGTTCTTGTTTTGTGTTACAGTTCCTGTTGCTCATCTTCTCCTGTCTGAGGAAGGCTGCATGGGACTATGGCCGCCTGGCTCTGCTCATGGAGAATGACAGGTAAATTATACACTTACACTAAACATCTGATATGCACTTGATGCTCTGTTAGCCGTGTCAACAGTTAAGATGCAGAAATAATTCTCAGAGGAACTACTCCTGAGTCCTGATCCTGAAGCCTGCAGCTCCCTCTGCTGAGTATAAATGGTACTGCATAGGAAGCAAATTACTGCAAAGAACTGCTACTCTGCCTATGATTCTGATAATCATTTATTAATTGCAATCATTTATTAGTTTATTAATTACTGATTCATCAAGGTAAATCATTTTTCAATTTTTTTCACAATTTCTCTAAAATTCCCTTTCTGACTAACAGTCCAAAACAATAAGACTCTCAATATAAAGCAGTATGAAGTAGAGAAAAGCAGCAAAATCCTCACATTATAGCAGCCTTAACCAGTCACAGTCTGGCACTCTCTCTTAAATCACTTAATCACTTAAAATCACTTAAATCACAAGGCTAGAGGGCTGGAGGTTTGCATGTAAGTGCTGACGGCAATGAGATGTAAGAAGAAGCTTGTTTCATTGTTGGCTTTCGTGTTTTCATGCGATTTGAGAATATCACCAAATTTGTTCTTTAAACAATTAATCAGTTATTTTTTGCCAATCAACCACTTGAAAAAGTGTTATAGCACTTATTCAGATACCTTTAATGTTACAAAATGAGTCAAGGTCCAGCCCACGGTCTGCATGAGTCTGCTTGACCTGAGTCTCCTCTCCAGGGAATTGCAGTCTTGATTAGTTCTGCCTGACTGGCAGCGGTTTCATAGCACCCAAGGGCAAGCAGCATCTGTGTGTTTTGCCAAGCGGTCCTCTCTTGTAGTAATTCAATTATGCTGCTTAATTTGACACACTGTTGAACTGTCAATGGTACAGCCCACAGAGAAGTATCCACAAATTCAATCATCACACTGGTTTCATTAGGTTTGACCATACTGAATGTGTTGTATGTCTTCTCTGTGCGCACACAGACGGGGGATGATTTCAGACCGATACAGTGGGACTGTCTGCAGCAGTAACATTATGTCGTGGTTGTGATCTCCTTTACAATACTGTGTTAAACATTGGATGCATTTGATAAGATCATAACAGGCCGGAAGCAGTATGATGATCATTGCTATTTATTTGTTTATCTTGTCCTCCCAATTCAGTCTCACATCCCTGTTTTATGGAGAACCAAGTGAGAAAGAGAAGTCTCCATCAGAGTCCAGCCCTTCTGACTCTGACACCAAGGACATGGTGAGTTTTGATCAGTTTTCATCCAGAGAAGACCTAGCACAGTTTTTAACAGCTCCTGAAAGCACAAAGGAACCCTATGATAGCATTTTCACATCAATTAAAGGTACCCTGTGGAGTTTATCCTGAACAAACACTGATTTGTTTACACCCAGCCTCAACAAAACACATTTTATGTCTCCTAAAGGTCATACAAAAACGTTGCATGCATTTCTTACCTTGAAATAGTTGCATAGTTTCTATTTTATGTGTTGAAATCGGTATTATTTACATTCTGAGTTTCCATCTTTTATGTGGCTTTATTTTAGCAGCACTAATTAATATTTTTGATTAACAAGATATCTAACTATGTGTAATGTGAAAGGAGTCACACATAGTGACGAAACCACAGTCTAGTTTCCAGCCGCAGCAGGCAACAGTTTTTAGTGAAAAAACTCAACCCACTGTGTACTGTCTGTCCTGCCCCAAACGGGAGGCAGTCAGAATTAGTGACTAGCTAGTGGAGCATTTGGCAGCAATAACAATTTGATTGGTGGAGACAAGGCCAAAGCTAAAAGGAGCGTGAATATTGGACTTAAAGTCGTCGGGTGGACACAAACACGACTCCAAATGAATGCTAATATTGCTCCTTGTCAGCTGAATGTGTAAACAGGCAAATGTTTGCCACATTCACCACATTGACACGAGGAAAATAAGCTGTTATGGCGAACTGTGCTAACCTGGTAAAAACAGTAGTCTTTACACTGTAAAATATAAAGGAGAAGACATTATGGGAAATGTAGAATTACATCTCATTTATAAGAAGATTATCAACAATACCACTGATGTAAGACAGTCTATCTCTCATTATGATCATGTTCTCATTTATTTGCAGCAATTATACCCAAGCTGTCACAGTTAATTAGCCAATGATATTTTGTTGTCCAAAAATGCAGCATGCTGCACTTTTATAATACTTATCTAAGATGGCACTGCGTCAGCTGTAGTAAGAGGAAAGTTTGGGTCATGACTCAGCTGCACTGTCTGTGACTCCTTGACACCTGTGTGATAGACTGAGGTCACTCCCTGCATGTTTATAACGGTGTAAGACAAAGAGTCAGACTGGAGTCATCGCCCTGTGCCTACACAAAGCTGAGGCTGCAGTAAAGTGGTTACTGCTCCAGGCTAGACCTATTAAATCTCCATCTCTATGACACTCTGCAGACCTTATTAGTATGCGAATAGTGAATGCATGCAAGTAGCCAGATGTGGTGTGCACAGACTCGCATACATATGTAATTTATTATCTTTAATAACAAATCCATTGGATGTTTTACAATTCTCCTCTCCTTCCAGGGCTTCTGCTCGTGGCTCTCATCACTTTACCATATGAAGTAAGTACACAAAGCATTTGCCCTTGTAATTATATAACTCTTCTCTCATCTTAGCTTCCATCGTTTTATTGGCCCTCGGTCTTCAAAGCTGATGTCACTGTCAAATGTAAAGTCTCGTGTTATATCTCATTTAGCAGGAAAAACAAATGAGTCTAGGCTCATGTGCCCACTGGTGCCATGGTTTCCCGTTGAATATTTGCTCTTGCTCAAGTCTGACTGCACACAACAGATTTAGGTCTGTAAAAAGGCGATTTCCACGGTGTCCATGGTTTCCATAGTATTGTGGTGGAGTTTGGGTGCATCTGTTTTTAGCTCTCATGCCAGTGGCTCACCCTGGGATCCCTGGGAAAGCGCAAACCCACCCTGCAAGTTCGCAATGTGTGGGCTGCAATGAGACCAGCGTGCACCTCTTTTCTCCTTTTTTTCATGGTTTTTTTGTTCTATTTTATGACACTGGGTTTCCTGAACCTCCTGCCTGGTAACCACAGCTTCTGGCTCCAAAGTAGTGGTGCCACAGTTTTAGTTGTGAGGTATAAGCTGTAGACCCATTTCTCCTGGCAATAGATGGAGCTGCATACACATTCTATATTAAGGTGACGCTGCTGATTATCATCACATCTGCATGTGTGGAGACAGTGTGCAGCATCCCTATTTTTCATAATGTAGCATAGAGAGTTTTGGATTTCTTGGAAATGGGATTAAAGGATTCTAAAAGTTTCCACTCTTGCTCTCTTTCTGCAGGGATGAAGAGATCCGCAGCAAATGCGGCATTGACGCCGTCACATACCTGTCCTTCCAGCGCCACATCATCCTGCTAATGACAGTGGTTTGCCTGCTGTCTTTGGCCGTAATCCTGCCGGTCAACTTTTCCGGGAACCTCTTGGGTATTTTGGTCCCTACATGATGGTCTAGCTAGCCGAGTGTTTGAAAAGCCAAGGGATATCCTTAACCACAGGAGAGACACATGAGGCACCTCGCTGAGAGAGAAGCCAGGCCACACAGAGACGATCACGCATCCCCACACGGTTAAATGCACGGAAACTTTGGCTGAAAACAATCTGTGGTGAAGCGGAGTCTTAAAAACGTCAAAATAGGTTACATCAATCAAATTAAATCAAAACTTGAAAGATAATTTAAACTTAATGACACATAAAACATTAAGTACTACTATTTACATACACATTTACACTACATTTCATCTGATGGTAGTTGTTAGCATGCCAGTGATTCAACAAATGTTTCCCAAGTGGTATTATAGAAATAGAAAGTGCTTCATTTCCTCTTAGCATACACATGTAGGTGTCAGGGGTGGGATGGTGCATAAAATTAGCTGCTAAATGGCAGCAGAAATGCTTTTTGGCAGTTGTGTGCCCGTTTTCTAGGAAGTGTTGAGTAAGCCCTAACAGGATGAACGAAGGAGCCATTAATGGTTCCAAGGGGGGCTGGGCTGTCCACAGAAACTTTTTTATTACTACTGGCTGTCATCTTACAGACCAGTGTGTCACCCGAGTCATTAAATAAACCAACACCCGTCGACAGGCTGCCATGGCAACAGCAAACAAAGGGTGCCCAAATTAAAACAGCGGAGTTAGGCATGTTTGAATTTTGTGTGAAATGTCATTGAGATGAGAGAGATTTCATTAAAGTGGATGGAAAAGGTTTTCTTTGAATAGTGACATTGCTTCACCCTCCAGACAAAAGAGGAGGGTTTTTCTCTAAGTCATTTTGAAATTAAAAAGTCTCGCTCTCTGTCATGTTTCATTATTCATACAGGGGACAGTCCTGAAAACTTTGGAAGAACAACACTGGCTAATGTTAGCGCAAAGTGAGTCTAACACTTTACGAATGACATCAGATCTCATGAAATAACACAGAACTGTGAAAAAAACACTGGACTATCTATATTCATTTAAATTACCACAGTGTTTTTTGCCTCACAGGGACAGCTTTCTGTGGCTCCACAGCATCTTTGCTCTGGTCTACTTCATCATCACGTTGCTGTGTATGGCTCACCACTCCATACGGCTGGAGTACAGAGAAGATGAGAAGGTCTGTCACCATCACATTATACTGTTCAAACTGTTTTCCACTGCAACATTATCCATCTTATCTAGCCAGTATTGCATTTTTTTAGTTGAAGCTGACGGGAATGTCATTAGTTTTATAGTTATTTGCTTATTAACTAAAACTTAAGTCACATTTTGCTCTGGTGGGTGCTTTTTGAAAAGTTAATGGATAATCAAAGTAATGAACATTCATCCTGAGGGGAACATGAATGTGTGTTCCAATGTTCATGATGATCCATGAAATAGTTGTAGAGAGAGATGTTTCACTCTTAATTAAAAATGTTAACCAGCTGACGGCACTAGAGGAAAATTCAGAGTATCACCCTAGTCATTAGGATTCAGCCTCTGGGGACAATGAATGTGTTTCCATGTAATTGTTAAGATGTACACTACTGTGCAAAAGGCTTAGGCATGTAAATACTGTAAAGTAAGAATGCCTTCAAAAATCTTATTGAAGAAAAATCTAAATCGAATCAATATTTGGTGTGACCACCCTTGGCCCTCAAAACCCAATCAATTCTTCCAGATACACTTGCACAAAGTCAGGGATTTTGTAAGATCACAATCAGGCGTAAGATTAACCAATTATACCAGTGATCATCTATTTCATATGTAGGTTGAAACACAGTCATTAACTGAGACAGAAACAGCTGTAGGAGGCTTAAAACTGGGTGAGCAACAAACTCTGCTACCAAGGTGATGTTGTGGAAGACAGTTTCATGTCACAGGTCATCACAGCAAGACTGAGCACAGCAACAAGACACAAGGTAGTTATACTGCATCAGCAAGGTCTCTCCCAGGCAAAGATTTCAAAGCATACTGGAGTTTCAAGATGTGCTGTTCAAGCTCTTTTGAAGAAGCACAAAGAAACAGGCAACGCTGAGGATCGTAGACACAGCGGTCAGCCAAGAAAACTTAGAGCAGCAGATGAAAGACACATTATGCTTACTTCCCTTCAAAATTGGAAGATGTCCAGCAGGTCCATCAGCTCAGAACTAGTAGAAACCAGTGGGACCCTGGTAAACCCATCCACTGTCCGCTGGAAGAACTGATGCTGTTTTGAAGACAAAGGGCGATCACACCAAATATAGATTAGATTTAGATTTTTCTTCTGTTCGCTCACTTTGAGTTTTGTACATTTATAAAATAAGCAATTAAAGTTTATATTTTTGACTAGGAGTAAAGGGGAGAACCAACAAACCAGCATCTCTAGCGTGGTTAATATCTAATGATAAGATGGTGATTTTTTGCGGTAATTCAGTTTAATTTTTGAGGTTAACATAACTATACTACCACCCTAACCCTCATGGTGGCTGCATTATGTGTTGCAGGTAGCCCGGACACTGATGATTACCTCCATACCAAGAGAGATTTCTGACCCAGGACTCATCACTAAACACTTCCAGTACAAATGTTTTTCTCTTTATTTCACTCTTGAGTCCTCTCTGTGTGTTTGATTCGTGTCACAAGGAAGACCTTTTTCTTTTTTGCAAAAACACTTGTACACGCACACCTTCATTACAGTTAACTCCTTTTGCTCCATTCACTAGTGAGGCCTACCCCAGCTGTACTGTCACTGATATCCGTTTCTGCTTTGATGTCCACAAGCTGATGAGGCTCGACTTAGAGAGGTACAGTAACTGCTACAGATTGAAGTGACACAGTTTGTGATCAGCGTGAAGCTCTTGTCTGAGGATGCTGTGTTTTGCAGGCGCAAGGCAATGAAAGGCAGGCTGTACTTTGCTACAAAAGCCCAAAAGGAGGGGAAGATCACAATCAAGACTCATCCGTGTGCTCGGATATTCTGCTGCGACATCTGTGGCTTTGAAAAGGTGCTTTATTAGTAGGTGACTGCATAATTCTGCTGCACAGAAATGTGTTGCCACTGGATGGCACTGCAGTCCAAAAGTAGCCACATGCAGCAACAACGTGTCTTGCCATGCTAAATCTAGGGATCTCTCTGAGAGTGAAAGATGCTGCGAGTAATGTGTGCTCTAACTTTTTTTTTTTTCCACAGGTGGATGCAGAACAGTACTACAGCGAGTTAGAAGAAAAGCGGACAGACGAGTTTAATGCTGAGAAGAACCGCATCTCCATGAAGAGGCTGGGCATCGCCTTTGTGACTTTCCGTGATGAGAGGATGACTGCTGTGTAAGTAAACAACAGCATGACATCGGGGGTTTTATGTCTCATAAACTCTGTCACAGCAGCGTGCAACCATAAAATTCATGGAGTGCCATTAAAGAGTGCTAATGCAGATTTTTGCGGCACTTTTTCTTGTTCACATCTTGTTTTGTTTTCCAGCATAGTGAAGGACTACAGTCGTGTGCTCTGCCGTCGCAGACCCCAGCAGTCCAGCATCACCACTGTGGTGCAGTCGCACAAATGGGGGGTCAGCTATGCACCTGCTCCCAGTGACATCATCTGGTCAGTGCTAACATCACCGAAGCTCGTCGCCTCTTAAACCTCAAGGCTCCCACTACTCTTATTTTCCCTTTATTGGTCTCAAAATCACCCATCATACTATTTTGGTGGCGATATCCATCCATCCATCCATTATCTATACTTATTCTGTGCATGGTTTCAGGTATCTTTAATGCATCCCAGCATGCATTGGAGGAGAAGCACGGTACACCACCACCATTAACTAGGAGGAAACCCTCACAAACACATTTCCCTGTAATTAAGCCTGGCATATTGGATATCTTTGGAAACCTCTGGCTCATGACTAGACTTTAAACCAAAGTTCTGTGGGTTTTAATAGTACTTGTCAAGGCAGCATTAGCTTATAATGATGATCCTCAAAGAGTTTATTTATTTAGACAAGAGGTAAACATTATGCAAATTATGCAACTCAGTTTTGTGGTAGTATCTGCAGTAATACTATTCCTATTTTTCATTCATCTCTGTGCTCTTCTTTAATAAAAACAAAAAAAAACTAACAGCAACATTTAAGATGTATCAGTATGTTGTTGCTTGTGTGTAACAGATCTCAAACACCATTTAAAGCTTCCCTATCCGTGATTGGATTAGCCATAATGTATGTTTCATATCTTGGAAAGCAAATGCAGCAGTCCCAGCAAGATTATGTAACAAGGTAGTGATGCACATGTATGGGAGATTAACCAAAGACATGGTAGCGCTCACTGTTTGTGCTCCACGCCTGATTGGTTGCAGTGGGTTTGTATGCGAGTGTGTTTTTGCACTAACTAGACGACTGGAGCAGTCACAGGTTGCGGGGTTGAGCAGGCACTTCTGTTCCTTCATTAAAACTGAGCGTTGAAGTGTGCTGTTCCCAACTTGCTCTCCAGCGGAAACACGCACCCCAACTCACACACAGGAGGTGGCTATTTCAGGCTTATGTCAATACATGCAGTACAGGCGTGTCAGGGGAGAGTAGTGTGTTAACTGTCCTGTCTGTCCTGCTGGATGACTGTGAACTGAGGCTCATTATTTCTCCGGTCACCAGGGAAAACCTGTCCGTGTGCGGATCTCGCTGGTGGCTCCGCTGTGTCCTCCTCAACATCCTCCTCTTCCTGCTGCTCTTCTTCCTCACCACTCCCGCCATCATCGTCAACACCATGGACAAATTCAACGTCACGAGGCCTGTGGAGAGTCTGAGGGTCAGAGTTTGAGATTGAGTTGACCTGTGTGACCTTAATGCTGCATTTTAACCCCCTTCGGTTTCATTAATTAATCATCTTGCTGTCCAATCCAGAGCCCAGTTATTACCCAGTTCTTCCCAACCCTCCTGCTGTGGGCGTTTTCAGTGCTCCTTCCCTTCATCGTCTACTACTCAGCTTTCTTTGAGTCCCACTGGACCAGGTACTCGCCAACAATCGGCCACCACTCTCCTCTCTCCTGTGTAATGGAAATGTCAATCCTTTGCCTCTTCAAACAGACCCTTCATGTATAGCTGCCTGTCTTCCTCTCAACTCTCAGCTTTTCTTTTTTTTTTCATCTCAATTATTTTTTTTTTCTCTTTCACCCTGTTGCTCTTTTTACTCTCTCCCCTCTCTCCCTCCTTCTCCCTGTCACTCTCCCCGCACTGTTATTCTGGGCAGGTTGTCATAGAGATCTCCATGTGAGGATAATGATATGCACAGTAGTCACCATGCGCAGAGGAGCTCCACATGGTGACTAGCAGGAGGAGGAGCAGAACAACTGTGCATAGGGAGACAACCTCACGCAGCACCTATGAGCACCCTTTCTTTACATAACTACCCCCACAAACGTGTTGTGCAGGCGTGATGTGCGAAGGACCGAATGCAAATCAACTGTTTACTGGAGTGAAAAGCGTAGTTCATGCTAATGAGCCCAACAGTCCTGTAAATGTGGAGTCAGCCGACTTTGCATTACATTATTTCACTGTGGATTTATTATGTCGAAGGGAACTGTGTAGATATGTTTAAAATGTGCATTACATAATAATCCCTTGTTCATTTAATGTCTCAGGTCTGGTGAGAACCAAGTAACGATGCACAAGTGTTTTTTACTGCTGGTCTTCATGGTCATCATCCTGCCCTCACTTGGTCTGTCCAGGTACATTTACAACAGATCCACGCAAATCAAACATACAACATCCACTTTTATGCTTATATTTTATTTTTACCCACTTTTGCTACTTTTTTAAAGGTGTGTCCTTATCATATTATATTCTTTCTGTAGTCTGGACCTGTTCTTCACATGGCTTTTTGACGTCAACTTCCTGGATGAGAAGGAGGTCAAATTCCAGTAAGATTCATCTATTTGTTCAAATAAAATGTACCACGAGTATCATGGCGGCATAAAAGACACTTTTCAGCCAAACACTCAGGCTTCATTGTTTTCTCGGTGCAGGTGTGTGTTTCTTCCTGACAACGGTGCGTTCTTTGTAAACTATGTGATTACATCCAGCCTGATCGGCACATCCATGGAGCTGCTTCGCATTCCAGCTCTGACGGTGTACGCCCTCCGCCTCTGCTTCGCCAAGTCCCAGGCTGAGCGCATTCATGTCAAACGGGTTAGCTGAGCCTTTCATGCTTACCTCACTGTTTTCATGTCAGGTATATTAGATTGTGTTCTGTTTTTAAAGAATGTGACTGTGTTCGTGTTTTCATCTGCAGAGTCAGGCCTATGAGTTCCAGTTTGGCTTGGAGTACGCCTGGACCATGTGTATCTTTGCAGTTAGTATGGCCTACAGCATCACATGTCCCATCATTACACCCTTTGGTGAGCAACATACAGTGACCCTCCTTTACCCTCCTTTTCGTCTTTTTTCTTTCCACCTTCTGTCTTTCATCTCTATCCCATCACCTTCCCTCTTAGTCCTCTGTGTGTATGTGTTGCCGCTCCTCATACTGTGACCTAACTCTCCTCTACTGCCTGCCAGTCCGATGCAGACTGTGTGAATTTGCTGCTGTAGTCCCAGACACCCAGACACAGTGAGTTGCGAGCCAGACGCCCACTCTGCTCCTGTCTCTGCCCAGAGCTGACCAAGCTTCTATTTACTTCTGTAGTTAAATCCTCAGATTCCTCAGAACAGGCCCTTTCATACATAATACCCTGCTGCTCTGTGCATTTTACCTGAGTTGGTTTCTGCAGGTTGGCATTTTAGTCATGCAAATGTTTTTCCTGAGGCAAATAATCTCATTGGTTGAGTTAAACCTCATTTGGTGGAACCACAAAGAAGCAACACAGGAGCTCATTTAACTGTCAAACCTGAAGGGCAAAATATTCATTTGGAAAATAAATGATTTTGATACTTCTTTTAAAAAAAAAATCAGGTCACACTGTAGCCATGTCACAATAATTTATTTGCTCATTGATCCTCAGCCACTTATATATTCAGTGTTTGAAGCCCTGAAGCCTTATGTGTGGGGTTTGATGGAGGTTGGGAGAGAACAACACTATGATATTAAAGGACCATACTGCATTTTTCTTTCTTTCCTCCTTAAATTCTCAAAGAATCCAGTTTTTTTTTTTTTACCTCACAGCCCTCCATGGATTTATTCTGCCCTGGAAATAGTGTCCACTGTGATGGATTTCCTAAATGTCATCTCTCCTCCATACTGCAGGTACTGATCAGTCAGTTTGTGTGTTTTATTGCGCCCCTCTAGGTCTGCTCTATGTCATCCTGAAGCACATGGTTGACCGATACAACATCTACTATGCATACGTTCCCACTAAACTCAACCAGCGGATCCACAGAGCAGCCATCAGCCAGGTCATCTTGGCTCCCGTCCTCTGCATGTTCTGGCTGCTCTTCTTCTCTATGCTCAGATTAGGTACCTTATCACTTGCATTTCTATCCTGTCATAGTTTCCATCATTATATTGTGAGAGTGCATGATAACATTGTGATATTACGTAATTTCTCATAAGCTCCCTTTACTGTCACAGGTCCAGTGCATCCCATCACCCTCTTCACCTTAGTGTCCCTGCTCTCCTCTGTTGCCTTTTCCCTCTTCCGCTTGTGCCTTAGGAAGCAACCAGACAAGTCAACAAGCTACCAGGTCAGAACCACCAAAAGTCACAGAGATCAAAATGAGCTGAAGCTGCTCTAATACTGAATGAATAGTATTCATTCTCGTTGTTTCAGATGTCTGATCAGCCAGCAGAGGGGACGTTCACTGATGCAGACAGGAGCACTGTGACATCCACTACTGCCTCCAATGTACAGTATCACATTATTCTCCTATTAGCTCGACAGTACGCCATTAAAACATACTACCACATAGTAGCAGTATTTTTTGATGTTTTGAATTTGTTTACTAAGCATCACATATACTTTTCATGAGGGAAAAATACTTATGAGTACTGTTCCAGACTTGATTCGTGGCACATCAGGCTCTGTCTTATTTGTGTAAAAGCTAAATTAGGTGTTGTTGTGAAAGGAGTTTTCCAGACTGGTGCATTTATTGTAAATGAGCATGAATGTTAAAAAACATGGATGATGATGATGATGATTTGAATTTGGTTGCGTTGCTCAAGTCTTGGATGGGTATCAAAACCCCCACAATAAACTATGGTATGTTTTGGAAAATGGGTGCAAATAATGTAAAGTATATGTGATTTGTAATAAGTGGCCTAAAATATGCAAAGCTTCCTATATACAGTGGGGAAGAACTTTTACTCCAATACTAAACATAAGTACAGTTTTGAGGTAATTATGCTGCATATTGTGAGGAAAATATTGCACCTTTATCTCAAAGTTATAGTTACTAGTGACTTTACAGATTTAGTATTTAAAATACAACCAATACTTTTCTACTTTCACTTCAGTGAAATTATTAATGCAGAACTTTTACTTGTAATGGAGTATTTTAACAGTGTGACATAGCTACTTTTGCTTAAATGAAATCCAAGCACGTCCTCTCTCACTGAGTTAAATCACTCCTTCCAAAAACTGGATTTATAATCTTTACTTTATTTTTTAAAAACTGGATCCAGGATATGAATCGTTATTTCTTAACTTGGTGCAAAGACATTATGATGCTTTAACTTTGTACAATGCAATAATCATGATACACATGTACAGTAATGCTATTTACATCTTAAGTGTAGGCTGGGAAACAAACTCAAATTTAAAACAATACTTGTATCTCATACACTCCCATTGAATTGAGTGATTTACTGTGTGAGATGATCATAAACTACATGTTGACCTTCCTCCCTCAGCTGTTTGTGGCGTCCGTTCTGCTGGAGCCAGAGCTGGCTTTGACTCCCATGCCCTCCCCGGCACACCACAGCTACGGCGCCATGGCCAGCGCCCAGAGTTCAAGCCACGGCCCGGTGGAGGAAGAGGAGTGTGAAGAAGACCACACCCAGACCCATGAGACTGAGCTCCAAGACCCCCCAGACACCTACTGCTCCAGCCCACTCATGGACAGCCCAGTCAGTTACCAGTAACACCAAATCCCCTGAGCTGATTCCACGTGTCCTTCACCCGGGGAACACAGATTGCTAAATGCCGCAATGCTGCGATTTTGCCACTGACCTCAAACTCCAACTTAGCTGCCTCAGACCCTGAGACTAGACTGGGCTTGTTAGAAAAGTTAAAGAACGTGAGGGCGAAAGAAGCTTAAGAATACAGGAGCAGGATCCACGTAAACTTCACTACAAAAGTATAGCAGTTTGCCAAAACATCTCCTGAACCTGTTTTATGGACACAAACATCTATCTTGATAGAAGATACATCCACCCTAAATGTACAGATTACTTTAGCCGAACTATTGAATGCTCCTCGACGGGGATTCCATCTTCTTCTATGGCTTCATTTGCAAGTTAAAAAGGTTAAAAGTAATGAAAGTAACTGGGGTGGAGGCGCCTTTGGGTTGCTATCGTAGATACTCTGTCCATGCTGTGCCACCAAGACATGAGTGGAGGTGAAAGTTCCCATCAGAGTGGGTGGTGTGAGCAGGCTCGCCCTGGCAGACTGACAGTGTGGTCTGGGCACGGGTGATATCTGGTTCCTTGGCAGCAGAGCTCGGGGAGGCTGAGGGTGAGGGCAGCTAGTTGTGAAGCCATCTGCACTGAGAGAGCAGACAGACGGAGGACCGAATGTAACTCAGAGATGTACTGTAATATATGTACACTCTCTCCAAGGAGGCACAAGCAGCTTGACTGTACCTGAAGCTTGTTGTAATTATTACCAATTTAAGGTTGCTATTTTTGCTACAGTATTTTTGGTGTCATTGATATTGTGCTTTGGGTTGGGGACAGGCACCACTGGAGATTGGTTAAGGATTTGCAGAGCTGTCCCGTCTTAATCAGAGTATTCCCTTATTATAATGTTTTGACTGTGTATGTGATCCAAGTTGATTTTTATTTATTTGCTTTAAAGGAATAGTTCAACATTTTGCATACACTCATTCACATTCTTGCTTAGATGAGAAGTTGGACACCACTTTCATGTCTGTACAGTCAATATGAAGCTAGCTTAGCTTAGCTTAGCTTAGCAGAAAGTAAAGGGGGATGGCTAGCCCAAAGCCAGAGAACTATTTTTTTTATCTGGCCTCAGTAAGGAGTCTTTGTGTCACTGGTGGATACTCCAGGAAATATTATTGAATAAGTCTCTCTCCCAAAATGTAGAGCTATTCAGATGAATTGTACATGCTATGGGAAAATTAGAAGCACATCCTGGGATTACAACAAAAAAAATGCCATGGAGTCTACTTTCTCTCGTTGCAAGACAACACAAGATAATAATTTGTCAATATGATGGCTCAAAATCATTGATTTATTGTCTAGTGTTGGTCAAATATTTCTGTGCTAAAATTGCGTTTTGTTGTGTCCCAAATATAAATACAAGCAGTAAAATTTGAGCTCTACCATACTTTTACATATTTTTCAGTTGCATTAACTTATTGTTTGAGACACTCCACTGCATGTTGACTATTGTATGTTGTATAATTGCATCCATACCTTATCCTTGAGGTCCAGTTTCACATGTGCCATATTGTCTTTAATTTACAGTCCGTCTGTATATTTGTAAATTTTGTCTTTTGGGGTTATTTTTATTTCTTTATGGTGGGATGAAACTTTTTTTTCGTGAAACTGAATGTAAACTGATTGCAGTTTGTTATTCATGTCTCTTGCTGTGCCTTGAACAAACACCCTTTTGTGTGACAATCCAGCATGGCCTGAAATATGCTGCATGGACTGAAAACTAAAGAACAGGAAAACATCGAAGAGATCAAAACACAACAACAACAAAAACAAAAACTCGACAACCAAGAGTAGCAATTTTCATTCCACTGGGTAGTTCACTCTGTTTGTCAGCAGACAAGCAATGAGCTCATTCCACCACAATATTGACATAACAATCGACTTACTATCATTTTCTGGAGCTTTCAACCACATCACATGGTCTTCATCAACAAAACAGTTTGTTCAGTTGTCATGAAACTGCACATATTCAAACCTTTTCACTATTCTGTGCACTTTTAGGACCATGCTAGTTCAAACGTTGAGCTGAAGTTGAACTGAAAACAATCTCCAATCAAGGTCCACTTACTCTCTTTTTCTGGACCTTTTTGTCAATAAACTATAACCACTATAACCAGCATAATGGAAGGTTTGAATGTCTACAGACCAATGACATCTAAGCAAACTTCATCTCCCGATGAGGACCATGTCAGACGATCAAAAGCTCCAGAACAACCTAGTAAGTGGTCTTTGTTAGTGATTTATTTTTTCTCAAGGTCAAGAACTGTCAAGCTTAACACTAACCACTAACAAGTAAACCTACTGTGTGTCTTTATGTCACAGCATCTCTTTTTAGATGTTTTGTATCGTGGCCTTTTTGGTGCCTTGTTGTTGATTCCAATCAATATCTTTTCAGTTCTCAGCTGCTCTATACTTTGATCATACAGATCATAAAAGATGTACAGCCTAGCTCGCTGTAGAGGATAAAAACATCATCCAGTGTCAAAGCCTTGTCTATGATTTGTCTTAATGTGATTTTAATTTCAACATGTTGGTTTAAAAGTGACAGCACTGTTGCTGAGCAGTTTTGCATTAAATCTTCTCTTAGAGCAGCTGAAAAGCTTCTTGTTGCCCAGCAGAGTGAATTTCAGTCCATTTTATGTTGTGTATGAGATGGTTTATTATAGTTTTAACAATATAAAATCATAGGCCTGTGATATGATATTTTTTTCAGTTCTTTTATAAAATTGATGGCATATTATTTCATAAAATAAAACATATTTGCTCCATTTTTACAAGGAATCTAATTCCAGTTCTTCATCTTGTATAAAACAGATGAAAGCTGGCAGCAGAGAGAGTATGAAGTGGTCAGTGCAGAGAATCAAAAAAAAAAAACCATCAAAGAGCATCTCAAAATTTGTCTGAACTGCCAACATGCCCTGTGGGTTTCTCTTGCAGAAGCTTGTTTCACAGATCATTAAACATACTTTCCTTTGAAAAATACAAAATAAAACATATTAGGGTATTCTTAGCTCTAATGGCCATGCAAGGAAGGATTGTCCATTTTCATGCTTAACTAGTTTTATTGTATCCTGTTATGTCTGTTCATATACTGTCAACATGACCATCCGAGGTCTATTTGGAGAGACATTAGCTTTCCAGACATGTCCACTGGTTCTTGCTCTTGGTTATGAAATGTGTGTATCATACACTAAGTACTTTATTTCATCTGTGACCAGCCTGCTGTAAATGTAGGTTGTTATATCTCCAAGAAGGTTGAGGTTAAGGGACAGACTGTGTTTGAGATTGATCTCTGTCAGGCTAACGAGTTTTCATCTGTCAAAAGTGAAGTGCTGTGACCAGAAATTAAAATTAATTCAGCTCAATCCACTCATCTTGTGCCATGAACTCCTCATTGCTCTCCTCTACTGTGGTCTATGATGAAGGGTTTTTGAGTAATGAGTCATACTTCATGTGGTAAGTAGTAGTGCAAGTGAAAGTGCACATGATGCCTTCAGGAAATGTACAAAGGGTCACACACAAAATAGGTTTATTGATAATGTTGGGAAATGTGCTTATTTGCGTTGGTTAGCATAGCTTAGCACAAAGTTTGAAAAAAAAGTCTTATTATTGAAAATCAATTTTTCAATATGTACAAAAACTGAAGTGTAAAGATTATAAATTTTAGTTTTATGGGTGTGACATCAACCCTTCTACCTTTTTCTACAGAGCCAGACAGGCTGTTTGATTCCAGTCTTTATGCTAAGCTAAGCTAACCAGCTGCTGGTTGTAGCCTAGATGGGACAGACACAAGAGTGTCTTATTGATCTTATCAGGGTTCGAGATTACAACTCGAACCCTGATATATAATATAATCTGAGATTTGTGGGGGGTCTCCAAAATAACTACCATTCAGGGCAGAAATGAATGAATGAATGAATGAATGAACTACTACAAGAGAATATGCTGTGTTGTTCTTTTGGAAAACATGTTTCTTTTAGCCTATTTATCTTGTAAATGATACTCATCTCATTAAAAAAAAACATTACTCATTAATAACACAGTATAGATAGTTGTTAGTTATATATTAGCGACCTCCACAGATGTATGATTTTAGTGCTTACATGGGAGCTCAGCTTCCACTGACTTGATTCCTGAATCGTATCATCTAACTCTCTTCTATAAAGAAAATAAGTGTTTCCCAAATGTCAAACTTTTCCCTTCTGTCTGACAAAGTCTCCTGCTGATGAGAGTAATTCTTTTGATCAGACAAAACTCTAATCTAATCTAATCTAATCTCAGATCAGGTACCCTCATTAAACGAATGCAGGTGCATGTTAGTGTGGTGTTTGAGGCTGTGTGTCAGCATAGCTGACTAACTAGACAAGCCTGTAAATACCACAGGCCTCACTGATCCCTGAAACCACATCTGAGGGTGGATGGGGCAATTAATTGTACGAGCATCTGCTTTTATCCAAACCACATTGGAAAGCGGTAGCACTAGTGCCAATGGTAGATGCGCTGCCAGCATATTGGTGCACAAGTATGTTTTTTTTTGCTTGAGTAACATCTAACACTAAACTGGATGGGTTTCATCTTTCTGCAGTGACAGGGTTTGTGAAAGAAAAAACAAAAGAACATGTCTGCCATTATATACAGTGCTTCTTAGTTGCTAAGAGTTAAGAAAGAAGAAAGAAAAGTGCCTGACATTTCCCCTGTCACCCATGGCAACTGCTGAGAGCATGCTTCTCAGTGAAAGGTGAATTCCTCTGGGTGCGTGGCCCGCCGCTTGCTCTCTCCTGCCCAGATGCTCAGAATTAAAAATGTCTCTGCCTCCTGCAGCAAACATATTGTCACTCCCATATGGGTTAGTTTCAGCATGCAAATTTAGCTTAATAAGATGGTGTTGTTTAGTATTTACATAATATTGTGGCTCAAAGAGGGGCAATTTTTTGTAATCTCCCCTAAACTATAACATACTTTATCAACAAACTTATATAAGAGAGTTTATCCTTGACCTTGGAAGTAGCAACTGACAAAACCACAAGGTCTATTTGGCAGCAGTTTGCAAACCTTCGATCATATCACACAATCTTAAATTACTTATATGATATAAATTGCATCTGCCTTATATCTAAGCAACATGTGTCAAGAACAGTTATGTAATGCGGCACACCAGGTGATTGCAGGACATGTAGCCATCACTGCTGTATAGCTGAACTGCTGCATAACCTTTTTTATATTTTTGGACCAGCAGTTGAACAAGAGAATAACCTCAGGACATCAGGTATCAGTGGATTTAATTAGGTGCCCTGTTAGCATTCTATATTGTGACATTGTCAGCAAATTGCATTAAAAGATCCTAAGTATTATCTGTGGACCTAAAGCCTGATAGAGCACATTCTTCTGTGCCATAGAGCTCCATTGTTGTCCAAAAACGATTAAAAACACATCAGTGAGCGTCACGGTTGCACTGGGCGATATGTTCCTTCATCACTATGAACCTGTGCACTGTAGTTAATTTTGAGTCAATCTCATATACACCATCCCGCTGCCATGAATACTTTCTAACACTATGCCAGCGTATTGAAAGTAGCAGAGGAGCAGCAACTTCAGTCCCTCATCTGTGTCTGTGTTTTGGCAGCACTCAGAACCCAACATGCAGTCACTGTAGTTACATGCTTAAAGCAGAAGAAAATATACTTGAAGCATTAGAATATGTTTTAGGTCACTAGTAAAACACGAGCCATTACACAGCCTCGTGCTACAGGCTGTATCACATGAGACAGATGACTAAAAACAAAGCTAAAACACCTCCTTTGTAGACAAGCTCAAACATGCTAAATGTGTATTAATCCGCAGCTGAAAATAGTCCTGAACAAATACATTATTTACTCTGGTTTGAGTTATGTTTCTTAAAAGCTACAGTGCCCACCTGTTTTAAGAAATCACAGAGCCTTTTTTAATGAAATGATATAATGTATTTGTGACTGTTTTTTAAAGATTTACATCAAGCCACAGACAGGATATGAAATTCAAATACTTCATGTTGGACGTAACTGACAGACGGCTCATTCCCTCTGAGGTGGTTGTTGCTTGGCAGGCTCATGTTGCAGACTCCAGCCTCTGGAGCAGTGATCAGAGCAAACCTTACTAACCTGACCCTGCACACGTAGTCACTGTCCAGTCCTCAATCCTCTCCACAGTATGATTTAGGTTGAGTGAATGATTGAGCAGTGCTTTGCTTTCGTCTTTCATCAAAAACAAATGCACACACACACACGCATACACACATATATAGGACTCTAGGCCATCACTTAACAGTTGCCATGACAACGTTCAATACCCCTTCATTCCAAAACACATTGCAGACTTTCTAAAAATAATGTGTGTTGTCTTTTCTAGCAGACTCCTCTCCAGACGAGGGTCTTCAGATTAAAACCTCATACACTACAAGGTAAGACTAGAACTGTAGGTAACAGATTAATGAATTTCCACGTGGGAAATAAACACTCACTGTATAGTCAGTAGATTATTGGATTTTGTTGCAACCTAAACATTGGTTGTGACCTGAGAGGTCGGGTCAGAGTCTCCGTGAAGACCAGTGACTAGACAGCTCTGGCACAGTGTTGATCTGTAGGCTGAAACGAGACATGGAGCATGGAGCCAACATAAATACAGCAGACTCTCAGTGGGACAGAGAGAGTGAGGATACTGTTGGAAGTGCAGAGAGACAGATTAAGGCCATGTCAGCCACGGCTCCAACAGCAGAACAGACAGCCAGCTCATGGATGTGACTTTTACAATGATACAACTAAATTGTATATGCGGATGAGAAACGAGCCCTGTGTCTTCAGATAACTCATTACAACAACCCTCCTCTCTCCACTTCGCTCATTACTGTGGCTTCACCTATAGGATGCACACACAAACGGATATTCAAGCAGAAACACATGCAAACATCACAAGGATTTTACTTGTTTTTGGAGGAAAAGAAAAACAAGAAGAAGAGAACAAAATGACAAATTTGTCAGATTCTTGGCAATTTTATTAAATTTTGTAAACAATCTTGATGTGATATTGTGCAGTTGCATGAGTAAGTGGGCTGATGTGCCTGAAGTCGCCCTCGTCTCTGTAGCCAAGAGCGATGAGCCATTCGGCGCTTGGATCTTATGTAACACTAGGAGATGGGCTGTCAGTGGGAAGGAAATCAAGCATCGTGTGATTGATTTCAAACGCAGACCATTGTGTTGTAACCATCATCAGTCTGTGACAAACAATCTGAGAGCGAGAGGAAAACACACTGACCTTGTTCAGCGGTAAAATATCCACAGAAGATCACTTTATTTAGTCTCAAGTGAGCACACAACATTTTTTTTTTGAGTGTAGGATGGAATCCAGTTTACAATGAGTGCGTGCTTGCATTAACTCTAATAATAATGTGCGTTTTTGGTTGAAGGATAACTAGGTGAAGTCATCGCTGTTCAGTAGCAGCTGATAATGATGAGGTAGACAGTGACACACCCAATATGTACAGAACTGGATGTTAACAGGATAACATGCCAGTTGTCAGTCATGCCTGCTAAAAAGACCTAATGTCGGGTAATTGAAAACAGAGACATGGAGAACAACAGCCTGCATAGGGCTGTGCGCTGACACTAAGAAAAGAACCACTATAAATACACCACCTACACAGTCAGATAATAAACATTACACCTGTGAGCTGGTAAGTACAGACTGAACATACTATGCAGGGATAAAATTGTTCAATAGAAAACTCTGCTTTTATAAGTTTCTGTAATTCATATATAGAATATTTCTATTATTTTGATCAAATGAAACCCAATTTAAAAGCATTCTTCTTGTATTGGGTTCATTAATTGGAAATCCTCACAAGGTAAACACATCTGGAGGATATAGTGTATAGTACATCACATTTAACAACACACATACATTTCAGAATAAAAAAATAAACTTTGTAAATGTAAACTTAGACTAAAGCGATAATAACCACATATCAGCAGCTTGGATTTACAGTAGTATGGTGTTATTATCTAATACTTGGCGCACTGTTGCTAAGTTACTTGGCATTATGACCGTGAATGTAAATAACAGCTGAGGATGATACATACAGTGTTATGGCAGCAATAATAATAATCATAATAATACACACACATTGGACAGTGTCAGCACACAGTATCTCTGTATTATTGTTCTGTGTTAATAAATTAAAAGGAAATCAATTACGTTTGTCTTTGTTTCACAACCCAAAACAAATGTTCACCTCCAGCTTTACTTCCATGGATAAGCTCTGTGTTGAAGAAACACAGGCCACTCTGCTGCTCTTCACCTCTAAAGCTGAGGTGACACTACGTTTGTAGCCACAATAACATTTAATAAGCATTGCTGAGATAAAAGACTCCAATACAACAAAACTACTTTACACTGACAATGACTGGAAACTGATAGCCAAGTGACAAAGATGTTGTAATTCCTCTAAGATGCCCTTGTCTTTCAAACTGTAAAGGGTCACATAACAGTCTATTAGTAAGAGATTAACAGTCAGCTGAAGCCTATTGAAATACTCACAACCTCTGCTGAGGAGAACATCACACAACATGTTGAATGAGGTGCACATGGCCGCCTTAACAGTCATATATCTCTGAAGAAAGCTGTCAGAGAGTATAACAGTTCTTGTCAGTATCTATTGAATATTATTTTTAAATTTTGCTTTGCTTATTATCAATAGGTTAAATGTTAGATAACAAAGTCACACACAAAAAGAGGTGTAATTATGTATAATATCAATAGAAAACACAGTAATGATTAAGGTGATAGGATTCTGCTGTAAAACCACATTGCTTTGTCCCAAAACATGTTTTGTAAAGAATCACTGTGTTCCCGTTAGAGAGCTGCCCGTTCTGGCCACAGTAACCATCACAGTCTGAGTAGTGTGTGATGCCTATATATAATATCTAGTGTTTCACAATTGTGCAACTCTTTTAAGATACATCACAAAGACCACTACAGTCACTGTTATCATTTGAGTAGATAAATCAAAGCCATTATATACAAAGAGACTCAACAGTTATCCTTGTTCCTTTTTCTCAGTGTGAGGCGCTCAGATTACAGGTCCAGACTTAGAAGAACCAAAGCAGGCTGGCTCAGATCCTCACAGCTGTAAGGCAGCATTGCCAGGCAGCTAAATATCCACAGCAAAGAAAATAAACTCTGCGATTGGCCGATTCGATTGTAAAGTGTAACCACACCATACATTTTGCTACGCTATGCGACCCCACTCACAGAGCAAATGTACAGCAGCCAAACCCACAATGCTGCAAGTTACACAATGTTATTCCATGGCAACCATGTTGAGCGATTTGACAGCAACTGCTCAGCAGCTCCAACTGTGTGCCTCAGTCGGCCTTGTCTTCGCTGTTCTTGGCCCACCCTCGGCTCATGGCTGCTACCACAATGCTGTACATGTTGAGCCAGGCTTGACGCAGCGGCGCCGTGTACGCCTGGCCCAGACTGCACTGCAGCATGTAGAGAAGGGACTCACCGACCACCTGAAGTGGTCCAAAACAAACACAAACACAGAAAAAAAAAACATTTTTCACAGCTCATTCACTTGTGAAATTGCTTTTTGAGAGTTGTACTATGAAATGTTGGTCCTACAGCAAATGCCTGTGTGTTTACTCCCACTGCCTGATGCTTCCTCCCAAGGTTGAGCAGAAAGTCCTCCAGGGAGTGAAGGTCGTCCAGGTGGCTGACTGCTGCATCGATCACAAGCATCACCTGGGATCAAACACACGTACATAGTGTTCAAAACTGTGCAACAGTACGACCTGTATACTTGTAGTGGTTGCCACGGTGAAAGGAGCTCACCTTGGTGACATGTTCCAGGAACTCGGGGCTGGAGAGGCAGTCTTGTGTGGAGCCACAGTTTGTACTGTAGTGGAAAAGACTGAGGAGCGCAGGGTCCAGCTCAAACAGTCTACCACAGACAAATACCACACTGTTCTATAGGTGTATACACATGGCACAGGTTGCCAAACATCCACACAGACACAAAATCAATCAATAAATCATACATCTACAAATCTCTCCTGCTAGGTTCTGATTTAGCGACAGCTGTCTCAAAGTGAATTGTGGATTATTGCAGTCTGTCGCCAAGCAACAAGTCAAGCTTACAGTCCCTGCATGGTGAAAAGTGTGCAGTGAAGGATCTAGCTTGATTCTCTCTCCACATCTGTGATACATGTTCTTACACCACAGCTATAAACACAGCAAGATCCTATTACTCTTGGTTAAAGTGTTAATAGAATAGGATAACACAGAATAACATTTTTTTCTCCTCTAACAAGTCACTTTACTGTCTAATTCCATTTGAATTGTGCTGATTGTGTAAAACATTACCTGGAAAACATGATGACACCATGAGGAACTTTGTTCTTGCCCAGGCTCTCCCAGCTGCCTCGTATCAGCTCCTTGTCTTTCCCTGACAGCTTCTCCATCCTCCCTCAGGCTGTAAACACAAGACAAGTTCTTCTAGAGGGGAAACACACAACTCCTCTACAGGACAAGAAGGTTTAGTTTGAGGAAAGCCATAATATTCGATTTAATCCACGGACGAAACTTCTCCCAACCGACCTGGAAAACAAAGTAATCGTGAGACATCTGATTTGCCAGTAACGTTTCAGATATAAAGGAGGGGACATGGCTGCAGGAGATGCTGTATGATTCCCAGGTTAGAGACACACAAACATACTGTACCTTCTTGAGGTCAGTCTTCTCTCTGAACTTCTTCTGGTGCAGCCGGGCTGAGGGCTCTGTCTGTGTGTGTGTGTGTCTGTGTGTGTGTGTGTGTGTGAGAAAGTGTGTTTGTGTGTGTGCAGGCAGCAGCCTTGCCTGACACTGTGGTGCACTTGCTCTCTCTTTCCACGGCCCACGGTGCAGTCAGGGAGACAAGTTCTGCCACGCTCTTATCTGTCACACTGGCTGCTATCTCTCTCCCCTTCCCGTTTGCCTCTTGATATGCTCTCTCTCCAGCACTGGGGATATTATTCATGCCACTGAAGGAGAAAAAGAGGGATCTCTCTCTTCTGCTCCAGAGAGGCTGCAGCGAGCCACAGCTCCTCCTGCAGGTGAACCAAGGACTGAAACACACAGAGACTATGCATCCACACACAGTGTACACTACACTTAACAAAATACTTGGCCTTTGCACTTTTACTCTACAGTCGAGAGAATTCAGATAAATATGAAATTAAGATATGCAACAAAATAACCAGAAATCACAACATAAGAATTTCAAATGCATTTTGTTGATGTTTTAATGCAGGTGAATGTAAAGGCTTTGAACCCACATGCACAAGTCCAGAATGTTAACTTGAAAATAGGTAAAAGTCAAAGTCAGGCAGGCAGGGGAGATGAAGCAAACATATCCAACAGGGGATCAGGCCTAGAGAGCAAGAGTCCAAAAGGTAGGAAGGAGGTCATTAAAGACAAAACTCAGCAGGAGGAAAAACATAGCTGGGCCGCTAAGGTAGAGGAAAAACAGACCATAGTGAGGAAAGAATGGAGGTGGGCTGATACATAAGCTGATGAGGAACTGGGAGCAGGTGTAAAGGCGAAAGCGGGAACACAGTGATTACTGTGGGACAGGTGGGAGTGGAAGGATCTGAAAGCACAGGAGAGTTAGTATATGGCAGGGGAAGAAGGAAGACATTGTGACAGTGAAGTCCATTTGAGGCCTTCATCATCTATTTGAGGGTTAGGGTTTGTCCTCAGCTGCCTACATTTGCACATGTATTTACAAAATAAATTGTGTGGGAATTTTTATATCGTACAGCATCTGGAATAATAAAAGACTTGAACGCACCACCTTGGTGAAATTATATTGTTTATCTGCTTAGCAGAGCCACTCCTCAAACAGCATGATCATAACATTCGGTGGCCAAGTGCACAGCCTCTCATTAATCTAAATGAGATATGTTTGTTCCCTCGCCCAGCTTCCACAAACAGCCGAGGCACTACAGTTTGTTGAAAGAGATGTCACAGGTGACTGCTCCCCCACGCATTTCACAGGATGCAGGCTCTCACTCGGATATTATCTAACAGGTTGGGAGATATTGGCTCTGTTTTCAACCGTACACCAGGGAATCAGAGGTGCACAGCGCTCTCCTGAGGGACTACCAGGCAGAGTGGGGACGGATACGTGGTTCCCATGACAACCGGACAGGATGGAGCCCTTGAAGCTTCGTCATGTGATGTTTGAGA
Organism: Pempheris klunzingeri; assembly: GCF_042242105.1. Lineage (NCBI taxonomy): Eukaryota > Metazoa > Chordata > Actinopteri > Acropomatiformes > Pempheridae > Pempheris > Pempheris klunzingeri. Next base: position 11,216,887 of record NC_092024.1, on the reverse strand, counting down.
TCTCAAGGAAGGGACTATGTGATTATTTATTACCTCTATAAGTACTATGCAACAACATTTTGGATTTTCTGCTTTTCTTATCTTTTTGATTAGGCAAAATTAACCATATGATTATTTTAATACTCAGACAGCCACAGCTGTCAGCTGTTATAGTCTCCTTTTCTCTGGCATTCTTTGTAGAGATGCATGTCAGTCTGGCACCACAATATTATATTCTTATTGTATGCAACATATAGAACTCTTAGTCTTACTTTAGGAAGAATTACTTGTAATTTTTAATATTTTGGTCTCAACTCATGTATTGCCTTCAGTTGCTTCAATGCATGACACAGTGGCCTACAAAAAGTAACTATATGGTATGTACTGGTCTCCATGATGACATTTTGATTATGATAATATACATATTCAGGCATTCCCATGTGGTTTGTGAGTAAAAATGATTTCTAGAATTCCTGGCAGTCAGCTGTCTAAGTTTACAGTGGAGGCCAGTGTGCAATTGCATTTGATGTGGGTCTATGGGCTCGGAGCAGACCACTGAACTGGTCTCTGTGAATGCACATGCACAGGGAGGGCTGTTTATTTAGGTGGCAGTGTGGCTGCCGAAACAACTGGGAACTTTAACCCAACCATCTGAGAAAGGCCCATGTCAGTCGTTTGGTGTCCTTATGGGACCTGACCGATTAAAAAATATACATTTACTTAATTTTTATTAAAAAGAAAACACAACAAAAGGCAGCAAAAGAGATAAAATATCTCACTATGAAATAACAATATTTTTTTAATATTGCAAACTGTTTATTCTGGAGTGTTCATCATTCTCTACATTACAGTGTTCACATTATTGTCATATCAAATATAGCTTTTTTAGTTTAATCTGCTTAAAATGTCATGATAAATATATATATATATGTGTGTGTGTGTGTGTAAAATTCAAAGCATATAATATTACTCAATTACTCATAAACATATACAGCACCATAAACTAACCCTTTTTTCTCACAGATGTAATCCAATCAGACGTTTCTGATTGTAAAGTCCAGATGTTTTGTAGTTTTATGATTTATAGTTGCACATCTTAAACTATCAAACGCTTGGTGCGGATAGTTAGCCATGACATGAATCATTTTTTAGGACAGTGTTGTTTTCTAGCGGAGAGGCCACAAAAAACTTTGTGCCGACTGGACCTTTTTGATCATGGCATATCCTCCCCTTTGGACTTCACGCTCTTCTCCTCCACATCTTCAATTTTCTCCCCGTCGTCTACATTTTCTTCCCTAAATCAGACATGTTGGGTTACAAAAAGGCTATATTGTAATTAAATCGAACTTTTACTTGGCTACAGTATTTGTCTTTTCTTCACTAAAGACTGCAGGGCAAGCTCAAAAAATTATGTAATGTAATATGACCAAACCACATGAAGTCCTTGGCTCTCCAGCACCAGTGCTATTCATAATTTTACCGGACACAGTGGTATTACATAGCGAATGAACAAAACTTGCTATAAATTCTCAATCTCCAAACCTGTTATGAAAGTTGTTCTTGTCTGTATCGTCCTCAGATCTGGATGACGTTGATGTTCCTTCAACTGCTTCTCCATTTTCTTCAACAAATTGCTCCTTTAAGCCAACTCTCTTCAGCTTGTTCCTGTATGTCTGCTCTGCGTGAGCCTTTGCATTTTTCTGTTGGTAAAAACTCAAAGTTATGCTGGAGCGGTATGTCATTTACATGTGATGTAATCTTCTCAGTTTATAATGCCACTTACCTGTTTCACCTGTTCGAACAAATAAGGTCGTTCACTAACTCGTCCCTTCATATCCCGTAACTCCCTCATGTACTGTGTCATCCTTTGTCGGTCAGCCGCCCTTGATGTAGGAGAAGATTATAGTTTGAGTTACTGTGGCAGCTGTGTTTGGCTGTTTTGATTTGAGCTGCAAAGATTGCAAAATTGGACAATGAACAGCCTTGCTTGTCCAGTACTCACCGATGGTGCTGTAGCTTTTCATTATATACTTCTTTCAAGCTGCTATGTGGGTCCAGCAACTTTGCATGTAATGTGACTGTCTTCCTCATGGCCTGGGACCTCATTTGGTACTTCCTCAACCAGTCTTCACTCTGTTGTTTACTGCTATCCCGCATCTCCATTGACTTTCTGTGAAGGTGAAAATAGATGTCAGAGGACTGAACTATTTAGAGTGTAGAAAACTGTAAAGAGAAAAAAATCTACAGCCTAAAGTTCCATGCCAAAATAATCCAAGTCACCTGATGGCAATGCCGCGCTTCCTCGCAGCATCTGTAATGTATGTGGGGAGTGTGTCGGTGGACAGTGATGTTAATGCCCCAAGTGACTTGCTTCTGCTGAGATTGCTTGATTTTAGAACCTGTAAATGAGGGAAAAAATAAGAAGTAAAGTATACAAAGTGTACATCAGTTTCACTGGTGGACTCATGTGAGGTGCATTCCATGTCTGAAAAAAAACAAACAAAAGTGCCTTGGTAATAACGTGCCCTCTACGGTGGAACAGTGTGCAAGAAAGCACAATAAATTGTAAAAGTACTGTAGGACCTACATTGCCTGTCAATAAATTAATAAATTATGTGGAAAAACCTTTGATAATTCCTAAATAATATGCTCAGTAATAATGGATTTCTTCCTTTCTTCCTTCCTTTCACTTTGATGTTGATGTCTATGAGGTTACTCATAGAATAAAGTTTTTGTTTGTTTTATTTTTTTTAAATCTGTATGTTTCTGTAGATATACATTTAGTAACTGTCAAGAAATTCTGTAAAATCACCTTTGTGATGTTATTCTACAAATAATGCAACTATGTATCTACAGTAGCATCTTTGTGTGCCACACTTTCAGCAACAAGGCTAAACATATCTAGATATAGCATCAGTTAAATCATCCGGCCCATAAAACTTTGACATGCTTCATAAAATAGACTTCTGCTAATTGTATAATTTTGGGCAGCGCCAAAGATATATTAAAAGAAGACAGGGAGGAACTTTCACTGATCACAAAGCTCATTCTACCATGTTTGATTTGTGTAAATTACTGTTATTCTTATTTAATTGCTGTTATAAATACTTTTACTCTGTAATGCCCTCATGTCAATCATCTACCCACACAAATGTCAGTGAATATATAAAGGAATAGTCTTATGAAATATAGAATGACTCTCAAAAAGAATATTTCTGCTTAAAATTAAGAATTCAAATCGAACAAATATTATATGGTTGTATACCAGGCGCTGCAGAAATGGGGCTTGGGTTAAACTTGATAAATTATGAGGTGGGGAAGCTTGAAATATATCCGTTAAAGGGAGGAGAATATTCCCTCTATGAAGAGGGCACACTTTACATATTTGAAATAGCTTTACAGTTCCACAACTGACGGGTCTGGTCTGAGTGGCCTTGAAAATAAAACATTCAAGAACTTAACCCATGCAATAAATCTTTTATGATCAAACAAATTTCTCCCAAGGATGCAGAATAGAAAGTCAGATGTGACCAGGTCACAGCCCTTTGTCACATCTTATGTCATAAACACTTGTGAGTGTTGAGACACCACAGGAATACATGATGATTGATGATATGATACATTATTGCATGCCAGCAAAGATTTTACTATAAACTTCTGTTCTTATTAGACCAGTTATTGTACATTTGGTGCAATCAAAGTGATATAATGAGCAAGGATTTAGGTAATCAACACTGTTAGAATCGTTGAGAACATTACAGGCTTTAAGGAAGGCTGGTGGTTTCCTCCCCCGCTTAAAAAAGAAAAATGTATTGACTTGATAAAGTGGTGGGTGGAAGTGTCTCGAACCATCCATCAAGCAGAGAAGTAATGTAAAACTATAACGTGAAGCCATCTGGTGCTTTTTAGTGAGTCCTGGATGTCTTTTTCTTATGTAATTACTCTCAAAACACCAGCTCTTTCATGGCAGACATCATTTATTGATCTAATATTCTAATAATCAGAAAGTCATTAATTATCAGATGCCCTCCTACCATAATTACTACCACTGAAAAATCTGTTCCGTAACTTCAAAACAATAGAAATTAAACTAAAATTAGCTCATATTCTGAGAAGCAGCTAAAACCAAACCAAACCAAAATTAATAACAGCAACTAAAAGAAATAAAATTAGACCATTTTAACTTAAATAGTAAACAAAACAACAGGTAAAGAAAACGTTTTACCTGTGAGTTTTCAGGGCTCGTCCTACTTTGCCTTGCAGGGAGGGCAGATGTCCGCAGACAGAAGGGCTTACATTTTCTCACATCTTTACTCTGTGCTTTTCTCAGTGCCTCCGTCTGCAGGGCTCTGTGCAGCCTGCTGAAATCAGGGACCTGATGAATGATTTTTGGCTGGAAACTGGGCTTCTCGTCCAGGAATCCCAACTTTTCTTTCCTGGTGCGCTCAGCAATGCAAAGTTTCGGGCAGCCAGACACTGTAGGATTCTCATGCTCCACTGCTCTCTTTGCAGGGACTTGTCTGCATTGCTCCTGGTCTGTCGGGAATTACAATAGGATAGAGAAGAGGATGACGTTACGTTACTGCATAAAGTGTATCAGACACATATATATTCAATGTGAGATGAAACCCACCTTTCTGCTTAGAATGTGACAAGTCTTTTACCTCTTTGTGGGGAGGTTTCTTAACAGTAGCAGCCTTGTTTTTCTCATCGTGTGACATTTGGTTTAACATTGCTATCAGCTTCTCCCTTTTCTCCTCTTCTCTCTTCTGGAAGCTAAAAGGTTTCTGAATCGAGAGCAAGAAGTCCCTCCTCTGCTCATGGCCCTGCGTCCTCTTCTTCTCTCTCAGCTCCATCATCTCCTGATAGAGGGGTTCAAAGACATGGCTGGGAACTGGGAGAGTGCAGATCTTTTTCTGACACTCAGCCCTGTCTTCCTCCTCTTTCCTCATCTGAGTTGTTTTAGAAGAAGCTAGCCGCTCACACTGTTGAGTCCCGACTGAACAGTGCTTCCAGTTTGTTGAAGATACCCAGACTGGAGATGATGAATTAAGCCTCTCTGACTGTCTGGGATGGTGCAAAGTCTCTTTGTTTGAGTTCAGAGCAGATGTAGAGGTGGGTCTTCTAATTCGCTCAAGTCTGAAACAGCAGTATAAACAGTTGTTATATATACTGTTAACAGTATTAAGCAAATAGATATATTGCAATTATGAAAAAAAACAACATAAGACATTTGAGGAAACCTACTTAGACTCATGCTTTACTGCATTTTTACCACCAGACTCTTGGCCTACATCTGATGAAAGTACAGCATCCTGATGAATCCTCTTCTCCAGCTCGTTTCTCTGTCTTCTTTCTGTCTCCTGCAGCTGCTGCCTGAGGGCCTTACTCAGGGCCTTCAGCTGCTGCTGGAGCATCAACTCTGATCTCAGTCCATCCTCCACCAAGGTGTCCAGCTTTGACATATTTGTCTGACATGTGACACTAAGTGAAACAAAAGAGAGAAAAGTTCAAGGTTGTTTATTCCTGTTTATTCCTTCGTAATCGTAATTGTTGAAGTTCTTTATCAAGCATGAATTCCAAACTTCATATATTTCCATATTATTTACTTTATCATTATATATAATGTTACTTTTTAAACTTGCATTGCAGAGTATTACAGTGCACGTCCAACAAAACGTCTTACACAAAATGATAAGATGTGATCTGTGGCAAAACAATACATATTCCATGATTGATATACAGTACTTCTCAAAATAAATAATAACATAAATGCTTTCAAAAACTGGTGCTTGCACACAAAGCAAAACATTCACATGTACAATAACAAAAAAAATAAACCTTATTCGCAAAGTTCACATCGCTGAATGTGCTGTACATTTTCTAAAGTCAAATGATAGCTGAACAACATTTTAATAACACTGAATTCATTTTATGTAATTTTCTTAAAGCAAAAACGACAAAAATTCTCTGCTTTCAGCTTCTCAAATATGAATGCATGTTTGTTTTATTAATTGTAAATTGTTTTTTTGATTGTAAAACCTCCGGGTTTGGATCAATGGTTGAACAAAACAAGAGACATAAATATCACTGTCACCCTGGGCTCTGGGAAGTTGGGATGGACATTTTTGACTATTTTCTTTCACATTTTGGAGACAAAATAATGAATCTATTGCGTAATGAAAATAGCGATTAGTTCTAGCTCTAATCTTCCTCTAATCGAGAGGAGTTACTGTTTTCTCAATGCTATATCATTGTAAATTGAATACTTTGGTCTTTGGATGATTGGTTTGGACATATCAAGCAGTATGAAGACGTCCCCCTCGCTGTTTTATAACTTCTTACAGCAGCAATTGTAAATGATTAATAAATGAGTCCAAAAGTAATATAACGAATAATAGATAATGATTTTAAAAGGGTTATTTGCCCTCTTTTGTATTTCTAATATATAAAAGTTACACACATCAGACTTACTGTGAACTCCACTTCCCGTCTGCGTAAACAGGTTACCACGGCAACCACGCCTCTCCGCTGTAACACAGTGTTAGCAACATGTATTTAGCGTTAGCTAAGCTAAGTGTCTCAACGTATTTACCTTTATGCTTGTTTACAATCCTGCTGTATGGTTTCTGCCGCTTAGAATATTCAAATGAGAAGTAATAATGTACCGCAAACCTGGTAAAAGATGAGATTTAGGAAGTATTTTTTGGCGTCGAAGCGTCTTCCAAACTCGTATATGTCCACTGTGGAGGTACACTACAGCTTATTCGGTAAGTCTGTAGTTGAAATAAAGTTAACACAGCCTTTATGTTACACCTGAAACGAAGCAGGTGTCTTTTAATCACACTCTCTCCTCAGTCGAGGTAGCATTAGCACTGTTAGTGGACACAAGCGGCAACGCCAGGGGCGACAGACGTCTTCTGTGATTGGACAGCAAACCGGAAGTATTTCCTCCGGAGCGCTTGTCAACACAACATGGCTGGATCACAGAAGGGACACCGCTGCTGCTATTAGGACACATTCAAGGGGAAACGTGTGTGATTTTCACACAGACGTATCCAGACATCAAAATTGGAGTGCTTTCTCCTTTTTAATCCGGGGGTTTTCTCATATGAAGGCAGAGTGAAGACAGAATTATGCACAAGCTCACAAAGGCGACGCTGGCCATAAACGGCCTTGGCCGGTGTTTTACTGCAGAAAAGCATTTATCTGCTATAAATATCATCAGCCGGGGATTAGTGTGTGCAGAACATGGAGACGACTCTGGCAAGAGTGATGTTTATGATGTTATTATATCCGGAGGAGGAATGGTTGGATCTGCAATGGCATGCTCCCTAGGTGAGTGATCCCAACACTGCTTGAACTCACTCTGTTTTGTGACTTCAGCCATTATTATCATTAACCAGTCACATTTCAAATAAAAAATAGTGTTATCAAGACTGTCCAAACTTGCATGTCTTTAGATAAAACCACAGAAACTTGTGATAATTACTATGAAAGCTTCTAAAATATCAACTCTGAGATGTCATACAATATTAAAAAACATGTGGAATTAAAGGTTATGATGCCACAAATTCTTTAATACTCTCCGCTACACTACAATATGTAAGATCTTATACATGTGCTGGTATTTTTATTTAATCTTGAGATGATTTTTTTTTTACAGGCCTGGATCCTAACTTGATGGGTAAGAAGATTCTCCTACTTGAAGCAGGCAACAAGAAAGTGATGGACAAGGTCCCAGATACCTATAGCACCAGAGTCAGCTCCATCAGTCCAGGATCTGCCACCCTCCTCAGTGGTACAGTATACACATATACAACCTGAGACACACGCAAAAATCACTGTCAGATGGTTTCTTTATTTGGTCATGTCCTTATTGATAGGCTTTTTACATTTAAAAGGGAAGTTTCATCTATGACAGAAACTAAATCAAGAAGTTATTTCAAAGGCGGTTAGCTGCCTTACTGTGAGAAGCTTGTGGTGCTACACTTTTAGATGACTCTCACAAGGTGAGCCAGGGATCAGACACTGTCCAGTCACACAGGCTTAGCAGTAATCAAACTTGGCCTTGATGTGATAGGTCACCTGGGATTTTAAATCACTCTGTATAAGGATGTGAGTTTCTACTGCCCAAACTGTAGTTAAAAAGTATCTCTCTGAAGATTAGAGGTTTTGGCAGTCAGATGAGTCTAAGATATCAAGCTGTGTAACCTTGATGGACTCAAATGTGAAACACGTTCTATGTCCTAAATCTGCCATTGCTGGTCTTGAATCCATTAAAAGTTCATCTCGACCTGTGCATTTTGTTATTTCAAGCTTTCAGGCTAACTGCTAACAGTCTGTGCTGGCACATACAAACACTGTTTTATAAACATACTTGTCACAAATGAATCACATGACAGTTTACAAAAAAATACACATTCATTTTCAGTTCTGTCATCAAATATTCAGCCATGATTAATTGTTATTTTCTCAGAACAGCAAACGCAGTTTATAAACTCTAAACCTAAACTCTTTTCATTTGAGGTGGTCAAAATAGACACAGAATAACACAGACAATACTCATTTGGCTGAATTATTTACCTTTTTGAGCGCCAAACAACGGATGTGTGGTCACAGCACGTTTTTGCCTCATGTGCCTTCCATTCGTCCGCTTCTCTCACTCATCTCATTTTAGTCGTGGTGGTGTTATGCTCAATGCACTACATGGGAAGTGCGCTCCACGCCAGCTGGTTTCAATGCAACCCAGCTCTCCAATCACTGAAAACCCATATTTGACATTTGTGTTCAGGAACCAATCATCCACATGCATCCTGATTCACCTCTTGAAATTACATCAACTATCATTATGTGGTCAGCTAAGCAGTTCGGTGATGAGAGCATGCACAGCAGCAGTACCTGCACCTGTGCAGTAGATCAGACCTTCCAATGCACCATGGTAATTTAATTTATTAACAATAATCTTTGTGCAGATGACGGTGAGAGAACGATAGGCTACATCATGCATACATGTGCACCTCCACTCAGCTTTACTGAAATTCACCTAATATGCATTTTGACTTTCAGACAGTGATTATTTGTAATACATTGGTATACTCTGCTGCATTCAATTATTATTGCAATTGTTTTGAATGTGTTGTTTTGCATACACAGGTCTCGGAGCGTGGGAGCACATCGCACAGATGAGGTACAAGCCCTATAAAAAGATGCAGGTATGTCAATCTTCAGCTCGCAATCACGTTACGTTGCTTTTTAAAATCAGTGCAACCCGAGGGTACAGTAGCTACCATTGCACTGCCATGTCAAAAGTTCAGAAAAGTTACAAAAATAACTAGAGCCGTACTGAAGTACTGGGCATCTCCCAAAGTCCATTTGTTACACAACTAGTGTTTCTTCATATGTCCTCCAGACTTTCTCATGTATTTCTGTCATCCATCAATCATAGCACTATACAATTTGTGGAGAGAAAAATCTGACACTCAACCTCTACCCAGTCATTCATCTTAATGAACAAGCAGCACAATACTGAATCATATAATCATGTGTATGGTAGGCATGTGTGCATGGTATGGTATTTACATTAAAATGGCAAACAGTAGTTTCAAGTAACATGCATTTTGTTCATTCCCTTGTGCAAGTTATGCCTTTTCAGTAGCTCTGCAGGATCTGTGACACAAGGAATGCCAAAAAGCACAAGGTGCATTTAAAAAAAACACCCCCATCTCCCAGCATATTCAAAGCACTGGATGGTTCTTTGGCCATGCAAGTTTTATTTATTAAAGCCATGTTTTCTATGAAGAGTAAATCATTTTGACGTTTTCAAATTGGTGCTCATTCCCCACATCTTATAATTATGAAGATTCATGTGAACAACGGGAAGAGGATGAAAGATTAGGAGAGTGGTTGTTTGCTGCAAAGTGAACCCGCTTTACGGCTGTGGGTGCAGGCTCAGTCCCTCTTGTAAGATGTGGTCGGTGTGTACGAAACACTCAACCACAGGGTTTCTCTCTGGGCCTAAGATGTCATCATGCTGTGCCTTACAGTGATTATGGTAGTGTACCTCTCCTATTATACCTTCACTGTGCTACCGCTGTTTTGGCTTGTTTGTCCATTGAATCTCAGTCATATACATCTCAACCATTGCACCAAATAACATTCTTTCCCAGCACCACTAAAATGCTCCTCCACCTTAAATATCCAGTAAGCTCTGAGGGTTTAGATTTGAAACAGACGGCAAATAGAGTTTTTGCCGTCAAGGCGTCGTTTCACCCACATTTTTCTCTATAAAGTTTTAAGGAAGTGTATTGTTTAAATGTTGCACAGAAAGTATGTGTGACCAATTCTACCCCAAAGCTGCGTCTCAGTAAATCTCTCCCAACCACTTATCACAAGTTGCAAACCCACTGCCATTAGTGGTTTTCTCTAGGGTATATCCCCCAACTTTATGGCAAGTTGGAAAAAAGTAGTACAGCAGCATACTACTGCAGAATGATGGGTTCTGGTTACCATAGTTACAACCTAGGAGGATTAACCTTGTACAAACACTTTTCACCCCCACATGTTTAACTCAAATGGTGCTTTCTGGGTTGGAATTACAGGAGCCTAAAACTCTGCCACTTTTGGTTGTGGGTAAATATTGACCTACTCTTTATGTTCACAAACATGTCATTTGTTATTTGTGTTCCCAAGAAAATGTTTGCAAAAATCCACATCACAAAAATGTCATTTGGTCCTCCACCTCAGAGAGCGCCATTAAGCTGAAGTCAGCCGTCCACCCAGAGGGGTGTTGGTGACCCTCATCGCTCTGGGTTTGATGTATGTAGGCTGTGCCAACCTCCAACAGCAGCTAACGACTTTGATGTGTTCAGCGCAGTGAAGCGGCACTTCTCTGCCCAGCTATATATAGGGAGAGGGGATGCATTTAAGGATAGACTCGTAGACCGCAGGCATAATGGGTCTCTCATTTAGGTTTGGGATGCCTGCTCTGATGCCCTGATCACTTTCGATAAGGAGAACCTGCAGGACGAGATGGCGTACATCGTGGAGAATGACATCGTTGTGGCTGCGCTCACTAAACAGCTGGACAGTCTGTCCGGTAAGCACAGCGCTTATGATTAAAACATGAGTCCCCACACAGTAACAGTGCTTTATAAGACCTCTTGATTCCTGTTCCATCTGCCTAATGGACGCCGAGTCTGGCAGCTAATGCCACCACATTTATTCCATCCTGTCCCCAGGTTTTGTTTATTTGTGCTCTCTCCCGGTGACTGCTTTTAAAGACAAGTTAAGCTCTTGGAGCCGTTCATGTTTTTCCTGCAGTTTCAATCAAAACCTCGCATTTTGGGAACTGCAGAGCACCGGCACCCTCTGAGGACACGTGAAGTGGTCCAGTGACCTATTTAAAGCTGCCATGTGCTCCCAAGCTTTGCCACCTCTTAAGACACTAAAGCGCTGACAGTGTCTAGTGCTCTATTGCTGTTGACATTAAACCAACTTTTGTGAGGTTCTCAAATAAAACTGAGCTCTGCTATGTGCTTGACAGTTTAAGTGGCATATTTATAAACAGTTCAGCATTTTGCGCCAAACAACGGATGTGTGGTCACAGCACGTTTTTGCCTCATGTGCCTTCCATTCGTCCGCTTCTCTCACTCATCTCATTTTAGTCGTGGTGGTGTTATGCTCAATGCACTACATGAGAAGTGCGCTCCACGCCAGCTGGTTTCAATGCAACCCAGCTCTCCAATCACTGAAAACCCATATTTGACATTTGTGTTCAGGAACCAGTAGCCATTCTGTGGATGGGTCCTGCTCCAAGTCGGTATGCGCCAGTGCAGCTCAGGATCCTTTCATGTTTGGGATGAACAGCTGCTGATATTTTTGGAAGAGGGACAGTTTTTAGTGCAAAATCTAACAAGCTGGCAGCATGTGCAAAGTGTGGTGTGGTGTTCTTGTAGATAAACACTATTAGTCAGTGCAATGTGGCAGGCCAAGACCATTAAGAAGATTGTCAAATATGAATTTCTGCAGCTACCATGTTCCAAGAAGGAAAACCAGCGGTGTTTTATGAGGTGGTTTATAGATCTTCCACTGCTTTGGCTGCAGGCAAGCCATCCAATCGTTTTGACGGAAAAACACTGATTTAGTGTGATGATACATACACAGGACCAAAAATGATCCCTTTGTTGTGAGAGAGTCACACCAGTTTCCATTTTATTTTAAGAACTTCTGCTTTTTTCTTTTCTGCTGCCTTTGTAGTCACCAGTTTTATGTCCTTGTTGTCTGTCAGATAACGTGCAAGTTAAGTACAGGTCCAAAGTGGTGAAGTACACGTGGCCCATGCCCCACCAGGCAGCAGACTCCATCCCGTGGGTCCGGGTCACGCTAGCCAACGGAGAGACTCTTCAGACCAAGCTGCTGGTCCGTTTGTTTCCATCACACAAACGGTAGTTATTTTTCTGTCCTCATCCTGGTTGTCTTTTTTTTTTACTGCTTTTTTCCTCATCTGTTTTTCAGATTGGCGCAGATGGACCAAACTCAATGGTGAGGCGGGAATTGGGCATACCCACAGTCAAGTGGAATTATGACCAATCTGCTGTGGTCGCTGTGCTGCACCTATCAGAAGTGAGTATTACATTCGACATATAAATACAGTTTAACTCTTGATACTTTATTGTAATGTGTGCTAAGCCTTACTTTCTGAATACTGTATGAATTACTGAATTTACACTGTTTTTTTTTTTTTTTTATGATAGTAATTTTAATGTCACATCTGTCATCATGCAGAAAACAATACACCCACCCAGAAGCACCCTTTATAATATCTTGTTTTTATGTGAAATATATATAATTAAAATATATGCCATTCAATGCAATGCCACAATGTTTCAGTATAATATTTAATTAGATTTAATTTATGCTTTGGACAGCCCACGGAGAACAATGTCGCATGGCAGAGGTTCCTCCCAACAGGACCCATTGCAATGTTACCGGTAATATATCTGTATTTGTGCTGCTCTATTTTTTTCTCGCAAAATATCCATCTGTCACGCAAGTTTTTGATAACACTTCAGTGTCCACGCTCTGTGCACTGCAGCTGTCGGACACAGAGAGCTCTCTGGTGTGGTCAACCAGCCATCGGCTTGCGGAGGAGCTGCTGGAGCTGGACGAGGAGAGCTTTGTAGATGCGATCAACTCTGCCTTTGTAAGTCTGACCATTAAACTGAGTGTGAGATGTTGCAACATTTCTGTGTCGTGGCAGGGGTTCTCCAAAGACCCACTCACGTGTTGAGCTGTTTTTAGTGACTCATGCAAACAATATTGTCATTGTTTTGCTCAACCTTTATACAATACTAATATTTCACTATCCATTTCTTTATTGTTTGGAGAAACTCCTTTTTCCCAAGCTGGCTATTTTTACTGGGCCTGCTGATGGACGGGGTCACCGCTTTTGAGTCACGTTTGGTTTCAGGCCTGGTTTGCTAATTAAACCTGTGGTCTCCCAGTGTCGACCATTACTGCATGGAATGTTTTTCAAACAGAGCTAATTCAACTGCATAGCCTGGCCGGCATCTTCTTTTAATTAGCCCAGCTCCCGAAGCCCTGCCAAACCATTTAGTTAGGGAGGGGGAAAAAAAAGCACTTTCGCTGGCCTGGAGTTCAGCTTTGCTCCTATGTCAGCTAATTTCTTTGTCCACTCGAAGGGATAATGTCTGTTTTCTCTCTCCTCTGGCCGTTTTTCATTCTCTGTGTCTCTGTCTTCTTGCCTGTCTGCGTGTGCACCAACAGTGGAGTAATGAGAACCAGTCAGAGCTGATTGAGACGGCTGGCTCCCTGTTCCGCAACGCCCTGTCAGCCATCATCCCGTCTGCAGGTTCACCTCGACAGCTTCCCCCAAGTGTGGCAGGGATTGGCCCAAAGACCCGGGTCATGTTCCCTCTGGGCATGGGTCATGCATCAGAGTACATCAGGCACCGGGTAGCTCTCATAGGGTAAGACAGTCACAATGGAAGTAAGGCTCTGCACATTAATTCTTGACGTAAATGAAAACGTCCTTAAAATAAGCTCGTCTAATAGGCTTACTTAATTTTCTCACACATGTAAGAGAATGGCACAGTGATCTTCTACTGTGAATTAAATGGTCATACTGTAAGTTGGATGTATTTGGACAGAGAGGGTTATGTTTGTCTCTGTAGGGATGCAGCCCATCGTGTCCATCCTCTGGCAGGTCAGGGAGCCAACCTGGGCTTTGGGGATGTGGCTTGCCTCACACAGCTCCTGAGCCAAGCAGCCTTTAACGGGAAGGACCTGGGTCAGTGAGAACTCTAAACAGACACAAGCGCTGCAACTATAGCACGGTGGTTTCCCCTAAGCTCTTTTCCATAGCCCCGGCTCAAACGCACGCTGTTGATCTAAATTATAAAAAGCATCAGCCTTTCCGGTAACGTTTATTTGATGTTTTTTCTGTTCATTCTGCCAAGAACTATATGTAAGTTGCTTTTCACAAAAAATGAAATCCTATTATGAGATATTTTGTTTACTCTTTCCGCTGTTGAATGTTCTGGAGTTAAAATAGCACCTGTGTGTTGACTTTGTGTTAATGCAGAAAACATGGGACAGACATACACAAGCTTAAACTATGTCCTCAGTTTTTAACCCCCACTCTCTGTTTCTTTGTGCAGGAGCGGTGCAGCACCTGTTAGAATATGAAACCGAACGCCAGCGTCACAACCTGCCCATGATGGCCGCCATCGACCTCATGAAGCGCCTCTACTCCACTAACGCTGCTCCTGTTGTCCTCCTACGCACCTTCGGTCTGCAGGCCACCAACATGCTCCCAACACTAAAAGTAAGTTCCCTCCCGTCTAGGAAGTAGAACTCCAAACATATCCTCCTGTACATCTCAGCGAACCTGGCCATCACTCTGATAATATCAACCACCTGTCAAACCTAAGCTCCACCTCCACCCTGACCCCACCCGCCGCCCTCTTTTCTGATTACACGGAGCTTTACTTTAGCAGTGTCTATAATTTCCAGGGTTCTGAACCTACTACTATGGCATCTAAGTTTAGCCCCAAATTTAGTGTTACCAAAACTGTGTGGGTGGGGTGCAGGGCTGGCCCTGGGGCAGCGGACAGCGGTGTTGGCTTGTGTTTTCACACCCCTTTTATTACCAACCACTCATGTGAAATGGCTTTATTCCCTACTAAGTGATTCAGACCAACACATCTATAACTGGTTGTAAAGGCATTTCACTATGGAGAGAAACGTGACATTTTTTCCATATTAAATGTTGTGAGTTCACTGGTTTACAGGTCTTGTATAGAGGTCTGCAGTGACAGGCTTTTAGCGAGCATGACTCACAGGTTAGAGTTTCTGAGCCGTTGTATTTCTCGCCTCTTTCAGGAGCAGATCATGGCGTTTGCAAGCAAGTAATGCATCAGTCATGCAGTGGTCCTTGGTGGATCTCCACAGACTGTGAGCTTTGAAAGCTGTAAAAATTGTGAATGTAAAAAAATAATAATAAAGATTTATTTTACTCTTTTCATTGTTTTTCTTGTGTGAGATAGACCAAGTTCTGAATTGTCCCAGAAGTACCTCTTTTGGATATAGAAAGGCTTGAAGCCATTTGCAAATGGAGGAAACAATCACAGTGTTTGCACAGTTTGATGCAATTATTTTACATTCATTTGAATTCAAATTACTGCTTACATGGGAGACTAAGGGTACTAGTGGACCCTATAGCATTTCATCACAACAAGTCTGTCTCCACAGAAATGGAGAATACACAAGGTATATTTATCATGTTTTATTAAAACATACATGTATAGTATACACTTATTTCACTGGATTTAATAAAAACAACAATTTACATATTGTCAGTCATCACGTTATTCATACTGATGAACATAGAGGCATTTCTGAGAAATTGTGCAGCATAATGTTTTTGCAATGTAAAAGCAATTCCTCTCAAAAGAGTTTACTAATTAAAGTTTACATTATGTATATACAGCAGTAGTTATTGAACTTGTTGAATACTGAAAAGACGGCTATGGCATGGCTTAGAGAGTAGTTACACAGAAAGTCCAAGAGTTAATATTGGATGAATAATTAAAATATTCTACATTAGATAAAGTTATTTAAATATTTGTACAGTTCAGAAGAAAAGAATTCAATATTACTAATGTTTCGCGTGACAAATGAAGGGTTTCATATTTTCTACATAATTCCTGTTTACATCTTTCCTGTATTTAATGGATGTAAATTATGTCGATGGATGCACTATCCATCCTTGATGAGAGGTTTTTCTACTACTAGTGTTCAGACCTTGGGCACCTGCAATTTAGCCATGCTTGTTAAGGTCTTTTCCACTGTAGACACAACAAACAAAAATGGCTGAACTTGATAAATACAGGCATTAACCTCAAACATGTAACAGCTATACAACAAAGTCTGTGAGAGGCATCTCTCCACAGCGCTCTCTTCTCCCCCCTTAGTCATGGTGAATGCAATGCTACTTGATGATTATGTGCAACTCTTAAGTCAAAACAGTAAAGCAACTGATCATGTCTTAGCTACAATATCTGCAATTAAAGTGTTATGTGCAAAAGTTGAAGAAAAGAAGCTGTATGGTCGTCAGCTGTTCTATTTCCAATGATGTCTAATTAGTCTAAAGCTAGGGGCAAATGGATTAGGGTCCTGTAAAATAATTTACTAGAATAATTATAGAAAATTGATTTACAAGCATTTAGAGAGACAACTATGGTTGCACTTTCAGCAACTAGTCTGTAAATAAGTTCCACTGTACTGTACAGTGCACACCAGGACCACAGTAAGCACCAAAATACCATGACTGGTTGTATTACCCCAAAACTACCCGCTACACATTTAACAGGTAGGTGAGAAAGACATTTCAGATCAGACACCCACAAGGAATCAAAAATGTAAACGCTTTACAAAAATAAAGTCAGCCCACCAGTCATGAGCTCAACATACAGTAGAAATAGCTGGCCTTATAAAAATATAGTGATTTCTTTTTTCAACAGTTCGGATAGTGTTCGCAGGGTGCTGAGGTTGAGGAAAAGAGGAGGGGCGTCGTGGGAGAGGAAGCGTGGTGGGACCGGTTGTGTCTGCGAGGGTGGACGGAGGAAGGGAAGCCCCGCAGTGACAGACTGTCCCTCTCAGTGCTGGCTGCAGCGACAGCGAGCTGTCCTTAGTGGATGTTGAGGTTTCTGAAGTAGTCAAAGGTTGCCCCCAGGGCCCAGCTTGTCTCCACATTATTCACCTTCTTGGCTAGCTGTTGATCAGAGGAGAAGCTCCATTCAGATGACAAAGACGCAAACCCTTCCCTACACCTACCATCATATTGTTCTCCTCTTGTGAAATATTGTACAGATAGAATATGTTGTGGAGCTTTGTCATGTAGTTTTTCATATATTGTATCTCTTTGACTCCCCGCAGTAGCCTGGTTTATCTGATTCGCTCACCTGCAGCACCGTGCTGTCCTTGAAGCCAAAGCCTTCCTTTAGCAGACAAGTGATATATGTCATATCCATGCAGAGGAAGGGGCTGATAGCACGGTATTTGGTCATTTTGTTGCACACTGCAAACACAAAAAGCCACAGGTTTCAGACATTATTTTAACAAGGTTTTCGGATTCACATAGCTGACAAAAAGAGCATTTGACGGAGACACCTTGTTCCATCATATAATTCAGTCATGTTCTATGTATCAATAAAAAAATACTCCCTTTCTAACCACTGTGCTACATGATTAAAAGATGACCTTTCTGTTTTGTTTGGCTGAATAAACAGGGAGGTGCGAGGAGAACGGCTGAGGGTCAGCGCAGGGCTGTGGGTGGGTGGCGGTGTTAAACGGCCTAACACACAGTTTGTGTGTTTCAGTATGTGTCAGCCCCCAGGTGGTGTGTGGCTGTCAGGTGCCCTCCTGCCCGGGTTAGACAGACATCTTCAGCTCAGCTGCCAGCCCAGCCTGAGCCAGAGTCGTTCCTCGAGACCGTGACAGTGTTCTCACAGCGCAAACAGCCTTACGCAACACACCAACTTGTTCTTACTTGCTATAAATCTGGTTCTACATGAGCATTACCAGTGCCACACACTGGAGCTGATAAGCATGGTGAGTATTGGTTAAACACATTAAAACACATCATTGTGATGTTAACATATATTTACTCTCCAATAAACTACATTTGTCTTATAATCCATCTCCATTACACATTTTAAAACACAATCATTTACATTTTATGTTGTAATAAATTCTTTTTTGACAGGATAAGCTGTCCCAATTTGGCACAAACAAGGTTTAGTACTTGTGCTTGTTTAAAGCACAGAATGTGTTGCATGAAGTTTCAGTGGTTAGAAGACTGATATATATATAACTTGTAAGATTGATGGTTTCATACACAAGTTTATTCAACCCTAGAGAAGATAAAAATGTAACTCTTACCTTCCTTGGCTCTTTTCTTAAAATCCCTGACTTCAACTGCACCACCTCGATTGCCATCTGTGCAGCAAAAACAAACGTGCAATTTGAATACCAACTGTGGGAAGATGATAATTAGTATGAAAGATAATGGGACTGGAAGGTGACTCTTTGGTGTGTGCCCACTCACCGATGAGGCCAGACTCCATAGCTCTGTCAAAGTAGTAGGAGAAAGCGTAGAAGACGCTGCTGCCCTTCACTTCATAAGGCTGGTGCACTATCCCTTTGATTACCTTCATCACCTCATAGTAGCAGAGCTTATAGCCCGCATAGCCTGAAGAGAGAGAGAGAGAGAGAGAGAGAGAGAGAAAAGGTGAATGTGGTTTTGTCAAAGAATCGCTCAACTACTATTGAACATGGTGGAGTAAACAATGGGTTAAAGGTGCTTGGAGGCAGCGATGGTTGGAATGCAATCTGAGGAGTCTGGCGCTTCAGTTTGAGGTGAGCCAGGGGCTGAATCTGGGGGCTTACCAGATAATATACAAGGAAAGCCCCAGAAGGACAAGTTTCGCACTGCCCCATGGGTATGGTTGGCTCAATCATGCCGGCAAAACCATGTGCTGACAAGAGCGGCAGTTAGCGCGGCCCTGTTGGGCTGTCTATTTTTACCACATAATTGTGAGCGGTCCAGATCAAGCCACTCGTTACACAAAAAAAATAACAACTCAGGGACAAGCCCAGCATCTTTTGGCTACTTGACTGTGGTATGGGAGTGACTGCCTTATTTGTGAAGTTAACTGACAGTTTTCTTTTTGTTTAAATACAAGGTTGACTCCAGTATAATTGTTCAAGAGGGAGGACAGAGAGAGAGAGGATGACAAAACATGAGTTTGGCGCCAAGGTTACAGAAACTTCAGTGGATAAATGTTCTCATGTGTGACTGTATTATACTGTACGCTATTGTGTTCCAGAGTTGAGAGAGGAATGCATGGATCGCTGGATCCAAGGCACTGGGAAGACAATCAAAACCTCAGGGTGCTTTAATCTTACCGTCTGGAATCCCGCTAACTTTGTAGGTGGTTCCTCCAAAAGTCACATCTTCTCTGAACTTTTTCGGGAGACAGGAACTAGTGAAGACTTTCCAATCTAAACCTGGGGAAGCAAAAAAAAAACCAGTTTGCCATCTCCCTGTGAATACACTTATGAAAGAATGACACAAAGTGAAAATAGCAAGGTAATAAGAAGTGCTAAATACTCTACCATCAGCTCCTAGTGCTCCAAGAGTTGCCAGTCGAGCCGCATACAGTCCATTTCCAAGGTAGCTATGTGATGGTGACATATAATTATTGTAAGGATTTAGAAATACATATATGTTTTACTCTACAGACTACTAATATGTGAGAATATTGCATCTTCTTTGTCTGTTGTTTACCTGTGTGTGTAGAGTTGGTATGTGTGGTTGAAGAGGTTGAATTTGGCAACGTAACTGTTGGGAGCGGACTGAATTGTTTTCTGTTGAATAAACAACAAATGTTTAGTGGAGTGTTTTTTTTTTGTTATAAATGAATAAATAAATAAATTCACTGAGTTTAAATAAAATATTTCATTTACCTTTGACTTGGGAAGGAATGTGATCTGAGTAGATCCTCCACCCAAATCCAGGATGCCGACTGTCCTCCTTGTGTTGGAGTACAAGTGACCTATGACAAATTCAAAATTAGACAGATCACACTGGGAGCCATCTATCATCAGTGCAACAAACAGAGCACACTCTGTAATCTTTATCACCAATTTCAGTTACAATTTATTCCTTTTAAAACGACCAGTGTCAGAAGAATGCATGCTTACAGATCATGTCTTTCCCCACTAAGACTGAAAATACCTTTATGGTTTGAAGGTAAAGGTTGCTGTTTAAAATAAATGTAATGGCCATAGCTATGTGAAAAAAGTGAGGAAATATTGCTTGTTTTTGCAACCTGTTTGGGGCCAATGAGTCAAGCTCATAACCTCAGACTGGAGACAAGAGTCTTTCACTGCCGGGCTTCTGTGTACACTGGAGCCTCAGATATGAGCCTCCTGACCACTAACACCACCATAGCAAAACACAAGCAATGTCTTACCTGTAAGGAAGTTCACTGTGACCCAGGCGAGGACTCCTAAAACAGCACATGGATGAAAATGTCTGCATTAGTGAAAGCCCCAGAAGTGATTACAAATGACCTAAATTTTCACATTTGTGCTCAAACAAGAATAAACTTTGGACTGAAGAAGACTTTTAGTCCAGCTCTCCTTCATTAAGCTGATAATAAAGTACCAGAGTTGGTGTAACTAATATGCAGGATTACAGACCAGCCCAGGTAATTACAATTGTCTCAGATCTCAAGTTATTGCGCTCATAAAGTGAGGATAATGAATGGCACACACTGCATGATGAAACATAACATGGTGAGGGTGTCTTAATGAGTGATGTGGAGGATCGCACTAAATTATTGGGCGTGGGGCAGAACCTCACAGTGGCATATTTATTTGTCTCACTGAGGTAGAAACAGACATCTTGTAAAAAGAATTATGAGAGCAGGATTGTTTAATACATCCTCAGTGAATCAGGCAGTTAAAGCACCTGGTCAGACAATATCGTGGTCAAAAATCATCATTAAAAAAAATACAAGAAATCTTGTGTTTTGTGTACTATATGTAGTACAATTAGGTTACACTGTATTAAAAGCTTAACCTACCTTCTTTTGCTCCATTCATGATGGAAACACTGTTGTTTGCCACAAAGAAAGGGGACTCATCAAATACATCTCGCACCTGTGGAATAGATTTATCACCATTTCACTAAAGTGATCCACTGGATATGTGCTAAAGCAATACGGTGCTACTAGACTACACCACAAATACTGTATTGTTGTTAAGAGACAGTCTATTCAGGCTCCAGAAGACAAACTGCGTCTGTTTTAGAGTTTTAGAGTGACAGATAGCTCAACCACAAGCACAGCGGGAACAGTAGCCTGGATTTAATACTTAAATGACAAATATGGTTACTCCACTCAACCTCACAACAGCTGTTTTTTGCAACATGATAGCCACCAAATGGGCAGACATGCTGCTGTTTTTTTCAGTGACACTTGTAAGCACTTAGTGGTTTCTCATCCTGCTCCTTGGCGGGACGGGTGGTGTTTGTGCCAAACTGTCTGAGGGCAGAGAGAAAACGGGCCTCACCTCCTTCAGAAGAACATTGGCCTTGTCTTCAGGCAGCAGACGCAGACCTGCTGTGGCCTTCAGGACCACTGGGGTCCTCTTCCACTCTTCCTCTGGCACCGTCTTCTTGGCAATCTTCAACAGCTGTCGGATGGTGTTGCCACCCTGCAGGAGAGAAGGCAATCATTGACAGGCAGCATATAATCATCACGAGATATTTCACAGAGAGACGTTTCATCATCAAACTGAGACATTTCTTCAGTGATCAAAGTTTTTGCAAATATGTGTAAGTCAGAGGCAGGTAAACTCCGCAGACAGGAGTGGGCAGCAGTGACAGCATCGGCAGGAGGCATATTAGTAATTATACAGTGTTTACAGCACATGAACCCAACCCAAAGAAAATCCCAGTGGTTTGGCAGTTTGCAGACAGTGAACAACTCCCTAATTTACCTGCAAATTAATAACAAGTGACAGGGTAAACACACATACACACCTCCTCAGGGTTGTCCTTATAAGCAGACAGTCCGGGCTTCACTGCGTGGTACATTTCATTGTCCAGAACTGGCAGCTCAACTAAAAAAGAAGTCAGTGTCAGCGAACAGATCATAAATCAGAGTACAGTCTGTGATATTCTGGGATAGAATACATACTTGAGTACATGTAATTGCATAGCTTTTCTTTTACAACTCATGATATTTAGACTGCAGCACATCAACTACATCCTGAATCAGTTTTAGAGGTCTGCTTCCTACACAGATGAGTCAGACAGACAAATTAAAAGTCCACCTCAGCTACTTTTAGAAGCTGTATTGCCCGTGCATTGCGCCGGCCGGTGCATATTTGTCCTTACACCGCACAGTGAATGACCTAACAGCAGGCAGACAGAGTGGGAGCCAGCAGCATGTGCAAAGCCCTGCTATTGGTTTAGAGAGAGAGAGAGAGAGAGAGAGAGAGGGAGGGAGAGAGACAGGGGGAGAAAGAGGATGAGAGACAACGTGGTTCCCTTACCAGGGTCCTTCTGGATGAACTTATAGATGTGGATCCTGCTGCCGGTGCTCCCGGCGTCAAACATGATCCCGTAGAAAACCCGACTCATGTTGACAGGGGAGGAGGCTTCAGCCACCGGTTGGACCTCAAGTGGCTGGTAGGGCTCAGGTGCAGGATGCACGACCTCGGGCACCGGGTGAAAAGCCTCTGGTATGGGGTGGATGAGTTCAGGTGCCGGGTGGAACACCTCGGGGATCTCGGGGTAGGTCGGCACGCCGGGTTGCGAGACTTCAGGCACCGGGTTGGAGACCTCAGGGAGGAGGTTTTCCGTGTTGGCGGAGTGCTCCCGGTAGCGGTAGAAGTGGGGGATGTAGCGGTGGTGCCGGTAGTAAGTTGCCTCCGCTAAGAGGCTCGCAGCCAAAAGCCACACTGAGAAAGTGAGGAGCAGGTTCGTTGCGGCCATGGCTCTCTCAACCGGGGAGAAGACACAGCTGGAGCAGAGGAGAGGGAGCTGAAGCCTCGGTGGATGCTGGAGCACAAGATTGACAGGAGCCCCGGAGACAGAGCAGTTGAGATGGAGAGAGGCAGAGTGGATGCGATGCACACTCAGGACTGTCCGGTCATCTGTTTACAGTATATAAAGACATAAGGGCTTGGCATGGGGCCACACCGACAGCAGCCATCCACCAATCCTGTGGCGGTCCATCCCAACTTCATCAGGAGTCCCCCCTCCTGTGAGCTGAGCTGGAGACAGACTACCTGCCTACCAACACCAGTTCCTTTTTTTCCCTTCTTTTTTTCTTGGTAGGAGGAGAAGGAGGATTATTTTTGGTTATGTTTTTCCCCTCCTCATCTTTATTGGTTATTGTGGAGCCAAAAAATCCCCTAAGGAGAAAGGGGTTTATAAAGAAGTCAAAATGAATGGCTCACACTGAAAAAAAAAAACTCAAAAGAAATGGTCTTGAAATACATTTTATGGGTGTATTTAAGGCTTACACAGTGACTTGCCTCTGAAATTCCTTCACCCTGCAACTCTATGGGCTTTCAAATCTTCACAAGCGCTCAGATTTGGCTAAAGTAAGAGTGATGAAAGTTTCTATCTGGCACAGAGTTTTGAAATGATTTATTGCAATATTGTAACTTAAACTTTACAATGTTTGCAGTTTTGGAATTAACCTTTATCATGTAGGTACTGGTATGCTTTTTATTTAATTCCATTTTCAGACTGAAAATGTGACTCATTATGTATTAGGTAGTGATGGATTCTGCCTGTGTTTTATTAGGTCTGACTGCCTCTACTAAATCATGTTCAGTAGCAGGAATGAATCATTCATGTCTTAAACAAACTCCCTCGTCATGATCCTACAATAAGCCCCACATTAAATCAACTGCAGCCCTTTCACCAACCTTAAAAAATGCAAATGTGACCTGCACTCCAGCTGGCATAAAACTTAAAAGAATGTTAGCAATCATCTCACTCCCACTCATCCCTGTGTTAACCACAGGCTTTCCAAGGGAAAAATATTTGGGCAAGGCACGTTTCACGAGAGAATGCATGAAAAGCATGAGTGGCTGTTTCTCTATTTTAGGTGGGTGGTTGGCACGGCATCATAAGCCATGCTGTAGTGTATCAGCTAATGCTTTCTCATGTAATGTTCAGAGTTACTGGCTGTAGTGCAGGATGCAGATGCACCAACGGTATCCCACAGAGGTGCAGCACAGAGGCACAGCGACTCAGAGACCTCACATGAACTGAGATTTGTACCGGACTGTGATATTTTCCACCCACTTTGTATCAACAGAAAGACGACAGAGATCTGACAGGAGGCAGTGGTAGTCTAGCAACTGAGCGTCCCTGGGGGACTGACCCTGCCCCAACCCTGACTTTGCATGTGCTTACACAAGACTGTTTCACCTCATGCAGCAGGCGACTGAGGCAGAGACCGAGCTGTCGTCCAGCCCAGTCAGGAGGGTAAGGGGAGGGCAGAGGTCCTGCAGATGGGCACAAGAGTGTGCGGGAAGTCCACGGAGAGGACAATGTGGGGAGGGTGGGGCTTGGCACCAGTGTACACCCATCATGCCATTCCACTCCCAGGACACTCGACTTTGCAAAGCACTGTTCCAACACTGTAATTTGGACTAAAAATATTGGACTTTCTTTCCTCCTTCCTTTTTTCTAAATACTGTGGCTACTTTTTTCAACCCTGCGGCTCACCAGAATGGTCATTCGCCCCTATCAAAGCGTACATGTGCAGGACCTCTCACTGGCTTGTGCCCATAGATGTCTTGGTTGCATGTTAACAGTGTGATAATGTGACTAATAAAAGTTGGAAAAAAATGTCCCATTAGAAATGTTGAAGAAATGGTATTTTGCCTTGAGTGTGTTTTCATTTTGAAATCATACTTTCTTGCTGTTTGTGTTCAGATACTTCCTGTGGTTAATGTAGCAATTAATTTAGATAATCTACGATGACAGCTCCAATCCACCTTAGGCCATTTGATGCATGAATCATTGTACACACCTACTTTTATATTTCTATTATAATGTGATGCAATAGGAACTGCCCCTCCACTGAATCAATTTAGATTTTACTAGAGAAATTTTGAATATTCACCACAGAATAAGATACAATAAGCAAATCTACTGGAAAACCTGTGCATTGCAAAATCATATTAGGATGTCGTCCAAATGCACACTGCTACGGTCTAAACTGTGTGTTCAGTGCACCTCTGCAGCATGACACAGCACATTACAAGCAATGTTTTAAAGAAGAGGTAGTTTCAATACAATTTTGGTATTTTGTTGCAAGTTAACTGAAACCGTAAAGCATGAGAAGGGACCCCAGCTTTGTAATCTGCACTGTGCAATATATCATTAATATGCTGCAATGTTACCCTCAGGAATGCCATGTTTGTGGGTGTCCTACCCCAAAAAGTCCATTGAAGAGACCCAAACCTTGTCATTACAATTCCAGTGATAATGACAGCTTTGAAAAGTTCAGGGTTATTTAAGTTTTCTCTCCTCACTGTCATAGTAATTACCTTTAAATTTAGTCTTCAAACTTTGTTCATGATGCCAGAGCAGAGAACGACCCTATATGATTCAGTTTACAGTAGCTACACCCAACACTTTTGCGATATCTACTTTTTCGTTTGATGAATAATCCAGACTGGATGTACACCCTCAGGCTCCTGCAGAAAGCTGAACAAGATACTGTAATGTAGAGAATTCTGTGGTTTTGAACTTGAATTATGACCTGCACTAAACTTACATTGTTTCTTTTGGGTGAGCTTCTTCGAAGATGTAAGCCAACTGCGTTTACGTTGATCTTAGTGGTTTTCCCATAACTGCAGCAAAAAACAAATGTGGGGATGGCAGCGAGTTACACATAGTTCTTTTCAGGACAACATGGACAATACTGCTGACAGGAGCCAAATGTATCTCATGTCATCATGTGGGAGGAGATCATGTGCAAACAGATCTTGTTTGATAGATTCCAGCTTGAGAAGACTGTAATTACAACACAAGTGACAAATACAGCTATTCTGCGTCAGTCCAGAGACTGCTGAGCAGAACAGACATCTGATCTTATCATCTCCAACGCTGATTGGTTGTTTGATTGATTAAAACCTTTATTTATACAAGACAAGCAGTCTTTGCAGGTGGAGAGATATTAAAAACTGCAACCAAAGAAAAAAATGTGGACAAAACATGGTGATATAATAAATTCTGTGTGCAGTCATCTTTTCCTCCAAATATTTACATTTTGTTTTATGAATTTTGTTGTTTTTTTTACCATCATTATTATCCAGTATCTTACTGTTGCTCTCTGCAGTATGCTTACCTATTTATTTTATGTGTACATATTAATTCACAATACAATTAGCATTAGTGCTACATTAATACAACAGAAGACAGATTTGTACTGAGCATTTTCAGAAGATGACCAGGCACAGTCATTGTATGTGTTTACAGTTAAAGCCTGGTTGTAGTTTCAAGGGTTAGTTCAGTTTGTCATTTCTGTTTTTATTATTCAATATTCTTGTGTACTTCTTTGCCCTTTCATTGTTTGCGAACATGGATGATGTGTTGTTTACTAACCTAAACTGTCTCATGGGGCAACTTAATGTATTTTTTAAGAAAATAAATATACATTAATGGGTATGTTGTGTTTTTACAGACATTAAAAGTGTATTTCAGACCCCACAATTTGCACCAGCCCAGGCTTAAATGCACACTAGAGGTTGCTACGGAAATTTGACCTGTTCCTTGGCTACAGCGTCTCCAAGGCAACGCAAACACTGACAGCAGGTGACACAGAGCTGGTTAGCGTTAGTCAAACTGTAAAAAAAAAAAAAACCCCAAAACACGGGGGTGAAAACTCATCTACTCGTTTTTTGTTTTGTGTCGCATTTTATCAAAGACAAGCAGAGATGCCGAAGAAGAAAGTGGCCAAAGTAAAGCGGGCTAAAGCCGGGTAAGAGCCTACCTTTGTAGTTAAACTGTACACTTCTCTGCTGCGTTGACGTTCACGCGTAAACTCGAGGTGTATTTTTTATTTTTTTGTCACAGAAAAGGAAAGAAGGAGGGCAAGCCGGAGTCAAAGGCGGACAAAGAGTCGGACATCGAGAAGGCCAAGGCCGCCGCTGCCCTCTGGGAGCTGAGGCTACAGGTCACGGACCAGTCGCTCGCGCAGTACCGCGAGGCTTGCCGCAAGCTGGCGCGCGCCAACGAGGAGCTCACCAACCAGCTGTACCGCGCGGAGAAGGAGACCATAGACATGACTGGTTTTCTGAAGAGACAGGATGCAGCCAAAGAGGAGAAGGTCTGTGGGGTGACTTTAGTGTGTGTGTGTGTGTGTGTGAGTGAGTGTGAATGATGAAACTGTATGTCACTAACTGTCACTTTTCTTCTAACAGATCAACGCGCTGCAGAAAAGCCTCAAAAGTCAAGCCGCACTTGCACGTGACGAGCAAAACAAAGTGGTGAGTTCGTTTTAAAACAGCCCACAAGAAAAGAAATGCGACTCGAGCCCACAAAACATGCTCAAGCTAGCATGTTGATGGTAACGTGATGTGATTTACACAAGTTAAACCTGCAGCATCTCAAAAATGTGCTGCGCTGTGTCTTAACAGCTGTCTCGTGTGTAATTATGTTGACACTATGTAAGAAAAAAACAACCGAACAAAGCGACCATAAAGCAAAAAAATAATTGAAAAAAAACAAACCCTCACATGCCAAGTTGCATGGTCTAATGTTATTTTAATCTATGTCAGTGCCCGCAGGGAAAAAAAAAAAAGCATAATAAAGTGCCTGGTCGGGAGAAGGCAGTCACCCTATTGGTCCTGACTGATGTGTAAACCATACCTCACATGTCACACAGATCCTACTTACTCTGAAATACCAGCTTAAGTTGCATAACACACACCAAAGGAACTTATTTTGACTCCTTATATCCACATTGTAGTTAAGATCAAGCTATCAAAATGACATGACAAAATTCAAGTGGCTTTACTAGGCAAATATAAGGTATGAAAAAAAACGTTTGCTTCTTTTGCTAGCAGCTGTTTTCCATCTCCCAGCTCTTACTTCATGCTGGTAAAATGGACTTCAATAAGCTTCTGAGGAGGAAAAAAGAGGCATGGTCTGGACCAACTTGAAACATCTCTATTTTAGACATGTATGGAGTCAGTCACATGTCACATATGTCCAGTTTTTTGGGGGGGTGGGTACTGTTGTGTGGTTGACGCTGAAGATGTGACTTCAAGCTCTGAGCCCCTTTCTCATTGTGAGGTAATTAAATGTGCGATCTTGAAAATGGGCTTAGCTAATGGAAACGGCTCCATCAAAGGCACTCAGAGGGAATGAATGCGCTGACTTTTGTCAAAGGAGAGACATGATGAAACTTTCTGAGCGTGGACAAATTCAGTCAGCCAAATCGTGATTCCATGAATACTTTTCTAATTGTAGTCTCTGCATAGCATGAGGAAAAGGACAGATGCATCCAACACTAACAACACTAGTCACTTTTGACTTGAAACTGATGGATATGTTTTGGAAAGCTGACCATTTGATAGAGCACACAGATTGAAAATGACACATAATGCAAACCAACTTGAAATAAATGAATAAATACTGTAGATTGGTGCACTGATGTAGATGAACGTATACAGAGTTGTGAGAAGAATAACGATTAGGCCTAAAGTTGTAATCAGACGGTTGATAACCTCTCATTTAGTCGTCATGTACATGGTTGTGGCTGCGTGTTTTGCTAGTCTCTCATGACTTTGGTCATTTTGTCACATTCTTGCTCAGACTGACTTTTCCACAGTAGCATCTTGAGGTATTTAGTCTGACTGATCTGTGCTTCTGCTGGTTTGCCAAAGAGCTTGGACTGTGTGAACTTTAGTGTAAAAATCTTCTTCCCTACCAGCTGCTCCTTTGGGAACTTTGCAGCAGAGTGGATACGTTCTTTTTTACAGTTAAGACGCACATTTAATACGCGGACAGTTTTTGCATTCTATTTGTCTAATTGCACTATTTGTTTCAACAGGTTGAATATTACACACTTCAAATCAATGAGATGAAGGAACTGTTCAGAAAGAAGTCGAGTGACTTTAACATGATCCAGGATGGAATGAGGAAAATTAAGGAGTTTGAGAAGAGGAAAGCCCAGATGGAGCAGGAGCTGAGCGATGTGAGGAAAAAGAAAACACTGTAGAAAATGTCTCCTGTTAAAGAGTGGTTGTTTCTTTTTGCTTGGACGTTAATAACCATGACCTATTTAATATGTAGATCAGAGAAAGCATGGGCGCTGCTGACAAGGAGCACAGGGAAAACCTCAACAAAATGGAGTACAGATTCTTCAAAGAAAAGGTATTGTGTTATTATTATCTAAAAATGTTTGATCAGTTTGGAGAATAATGACTGATAATGAGGTTTAAGCACAGTAAAAGTGACCTTATTTGAAAATGTATCCGTCAAACCAGCTGTGGAAGGGTGGCCGCCTGTTCATGGGCAGATGAGGGAAGATGTAGTTAGGCGCTGATTGTGTCCATCAAGGGAGTTTTGCAAATCTCCCTGCAGGCTCGCCTGGAGAGGGAGGCTGAGCAAACAATATCCGTGGTGGTGGAGAAGGCCCACAATGAAGCCGTTGTGTGAGTTTGTTTCCGCTGTCCCTTCACAATCTAATTTTATTCTTTAAACTGCTCTTTGATGTGCTCAGAACGCAAAGAAAAAATAATTTACTCACACAAGTGTTTATGTATATAAATATATATATAACTAAAACTAATGTTATTTTCCTGACCACACTGGTTGGTCGTGTTCAGATAGTGTACATCACCGAAGCCAATGATCACATCTTCAGCCGCCCCAGAACATCCTGCAGGGAGGAGAGTCTAATGTGTGTGTGTGGATGACCATAGTTTATTACTTTTGAGGCCATAAGATGTATGTTTCACTCCTGCTATGTTTAGTTATTTTTTACCCCTCATAAAATATCAACATTGATACTGGTGTGGTCCTGCCGTTTGCTCTTACCGTCCATAATTGATTTCATTTTGAACACACTTGGCCTGTTTTTAAAAGTCGAGTACGCTGACCCAGTAAAGAAAATGAGAGCAAAAATGTGTGGTATGCTCTACGTGATCACAACTCGCCTTCACAGCTTTTACCACCTTGACTGATAAACAGTGTTTAAATATTTTATAAAGATTTTGTTTTATTCTACTTGGAACACTCCATGCAGGGGTCTGGCATTAAACTAAGATTCATATGGATGAGTTCAGAATTAGTGTTTCAGTTCTTTTTTTGTTTGTATTTAGGCAGTTGGACGATGCCTCGCGATCTGTGTTCAAGGAGAATGTCCGCCTCAACGAAGCCCTAAAATATCACATGAAGGAAGAAGAGGACCTGCAGAAATTGACAAATTCACTGGCTAAGGAAAATGCCTCCCTAGCACTGGACAGGGTATGTTTGAACCATAGGATAGCAAACAGCAGTGTTACTATTAGACACCAACCGGCCTTGGATAGAGACCATTCACCTCCATAAAGTCATTTTCAATGATTTTAGTTATGAAGCACTTGTCAGAGCTGTGCAGAAGGTATTTCAGATGGTTTTTCCCTTGTGTTGTTTACTTGTGCTGACCCTGTGTATTTTGCTTGTGGTCCTACTCCTACCCCCCTCCCCATCTCCTGACTACTACCCAGCCTCTCAGTGGTCAGTGGTTGTGGTGAGTTTCCACTGGTCTATGGCTTCAAATTTAGTGGCTTTTCCTTCACAGGTTTCTGGCACTGATTCTTTAAGACAAATAAATATTGGGCACATTAATCTTAACTCTGATGATGACAGTAAATGAAGGAAGTAAATCTGCCTTGTTGAAGCTTCGGCCACTCACTCAGCAGCACAGGCTAGCACACAAATCATTATGTGTTCCAGCGCTATGTTGGCATGAAAATGAAAGGATTTCCCAATGTTAGCTCAGTGTCATAGATCTCACTACCTTGCTCTTCTGTCTACTCACCCAGAACATGTTTGAGTTGACCATAAAGAAGAATGCAGCTCAGATGGACGCCCAAAAAAAGGAGCTATCTAAACTGAGGGCCAAGGTAGCCTCCCTGGAGCAGGCCCTAGAGCTAAAAGCTGGGAAACTTGGACGAGAGAGGGAGGAGGACAAAGAGAAAACACTGGTCAGCATCCAGGCCGGCCAGGTAGAGTTGGAGAAGTTGCAGAAAGTACTTGCCATGCGGGAGAGGGAATTGGGGAACATCAAGCGGCTAGCGGGCACCATTGTGGAGCAGCGCACAGAGCTGGAGCAGTTCTTCCATGAGGCGCTGGCTCAGGTGAAGCAGGAGATCAAGGCCAGCAGGCTGCAATACAAAAAGGAGGCACTACAGGCTTATCACTGGAAGGTTAGAGAAGCCACAACAGGAAAGCTAAAGTTCCCACCCATCCGCACCTTTCATAAGAACCCCCACAGTACCAACTCTGTACATTCGGACATGGAGGCAGCTGCAAGGTGGTAGGTCCACCTCAAATAATTTCCATAACTCATACAGTGTGTCTGTGTGGTATTTTTAAATTTACGTTTGTCAGCACCAAGTCACTTGCAGCTCATTCAGTGATTATAAACCAGAACACTCTTCATGGTTCACGTATACAGTCTATATATGTAACAGAATTTGTGCAAAAGCAGAGAACATTCATTTTGATGCCATCCACCTGTTTTAAAGGACTCATGAACCAGGCAGCAAGGTTGAAATCTCAGATCTCACTTGGGAGCAGAAGGAACAAGTGCTCAGGCTTCTCTTTGCTAAAATGAATGGACAGATGGAAAGGTAATAAAACCTCTCAATAATTGTATTTTGTTTGTCTCAGCAAAACACTTGCTGTTGCTTGTCTGTTGCTCATTGACTTCATCTTAAATAATACTGTACCATCCACTTGTAATCCCTGAAAATGAACTGAAAGTTCTGGATCAGCTGCCTCTGAAGACCAAAGTATGGTACCACCAAGCAGTCGTTTAGGCTGAACTTCTGGTGACTCCTCCCTCTTTTTAATGTTTTAAACAGCCATTTTCTCAGCAGAAGAGGATACCATAAAACATCAGTTAGGCTTCAACCAATTTTCTTTTCCATCCAGCTGCTTAAAAAGAATGAAGAAAGAGTCTGGGCACAATAGTAAAAATAGGCCCAGCCGCAGAGTCGTGTGCTTGGAAACAAACATCTGGTCACGTCGATTTGCTTTCAGCCTATTGGTCCCTCTTCACGTGCACCAGCAGTTTATTTTGTTCTTTGAACACTTGTGGTCAGAGAGCAGCTGGTAACATGATTTTCAGAAAGGAGTGCGCAGGGGATCTGGATGTATGGGGGTCTGGCATGCAAGAGGAGATGTATATTCATGTTAACAGTGGTCTGGCACCTAGTCCAGCAGAATAACACAGAACATTTGACCACTCGAGAGTCTGTTAGCTGCGTCCAAGTCCATGTGCATTATGTTGACCCAGAGTAACCCCTTTCCAAGCGAGGCTGCAGGCCTGAGTGAATAGACACCAGTGTCTAAAACATGTATTTTCACTACAAGGTTCTGTATTTGACTGCAACTCTGCATTTTCCTGATAGGAAGTCCAGCAAACATCTGGCTTTGTCTACCTCCTCTGAGAAGAAGAGCCTCATTGACAGCAATGCCACCGGGTAAGACACTAAAGGAATGTACCAGAATTTAAGTTCTACCTCATCCTTGCAATTACGAAGCCTGTACAGATTTATTGGTCCCACATTCCATGTTTAGCTGAAATGGCATTGGCTGTGAGAACATGAGTGCCCATGTGTGATTTATCAGTCAGTTGCATTTTAGTGTTATAAATGCTATATAAAAGTGTTTTATTGTTATTTAGTGCATAATGATGACTGTCTTCCAGAATTAGAGAGGAGTGCTCCCCAGCCACCTTCATCACACAGGCGCCTGAGTCCGTTCTGCCCTCCAACCCAAACACCCTGCCTGATGTGCACACCGCGTGACCTCTGTGTGACCACTACATTGCACATCACTTTGGATTGTTTGCCTCTACTTTGTGCACTTCCCACAGTGTCGATCATGTGTATAGTGGGATACTACATGTTTGTTTCTTCTCATTATAAATATCTTAACATGCACGTATATGAGACTCGTGACTGTTCTTTTATACATGAAGCTTGTTTGAATTTGTCAAAATCCATTTAAAAAGAGATCTGTTCCCTCAACACAAACCCACAGAGCACTGATAGCAAAATGTGCACTAGATAATACAGGATCAGTCATTGGATGGTGTGTCAGGACTACACAATGCAGTGTGTCCAGCTGCCACAACATTCATTCATTCATTCATGGGGATTATACACAGACATACACATACAGTTTCAATACTGGCTGTATTTGATAAATTAATATTGGGCCTAAGCTGTACAATGTTTTGCATAGTTAAAATCTTGGCCAGTGGTTTAAATGTACAAAGTATCTATACACACATATCTAATATAGTCTTTAAAAGGAGGAGCATTAATTAACCCCTTGCATTAGTGTACTATTCACATGGACATAATGCTGTTTTCTATGCGGAAGAATGGCATCTAGGTCTTCTGGTTTCACGGACTGAGCAGCAGCACTCGGACGGAGTATTTAGCGTCCCATAGTCGGCATGGTAACTGCAGGACTTTTCAAGGTGGCATCTTCAGCTTTCCACTGTGAGGTTACCGTTTTGATCTGTGTGTAGAACTGGATGCCCTGGAGATGGGGAGGGGTGAAAAACAAACATTTACATCAAAACCTATAACCTGCTTCATCTGTGCGTTCCACACACCACTAACAAACGGATGCGTGTTTGTTTCTTACTTGTTTTCCGTAGAAGTTCATGTCCCCTCTGAAGGATCCTCTTGATCCAGTGAAGGAGAACATAGGCAGTGGAACAGGGATGGGGACATTGACCCCAACCTGCAGAAAACAAATATTTTCCCTTTTCATTTCAATAAGTGTAAGCTTTATAATACATGATATATAATTACATGATCGCACTAACATCTAAACCTGCGGCTTATCTTTGCAGCTTCTAAGGCATAGCATGGTCTTATGAAAGGGAAGAGAAACTAAACTAAACATTTCATCGTGAAGGCAGAAGAAGCATGGTACGGTTGGTTTAGAATGTTTCAAACAGTGGGAATAAGTTTGGACACACTAGGGCCTTTTGGCGAAGGTGCAGGGACAGGGAAAAAAAGGAAAAGTAGATGTTTGTTGCATCGAGGTTTGGAGAGGAGTACAGCACATGGCCTGCACAGCATTCCCCGACATGTGAACAGCAAACACTGAGCATAACTAAGGCTCCACAGGCAAACAAACAGGGGAAAGGCTGGCCATATTTACGCCTCAACGTTGAACAGGACCCTAGGAATCCCTTTTGAGTTTAATTTAAGATTTCCCTCCTCGAATACTACCCGGAAAATGTTTCTATGTCCCCCTGTTTTCATTAAACAGACACATATTTGCTGTACCTATTTGTAGTCTTGACTGGTGGGGAAGTGGAGGGAAGGGGTTGCCGAATGTGTTTATTACAAGTAAACAAGTCTATTCTTGACATGGAAAATAATTGCTTTTAATGTGTGTGAAGGTTTTCAAAACAGAAATGTGATGAACTCCCTTCCTGAGATGCTGTATGGACATGACAGAGGGATGTGAATGTCTCCTTTCTCCCAAAACAGAGGAGGAGCACATTTGGAGGCTGGAGCCACTCACCTGGCCCACGTCCACCTCGTGCGTGTATTTGCGTGCAGTGGCGCCATTTGTGGTGAAGATCGCTGTGCCGTTGCCATAAGGGTTACTGTTGACCAAACTGATGGCATTATCCAGAGTGTCTGCCTCGAGCACAACCAACACAGGCCCGAAGATCTCTTCAGAGTAGCACTTCATCTCAGACTGTGAGGGCACAAAGGAGAGCACTTTCACTGGCAGTTTAGTTTTTGAGTTCTTAATGGCACTTGGATGGAAGCACATGAGTGCTCACCAGAAGATATTCAACCCACGTACTGTGACACTCCCGATGATGGTGGGACCCACAAAATTGCCATTCTCGTAACCCTTGACCTTGACGCTTCGGCCGTCCAGGAGGAGCTTTGCTCCCTCATCCACGCCGCTCTGTATCAGGCTGCAGACTCTTTCCTTTGCCTGGGGAGAGATCAGAGGCCCCACATCTGCACCAGGCTGGTCTCCTAGCAGGGCCCCAAAAACAACCAGCTATAAGGTTTCATCATGTGGTAGTTGCATGATGTGAGCACATTAAGGGCACTGACATTCAAATGCGTCTTTTGCCACAAACACGCAAAAGCCAGGACGAGGGGCACCCTGCGGCACTCCCTCAAAAATGGATACTTTCGGGTTTCCTGTGTACTACACAAATTAGAGTCCATATCACTACGAACGGGGAGAATCATTTCACTCCACATCAACATCCTTTCTCAAAAGGATTTGATGCTCTGAACCGCTTTTTAGTTCTGGGCCGCAGATCTGGCCACAAATTTGCAGCATGGCTGACTCAACAAGCCCTCTCTCCCAGCTGACTCCAATGTGAAGTTACAACAGGGCAAAAGGCGAGAGGTGTGGTTAGGGCGGCGTGGGTGGCCCCCGAGATGACTAAACCAAAAGGCCCTCGGGGGCTCAGCACAGGCGGAGGTGAAGGGCGTGGTGACGGGGCGCTGTACCTGCGTTCACGCGCAGGGCCTTGGCTCGCTCCACCAGCTCCGGCAGCCAGCTCCGTGCCTCGCCCACCAGGATGGCTGTGGACAGAGCCATGCAGCGTTGTCCCGCTGCCCCGAACGCAGCGCCCACAAGCTGGTTCAGAGTGTTCTCCTTGTTGGCATCAGGCATCACCACACCATGGTTCTTGGCTCCCTACAATACATGAGAAGGGGTTAGCCTTCTGCTGTTTGATCTCCACATGACAGCAGCAGGTTAGTCACATGTGAGAACATCATATCAGAAATTACATACAATCTACACATTTTTTATAGTTAGCATTAACCCATATGGGATTGATGGGAAACGAATCTATTATAATTCACAGTCTGTCTCTACAACAGGGATGCGCAGCTGCCGTCTCTGTTTTGCACCCTCTCACATCTGTACAGCTGGCAGTGAGGAGGAGGAGGGATGAAGGTCAAAAGCACAACAACAATCTGTTGGCCAATGCTGCCACCTTCTGGACATTTACGTCAAACTTCAGCTTGTTTTTATCATCTGATACTCACCATGTTCGACTGAACCCTCTTGCCATTTTTAGAGCCCTTCTCGTAAATATACTCCCCAGCTTGATTTGAGCCGACGAAGCTGATAGCTTTGATGGCCGGATGGTCACAGATGAAATTCACAGCTGTGGCAGAAAGATGGTTATAGTTAGTGATTTTAAATCACCCACAGTTACTAATAATCACTGGTATATTTCAAATACTGTGTGTTGCTGCATTACAGAGAACAAACAACCATGACATGACGTGCTATAATGTCTTGTTTTGTCCAAATTACTGTCCAAGACCCAAAGATATTTAGTTTGCCATCGTAAAAGACAAAGAACAGCAGAAAATCCTCACACTGGAGAAGTTGGACATAGTAAATGTTTGGTATTTCTATCAGAAAAAAAACCTGACTAAAACCATTAATTTATCATAGAAATATATCAGTTCATTTTCTGTCTATCAACTACTCGGCCAATTGTTTTAGCTCTACTTGAAAGTTAGATTAAAGAGGAAAAACTGGTGTATTTGTCAAAGAACGGCTTTGTGGTAGCTTCACATGTAGCCTGTCTGTCTGATTTATAAAACTGATTTGTTTTGATCTGCTAAATGCCAGAAGGAGCACCACTGGTTTCAGTATGCTCTTACAACTCTTACCAGCATGTTGGCCGTGGATAATGTTTAGAGTCCCATCTGGAGCTCCGGCATCCTGCAGCATTTTTGCCAGCAGCATGGCGCAGGTTGGCACCCGCTCCGAGGGCTTCAGCAAGTAGGTGTTGCCGCACACCATGCCCATGGGGAACATCCACAGAGGGATCATGGCTGGGAAGTTGAACGGGGCGATTCCCGCACACACCCCAAGGGGCAGGCGGTAGGTGTAGGTGTCCATGTCCTTGGTGATGGAGGGCAGGGTTTCACCGAGCATCAGAGAGGTGATGCTGCAGGCATGCTCCACAACCTCTGCAAAAGAAAAAAAACAAACAGCACGCAATACATTGTTAATCCGTTTTCTTTTTTGCAGATGTGTCAAGCTGTGAAAGAATTATTTATGTGTGGTATATTTATAATCAGCTAATCTGAATCAGACTGATTCGTTTTTGGAGATGACTGTGTATATACAAGCTGTCGGTGTGGTGTGTGTGTGTGTGTGTATGATCCTTAATGGAATCATTTTTATGGTATCAATACTGATCTTGTGTGGAAAACAGTATATTTACAGCTGCATCAAAATAGTTATTAGATATCTTTTCTTGAATAGGTAATTGATAGGTAAAAAGAAGAAGAAGAAGAACAGCAATAATCGGTGGCAATCATTCAAAGGGCTCATGAAGAAAACCGCCCTTTGTTCTGGTTTAGTATAACTCATTAACCATTTGTGCAACAAACCAAGTTCAAGCCTACAACCCAGGCAAACGTTTACCTGTTTGTTGCCCTTACAAAAGGTGTGTGTGTGTGTGAGTCTGAGATAAACTTACGTAATCCTCTGAACACATCCCCCTCTGCATCAGCGAGGGTCTTGCCCTGTTCCACTGTGATGGCCTTGGCAAGTTCTTTCTGAAAGACGCCCCTCGTGTCAGTCCTTTGATTTCACATTTACATTATGTATAATCTGAACTAGAGTTTAGAATCTAATGTACACAGCAGGCTTGTAACTAATGTGGAAAGGTTTAAAGGCAAATTTTTTTACACATTAGGTCAAATGTGACAGTTGTACAATGGAATAAAATCAAGTTGAACAGAGCTAAATAGTAAACTAGTTTTCAGTTGGACCTTTTACTTTGTGACCCTTTGACTTACAATGTTGTCCTTGATAAGCTGCTGATAGCGTAGAAAGACCTGCTGCCGAGCCAAGATGGAGGTCTCGGACCAGGAGTGAAAGGCTCGGGAGCACGAGTCCACAGCAGCCAACATCTCCTCCTGGGTGGCTTTGGGTACACGGGAGATCACCTCATTGGTAGCCTGCAGAGCAGAGAAATTTTACATTAATACAATATTAAGGTTGGGTAAAAGGTGAATGCTTAACTGAGATCTGTGGGCTTCCACAAATATGCAGGTCAGAGTTTATTATAAACAACAGGAAGTAGGTGATAATTCTCATTGGCAATTAGTGCAATTTTGTTATGATTAGATGTATTTTACACTTGTGTTGGTACTTGAATACAAATTTCTACATTTGCAATTTCACGTTAACAGAGGGCACAGGCATTAAACATTATGTAACACATAACAGGTTAAGCAACTCTACAGAGTTCTGAGCCATGTAAGAGCTACCAAATCAGAGCGTGGCATCATCAGGCACCCAGGTCCAGGCCTGGTGAAATACTTACAGGATTGTGAATGTCCAGCCATTCTGAAGTCTTGGATTCAACAAATTTCCCATCGATGAACAGCTTGGTGGTGGGCTGAGAGGACAGGTGTTACACCACATGTGCATTTAGTCAGCAGGTGGATTATTACATTTGTGTATGGCATTTGATGTTAAGAGCAATAGCAGACTGACATGTCAGCCCGAGCGTGCACTGTTCTGAACTCACCACAGAGGAGGAGTAGCACATGCGGCCCACTTTAAGCGGGACCTGACGAAGAAACACAGATGGGAGTCTAAAATCATCACATTGCAATAAGCTAAAACTGTAGGTTTGGTTAACATGTGTGGTAAAATATTAAATGTACAAAACCAGCTGGTTCCAGCTGCAGCCTGAAGGCCCACAAGATTAATGAGCAACTACAAAGTGTTGAGTTGTGAAGGCCTGAAGGGGACAAAGTCAAGCTGACAGGAGGAATGTCTGCAGTCCAATCAGCAGGTGCACAGTGAGTTTTCTGTGTTTTGCATTAATAATCACTAAACTTGCTTCATACTGTAGATCAACTCATAATGGGCAGTGCCTTATTAAAAAGTCTGGGCATATAGAATATCCTACAAATTCCTCTGAAGACTAGAAACAAGTGAAGCTAATCCCATCTGTGAGGAATAAATCGCTGTTTAAAGCAACCCAGACATAAATCCTGCACCACATGACACTTTGTAAACAATGTGAGCTGTCAAACCTACCTGCGTCATTTGCATCTAAGGAGAGTTATAACACTTTTGAGTCTCACCTTCGTCTTCAGCACGGACCTGAGTGTTGCTGTCGCCATGGTGGAAATGTTATCAAGTGCAGCCCGACTTGATGTGACCAAACTCCGCAGGTAGGACGGTGGCCCGTAGCAGACAGCATCCAGCCGTCACGGAGATGTATTCCCTGTGGGCGGGTTCTGAGGAGATCCGAGGCTTGCCATTGGCTGCAGGTTCGCACTCCCTATAAATAACGCAGCCTGATTGGCTTACTGTGGGTGCACTCTATCCAATCACCGGCTGAGTCTTTAGATAAACCCGCCTTAGCTGTGGAGCTCGGCCAATGATTGGATAAGAGGCTGGAGCCGTCTTCCGCTCACTGGCTGGAAATTATGCAACTCGGAGATGAACTGTGACCAAGTGCTCTGCTAAATATTAGAAGAACTAGCTAAGTCCAGGCTGGGGGTGTTGCCTCCTAGCCGAGCCACGCTTACGTGATTATATACTTATCGTAGAGGACAGGAAGAGGGTCTTTGCTGTGAAATGTGCAGGACATAATAGTTTCTGTTTAAGCTAGCAGCAGAGCTTGTCCTAAAGAGGCGATAAGGTTATCGCAGCCACAACAATGCACTTGTCCTTAGTTTGCCTCGCTAAGGTACTGTACTAACACTGCCCGCTGTTTGCCAAGTGTGTGTGTGTGTGTGTGTGTAGCAGGTCTCTAATGTGAAGCATATGAATCCCAGATGTTGCTTAGTCATGGACCAAAGAGTAGGTAGGAGGGGTTTTAGCAGCACATCCTATTGGCTGCTGGAGGATGATGATACTATTAAACTTTACGGAAACCGCTTGCTACATTTAGTTCAGTCTAGTTGTTGAGAAGTGGGAAAAGGCTATGGCAACCCAAACCAAGGTGAACCAGTGGGCACAAGAAAAGTTAAACATGTCAAGTTAAACATGTGATGTGTTTTCAAATGGACTGAGCGTTTTTGTTTCCCCCCCATGCAGCCTGTTCTTCATGGATACTTCAGAAGTTCCTGCTCCTGGAGGGTCCGCATTGGTAAGTTATGCCACAGCTTTTGACTAACTTTGATTTGAAGTGATTCAACAAGATGATAATTAAGTTTTTGTGCAACAGCTTTTGCTCTCAAAGGTATTGAATATGACCAGGTTCCAGTGAATCTGATTAAGGACGGAGGTCTGCAGGTACAGTATATTAACAGGATCCACATGCAATGCAAAAATGACATACTGCACATGATGATTAAATAGTTGATGGATCATATAGCATGATAAACTTATCAACTACTATGGCTACTTGTGTTTTTTAAATGTTGCATGTGCTCCAGTTTACACAACAGTACAAGACATTAAACCCCATGCAACAAGTGCCTGCAGTTGAAATTGATGGCATCGTCCTCTCTCAGTCAGTGAGTCTCCAAACTCTTCACCCGTGTCATTCTACAAAACCACATTTTAGTGAACCCACTGGAATACTACTGAAAATGTTTCTCGTTTTTGCTCACACAGCTGGCGGTGATCCAGTACATCGATGAGACCAGGCCAGGGCCTCGGCTTCTCCCAGCAGACCCACAGAAACGTGCCCAGGTCCGGATGATAAGCGATGTCATTGCCTCTGGGATACAGCCTCTGCAGGTGAGAACAGTCCCAATTATTACAAAGTCAAACTGAAGCTATTCTGGATTACAAAAGTCAATGGCTGCAAATTTAGGTGTGACGGTAGAACAACTTGGATGTTTCAGAATTTGCACGTGATTCAGAAAATTGGAGCAGAAAAGCTGCAGTGGGCTCAGCACTTCATTGATCGTGGCTTTCAAGGTTGGTGGATGCTCTTCTCCTTAAGTGTCCATCCTGAGCTATTCCAAGACTTCATCACACCACTTCCTTTACAGTATTATTTATGTGCGCCTTTCTCTTCCAGCTCTTGAGCCCATTCTGAAGCAAACGGCTGGGAAATATTGTGTAGGCGACGAGGTAAGAGCACAACTGTCACATTAATGACATGACAGCAGTCATTTACAGCAGAAACTCTTCATCTGACTCAATTCTTTCTGTTTAGATATCCATGGCAGACATCTGTCTGGTGCCACAGGTCTACAATGCAGAGAGGTATGTAATCAGAAAACGCATAAAAGCTGCAACATCAACATAGCCCTGTTGGCATAAAATCCCTACAATCTCTCTGTCTTCAATCATTACAGGTTCAAAGTGGACGTTGGGCAATATCCAACTATCAAAAGGTTAAATCAAACCTTACTTGAGATTGAAGCTTTCAATGTGAGCCACCCAACTCGCCAGCCAGACACACCTGCTGATCTGCGTGCATAGAACAACAACTCAGCAGCTTTGGAGCAACTTTATTAAATAACATTTTTTGAAAATAGTTCTACTTCAGTGCAGTTTCTTTGAATAACGAGTAAACCTTGAGTCAAAAATATTTATTAGCATTTTTACTTTAGCCAGTCCATCATTTTACCCTCAAATACATACTGATATGTGGGGACAAGGTAAAGAACATAAAGTGATGTGTAAAACATGCAGATCAGACATTTGTTATGCAAAGTGCAAAACCTCTCCGTTCCCTGCTCGCAGCATATTGCCAGTGTGGATGGTTATTAAAGAGACTTATAAAGGAGTAAAAAGGAAGCTGCAGTAAAGTCTAGGCTGTATAATACACCAAACAAAGATCAGAAACCATTTAAAAGACAAACAAGTAGAAAAGGGACTTGTAAAGATAAACACTTAGAAATCCCATCTTTCTTTCACATTATTAGGTCAGCAGATCAGAGCATCTAAACAGTTTAACAATGAGCAAAACAACTGTCCCTCCCTGTATGAATCCATCACTTGTCACCAGGGACGTCCACTGTGCATCTGACTGTGTCATTGTAGAAGGTACCGGAGCAGTCTGACCCACCGAACACCAGCAATGTGCACTGGACGCGGACATTTTCACCCCGTTGGTGCTTCTCAGCGTCCGTTAGGATGGAACAGCCCAACGTTATCATGCTGTGTCCCGCGCGAGGCTTGGAGCAAAGTGGAGGAGATGACACTGAGCTCCACATGTTAGTGTCTGAGGAGAAATCAAAGCTGATATGTGACACATCAAAACAGGGTAAAATTGTCTGTTTCTGTTCCAAACAGACCTTACTGAACAATGATGGACTTAGTTTTATTTACCATTTTTCTTATTAAATCAGATAAAAGTGGCACAAATTACGCACTCACCAGTGTTGAAAATATGAACATCCTGCAGGGCTCCAATGGCACTGCAGCCTCCACTGACTAAGATCCTGTTGTCTGACACTGGTAGAGCTGCATGAAACCTGTCCATGTACAAGCAAGGAAGTCTTTCATATGTACCATTTTTGTTCAAAAGCCGTAATATTCAAACCACTCACTGTTTCAGATTAAGCTAAAAAAAAAAAAATTCAAATTTAATTCATTAAATTCAAATGCATTTCTATCTGCCCAAGATACCAAAAATACCAGATGGCTACAACGATGACATTTTTCAAAGCTGATTAGTTCTGCACTCACCCCCGAGGCAGTGGTGCCATGCTCCCACACTTCACAGCTGTGTACTCCATGAATCCTTCCCTCATTAAGAAGAAGAAAAAATTATGAGTTTAAATCTGGACACAAAACTGTTACCTAATCCAGCCACCAAGTCTTTCTTACCCAGATCCAGTACGTGGAGATCATTAAGGTATGTAGCGGTCTTCCTTCCACCAAATATTATCAACTTCTGTGATATCAGCGTGGCCGAGTGTCTGTTCAATACGATCAGAAGCACAGGATCAATATTTAAGGAATATAAAAACAGGATTTGGGTGACCTGTTCTTGCTTTGAAAAGAGGACTGACCCGAAGCGAGGCAGAGGTTTGTCCCCCTCCACAATCGGCTGGTACCAGAGTTCAAACTCTGGGTTGAAGATGTACAGAGCGTTACTGCAGGGTTTATCGCCAGAGGAATGGCTCGGCTGAACCCCACCAAAGACAAACAGCTCCTTCTTGTAAAAGGCCGCAGAGTGATACGCCAAATTTGGAACGTTCCCTCGCGCCTAATAAACCAAAAGAGAGCATTTCCTATACGTTTGCTGGAGTATTCAAGAGGAAGATGGAGGACTGCTGCAGAAGTCGTGACAAACCCACAGTGACAAGCTTCCACTTCCAGGTCAGAGTATTGAGGATGTACAGCTGGCTGTAGCACTGACCCTCCCTCAGGCCGCCGTAAACAAAGACTGACTTAGAGTCGGGGTCATAGGTCGCAGAGTGTCCCCGGGCACACGGTGGCTCGGGCCCGGAGGCAGAGGAGTTCATGGGGAACCAGAAGTCATTGTCTGGAAAGTGGTAAAGAAGAAACTTAATGTGGGAAAACACATGAGTGAAATAATTCATTGAGAAACTCTAAACTGACCTAACTCGAGCTTCCACAGGGAGTCCTTGCAGTAGTTC
This sequence comes from Pempheris klunzingeri, assembly GCF_042242105.1. NCBI lineage: Eukaryota > Metazoa > Chordata > Actinopteri > Acropomatiformes > Pempheridae > Pempheris > Pempheris klunzingeri. The sequence continues at coordinate 11,172,991 of NC_092024.1, read as the reverse complement.
TGATCAGCCGTCTCCCCTCCGATGAGGATGGCCGTGTCCGGGTCACTCAGACACATTGTGTGGCTCCAGCGCTTTGATGGACACACTGAAACTAATGGTGATCTCCGTCAAAACCCATCCTGTGCATTCAGATACGACCACAGCGGTTGTAACGTTCATTTAGTGCTCGTGTGTTTCTGACCCTCTCTGTTGTCATTCTTCATCTGCACCATCATTTCCTCCTGACTGTTCATCCTGGACAGCCTCCTTTTCTTGGGCGTTGAAGCCTGGTCGATGTCCTCCGTGAGGCTGTCCATGTCCTCGGAGCTCCAGGTCAGGTGGCCTCTCTTACTAATAACCGTCCGTCTGGGCGTCTTATCCTGCGGGGAGACCACAGAATGAGCTGCTTGTCTCACACTCAGACTTGAATGTATTCTTTAAGCGTGACTCTTACCGTGGGCCAAGCTGAGGATTTATTTCCCACAGTGAAATCACTGGTGTCAATTTTATTTACTTGAATCTCCGAAAAGCAAACACTATCACCCAAGTGTGAGGAGCTGGGAGTTATCTGCAAAAATGACCAGGACAATAGTGAAATATTGCAACAACAACAAAAAAAAAAAGCAGCTCACTGCAGAACTGTTTTACTTCCATGTATCTCACCGTGTCATTTCCAGCACTTTGGTGTAATGCACATGAGAGATCGGTAGAATTGTGCTGTTCTGGAAACAGACATTTCCTTTGGACCAGAGGAGTGCTGCTGAAGACGCTGGTTTTATCCTGTGGTAGGTCACAGGTCATCGCATGAAACAAAGCAGGGAAAAGTAGAAAATGTCCCAAAGAGTCCACGGAATGTGCCTTTAAAACCTGGAAAATCCAGCTCGAAACCATGTTAATAACCATCATTGTCAGCTGTATGGAGTCACAGTGTATGTTACAGAATACTTATGGTTGTTTTCCTTATGCTGAACCACCTCCTACCTCCCCACACACTGTCAGCACAATCTTGCCACAAACTCCTCTCCTGCCTCTCTCTGCTGCCACTGCCACAAAGTCAGAGCTCCAGTCACCCTCCCAGATCAGGCACCTGGATTCAAAGTCAATTCGACCAAGTTAGACTCGAGTTTTTTCGGGGTTTTCCGTAAAAGCTATAAACCCCCCTCCTCTCTACACACCTTGCCTGGGCTGACAGGGTCCCAATCGTCTGTGGCGGTACTTCTGCACCGACCACCACCTCAACAGTGATCGTTTTCTCGTTGCATTTCCATTCTCCAAGACCAAAGATGACCAGCTGTTTGGGCAGAGGCAGCGGCATGTGGACCTGAAAGCACCTTCGGTCGGACTTGCTGCGCAGGGTGAGATCATGCTTCAGCGGCTGCATCAGTGTGTGAAAAGTTTCCACATGCGGCTTTTTTTTTTTTTTTTCTTACCTGATGAACTGCCGAGGAGCGTCACGCAGGGACCAAAGGACATAAAAATTCAGCCTCCCCATGCTGGTCCAGGGTCTCATCCACAGGATCAGGAAGCAAACAGCCAGCTGAACTTTGGTGCAGCCTAGAACACCTCTGATTGGCTGACTCCAGCTCCAGGCCGCAGTGAAACAGCACACGTGAAACCGCAGCACAGTTAATTTATTGATTAGCAGGAAAAGACGCGGTCACTCTGTTCAACACCTGCACTGTGTGTGTGTGCGTGTGTGTGTGTGTGTGTGTGTGTGTGTGTGTGTGTGTGTGTGTGTGTGTGACCGCACCAACATGTGTGTGCTGGGGTGTTTTGAACAAGCAAAAATCGTCTAATCTCGTCTAATTACTGACCTCACCTGTCTAAAGTGGAACAAGTGAAGTCAATACAGCAGCTAGAGTATATTTTTACCACTAGATCTCTTTTCATACTCTTTCTGTCGGCATAACAGAAATTGATTCACCTCAAATTTGTGAGGCTGCTTTGTTAAAGTGCAGCCAAAGGTTTTATACTGAATACGTTTTTTAAGGCTAATGATAGATAGATAGATAGATAGATAGATAGATAGAGATTAGATTAAGTATTATTTTTCATTTGTCTAATAACTTTTACATGTCAGTTTCAGTGTTGTATTGTTTTATGTAACTCTTCTGCCTCCCTCGTGTACAATTACTGTTGTAATTGGGGTGATGGACTGTATAAATGATTTTCATCCTCTCTGGAGGTGAAAGCACCTTCATTATGATGCAGTTTAACACAACAACACCTCAGACTGCAGTCTCAAATATACCCTCAGAGTTCAATCAGCACCAAACAAGAAATAAGCACGGAGTAGATTTGTCTGGCTGGTGTGTGGAGAAATATCGCAGTTTATCTCTGAAAACAAGATCAATGCATGCAATAAGTTGCCGCATGTCTCCGTTCCACATGTTTTCACCATCAACGTCTAACTGACTGAGTGTGGTACTCACAAGGTTCGTTTGTTATTGTCCAACACAGGACTGCGCCACGAAAATGCAAGCTGTAGACCCACTGGCTGCATACAAGGTGGAGTTACAACTAAAAACACAGCATATTTGGAGTAGCATCACATAAGAACACTTTAAGAATGTGTTTATCCTTCTGCTTTATAGAGATCCAGTTAAACATGAGTGACTGGATGCAAGTGTGGACTGTGACTGGCCCTTTGGGGACGGCTGAAAATAAAACCTGGTTTCATCAGCACGTCTAATTACATCAATCCCCTAATGCCACATTTTAATGGAAACACAGGGGACCCTCCTGAAGCGCTTTCTAATCGTGCATCAGCAGTGAGACTGCTATGAAACGATGGCGTCTCAGGTGGAGAGGACTGCGCACGCCGTCGGTCTTAATGACATCTCTAAAGTGTCATATTGCAACATTTACCTGCTCTTCAGTGGCTGAACTATCATCTACAAACTGCAGTGTTCATATAGTGGATCCAATACCCAAATGAATCACAAGGAAAGCTAGACAATCCTCTCTTTATTGTGGAATAAAAATTTCAGGAACACGTCATCATAACTTACAGTAAAGGTACAGTACAGCAAACGTGTGAAGCTTTAAACTTGTTGCTTTAAACTGTATGTGGCATTGGCAGCCACATCTGTGACATCTTTGGGAATATGCACACGGAGAGCGTGAGTGTGGTACAAACGGCGATTTTAGAAACAAAATGGAACAAAGCTAGTCGACACACGTATGCCCAACGCACTGAGGATATTCAAAAACAAACACACTGACCTTTACCTACATAGACCTGTGCACAAAATACATTTAGATGAAACGTTACAACCGCTCCCTGCCTACGAAACGGCAAATTAAAGAGTGCGTGGGCAGATGAGGCAAATGTAAATATTGAGTCTATATTACATAATAACAGCTTTATGTGATATGGGATGACTTATTTGTGTCATAAAAAGCACACTTTGGAAAACCACTTGCTTCAGTACATTCATCTTATATCTTTTGCCATTATGACAGTAGACAGCTCTGTGCACAGAATTTGTATGCTTTGTATATTTGTATAATTATATTCTCCTTTATCACGTGATTCAGTTTAACACATAAAAAATAAGTTATGCTACGAAGCAGGAGGATAAATACAAGTAACAACAACAAAGCAACGTAACCACAGAAGGCGCACACACAACAGAAAAACCTCCACTTCTTCAGAACTCTGAGCACCGGGCGAAATATATTCTGTGCAGGTGTTCCCTGATCACTGCTACCATAAAAATGTTACGGCCGAAGACGATATATCTTTTAAGGTCGGGCACTTGACCAAAGAGCACAGTGCATACATGGGAACATGGCACATATTCTTCAAATATCTATCGGCGAGACATTGGAGCAAATGGTGCGTTCAAAACTATCTGAGCATATATATTCAACACAGGGTGATAGTGATAAAAAATAGATATGCCTATATTTAACCTTTTCTATTATAACTTCATTTCCCGCCCCCCCCCCAAAATATGGAATCAAAAATAGTTCATCGTTCTTAAGAGTAGTATTCTTCTGTAAAGTATACATTCATAAACAATAAATTGGCATGTCAGGCACTGTAATAAACCCTGTAGTAAAGAGTTTTGTTTCGCCATAGTGAGTAGGAGTTGTCAAACTTCAGGAGGTAGGTGCCTTCACCTGGAAAATCGTGGCTCCCCCCGTGGACGGACAAGTGGCTGTCCTGGCGGTATACAGGTAAGATCTCAGCCAGGTTTGAGTTGGTTTGAGTTTTGGAGCCCTTCTCCACGTCTCCGTTACCAACAGGCCCTGCAAGAGAAATCACATGAACCACAAAGTTATGGTGCGTTTGAAGGTACACAGGGACTGATGTTTTTTTTATAGAAGATATGTGCGATTTATACATCCAGCTAAACAGGTTTAAAAAAAAAAAAACCTTCTGATTTACAACTGACCTTCCAGCTCCTCCTCTTCGTCTTCGTCATCACTTGACTCGCTGATGTGCACAGTGATTGCCCGGCTCGTGACAGGAGTCCAGTCAAAGTAGATGCCAAAGCCAATGTCGTAGCCGTCTGTGGCAAACTCCCAGCACACTTTTTTGGCCTCTGGTACGATGGGCACGTGAACTGTCATGATGTCGCCCCGGTACACCGTGACCACGCTGTCCTCCTCCGTTCGGAGCTTCGCCTTGAGCTCCTTCAGCGCGGCAGATGTCCACGTTGTTGGGGGTTTGAGGGGAGGCATCTCGGCTGCCATCAGGAGGCACGAGTGGCCGTGTGTCCACAGAGAGCACAACAACGACTCATTTAACTCGCTTAGATACAATTCATCAAACTGTAGATTTGTGTTTTTAGAGCCAAGAGTGGCACATTTATGAAATCCCTGCATCCAAGTGACAGATAAAACAAAGCAGCAGTCATTATGGCTTGCTCGGAGGGCGCTCACCTTTCATCTCAGCGGAGAGCTGACAGCTCCCAGCACTGTTGTTCTCCTGGCCTCCCTCCCCCAGGGCCGGCTCAGCAGGGGCCTCTTCATTACCCTCAAAATGCAAACACATATGCCTCATTGTCACAGCTTAGAGATGATATTATGTTGCACTTCCCTGTTTATTGCCTCTTACTGACAGCTCTTCCAACACACTTAAATATTAACTACCTCAGTGTGCTGTCCTGAGTCCTCCTGCTTGGTTTCCTCCATGTCTGCTCGGCTTTCGGACTGGGTGCAGCTCTGTGAAAGCTCTGTATTCTGGAGCCTGAGGAGCAGAGAGTACAGCAGCAGCAACACAACATCACAATATTTCATTTGTTAAGACATCAGGGCGCAACAAGCACAACTGGCAACACGTTTGCTTACAGCAGTCTTACAAGCAGCACTTTCTGCAGCAACAGGCTACCTGTCCAGCGGGCGGCTGTCGCACTGCTTGGATGTTATTCCGGGGAACGACGAGAAGGACAGGGAGGACAGCCGCGACTGGAGCTCTGATGTGGTCTCTAATCTCTCCATGGCTGTAAAGACAAGGCAAACACCTCAGCCTGCGTGGCTGGAAAAGATGAAACCCCGCCCCTGCCAACCACGGCGAGGGAGAGAGGTGACAGCACTGAGACTGGCAACCCAACGCAGATAAACTAACTAAACAAGCCTGGTTTTAATGGACCTCTTTCACAACACACTGGGGAGCTGAAGCCGCACAGGCTAAATGTGTGTGTGTGTGTGTGTGTGTGTGTTATGAGCTCCGGTCCTCATCAGCTGACGTTAGCTTGCGGCTAAGAGGCTAGCTGGTTAGCTTCCGTTAGCTAACGCTGCCCGGCAGTCAGAGAGCGCAGCCGAGGAGGCTGCGGGCAAAGCGGACACAAACTTATCTTACCACGACGTGACGCTGATAATCTGATAACTCGGTCTGACTCCAGTCCAGCTCAGGCCATCAGGAAAGACGCCTCCGTATCACTGCAATCACGTGACGGGTCCCTCCACGGTGCTGCTGCCGTCTGACGGGAAAAAATACAGACCCGTTTCTGACACTTCCGTGTTTTCTCGAGAGTTGGCGAAAATCCGCGAATCTGAAGTTCAATAAGTTATGATTTTACCCGCAGCTGCTCCAGATGCTGCACGATTACAGGTTAATAGTTCAACTGTGCGGCTTAGGTTTTTAAAACAACATCCAAACACCAACCCTCAGCAAACACTCCTTTATTTCTGTTTTTTTCTTCTTTCGTCCTTTCTTTGCGCACCTCTGTTCCGTGTTGAATTGAGTCTGCGTGCTTTTTCTTCTTCTCTTGTGTCTGTTAGATGGTGTGTTTTGCTGTGTCCTAAAATAAAGCAATAATCAAGAAATCATGTGTGGACACGTGCATGTTATCATGAACTTTTTATATTTATGATGCATTCACAATATATTACAGAAGATAAATGCTGCTTTTTATACAGTGAAAAAAAATCACAAAGTACACAATTTAGTCCTGTTCATTCAAATGTACAGTATAATTTTTCCTTTAAATATACGTCTGTGGTGGACTCACAGCAAATATACAGTTACGTTTTACATCAGACTGTAGCTGCCTAATTTGCTGGTGTCTCTAGCAGTGACTTGTATGCAGCAGACATACAGTGTTGCATTGATTTGCTGCTTGACAGAAAGCACTGCAGTGGTGTCTCCTTGGTCTGCACATCAGTGAGAGAAATCCACGGAAAAGGCCTTTGGGGGAAAAAAGAACAACATGTCAAAACATAACATTATTTTTAAAAAGTGTATTTCTTAAATCAACACAAGGAAAAGTAACGGCTTGATCCATGAGTGGATTTTGCAGTGGGATTGGGCCTTATTCCCTGGACAGGATTACATTAAACATGACACAGATATGTCTGTTCTTGAGCTTTGCAGTGTTGCACTCACTCCTCTGCCAGAAGGGAAGATGCACAAGATGCACTGATGAAACTCTGTGAGTGTAACTCCACAGCGTGTGGCCATTTGTCTTTGAGGACGTTGTTGATCAGACAGATGGCATCACCGGATCCCAGACCGGCAGAGGTGCAGAGGTTTAGCAGGCTGTACAACACTGCACACACCCAGTTCAGACCCAGAGAAATGCCACCTAAACATACAGGAACGTAACTTCTTTGATGTAAACAAAGTCAAATCATGCAATCCCTGAGAAATAGGCCTGCAGTAATGGCAATGACGTACCACCCATTGTAAGAGGGCTTGATGCCTCAATCAGTACAGGATCGGTCAAAGCCGAGGTCAGGCGAGTGCAGGACAGCCACACATCTGCAGTGTCACAAGCCACAAAGTCATACTGTGGTCTGAGAATGAAGTCGTGTCCAAGAAGCCGCGCCAACCTGAATTAAAAGATGAAGAAATTGATTCGTCGAGTAAAACTCAGCAAACAGGAATGCTGTGTGCATGTGGTGGTACCTGCTGACAGGCACGGCAGAGGTGAAGCTGTACACAAGGCAGCGCTTCGACAGCTGAGAGTGGAGATCAGAACAGACTTTGGGGAGGTGAGAGGGCAGACAGCAGATGAACAGAACGTCTGCCCATGCCGCCAGTCTGCGATTGTCGAAGAAACACTCCACTCCTTTCTGGACAAATTCCACTGAAATGAGGAGGAAACAAGGAAAGCACAAGGTCAGGATCTTGAGTATGAATTTTTCACAGTACATGGAAGCAATTAATGGTGAAATATTATATTTATATACGTGGAGGTCATATGTAGTATGTATGTATTTACACACGGTGCTATTATAAATTATTTTCTATTTATCATTGCATCAGCTGTTTTAGGATTATTATTGACATCAGGATTATTAGTGTCTGACTTGCAAGAAAACACAATGCAGTTTAATAACTTTCAGTTGGACTTTTGAGTGACTTGGAGAGTTGGTTTACCTGCTAATTCTGGTCTTCTGCTGGAGATCTTAATGTTTGATGGTTTGATGTCAGACTTCTCAAGGAGGGAGAGGAGCAACTGCTTCCCCATGTGACCCATCCCAAGCATCCCAACGCAGAGGTCACCATCTCCTCCTGAAGCCAAAGAATCTCTGTTTGCCAGGTGACTTTTGATGATACATCTAAATAAAAACAGGCAGCCCATCAATTAGCAAACAGTATAATTTAGTATGTCTAGTCTATTTCTCAAGTAAAATGTAGCAATGCTACAGTGTTACAGTGTTAGTGCTACTCTGTTACAAGAAAAAGTCCTCCATTCATATTTGTACTTTCACTTGAGTGAAAGTACAAAAGTAAAAGTACTCTTTATGTATCATCATTATATTATCAGAATAATATATATTTATTATTTACTTCAATGTTGACGCTGGTAAAGGTGGAGCTCATTTCAGCGCATAACTGGGCTGCTTATAGTAATCTATAATAGCTGATCATTTTTTATTAATAATCTGAATTATTACTCTTGTGGAGCACAAGTATCAAGTTGCATAAAATTGTACAAATACCTCTAAATTTTACTTGAGTACAGATTTTGAGTAAATGGATTTGGTTACATTCTACAACAAGCTATTGTAAAATTCGCCCAGTGTGTCATAAGCACTATAGACAGGCCTACAGGTACAGGTACAGGTACAGGTACAGGTAAAGGTGAGTCACCTCACTGACTGCACGAGTTTACACAGGAAAACTGCGTGCGCGCACCCGCTGAATGTCAGTCCAGCCGAGCGTGCACGCAGGTGGAGCAGCTCCCTCTGATCCCCAGGCGGTCCGGCCTCTAAAGAAAAACTGCTCAAGTCTGCAATGACGTCCACCATCGCCTAAAAGTCTCAACAAGGGCACGACCAGCAGAGAGTGGACAAAACAAACTTTAAAACATGGTGGAAACATAAGGCTCCTTCTCCTGTTTCCATGGCAAAAGGACAACTTCCGACTTACCGGCTTAAATATTTCAAAATAAAATTCTTCCGTCAAACGCTGCGTGTTCAGAATAAAAGCGAACTACAATAAAAATGTTATCCTAAAGACAAAATCTGAAACAATATTAAAAAAAAAAACCCCACTGTTGACAGCTTACAAGAAGACTCCCCCATATTAAACATGAGGCTGTGACTGTACATTGTAAACATTATAGATATACATACTAAGTCCATCACATTCATTAATGAAAAGAAAAAAGTACACAGAACCGGTGGACTTAACCGTTTTTAATTCCCTTTCATGCTTTTGATACAAATTCTGTACTGTACAATTATGTACAAGAAATATCCTATCCACAATAACAAGAAAATGGGCGAATCAAATGTCAGCAACACAACATATCACGGCAAATTTCAATATTCAAACACACTTAAAAAAAATCAGTTGTGCAGGATATTAAGACTTTGCTTCAATTATTTGAGTAGTTTCTTGTCAACAATTTGAAGATGAGCAGCAGACTAACAGAATAAAACATCTGAAACTTTTTAAGTTCAAGAACAGCAGCTTTTGCAAAAAAAATTACACAACACTGATCACGGCTCAAAATAAAATCGTGAAACTTTATAACAAACCTGGGTAATCTCCCCATCTGTCATTTAACTGAGCAAGTAACCTCTCAAGTGACTTAAAAGTGCTGATTACAGAACTTTACACGGCTGTAACACATTCAGTTTCTATACTTGTTCTCTTATTTGCATGAAATGTTACACATTAGGAATATTTACAGTAAATAACAAGGCCCACATAGAGTGCATGTTATATAAATGAAGGGTAATTACACCTATAGTATTAGCGTTTGTTGACACCAAGTAGGATAAGAGAACATAACACACAACTTGTAAACAGAGCTGTTTGAGAATGAAGCAAATGTCATTGACTATCTCATAACAGAGCAAAGACTATGTGGCTCACAAATTCATCACTCCTCATACATCCCTTTGATTGAACATACAGTTGGACAATGCTGATAACCATGAAGGCACTGTGAGGGAACTGGTAAGCTGACACAAGCTGAATCACGGTAGCGAAAATTGCCACGAGATGAAGTGTTTTATTTACACCAGGGCTGTTTCTGTACCGCTGAGATGGTCCTCTTAAAAAAAAAAAAAAAAAAAAAAAAAGCTCTGGAGAAATGTTTCCAACACATTTACTAGCTGCTGCATCTGCACACTGGTGGTTTCTGGTATGGCAATAAGAATTACTCCTCGCCCTGCCTCCATTTCTGAGACTCCTCCTGGCGTGCGTCGGGGTGAATCTGGTTCCTCATTCCACCCAAGACATTGGAGGTGGCTTCAGTGGCCATGATGAGAGGCTTGACCACTGCTGGTGGCAGCTGGCGGAGAACTCCACCCACTGCTCCCGTCATGCCGCGCTGCTCGTGCTCCCGGGTGGCTGTGTCGTAGATGGTCAGTGCTGTGTCTGTGATCCCCTGTAGATGGAAACACCGTAAAATCCTCTTTCGAAACAGAGTAACTTTCCCTAAATGTAATAGAAGTGAAAATATTGGTCATTTTGGCTTCATTTTTTTTTACCTCCTTAACCACAGTATAGGCTTTGGCTACGCCTTCTCTCAGGTCAACGGGCTGATGAGCCAGTCCATAGTGGGAGAACCGTTTTATCCTCTTTGTGTCTCTCTCATCAGGTACTGGAGACACCATGTCATAGGCCGTCTCAGCTGCTGCCTAAAGATGACACACACACCAGAACAGCTTTATCTGACGCCTCGTGAAGGCATTAGTAGTGAATGCAGACTTTGTTGTAACAGCTGAGTTTACCTGGATGGTCCGCACCATCCTGTTGGTGAGCTCCAGAGCAGCCATGGCAGTAGACGTCCCAAAGGAGGCGGTGCCGCGCTGAAACCCGCGGACAATCCGACCATCCTTCCTGTACTGCTCAATCGGAAGCCAGACCAAGTCCCTGAATCCCTGAACTGGAGAGAGCATTCAACAGGGTAATGCGTTGTCTGAGAGATACAGCCGAATCAGCAAGCTCACGCTCTGCTGTCAATTTACCAGTAGTTTATTCATGTAATTGATGATTTTAGCATTTATAATTACCATTAAAACACACTGTGAAATGTAAGTTCATCTGGGTTCAGATCATGTCTTGTACTCACCTAGTTGCACCAGAGAGTGAATAGGTCCCACACCACCCAGTAGTCCTGGAAGCTGGTTCTTCTTTATGTCATTCAGCCACTCATTTATTGCATAGGAAAACAGTTTATCCACACCTAATAATCTGAAATACAGACAAGTCTTAGTTTCCAGGGAAACTAATTACTGGTTCTCTGTGAATAGTCATTTCCACACTTGATAGGGATGTATCATGTACTGTGGTGTGTAAAAGAAGTGTGCTCTATTATTGGCTGAATCCAAGATATTCAATAATTACCATCATATTCATGGATGTAATACTGAGATAAACGTACCCTTGTCTGTAGCACAAGCGCCTCAGTTTCAGCTCTGAACAGTTCAGTTGTGTCAATCCAATAATGATCCCTGCAAATGTTCCCTGAAACAGAGCAGTCATTAGATGACTCATTAAACACAAACAAAATGATGTGATATCAACACATCTTGGAGCCCTCTGAGATCAAGTACCTGCTCCATTGAAACATGTTTCCCATGATAATCCAGGCGAATAGGAACCTCAGAGGTAAATCGAAACTCCCTGTTAAGGAAAACAAAACATTACCAAACGCAGAAACAAAACTCTTTCTTCAAATGAATCTCTTTCTTTCATTTAGTTATTTAGCGCTGACCTAAAGAAGATCGGCTGGTCTGTGAAGGAAGGAGCAGAGGCTTCATTGTCATTCAGTTCCTCCCTGCCAGACATGGAGAAGCCATTGTGACTCAAACGTCTCTGAGCAGGCACTGAGATGATGGGGGCTGGGTCCTGGCTGCTGCCAGCGTGCTTGGAGAAGCTGCAGGAGATCTCTGGGATGGCCGCTTTTTTTGTAGAAACGCAGACAGCTGTAGAGCAAAATATTGTCCAGAACCATTATTTGAGAGTGAAGGCTATGTTTAAGTTTATGTAGGTTGAGTTAATTATGTTTAAATTTAAGTTTAAATTTTACCCTCTTGAACAGGTGGTGAGAAAAACTCAACTTCAGTAGTGAGACTGGTAAAGAAGTCCTTCAAGAAGAACAATGCATCCTTCCAACAGACAAAAAACAAGGCTGTCACTTAAATATCTTACTGTGGATACAGATCTTTGATACACTGGAAAAATCATTTGCATCTTTTACCTGATCAATATTGAGGCGTAGAGGCATCAGGGAAACCCGTAAACAGCACTCCTGGGGAGCCTGGCCTGACTCAGGACACATGTGAAGTGCCTTGACTGTCAACTAAGAGCAAAAGCAGACAAGAAGTTACACCAGACCAAGGCTTGACTCGGTTAATCTGAGCATGTTGCCTTCCTCACCATGTTAGAATGGGCTTTCCGGGGCATTTCTTTGCTAGAGTACAAGTACAGGAACTTGTTCATCTGTGAGGTAGCCAGTCTGTCCCGAATCTCCAAGTCCTGCACAACAAACACCTGCCGGGAGACAGGCTGATCCATCGCTGGCCCAGAAGCCACCTGGGCCTGTGGGTACACTTCATGCTGAAATCTCACCTGGTAAAAACAGCGAAGCAATGCTGGTAAATGGTGAAAGAAAGACCCAAGGCATTTATGTGATCAGTATGAGAGCAGTATAATAAACTTTACCTTGCTGAGCTGTATCTCCATCAGGACGTCAGGGTTCCTTCCCCTTCCACCTCCTGCCCGTCCTGAAGCCTTAGCCTGTCTGACTGGCGTTTGAGAGGGGGAACTGTGGGGTGTACCCCTGCGAGGTGAAGCAAAAAATAAAAATGAAACTAGTCCATTTCCCATCGAGCCCATTTAAAACAATGAGTGCACAAAGTTAAGGGCTCACCCCCGGCTTCTAGCAGGAGAGGCTGTGAAAGTCGCACTCCCAAAGTCTTTCCCACCATAGAGGTGCCAGATGACGGAGATCTCCTTGATGAGGTAGCGCACCTCGGGGATGGGAAAGTTCATGGTTCCACGGCTGGAATCACTCCCATACAGGGGCTGACTGAAGTGATCATCTTTGATTTCCACAGGATCTGAGGTAAGCTGTTTTACCACTGGCTCCTGATCAAGATCCTGAAACACACATTGCTTACAGTGAGCCAACACAGATTTTCACTCTTGTTATGTAGCCATAACTGTGTGAATAAGTGTATCCCGACCTCTCCTCTGGAGCCGGGTGTCTCCAGGATACAGAAGTCGTCCGTCTCTTGGGCCAGGTTAGGGACAGGAGTGATGAGAGGTGAGTGAAGCATGGGGTAAGTGGGGCTTGAATCTTGGGTGAAATTCCCACTTTCATCCGGGAACAAGAAAAGGTCTGATCGAGGTGGGTCGTGGTCTTGATTCAGCTCCTCCTGTGCACCTACAGATGTGTGAAAAAGTTTAAAATCGAGTTAAATTATGCTATATCATTCATGGTGATAAAACAAAACAACAAGCTCGTCACCATTCTGCTGCAGCCCTGGTGCATGCTGCCCGTCAGTCTCCTCCATTGCTTCACTCATCAGATCTTGCAGCATCTGCTGCTCAGTCTCAGCGAGCAGGGGGGTCTGAGAGGTGGGACGGCTAGGAAGCTCCGCCTGTCCAAAAATACACCAAATACTAAGCAAGTACGACCAGCAGAGCTTTTAAAACATATTGTAAATCGCAATTGCAATACTGGCTCATGGTGGTGTCGCTGCTGACCTTGGTTCTCTGTGCAGTGCTGCTGTGCTTTGTTTCTGGTTCCGCAGGGGGCAGCAGGTCTCCGTAGCTGGCTACATACTGGATAAGGTTCATGAGGGCGGCGCAGGAGTCCGAACATGTTCTGATGTGAATAACGTCACTGGAACAGCGCAGCTCAAATCTGGGCTCTGACTATCACCCGAGAGACAGTGAGAAATTATGTACACATTTTTCACCCTTATTTTGAAGAGAAAACATTTCAAACATTCATGTCATTTAGAGAGAGATGACTCTTACCAGCTTTCCATCAACTCCAGGTTTGACAGCGGTAATCCTCAGCTCCAGTGTTCCCATGTCTACCACTTGGACATAGTCTGTGACAAAAACCGAAAGCAAACATTGGCCACAGCTGCATTTAATCATTTCAAGCAATTTCTTTAAAAGCAATGAAGTACACTTACCTCGTGCTAGATTGACAGACACAGCATTACTCTTGTCTGAGAGAAACAGAGCTGCTTCATCCAAAATTATCCTGTGCACAACGTATTATTATTAGCAGAGTTCAACTTCTATAACTCAATTTCATTTGCATCTCTCAATTTTGTATCCACGATGAAACCATTAGGCTTTTCATACCTGAGTGTCGAGGAAGAGTGGTCTAAAGAGACGCTGCTGGAGATGCTGAAGGTCTCTACAACCAACAGTGATCGGAGTGGCAGGTAAAGTGGCCTGTCAAGAGAAAAACAAATGCCACATTACAATACACACATAGATTATAACTCGCTATTAAGTGGGAGGCCCAAGTCTACTTTACCTGTAGTCTAAAGAGCAGCTCCACAGGTGTAAATGTAGGGTGGTGACAGAGGTAGGAGGGGCGTAACCCAACACAGGCTCATCGGAAACATTCAGAAAATCAACAATCTGTTGCAAATAAATTGGAAATAAGATTACAAATGTATGACTTTATCTCATTATACGCCCTGCAAATGTTCTCTGAGAATTTATGTGAAGGCAAAAAATTAAAAGAGGTTTTGTAAGACTTAGTGAAGCGGCAGCTCCATCTTGGCATACCTGGTCATACCAGCCAAGGCTGGGAGGGACCACTCTGTGCTGAAGCGTCGCTCCTCTCACTCCAACAGCAACCAGAAATTCCTGCAACAAAAAAAAAGACACACAAAACAAGCTGATTTACTTTAAACACCAAATCTGCCAAAGAAGGGACTGGATGTGGTTTTACAGGACATCTGCATTGAAACAAATGTTACTGCACAGGTGGTTTCAGGTATGATTCAACAATCAGCATGTAATCATGCCTGGTATTTCCCAGCAAAACTATGTTGACTCAGCTGCCCATTATTTGACTGCTATCACATGAGTGTGAAAGCTCAATGGGCCTCACTTACAAAACATAGGTGTTTACCAAGTCCTCGTGTGGCTAGATCAGGGTTTGGGTCAGAACAGTGTTTTCTCATCCTGGTCCTGGAGGCCCACTGCCCTGCATGTTCTAAATATTTCCCTGCTCCAACACACATGATTCAAATGCAGGGAAACATCTAAAACATGCAAGACAGTGGGCCTCCAGGAAAAGGTTTGGGAAACACTGGGTTGGAGAACGGAAAAAAAAACAACTGTTGGACAACAGCCCCATCTACAGTGACAATGTGGTCACTTTACTGAGACTCTGTAGTCGGTTGATCTCAAACAATTGATCCTTACGGGAAATATCGAAGCGGTGTATGAAACAACTATTTTAACACTAAACCACTGGTTCCTAAATTCTACCAAGGAATCACAAGGTTAATCTAAAGGGTGAAATACTGCATAGTTTTTCAGTCGTCTGAAAACGAATCAAATGTAACAATCTGAAAATTGGTGAAATGTGGTGAAAATACTGACAATTGGCTGACCTATGTAACATGTCACGCTAGTGTTGCAAGCAGATGTCGCTTCATTTGAAGTGGTCTTGGCAATCCACACAATCCAAACACAGCTCAACAGACACAGAAACTATACCAAGGTGAAAGGAGGCTGCTCTGCCAGCCAGCATGGCCTTTTACCCATTTCTGATTTGAGTGCTCTACCTTGACATTGCGTTCTGCATTCTGTGAAGAGATTTTGACGGCGACGGACACCATGCTGCGTGCCTCCAGACCAATACCCTCTGAGGGTGTTGAAGATCTCTCAGGAGATGTCTCTGATTGGTAGATGGTTGGCTCCAACCAGTGGGGGTGTGTCCTGCACGGCAACTTGATGTCTGAGACAGAGGTGCCTCCATCCATATGTCCTGAGCAGAATGAGTGAGAAAGGCATAAGTACACCAACAACAGTGGTGTTGACATAGTATAGTTGTATTCTGGATATGTTTAGGTCACATGACACACAACAGCATAAGAGTAATATCACAGTGAATTGGTGCAGTTGGTTTACCTTGATGATACATGCAAACATTGCTGGTGTGGAAGCAGATGTAGTGTTGGTCTTTATAGCCTTCATACTGCGTCACACTGAACAGCACAGCATTTTTCACCTCTAGCCAGAACTCGCCATGTTTGTTTTTCAATACAGTTTTATCCTCCATCTGGAAAAAAGTGGAAATGTAAACTCATTCACCTTATCTATAAACAGGAAATGTCTGAATAAAGCTGTGAGGATTGTAAGTGACATAGAAAAAACTGTGAGTTTACCTTGGCATTAGTTTGAAGAGCCACCAGGCAGTGATTGACACTGAGGATGACAGAGAACAGGCTCTGGGACGTCTTGTTCTGGGCTTTGGGCTTTTTCTTCTTGCGAGACCTGAGGCCCGGGTCAGATGCAGGACAGTAATAGTGCATGGTCTCCTCCTCTGAGCCGCTGGTCTCCTCTGAAAGCACACCACACAGCATGTTATGAAGTTTAAACATGCCTTCACATTAGACACTGCTACTACATTTGTTGCAGTCTGACCCAATGGAAATTCATGTGGGAATGCCTTTTGTTGCCTCACCCTCTGGGCCAGTAGAGCGGAACTGGCTGAAGCTGTCTTTGGAGTAAGTGTTGATCAACTGACTGGCGACAGAGAGTCCAACTCCATATGGCATGCTCTCCACGGTCTCCACCGGAGACGGAGCAGTAGGCTCCCACAGTAGCAGGTCATTGTTTATCCTAAATTATTCAGTGTATACAGTAAATGTTATGAAAGGAACAGGCAGTGGTTAAGTACCTTAACTGGAGTCTTATCAAAATAGTCTTCTATGGATAGGACCACAGTTTTTGGTCAGTCTTAACTGTAACAGTGAAAATTTTAGCTAACTGTTAACCAGACCTGTCTCGACTGAAATATATCATGCACTCAAACAAAACAGGGAAACTTATTTTTATTGTTAAAAATTCCTTACCGGTTGTGTAATTTTTCATAAAATGCCTTGCTGGGCAGCACTAATTGGACATTGGGGAAGCACAACTCAAGGATAAAGCGAGAGTTGTTCATGGTTTTTTCCTGAAACTCCGTCATCTCAGCAACATCTCCAGGAATGACCATCTGGATAAAAAAAAAAAAAAAAAAAGATTTTCTAAGCATTGGCTTGGCACCAGGTGCTCTGTCAACAAGTCTGGTATGCAAAGCAATGCTCATGGCGCTGTTTGCATTAATGATGCATACATTTTAATACATCAACCAAAGCATACCCTCGCTCCTGAATGCAAATATATCCACCTGCCCAAAGTTCATCTGCTTTGGATCAATAACAACAATTCTTCAATTAAACACATTTAAAAAGGAACTTTTTCCATATATGAGGAAATGAGTGGACATCAAATGAGTGTTTTCCTAAAATCAACCACATCTGTACATTGATGAAATGTGTTATTAAAAGCTCCCGGTCCAGATTGAGCTAATTTTGAGATTGACAAGCTGCAAAAAGAAACCAGCCTCGCATAAATTAGTCAGTTAATATTTCTACACCTTGATAAATTCTATCAATATGCAAATATGCCAATACATTTAGCAGTTGCTTAGCAGGCTCCAGTGCATTTACTTATTTTAAAGGACAAAATACTGCACCTAAACACTAGAAAATATAATAATAGATACAAGCTGTATATTATACAAGATTTTTGATGAATGTGGCCCATTAGCCATGACCTACCTCTTCATTCTCATACATAACCCTTCGTGATGAAAAGGGTGATGGCTCTGGTTTCCCAAAGTCACACACATCTTTCAGTGAGTGGGCAGCCCCTTCCTCCTCTTCCTCTTCAAGGGAATGGTCCTCAGCGCCTTCGTCATCTTCAGTCGTCACCCGCTCAAGGATTGAGTGGACTGCAGTGGGATTCATTTTCAGCACGACCCTGCTCCGAGAGACTTAACATCATTAAGATGCCCATGAACAGACAGAGAAGTTTGAGGTTGGTTAGCTAAACGTACCTCGGCCAATCAAATTTCACACTTTCAGATGTTGTCATGTCTCCGTCCATGGTGTGGGACACTCTGAGGAACCGGCCAGCTGGTTGATCCGGCTCCTCTTGAAACTTCCCTGTGTGAAGCAAAAAATAAAAAGCAGTTAAGGACCAATTCCTTGGTGAAAAAAAAGAATCTTCAAAGAAAGGTTTTTGTTTTTCTTTAGACCACATACCAATAAGCTCCCTAAAAGTGAGCTCCATTTTGGTTTGGTCAGGAGAGCCTCCGCCCATAAACTCTGTTTTCACTTCCAGGTCTTCCAGTTCCAGATAGAGTACTTCCTTCTGAAGGGACTTCTTGAACCAAGGGCCCCTCTCCTGATCTGAGCGCAGGTCAGGGATGGGGAAGCGGACTGCAAGGCCCAGAACTGGGGCATTGACAGTCAGCGATACATGACAGTTGGTGGGAGTATGGCTGTCATCAAGGAAAACCTCTGTAAAGGCTTTATGCTGTGAAATGAGTTTTAAGAGACAAAGAATTAGAAAACATAAACTTTTCAGAGTCTATAAATATGCAACTGATTTAGACTGACGATTTACATGATCAGTTGTGACTGTAATTTCCTCGGCCACAACAATCATTATTATATTACTATACTAAAGATATACATATTTTAAAACTTTTAATCTTCATTGAATACTTCTTGGGACTCCCCTTACCAAGCTGACATGTTTATTATAGGATGTATACAAGTGGGAGGCCATCAGCTCTGTGGTGGCCAGCTTCTGAGGTTGTAGCAAAGAGTTGAGACGATCTACGATGCTGATGTCCAGCTCAGAGCGAACAGGGCCCAGCTCCACCTGGATCTCTGCTTTCCTGGGAATGGTGCTGAGGCGAACCTGGCCGCCCTGCAAAGAGAACCAAAAGGTTTGCTAAGTAGGATCCCGACAACCATAGAGATAATACGTTTGAGTGTTAAGTGTTAGTGCTGTGGTTTCATGCTGGACTAATGAATGCTGTTACCTGAGGGCCTCTGCGCTCAGCCTGTTTGTAAAGCAGGTGAAGGCAGCTGGAAAGCGACGCATCAGCACTGGCTGTGGTGTCAAATGTCAGGAGCTGAGGTGAGACAGATAAACACTCTTAATGTCATGCCAGATGCAACTTTCAGGTGTACAGAATGTATATGCAGTGTTTAACCAACCAAAGCTCAGTGCAGTGCAAAATGTGCTTAGCTCAGGCTTGAAACTCTAACCTCAGTGTACTGAATGCCTCTCTGGGAGCCACCACTGACAGCCTCAGAAGGGAACAGACACTCCAGAAACTCCATCTGGTTAAGGGAGACGTCAGTACTAAAAGTCCGCAGGCTGGATCCCTGACAGTGCTCATAGTTTATCTTGAGGCCCTGGCCCACAAACCTGCAAGTATAAACCCAGATCAGACAGGCATTTAACACTTACATGACAAATCTGTCCTACAATCTGTTTTAACAAGACAATCAGTATTGCACAACAGGATTTAGTGAAAAAAAGAGCACCTGAGATGGTCATGGGGGCAAGCCTGGTTAAACACTGTCCGAGACTGAAGGAAAGCAGCTGGGATGAGATGACCTGGGCCCACCATGCTGAAGAAGTGTGCTGCCATGGGGCCAAGGGGACTGGGTGCAGCATCTGGTGGTGGCAGTGGGTCGATGTGGAGTACAGAGATAGCCAGGCTACTCAGAGTCAAGGTTAACACCAGCTCAGGCCTCGACTCATCACCATGGGCTTTGGATGGGTGGGCTGAAACACAACATTGACAAGTGCACACACAGATATTTCATACTTACTGTGGCGAAATGATGACCATGTGCAACAGAGGGCTGGGTGTTAGAGCCAAACACCAGCTGATTTCACTGATTATCACTCCTTCAAATGCAGATAAAGACCTAGCTGAAGATATGCTGATGCAATCTTTGCTTGGAATGAAAATCTGCAAACTCATTTCCCTTTCTAAAGCACATGACCACAGTGGGAGTTGTATTCAATAGTTCAATGTGTATCAAGTATTTTACAATATAATGACTGAATGTATTGTGATACTTACAAGTCTGTCTCAGTAATTTTTGAGGGAGCTGTGAATCCCGTGATTGCACGGGAGTTTCAGTAGTCTGCTTCTCTTTTTGTCGTGGTACATCCATGTAATCATCCCACAGAGCCTTCAAACACAGAAACGCAGATAGGAATCAATGGACAAAAGGGATTGAAGCGCACTGATTTGATTCACAGCCTTTAATTGTACAAACTGTGCAGCTGTTGGCACAATTAAAGGCTGTGCTCCAGTCTTTTTCATTCTTTGGAAGTTTGCTGTCCTCTGGTTGAGAAGCACCTGATTCAACTGCATATTGCCTGAAGATGTCCAGAGAACCCTGCGTTAACATGATGCCAGATTATGTAAGAGCAGCACTTATTTTGGAATAAGTTAACTACACAAACCATTCAAACACTTAAACACTCATTTTGAAAATAGCCATTTGTATACTTGCCTATTTTGTCAGTGTAAAGATGCAATTACTAAGTACTACATTTTGTTTTCAGGATCTAGTGGGGGATCTAATGGATTTTCAGGATCTAATGGGAGTAACCAGACCACTGAGAACCCTTTAGCTCACCTACATTAGGTTTCAGTGTGTCTTTGTGACTGTAGTAAAAGAGGCAAAGACTTACTTGAGTTGCATTGCCAGAGGGAGATTCTCCAGGGGAGACAGAGTAATTGCTATTAAGTGACAGATCCAAGTCAACAGTGGGTGGTTCACCCAGAGGAGGAAGTGATGATAAGCTGTGAGACATGTCCATGTCTGCCATGGAGAAGAACACGTCATCTACACCACCCACAGATGTGTTTTTAAAAAAAAAGTAAAGAAAAGGAAAAAGAAAGAACAGATTTCATTAGGTAGATGTAACTATGACATCTGATTTCTCAGAGAGGTTGGGGGTTAAAGGAAGGTGTTTCAGTCCAACCTCGGCTAGACACGGTTCTGGTGGTCTGGCTGTCAAAGAGGTCGGAGTCTGCTCCTGGCACAGCGGTATCCTTCTTCAGACAGCGGTTCAGTTCCATATGGAGCCGATACTCGTCCTCTTGCTGCATGGGTCGGCTCTTTCTATCCTTAGCCCATTCCTGTGCACCTTCACACAAACAATAAACAATACTAGAGTGACTCTATTTCTAATCATCTAATTTGGTGACACTGATAAACTGTTTGATGCAAATATTTTCTATCATCTATCAACAGAGGGGCGCTCACCTCCACCAGAGAAAGCACCAAACAAATCCAGAAGAAGATGAACTTGGCGCGGCGACAACAGAATAATAAGTGTATCAATTTGTCCAACAACATCAAGCTGAAAAGCAAATCATGCAAAACACACTGGTTAACAGCAATCACCCCTAGATCATAATATGTAGCTAAATAATCAGGATTATTTTTTCTAATCATATTTTGTAATTAAGAAGTGATTTATTTACCTTTGCACCAGGCATAGCCAAGTTGTTTTTCAGGGTGAGGGACAACTCTATTTTACCACCAAGGCTCCCGACCTGCACAGGTTCAAAGGGTGTTGTAGAGGATACTGGCTCTGTGAACTGGGGATGAGGCTCACATATTATCTTGGGATTCCAGCTAGGGGAGAGCTTTGGCTCTGTTTCCTGCAAGATATGTTATATATATATGTATATATATTATTAAAAGGCTTATAGATTTATACAATGTTTGTATATACACTATGCCTGCCAAATTTCAAAGACTCGCTGCACCAACCGCTGGAGTGGGTGAAGATTTGCAACCAGCACGAGACACATCTGAGAACTCGTCCCAAAATACGGTGATGCCTTCCATCTGCAGGTTTTTATGTGCAAATGTAGTTGGCTGATGCACATTCACATTTGAGCTCTCCTCGTTGGTTTCATCGCAGTAAACAATCCTGAAAGCACAAAACACAAGTACCTGCAGTATGACAATAAAAACGAATGCATCACATGCTTGTTGTCCCACTGACAGTCTAAACTTACTTGTTAATTCGTATCTCGAGGGCAATTCCAGTTTTAGAATTTTCTGGAATGTGTTCGACTCTGAGGACAGTATCCAAAAATGTCACCTTGACTCTTCTCAGAACTGCAAGATAAGAAATTGAAATTAATTACTTAACACAATACCAGGCTAGTAAACCTCTGTAAATACTGTATAAACAGAATGTACCTGTTTCTATCGTTTCTGCAAATTTCTCTAATCCCTCAAAAGGCTGGAAGCTCTCTCCCATATCATCGGTGAGTTTCTGGCTCAGACATTCTTTGGCAAGCTGCATGCTGCTTGTCATGAAACTGGACCAGTACATGGGCTCAATGCCAGATGCTAAAGGAACAGCCAGTGATGACACAGTTATTTACTTTTCAGTAAAATTACTTCTCAGCTTGTACACATTTAACAAAATGACAACACGTTTTCTTAACCTTTTCCACTGATGGTGTTGTAATCACACATAATGCAGTCTCCCCTTACCCGCTCTTGGTCTTGGTCTGAGCACCATCTCCAAACCTTTGACCTCTAGGGCACAGTTTTCCTGCAGCAGGGCTGCCCATGGAACCGTTAGAGAAATTGTCTGGATGAACCCTGCGATTACCTCAAAAGGGGCATCTGCCGTCTCTAGGAGCTCATTGAGTGACTGAGGAACAAGACATATTGCTTAAGTTTCTTTTCATTCATTCATTCCAACTGTGTGTTTAACTTCTTAAAAAAATGAATTTGCTGCATTCCCTGCCACAAAGGTAACACCACACATACCCATTTATCCAATGGCACTTGTGCAAGTGATCCAGTGCCCTGATAGAGGTCTAAGCTGAGCTGATCCAAGCTCAGCTTCTCCTGCAGGAAGTTACCAAGGTAACGGTGCAGGAGGTATCTGCAGGCCCGCTTCTTGATGGACTCCGAAAAAGGCCAAGGCATCTTAACTCAATGGGTAAACAGCACACAGGCGATGAGTGGGATCTTGAAGCTCTGCAACTGGAATGCTATAGCTACTCAAACAGCTACGAAATAGTCACTGGAGTTACAGTCGTGTCATCCTGTCGACTTAAAGACATTGAGAAATCGTGAGCTCAAACACCCTTCATATCCCAAGATTGGGGACACTTTGGAGGATGTGTTGACACTCGGGGATGTGTGCGGGAATTGGTCCGACTCCAGTTTGCTGCGCCTATAGAAAGACACATGGTGCCCCCTTTGTAATTTGACACTTGACACAACATGAGACTTGACACAATATGTTTACAAGACAGCCGACAACAAGCTCCACAAATACGTCAGTTAACGACACAGACAGGTTTAAATTGCTCCTGAATAGCATGATAACATATTGCAACATAAAATCCCCAGATAATGTTTGTGTTATTGTAAGCACACATTCTACAGCCAGAGTAAACTGGTAAAACGCACTTGCGAAATAACTGTTAGCATGCCCCAGACTTGCTAGTCAAAGCTACTCTTAGCGATGTTTACTTGGACAGAGCTGTCATCGTAGTCAGGAGACGGGAGCTGCGCTTTGACTGCTGGCGAGACAAAGACAACTAGCCGGCTAGCAAGTGTGAGGCTAGCGCCGCTAGCTAGCTAGCTAGCCCATGAACCACTCCTACGGAAAGAACGAAGCATCTTTAGCACAGCCGGCTAACGTCAGGCTAAGCTTGTAGCGTTACATGCTTGCTAGTTAGCTAGAGAAAACCCAACATTTCTCAAGTTATCTTTCCCTCACACGTGAAATGTGCTCTGACGAAAAACACAGCACGGATATAACCCAGTGCGATGTGCCGACACGCATGAATAAGTAGGCAGAGTTGAGGATATTAGTGCAGCTCTTAAGTTACCTTCTGTGTGAGTTGTTTACAAACACTTTCATGACTCCGCACCAACTGAGCCGAACACACTCCGGGGTGGGATTAGTCACAGACGTCACAACATGGCGGACCTGTGCAGTCCACGAGACAGCAGTAGGGACAACATTAATGCCAGCTAGTTATTTACACACAAAGCATTTGAACTGGAAACAGGGCGCGGCTGTTAAAGTTAAGGTGACTTTAGACTCTGGCTGTCCGTGTATGTGAGGCTCAGCAGTCATCTATCTAACGAGAGTTGGCGCTCATTTGGCTGCACCTTGTCCACGGAGAGCACCGAGTGGGCTGGAAGCTTCCACAAGCCGGAAGAACACAACCAGCGAGCAGGTGAGAAAAATTAACGCAGTTTGGTTAGAAACGATTATTACAACATAACCGGATATCAAACGTGTGATTGACGATTTTAATAGCATGTAATATTAACATACATGTTTTAGGAGAGATTGAAGTAGGTGGGTTGGGCACAGAGCGGTCAGCTATGTGGACATTAACCAGTGCTGGGGCTTAGTTTACCCACAGTTTAACCCTAAATGTAGCAAATGTTAGCCATGTTAGCTATCCAAGGCTGCTACAATACATCAGTCTAGCCAAATATATGAATCAACCGGACTGTGACATTTGCGTGAAGTGAATACTAACTATGATATCTGTAGGGACATTAACTATTAGACATGTTTAGCCTCAGTCAGCTGCAGTAGAGCTGCTCTCAGTCCTCAGGATGTCGCTGTGATGTTGGTGTTTTTAACTGTATAAATTAACATGTAGCCTGAATGTAATAACATGGGCTGTGGAAGGTAATACCCGTGTAATATTAGAAGTACTGCAAAGTAACTTTATACTCATGTACTGCATTGCCGTACAAAGTGGAGTGGTATTTGAGTATTTCTATTTCATGCCACTTTATACTTTCACTCCACTGCAATTGAGACGGAATTCGTCTTATTTTTACTCCACAACCCTTATTTTGAAACTTTAAATCTTCTTTTACGCTAACTACATGGCCATCTCATAACATATCATGCACATTTATAGAGTAAATTGCTCAACACCGTTTGAAATATTTAAAATAAAAAAGTCACGCATATAGTAGCACTAGTAATACATATGTAGTAGTTCTATAACGCTCACAGTGGGGCATTTTTCTGCATTCAAATCTCACTTTTGACACTTACATCAGTATAATTTCTGTACTTTAACTGCAGGGCTTTTTCTTGTACTGTGGTATTGCTGCTTTTACTTTTAAATAAAGCATCTAAATTCATTCTGAACTACTGAATGGAGGTGAATGTGATGGTTGGACTTCAACTATTGCTTTGCCTAATTCTTCTAATAATTTGCCTAATGCAGCATCAATGGTTCATGTCTATTAATACCATTAATTCTTGTCTGCCCAGTCTAATTGTAAGAAGTGGTGGTGGTTCAGTGAACTTAGAGTCTACCCTTACTGGTCCAGTGTGCTGATTTAATAAACAATTACAAAGGACAGGGACAGGTTATATTAACAAGGGCTCGTTGCCCATAAAGGGATCCAGCCAACTGAGTGAATGCTGATGAAGCAACAGACTGCAGCAGACAAACGGAAAAAACTGTCATAAAGCAAAAAGGTCCTTGACACAAATGGGGCAACAAAAATATAAAAAGATTCAACTTCTTTAACAAATGCCAAGGAGCAATGTAGAAATGGAATCAGTATGAATACTTTGAGTAGTTTATTTTCATTGTACAAATACGCCACCATTGATTTGTCAGCATTTAGCAACTTGTTCAGAGGGATTTCTTCAATAGGTGGAGCACCATCTGAATGGCAGAGGATAGTTCAACACTAGTAGGAGCACACTGAAGCACCATATTCTATAAAATGCTGTACCACACAACTGAGATTATATGGCAAGAAATCAGCAAACTGGAATTCATCTTACACAGCAATGCATTCAGCCGTCAACTAACTCTCAGCTGCTTTTTAGCACTTTTTAGAAAATGGAGAAAAACCGAGCAAACTCAGCATTAGGAAGCATCAGAGACATCATTAGTCTTCGTCTCTGGGAGCATGTTGGATGTTTCTGAGAGTCCGTGCCCAGATGACTCACAGCTAAATCACGTAGGGGCCAACTAAACCAATTTGGAAGAAGGAAGTAGCTCTAGAAGTTTTCACTCAGCCTGTGTTAATTACCCATAAATGGTTGGGAAATACCCATTCATCTGTAATGTTGTCTTACCTGCAGCAGCTATATTTAGTTCAGGAAGTTAACGCAATATTAAAGTGCAACACGGTAGTTCAGGTTCTTCAAAATTTAACATCGGTGTAACCTTTCCTCTCACAATCATCTGCTTATGAACGATGTTGGATGTTGAAAATAGTCCACTTTGCACTTTAAAAAAAGAATTCACAGGACAGTCAGATGCGCGTTTGTTTCAATTCTCCTTTTCTTCTTCTTTTTAGAGAACAGGCCTTTAGGAAACATATTGTAATCTACCATCTCTGCAGCTAATGTTATAATGCTGTGTAAAGGTGGACAAATACATTTTTAAATGTTAAAGGTGCAATTTAGAAGACATTCTCTTAACTTTTCTGCTGTCTCAGTATAGATAAGACTTAACAGGGGTGTTAAATCCAATGAATTTAACTGGTTGCCATAACAGAGGACACTTCACAGCTAACTGTGTCAGAACAAGCAGTTATCGACTGTGATTGTGGACATCTGCAAGTTTTAATAGCATGCAGTAACGTCTGAGGTTCAGATGATTCAGTTAGTGATGTTGTTCTGTTGCAGGGGATGGAGATAGACTGCCAGCCCGAGGAATCCATCGTCTCTTCATTTGATGAGGACTGTGTTGAGCTCGGTGACGTCAAGGACATGAGACTGGAGGCAGAGGCGGTGGTCAATGACGTACTGTTTGCCGTCGCCGAAATGCACGTGTCACAAAGTCTCAGCAGTGCGTCAGATGTGGCCTACATAAACGTGGAAACAAGAGAGGGAAACCGGTACTGTCTGGAGCTCACAGAGGCAGGACTAAGGGTAAGATGCCCTAAAAGTTTCTTGTTTTATTACTCACCGTTCGCCTGTTTTCCAAAACCATGAGTTTTTCACTCGAGTCGAGTTCTAGTTTGACATTAATTCACTCTACCAAACAGGTGGTGGGCTATGCCTTCGACCAAGTGGACGAGG
This sequence comes from Pempheris klunzingeri, assembly GCF_042242105.1. Classification (NCBI taxonomy): domain Eukaryota; kingdom Metazoa; phylum Chordata; class Actinopteri; order Acropomatiformes; family Pempheridae; genus Pempheris; species Pempheris klunzingeri. The sequence continues at coordinate 11,145,945 of NC_092024.1, read as the reverse complement.
ATTTGAGCACCCAGTATCATGAGACTGTTTACTCGCTGCTGGACACCCTGAGTCCTGGGTACAGAGAAGCCTTTGGCAATGCTTTGCTGCAGCGGTTGGAGAGGCTGAAGCAAAACGGACAATAAAGAGGACCGAGATGCTGCATAAAGTGTTCAAGTGGAATAAAGGTTGATGATGTGGCTGTATTTAGATATGAACCAATAATAACCAAGTTTGGTCAAATATTATAGCCTGTTATGTGACATCCACCTGCCTAGCTACCACTACAATAAGGGGTACCCTGCCCTATCAACTCTGCTCTGACTTTCATATCATTGAGTGACTTCATGTTAGTTGAGTTTGGTGACTGATAGAGATTGGCTGAATGGGGTCTGTTGCAACATCGTGTTTGACTTTACTGTGGAAAGATCTTCCAGCTGCCACGTTACAAATTTGTAACTGTGCACCTTTTGTACTCATCAAAATGATCAAAGCAAGCAAGTTTGATCCATTCTCCTCTTCTGCCTTGCTTGCACTAAAGCTGTGACCTAATAACTGCTCAAAACATTTCTAACTAGTCTTCATTCGCCAGGTATCTCAGTGAAAGAGCCAAAGCTATATTCTTTCAGCATAACTCATATCTACTGCCTTAATGACTGATGTTTGGTTAGAAAAGTACAAAAAAAACAAAAAAACACTAATTAAGTTGTGCTTTACTTGGTTTGTATTTACATAAAAAATGTATTTTGGAGGGCTGTCATTTCACATGTAACTGGGTCAAACAACTGCAACTCATTTGAAAAGTTGTCAAATGAAGCTAGCATTGTATTCAATACCAATTATGTTAATTATGGACAATTCTCATTGTTTTTCCTCCATACTGCACAGTGCATTGCAACTCAAGCTTGCATTTCAAACTTCTGCTGTGACAGGTAAAGAAATTCATGGGGAGGTTTAAATGTTTTGTGGTCCTTAAAGTTTTGGTTTGTTAGAATTTGTATTAAACAAGGACTAACAGTCCCTTTAAAATGTTGGTTTATTGTACATGTGACCTGGTTATGATCCTGCTTTAAGAAAACATGTTAAAACTTTCAGTCATTCCTTGCTGCTGGCCTTTGCTCAGACCAATAAAGTCTCAAATATGTCAGTCTTCATTTTTACCCCATGAGTTATCTACAAATATTTAACAGGATCATATAGCTATGCACAATGCAAATTTGTTCATCGATATAGTTCAGCCACATGTATTCAAACCCCAACTTGCTCTGAATCAAGGCATCAAGTGCTGCTTTAGGGGAAATTAAAGTTAGACCAAGATATTCAGAGTATCGAGTGTCTGACACGTATTGAAGTTAAGATTGCAGGAAGTTCTTTTAAAATACATACAACAGCTCATGAGTCACAATACAAGTTGGGTACATATTAGCTCTCTTTATTAGAATTTAATTTTCATATGTCTTACAGTAGGACATGGTTGCAAGAAATATTACAAAAGTTTTAGTAGAGAAAAGTATAGTGTGTAACTTGACTACACAGCAGCCAGTAAAAATATTTGCACTGTAGTGGAGCGGAATGTAATTCAGGGTCAGTCACACACACACCAACCACGTTATTTCATTCTCTACTCTTAAAATTGACCGTTAGAAAGATGGCGGCAAAAGTCAGTTTGATTTATTTCAGCAGGATTCAAGGTGTGCGCATGTCAGAGTCTTGCAAGCTTGTAAAGACATCTTAAAATCAATTTGATGAATGAATAAAATGAGATCTTAGTCATTTACATCTTTAGGTTTTTACTCAAAACTGAATCCCTTTTTAAAAAAAAAAAAAAAAAAAAAAAGTCAGGAGGTACAGTTGCAGGTTTAGCTCACAATCTGAACTGGAAACTTGATGCAGAACAAGTCATTTTTGTCGTCATCTCTCAGTTCCCACTTGACGACCAGCTTGATCTGAGAAAGCAGAAGAGTTGTCAGTGAACAGTGAGGTTTGAAGCTTACATTTTAAAAGATTTGAGGAAGTGGCAGAGAAACAGTCACTAAGAAAACCACGATTCATTTAAGGACAAAACACTCAAGTGAAACAAGTCACATTTGCCACTTGAGTCAGTTGATTACTGTAGTTAGTGAACTGTGTGGAATTTAAGTGCAGTCATTCAATTGTACTTTTCCCCCCCAACTAAATTGATTTCATGCCAATTTATAGATTACACTTCAATCCATTATTTTTACAACCAATTGTTCCTTTGAAAATTAATGTCAAACCTTGACTAACAGTTGTGTCAATTCTCATGTGCTGTTTTTCCTTAAAAACAAAAGAAATAGCACTTTGCCAATAACCACTCCTTTGAGTTGTAATGGTGGATTTTACTTTAGTAAAAAATTAACCCAATCAATGCATTTCTAGGTAGAATTTCATACATTTGTCTAGTGGAATTGCACAGCCAGCTTTGGTTTCTACCAGAAGCATTTGATACATTTAAAAAAAAAAATAAAAAAAAAATCTGAATTTTAGTCCCCTGGCTACATTTAAAATAAATTTAAAAAAAACAAAAACACAAACTGCTTTAGCACTTACAGCAGGATACTCTGACTTCACAGGAAGAGTGTTCAGATAGTGGTACTTCTGCTGTGGCTGGATGGGACACTGGATTCCAGACTTGCAGCCATCTTCTTTGGGGATGGGGAAGGGGACCGGAACTCCAGCAATAACACCGTGAACCACTGCCGTGCTCGTCTGGCTCTCCACAGCTACAACAGATAAAGCATGGCAGTGAGAGCAAACCTTTAAAACGCCACACACATTTGTTCTGACCATTAGGAGCACTTCTAATACATATACACCAATAAAATAAATAAAATAAAATGGCACCTTACCACTATTGAAGGTCACATTGACGCTGTAGGACTCTCCTTTACGCAACTGGCATGGCTGACTGGAACAAGGCTTAACATCCACCATGGACACTTTGCCAGTAGAAGAGCCTGAAGAGGAACATGGGATATACACCCATTTATAAAAGTAGAACTTAAAGATATAAAGAACACTGAAATCACACTTTAACAGTAAATCCAGTTGGTTGAGGATAAAAATGACGACTTGCTGAAATCTGGTCATTCATTGCAAAAAAAAAAAAAAAAATAGTAATTTATAAGATGATATGGTGTCAATGTGTTAACATATGAAGTTCAGTTCGCCGCTCTAAAGCCTTCAGAGAAACGTCAAAGAATTAGACTTTATGGTGTCTCTGGCTTACCCCCTACAGTGAAAGGGAGGGCTTCCTAACTTCATTACCCAAGTGTTTTAAGCATACAAAAGGACATTGGCTCCAATGTCAGACAGCACTCAAAGTACTTAAACAGGGAAAATATAAATAAAGTTCAGCTGGAAGATACAGACTTAGAACTTAAAGTCAAAAAAATCACTTTCTCCAGTATTGTAGAAGAACCCATTCTTGCTGGAAAAGCTTGTAATCTAAAAGTAATACGAATTAATTGAGAGCTTATTGGCATTAGAGTAAGTTACCTCACTACTGATCCTACTCAAAACCCACTCACTCATGGTTTACATTCCTACAGTGATTAGGAATAATCACAATTTAAAGGGGCATGCCGATGAGTTTAGATTACTTTTCAGGAGTCCTATTCATCTCAGCTGTGGCTGGAGGAGAAAGATTTCCAGTCTGACACCCCTCATGATGCCATCAGGCAGAGAGTCCTGCAGTTTTGGGACTTGATCCATACTAGAGACCAAAAGTCTGGAGGTCTTAGGACTCTCCTGCTGCATTTAAGACCACTTTAAAACTTGTGGAATCCCATTACTTAAGGAGGGCTTAACAAAATCAGCTCCAGGTGGAGAGCCATGTCTAACCACTCCCAATTAAAAACACGAAGACGAGCCCATGTGCAGTCAAAGATTGTAAATATATTGTGCTCAGGACAGGTGATAATTAAATTAGTCATTTAGTCTCGAAAGAAAGTTAATAGACCAGTTTGATAATTTGGTTTCGTTAATGACAAGTGTCAAACATTTGCCACTTCCTGATTCTGAAGTACAAGTGCTCCTGTTTTCATTTTGGACTATTTGTCGAACAAAGCAAGCAGTTTGAAGAAGTCTCATTTTCCCAGGATAGTGTATCTCTTCATTAGCGCGGTCGACTGAAACTTACCACAATCAATGTACTTGACTGGCTCCGCACAGGTGAATCCCATCAGACACAACAAAACGACGAAACCAGTCCGGACATCCATGTTTCTCTCTCTCTTTTTTTTTTTTTTTTACCGTGACCCTTAAACACAACACACAAAGAAATATCGATTACGCAACAGATGGGTAAACTTTATAAAAAAAAAACCGGCCTGACTCCGAGCAGCCAGCTCTCAGGGTAAAATCATGCGACTTCTTATTTGTTTCCCAAAGTGAGGAACTGATTTCAGAGCTCAGAAACCCAGAGAGGAAACACTGTCAGACCACCGGGTCCTCCGGTAAACAGCACAAACACAGCGAGTCTCCTAAATAGAAGAATAATAATCCTAGTACCTTGAAGAGCCTCCGTCAGTCTTCGGTGTGTATGTGTGTGTATTATCCACATCCGCCGCCACCGCCTGGCACCTTTTATTCCCCTCTATCACGAGATCCGGGTAACGCCTATTTATGGGCGTTAGGAGTTCGTACGCCCGAAATTTAGCCTGTCAGGAAGCCTCCTCTGTGTAAAACCCGGCCTACTGCGCCATCATTGGCAGATCAGAGCCCGAGGCACCACACAAACCCAGTAATGTGTAATCTAAACCTCAGTACAAACACTTAATGGATGGATCGTATTGTGGGTGGCATACACAGAAGGATAGTTGTACCTGAGAGGCAAAACCAAGGTAATAATCTAACAAACCCCCAAACATGTAAAAAAAAAAATTATGATAATGATTGGCAGGTAAACTGACGAATCAAATGACAGTATTGTCCCAATCTGGGCGTGTCTATTTGACAGGCACCAACTTTGGCCAATAAGAGTGCGAGCTGGGCCTCGTCATCGGTTAGAGGTGGAACTGATCGACATTTGTTGTGAAAGATGTCATTCGTGAGAGGAGCTATGATATCTGCGTCAAAGTCAAAAGTAATCAGCCTGGCAAGGTAACTTGAGTTTTCTGTAAATCTTAGACACCGTTATACGTCTCCTTGATCAGAAACATAACCTGTAAGCAGCTTGACTGGGGGAAAACCTGTGTTTTTATAGCTAACAGCTAGCCGGTAGGTAACAAGCTAGCTAGCTGTTAGGGCAGTTACGTTTCAAGTTCTTCTGCTGTCCTGTGATCTGATCTTAACGCAACGTCAATGTTTTGCAGGGCATCTACTCTCCTGAGCAACCACACTGTGAGCCAGCAGTTACACCGGCTCCCTCCGGCCCCACTGCCCCTTCACACAGCGGGGCTTCAGCGCTTCAGCAGCGCCTCAACGCAGGAGAAGCCAGCGGTGTCTGGTCCATCTGAAGACAAAGTGAACCTCACTGAGTCGTGTCTGAAGGTCAGCAGATCCCCAGGATTCAGCAACATAGTCTTCCAGTGCCTGAAAATCCACATTATGTATTCATTATGTAGTATGGAAAGCCAGGGAGGTCAAAAACTGAAGTACATGAAGCTGTTTCTGTGACAGATGAGTTGGTGAGGATAACTGTGGGGTAGAGTTCAGTTCCTTGTAGAACCTCAAACATTTCATAAATCTGAGGCAGTGATGACAGTGGAGCAGCTACATTACATGCTAACTACATCATGTTGCTCATGTCCTCTTTTTACTCCAGAGACTAGGGGAGATCATGGAGAAGGGCGAGTACCTGAGAATACACGTGGAGGGAGGAGGCTGCTCCGGGTTCCAGTACAAGTTTACTGTCGACAGTAATAGGAACGAAGACGACTGGTAAACTGCAACTCATCGAGCTCTCAAGTTATTGTTTTACAATATTGTTTTCCTTATTGTCTGTTAATCTGGTCAACCCCTTTCCCTCCTGCACCCGCTCTGCTCTGCTTTCAGTGTGTTTGAGAAGGAAGGAGTGGGCATTATCGTGGATCAGGACAGCCTGGAGTTCGTGAAAGGATCCACTGTGGATTTCAGCCATGAGCTGATCCGCTCTGCGTTCATTGTGCTCAAGAATCCTCAGGCGGATCACGGCTGCTCCTGTGGCAGCTCTTTCTCTGTCAAATTATAACCCTGCTGTCAATATTACTTAATCCCCTGATTTACCAGTTTATTAGAGCATTAGATACATTTCTTAATATAATGTGTTATAATCACCCCAGAATAACAATTACCATAGAGATGGATCAAGACCTTTCTGATATATTAGTTTATATTTATTATGTTATATTATACGGTTTACAAATATATGATTTATTGCAGGGTTGTTTTATGTGCTTGGTTTTAACATTGCAAACACTCCTTATAAACTGGGAAATCAGAGGGTTATATTATATTTGACTATATTTGATATTTTGAATTCCTAGTTCAGTTTACCAATAACATCATCAAGTGTCACACTGAAACCAATAAATAATACATTTCCTTTTTAAGGTGTAAACCTGCTTGTTCTGAATGAAAAGCAGAGGTACCGATTCGTTGTTGTGCTATTTTGCAGACAATAAAAGTCAAGAATGCTCACTGACCGCTGAGTTCACAATATTCAACTATAATTTGTCGTGTACTTGAACAAAACAAAGGCTCAGCTGAAGTGTTCACTGCTTAGATTTGCCTTTTTGTGTAAAATATGTAAATAGACCATATCTATGAATAGAGAGGAGAGCTGAACTTTATTATATTTGTTGCATCAAAATAAAATTTGGTGAATGTCAGATGTTTGCATCTTCAGTCCATTTATTATATGCTATTTGGTGTTATCATGTTAGCATGGCTGTCCTGTATATATTTTACTAAAGTCATGTGATGCACTTCTTGATTGATGAAAGGGCAGCCAGGAAATGTTTTTATTTATTGATCGTTACAGTATTTGAATTATTATTATGGATACATGTCACTCAGAGTTTGAAACTTAAGTCCATGGTCGCCGTTTTTAAATTTTTTTTATTAAAGTGGTATTTAAGAAACATCTCACAAAAAATATACAAAAAGAATATGTACAAATGATATTTACACTGGTATAATGTAAATCAAAATATGCAGCAACATTTTTGTTGTTAGTCAATACAAGGAGCAAAATGTTTTGCACTTTTCATATTTTCTCTCTGATAAAACATTCCATTTAAGCAATATATCTGATTACACAAAACATTAACTTACAGTTGAAAAAAGTCACACCGTTCAGTCATTAAAATGCAACAATAGTACATCATAGCAGCACACTGAGAAGTGACCGAAAGAATTGCAACAGTGCATTGAAACATCAATTTTACAGCTGTTCTTTTTGTTTTCTGAGGAATTTGGTTCAGACAGATTGTCTTCCAGTAAGCCATGCACACCCACTGACCACAAACAAATCCTCAAACAAGTATGCACACGGTAACATGTCATGAGGGGGAACACTGCCGAGGGAGGTTTGAGGTCAACCAGTCAACGACACGACCACATAAACAGACCATAAATGAACCATCGGGGTAACACAGTGACCAGGTCAGGTGTACAGTGCATAGTATGCTTTGGCATGCTGACATCCAGAACATAACAGTGGATGTTACATTCAGGAGGAAGGCCACAGGATTTGGAATTACCAGTAAAAATAGAACAAATAAATGACTACATGGTCCAAAAAGTAAAACCAACAGAATACAAAAAGAATCCAAACCCTCATAAATTGAACACTCAGATTAAGGCTAATTCAGTTTGCTACATGTTTTAAAAAATGGCATTGTCAGTAACACAATTTCATAGGCCTGCCAAGTGGCAAAACTGCCATTTGAGACACAGTTAAGCTCATTCTTAAAAAAATAATCCATCACTGAAATGATATGCACGTATTGTATTAGACAGATGTTTGTGTGTTTGTTTGTTTTTTTCAATAATGATGTGATGTCGTGAGAGCAGGGCAGTACGCCCTCCGTCTGTGTTCACAATCAGGACTGATGCAGTGATGAAGATGAGCCTTGCACATACGCATGCACCTAGTTTTGAGGCAGTAAGTCAGATCACCACTCTGACTCATTTACAAGCTGCCAGGTCCGTCCTCCTCCTTTTGCTTTAAACGCTGAATATTTCCCCACCATGCTGAGAGACGCCCAGACTTTGGGAGGCAGGATGGTGAAGATGTGATCCTCAGTGAGGGGCGTGGACACACCTCCACACAAAGAGGCTGGAGAGGACATAGAGGAATGGATGCATCGCTTAATATTCGACTGTGATAGCATTTGTGAACAATTTTTTTGGAGTCTCAGTCGTACCTTCTGTCATCTCCGCCGGCACTAACGACGAAGCGATCTCCGTTTGTGAAGCGTACATTAGTCAAGTGGGCAGAATGGCCCAGAAAGCGTTTGTGTTTGGCCTAAAACAGATCACACACAAATCATCCAAGTGACTTTTTCTTTTTCAAACCACAGTACACAGGTTGATCTGACAAGTGGAATTGTTATTAGGTTTGGTTATGTGAGGCCACAGACATACACAGTACAGTGAAGTATATTAAAATGCTGTACATTACAATAACTGAAAATAACTTTATAGTAATAATCAAATTATTCAGATGGCATATGATTGTGTTAATAGACTGGTGCTGTAGATGTGCTGTTGTGAGCCCATTCATGTCACTGTTCCTGGGTCAGATTCATGGTGCTTTGTCTTTTTTTGACATCACCACTGGAGGGCGTCAAAGTCAGGAATTCACTAATTCTACACATAGTGGCTTTATGATTTCAGCTTAGCTCAGAAAGGTGCAGAAACTAATCATTATTATCATCAGACATATGGCAACAGTGTAAATGTTACTGTCATAATAAATCAGACTTATAATAATAATAATAATAATAAGGACTCATACTTACAAACTTCTCTGGACATGGAAAGTCAAACAGCTTTACCATTCCAAAGTCATCGCCTGTGACGATGTTAAGGCCTGAGTGGGACACACAGGCACAGGTGACGTCTGCTTTGTCAGTGTTACGGGACCAGATCCCCACGACCTCGTCTCCAAGGACACTGGGTACAGAGAGGGAGAAATTACATTTCCGGCTCAGACTCTGCTGCTCACCGCTACCTTTCCAACATACCTGTGTCAGTCTGAACACAGAGACTCTCACCTTGTCCAAGTGGCCCAGGTAATCCTGTCAATATGGGACTGCTCTGTGACCTGCTTCCCAGACGGCACCTCATACACCAGCCGTTTATAAGCACCTGTGGATATCTGTTTCAAGGCATCAAAGGTTAGGGATCATACAGCCGGCCACCAACCCATCCCAACATGCCCTCTCACTGCAAAGTTGATGAGCCCCAACGCAGCCCGTACCTGGACGTAAGCGCTGTCAGCAGAGAAGTCCATCTGCATCACGAAGCTGGGGATGTCCCTGCAGCAGTTGATGCGGTTTAGCTGTGGGCCGAGCGTCAGGTCGTAGAAGTCAACTGCACTCTCCGTAGAGCCCACGGCCAAGTAACGGGAATTTGGACTGAACCTGTGAGAAAGACGAGCAGAATTACAACACAGCTTTGACCCATTTCAGTCTCTTAAGACAAACACTGATTCTGACATAACAATATTAATCTTTCCTAGATAGTTACAGATCATTTCCCATATGTTCCAGGTCAATATACCACTTTTTCCATATATCAGCGAACCCAACTGTACTTCGTGTAAAGTGCCACACTCTGTCAACTGTCATCACCTGATGTCCTGGATAGGAGAGCGCCGGTCCCTCTTCTTGCCCCAGATTTTGAGCGAGGCAACCAGCAGGATGATGAACTCTCCATTCTTCATACCGATGGCCACCATGTCTCCTTCAGGACTGTAGCTGATGGTGCGCGCTGGGTGGCCCAGGTTCACTTTATTCAGCATCTTCTGTTTCCCCCACAAGGCCGTGCAACATCAGCACATACTTGTTAGTGAATGAGGTAAATCGTGTTCATTTCCCTTGATAAAAGCAACAGTGAACATCTTGACAGAATGATAGAAAGATGGAAGTACTGAGAAAAAGTAAGATAGTTAGAGATAGATGTGACTTAATAGGCCTTTTTCACATCAGACATTTTGACTTGTCATAGTAGGAACAGCACAGGTGTTACTGCTAAAATTAATGGTGGCTCTGTCCCAGTAAGTCATGATAAACCAGCATGGACTATGCCAGTACACAAAAACTAAAGCAGCTGAATGGAAACCAGCCATCCATCCATTATTTACACCTGTGTTTTTCCTACTGTGACAAATGAAAATGTCCTCTGTGAAAAAGGCCTAGGGTTCTGTAGGGTTGGGGCTACTGTGTCCGACCTTCTCCGGGATGTCCCACAGACGAACGGTGCCATCCTCTGCCGCAGACAGAAACACGTCTCTGGAGGGATGGGTGCCCAGGCCCCAGATCGGTCCGTCCATGTGTCCGTTCACCAGGATGTTGCACGCTGCGTTCTTCTCTCCGACTTCTATGATCTCAGCATTCCTGGTCCCCACTAGGATTTTACCCTGACACAGCGACCAGCAAAATGTGTCAAAATACAGATGATATGAGGAGAATTAGCTGGATAATTTTACTGAGTGCAATATAATCTGTAACCTACCTTTCCTCTGCATACAGAGCGAACACAGTCTATGATCTGCCCAGTTTCTAATCTAAATGCTCTGCAGCGTTTCAGCTCCTGGTCCCAGAGCTTCAGAGCGCCTCCTTCTTTTGACCTGTGGCGGAAAACAAGTGTTTTTCATCCCTCAGCTGATGAAATTCACAGCTTTATTAATATGTCTATACTTCCAGCTGAGATGTATCTAGTCTTATTGATATTGCATTCATAGTGCATTCATGTAATACAGTGTAGAAAGGTAATAAGTAGCACTTACGGTCTTTCTTTGCCTCCGGTGACAATGAGGCCGTCTCTCAGTGTGGTGTACATGGTGAACACAGGGCCCGTATGAGCTTTAGCCACAATTCTTACTAGAATGTGTTCCTTCCACACACACACATCCCCACTTATGGTACCTGTAAATGTCAAGTTATTCTGAAAAGAAAACAAATCTGCACTAATCTAGTGGCCTAAAACAGCAGCACAAGCAATGCAAGAACAATTCACAACACATTTAAGAAGACAGTTTAAATGATTGATGAAATTTAAATGTTAGCTGTGTCAAATTATTCAAGAACCGACACATAGTAACAGCAACCAACCCCTTAGATTTCATAAAACTGATTTCTAGGTTCAATTAACACTTAAAACCAAAAATAAACACTGTATATGTTATATTGGTTGGAAGTCACTTACAGCTCCAAATGCTACAGACAACATGGTCTGCATGCGGGCATCATCTATGGAGCTCAGCACACCTTTTTTGCTGAGCAAAGCTCGACCAGCTAACGTCCAGAACCGCACATGCTTGATCCCCACAGACACAAAGTGTGTGTCAGAGTCTGGACGAAATTCAGCCACAAAAATCCTCTGGGTGTGACCTATCCGGCTGGCCACTTTGGCACCTGAAAAACAAAGAATGATCTCTCAACTGTGGTGGGAAATTTCTAAAATCTAAAATCAGGTCAAATTTTTAAGGGACGACCGGTTAGTTTTACCTTCCTGCCACTTCCAGATGGTGACGGTGTGTTCGGGGTCCAGGCCCACAGACAGCAGGAGTTTTCCTGTGGCACTAAAGCTGACAGAGCAAACGCCACCAGAGTGGAAACAACGTAGCACCGACAGCGTCTGCTTGGTCATGGCGTCCCACACATGGATAGATGGAGACGTGGCTGAGGGAGAAAATAATCATTTGTCTAAATTTAACTACTGTTATCATTTATGCTTTTTTAAATTGGATTTCCTTACTGAAATTTAACAAATCTTATATTGATAAGACGAGAATGTGATAGAATTTATAACAAAGCAAAAATACTTGATCAAACATGATTCGTACATTTAACCAAGTTTGCATGAGGTGAAAATCACATGGCCACCAGATGGCAGCAACATAAAGAATGTAATGAGTGAAACCTTACAGATTTTCTCTCAATAGGTATAACATATAATAGGTATTAACATCATGTTTCCCGTCTTACATGTGGACTAATTCTGAAATGTTCTTACCTGACATGTCACCAGTATCACCTGAAAAGAAGGAAAATCTGATTTATTCACAGAACGAACTGATTTTTTGTGACTTTCTGAGCAATAGTGGTTTCTTGCATAGACAAAAAAGCTTCTACCTTCAAATTTGTTTCGGTAACTTACAGACATTTATGTAAAAGCTATATGTGTAAAAGAAAGTGAGTTATGTTACCACAAATTCTCTGTAATTCTATTTCTGCCAGCACAGGGTTGTTTGTGTGTCCTGTGTGACAGTCTCACAACTATTCATGTGTTAATTGTGTGTTAATTTTGCACGTTAGTTGCTTTATAATAGAGATAAGCTTGTAGGAGGGGGGATGTCATGTAGAATACTCCCCCTGCACAAAGCACAACACAGGATACAGAGAAGAAAAATGAGGCGGCTGCTGACACAGGAGGTCAACTTCTCACAAACATACCTACTTGGCCAGTTGCCACCACGTTGGGGAATTTGGGATGTTGATTGATTGTCAGGCACAGAATGTCGTCACTGTGTTCTATATAGAAACTTTGGCAGGCTGTAAGAAAGCACATATATACACACACACACACACACTCAAGAGGAAATACATAGATGTTATTTTTGCTTTTTTTAGATAGTAAATAGAAACACAGTCAGAGCGTCCTCTAGACTGTTCTGTCTACTTACAGGTTGTCAAGTTCAGCACGATGCCAACTGAGGCTGTGTGGTAGATGATGTCCGCCCCCTCGTTCAGGTAGTGCACGTTATTGCGGCAGTCATTGCCACGGTAACCAAACACCAGCTCCAATACCAGGTCCTGTGGGAGAGTCACAAAAAGACCGCCAGAAAGTCAGAAAGGTCAACTCCATGACAACTAAGATGTTCAGAGCCAGTTGCCAGCTGAAATGGTCCGTTATTATTCGATTACAGCATCATCAGAGTCCCTGGAGAAGCTGTCTGGACAGAGTACGAGCACACAGCTGAAATAATCACATTAGAAACCAGCATTTTGAATTTTTTGAAGCTCGAACAAGACTCCATTTGTACATATCTATTAGTTTGTCGTATGTTGTGAGGATGTGAGCTCCTTCTTACCTCAATGGGTCTCTTCTTTTTGCCAACATTGTTGGTCTGCAGCTTCTCCGGCTGTGGCAGCGCTCTGCTGACAGGAGGCCTGAAACAGACAGCTGGGATAAGAGGGCCGCCGCAGAGCTGCTTATCATGCTGATGATAATGATAATGATGATGACTATAATGATATTACATTGTTGAATAAAAATATTCCACCATATCTGTTCATGTGTGCACACAAATAAGAGATGTTTTATTGCAGAAGAAAGTCTTTTTTCTGTAAAGACGTATAGACTTTGGGGTGGGATGACATTTTTATAAAAGAAAATGAGAAAAACATCAAAAACAATATGTTTTGAATGTCAAGGCTTCTTGTATAACAAAGGTGTGCACAGTTTGTATTGCCAGCAAATCAAAGAAAGGACAGGGTTTGAATAAGGGGAAGATGTCAATAGAAAGTGAAATTACGTAAATTATCCACAGTAAAAATAACAGTCATTGTCCATATGAAATATAACTATGACATTTAATTAATGACCATCAATACGTTTTTAAAAAATTAGAAAACATCATTAATTGAATATATATCTGAATAGTGGCTGAATGCAGGTGTCTGTATTCTGGGTGAACTGCTCATCAGATGAGATAAATAACAGAAACAGAGGGAAATGTTTCTATGAGTTTTGAAGAGCATATTCAAAACACTATATTAGGATAAAAATGATTAATAATTCAAAGACTATATGAACAAACTGTTACCCTGACCTAAAAGACGTCTGAAAGATGTCTAAAAGACACCAAGACACCATTTACTTCATATTTAACCTACAAACATCTAAATGATGTGAGATGTGAGTATGTAGCTACTCTATAAAGTAATAAAAAAATCATCTGAGAAGCAGAAAGGAAGCAGCTTACCTTGACCCTCTTCATGACAGCAGTAACAAAAGAAAAAACAAGAATTAGAATAAAAAGTTTCTTACAGCATTCACTGCTGCCCCGAGGACACACACGAAACACACCTCAGCCACTGAGGACATAAAATACAGAGGTAAGCGCTAATATGTAACCATGACAACTCAAGTCCATTTCCATGACAACTGTTGCCCAGAAGCTGTTGCGGTCGTTGTCAAAAAAAAAAAAAAGAAAAAATATATCTGGATATCAATAAACCCGGAGCACCCAAAGTCTGTCACATACATCTAAAGACGGACTATGATGATGGAAAATTTTAAATGCTTGTAGACACTGTTCACGACGAGCCATATAAACAGCACGTCCTTAAAAAGACTTTGAAGGAAGACATCTTACGAAGAGTGAATTTTGAATATTACTTCTGGTTTGATGTGTTGTTTCATTTTGTTTCTGCCAGTTTTAACAGCAGCTCACCATGATGAAGTGAATTAACATCCAAAACAGCATCTTAGTTTGTTTGTGAAGAGGGGAAAAACAGAAAACTGGTGGATTTTTACTGCGGAAACTTAGGAAACAATAGGCGGTACAGTCACCATGTGATACGTTCTCCCCACTGTAGCCCACAGATTAAAGCCACAGGACTTACAGCTTCAGATAAGCTGTTTATCTTTTTCTAGGTAAGTATACATGTTTCAACCATACCCACAGCTTAAACTTTTGTTCAAAATAAACATACACGAACACAAGAGCTTACCTGACCACCCCTTGTCTTCAAGTGGAATAAAAGAACGAGGCAGGATAATGACAGATGGACAGCCATTAAAGGAAACAAGAAGAGCAGAAAAGGCTGAGTTATTTCAAAAAGGCAAGGACAGAGCAGGAAAAGAAAAGATATGCTGACTGAAGAACGCAGGTTTGGCTTCATCTCGACGCAGAGGTGTTATTTTGAATTCGAAAAAAGTTATTTTCTGACTGCTCGGGAGCATCTTTCTGAGCATCTGCGAAGCTTCGTCATAACTTCACTGAGGGATACCTTTCATCCACTGATGGCTCTTTCAGCTGCAAGTGGGGTTTCACACCCGTCATTGGTCGCATGTTGGTGGATAAGGCCTTGATGGTGTAGTTGATCTCGTTCTCCCTCGTCACATCACTGTCATAACCTGGGCAAGGAGGAATGACACAGATATCCCTTTAGCAACAGAAACACTTGATGAATAAAAACCTCAAAAAGACGCTCATCTCTCACCTCCATCATCCTCACTCTCGATGTCAGACTCCTCACTATCACACTGTTTGAATTCTCGGTGGCCCTCTGGCTCATGGGTCCAGATCATGAGGCACGTGTCACTCCCACCGACCGTCACCAAGAGGCTGTCGTCATGGGTCCATCGCACATTGGTAACATGCGTGCTGTGAGCCACATATCGTTTGAACTTTGCATACTTCCCCTGGGGGAGAGGGACAACATTTGTTTAACATTTAAAATTAACATCACATTTACATAAATCTTAAACATAAGCCACGAGACAGAGGTAAAACAAAGAATTGTGAGTTGTGTCTTACTTTTACAGGGTATCGGAAGAGCTTGACGTATCCTAAGTCATCTCCTGTTGCTAGCACCTTCCTGTCGTTACTAAGGCAGGCAGCAGTCACCTCGGTGACCTCACTGATCAAAGGCCAGATGCCCTCAACAGACGTTCCCAGGACACACGTCCACGTGCTCCAGTCGATCTTCTCCACCTGAGCCAAATGAGTCAGTAAGTAAAGATTAATTTCTGTGGCATGATAGTGACAAACAATTTTGTATTAAATTCTGAAATCAGCTGGCAGTCAGTTTTGAGAGCCAACACTGCAGTATTGTGTTCTCTGTCTTTATTAAAAGAGGGACTGCGGCATTTTCAAACATCTGCGGACGAGCTGAGGCAAGATGATAATGAATTACATAATCCAGCCGTGAAGGCATAAAAGCATGGATTCATTTCTCTGTGCGCTTGTGCTTAAGGTCACGAACTGATGGCCGGACATTCTCCTTCAGGATCTTCTGGTAGAGAGCAGAATTCATGGTTCCATCAATTACGGCAAGTTGTCCAGGTCCTGAAGCAGCAAAGCAGCCCCAGACCATCACACTACCACCACCATGTTTGACTGTCGGTATGATGTTCTTTCTCCCAAATGCTGTGTTAGTTTTACGCCAGATGTAACGGGACGCACACCTTCCAAAAAGTTCCACTTTTGTCCCGTCAGTCCACAGAATATTTTCCCAAAAGTGTGGGGAATCATCAAGATGTTTTTTAGCAAGTGTGAGATGTGCCTTTGTGTTCCTTTTGGTCAGCAGTGGTTTTCTCCTTGGAACTCTCCCATGGAGGCCATTTTTGCCCAGTGTCTTTCTTATTGTTGAATCATGGACACTGACCTTAACTGAGTGAGGCCTGCAGTGCTTTAGATGTTGTTTGGGGTTCTTTTGTGACCTCCTGCATGAGACGTTGATGCACTCTTGGAGTCATTTTGGTAGGCCGGTAGTCCTGGGAAGGTTCACCACTGCTCCATGTTTTCTCCATTCGGGGATAATGGCTCTCACTGTTGTTCGCTGGAGTCCCAAAGCCTTAGAAATGGCTTTGTAACCCTTTCCAGACTGATAGATGTCAATGACTTTGTTTCTTGTCTGTTCTTGAATTGCTTTAGATCGGGGCATGATGTGTTGCATTTTGAGATCTTTCAGCCTACTTCATGTTGTCTATTTAAGTGATTTCTTGATTCTACAGCTCTGGCAGTAATCAGGCCTGGGTGTGGCATGTGAAATTGAACTCAGCTTTCAAGCATGTAGTTAATCACAGTTAATTCATGATTTAACAAGGGGGGCAATTACTTTTTCACATAGGGCCAGGTTGGTTTGGATAGCTTTTGTCCCTTCATCATCATTTAAAAACTTTTTGTATTTACTCAGGTTATCTTTGTGTGATATTAAAATTTGTTGACAATAAAGCAAAAACAGAAGAAATCTGTAAGGGGGCAAATACTTTTTCACAGCACTGTAACTGGGAAAACATCATTGCACAAGTTTCTTTATATGAACAGAAATCCGTTTCCCTTTCTTTCTGGTCTTCATGCTAAGCTAAGCTAAGTAGCCATTGCCTCTGGCTTCATATTTACCATACTGACATGGTACCAAGTGATCATCTAACTCAGCAAGAAAGCAGATACGCATATTTCCCAATATATATATATAAAATATACCATTCCTTTAATGGTCCTAGAGACTGCTGAAGGGTATTTTGATCACTCTCAGGGTCAATAATAAGAATCTCAGTTTTATTTTAATTGTAAATGAGAATGTTTTGGGACATCCACCCTCTCAGTCCTTTTGTTAGTCTGCTGAGATCACCACATTTGACAGACAAGTATAGCTGAGTGTCGTCCACATAAGTGTGACAAGAGAAATTAAATAACAACTGTAGCAAATAAATTCAGAATAAAATGGGGCGAAAACAGATCACCAAGGGTAACAGAAATTGTCTGTTTGCTATATATATATAGCTGTGTATGATATAAACTAGCTAAGAGAGGAACCAGATGGCTCTACCCACTGTCTCAGCCTGTCAATAATGATCCTGTGAGCACAGCGAAATGAATGGGAGGGAAAGAGGAAAGCGAATGCATCACGATGAGTTGGAGAGGTCATCTGAGGCTTCAGTGTAGCAGAATTTAACAGCATCTATCATCTCTGACTCTTATTTTCCTAACGCTCCCCTCTGCTGTGTGTCTCGCAAGGTGTCTGAATGTCACGCTGTATGAAAGGGACCCTAAACACTACCCCACTTTCACTGCCAAAATTAGAATGATACTGGTGAAAAGTGGGCCGTGTTAATGTTTCACTGCCCTTCCCCGAGCCTCCTCTGATCCCGAAGGAAAAAAGTGGGCCAACAGCATCATAACTACGGCTGCTCCTGGGCCTCCTCTCCCTGCTTACCTCTGTAGACGGGATGGTCTGCCTCTTGCCGCGAGGAGCTTCAAAAAAGAACTGCTCTTTAGCACCTGTGTTGACTTGGAGTAGTTTTCCTGTGAATGAAAAAGCCCAGTGGGTAATGGTGCTTAACTGTTTTGAGTCATTTTCAATCCATAATTGGTTCTTTTGCAGTCGTTTGCAAGGATTTACTGAGATAGTATCATTTCAGGATGTTTACCTCTCTTGTCCCAGTCCAGATGGGTAATGTAGTTGAGACATCCTTTGCACACCCCTACTCGTTTACTGCTCATTACATTGTAAATATCCACAAACGTGTCTCCTGATGCTACTGCAAGGTACTTCCCAACTCCTGAACAAACAAAAGAGAAAGGAGTGTCAGTTTCAGTCGGTTTCAGGGATCAACACAGTTGAGGATTGTAAGCTGGAGGAGTCAGTCTGTCACTCTGTCAGTTGGTCCACTCTTCTGGCCCTGACTGAAATTTCTCAACAACTATCGGATGAATTGCCTTGAAATTTTGTACAGACAATCATGATCCCCAGAGGATGCATCCTACTGATTGGTGGTCCCCTGACTTTTTCTCTATTACAGCCAGTAGGTCACCATTTGTGGTTCTGAGTGAAATGCCTATTCAATGGATTATGGAGCCTTTATCAAGTCAAACATTTCATTTGTCCGATACTTTGGTTACTGACTGCAAAACTATCCTGCTGAGCATTACACTGGTCACTACAATGACTTCTACTCTAAGACGTACACTCTCAAGGACTCATGGGTGTTAGGTTGAGAAACAGGACACCGTGCATTGTGGACCAAGGTTAAGTGTCCAGGAGAAAGAGAGTTTAGTTTCTTGCTCTCACTTTGTCCGCCCCCACTGTTTTTCATTCCACTCTTGCTGTCTCTGTATGGCCCTATTACAGAAAGCCATTAATTTGGGTCAGGCCTGCAGCAGTATCTCCCTGACTCACAGTGGGGGTGAAATATGTATACCTGCTGAACTTCTGCACAGCTTCCTACGTACACTAAGATGCTTTGAGGGGCACACAGATTTTAGAGGCCCACTTACTTCTCAGACAGGATTTGAGGGTAGTTTTTGTAATTTTCTCAGACACATGGAGGTGAACCACAAACCTGGAGAGAATCTAATATCGGAGATGATGTCCTTGCGGTGGTGAAAGGACACCAGGTCCTCTAGGGTGTCTGCGTTCACAATGAGGAAGCTGCCATCATTCAGGCCCACTGCCAAGGCTTTGCCATCAGGGGAGAAGCAGCAGCAACGACCGCCTGTGGAGAATAATGTGTTTGTTGAAGCCCTGGGACCAGAGTACTTCCTGTCGGAAAATACACTCATGCGTTAGCGTCTGAGCTGTGACTCACCCTTTCTGAGCTTGCGTACAGCCAGCATGCAGTGGCTGGGTGAGAGGTCCCATATGCGCAGGGTTTTGTCATCGCTGACGGTGGCACAGAGAGGGAGATGAGGATGAGTGGCCAGGCCCCACACTTCACCCTCCATGTGACCCTGCAGACACAAACATTGGAAAATGTATCTGTGACTAATAAAATTCATGTAACTAATAAAATAGTTAACCAAGATTGCAGCATATAAATCTGAAAAATAGATTCAATACTTAACTACATGGGAGTCAACCCATCATCATAAGTTTGTTATAATTTTATGAGATCGTTTGTTATTCAAATTTAAGTAACTATATTTAAATAATAACTCATATTTACCAGGGTGTGCTCATCTACATATTTGTCACAGCAACAAATGTCAATGTCCACTTACTCTTTTTCTTTGTCTTTTACTCTCTTAAATGTGTAACTATATGTCTAAAGTTATACAGTTTACAGGACTATATATGTCCACATACCTCAACAAGGTTTATTCACTATTTGTATTGGCTTCCAATTATTAGTTCTCTTACTATAGAGATATATACTATATCTCTTTTTGAAGATTTCAAAGAAGAGCAACAACATCTGCAAACATCAGCAATGCGTTTATCCTATCAGACTAACCATGCTGTACGTGTCCCACATTATAATTCTTACAAGTTACCTATAGAACAGTTGACTTAGGGCAACCTTTGGCTCTCTCATCAGTTGATCCCATCCATCAGAATGTGCCTTTATATTTAATGCGTTCGAAAAGGGCGATCAATAGCATTTGCTCTGTCTGCCTACAATCAGGGGAGCCGGGGAGACACTGCAGGACCACTTAACTAAATTAACAATCTCCCGTGGAATAGCAATAATTCATTGTCATTTATAGCCACCTCCTTGGTGATTCTGTATTGCTGTGTAAAAATAGACAGTAGTGGTGCTATAATAACACTGAAGGGCAATTGTTGCAATGGATATGCATCTACTCCTTTTCCAAATTTCTTTTTTCAGTGCCTCTGGAGGTAGATATCACTTTTACGCAAACCTTGAGGCACATCTCTAAGATACAGGGAGAGGAACATCAGTCAGACATCAGTCCTCCCACCCCATATCTTTGACACCAAACATCTTCTCTGCAAAACATAAATTCTTACATAAATTTCCTTCCATCCAGACAGCCACTGCTTTCCATTCATTTTACACTGAAAATCAAACCGCACTGGCCTGAAACTAAATAATCTATCACATCAACATTATGTCACCTTGTTGTTGGTGTGTTAAAGGATGCTTCAACTTTGCGACACACCACTAACTTCCACAACTTTCCTGCCCAGGCAATAAAAATGGCACTGACAAAAAACAAGTCAGATAAAATGCTAACTGTCATGTCAGACATGTCACTTGGTGCACCTTCAACCTTTTAAATCTTTGCTAACTTAGTACGCATCTGCTTACCGACAGCTCATCCCACCAGCTCAAGTGTCCTCATGAATACCCTATGTGATGTGCTATATATTACTAGTTTTTGACAGGTTTAGGGGTTATTTTTTTATCGGTATCTTACCTGGACCAGCAGAGTGATGGGGCCACTCTTGTCCACCTCCAAGATCTCTCCGTTCTTGGTCCCCACCAGGATGTGTCCATGGCCCAGAGATATGGCACGTATGGAGGGGTTGTCCTCCAACAGCAATCCTGTGGAGTTGATGAATTACAGCATGAAGTCAGAGAACGTAGCTTGAGCCACAACACCAGGGTGAAATCTTCAATCCAGCTAAAAGCACTAAATGCTTTAAGTGGATTTGTATGTGGTAGCTGTATGACATAATTTGGGGGCAATTGAGAAGAGGATGACCTTTTTACCTTTAGAGCCTGGAGCTAGGACTGCTCTCTTGATGGCGTAGGTCTTGAGGCATCTCTCAAAGGTGTCGTCCCACAGAGCAACGATGCCATCTTTTCCTCCAGTCACAAATCCCTAAAGGGACAATATATTGGCACATTTAACGCTGCAATGATCTCTTGTTTGTTGAAAATGTCAATCTCAAAGCCAATTTAATATTACATCCTATATATAATAAAACAATAAAAAGAAAGAAAATCCAATGTGCATCACTTATTTTATTCCAGTGCAATAGTATCATGAAACAACAACAATTAAAACAAAAATAGGTCTTTACATAACCACACAGTTTAATGTGATGAACTGGTCAGTGAAATAGCCTTTTTTCCATGTGCTACCTTTTCTAAAGCGTGCACACTGAATACAGGGCCGTCGTGAGCCTTGACAGTCTTCATCAGGAACATGTCCCTCCAGATGCAAATGTCGCCTGTGCACGTTCCTGAAAACACCATCTCCTCCGACCAACCATAAACAGCGCACATCATGGTCTCCGTCTTCCCCATGTTCCCCTTGCGTCCAATTAGACCACCACCTGAAAGAGAAGCAGACTCGCAGTAGGATGTGCCACAGCTGAGCCAGAGTTCTGCTTGTTAGAGTCTCTGCTATTGAATAAAAAACACCCTTACCGGCCTTATGCCAAAACTTCATATGCTTCACACCAGCTGTGATGAGCTTGTCAGGAAGGTAGGGATTTATTTTGACAACGAATATCTTGTCCTTGCTTCCCCTGAAAAAACAATATTCACATCACCAAACATGCATGGAGAAATACATTAAATAGGTACAATATTTTATGCATCCACACATTGTTATGCTTTGGTCCTTTTGCTTTTGGTATTTTTCATAATTTGAATGACAAATAAACTCTAATGGGGCTGTACATAATAATTTAGGGGCAGGATGCATAGAGCAGGCTACGCTGAGGTTTTTTTAACAAAGGCAAAGAAATGCAGAAATATGCCTCACTATCCCTTTTTGTGTTTAAAATCAAAGTGAGTTGCATGTTTGAAGAATCCAAATGTTTTTAAATAGACATAATCCACCCCCCAGATGTGATGTGTTACATAGCATCAGTACTCAATCAACATGGTACAAAACAGAAAAAGTAAATGACGTACATCTAAACTGTTAACTGAATTACCTCATTTAAAAAATGTTGCAACTGAGGCTAGTTTCATATTTTGTATTGTCTTGTCACATGTATAAATTAAATTGTTTAAAGCATGTTAGTTACTGTTTTCATTATGAAGGTTAAAGGATATCCAGATTGCACTGGATCAGTGGATGGGAATTATTGATTGTAACTGGGATACAGTGATCTACGACCTAAAACAAGATCATATTGCTTTGCACAATATGAACATTAAGGATCAGTCGCTCGTCCTGTCTGATGCAATGGACTGTCTACGACACTTTAAGTTCTCTAATCGTTGGCCTTTGTGCTCCC
This sequence comes from Pempheris klunzingeri, assembly GCF_042242105.1. Lineage (NCBI taxonomy): Eukaryota > Metazoa > Chordata > Actinopteri > Acropomatiformes > Pempheridae > Pempheris > Pempheris klunzingeri. The sequence continues at coordinate 11,123,116 of NC_092024.1, read as the reverse complement.
TGTAACACCCGCTCCTCCTCCTCCAGCAGAAGACTAGACAGTTGCGGTGCACATGCTAGGCTCTGTCAGGCCCCATTTCCCTCTGCCCGCCTCACTGCACTGCCCACCAGGGTCTGCAAAGGAGATTAGTGGAGCTCCAAGCTGTCCCTGAGCTGCAGCGAAAGCACAACATGCAGGAGAGCAATGCACTGCTCTGAGCTAGCCAGAGGGAATTTCAATGGAGTAGACACTAAATATGAACATCAAGTAGAACTAGATATTTTGGGATGCGGATGTTTTCCAGTTAGATACTTTTGGTTCCTTCTAGTTTCTGGGTTATATAATTTTACCTTGAAACTGAAAATCTTTAAACATTATGTTAAAAACTTTATGTTCTGAACAAATGAACACCTCTCATGCTTTGTAGAAATTCATAATGCAGGTCAGGTAAGGTAATCCACTTCAATTGTACAAGTCTGGTGTGTGTGCCCCATATCTGGTCGCATGTATCATTTACATCCTATGTACACCGCAATCACTGACTCCAGCAGTGAGTCTGTCACACTTGAGCTCAGGATTATGTCGCCTTGGACACTCTAAGAGTAAGTCCTCTTTTACCTTGGTCAGTATTTATGGAGCTATTCATTTGAGCCATCAGGACAAACTTAAAGTATGTGTGTGATTGTTTTCACTAATTCCCTGTTACTACTTTTAATTTATCTCTTTTTTCACCAGGATAAGCCCATGGAGCATGTAAATTACAATTATTTCTCTCTAATTTTGGATCTACATATCAGGCTCTGGAGCAAACTCCTATTGTCTCCATTAAGACTCTGGCAGGGTTAAGTGTTGCAGTGAAGCAGCCTTGTAATCTAAAAGGTAATTCCCGGTCTTTCCTCTCCTCCATCAATCACCCTGTCAGCCCTGCACAGCAAAGTGGCTTCAATTTAACCCTCATCCATAAGTGTCCATATTTAAACTAAAAGCCCTCAAACAATCTTTAGAATTAACAGGAAGGTTTGTCAAAGCTTTCAGGATGCTGCGTGCTGAAAGGCCGACCTGCAAGAGTCTAATATGACCGTACTAACCGCATGGCAGACAGCTTCTCCCCCTTCCTCCAGTCCCACAGCACAATTGTGTGATTGTCGTCCAGGCCCACTGAGGCCAGCCGTTTGCCATCCGCTGAGGAGGAAACCAAAACCAAAACCCATCAGTACAGCACAGAGAGAGCCAGCTCCTGCTTCGGTTCAGTGAAGTTTGACCGTTGTTAGTAACATAAAAGCAGGCTGGCGGGTTTGATCTACGGCAGGTGATTCACTGACTCTGACATACAGATCACGGAGCTGCCTCTGTCTAGGGCCAATTAAAGAAAGAAAGATGAACAGCTCTACCTTGATGCTGTCAGACTGTTGCAACTAAAAGACAGCAGGAATAGGATTTCAGTGCTGTTTGAAAATTAGGTGTCTTGTGAATTTGTCCGTTTCTTTTATGTGTGAAAGAAGGTTTTTGTTCCCCTGTGAAAGCAGGATGTCTGGAAGAATTTGTGAATACAAATAGTATATTATGTTGAATCTGTCTGGATAGGAGAACTAAAAGCAGTCTGAAAAAACAGCACTGAGTGTTACCAGAAAAGTCCACAGCACACACTCCGAGCTGGTGGAAACCCCTCAATACGGACATGGGCTTTAACGTTTCTGTGTCCCATATGTGGATGGAGGAATCTCTGCCGACCTGGAGGGATAAAAACATTCAAAGTATCTAAATAATTTATTCAACTGAAACCATTTAATCATGAGATTCTGATATGCTAAAGAATCTACATTGTCTCTCAGTTCATATCTGAGCAGCCATACACTACACTAAACTTAATTTGACTTTATTTGACATTAGAAGTTCTGGCAGCTACCTGGCCTGTGGCTACAAAGTCCTTCAGGGGGTGGATAGCCAGACAGAGGATGTCATCATCATGGCCCATGTAGAAACGTTGGGTATTCTGCTGTCTGTTGTACACAACCCCAATGGCAGCTACATGGTAGACTATCTCCCCGGTCTGGGTGTAGAACAGGTTACTCCTGCAATCATAACCCCTGTAGCTGCAAACAAAAAAAAACACAAATGGTATAATTTGTCTGGAGAAAAAAGTGAGACATCTCCAATGTGGAAAAGCGTGGCCACTTTAAATTCATCTTACAATATCGGCTTTTCCAGAGTTTCTCTTTTATGATGCTACACAGTAAGCCTACCCATGAATGAAGTGCAGCTTCACCCCGCTCCCCGGTGCTCGCTCTCTCTTCTTCATGGCAGTTGCTCGATGCTTCTCTTTGCACTGCTCTTTGAGCTGAGGTAGATCTTCTTTATAAACCTGGACAAATTTAGAAAAGAGTGTATCATCTCTGTTGACAAATATGATTTTCAGGAAGACATGTTTGCGAATTGTCTCTGATATGATCACAAACCTGTCGACGATACGTGAGCTGCGTCTCCTGCTCGATTTCTGAGTCCATCTCAGGTACGTCTGACTGATCAGAGTCTGACTCTTCACTGTTAGAGTCAGCCAAGGTCTCTGCAAGAAACAAGGCTGCATCACACATCGGCAGTAAAACCCCTGACTGTCCCTAAATCAGACAAATATCCCATTGCACACACACAAGTAAAATAACGCACCATGTTTCAGTAGAAGTGAGGGTGAGGGCACGTAATAATACTTTGACATCTCCTACTTATCAGGCAGTCGTGATTCACAGTGACATCGCTCAAGACAAATGTATAAAAATGCTGATGCAGCACAGTAAAGCCGCGCCAAGACAAGGCAATAAGCAGAACTGGCAGCTAAGGGCGGCTACTCACAAGATCCATTAGGAGAATTAAAAGGAAAGGCAGTTAGTATGTGCTTTAATTTCGGACAGCACAGCTGCGCTCTGTCTCTGGAAGAAATATGACTGGGGAATGACAATGCAATTATACTTTCCAAGCTTCATTCACTTTTATTGGATTTGTCTTAATTAATGTGATGGCCGTTCCTTTGCAGAGCTTTATGGAAATAGCAGCTCACTAAGAAAAGTACGGGAACGGAAAATGTAGTGTATTGTTCTCTGGTGTTTCATGAGGCTGCATTACGCAACCCCTAACAGGTAACTAACAAATGTACTGTGACATATTATTTCTTTAAATGGGTTGACATTACCACAATTACAGTGGAAATAGTCTTACTTTACAAATGATACATTTCAGGAAATATGTTTATGGTATTTGCTTTCTCTGCTTTTTTAGTTTGACATTTTGGGAAAAACACTTATCTGCTTTTTTTGCTGAGAGTTAGACTAGAGATAGAGAAACTTGATACCTGTCTGTGAGGGAAATATGTGGCTGCAGCCAGCATCTGGTTAGCTTAGCTTAGCATAAATGCAGGAAACAGGGAGAAACACCTATCCTGGCTCTGTCCAGAGTTAACAAAATTCCTCTACCAGCACCTCTAAAACACACTAATTAACTAATTATATCTCAGTTGGTTTAATCCATACAAAAGCTGAAGTGTAAAAACAGAAATTTGGGAGGTTATGTGCTGGACAAGAAGTTACTGAATTAAACAAACAAAATATAATGATAATATTAATATAAAGGTGCTGGTAAATAGATTTGGATACTGAGAGAACTAGGCGAGTTCTCCTGGCTTCGACTCCATAGTTAATGCACAAACATGAAAGTGGTGTCGTCTAAGAAAGCAAACAAGTGCGTTTCCCAGAAAACACTGTTCCTCTAAAGGATTTTTGCAGCACACTCTGTTCTGCAATATTTCAGTGGGAGATTGAGTAGTCATCAAAATTTCCATCAGGGTTCCCCACTTAGCCTGATTCGATAATGTCTTGTTGGCAGGAGTCACTGATTTTGCGAAATAAGTAATATCAGTAATGCAAGTCACTGCTCTGCACACAGACATAAATTAAAATGTAACACTGTAATATTACAAATTGGATTGATTAGAAGGTCAAATGTAAATCCTCTTTTTTGAGAAAACATTTTCCCACATTATGGTTAAACAGTGGCTGTGGCTGTGGTATCGTCTCACCTTGTGGCGCTATATGTAGAGCTTCTTTAGACTTCCTTTCTGGAACAAACTTCCACTGGAACACTGAGTGATCAGCACCACCAATAGTTATGACCCACTGGTAGTCATGTGACCATCTGACATTGGTTATGTGGGCTGAATGACCTAAATACTTCTTAAATTTTGCACCTACAATCAAGAGGAAACATGTAAGCAAGACAGTGAATAATAATATCAGAGCTTCTGTACTTAATGCTCCCAAAGAATTAAACAAAGCTGGTCTTCTTTACCTTTTTTAATACATGGATATCGTAAAAGTTTTACTAATCCATAGTCATCGGCTGTTACTAAGACTTGATTGTTGAAGTTGGCATCCACAGAGTTGATGTCATTGATGTCCGAGTACTTGGGCCATATTCCATTAACCTCAGCGCCCAACACACACGTCCATGAAGCCCACTGTACCAGCTTCAGCTCCTCCCTGTTAGTCACCTCCTTCGCACCTCAATAGAAGACAGAAATATTTTATCTCACAAAGAAGTTCTGTGACACTATTATATCAAACATTGCTTTTTGACTTTTCAAATGCAGTGTTTTACAGAGAACATATTTCAAATGGTTGTAGTAGCTAATGGTTGAAAGTCGCTCAGGAGCGTGGACTTACTTGGCATCCTGTAGAAGACTCTCCTGCCGCTACCATCATTGGTCTGCAGGTATTTGCTGTCCGTGGACCAGTCCATGTGTGTGATGAAGCTGTTGGAGCCGATGCACTCGCCCACTTTCTTGTACCTCTGCACCACACCATAGATGTCCACTGAGTTGTCGTTAGAGCCAACGGCCAAGTGGGCCCCATCGGGGGAATACTTCAACTCATGGATGGCCTCCTTCCTGTCCTTGATGTGGACCACCTCTGTCATATCTCTGGAGCGAAACAGAGAAATGTATTTTGAACGAGGAGCTGGGCAGGACACAGAATGATTAAGCTCTTCATCATAGCCACCATTCTCAGAGCATCAAAATGTCCTATTTGAACTTTGAATTGTGTACCCACCTGACTCTGAGAACAGTGAAGGAGCCATCCTTCATCCCCAGCGCCAGGTGAATGCCATCAGTGCTCACGGCCGCACAGCGAATAGGCTCCTCCATGTTACAACGAGCTATCAGAGCATGATCTATGAGGCTCCATATCCTTTAGACACAGAGGAGCAGGACAAATGAAGAGGCAAACCAGTGATGAGATTACATAGAGTCATGCCAACGATGTTTGTGGCATCTGTCCTGCAATGTATTGGGTTTATGGCTGCATACTGACAGTCGCAACTGCATCATTATTGTATACAAAATGCATTGTGCAACACTGTTAGCCCAGGAAGACCGGAAAAGAGAGAGTGTGCTAAAAAGTTCCTTGAACTATGTTAATATATTACTACATGTACTCGAGTGATGATACTGAAAACAGTGATTTTGAATAATTCATCATATTCACGGAAAAAGGTTTTTGTCCCAACACAGTTGTCAATAATTGTTCTTTTACACAGCTTAGAAACTGAATTTAAAAGATATTCCTGGAATTGAACCAAGGTTGAAGCTTCACCTCACTGAGCGATCATCACTTCCTGTCATGGCTAGAGGCTTGGTGGGGTGGACAGCTAGAGCCCACAGCTCGCCCTCACAGTGACCCTGCATGATGAGGAAGGGCTTGTTGCGGTCGTGGACCACCACCTCGAAGATCTCACTGTCTTGTGTGCCCACCAGGATGTGATCACCCCGCCAGCACACGCTGCGCACAGACAACCCTGTCAAAAACACATGCATATGCTTAAAAATCCAGAAAAAAAACCCTGAAAAAGCATGCAAACATGAAAGCAGACAGACATTTGCCGATGCTTATACAGTCATTATAAGAGACACGACAGGGATCATAAAGACAGGAGGTGTAAATAGCCATCTGCAGGCTCGCTAGGATGGAGATTTTAACAGGAAGATACAATGACAGCACATGTTGTCAAGCCGATCTGCGACTGACTCCAGGTAATACAGCGAGAAAAGGATGGAGGAAGCATATGCTGTATACATATGTGAACATAACATCTGTATACGGCGTAAAACTGCAACAGAGCTTAGACTTACTAACAACAAGAGGAACAGCAGAACAATATGGGGACTGCTACAAACAGACTGACATGGTTACTAACTCCGCCTGCACATTACCCACCTCGGCTATTTTCACCTCTAGCTACTGTTAGGTCCAAGATTACAAATACAAGAGATGGAGGAAATAGAAAAGAAGAGAGAGAATGTTAGTAAGGAGAACAGAAATGGTTTAAAGGGTGTTTTTTTTTTAATAGATTTATAATTTTTCTTCCAGTGCTCTAGGAGACCACAATTTGGCCTTCAACCTTTCTGTAATCAGATTAAAGGAAAAACAAGGCAGTTTGACATCACCTTTATATCCTTGGTCCGTTTCCCTGAGATCAATGACAGTAATTGGTTTGAAGTTGAGATCCCACAGCCGGACGCAGCCGTCCCGGCCCCCGGTGGCAAAGCCCTCTTCACAGACATTCATGCTGAAAATCCCTGACTGGAGGAAATAACAGGCTGTCAGTGAGGATCTGCACAACAAATGAGCAACGACAGAACCAGCCGCAGCTGCAGACCGCATAGTGCTGCTGCTCAGCCAGGCATTTGTTTAACATGGCTTTTAAAATTACAAACCTGCTACTGTGGCCTCAAGATAGCACAGAGCAAAGCAACAGGAGGTGTTTTTTCTTATTGCTGTAAAGCTCTACTGATATTGTCTCCTTTGGCTAAGATTTTCTCTATACACATGAAGGTACCTTGTTAAACCCTCAGTGAGACATTTGGTGGTACAAAAAGCAGGAATGAACATGTACTGTAGTTATTATCCCTTCCCCCATCCACCCATCCCCTCACCCAGCTGTTGATCCAATAGATATCATTTAATCCTGTGGAGCAAAAGGCTGATCCTTTTCTACTGAGCAGAATCAAACGAAGCCCTCTTTGCTCTGCGCTTTGACCCTAGTTAAGTTTACTAGATGCTTTCACTGTCATTTTTTGTATATGTTGTAGCAGGGTGGTTATGCAAAATGAAAATGCTGATTATATAAACTCACCCCATGAGCTCCTTGCACCGTCCTCATCAGGTTGATTCCTTTCCACACATAGATGTCACCATTCAAGGCACCTGAATATGTGACCTCGTCCTTGGCGCAGGCAAGGCAGAGGATGGTTTGGAGATCCCCCGTTTTGCCAAAAACACCACGTTTGGGTGTGAGAGCATTACCGCATAAGCTCCAAAACTGCAAACACAAACAGGAGGAGTGAAAGAGCGTGGTGGCTAATAATCCCCCCTATAATCCTGTCCTGAAAGAGCAAATGGACAATTATGGAACATTTGGATACAACAGAGTGAAAACCATCAAGTCATTTATGGTTTGACAGCCACACACAGAGCAGCTCCATTAAAAACACACACACATTCAGACCTTGAAGGAAAGCAAAGTCAAATGTAAATGCTCCCCCTCCTCTTCATGTGATACTGGGAACTCTTGCTGGGGGTCAGTGTTGTAACCACCTGATCAGCATGCACAGACACATGCACGCATACACACAGGCTCATTATTTATGAACAAGGTCATCGGGATGCACAGGCATGGCCTCGTCTGAGGGCTAAATCCATCAAACAGTAGGGGGAGAGAGCGAAAGAGAGACGCTCTGTCTGCATGGAGATGAGATCACAGGGAGAGAGCTCCAGGAGGGCGTCTTGAATGCTGAGACACAGCCATCGGCTCGTGAAACGGAGACACACTCATCAGCGGCAAGTAGCAGGGAAATGACAGAGTGACAGCCCCTTTTTCTGGTCTACCTGAGGGAGAATGTTCCTGCGCATTACTTGAAATCTGGTATATTGCAAAAAAAAAAAAATCTTTAAAAACTATCTTAACCTTGAAGCAGATTTTGCTCAGAAAAGACAGCTGCTTTTGACCACACAAGAACGGATCTGCAGAGGCTTGATTGACACTCACACAATGAATAAATGAGCTCCTTGATAGTGACAGTCCATCACACCCTCACTAACAGCTATCCTCCTGACTGATAGGGCTGCTGCGTGCTAACAGGAGGGATCGATTATCAGAGACAGGTATCACAGCCTCAGATACAGCCCTGACATCATAGATCTGAGGCTTGTTCGCATTTTAACAGGACAGGTCTCTCCTTATCCTGAGCTCCTAACTGAGCTCTGAGTATTTGCACGAGCGTGAGCTTACGTGAGGGGCTGAGGCTGAAGGTTAAGCAGTGAAGATCATAGGCCTGTGTAATCTGGGAAGGTGTATATGCAGGTGGAAGTGTGTCAAGTGCTGGGTCTGTCTAAGGGTTGGCTGAGATGGGGGTGGGTGGGGGTTTTTGGGCCAAGCCTGTTGCGGAGGCAGCGGGGATGGATGCGGCGTGACTGCACAGCCCTCCCTGCCCGCAACTGATAAGGCAGCGAGACACGGGCGTCGGCTAATCCCTTCGCTGCTGAATTACTGAGAGGAGACGAGATGCTGGAAGGGTTTATGATGAGGCCAGGAGCAGAGGAGAAAGGCACAGAGGAAGAGGGAGAACACAGTGGAGAGTGGGAATGTGCTAGAAAATGAGACTGCTTTGAGTTAAATCAGGGCCCGGGTAACAGTGTTGCTTTCTCTAAATAACACTTTTATTTTCCTTAACATACTCCAGAGAACTCCTTGCATATTGGAGGCTGTTCCTCTTAACCCAGGATTAGTGCTTTGTCATTAGCTCATCACTGAAACCCAAGGAAAACCTTTTAAATGCAATTAACACAGAGAGGGTTGTAACTCATCATCTACTGCGCTGCATCATCCCTCACCCCTCTCATCTCACTCACAATAACCCCCCCGACAGACTACCCTAAATGACGACAGAGCGATAAAAGCTACGCTAACAGAGGTCAACTCTTTGGCAGCTCACTCTAAGGAAAACTGGATGACTGGCTGTCAGCGTTGCTGGAGGCTGGTTTTCTCAAAGCGGCTGTCACGGTCATGGCTACCTTAAAGGACAGTGCTAGCATGTTAGCAAATTTAAGCTGACCACTTTGAAAAGCACGTTCAAATGTAGAGATTGTGTCCATTCATTTCTGTGTGATATGAAAAACTAATAATAATAATGTAACTACAATATTATGAACTATAACAATATATTTTTTCGTAAGAGACTGTGCACAGCTTTAAGTTACCTTTTAATAATTATACTTATCTGCAGTCTGTTGGTGTTTCACAATTATACATACATACAATAACAGAACAGCACTAAACAAATTGAATGAAACAGGACAGGGTGATACAGATGATGCAGAGCGTCATACATCAGTGTGTTCACTATGATGGATCACACAACTCAAGCAACTGATTTTCATATCATATAAAGATGAATAAAGAAAAATACATTAAAATGCCCAAAACATTGCAGCATGGTTTAAAAATGTTGCCTGTGATGTAAAATATACCAAATTTGTAGTAAATGGAATACAACAATAATTCCCAGCCTGTTGGTTTTGCCTCTTCAGGCTTCTAGAAATACAGTAAATGATGAGAGGTTGTAAGCACATAAAGGTCAAATGCCAGAAAGGTCAGGAGCCACTGGGCTACAACATGCAAAACCAGCTGTACAGTCATTTAAACATCCTCTAAGCAGCAGTTAGTCAGGCAGTGGGCAGATGATTGGTAGATGTGGTGTTTCAGTGTGTGGGCTGACGAGGGGCGCACTAAGGTCTTAGCTGTCCTGAACTAATCAAAAGACAATTGACTGTATAATTAGCTAGGAGGAGCTGCGTGAGGAGGAGAGTGATGCCAGCAGCCTCGGTCCTCGTCACAGAGGTTGTGTTTTCCTCAGCCTGCTAGTGAGTGGATTACTGGGACTAAATCTCCTGGATGCTCTGAGTGCTATAATCGCTGAGCGAGCACAGAACCGGGGAGCAGATGTCACATGGTCTGCAGGGTGAAGGCTGGGGAATTATGTGGGACAATTGCTGGATTGCCTTGGCATCAGGGAAAGAGAAGTGGAGGAGGAGGGGAAACACTGGAGGATTCAACTGGAGGACTGGGGGGGGTTGGGTGCGGTGGCTGGAGGGGGCTTCTGTGCCACGGTGGTGGGGGAAGAGTTCAGGGGGGAGTTACTACGAGAGGAGGGAGGTCAAGCTGGACTGACATGAGGGAATCATCAGTGAGATGTTAGAGCACCGGGAAACACTTGGCTCACTTGGCTGGGCTGGTGGGCACATTTCCTTTCTGAGCATTAATCATTCAGCTCCCCCTGTTTAGGAAATAACCTTCCATTGTGGCTGCGAACTCCTTGTTATTTCCTAATGGCCGTGTCTCTCAAGGTACACTACTACATAACCCAAGGGAAGGCTTGGCGAAGACACCCTGCATGAACTCATAAAAGATTTATGAACGCCACTCTTCTGTGAAAAAGAAGTGATAGGGATAGGCCCGAAAAGGGAAGCATGCACAGCTGCACTTTGTACAGTAGAGGGTTTTTAAAAGCTGAATGAGGAGTTCTGAAAAGGGGAGCCGAGTAGCAGAGTCATGGTTCCCTATAAAAAGAGAACTTTATTCCTCTCTGCAGTGCAGATTACTACAAATTTGAGAGAAGAGACTGTGAATCATTGCCTGTCCTACTTATGTTAAGTGCCTAATAACCATGCACTCTGGAATAAAGTGAATTTGCATACATCTATTTTAAGACTTTGATATGGTCATGGCGATAAAGCGGAGAAGGCAGGGAAGAAAGGGGCATGGAGGCAACAGATTCTTCATACTTCCTAAAAATCATAATCTGTTTTCAGATATTATGCAAATGAGGCGCAAGAACTCAAGCTTTCAAGAGCCGGCTGTAATCTACTAGATGTAAAATGACCAGAAAGTGGCTGTACCTTGATATGTTTGACACCACAGCTTACAAGCTTGCTCGGCTGGTACAAATCCCATGATATGTCAAATATCTGTGGGAAGAAAACAAGCAATGCAGTAAATATTGACTTATTGTTACAGAGACACTTGCATTATATTATGCATTATGTAATAAATTGATCTTCCATGTATCTCTTTACTGTCATATTTATCTAGAGCAGAAAAGTGACAAAAATATAACATGTAACAACAGAGGAAATGAAAAGATAAAAGTGTGTGTGTTTGCCCTGGCTGTGTTATAATGTGTGTGGGCTGAATTAGAAAACAACAGCTGCTCGTATTTCATCTTTTTTAAATTCCTTTTCATTAGCCATCCACCCTCTCAGACGGGCTCTGGAAAGCTCACAATCAATCAGGCCTAACTTGTTTATGTCCCCTTTGGGCAGACGCTCCATCCTGCGTTTATAGCTAATTGAGACGGTCGATACTGAGCTTGTGATAGAGACAGGGGAGGAAGAAAGTGTTTACCCTGTCTGTATGACCGGGAGCGGCTGCCAGAACCTTCCCTCTCCTCCAGTCCCACACACAGATTGTGTTTTTAGAGTCCAAACCCACGGACACCAAACACTGCAAAGAGAGCAAGGAAAAAGAGTCAAATCACAGATTGACCAGACTCTGCTCTGTTGCACTAATCACTGCAAACCAAACTTAACCACCTCCACTGTAGCATGGTGAGCCACAAATGAAAGGGCTAATAACGGCTTCAGAGCAGAACAGAACAGTTGTCCAGCCCCTGGCACTTCCAGTGAGCACATTTGAGTGCTTTTTGCTGGAGGAGCCTCCTATAGCTGACTGAGTGAGTAGGCAGCAGCAGCAGCAGTGGAGCAGAAGAGCAGCTCTTATGGAAATCCTTCTCCACTCTGTAGCTTTCCTTACATGGCAGAGGATGTCCTCTTTGATCCACTGCTGAATCAATGTTCGGCTATGGATAGAAGTCTCTGGTGAGGCATTTTTTTTATTTTTAACTTGTATTAGAGAAGTCTGTATTCTACTGATGAGCAAAGAGGCCCAGTGTGACGAAATCTAGTGAAACTGTGTGTTTGAGGAGGCTAAAAAGTATTTTTCTTTTAGCCATGCTAAATTAATCATGATGTTGATTGGTCCACCACTTTGGTCCAGACTGAAATATCACAACAACTTTTTGATTAATTGTGGTCAATTTTTCACAGACATTCATGGCCTCCAGAGGATGATTTTTTTTATGGCTTTGGTGATGCCCTGACTTTTCCTATAGCATTACCATGGTGTTTTTTTTGGGTGGTTTTGGTTTTTGGTGAAATGTCCCAACAATTATTTGATGGAGTGCCATGAAAGTTGGTGCACACAGTCATGTTCAGGATTAATTGTGATATCTTTGGTGATCCCTTAACGTTCTCTAGCACCGACAGCAGTTTCGTCTAATACTTTGGATTATGACCAAATACCTGCAAAACATTCATTCCCATCAGCCTCAGCTGTACTTTAGCACTAATTAGCAAATGTTAGCATGCTAACATGCCAAACTAAAATGGTTAACGTGGTCATCATAATACCTGCAAAACATTAGCATGTTACCACTGTCAATGTGAGCATGTTAGCACAATGGCAGTGTTGCTGAACTAAGCTGCTAGCATGGGTGTAGGCTCTTAGTGTGCCTAGTCATTACTAAATGCCAATATATCCCACTTAGAAGTTGACATTAATTAAATGTGACAGCCGATATGCCAGAATAAAAATACAAATTTGAGGGTTTATTTTTTAGGGTTAACGAGAGTTTCATGTGGAAATATTCTGTGCAATCTTGTGTACAGCCAGGTTTTTAATCAAGACATGAAATCATGCAAAACCATGTAATGTTAATATATCTTCAATGTAACCTCATCTGCAGCCTAATGTGGCATGTAGACAACTGGCTCGTATAGTCAGAGCAACCACAATAAAGTAAACTAAAAAGTCATGAGTTAAACTCTAAGGTAGCAGACAGCACAACTGCAACTCATACTGAAATATCTATACGAGTTGTCTCAAACATCAGTGTATTTTTTGATATTGCTTTAATAGATGGACAGGGTAATGGCACATGGGTTTCCTCTGGATTGTCCTGAGTTCAGCTCTGATCCAGGAAGGAGAGGGATGGAGAGTAAATAGAGCTGCTAAACTGAGAAGCGATGGAGCCTCCTCTGGCTTTAAACACTGTCACATTCCATCTAAATCCCCAGCTCTCTACCCGAGCAGGAAAATAGCACGGGGTCATCTCCCTGTCTCTTACTGCAAAATACAGGAGGTATAACTCCGCTCTGAGAGCTCCTACGGGAGGAGGAGAGAGACGCGCAAAGATAAAAACATAGAAATGGTTCAGTACAGTATTGATTTATATAGTCAAATCAACACTAGGTGAAAGCTGCAGGTGTAAATATTAAGTGGTGGCAAGTCTGCTGAGAGCTGGCTCGAAACATAACATGAAAAGGCTTGGTAGCAAGTTATTTGAACACATGAATAACTTGATTTTTAAGGCTTTTCTCACTTGAACACAACCATGTCTTGTCAAACTCTGCTATGCAAAGTACCAAACATTGCAGCTGACTGTTTTCCTGTAAAATCTACCAAGTAGAGCATGTCTGAGTGCAGCTGTCCAGCTAATACTGCTGGAGTAATCACAGATGTGTCATTCAGAAAACTCAGCCTGGCTTGCGTGCTGCAAAAGTCAGCCTACGGCCCTCGAGTGAAGTTTTGATTGTTGCTGCTGTGCCTCTCAAACTGAACTTTTTGGTTGACACTTTCAGCTCCGGCTGTGTCCTACAAAGCAGAAACTAGTGCTTTGTAGCAGAGAAATAATAAAAAAACTTGGTTACAAGTTACAATCCTGGGAACAATCATTTTCTCATTATTTGAACATTAGTGTTATTATATAAAACTGTACCTGTCCCTCAAGGTCGAAGGCCAGGCAGGCAACACCGTGTGTGTGCACATCCTTGAGGATGGACACAGTCTGTACGGTGTAGGAGTCCCATACACAGATATAAGGCTCCTTGCCCACTTGTCCTGTGGCCACCAACACACGCTCCGGATGCAGAGCTAAACTGTACCAAGAGAGAGAGAGAGAGAGAGAGAGAGAGGGAGAGGGAGAGGGAGAGAAAACATCTGGTTAGCATGGCCATTTTGCGTGCTTGTGTTTGCCGGGAGCAGACAAGGGATTCACCCTCCCAGTGGAAACCACTGGGATGAGATGAACACATTAAGTCATGATGGCTCTGAATGTGGAAGCAGGGGGGCAGCTTGACGAGGTGACATGGTTCAATGCTCAAATACACACACGCAGCCTGGCTTCGTGCATGCCTACAGGGGGCTACTAGAGGATAAAAAGCAATATTGGCAAATCTGTGAATTAGATTTTTTACCATTCTTGTTCTTTTTTTCAGCACCCCTTGAACTGTTCTCTGCCCCTTCCACCTTTTCTAATTCATCTGGGGTTTCCTCGCATAACCAGGCATATGTTTGTAACACTGTTATATAATCCCCTCCTTCCACTCCCCTCCTCTCCACTCGTACATCCCCCCACCTACAAGCATTCCCACTCTACAGCTGAGCAACAGCCTGCTGTATAAAGCTGTCATCCCCCACACCCCCATCCTCCGCCCGCTCCGCCCATCCTTTCAGTGGCCGCCAGTCACGTTCCAGGCAGGCCTGAGTGATTCACTGGGCAATTCTTCCTCTTGCCTTGTCCTGGCCTATATATTTCATGCTGCGACGGAGCTCCCTTCATTATAATCAGGCTGCCTGTTTTGCCAACTGCTCTCCAGAATTTCTAATCCTGGCTTGTGTACCGACAGCAGGCCAGAGAGGCTTCACAGGCCGGGCAGCATCAACCTGCTGGGTCCAAGCAGGTCACAACAAGGCTCATGTCTTCTTCCACTTTTACTTTCTCACACTTTGTACCCATCTCTCTCTGTCTTTGTCCTTCCAAGTCCTTTTTAGTATGAATCTTTCTGTCTGACTTGTGACGTCTCATCTGCATTCAAAATGCGCTGTCCCTGTGGACCTGACAAAGCTTTGGTGGCGTACCGTCTCTAAAAGCTGAGGTGGGTTAGATGTGACAGCGCTGATCTTTGTCCTCCCTCAAACGTCTCCCCTTGTTCTCTCTCATCACCTCCACTTCCCCACCTTCTTTGTTGAGCCGCTCTCCAACCTGGCAACCAATTTCTCATCTTACTTTTTATGAATTATATAATCAGAGCAAAGCAGCTAAAAATAGCATTCAGAGGAAGAGAGAAAAAAAATGATTGGAACACTTTGAGATGCAGACAGACACAGCAGAGAAAACTGCTTTGGCACAAGCAGGTAGTGCACAGCAAATCTGTCTGGTTTGATGCTGGACCAACATGAAACATGAATGCTGAAGAATAAAATCTCTTACAGCTATGGAGTCAGTCTCAGGCCAAAAATATTTGCAGGAAACACTGACACTCAGGTGGACTTCCACTTTAGTTATGTCTCATATCCTACCTGAGCTGCTAGCTGTAAAACGTATGTATGTACATGTTACTGCTTGGAAAATCCAATGCAGTCTTTGAGCCAGCTACAACAGGATCACTGTTTCGTTTACATTTCTGTCAGGAGCTTGCTAAATGCCATCACTAATGACTTAGCCTGCAGTGCATCACTACAGTTCTCCTGTTTGAAATAGGCTACGGCTGTTTGATGCGGCTGTCTTCCATCTGGCAAGTCCTGTAGTACAAACGTAACTAAATACTGCAGCAATTAAATAGCCTGTTTTCATGTAGATATGAGGCGAATTAACAGCCTTAAGAGATGATCTCTCACGGTGAAAACGCAAAGATGCACCACAGGAAGAGATGAAGGTCAACTAAACAACATAGAATTGCAGGGAATACACTTTTATGATGCACTCCAGCATAATTGTTTTCCCTTTTTCAACATGTATAAAACGAGCTACTGAGACAAATTTCATTCCCATTCCCCTGTTGTGGTATCCTTTGTCTGGTTTTGCCTACAGTGGATTAAAAAGAAGTAGAGGATTAGTACATTTCTGAGGGTCTATACAGTACAGGATATTTCCCAGGATTCCACAAAGTGCTTTTAATCCAGCTGCCCATCAGACTCCATCTGAAACACCTGCCCATACACCACACGCTTAAAGCCAAAAATAGCAAACCTGAAAGTAAGTAAAAAAGCAATAGATGAATAGGTGGTACTCTGCTTTATTAAGGGACAAAGAAGAAGAGGGAGAAAAGACGGCGACATGGGCTAATGCCTCGGGCAGAATTCTGGCTGAACATGCTGTCCTCTCACAGAATATTAGCAGGGTTTTAGTGTTTTAGTGCTCAAATACTTCAGGAAATTAATATTAGCGGCTCTGTGCACTGGAGACAGTGGTAGAGCTGGTAGATTAGTGCATCAATTAATTAATGGGTCAGTCAACAGGAAATTAATTTATTCAATTATCAAGTAATTGGCTAAGTAATTTATCAGGCACTACTTCTACATTTTAGCATTTAGTTTCTCAAATGTGAGAATTTTTCAAATGTCTTAAGGCTTTGGTTGACAATGCCACGGCATCATTTCATTGACTGTCACAGTCTCCAAAGTGGTGTCTTAAAATTGCTTCTACAGTCAAAAACCCAAATATAGACAGTTTACTATAAGATAACAGAAAAACAGCAATTTAAAAGCTAGAGCTACATCATATTTTTGCTTTATAAGTGACTCAAACAATAAATGATCACAAAAGTTGCATATCATTATTCTATCGATCAACCAATCAATTAATACGGCACCGATTTTTTTCAACTCAACCTCTTATACCTTTGATTGTTAGTTGAGCAAAGTTAATAGGAATAATTCACAATCTAAATTAACGTTCAACAATGTAAATATCTTCTGAAAGCATCTATATTGCTTCCCAAAACACTGCACATACAATATATGTAGTATCAATATTGAGGTATTGAGGTAAAAAAAAACGTAATATTTAATTCAACTCCTATATGCACTGTAATAATCGTAAATAATAAAAGTTTGGCATCACTGGGCTGTCTCTGAGTGAGGGTAAAGAGAGTACAACATCAAAGCATGTGTACTGTAGCTGCATCCACCTCATCTGTGTAAAACACTCATAACACCTCTTAAATGAGACGTCTGTCTGAGTTTATTTTTCCAATACCAGCGACGACAATGCTGAATCATGCCATTGTGCTGAGTAACTGTACTGAACTCTGGGGGACGCTAATTGGGGAAGACAGATCTGCTCTTTAGAGACCACGCTGCCTTTCACAGAGAGGCCTGGCAGCTACACACAGTGATGATGGGACCTAAGGCCTCAGCATCTCACTGACGCTCTCCACAGAGCACCTGAAAATATGTGTAAAGGTAAGAGGTGAACGGAGCGGACAGCATTGTCACCAACACTAAAGGTTATTGGTGCGATGTGCTCTTTCTACAATCGTATCATCTAATTAGATCTTCTGTCTGTTTCTACTGTTCAGGGTGAACAGACAACATTCCCATGACTGTCTATTAATCTAAGGAAAAAGCAAAGGAAGATGAATAAAGGGATATTCAAATTATATCTATTAGTTCTATGTATTAGCACATTCCCACACACACACTCACTCCATACACTGGAGTAATTTGTTCGACATGCAAGGCTTTAATTTGTGCTACAGTAATATTAAAAACTCAAGCAAACTATATTGCGTTATATATCAAACCCACTGTAATGACTTTACAGAACGTGGTTGTCAGTTTTGTGCTTCTGGCTTTAGATTGCTCATTAATATGCAGAGTTAGTTCACATTAGCAGTTCACAGAGTGCAGGAGCAGGACACTTCTCTGCAAACCTGACATATTTATCATAGGCACCTCCGTTCTAATTCTAATGAGAAAAAAATAATTCATTAGGAGTTTCTTCGGGGATATTAATAGAAATGTGTACACGGCGTCTTTTCAAGCTCACTGAAACGAGACCAGCCTCCGTCTGGCAATGATAATCCATAACTCTGGCTGTGGTCCATCATAAGGTTAACACGATATTGTAATCTGAGACAGCCTTTTATTCCTGTGTCCACAACACATTCTCATTAACTCTGACGCTCTATCATAACAAAGAACATGAACAAGCCAAGACTTTGAATAACAGCAGAAGATAAAGCTAGGATCGGCTTTTTCACATTTTTAGATACTGATGCTAATGTAGCGCCTGTTTTTTTTTTTTATCACAGAACGTGACTCTACCTTAAACAAATTTTTCAACAAAAAATGCTTTTTAAATGTAACTTTTCAAATGCATCAACATTTAACATTGCTGCAAGAACTTTGCCTTGATAAAAAAAAATACAATTGGTGAGTTTTGACACAGAGGCAAAAACTCAACCTTTGAATTAATATGTAGCACTTTACTACACTTATAAATGATGACACAAATATGTTCCCTCCCCACCCTTGTTCTCTGGATTAATTGTGCTTTTTTGCAGTGGGCATGGGAACGCAATGGGATCGCACAATCAAAGCACCTTTTAGCAGTTCGGCTTATTTTTTTAGTGTGCATATGTCTGTTTTTTGAAAGCGTTCATGCGCAAAGTTCAGGCCAGTGTGTGCATGTCCTGCATGTCAGCATAACTGCAAATAGGAGAGATCAAGCTTTGCAATATGGACAAACTCCTGCAGGATTTTAGCACTAGCCTCAGGTTCTTTGAGTTTTAGACTGGAATAAATATGTGCGCTGCAACAGTGTGGAACAATTACCATAAAGATGTGAATAAAGAACAACAAATAACAGCTTATTGTCTACTCATTTTACTAACGTGGCTTGAGGGGGATTGTGTTTAAACACAGAATATTAACATCCTCTATTATGTTATTGCCCAATAACCTGTGAATTTACATTCCTCAAAAAGCACAACTAAAGTGCCTGACTATCTTGCATCCTTGTCCGCTGTCATGAACAGCTCCGCCTTCATTCATTCATGTGAAAACCTGCCTTTTAGCTCCTCCACATCAGACTGGGAGACCAGTTAAAAGCCGCTGCAGGGCAAGATAAAACCAGGAGGGAGAAACAAGGCCGGCAATTAACTCATGAGGTAAAACATCAATTTATATGTAGCTCACACAGAAAATATAGCAGCAGCCAAAATAGACCAAAATATCAAAAATAAGAGCAACAGAGATAGAAACAGACAGAGAGAGGGATTTGAGCCACAGTGCTATCTGAGGGGGCTGCATCTATTCCACATGAGTTAGTGCAACGTGAGAGCAGTGCAGCCGTTATTCAGCACTGAGTCTGCTGAGGATTGCTCCTGGTTGTGCCATAGCAGTCTTAGTCAAAGGAAGTGTTTATGAGAGCTTCACAAAAACTCCTCTGAGATCTGAGTTAAAATAACTATTACCTGGTCTGTGTCAACAAAACAGACAGCGTAAGAGATCTGTATAGCTTGTACAGACCAAATGACACCACGAGAGGCCTGATTTTACTGAATCCTTATAAATGGCCGTGCAATTAGCACAGATGACCACTTTGCTCCAAATGCTGTATTTTTGCATCAAACACCACACTGTGGTTCAGTCAGTGACTCCTCCGGCTAAGTGTTTGAACTCAGGCACTTCACCCACAGGGCAGCGGAGGGTTAGTATCTCTATTGTCCCATTAATAATGGAGCAGGAGCCCAGCTGACGACCGACACAGTATATAATGCTAGTCATCTCCAGGCCACACACACGTCAACACAAGCACTGGAGCGTTGGACACAGGTCGTTGTTGTGTGGCATGCTGAGAAACTGTGAGAAAGGCAGGAGGATCGTTACATGTGTGATGCAAGACTTGCTTTGCTGTGTTTTTATCAAAGAGCAGGTGATTCAAGGTTTGTTTGGTCACACAGAGCTGAGTTAATGCAACCCGCAGAAAGCTGTCCAATCTACCAAACCCGTCAAGGACAGCTTTGCTGAAGTGTATTTTTCAGACTTGCACATTAATATTTTTCTTCCAACTGCAAGAAATACAAGATGTGCAGGCTGCTGCTTTGGAAAAGCTTAAATTCTTTTAAATGTTAGGAGTAACAGCAATCTGAGAAACAGTATGGGCAATCTAAAGATAATTAATAATCAGCTATTATGATAATAGATTAATCACTTAAAGCCAAATATTTTCTAATAACACATTCTCTGATGTAAGGATTTTCACCTTCTCTCAGTATGATGTTGTTATAAATGTGGAAGTGAAGGTGACAGACAGTCTAGTACTAGGACGTCAAGCAGGACCATTTAATGAGCCCTTGCACCTCAGCAAGTGTCAGCGTACCTATCACTGGTGCTGCTTCAGTACAAACACAATTTGTTCATGTTCCAAAGGAGCAAAGGTGTCCAAATTTATCCAGTAACATTGTCTGATGATTTGATAACTGCTGGCTCTGTCTCTGTATGATCATTTGGATGGGGGTGCTAAAGCAGAGATTCATATTCATAGTCCAACAGACAGAGGCAGTTCAGAAAAGATATTTTCAGTTTTTCCAGCGCAGTCAGAGGGAGGGGGAATGACTCAGAGACTACTGTTATGTTTTTAAGTTACTTACAGATGTGGCCATTCATATAATACCTGGTGTCATTCCTAACTCTGACCAGATCTTGTGCAATCAGTTCATTTTGTTCCGGACATCTTTGAGTTCCCCCCTCTGAAATCTGCTGGTCCAGGCTGGAAAGAAGCCATGTCAGAGTGACACACCATGTACACAATTAATAACTAGGGGCACTTGGGAAAGGCTAAGGTCAAAGGTCGACCTGTGCACCTTCCAGTTACCTCCATGAAATTCATCTATTGTTTGTCTTAGTTCTGCTACCACCACTCTTCCCTGCGTTTTACGTGAACCCCATGAAGATGAAAGCTGTCTGCCTTCAGGCGTACTGATCTCCAAGGCCCCGTTAACTGTATACAGGGGAGCAGTGGAGATACTTATTGTCAATGTTGGCTTACATGATGCATGGCTAACATCCCTCTGGGTGACCTGAGTGTGGTTCAAACAGAGTCTCCTCTGTGTTTGGTTACTTTGGATGACGAGGATAGAAGCCAGGTGGCTGCAGGGCAATCCATTACTACTGACGGTAGCTCAACTTTTGATCTCTTTAGTGCCTCATGGCCTTCCCTCTTATCAGAGCAAGATCAGCAAGGGAAGGCCCTATTGGAGAAATATAAAGGAGTGTTCAGCCAAGGAGAGGAAGATCTGGGTTGCTGTGATGGAGCATGTCGTACCCTTGACATGTAGGACATGGTGCAGTGTTGTCTCAGGATCAAGATGGCCAGTGGAGATCTATTGCTTTTGCCAGACACTCAGAAAGTAATATATCTAACTACAGCTCAAGAAGGTTGGAGCTTTTGGCCCTTAAATGGGCAGTGACAGATACTTAAGGGAGTACTTGCTGAGGAAAAATCTCACTGTCTTCACTGATAGTAATCCCCTGAGCTACTTGAAAACGGCCAATCTTAGGTCAGGGTTTCAGAGCTGGGCGCATTTGACTTTGAGGTCAAATATTGTCCAGACACCAGAAACAGGACCACCAAAAACAGGCAGAGAAGTTTTTCAGCTCCTCCTCCCTGAGTGTCTAAAGTGCAAGGTGTTCAAACATCTCCACGACGACCATGGTCACCAAGGGGTCGAATGCACCATACACCTGGTGAGAGAGAGTTGCTTTTGGCTCAACATGTGGCAAGATATTGACAAATACTGCCACTAATGTAATCACTGCCTGGTAGCTAAAGTCAATCAACCCAAAGTTAGAACTCTTCCTGGTAACATAATGACGTCACAACCAATAGAGATTCTGGACATTGACTTAACTGTCCTGGAGAGACATTGTCCTTGTCATCACGGATGCTTTCTCCGAAGTTACCAACCTTGGACCAGAGAGCTAGCACCACAGCTCGGATTCTAACAGAAAAATGATTTTAAGTGCTGCTGAAACAGTTGTGCAAAATATCTGGCACTGAAAAAGAGCAGCACCACACCATACAACCCTGAGGGTAACGGACAGTGAGAGAGATTCAACTGGACCTTGTATGACCTACTCCGTAGCCTCCCAACTGAATAGAGAAGTCAAATGGCCACAGTAGCTCCCTCAGACCCTTTCTGCATACAACACAACAGAAAATGCTTCCTCTCCACATGAGTAAATGGTTGAGCAAAAAGCCAAACTACCTGCTGATTTTTTGCTGCGTGCCACAGATGACTTGGCCCCAGGCTCAACCAACGATTGGGTAGCTGAGCATCAGAAAAGGTGTGTGCCTATCACACACACAATAGAATCCAGGATGTCTCGGACAACACAGTTCATGAGATTGTGCTCTGTTCGGATGATAAAGAAGGGTTTATAAAAATCTGGCCAAGGAACAGAGCTGGGCCAGAGAAAATATTAATAGGACAAAGCTCTTTTACTGCCTCTGTTGACACTCCTGACCCTCTTTCACCTGAACCGCACAGTTTGCCCCACGGAGACAAAAATGACCTTGCTTTGCTTGGTGATGAAAGCAAAATAGGCAGCGTAATAATAGTTAACATGCAGCCTGCCACACCTCATAACTTCCTACCTGAAGACACAGCAGCTACAATGCAACCAGAGCCCCAGTTTAACTGCCTAGCAGACACATTATGTGATGAGCCTTCTATTACCGCTCCTGTTCTTGCGAGAGGTTCCCACAGGACTACGGCAGGGCACCACACAAACCCTTTTAATCTGCCACGATCTGTATGCAGGCCAGTTGAAGTAACAGTGAATATAACACTCCTCCCTCCAGCATCCAGCCAATATGCAGCGTTCAGACCAGGGGTTTAAAACTAGCAACTCTATTTTTTTCTCACTGGGGTGTTGACCTTTCAAAGTGGAGGTAGATGTGGAAGGGAAGGTAACAGGACATCTAGTCCTAGGATTCACACAAGGGGCAGAGTCTATAAAAAGGGGCAGGAAGCTCACCTGAGCCTTTCTTCCTGCACTGAGATACACCTGAGAGAGCAGCCGGGGTCAGCCTTTGTTTGGTGTTTGATTTGGTAGACTCCCTTTTTAAAAATACCATGAAGCATTTCTTTTGGCTCATGGTATTAAATATTTGTTAAATAATTATTCAAAATGTTTTATTTGTTAGATTCTTCATGTTTGGTGGCGGACTGATACGTGGAGTGATTAGACACATCAGCCGAGAAACAAAGCATGCTCAAGCTGAATGGTTTGAAATAGGTTTTTAGTCCCTTTGTTACAATATTAACATGGACCTTTATAAATACAGATTCCAGTCACCTGCATGTCTCCGACTGGGGAAGGGGACCGCGTTCCCGTCAAGCAAGATAAATAATTTATTTTTACATTGCACATGTTTTGTAAAATGTTTCTTGTAGAGTTTCCTTTTGCATATTAATGTGCTTCTGTTTCTTTTATTTCTTATACAAAGGCACTACTGGAGGAGCAAACCACTGTTTTTCCCGCACATATGAGATTTTAGTGTGGCTTTAACTAATCAACTGAAAGCGCCATTTTCTGTTTTATTTTTCTTGTGTGGCTATAGCTGTGTTAAAGGGGTCGAATAGCCATCATGCATGTGTGCTTTTTTGTGTGGTTTGAGTCACTTTAGCTGGCTGTGAGTATGTACATTTTCTTCAAACAGTTTTGATGTGGTTCAAATTGGTTTGACTTTAGTGATAGTTTATTCATAATTTTCCTGCATATTTTGTGACATTGTCCTCTTTCTCCACATAACTCTACACTAGCCTCCCTGACGGAGCAGTCTAGCCCAACACTCTTGTTGCTTGTTCATTTATTGTTGATTTGATTTATATGTTACCTGCACAATGCACGCCATCCCTAGTTTATTATGACCTGCATTTGAGCTTTCCACTGAAACTCCCTTGCTGCAACCTAGTTGAAAGTCTTTTCTATTGTCTATAAATTCCATATTTTTGGTATCGCAGTCTGCGGCTCCAGTTTATTCTGGGTCTTGTGCATTGAGTATCATCTGGTCACATAAATGAAATATCTCTGAGTTTTGGAGCGTATGCTTACGTAAATAAACAACATTTTTAAGTAACCATTTTGAACCCTGAAAAATTCAAAGTGACATTTTGCCCTATTTTACAGATTCAATTATTAATTCAGGTTAATGATTAACTCTAAGGTTATAATCTTGCAGCCCTGCAGCCCTACTGGAGGTGACATGAGGAGTGGCAGCAGTGTAATCTTCAGCAGTGAGTGAGAGAGAGACAGAGAGAGAGAGAGAGAGAGAGAGAGAGAGAGAGAGAGAGACCACCTTTCAATCTGAAGTCCTAGTTAAAAGCATCTGCCCTGCTGGAGTGACACTGAAGCCCCTTTACAAACTCTGGGGATGCTGCTGAGTAGGCGTGTGCTGTCTTGAGCTCCCTATGGACCTCAAAAATATCATATTACATTTCACAAGGTGACACCAGCACCTACAATGACAACAGCAGGGTATCAATTCATTTTCTGTTATGAGTCCGCTGCTGTCCGAGGTGCTGAAACAAACTGCTGTGCCGTGTGTGTCATTACCTGATTATGTCGTCGTTGTGCCCCAGGTAAAATTTCTGCTTGTGCTCCCGGGTGTTGTACACAACTCCCACACCGGCCACAAAATAGAC
Source organism: Pempheris klunzingeri (assembly GCF_042242105.1). Classification (NCBI taxonomy): domain Eukaryota; kingdom Metazoa; phylum Chordata; class Actinopteri; order Acropomatiformes; family Pempheridae; genus Pempheris; species Pempheris klunzingeri. Next base: position 11,098,481 of record NC_092024.1, on the reverse strand, counting down.
TATTTCCTTGGCGGCGGTGTAGTACAGGTTGTTGCGGCACTGATGTCCCCGGTATCCGTACACCCACTCCAGTCTCAGGTGGCAGTTGGGAGCAGTTCTGTCAGCCATGTCCGCACTTCCGTGTGTGTCTCTCTGTCGCTGTCACGTAGGTTTTCTGATGTAGTGTCATTCACCAAAAAGGATTTATTTTAAGCCCGTGTGTCCCATTAGTTCCGTTGGATTTCCACCCGTCCGGGGAGAGCGTTGAAATTAGGCATTTCCGAGGGTCATGTGGATTTCGAGTCTTGCTGTGTGATAAAATGAAAGCCCTCCGTCTCTGTTTTAGGACACGGGTTCCTCTAAGCGGCTGTCTTCATTGTGAGAGTCCACTTGTACTTCTTCAGCCCCGGGCTGGCGGTCCTCCTCGGCACAGGTCAAAGCTCCTGTCAAATCCTACAAAGATGGAGCTGCACTGTTATTCTGTAAGCACCGCCCACAAAAGATGACGGAGAAGCCCGCCGTCCAATCAGAGGCCTAGGCTCATCCTCGTGGGGAGTAAAGCAGGAGAGGACAATCCGTCACAAAGATTATGCTAGGCTAACATTTCAAGCTAACTAGCAGAGTCTAAATTTAACATTAACTCTTAACATTAACTCAAATAGAGCAAAGATATTCAGCTAAAAAATATTTATTTTTAGCAGTATTTCACTTATACGTAAGGCTGTGTTACGACAACTTATATATATATATATATTTATTATTTTATTTATTTTGCATTGTATTGTCACCTAGTCCTATGAACCTATTTAGTGCAACAAGTGTCTATCTCATGAAAACTTTGTTGATACTGTTTGATTTACAATAAGGAATAAAAAGAAAAAGGCAATCCAATAATGCTAATAATCATCTTCATCCTCACTTTAAACTGGAACGCTTGTCGTCTTCCATTGTAATGTTTCTTATTAAGAAATAACTGCACACCAAAAGATTTGTAGATGTCCTAAGTCAATGTGAGATTTGTAAAGATAAGGAAGATGTGTTTTATGACTGTTCATGCTCAGCATCATGCCAAAGGAGTCGCTAAGTATGTTATTTTGTGTAATGGTGATTAGCATTCAAAATAAATCTCTCCCATATTTTGAATTATTCATTATTGACTGTGGATGAAATTACATTGAGTCTGTTAAGCTGTCTCCCATATGAGTTTGTATTTCAGAGGTTATGTGGTTAAAGACACTGGAACAAGATGACTCAGGCACTTGCACTTTGTTTACCTAATAAATTGTAGGCCTGATAATTTCATTTATGAGGTTTTATTTTTTCAATTTGATGTCACTTTTTGTGTATTTTGTCTTATTTTATTAATTATTTTATTAGGGCATGATTTATAGACCTATAACTAATAACATACTCACTATTTTGTTGTTTTCATATTTCAATAATGATATAATGATGGATTTTTAGAATTAATTTTATTCAATCTTATTTTATATTATTTCATTACAGGAAATTACGTCAGTGACGGACCGCCCTCCTCCGCCGTTGCCGAGTAACAGAGGAAGCTTCGTTCTCGCCTTCATCCCAGCTTTGCACAACAGCTTGGCAACAGACTTTAAGACCTGTTTCTCCATCTAAAGCTATGGAGGTGACGATGGACCCGTTGTTTCTAGCGTGGAGCTATTTCAGGAGGCGAAAGCTCCAACAATGTTCCGATATTTGCACAAAAATACTACAAGACAACCCGTACGACCAGGTACTGTGGTGTAGTTAGCCGAGCTAGATTAGCATGCTAGCGATTATGCATTAAGGAAAGCCTGCTTGTGTGCTAACGCAGGGAAGAGGCAGAACCTGGTGCATAATCCTGATTAGTCGAGTCCTTGTACTTTATCATAATTTAATTTAGGTTACGTTGTATTTACTGGTACGTCTTTGAATCAACATATATCTTATTCTGGTCATTGTATTGTATTTCTTTTTCATAATTCATGCAATCTGTTCTCTGTTTATTTTCTTCATTTCCTCATTTATTCAGATCTGTCCTTTACTTTCTTCCTCTCTCACTAACGCACTGCATGCTGTCTTAAGGACTCCCCCTTGCCTATTTCAGAGGTAATCATAACTGCAGGCTGTTCCTCTCTGTCACCCTTTTCCGTGTGAATAGTTCCTCATAGGTCCTGGCTATAACATGTGTACCTGCAAAGCCATCTATATGATTGAAACATTGTGTATTTCATAGGCTGCATGGAGCTTGAAAACCCGTGCTCTTACAGAGATGGTATACATAGATGAAGTTGATGTCGACCAGGAGGGGATTGCTGAGATGATGCTGGATGAGAGCTCAATTGCACAAGTTGCACGTTAGTTCAACTCCTCTCAAAATGTAGCAACTCCTACATTTATTCAGTGGTTAAATTTGTTGGACTGATAATTCTTGACTTCCTTTCAGGACCTGGTACATCACTGAGGCTCCCTGGAACAAGTCAGGGTGGAGGTCCCACAGCAGCTGTCAGGTACTGTATATAAGATAATGCTTGTATAATGCCATGAAACTTTACCATTGGTGCCATTTTCAACAAAGTAACAAACACCTGATATGAGTTTTCCTGAATCTCTGAATTCAAGGCCCATGACTCAATCAGGGCGTCCTATCACAGGCTTTGTGAGACCCAGCACTCAGTCAGGACGTCCTGGGACTATGGAGCAGGCCATCAAGACCCCACGCACTGCAAGCACTGCTCGTCCTGTCACTAGCGCATCAGGCAGATTCATTCGTCTGGGAACGGTAAATATATATGCCTGAAAATGTGTTGGTTTGAGACTGAATGGCTCTGTGTGAAGCACAGTTATAGTTTTCCCACCAGGGCTCTTATATTTGAAACATAGACTCTTATTTTTCAGATTACACTTTTAAACTTGTTTGATTAAAAAAAAAAAATACTCTGGGATATTTGTGTTTCATTTATCTTGTGTTTGAAACATTTTCTCCATTTCTTTTAGATTGTAATAATGTTAAACCACCTATTTATGTAATTGTTGTAAGAATAACAATAATAATAGTATTATTTTGCTATCTTTACTGTGAAGTAAGCCTTTAACGTTTAGCATGTTTTGTTTCACTGTTTCCACAGGCTTCTATGTTAACCAATCCAGATGGACCATTTATAAACTTGTCAAGACTAAATCTGGCCAAGTATTCCCAAAAGCCTAATTTATCCAGGGTAAGACTGAGACTGTGACTTGCAAAAATTAATCAAGAACATTTTTTTCTCACGTCAAGTAACCATAATTTCCTTTCTCAGACACTGTTTGAATACATCTTCCATCATGAAAATGATGTGAAAAATGTGAGTGTGGCACTAATCTAAGTTCTAAAGAATTTTGGATTGTTGACTATTATTCATGCAACACACACACTGTATATTTCTTTCCCAGGCTTTAGATTTGGCTGCACAAGCTACTGAACATGCTCAGTTCAAAGACTGGTGGTGGAAAGTTCAGTTGGGGAAATGCTACTACAGGCAAGTATCTCACAATAATCCTCGTTGTTTAAGATCAACATTTCCGATGTTTAATGTTGCACATGTATAATCCCTGTGATAATAAATGTGTCTGACCTTGTAGGCTTGGTTTGTATCGAGAAGCAGAAAAACAGTTTCGATCAGCTCTCAATCACCAAGAGGTGGTGGACACATATCTCTACCTTGCAAAGGTAGTGATACAGACATCATAGCATTACATCTCATTACCAGCTTCTTGCACAGTGGAAAATACTCCTTCTATGAGCCTAATGTTTACTGATAAATAAAAAAAACCCTGTGTGTGTTTCCCCTTAGGTGTATCAGCGCCTGGATCAACCAATAACAGCACTCAACCTTTTCAAGCAAGGCCTGGACCACTTCCCTGGTGAGGTTACCCTTCTAACAGGAATCGCTCGCATACATGAGGTACAGTTTTTCACCATGCTCCTTACTATAGAGTCCATTTAGTCCTCTATCCAGACACAAGGGAAACATACGTACTGTCTGTACTGCGATATTGTCACAGGAGATGAACAACATTTCATCAGCCACGGAGTACTACAAAGATGTCCTGAAGCAGGACAACACTCACGTGGAGGCTATAGCCTGCATAGGCAGCAATCACTTCTACACTGATCAGCCCGAGATCGCCCTCCGCTTCTACAGGTCACATTAGCTTTTATGCATAATTAATGTAATGTGTTGTTACAGTATGTTTAATGAGAAGTTATATTCCATCTGTGATTTAATAAGCTTCTCCCATTTCTAGACGGCTACTCCAGATGGGAGTGTATAACTGCCAGCTGTACAACAACCTGGGCCTGTGCTGCTTCTACGCCCAGCAGTACGACATGACTCTGTCCTCATTTGAGAGGGCTCTGGCACTCGTGGCCAATGATGAAGAGCAAGCTGATGTGTGGTACAACATAGGACACGTGGCTGTGGTGAGTTAAAGGAATAAAATATCCCAGAATGTGAGGACATAATTGTAGGTAGCCTCGCTTTATACGGTTTACACTTCAAATAAATGAAATATTTGTAGACATACAAACAGAAGCTGGTACAAAGTGCATGTTTTCTATGTTTTCAGGGCATAGGGGACTTAACACTGGCCTACCAGTGTTTTAAACTGGCGTTGGCTTTTAATAATGACCATGCTGAAGCGTACAACAACCTGGCTGTGCTGGAGCTGCGCAAAGGTCGCATTGAACAGGTGAAGACATATCTTTGAGTCGTATCGCTTTTACACAGTTAAAATATGAGGTGTGAGATCATAATGGTGTCCTTTTATACCCTCTAATATAAGGTAATACAGCCCATTATTTAAGAACCACTAAACTTTTATTACCATCAATAAATTTAAATGTAGCCCGCTTTACCAAAGAATATTTCTCAAATACACCCACGGTAATGATTGTTTGAAAATACAAAACGGTAATAATTTGAAGATTACACTAGCACACCATAAGTCATAAGGCTATAACCCACCAATTACACCATCTAATCAATTTAGCATTAATGACACAAAATATTTTGAGACATATTCTCTGAGACTGGATATCCCACAGCGGAGTGTGTGTCACATGCGGCTGGGTGCCAGCCATCAGCTGAATGTCAGTGCTGCTGCCATATTAACACAAGCTGAAAAAAAGTGCAGGATTAAGAAAACAGACATTTGTTGACAGTATTAATGATTGTCCTCTCTTTGATCCAGTCTAAAGCCTTCCTGCAGACTGCTGCATCACTGGCCCCTCACATGTATGAACCACACTTCAATCTCTCCATTCTCTCTGAAAAGGTAATTTTAGACGTCATCTCGACATCTAAACTGCTCAGTAGTTGAAGGGACAAAGTATAACCTCCGTGATACAGACTGCCAAAGTGATGTTTTTTTCTGTGTCCAGATTGGAGACCTTCAGAGCAGCTACACCGCGGCCCAGAAGTCTGAGGACGCATTTCCCGAGCATGTCGACACCCAGCAGCTTCTTAAACAACTTCGGCAGCACTTTGCGCTGCTGTGAGCGTCTGACCAGCATGCTTAGGAACCACGGTGTGCTTTGAATTATGCAGCTGTCAGAGATCTGAGACACGGCGCTGCAGGCTTCAAAACACGAAGCTGTTAAAATGGTAAAAGGTTGGCAGGTTTGTCAGATGTGGAAATCAAATGGGCAAAAGGGCGTTAGTTTTGGGTTCTCGTTATTTATCAAATGGTACATATACACTAAATTGCCAGTTTATTAGGTGCATTTATAACATTGTGTTGCAGAGTGTGTTGTTGTATCCCATTGTGAACAGTCTTTAATCTTCAGATACATTTTCTGCACACCTGAATAGAAATTGGATGTAATTGGTCATTTGCATTTTTCTGGACATTCTCCTTTGACCCCTCTGATATATAACCTTACCGGCACTTTAAATACATACGTTTTTAACCTACAGAAGCCGTGGGTGTTTGCTTTTTGCACCATTCAGAGTCAAAATTTTTGCAACAGTTGTTTGGGTCTATGTACAGCTCAACACTCTAAACACTGTTTTGTCATCCAACATCTGCGATGAATGAGCAATTTATGTGAGGGTGGGTGTTTCCCTGATAAACTGGTGACATAGTGTACCGATCGGTATAGTAATAATACAAATGTACATAGTAAAGGTAAAGATTGTATTTATTAAAGTATAATAATTAACTTTCTTATAGTTCATTTCATAAATCAGATGTATTTTTTTCATATTCTACCTTCCTTGCCATTTTTGTAGACGTAACAAATACTGATGTGACAATAAAAGGAACAATTCAGAAGATGCAGGCTCCAAGCCAGAGTTCATTCTTCATTCAACAAAGTAAATATAACTTGAAAAGAAGCATATTAACTTGCAGTAGTAGATGGTGTCATTTCGCAAATCCATTTTAGTTCATAAGTGCACGGGGCGTCATTCCAGGCCTTGAAGGGGTTGCCTCTGGGATATACAGCTGCACAGTCCTCATTGCCCTGGTTGTTTGGCTCCCCATCATTCCAGAACCTGAAACAAATGATAGCCGAGCCATAATAACTTCATCATCCCTGTTTATTTAGACAAACTTAGTAATTACTTATTAATTTCAAAGAGATGTTTTGCAAATGATGGCCACAACTGTGAGTCACACTACTTGATGATGCTTTTTCTTGAGTGTAAACGTGTAATTGTTACCCCTCAGTCAGTCTTGCTCCATCCAGCCATTTCCAAGTCCCTTCCTCCTCCACATCTCTCAGTCCGATCCAGAAGCCACTATGGGCTATGTGTCTTGAGGGGTCTTTATAATTATTTATCAGCTCACTTACTGCCAGCTGACAACACCGAATATGCACACACACACACACACACACACACACACACACACACTAGTTTATCTTGTGGACACCGACCTCTTTTACTGCTCAGAAATAAGATATGAAGCGTTATAAAAGAGAATTACAAAAGTGGAATGGCAGATTTTGTCCAGAAACATGACTGTGTTGACTAAACGTTGAGTCTTACATGTTTCTCTCTGGTGTCCGTCACTGCCAAGTCGGCTCCTTGCTTTTTGCAGAACTGTCTGGCTTCCATCCATGATCTGCGTGAAATGGCATCAGAGAGAGCGAAGTAGTAACACAGTGAGTTTATGAAAGTCCATCCTGGTAAACAGTGTCTGCAGCCCTCTTCTGTTGCCAGAGAAAATGGAAACATGATGTGTTGTTAGTTGGCTCACAATAATTATGTATTCATACTTAAATAGCAAAAACAATCAGTTGAAAAAAAAAAAAAAGCTCTCACTAATCATTGGTATGTGGGATTTCAACGCTGCAATTTCCATTTTAATTTGGTCAGACCGCTTTTCGTAGTCTTTGGTTCTCCTGCCCTCATGTTCAAGCTCCCACTTGGTAAGTTGCTGCTCACTTATCTCTCTTGCCAACTGTTTCTTGGCTTCATCCCTGCTTTGGATTGCAGTGTTGTAAGAAGCCTGCAGTTTGGCCACCTCGCTGCTGATGTCCATTATTGTATGATACCCGTCTGTAAGTCTGTTGTCTGTAAGCCGCGAAGATGAGGTGTTACTCATGGAATGTAGTCTCAGTTTTTTTTTTAAAAGCATTGTTATTTAGATTACATCTACACTTACCTAGATCAAAGTCAAACATGAGCACAGGAGCAGGAGCAGGAAAAAGTCAATTGGAAAGCATTATGTAGTAACGTTATTGGTTCACAGGCATTTATAATGTTTTCATAAATACATTTAGCAATTTCGAGACTGTGAAATATTTACGGGTCACTAGTGACTTACAATAGACTCCCAGGCCAATGTCCACGGCAAGTAGAATGACAGCGAGCACCGCCAGGCTCACTGTGAGCAGTTTGTAATGATTCAAACTGGATTCAGGCCTCACCATGGACATGGACACTACAGAGAAGTGGTGGATCAATATCAGAGCAGTAATCCTTGTCATAATATTGTAACAATTCAGTATCATCAAAACAATATACAGAAAAACCCAAATAAATGAGTAGAGGTCCTTCTAACGCCTTACTAAGCAGCTTTTTTCTTAACTGTTGCAAAACACACATTTAATAACTTATAGCAAAGCATTTTTTACACTTTTAATTCACTTTTCATTTACAGTACCTTGTTGCTTCTCTTGGTTTGGGTAGAGAGGGTTCTCATCTGAGATGGAGTCCTCTCGACTAACCAGTTTGTTATATGTACGATCAGAAGCGCCACCTGAATTTTCTTCGTCCTCCATGATGACTGTTGAGATGAGACCAGTCTGCTGTGTTTGTCCAGGAGAGATTATTTGTCAGGACATTGCCCTGATGTCCGTGTGTGTGTGTGTGTGTGTGTGTGTGTGTGTGTGTGTGTGTGTGTGTGTGTAACATTACAAACAGAAAATCAAGTTCATTTGTTAAACATTTACAGGATGTGCGGGTGAGTTGAAAAGCAGATTTCTAATTCATGCAAACATACAAGCTTTATAAGTTTCTTTAAGCGTCACTTTTTATTTTATTTAGCCAAACATGATTTTTGTAAAATCATTACATGGCAGACACTTCCATATATTATCAGACTGGTTATTCAGTTAAAGTTATAAACATTCAGGACAATCAACAAGTTAATGAAAATGTACCATGAGCAGCGTGTTGTAGAGATTTTAGGTATTTTCGCACAGAATATTGCTATTTTTTGCAAAAACATAGCAAGGAAAAAGACACTGCTGCTGTATAACTACTGCACACAAATGTCAGTCGTTATTCCACATGTACCTTAAGAAGTGTAAAACCTTAAAAATTATGTATCAAGCTGCAGTCTGCGTTTTTTGAAAGATTTTGCATAGACACAAACGTGAGAGGTTTCATGTCTTGCTTGATTCCATCTCACATATCCAGTTATACAGATGGTCCTGGCAGTTTCCATTGTACCATGTCCTCCTGGTATCAGCATATTGAAAAACAGCAGCACAGTTCCCACTCTGAAGCCCAACATGGTTCGGCTGTCCACTTCTCCAGTACCTTGAATAAACCAGAATCATTCATAGAAGAAATAAGGTCCACTACATTTGTTAGTCCTAATGATATTGCCAAAATAAAAAAAACGATCAGTGTTAACAGTCTGTGAGATGCTTACATTATTTCCACCTCAGTCACATTGTTAACCCAGACCCAGGTTCCCTCTGTCGCTACATCAGTGAGGCCGATCCAAAATCCGTTCTCCCACCACGTACTACTAGTGCTCTGCTTTGGAAGGCTGTTACTAACCAGTTGCTGTAAGAAAGTATACACATGCGTCTTATATATTGTATGTACGTGCTGTAAAATCAAATAGACTTTAAAGTGGCCCAAGTATTTGGATCAAGTGGACCGAGTTACATTGAACCTATGAGATCAGACGTTCTTTATTCATTTTTTCTTTTTTCGTCCTTTCATCCTTTTATAGTATCTAAGATAAAAGCTTCCTGCGTTCAACTGTGAATAATTTAATCTAATGTTATATAAGATAACCTCAGGAAATGCAGGTTGTGAAATGGTTACTTTTGTTTTGAATGTGTACAGTGCTGTGGGTCTACTGGCAGTAGTGCTGATACTGTGTAAAAAGGTAAACGTAAAGTGAATGCCGTTCCTTTTATTCGTTTTTGGACCCACCTGCTCCTCCAAGTTTGCGATCACAAGCAGGTCAGCCCCTTGTCTAATACAGTCTGCTCTGCTGTCTGGCCAGTTCTTTTTGGAGTTGGACGCATTGCGAGAAGAAAAATAATAGCAGGATGATTTAAGAAGAGTCCATCCTGGTAGACATTTGCCACAGCTTTCCTCTGTCACAAAAGGAGATAGAAAGCAGGTTATTTTTCCAATAGAACACATTTTGTATTGTATTTTTGCAGGTTTATAGCAGGTGTTCACTTGGGGAAGAAGGTTTGACCATTTCAACCATGATATGCACTGGACCACCAAAGAAGTCTGCCTTACCAAAGGTATTTTTATCAGACTGCAGGTTCACCCTCTCTGTTTGCAGCGTCTCAATCTGTCCCTGAATGCTGTCAGTGAGGGTCCTCTGCTGCTTCACTTTCAGCTTTAGTTGCACATGGCTGGCGCGCTCTTTCGCTACTGCTGCCTGGGCCTCCAGTTTAGCTCTGATGATACCACTGTGGTTGCGGAGGTAGTTCATCTCAATGATGAGGGGTGTAGCAGCTGAATTAGGAACCTGAAGGTAATCAACTTTGACACCTGAGGCATAAAAACTCGTATTAACAGAGAGAAAGAGGAATCAGAGGATAACTCAAGGTTATTTTGTTTATTTCCGCCACACAGTCGGGTCACTACTGTGTCTTCTGACTGAAACAAGTCAACACCTGTTGGATGTTTTGGCATGAAGGTTTGTTCAGACATTCAGTGATTCCCAGATGATATATGTTGCAGATGTTGGTGAGGCTATGATTGCAAAGTGAATATTTTTGGTTTGACAACTTTTTCTTTTTTTTTAACAAGCAAATCAAGCAACACAAGATACACTTTTTTTATCCCCAAAAAAAACACCCCGCTGTAAAACGCTGCAATATGGTAGGCTACATAGCTGCACAATACCATATATTAACTGGTGCAAGATATTCATACCTTATATAAAAGAAACTGAGAGTACCATTCATTTCTACAGCTGTGAATACAATCTTGCACATCTATATTTTGATATTGTGGTAGTAAATTGTGAGTGTGAGATTGTGTCAATTCACATTCTGCAGAGGAGGAATTCAGTTACAGGATATCTGCAGTTGTCTGTGAACGCTCATACTTACAGTAAATCCCAATGACGACAGCAGCTATCAACAGACCAACATTCAGCAGGACCAGACCCAGAATAACCAGTCGGTAGTGTGGAAACGCAGACCCACTTCGCTCTGTAAGCACACCTTGGTAATGTTCAAGTTAATAGTATAAGTTAATAATGTATTTCATCTTAAGTTAGACCCTCATGGACTTTTGCCATGTAACAGGTTACACAGAAATGGATATGATTAAGGGGTTATAATCAAGTTTTTAAACCATAGCGTATATTTAAACAATGTTTTACATATATTTCAAATCTGAATGACAGAATGAACTAAAATCACACTGAGGCAGTTCGAAAGAGAAAAGAGTCATTGGTAGAATGAAAGTAGGACTTTGGTCAGAAACTGCAAAAGATTTGATTTTTATTTAAAGTTAGTTGTACCTTGTCCAAATGTTTGATGACGAGAGCCCAAATGCCCATAAGTGTTGAAATCTTGAGAAATCTTTTGTTCAAATGACATTTCGTCCCCTGGTTCTGGCTGCGAGTTCTCCATTGTGCTGGTGCAAGTGGTGCCTATTGATCTGTTTGTCTCCTGCTTATAGTGATAAGACGTGCGTGCATGTGCGTGCGTGCGTGTGTGTGTGTGTGTGTGTGTGTGGACCCTAGTCTCGAAGCTCCAACCTCTGTGTGTATGTGTGAGTTCTAGTTCGTAAAACATCAGTCATAAGGATGTTTGTGTGGCTTAACCTCTGAGTCAAATTATGTTTTAAAGATGGAATAATACCACAGCAGCACTGTCATACATTTTTATATTCAAATGTTGATTATATATATATATATATATATATATATATATATAATATTACACTGTTGACGCTGTTTTTGTCAGCTTAGATTGCTTCATCAGTGGACATTCACATTTTCCCATTCTGTCCAGAATAATGCTGTATTAGCACATTCGCTCAGAGATGAAGCTCTGATCCATCAGATGCTGAGTCATAGTTATAAAACACACAATTATCCTCTGTGATTGCTCCCTTAGTATTCTGTATTTCTTTGCTGACTTTTTACAATTGGCCATTTGAGAAACTTTCCATTTTTAAAGGATTATTTTGACATTTTAAGAAATACACTCATCAGCTCTCTCGCCAAGCTCATTGAGAAGACTGATCTTTTCTTAAATGAACACATATTAGTCTAACACAGGGGTTCTCAACCAGTCTAGCTTCTGGACCCACCATCACCCCAAAAAGGACCCAAATCGGGAAAAAAATTCTCAAATGTATTTAATGAAAAGATGGTGCAGTTTGAACCTGAGACAGTCCAGAATATCACAGTATGCCAACACAAAAAAGTTTAATGATAAACCAAAACGACCAGCAGGTGGCGCTGCTAGAGAGACACTCAATAAGCTGCATTTTAATTCAAACCAAAAAGTGCATCTTAGGGACACAAGGTTTCAAGAATATTAATGTGACTGTAGCTGTGATAACCCTGCATCAGTGGATCCACACTGAACAGCCCTGGATTCATAATATTCAATCAGTAGCACTTAATAAGCCGTTGACCCTGAGGCTGTCACAACATACACAACACTTCAGTAACTTCAGCCTGTTTTAACAGACTCAACAGTGCTTTCATGCACAAACATGAAATAAAAAAGTGCAACTGCTGAGAAGTATTTTGAATAAGACTCAAATTCTGTAGCTTTGGCTGAGAATCCTCACTCACTGAATCTATTACAACCAACACTGCACTGTGGAAACATTCAGTTTCTTCAGTAGCAGTTTTTAATCCACAAACTCAAAATAAATTAAACAAAAAGTGCAATTCAAAAAGATTCAAGTTTACAAAATTAACTTTTCTTCTGATTACCTTCTCAGTACATACTGAAAAGCACTGTGCTTTGAAGAAAATTAAGCAGCACTCACTTCAACCTTTGGTGAAACACCTCGCAGCACAAAACTGAGGGTTTTGTCCTCCTTTGTCCTCATCGTAAGAAAATCCATATCTCTTGTAGTTGGTGTCCTACTTGCTAATTAGCGTGAAAACAAACTTTGCGGGTCGTCTTCTATACTGTGAAATGGCGGGTGTCGATTAGCATCACAGGGCATTATCGCCACCTACTGTTCAGGAGTGTGAACAGACGGCACTGCGCTGCATAGAAAATCCCCTTTTTTTTTGCCCAGGCAAAGACCCACTTTTGGGTCGCGACCCACCTGTTGAGAATCACTGGTCTAGCACATAAGTCGTAGATACACTGTGAACTTGTTAACATAACACACATGACATACAGACTGGAATCAGGGGGAAACAGCTAGCCTCGCCAGCTGTGCACAGCAGTAACAAAAATCCACCCACCATCACCTCTTAAAATTGACTGACTGTAAATTCACAGTGTAACAACAACATGTCATGGTATTGTGTGGGTTATGTGCTGGATTAATCATTTAAAACAAGATATAACATGTTAGTGAGCTTTAGAGGTGCTGATAGCCTTTATTTTACCGTCAGACAGAAACAGACTGTGGACCCCTGTCCCCAGTCTTTATGCTAAGCTAAGCTAATGTGCTGCTGGCAGTAGCTTCATACATGAAATATATAAAACAGGAAGATCATCTAGTTGTTTAACTTTTCCTGTTTTGCTTACATGGTGTTTTCAGAGCCACTTCATTACAAGTCAGAATAATGTCATACTTAATGGTTCCTCAATGAATAATTGGTGAATTATTTTACAGATCAGTAGTAATTTTTAAAATGCTGTACCACCTGATAACATGTTGGAAGAGTAACAAAAAGCAGACACCATGCAATATGGCTATTCGAGAAATTAATCTTTATTGCATTGCAGTACGAGCCATTAGGCAACAGTAACGCAGGTATTAAAATGCTGAACAAAAAAAGTAAAAAACTAAAATGTGAGACTGTCAGGTAGTACCCATGCATTATTTCTCCTACAGTGGACACCTGTTAATACACCAGGCTGGTGTAAAGATTCTTTTCTTCATTACAGAAAGTTTCAGAGGATGTCTAAAACTCTGTCAGGTGGAGTTAACTAGAAGTTGGTGCTTTTTCACAAATCCATTTCAATGTGTTTTTACATCCTACGTCATTCCAAGCCTTGAAGAAGTTTACTCTGGAATAAACTGCTGCACAGTCCTCATTGTTCACGTTATTTGGTTCTCCATCATTCCAGTACCTAGAGAAAAGCATAGATTACTTTACACAGACACAGCTTTAGTGTCTAATAAGTCTCTTACACCCTAGTCTAGTTTGCCTGTCTAGTTAAAGCGAGCTAGTAAGTACTCAAGCACAATGTCTGGCTCCTTTTATTCCAAAGGATTATTATTGTTCATGAACATCATGTAGGTATGGTTGCATTGCTGTTTTAATGCTTTCTAATTCTTTGCCACAAGGTCAGAACACAGCCTATGTTTATCAGTCTTTCAGTGTCTGCAAGCAAGGCCGCTCTCTTCTCCCCAGCTCTTTCACGCTTGTAGTCTTCACCTGGCAACAGTTGTCATGCAGTAAGATACTTTTACACACACTCACAGACACAAGGAGAAGCCGAATACTTCTCCAAGGATTCATCCTTGCCTAACGTCATTACAGTTTCACATCATTTCTAGGTTACACTTCATTAAGCCTGTACTTCATTAGGTGATGGCAGCTACAAGCACATAAGCATCTTTCCATAAGACAGGTCGGAGGTCAGGTATGAGAAACTGACCCAGCAGCAGGACATCATGCTGAGAAATTTCAATTCTGTTATAAATACAATTACATGTAACATAATTAGCTCTTACCCTTCAACCAGTATCTTTCCATCCAACCATTTCCAAACCCCTTCCTCTTGCAGATCTCTCAGTCCAATCCAGAATCCTATATTGTTTTCTGAGGCATCTAGGTTATGTATCAAGTGAGTTACAGTTGCGTTCTAATAAATAAGAAATAGAAACAATTTTTTTTAAAAAAGAAAACACTTTCATGAACACAGTTGCAAAGAGATACGAATTGAATGTTGAGAATCCACCTCTTTATCTTTGCTGTCTATGACTGCAAGGTCACCTCCATGCATCTGGCAGAACTCTCTGGCTTTTGTCCATGTTTTTCTGTCATCTTTAGAGAAAGCGAAGTAGTAACACACTGAGTTCATCAGAAACCATCCCGGTGGACAGTGTCTGCAGCCGTTATCTGTTGCCAAATAGAATTAACAGTGAATAATGTGAACATATAAAACTACAAAATCATATAATTATGCTTTTACCATTTCTATTATGTACAATAGTAGTAAAACAGGTCTCACAAATCATTGGCAAGTGGGATCTCAGCACTGTAATGTCATTTCTCATTTTAACAATCTGCACATCATATTCTTTGATTGTTTTCGTCTGGTGTTCAGCCTCCCAATTGGTTTGTGTCTGACGACTCAGCTCACTGTCCAGCTGCTTCTTGTAATCCGCAATGGATTCCATTGCAGTCTTGTAAGTGTCCTGGAGTTTGACCAACTCATTGCTGATGCGTTCTGTATCATCAGGTGTAAGGTGAGTGTCTTTGAGTTTGTTGTCTGTAAGTATTGAGGACAAACAATGTTACTGTAGCAAAGTGTTCTCTTTCTTTATTACCAACCCTCTCTAAAGGGATCTTCATACCACCCAGAACACTGATGCATATTTATATCTAACCCGGCCTTATAGGTGACCTAAACATCAAGCTCACAAATAAACAAAACCACATTATTCATGACACATACATACAATGGGCTTAGAGGTCTAATATGAAATAAATATAATATGAATAAAGATGGTGGATTCTGCCATTCCTGTATGCCAGTTCATTACAGGTAGAGCTGAATCTAATAATTGATAATCAGAAAACTGCTGCATATATTTTGATAATAAGTATAAGTAAAAATTAGAAAAAAATATCTGGTTTCACCTTCTCCATGTGAGGATTTTCTCATTTTTGTTTTATGACATTGTAAAATTAATATTTGTGTACTGGACTCTTGGTCGGTTAGACCAGGCGTATCAGCATCAAAATAATTCAACATTTTACGATTTCTCTCCCTCACTCGGGAGAATTTGCTGCATAGGAAATTATGATGAACTCTTTTTACTATTTTCTTATGCTATATACAAGCAATTACTCGATAAATTGAGAAAATGTTCAGCAGATTATTTGATCATGAAAATAATCCATACCCACAGCCCTAATGAATAATTCACCCCAGCAACTCTTGACTTACAGTGGACGCCCAGACCGATATCTACCATCAGTAGAACAGCAGCAAGTAGCACCAGGCTCACTGTAGCCGGCTTGCTATATCTCCAAGATGTCATAATATATCTGGACACGAAACAGAGAGACAGTGAATTATGATTGGATCAAGCTGTAGTAACAATACACTTTTATCAAAATGGTACATACTCTAAAAACAGTTTACTGTTGATGTGATCACCAGTAGTTAAGCTTTACATATCCTTGTTACATAGGCTTTACATGTGAAAAGAAATCCTATTAGAGCCATTCGAACCATTCACTCTACACTAACTTATACCAGACATTGATGTATGTCATTGTTTTTCAGTTATCATACTTATTACATACATATTATATCAGCATTATTTTAGAGCCTGACACCAGTGTTAAAGAATCAAAATCAGACACCTGTTTAAATTGATAACTTTGAACTTGCTCTACCTTGTTGACTGTCTTGGTTAGAGTGGAGGTAAAGAGGACGTTCCTCGCTGTGCAAATCCTCCTCAAAAAGCAGTGTGTTAAATCCACCATCCACGTGACAGCCAGGGATGTCTCTCTTCTACACTCTGGTTGTTCAGCTGAGATCAGTTATGCAAGACCTGATTAGGTCTGGACACTGCCCTGAGTCGACATGTGAAGCTACTATTGCTACTATCAATGAAATATTCATGATGATCAAGTTCCAGATAACTGCTCTCCATAAGAAAGGAGAAGTGAGATTCTTATCAGCACTAGCTAGGGTGTGACATATATTTTTCTCAGCTAGTTCCATATAAACAGGATATGTATTACTTCCCCTTTTTAAAGCAAAGTCCGCAGAGCAGTAGAGACCATTATGATTTACCTTGGTAAATCTCTACAACTTTTCTCTTTAACAGCCCCATGTTTATGGCTGTTTTCTCAAGTGAGGCCATTGACAATGGCTGGATTACCAACCTGGATTGCTAAACGTTCACCATATGTTCACTGAGTTAATTGGTTTCTGGTCATTTGACCTTGAACTGTAATTTTTTGGTGATATCAGAATATGTGCTACTAACTTTGTGGTGGTCTTTGGTGTCTTTGGTCAGAAAGCCATAATAACCTTTCAGCATGTTGTAGTTCAAGTGGTCTGAGAGAAAACCAGACTTCAGGACCTCCTCCTGGTTTTCAGGCTTTAGAAAATCTAGTTTGGCTGTTTTACAAACGAAGATGCATGTGCATGCCGCATAATCCTCCTGCATAACTAGTTGCTATTTCAGCTTTAGAACAACTACCAACACTACAAAGAAACCCAAACAAAGGAAGATGTGCTTATCAAAAAGACAGTCTATCAGTAGAAACAGTAAAACATGGGTCAATGTCGGCAAAGCATCTCACAGATGAAGAGATGGAAGCTGTTAATTTCATTTTCCTGTTGTAGTAAGTGTGTTGCATTGGTTTGTAGGTTGTGTCATGGAGGTAACATTATTATAAGATATAACATTTTCCTGTGTGTATGAAGGGACTCAGAACAGGGAAGGGAGTGCTGCAGGAACAGAGCTGCATTTTTCAAGTTCTGGCTTTTTTTTTTTCTCTTTCCAGATTTCTGCCTCCTCCAGCTTCAATGTGGGACGTGCCTCCTTAATCAGATCATGAGGCCCTGTGTTGTAGAGGGGCCCTGTGTCAGATAGGACGATATTAGAAGAACATGCTCTACAACGATGCCTTTTTAGCCCTTTATCGGGCAAGGGACCATATTTGGTAACTTAAGTGGGAGTTCAAAATGCCCGCCCCTTGCCTCACCATGAGGCAGTAGAACTACGAGATTTCTCCAAGCCAATCATCGACAATCAGGCTTCATGACAGACTGGCAAGAAACCATGTTTGGTAACTTCATTGACCCTGATTTTCACCATTAAACTGAATTTTTTGGTAAAAAAGTCTTGTAATGACCACCAGTAATGGTCTAGGGTTGAATTTTTGAATTTCTTGGTATTTCAATGAGTGCCCTATAAAGGGTTAACTGTAGACTTTGATCAAATTCATAAACTAACTTTTGTGTTGTGTTTTTGTGTTTTGTGTTGCTGCTGACATTAGAGCTGTGGAAGAGTGGAACTGATTGTATTTGCACTAATATATAACCGTCTGTTTAAACTGGATTACATTTTGTTGAAAAGTTTACATTTTATGGATTATAACCTGTATTTTAATGAATTTGATGGCCGTATTTTCAGCAAACAACTGGTTCTACAGGGTCCGCTTGACTTGGAAATATCAAGGTGAAAAATGTTCAGAAACATAACACACGTCTTAGAGGGACTGTAATTTTTATTTCAAGGCAGTTCCAAACATATGCTTGTGTTTTCTGCTTGAGCGGAGCTTCAGGAAATGTATCCTGAGTCTATCTTGATGGCATTTCACATATCCAGTGTAACACCTTCCAGTGGCACCTTCCATCAAATCGGGTCTTCCAGGGCGTAGAAGATGAGGCGACTGCAACCCCACAATTTTCTCCTTCTGGTCCGTTGTTGTTTGGTTCTCCATTCATCCAGTATCTTAGAAAAATCAAAATCATTCACAAAATACAGCTACTCCATTTTGAAAAGGAATGATAACATCATGGTTATATTCATCAAATAAAGGTGGCAAAATCAAGTAAAATTAAGCAATAGTATTTCCATATTAATACACATTTAAAAATTAAATTCTGCAACTCTTACCTGTTTTCCACCTCAGTGACGTTATTAATCCAAACCCATTTCCCCTCTGTCTCTAAGTCCGTGATACCAATCCAGAATCCGTTATCCCACCAGTTTGAGCTTGTTTTCTTATTTTCAATGGCATCACTCACAAATGTCTGTGTAAGTGAAAAAAGGAATTGACATGTTCATAGGGCCCAAATGTAACAAATATACTTATATATAATATTGATCTCAGCGTCATTTGTAGCCATGCTAGGGCGTGTGCCTCTCAGTTTTTCAGTCAGTCACTCCAACCCACCTGCTCCTCCTGCCTGTCGATCACAGTCAGGTCGGCACCACGACTAATACAGTCTGCTCTGCTTTCTGCCCAGTTCTTTTTGACAGTAGTGGACTCAGTGTAAGAGAAGAAATAGCAGGATGAGTTGAAAAGAATCCACCTGGGGAGGCATTTGCCACAGGTTCCCTCTGGAAGAAATAAAAGATCTCTTGTCACTTGAGGTGTTTTTCAGTATTCTAAATTAACACATGAATTAAAACCTGCATTTATAAACTTTGACACTTAAAGCTCTGTCTCACCCAAAGCTGATATATTGGACTGTAGAGTTGACTTCTCTGCTTGCAGTGCCTCAATCTGTTTCTGATAGTTCTCATTGATGGTCTTCTGCTGCTCAATTTGCACCTTTAGCTGTGCATGATTTTTGATGGCGCTGTCTAACGTGTTCTTGGCCTCCTCTTTGGCTTTGATCACATCACTGTGGTTGCTACGGAGAAAGTTCAGCTCGTTGATGAGCTGTGCTGCAGCCGAGTGGGAAACCTGGATGGAACCCTCTTTGACTTTGGCACCTGAAGACGTGAAGACACATTGTCACAAATAGAGCGAGATCTGTGTCAAAGTCAAAGACATATTTTTACCGCACTGGACAATGACGTTGTATAGTGTAATTCATAACTTCTTTTCCATAACATGCATTTTAAAAAGTAAAGTGTTTTTGCACTGTTTCGTTTGTGCAAAGATAGATGTGCTAACATATGTGAACATTTAAAACATTTCGATTTCAGTTGCAATACTAGAGAGGGAAAAAAAAGAGATACAACTTGTAAATCTTGTAAATCTTTAAAAACCATGAAAATAATCAGGAATGTGCACTTACATATGAACATTTTAACAAATGTTACCATATAATTATCTTGTTCTGAATTGAATGTACCTTAAAACATTTGCTGTTGAAATAGCATGTTGAAATGTATATAAGATCTTGCAGACTTCATGAAAAGGTGTCTATTCAGCTATCTGGTGTGTTGAGCTTCCAAGATGGAAATTGATTTTTTTTAAATCAACTGTCATACTCACAATTTATCCCAATAACAACAGCAACTATCAGCAGAACAACGTTCAACAGACCCAGACACAGTAAAACCAGTCGGTTGGATCCATATCCACCTGTGAATATTGGAATTTGTAAAAATTACATAGAGCTAAAAAGTATGACAGGTGATGATCATGATGAATATGAGTGTAAAGCCGGAGTCATAGAGGCTTGATTATAATGCCTGGCCTGTAACAATGCTCTTCATTCAATAACATCTGAATAATGACAGCATTAGATTACTCAAAATCTCAAAAGGATAGTGACAAAAGAAAGCAGTGATTGAAAAGTGCAGAGGGCATATAAAATGTGTCAAACACTGTAGACTGGACAGACAGACTGAAGATCTTAAAGTCTCACCTCGTTCAAAAAGTTCAGAGCGAGTGCGAAATTGTCCCTCGGTGCTGAAGAAAAGTTTAGAAAACTCTGGCATGAAAGAGACTCTCTGCCCATCATCTGTTCTGCTTTGTGGATTCTCCATTGCAGAGCTGCACCTCTGCTCAGTGATCTGTTTGGCCGCTCCTTTAGTATCGAATATGAATCAGGGCAGGGTTTCCAGGTCTGTGTGACACAACCAGCCCCAAACAAGCTCAACAGCCAAATCTCCTACTTCAAAATTTGCCCCCTGCCCAACCATAGACACTGCTTTGAAAGTACAATCGCATTGCTATAATTGCCAAATGTATTGTAATATCTACAGAGTAACACTATAAATGTTCAGTGAGCCAGCATTAAAGGTCCAGTATGTAACTTTTATAAAAAATAGCTCTGTGTTGTATTTGCTGAAACTGTCACTGTATGCTGACAGTAGTACAACGCCTGAATGAAAACAATCAGTCAGAGCAGGAAGTGTCAGTCACTGCCTGTGCACATGCTGCACAGCTCCCCTCGTGATCTCTCTTGGTCGAGCTCAGTATCTTCAGCGGCGGCTTTGGGAGTTGCTCTGCAAACACTGTGGCTGAGAGACAACCACCAGCAATGACACAAACATGTTATTTCTAGTTCTGTGGAGTATAGTTTGTGTTTTGTTTTTACTTTGGGAACACACAAGAGGCAGAAGCGCCACAAGTCTTGGGCGAGCAGCAGCCTGGCTGTACACACCAGTAGTGCATTTCTCAGCTTGTTTGTTAGCTCATAGATCTGATTTCTATCAATGACATCATGAATTTATGACTTCGTAACATTCTGTCTGTGTCTGCTTGTGCGTGTGTGTTGTCTCTCTTGCTCTCTGTTTAGTCATGTGTTGCAGTGGTTTGTGAGGTTGTTTATGCAGATTCAACATGAAAGCAGGCCACGAGAGGCTATGTTGATTATTACCAGAGGTTTATCCCCCTGCTAACCATGTTTATGTGGATAATGCTAGCTAACATTAGAGTCTCGAATCACAGTAAACCATCTCAAAAGACTTTACAGATCCACATGATTGCAAGGAAAACAGCATGATAATTCTCATAATATACAGTATAATGGCACTTGGATCACAAACACGATTGGTTAAAACTGGCCCATACTCGACTCATGTAAGCCCCTGTAAGGACAATGTTGTACTTCACAAGTAGGCGTACTTTAGAAATATGCAGTACAAAAATAGGTTACGGCCCTACGGTACGTTGCTAACAATACACTTTTCCCTGTTCTGAGATAACAACACAGATGTACTCTGTGCTTATTTAGGAACTATGTGATCCCAACCTTTGTGATCATCTTTACCCTTACAGCGTTACTATTTGCACCCTCGCATGATTGCGGCCCTGGCTAATCACTATTAGACCATTAGGATGCTAGTGATATCAGCTTAGCTCTCAGTGTGGTAGCAGCCCATCCCACCGTGTATCTGTAGTGTTTTTGGTGTTGTTAGCCAAGATCTGAAGCTAAAAATACCTCAGTATGAGAGTTTGGGTGATTGAAGTGACATAAGAGACACGCATTTGTACCCAACAGACAGGAAACTCTTCTTGGACCCTGTGAGGAGTAGGCGTCCTGCCTGCTTCGTTAGAGCACCGTGTTGGACTGTTGGGGAATCCTGAATAAAATCCATGGGATGAACATCATGCCTATGGTGACCAGATGGCCTGGTTTGTCTAGGACTGTCTCAAGTGGGATGTCCATAAAACACTGAAATGTCCCGATTTTCAAAATTCACAACCAAATTTCACCACAATTAAAATGATAATTATAGTAATATACATGTTTTCAGTGCTTATATAAACATTAAACTGTGTGCAGTAATGTAGTCAAGGATGTGTTTTTACTATAGTGGACAATGATGAGGGGTGAAGGGTGAAGAGTTTAAAAGGAGGAACATGTGAATGTTGAAATTGGTTTGACAGAAAGTGTCTATTCAGCTATGTGGTGCAAGTGAAATTTCACAGAGGGAAATTAAACTTTTTGCCAGTTTTCATCCTCAGTTGATTCCAGTAACAACAGCTGCTATAACCAATTGATTCTATTTTATTTTTCACTTAGTGGTATCTAGCCATGCCAAAACAATGAAAATGAAATAGGCTGCAACATTGCAACTGCAACATTACTTTAAAAAAATGTTTTGATTACTGTAGTAGTAATCCACAGAAAATCATTAGTCTTCTGACTAATGACATGCACATCACACCACTACATGCAGACTGATTACATGCATGATTACATTGTTAGATGGTGTGGATATGTGGATTCAAAGCTGCAATTGTCAGGGCATCGTTGCTTGTTAAGCATATATTCAAGATTTATCTCGAGTTCAACAGTTTCAATTCACTAACACTAACATTTTAATAATGACAACAAGCTAATTGAAATCACAGAATCACGGAGGGAAGGTATGAAATGTGCCAAATGAAGGTTCTCCGATGTCACAACTCCCTGTGAACTCTGCACCTCCAGAGAGGAAGCAAGATGATTCTGACACACCATAAGAGCTTCATGTCAGCAATGGTGTGTTTCTGCTGATGTCCAGTATTTGGGCTTACACAACATGTCCTTTTTTCTAGGTTTTTCTTTGCATCAGTAATTTTCTCTTGGCCACAGAGTTTTTGAGGACACCCTCAGCTGTGGCATTTTTCTGTCCATTGTTGACTGGGTCATTGACTGACCTTACTGTACCCTGAAGGATATCTGTTAGGAATGCTTTGATTATATAAATTGTATAGGTGTATTTAACATAAAAACCTCTTCATGCCTTCATTGCCACATAATTTATTAATTTCACGTAATTTTAGCTTATGTGTCATGCATAGGACACTGCCCAGTCAACGTGGGTTTACAAGACACCATGAATTCCTCGAAGCTATGGGACCAGAGAGCAGTTTTCAAACGAAAAAGAAAACCCTGAAATAGAAAAGCAATTAAAGCATTTTAATAATCAGTTTTATATGTGTGTGCTGGCTGTTCTGTCAATATTACAAAACTGTGATTGGTTGCATTGCTGCCATCCTTTCTTTCTTATGTGTTTTTTGAAAGTCTAGAGGTTTTATACACAAAGCCAGTTTTCTTTTTTGAGTTCTGGTGTGCCACCCATGTAGGGAAAAGATCTAAACAAATGGGTGGCTGTGGTTTACTGCACATCTGGAAATCTGAGTTGCGACCCAGTGTGTTGAGAGATTTTGAATGGGCAGCCAGAGATCACAAATAAAAAAATTTCACCAGTGTGGTCTGCTGTAGTTAGTAGAAATAGCTTATTTGCACCCCCTGCTGCCCACAATTCTGAATTATTTATTATCCAACTTCTATCTAAATACGTTTTCACTGGCATAACGTCTGTAAAATGACACAATGCTGCACTAAACACTAAAGTAGTACAGTCACAAAAATGAATTTATTCACTCAACCTTTATTCACACTCAGAAACAACAAAACAAGTTACATACACATTCACACCATGTTACACATGTTCACATCAGAGTCTACAGTCATTTTGTGCTCTGTGAGGTTATTCTTAGGCACAGTGGTGTTTGGAGCTCAATGCTATTGTCTGCATGCACACAATGACAATTCTAACATGCTTATGTTTAATGTTTGCCATTTTCACCAACTTGTTAGCATGCTAACATTTGCCAATTAGCACCAAATGCTAAGTCTAACTAATAATATTGCACGAGAATGTCATTGGATTTGTAAATATTGAACAAATGAAAATGTTGACCGGATGGTGGGGCTAAAGAAAAAGTCAGGGGATCACTGAAGTCATTTGGATTCCTCCTTTGGGAATCATCATGTCTGTACAAAAAGTCATGACATCCATCCAGTAGTTATTCAGCCTGGACCAAAGCGGTGGACTAAACCAATTCACAAAAACATTGAGCATTGAGCTGTGATGGAGCATATCTAAATAAAGGGTTTCCGGGTGCAGTACTGTCGGACCATATAGTTAAAGTTAAAGAAATAGTTTGATGTTTTAGAAATACATTCATTCACTTTCTTTCCAAATGTATTGATACCGCTCTCATTCCTGTCTGTTTAATATGAAGCTACCAGCAGACGGTATGCGACAAAAGCACAACTGCATTGAAGAACGACTGTGCTCTCCACAGCTACTTGGGTTCCATTTCACATAACCACTCCTTGTTCTCTTGGCAATTTGCTTTAATCCACGTCCTCCGGGGGTCCTGAATGTTCATAAATGCCGCACAGTTCTCACCCACTACTCCAATGTTGTTGGGCTCTCCTTGTATCCAGTACCTAATGCAACCAAGTTATACTTTGAAATGCATACAGACACACACACACACATTTGATTTGTCCACTTTAATACACCAAAACTAATTTAATCACATACATTTTAGAATCGCTTTCAAATCCACCTAACTCATCTGAAGCTCACAAATTAGTACATAAGAAGTATAATTCCTAGAAATGTCAAATGATTCTTTGAACACAGCAGCACAGCATAGTAAGTGTTGTCTTACCCTCCATCCACCACAGTCTCATTATTTAACCACACCCAGCTGCCCTCTGTCTCAGTATCTGTGAGGCCGATCCAAACTTCATCCGACCTGCTCCTCCATGCCCAAATGCTGGGATCCAGTTTTGGTAGGAACTCAAAAAGATTTAGCTAGGCAAACAGAGGGTAAACGTCAACACATCTCAACACTATACTGTTCCCACCTGTACTTCATCTTCAACCTTGCCTTATTAGTGTGACTGTGAAAGTTTCCACAGCAGTATGGGCCTTTGTTGGCATTCCGATGCGTGGTGCAACTCATTATGAAGCCTCTATGCCTTCAGGTTAACCTAAATCTAAACGTGGAGCACTCAGCCCCTCTACAGTCCTGCAGATAAACTAAGGGGATAAAAACGTACCTAAAATATACCAAATCGGTTTATTTATTGTGACATCTTCCAACTGAATTTATTTGCTGTTCTTTAAGCTTTTGAGGGGGTCTGTTATTGACATGAATGACTAAGCCCTTTGATTATGCGACAAAAAAAAATGCGACTTTACGCAAAGGCTCTAGCTCAGGGGCCCCCTCTGCCGTTGGGCCCCTAGGCCTGAGACCAGCAGGCCCAGTCACTTATTCACTCATGACAGAAGGAAAAGCATCTGTGTTAGTAATAACACTGATGATGGCTCTGTTGTATTCGAGTGTCCCAGTCAGCCATGACAACAAGATGACAATGACAATACCAGGATCCAGAAACTGAAGCAACTAAATGGAACTGAACCATCATTTATTTTATTAGTTACACCTGTTCTTGTCAAAGTGTCTTCCATGATGATGAGGAAGCTTCCTGACATATATAAACACATATACTGCAGGCCCATAAATATAAAGCTCTGCTGACAGTCGTGCTGCTACCTCACTGAGACTTTGGTGTGTATGTGTCTTGTTTTCCATTTACAGCAGACTGTACTCACCTGCTCCTCCCAGCTATCTATCACAGTCAGATTGGCCCCACGGCTGATGCAGTCCTCTTTACTGTTTGGCCAGTTCTTTAAGGTATTGGATGCAGATTTAGAGTGAAAGTAGCATGATGTGTTCAATAAAAGCCATCCTGGCAGGCATCGTCCACAGTTTTCCTCTGTTAAAGAGGAAAATGAGTTGAAGTCACAACAATAAGTAAAATGTTTGATTCCAAGATGCGTGAAAAAAGAAACCGAATGCAATGGCCTCTCACGAAGGGCAGATACGTCGGACTGCAGCGTTGCTCTCTCCACTTGTAGAGTCTCAATCTGCCTCTGGAGGCTGTCACTTAAGGTCTTGTTCTGCTCTGACTGCAGTTTCAGTAGCTGATGGCTCCTTAGTTCTTTCTTTAATGCTTGTTGGGCCTCTTCTTCAGCTCTGATCACTTCAGCCTGCATTATCTGAAGTTCCCTCAACTCTAAGATGAGCCCCTGTACTGTTATTTGGTGGGGACTAGGCACCTCACTGACTTTGCCACCTGTAATTAGCAGAAATGAGGGTCATTTTTTATTCATCTTATAGGTGATATTCAGAAAAGAAGTAAATGTTTTTTATGTATTGCAAATTCATACTATTGGGTGTAGCAAGGGTAATTATCTATGCTTGATAAATATGCCAATAGTTTAGTTAATGAATTGTTTAGTACTGTGTACTTCATTCAAATTGACACTAGACTAGTGAAGTAGACATAAAACACATTTATTGGATCTGTTGTACTCACAATAAATCCCAATAACAATAGCAGTTAACACCAGGATGGTGTTTAGCAGTCCTAAACACATGATAATCAATGGAAACAGTGGGAGACTTCTGGACCCAACTCTGACTGTACACATAGATCCTGAACAAACAGACAGGTTGATGTGAGCTCAAAGCGGACAGCAGGTAGAAATGCAGTAGGTTTTTTTAGATCAATACAATGGAAGTTTAATTAACGCAATCCTACCTTTGTTTAATGAGTTATGGGCTGATGATTTTGCATATGTGCTGTTGTCATCATTTGAAATCATGTCTGGATATCCTTCTGGTCTTCTGGTTTTTACTCAGAAATCTCCCAGCACATAATTTTTATCGCTGTCAGGTGGCTGCTCTGTCAATATTACAAAACTGTGCATGTGTGTGTGCGCTTCTATCCCCTTTACCCTCCCTCTTTTTTTCTGAAAGTGTCTCCTTTTATTTTAATACTGGCCCATTGTTTTGAAATGAGGAGATAGTTTGTGTGTACAGTGCAGTAAGTATCCTTTAATTTATCTGACAGAAGACCATTGCAAGCATTTTTTAAATCAGCTTTATCGCAATACTAGATTTTGATGTGATTTTTGTATCAATTTGCCAGGCATTTAATTTTGATGGATCAGCCAAAAATTCATGGCTGGTTAACTTATCCATTCACAGATTTCCAATTGATTTTCCAGAAAATGTACTATACAATGATACATTAACATCTCAATATAAGATCATTCGTACCAAGGCAGGATTTTACCACATTACACACTCACATGGTAAAACAAGTTTGAAGCATAAAGACAGGCACCATTTCAGCCCTGAAAATTTGTGAGCTGAAAACTCTAAGTGAGGGCAACTCAGTACATGTTACTTAAATTGCACCTGCTACTTGTGCCCTTATTTTAATTTACAGCCGCTTTCGTAATGAGGGAAAAAGGTTCATGTGTAAAATATGTTAAAGTTCGTCGTCAAGGAGACCGTTTAATTTGACAGTTTCCGGGTTTGAGCGCGACAGAAAAGATGGACGACTTTTCGGTGTGTTTCTGCCAATTTAGTCCACTACCAGGCGGCACAACCCGGTTTAACAGATTTGGGACTGGTGTGTTTGTTATGCTGATTTACTTAACCTCTTTTAGTGTGATAACATCTCGCTGACAGTGTTGCTAACTTAACCGTTAGCCAAGTCAAGCTAGCAGTATCGGAAATGCGATGTTTTGCCTTTCACAGTAAAATACACCACCACACGCATCATGAGGCGCCTTTTATTGTGAAACTTAGTAGAGTTGGCTGGACGTAGTAGTTTTTATTGTGTCATGCTTGACAACTGTTATAGTTGCACGTATTTTGCTACGTTGATTTTTTTTTTCTGACATTGTATATTTTGAGTGGCTTCGAGGTATCTGTTAGTACCAAAACTTTGGTAGGAGTCTTTGTTAGCCCACTCGGCTAACATGTGAGGCGTGTGTTCGCTTTTGTAGGAGTCTTTCAGAGAGAGTTGTCGTTGGGCCTGTTCGGGGTTATTTCCATCACTACCGCTGGCTAACAAGCCCCGACACAGAAATGTCACTGGACGACTATGAGAGACATTTCGACTCGCTAAATTCAGATTTGGGCGGCGGGTCTGTGGTCAGTGAGCGATCAGCGTCGGGCACATTTAATGGCGAAGAGGAGAAGCTGCATTACATTCCTATCCGGGTCCTCGGGAGGGGGGCGTTTGGTGAAGCAACTCTGTACAGAAGAACAGAGGTAAGTTGGGTTTCTGCTCCTGCACAGTGTTTAAAATGCACGGATCCGATATTATGCCATGCAAGAATCTACTTTCCTTGGTGAAATGTTGTTGTTTAAAGTGCTGACATTTACCACCACTTCAACAGCAACAGGGCAAGGAAAACATGTCACATGCAACTATGCAAAGTCCCCACAACTTTTTCTTGGGCAGTCATGGTGTTTGGCAGTCAGAGATGATGAGAACCACTGCCTCCAGTGAAAAACTACTAGTTAAATAAATCAGACATGTCTTGTTCCTAATGCTACTTCTTGATTTCTAAGTAGATTATCTTGATGTACTGTATATGATATGTGTGGCTGACTGAGCTGCACACTGTTCCTCAGTTTCCATACCCCTGTGAGAAATTCTTGAGTGAGAACAAGATGAATTGCTTTCCCATGTCTCCTTTCTTTATCTTGTACTCCAGTTGGCTGTGGGTTTGCAGACCACTCATGCTATTCCTCCTTCCAAAAATGTACTTCGGAACATTTGTGTTTGCTTAAAGTTTTCTTTGGTGCATCTGAGTAGATTTTCCTTGTCTGTCTATACTGTTAGCTATGAACATAGAGAAGCATAAAGCCATGTCTCCTCTGGCCTCCCCAGGACAACTCCCTGGTGGTATGGAAGGAGGTGGAACTGAACTCTCTCTCGGAAAAGGAGCGCAGAGATGTCATGAACGAAATAAGCATCCTCTCAATCCTCGAGCACAACAACATCATAGCCTACTTCAACCACTTCATGGATAAGAACACCCTGCTCATTGAGCTGGAGTATTGCAATGGTAAGTAAATACAGTGTCCGTGTCGCCCTCGGAGATTTGATTGAGATTCACATGAATGCTGCTCAGCTGTGACAGAATGCTAAAGGGCCTT
This sequence comes from Pempheris klunzingeri, assembly GCF_042242105.1. Taxonomy (NCBI): domain Eukaryota; kingdom Metazoa; phylum Chordata; class Actinopteri; order Acropomatiformes; family Pempheridae; genus Pempheris; species Pempheris klunzingeri. The sequence continues at coordinate 11,069,168 of NC_092024.1, read as the reverse complement.
CTCTTCACAGGAGGAAATCTGTACGATAAAATCGTCCAGCGGAAGGGGAAACTTTTCAGTGAAGATGTATGAGAGTTTGTTTTGCACTTTTTTTTTGCAAAATAAATGCTCTGTGACGTGACTACTCTCTACTATATGATCACCTTTAACATGTTTCTTTAGGTGGTCATATGGTACCTTTACCAAATTGCGTCAGCAGTGACCCACATTCACAAGGCTGGGATCTTACACAGGTAAGACGTTCAGCCCGTTTTCATGCTCACTGGACTTTTGTTTCTAATGATGATTGTTTCGTTATCGGAACCGTTCTTTTTTTTTTTTCCTGCAGAGATATTAAAACTCTGAACATTTTCCTGACCAAAACTGACCTCATCAAGCTGGGTGACTATGGCCTCGCAAAGAAGCTCGACTCTGAGTTTTCAATGGCAGAGACTGTAAGTTTTTTTTAAACCAAACTTGCTATGATTTGCATAGTGGTTATAATGCAGGGACTTGTACATGCTCTTTTTTTTTTTTTTTTTTTTTTTTTTTTTAAGAGTTTCTCCACCATTTGCCACACCACATTGTCTATAGCTGTGGTTTAACTCATCACAGGTACAGGTTGAGAAACACAGTGAGATGAAAACACGCACTGTAAATATTAACAGTGAGTGTGTTAATGTTAATTAATACAGTTAATGTTTTGTTGTTACCTTGAATGCTGCTGTTGTTTGATGAGAATGAAGATGGTGGTAGAGTCTATCACAGATATATGAGGCTGTGAGCATCAGTTTACTTGTTATTTCAGATGTAGCACTACACAGTTGTATGTGCCGCACCTTTAACATCAGACTGAGATACTTGTTTTAATCTTTTTGTACCTTTTTCTCTATAAATCCAGTGTGTGGGAACTCCGTATTACATGTCACCTGAATTGTGCCAGGGAACGAAGTACAACTTCAAATCAGACATCTGGGCCATGGGTTGTGTACTTTTTGAAGTCTTAACTCTTACAAGAACATTTGATGCAACGGTAGGTTTGTTAACTTGCTAGAATCATTGCAATAATCAGAAAGTTTTCTTCAACCAGCATTGATTCATTTTGTTGTTTGTGTCTGTTAGAACCCTCTGAACCTCTGTGTGAAAATAGTCCAAGGCAACTGGACTATGGACGTGAACTCGGATCTTTATTCGGCTGCACTGATCAAACTGGTGTACGAGTGCCTTGATCAAGTGAGTGAGGGGAATAATAAGAACGGCACTGTTTCAGATGGTTATGAAACAAAATCTAGATTCTGTGAGGGATATCACTGTTAAGTTCTTGTGATCTTTTTCTGTCGTAGGATCCTGCAAATAGGCCTACAGGTGAGCAGATTCTGGACCAGCCATTCATCTCCTGCTGCAGGCAGTAAGTTGGTTGAAAGGGAGAAGACTGTTTTTATTGATTCCTTAGTAAGAAAATAGTCAATATTCTGTTGGATGGAGTGAAGTCAAAACACCCATGACAACCCACTGACAACTTCGTTCTCTGTCAGGGAGCTTGAAGAGCGCGTTGCCCTGCTGAATTCAGCAATGAAAAAACCAAAGTAAGTTGGTAAAACTTGTTTCATAGTCTCCGTTGTAAGATTTTGCAGTATATAACAGATTTTTTTTTTTTTGTGTCCTGGCTGCACCGTAGGCTGAGCACAGTGACTGACACCCCTGTTGCTGTGGTGACCACACGTTCAAGGGAGGTGTACTTCTGGGGCGGAGGGAAGTTCACCCCCCAGAAACTGGACTCGTTTAAAGGAGGCAGCAGTGCCCAACATGTGTGTGCAGGGGAGAGTCACTTTGCAGTGGTGACAGTGGAAAAGGAGCTGTATACCTGGGCTGTGAGTATTGGTCCGTCACTCTGGGAGAGAGAGAGAGAGATGCTGTAATACTTTATCCAGTTGTGCTTCAGTACAAGGAACTTTCTTCTTCTTCAGAATGTCCAATGTGGAGCCAAGATGGTGGGCCAGCTGGGGCACGGAGACCAGGCCTCGTACCGACAGCCAAAGAAGGTGGAGAAACTACAGGGGAAGGCCATTCGACAGGTGGCGTGTGGGGCTGATTTCACTGCCTGCATCACTGGTGAGTGAGGAAAGCTTGAGGAAAAACCTTTTCTGTAAAGTCACACACGTTTTAACCCTCTGCTGCTGCTGCTTTTGCAGATGAGGACCAGATGTACATGTTTGGGTCGGACTATTATGGCTGCATTGGAGTGGAAGGTGAGCTCGGCATGGAGATTTTGGAGCCAGTGCTTTTGGAGTTTTTTGAGGAGCGGCCTGTCTGTCAGGTTTCGTGCGGAGACAACCATGTGGTGGTCCTGACTCAGAGTGGGGAGATCTACTCCTGGGGCTGTGGAGAGTATGGTATGTCGGGTTGCTGTATTTACTGTTTTTGACATAATTTCATTAAGACTGTGTTGTTTTTGCTGTTACATCTGCAGCCAGCAGGTGGAGAAATTGGCCCTTTTAACACATTGCCATACCAAGCGTTCTCAGTCAAAATTGCTCTGTTTTCCTGCTGCAGGGCGCCTCGGCCTGGAATGTGAGGATGACTTCTCTTCTCCAATGCAAGTAAGTGTATTTTGGTCTCTGCTCTGGCATATTTCTTCACTGTCAAGAGGCTAAAGCCTCACAGGAGACAGTAAGATACACAGTGTTTTAAGCAATATGGTAAATACTCTTATTTCTAACTATTTATTTCACTTTCTGTGTACCGGTTTTCCCAGGTTGAGATCCCTAAAGGTGCCACCATCTCCTCAGTGTCATGTAGCAGCGACGGGACCTTCTTCTTGACAGAAGCTGGAAAAGTCCTAGCATGTGGAAACAATGAATTCAACAAGCTTGGTCTGAACCAGGGAATCTCTGGTCTTAAAAACCACCCTGGCGAGGTAGTGGGTATTACTTTACTTTACTGTAATAATAGAGTTTAGCTGATGCAGCTATGTTTATGTTTATGTTTTTTTTCTTCTTCTGTACACCACACCAGGGTTACCAGGGGATCCCGTACATCACCACACTGACCTTGGCAAAGCAGCTGTCGCGGTTCAAGATCCAAGCTATAGCTCCAGGAAAGACCCACACAGCAGCCATTGATGGTATTGCAAAGAGAGGCTGATATTTAACTTGTACATGAAAATTGACCCAATTTCAAAGAAACATTATTTCACATGATTTCTGTCTTTGCAGCACGTGGTCGTCTGATCACCTTCGGTTGCAACAAGTACGGACAGCTGGGTGTGAAGGACTTTAAGAAACACCAGGGTGTCCAAGTCCTCGTTGGACCCTTTGGTGGGAAGATAGTGACAAAAGTCTCTTGCGGAGACGGCTTCACCATTGCAGCCACTGAAGGTAAGAACATGTACGGGTTTGTTGCAGTTTTATTTCTTTCCAGAAGCCCCAGATTTTTGCTCCAAAGGATCTGTCATCAACTTTTTTTGTTCCTTGCAGACAATCAGATCTTTGCGTGGGGAAATGCCGGAAACGGGCGACTTGGGATGCCTGCTGATAAGGGATTTGGTTCAGAGGTATGCCCGGCCATGCCCAGGCCCATCTTTGGTTCCCTGCACCATGTCCCGGACCTCTCTTGCCGCGGCTGGCACACCATTATCATAATGGGTTAGTAATCACAACCAGACACGTGCACGGTCTACTGGTGCAAGCAACCAGCTGTCTAACGCATTTTCTTCTTTGCAGAGAAAGTGCTGAACTCCAAGACTATTCGCTCTAACAGCAGTGGACTATCAATTGGTAGTGGTAAATATTTTTCTTTGATCATTGTATTGATCCATTTTACATTACATTACATTTACATCTACAAGTCTGCATTGTATGTGTATGTGTATGTGTCAATGTATGTGTGTGTGTATGTAGGACTGGGCCAGGAGGCATCAACATCCACAGTGGATCTGGACATAGAACCTGGTTCAGAGACGGAGTGTCGTGACAGGGGTCTTGGTGGTACGCTGGAGGATAATACGGAGGAGTGCCTCATGGAGACCCCGATGATGTCATTGGCCAATCAGACTGGGGACAGCTCCTGCCCTCTCTGGCTTAGAAAGGTCTGTTTCCATGACAGCACCAAGGAGTAAGGAAGTTTGAATAATGAGACCGAAACATCTGAATGGAGACTACAAGTGTTCTAATTCAGGGAGATTCTCATCCAACAGGAGCTTGAGGATGCAGAATTCATCCCAATGCCAAATGACTGTGAGCTACCCACTCCTGACCAGCTCTCCTCTTTCTCCGAGAGCGTCACTCTTCCTTATGAGGAGCTGAAAGAGCTGAAGGCTGCGGCAGCAGCAGTCAGCAGTAAGAAAGACCTATCGGTAATGCTAATGAAGCTGTTCTTCTCACTAATCTAGTCATGAAGCATGTCCTCCAAATAGAAACATTAAAAATGTCAAGTTCATATTGTTTAATACTGCTTTTTAAAAAGCATCCACTTTGCCCACTCTCAATATTCCGCAGACTAAACGAATGGGTTGTGATAAAGTCAATGGACTGGAGGAGGCTGACTGCAAAAAAGGAGAATCTGGCGCATGCTGCACCGCCAGTTTCGAGGTCACACAGGTATCAAAGCTGTACACTCAACAGTGCAAATCGTGATCTAACCAGCACATCCCGTTGCCTCAGTATTTGACAAAAGAGCTTATTTTGCAGCTGCGAGAGACGGTCGCTCGCCAAGAGATGAGGATCCAGATGCTCGAGGAGCAGGTGAGACATTTTTCCCTGAAGCCAACTGCCTGCCTCAGGGCAGATTTTGATCCTTGTGCATGAGCAACAGCGTGCATTCCTGCTGTCTCCAGGTCAACGAGCAGCAGAAGGAGAATGAAAGGCTCTGGGCAGCAATCAATTGTTCTACGCAACGGGAAGCAGGATGTGGCAGTAACGGAAACCGACGATCCGATCGCAGGCCTGGGGATGGAGGAGGAGGAGGAGGTGGATTCACAAACCACGGGGCCCGATCTGCAGGGGCCAGCGTGTGAGACTTAACCTACAGATGTCCTGATCTTGGGAGAAGTTGTCAAAACTCATTTTGAATTAAACAAGCCAGGGGTTTGGTGAGAGGTGCCGTAGAGGGTGCTGCCTCGTGGCTATTCACAATGGTTACATCACAGTACACGTGTTTGACAGAGTGCTTGATTACATTTTATCGCGTATGTGATACTGTATAATACCTTGCACACTCTCACATGCACGCCTGTTCACCTGGGTGGAGTGATCTGGCTAGTTTCTCCACACACTGAAATGTTGGCTGGATTCAACATGAAGCATTGGACCTTGACAATCGCGGGAGACAATCATCATAGTGATAGTAGTGTTACTCTGAAATGTGAATGTTGGTGGTATTAATGTTGACTTTACGTGATGTCAGCATTGAGGCTCCACTCCTTAGTGCCTCAGTTAGTACTATTTTATCCTATACAGGTAAGACCAGCTCATGCAATTAGGAACCATTTGCTAATACATACAGAGATTAGGGTTTCTTCTTTTCAGTTGTTGAGGGATGGGCAGCGAGTAGGTTGTTCAGATTGATCATGGCGCATGTTGGCACCATCTTCCAATGTGAAAACATAACTTACTTATGTATCACTTTTTATTTCATTTCATTTAATGTTAAAAAGTGCCAAATACAAAAATGTTTCCATATTTATCAGACATGTTAGCTATTACAAACATATTCTAATGATCATGCAAATATACACTTAAAATGTGCATGTTTCATTGTCATATTAAAGTGAAACGCAAAACTACTGATTCATTTTTAGCTACTTTTAGTTCATTTTTCTTATTGCCTTTTTGACTCTTGAATTCTTGTTGGTGCAGCACATGCAGGTCTGTCTTTGTGACGTATGAACACTTGAACAGTTTTCTTCGATCGTGGAAAATGTAGTCTTTAAAGCATATATACTATAGCTGACCTTGCAGTTATGTTATTGTTTTCTTATTGCATTTTAAACTGTTTTGTCTGTCTTTGGTACTTTTTGAAACCTTTTTCATATCTTGCATAATTTGTGAAAACAAATATGTAATACTTGCATTTTGGTGGTTTTTGTTTACTGTGTGTTATAACAAATGTGTGTGTGTGTGTCTTTGTGTGTGAAACCTTTTGTTATAGTTCACCTATAAGCTGCTGACTCGCAGTCAGTGAATTGTCCAATAACAACAGTGTAACACTGGCGGTATAGTCAGAGTGCCTTAGCAAGCTATTGAAACCAAAATAAGTGCAAATATGGCAATACTGTGCCTTAATTTTTAATAATTTTTTATACAGTGTGTTGACAGAATTTAAAAATATGGTTTATTTTTTTTCAGCAGTCAACCAAATATTGTGGAGATGTAACAGTTGTATAAACACTCCTTTTCTCACAGTCACACTGTTGCTTCATGCGTGTAAAAGCCAGAAATAAAACTAACAGCTGTCCTTTGTTATGTGTGTATAGTCAATAATTCAAGCACTTGCTGTCTCACAATGTAAGCTACAGTATACTGTAGCTATCTCTGTTTGTTGATTTTAACATGCACCATCTTTCTTTAGAGCCAAGAAGTGTCCTGGACAGCCCTGACTAGCTAGTATGGGATATATTCAAACACTGCAGACAAGAGATCCATAATAGGGATCAAATCAAACAATTCAAAGACTACTGACAATAAGGAGATGGTAATGGGTGACTATGTGCTGACAAATGGGGATCTTTTGTTGAACTGGTCCAAGGCCAAAGTGCGTGGGTCCGTTCGGGCCAGCTCACTTGGACACTTTTGGCTCACTTGGATGCTCAGCTGGGATTTTACCATCATGCAGATTTCTTGTGTTTGCCTTTTGGTTCTGTCTCGGGTTCTTTTTCTTTAAAACCTGAATAAAAAGAGGGGGCTGACATCAAAGACGTGTCCATCTCCCATAATGCAACCAATAGCATGCTTTCATTAGATAATTAGAAAAATACCCACGCCTAAAAAACAGTAATGTGTGGCCCACTTTTAAAAATAAGTGGTGCAAAACTCCAGAGGGTACTTTTAACAGAAACCCTGTGTGTAAAATTGGTAGAGCAGCCCTTTAAAAGAAGCAAAGAATTCTACTGGCCTACCTCTGGAGTCCTGGCTCTGCTGTGGGTTTTCAAGAACTCTTCATTGGCAGATCCCTTGGTCCTGTGAACGTAGGAGTTGTAGGCTTGACGATGCGATTGTTTCACCTTTTTACAGATTTGGCTGTGCTTCTGTAATCTGTCACTTGAAAACTTTCTGTTGCAGATTCTGCAAAGAATAAGCTGGAGGCTGGTGTCTATGTGCTCTGTAATGAGCTCCTCTGGCTCTGGTCTGCTGGGATGAGAGAGGATAGAAAGTGGTGGAAGCAGTGGTTCTCCAGACAGTTTTCTTCCTGCACCTCTGTTGTTTTCTGTCGCAGCACAATGTGAAGATTTCTCTTGACTCATTTGAAGCATATCTTGTTGACTGTGTGAACCGTCCGTCTCTTCAGATGTCCTCTCCTTATATTTCTTTTCTGTTGTCCAACCTTTGTCGTCATGTGACTTCACACCTGCCTTTCCCCAAGTTCCATTATCTTTTTCATCCCCTCCTTTTCTTCTGGTATGCTCTTTCACATTTTCCCACCTTGACTTGTTGAGCTCTTCATTCATTTTTTGCTCATTACCTGTGAGCTTGTGAGGTACTTTATGTCCTTTTCTTTGCTGCTGTGCAACTTCCATTTCCCTTCCTTTCCATATGTGGCTTTCCTCTTCATGTGTAGACCTCGTCCTGTCCTCATTCCTCTGATCCTGCCTCTTCCCAAGTTGTTTAACATCCACCTGTCTTCTTCCTTGCGGAATCATGTCTCTGCTTCTCACTGGTTCTCTCCTCTGCTGCTCAGACAGCCTGGTTTTCGTCTGAGCTTTTCCCCCCTCTGCTTGTCCCCTGCCGTGCCTCTCCTCCTCACTCTTTTGGTCGCCGTCTTTCTGGATTTTTTGTCTTATTTTCTCCTCAACCCTCCACAGCTTCTCCTGAAGCAGGAGCTCTTTTGCATGAATGGCTTTGGCCATCTGTAGTTCTCCTCTGGGCAGTCTGTGTGAGTCTTTTCTTGGATCCTGGGATGTTGTGGTCTCTCTGATGCCATTTGAGGGATGTTCATGGGGCAACAAATGGCCTCTTGGTTGTTTTGTAGTCGTGATCTTTTCAGAATCACACGTATCAATTGATTTTTGTGTTTTGAGAGGTCTTCTGTGGCTAACAGGCTTGTTTGGAAATGGTCGGTCTAGTCCATCTGCTCTCCTATTAGGTACAACACCATGCTGTGCCTGAGTATCGGCGTTGTCATGTCCAAGTGTTTTTCCTGCAGTGTTGTACTGCCCTTGAGGACTGTGTCTTCTTCCTGTGTGTGCACTCATGGCTTCATCTCCTGTGGAAGATCATGTCTGTTCTATAGATGTAGACCTGGCACTGAGGGGTTTTTTTTACTGTAAAATTTCAAGGAAAAAACAAGCAGAAAAATAATGTACTTTTTAAAGAGAAAAAAGGGTTAGTCATTAAATAATCTAAATTTGAATAAGAAGGGGTTAGGGTTAGGGTTAGCCTGGTAAGCACATGGAATTTGTTGATGACAACCATGTTATATGGTCAAAAGCAACAGCATTTGCAAGTAAGTGGACCTTGAGTGGATATTGGCTCGTCAACTGCTGTGTTTAAGGCCAAGAATGAACTGCCCGGCTTGTCTTTTAAGCACGGATAAGAAATTGTAAACGCGCTCTGAATAATGGAGACATTACACATCTAAGGTTACATGACCACCTGTAGAACAAGCAAGTGTGAGGATCTTGAGTGCTTGAGATCTCCAAAAAAGAGACTTACAAACTTTTGCAAAACAATAGTTTAACAAAACGTGTCTGATATGACATTTCTTGTTTTTTCTTGGATAACATTTGCTAGCCAAATGTTTGATGTCAGAAAAGATGTAGCGAGCTGTTAAGTACTTAATACTGTATCTGTATGCGACACAGTTTCTCCAAAACAACCGTGTCGACTTTCAAACACTTACTGTCTCCTTGTATGTCGTCTCAATTAAAAGTAACGCCGAGTTTAGCTAGCTAACATGTCCACTTGTTAGTTAGCCGTAACAACTGTTGTGACACTTTCCCCCACCCAATGCTTACATTCGTTGCCTAGAAACCAAGTGTCTCTGGTGTGCTCTGATTGGTCCATAGATCCGATCGGAAATACGTCACCCAGAGTAGGCTCTCATCAACACATCACAAATCATTCACATAAACTGTACTGACAAGGTTCAGTCAGGTTAGATAACATCATCATCAGTATTAATCAGATAGTGGTTTCTGCTGTGGATTAATTGAACAGGTAAATCTGGGACTTAATTGAAAAAAAATGGAACAAGGCTGGTTTGTATATTCTGTAATTGCCAAACTATTGCTTAAACCTGCAACAACTCTCTCAAGAAGATCTCCTACCATCAGGTTGTGTGAAGCATGACTCACATCTGACAGGGCTCACAATAAAAAGTGTTTGGTGTCAGATAAAGATGTCTTATTAAGTACAAAAATTAATTATATATTTTTGGATTACAGCACTGAGTGTAAGATTTAGCTGAAGACTAATCTCTTTTCTCGTCCAGGCTATATGACAATGTACATGTTAGGAGGAATATCAACTCTAGATTAATGTTTAATAAGCATTGCTTATTGTCAGGGTAAAACGTTACAGACATGCATCTTGTAAGGTTAGTGCCTTTTTTGCTTTGTAGGGCAGGGAAAATAGCTGATGTGTTTTCCTTGCTCGAATGCTATATGTTTTTTTAAAGACTTCAGAATCCCACAGCATTCGTAGTAAATTTCCACTTATGTATTGTAAAGAAAGACAGTGAAACTTTGGATCATCTCAAGAGTTTTAATGCACAGGAAAGTTGTCCTCACAGGAAAGTTCCCGGATGTACCGGTCTGACCCATTGAAACATCACTTCCTGATACAGAGTCCCCGTATGTTTTGAAATCGAGATCACTCGCTGCTGAATAGTCGTCTCACGGCATCCTAAAAATATTCAGGTGAACTACAGAACAGCGAGCTGTCGTGTATTCATACAGCATGAATACGAAGCTTAACGTGTTAATTATCCATGGTTGAATATAAATGTGTGATGTGTTAGCATAGCTTGTGGTTGCTAGCTGTCACGCAGTCCCAGCGATGCGTGAATGGGGTCCCAGACGCACAACACGACAGCCAATATTATCTTATTTCTCCTTTTCTTTCTAAGGTCCACTATGTCCACCGAAGAACTAATTTCAGTGGATTATGAGATTTTTGGCAGAGTGCAAGGTGTATTCTTTCGGAAATACACTCAAGTGAGTTTGATGGTGACATAGCTTTATCCTACACGTGAGCAGCGTGGCCTTTTGAAGTCGTTTTAAAATGTGAGATGAATAATACCATCCTAAAATCTACTCACTAACTCTCTCTGGAGCTTTCAATCACATCCCATGGTCCTGAGGATGAAGTTTACTTGCTTGATTATGGATGATCATGGATGATGATGAAAACTGATGAGGGCCATGAGATGTGTTTAAAAGCTCCCGAAAAGCTAGAAGACCATCAGTAAAATGACCACATCCGAGGCCAAGAATGTAGTTTTCATGCCTGTTTAACTACTTTGCGTTTCAAAATAACAAAACAGTCCTTATCTTTTATATAAGTTTTAGAGATCTGATTCTTAACAGTGTGCAAGGCCTGTTCTGTACTACATTCAGTATCTTATTGATATCCTCTTCCTAGCATCTCTATCAGCAGACCACCTCTGCCATCTTCTAATCCACAGTGTTTCATTTTTTCAGGCGGAAGCGAAGAAGCTCTGCCTGGTTGGATGGGTCCAAAACACCAGCGCAGGAACTGTTCAGGGGCAGCTGCAAGGCCCATGCAGCAAAGTGAAAGAAATGCAAGAGTGGCTGAAATCCACCGGAAGCCCCAAGTCGCACATAGTCAAGGCAGAGTTCAAGAATGAGAAAATAATCAATAGCCTAGAGCACTCCTCTTTTGACATAGTAAAGTAAAAGAACCCATAAGCTGGGCCTGTTACATTAACTTTGAAGTAGATGTTTTATTTATTTAGTCTTTTTTATTTCAAAATTTATTTAATTTAAAAGGTTAATATTGAAACTGCCTATGTTAGGTCACCTTAACATCTACAATATATGGAATTACAATAATAAATGAAAAATTCCTTTCAGCAGGTCTCACATTGTTTGAATTTTATTGTGCTAATGTCAGTAAGATGATTGTAGTGACCCTTTTTCGCCTATTGATCAAGGGCACCTGTTGCTGATGGTGAGGATGTTTTGACTCGTGTAAAAAACCTGTCGACTCCACTGCTTCCTGCTTGGATATGGTGCTGTTTATTGTTGTTTACATTCTTTCGTTTCCATTTCCTTCCAAATACGAGTCTGTCTTTTACGCACTTCTCAATCGTGACTGCTTACCAATGCAGATCCCGGTATATGCAATTCAGAATTAAACAAACAATCCAACACGCCACGACACGTCACCTCCCGACACGGTCTAAAACTGTTTTCTTCTCTTCCCATCAGTCCACACCTGGGTGCATCACCTGGCTGATTATATGCCCTCTGGCATGTCACAGCAGGGATGCCCCCAGTGGTGAGAAGCTCACAGCAAAAACTAAACAAAGATATCTAATGCAATACAAATGCACAGAAATGGCTCTTACAATGATGATTGATGAGTTTAATTTTAAAAGGCTATAATCAGCTGTACAACAGAAAACCCAGTTGGTAGGGACCTGGACTAGTACATTTCGGGGGAAATGATTTAGTGATAATCTTGAGTGACCACTTTATTTCACAGAGACTCTCAACAGACTGTAAGTCTTTTTGAAGGGGAGCATTTGCAAAAAAAAAACAAAAAAACCGCAGAGTCCGGCAAACATCCTGCTGAGCGAACAACCAATGGTATAACCTTGGAATCTGTCTTCAGCGGCCTCCATAAGGACGGACTGAAGGAGTCTGATGAATGACAGGAAACACTCATCAGACCACTGCTGCCCTCCTTTGGCAAGGACTGATGTGGCTGCAGGTGGCTGTGAGGAGACACTGACAAAGCTGCCAAAGATGTAGAGCTGATCATCCTCATCATTCTTTGCTCATTTGATCAGTTAAGATGGACTTTATTGAAATTTACAATTTTAATTCTAGAGAAACGTTTGTGAAGAATGTCACAGGCCTAACAAACTAGAGGTATAGAGAGAACAAAAACTGGCATAAATAATCATAAATAAACATCTACACTTCCTAATTGGCAAATTTAGTTGAGGAAACTTAGATTTTGAATTTGATATGTACTACACTTTGTTTCCTACATATAACAAGTCAGTATCAGCACAAAATATAAGATGGGTCATGAGTGGAGGAACCAATAAGAATGAAGGAGAAACATTTTTATAAAGTGAACAAAGCTGAGCTTGAAGATACAGAGATGACAGTCAGAATACAGAAGTGTGTCTGGAGACATGAGATAACGCACTCCGTACAGCAGGTGGCGCTGTGCACACGGACAGACTGTCAAAGTTTAGGCCCGTCACACCAGAAGATGGCGCTGTTAGCTTTAGCTGCTAGCTGCTGCGGTCTCCTCTTTATGTCTCACGTTGACTGTAAACAGCAGATACGTTTAATTTCAACATGTCTGTCGGTGGTTAGTTTTATTTATTTAAAGTAATGAGCCCCGTAACCCGAGTTTCTTCTTTTTTTTGTGTGTGTCGCGTTCTAAAAGTACCCACAGCTAGCTTTCAGCTAATGCTACCGGACGTTAGCGAGCAACGGCCAACTTTAAACCAGTTTACTAATTTCGATTAGACTGAAAACACTAAGCGGATACCATGATTAAGTGTTTGCCTGAAGAGGTGCAGGGGAAACTTCGCTCAGGTGTCGCCATCCCCTCACTTCAGCAGTGCGTAGAGGAGCTTATCCTAAACAGCATCGATGCCGAGGCGACCTGCGTGGGAGTCAGGATGGACATGGAGGCGTTCAAAGTTCAGGTAATCGATAACGGTGTGGGGATAAACGCTGAGGATATGGAGAACGTGGGAAATAGATACTACACGAGCAAATGCAGCGCTGTTGAAGACCTGGACAACCTCAGGTGGTATGGTTTCAGAGGAGAAGCCCTGGCAAGTGCGGTCTCTCTAGCCACGCTTGTTGAAATCTCATCCCGGACCAGATCATCGGGGAGAACTCACATCAGGATCTTCAAGGATGGCAAGGGGATGGGTGTCTTTGAAGCTGAGGTTGCTCGACCCTCTGCAGGGACAACTGTCGTCATTTGTAACTTCTTCCACAACATGCCAGTGCGGAGGAAGAGGATGGATGCTGTCCTGGAGAGTGAGAGGATCAGACACAGAGTGGAGGCTGTTTCTCTCATGCATCCCTCTGTGTCTTTCACCCTGAAGAATGACTGCACAGGAGCCATGATGGTGCAGCTTCCTAAAGCCAGAAACACCTACCACAGGTTTGTTCAGATACACGGCCTCGGGCGAGCACAGAAACTTGGAGAAATCAGCTACACCCACGGACAGTTTGAAGTGATCGGCTACATTGGCAAAGAGGGTCACTATAACAACAGCTTACAGTTCCTTTATGTAAATGACAGGCTGCTCCTGAAAACTAGGGTACACAAGCTGCTGAACTTTCTCCTACGCAGACTGAGCAGTTCAAACCAGAAAAATGACAGTCTAGATGGCCTGTCTACCACCAGGAGCCCAAAACACAAACGAAGCCAAGAGATGCATGGAGTTTACATCGTCAATATCAAATGCCCTTACTCAGAGTATGACATATGTCTTGAGCCTGCCAAAACACTAATAGAGTTTAAAGACTGGGATGGCATTTTGCTCTGTATAGAAGAGGCGGTGAAAGCTTTCCTGAGCAGGGAGAACTTGGTGGCTGTGCTTTCTCAAGATGACCCGGACTATGTATCTCCCAAACTGTTTGGCACTCACAATATAGACCAAGAGAGCAGTTGCAATAGCGGCCAAGCAACCACCAGTGCTCACACACTAGATTGCAGTATTGGGCTGAAACTGGCGTCTGACCCCGTTCATCGTAAGCGCAAAGATGACTTTGAATGCAAGGACAGTGTTTGCCAGGAGTCTGCGCTGATGGAGAGCGAAGAAGAGACTGAACAGCTGGGGCAGAACAAGATGACTGCAGATGAGCTGGAAAAGATAAAAAGTCAAGAAGGCTTAAACGAAGAATGTATAGATGAGCCACTGTGTAACAGGACTTGGCTGAAACCTGCATCTGACGATAACAGTTCTGAAGAAGAGGAGCCAACATTAAGTGAAGCAGGGGAAGGCTCTCAAATTGTATGCATGTCCAGTTCAGTTAGACAGCTACACCGTGAAAAACTGGACCTTTTAAAAGAAAGAGAGATAAAATTAAATAATACTACCTCAACCAGCAATGTGACTTCACTAGACAGCATCGCTCAACAAAGTCAGCCTGATTTGACCCAGACTGAGAATAAATTACCTGACTGCCAGTTTACAGGAAGGCATGAACAGACTTTATTTGGTAACAGAAAGATCGGGCTGTCCGATCCATATGTTCATGAAAGTCTTGAAACTCAGGACCTGTCCCAAATCAACAGCTCAGTATTTCAGCGGCAAATTTTAGAAGAGAAATGTGAAGAGAGAGCCTTTGTACCGAAACGCAAAATCTCTCTCAATGCAGGCCATGACGGATCCTGCCAGAAACTATACAAAGACTTCGGGCCTGTCATTCCTTTAAAGATTCCCAGAACTTGTCAAAAGTTGTCTTTATGTGAGGCATCTGGATCTCTTGAGAAGTTTAGAAGAGTATACGGCAAATCTGATCAACTGAAAAAACCCTCTCAAGACACTCATCAAGACAATAATGCCAGACTTCCTAAGACAAACGGCTTTGATTTGAATTCCCAGAATTTGTTGGTTTGCCAGAAAGATCAGGGATGTGGTACTGTTACAGAAACAGAAAAAAAGGAGACCCGGAGCAGCTTCCAAAGCCCACCAACCCTCCCAGTTTTTACCAAGTTAAAAGCAGTCTCATCGCAGAATAGAGGCAAAAAATCTTTAGCAGCTAAACTCTGCCATTTGAAACAACACAGGACAGACGATTCCAAAGTATTACCACGCCTGTCTGGGACTACCTCACAGGACTGTCTCAGTCATGGGGATGATTGCATCCAGGACAGCAATAACAATGGGAGTCACTGTGACACTGCACTGGATCCTGAACCAGTCCCAGGTTGCAGTACGAATCCTCCGATGACTGAGAGGGAGGAGGCTACAACATCAGGCGACTGGCTTCATCACTACGATACATCAGTGGGAAAGACGGTCTATGTCAACAAAGTGACTGGGCTCAGCCGATACGACGACCCGCCTACTGAAGAAACGCAAGTGCGCTGCACATCTGATGTCACCAACATGGCCGTCAGTGTCATCTCTGAATATGGTGAGTTAGTAGTTTTTCAGCAGGTTATGTTGGCTTGAACATGAACAACAATTAACCAACAACACTGTGACTGTGGCTGTTGTTCCTGCCCCTTAAACTGCAGGGATGGAATACAGGTGTTACCCATTTCAGGTGGATCTAGTGATACCCTTCCTGCCTAAAGCCAGGACAGAAAGGGTGATTAGTTCAGGGCTTGATGACAGAGGTACTTCACAGACAGCTCAGACTGTAGGTTGGTGGGTCACAGTCGATTACACAATGAATAGTGGCTTGTTGATGTTCACATATAGTCTTGTCTGTCTTACAGATGACAGCGGTGACAGTTCGAACTCACTTACCTCTTTGTACTCAAAATGGAATAATCCTGTGTTTGTCCGACCTCCTACGGTAATTAAAACTTGTGTGTTTACTTTGTATTAAAATGTGAGTCTTTGGTTGCAGAACGGCTTTGTAACTTTTGAAGGATTAAAATTTTTACTACGTTTTATCTGCTCTTAACTGTCTTGAATATATAATAAGTTTGCTTGTCTCTTTATGCTGTCTTAATGATGCATTGTGAACTCCGCTGTGCTGACAGGTTGGTGTGGACATATCAAACAGACAAGCAGACGCACTGGCTGTCAAGATCCACAACATCCTGTTTCCATATCGTTTTTCGAAGGCCATGATTCACTCAATGAAGGCAAGTTTCAAATGTTCTGACAAAATATTCTTTATAATGCTTCAACCCATTTGCCCTCATTTATGTTATGTGGTAATTGTTATTTGATCACTTTTATAGGTTATTCATCAAGTGGATAAGAAGTTTCTTGCATGTCTTATCAATACAAGAGATGAGGAGGCTGCAGCACTCGCTGAAACTGAAGGTATAGACACAGGGAGCCTTACCGTTTTGTCATTTGTAGCTTTGTCAACATCTCATGCATTTATATTGAAACTCCAGGAAACCTTCTGGTGCTGGTGGACCAACACGCTGCACACGAGAGAGTTCGCCTTGAAAATCTAGTTGCGGGTAAAAGAAACAGACACACAATGCACAGTATTAATATTGAGAATGAAATGTCACATTAATGTTTTCGCAGGGACCCTGATGTAACACTACAGTCATAATGTGTGTGTCCCGTCACAGATTCCTATGAGGATGACCCAGATGCACCAGGGGAGAGACGTCTGTGCTCATCAACCATTTTGCCACCTCTTGAGATCAGTGTGACAGAGGAGGAGATGAGGCTGCTTAGGTGTGTTTTTTGTCCTCTGCACTCTGGAACCATAACCTGCATTTGTTGGTGTTTAGGACACACAGATGTTTTTTTTTTTTTTTTTACTTATGTGTGATGGCATTGTCATTGCTCGATGGATGTACTTACTGCTGCATCCTGCATGGTTGAGGTCTAAGAGCCCACTGTCTTATCTTTACAACAGCTGAAACACTCAGCAGCAGAATTTGGCAATGAGGTGACGGATGATGGCAGTAAAGATGATAAAAAGGGTAGGTGTAGTGACGCAGCCTCATTTCACCTCCCTGTCTTAACCCTGAGCTGTTGCGCGGCACTTTGGCTCACATGCCATCATTCAGTACTGTTAGTACTCTACTGTTCTCTTTGTGGCAGCCTGTATTAGTAGCAGGGTGTACACTGTCAAAAGCCTTAGTTAAATCTCTTACATTAGACAAATCACAACCTTTGTACGTAACTTTGTTTTTCTTCTTACTGGAGCATTGTCAAAGAATCATGTCCACTTTAGACAGTGCAAGGAGTCCATTTTTAGAAATCACATGCAAGGACTTTGTCTAATTTGGGCAGGGAGGTTATGACTCTGCCAAGATCTGCCTTGTTTCCCCTCTTAATTATGGTTACAGCAAGGATACCCAGGAGCTCTGGTCCCTGTGTGCTTCAGATGCTCTGATCTACTCTTGTTGATCACCCTCCACAACTTTAATTGTTTTAAACCAACTTTCACCGTTACTGTGTGCTGTTTTAACTTTTTGTCAAACCTCACAGTTTTTTTTTTTTTAGCTTTCTGAATAATTTCTTTTTCCATACTGAACACTGATTTCAGCTGATTGACAGGACACTAGAGTTTTTTTTCCAATGCCATGTATATTATTGCATTGGCATTGTTATTGAGCAGTGTTTTCTGTATTGCTAATGGTTTTGTGGACCCTTACTTTTACAGGTCTTGCCAACCACATTTGCGGAGCTTGGGCCTGGAGGTGAAGTTCTCAGAGGCAGCGGATCCACAGATTTTTGTAGGGAAGGTACCATTGTGCTTCATGGAAAAGGAGAGCAATGAGGTCAAGCGGGGGAGACCATCTGTTATCAAGCCTGTTGTTGAGGTAAGACTTAGGAAACATCTTTAGACCATCTATTTTATCATTTACTCATTTAGCCAAGTGATTGTTTTACTGTTCTTTCCACTTATGTTTTCCATTTTGCCTTCTCTCTGTAATCACACATCAGGAATATCTTCGAGAGCAGATTGAGGTAAGCTCAGAAGTGTCTTTCTAGGAGTAGTGGAATGAAAGTACATTTACTCAAGGACTGTGCTTAGGTACAAAATCGAAGTACTTGTACTTGTATTTCCATTTCATGCACCCTTATACTTCTACTCCACTAAATTTCAGAGGAAATATTGTAGATTTTACTGTACTAAATTTATCTGACAGCTTTAGTTACTTCTCAGATTAAGATTTATCATTCCTTTTCTGTCCAGTGAAAACCATGTATCTCCAAATTAGGTGATTTTAAATGTTTGTGATAAACTGAAGGGAGGAAGAAATTCTGTTACTACTTAAGCTAAATAAACTATTCAAAACTCTCTCGCTGTTTTTTTGGGCTCATGAAAAGTTGACATGTACAGATATGTAGTTTCCACAGGACAACAACCTTACAAATGTGATCGCATAGACCATAATGCATTGCTGTATCTTAAACTACCTAACAATATGTAAGGTAGTTAAAATTAAAAGCCTTAAAAATCGACAGCAGTAAAATGCAGCATACACATTAATGCAGTACTAATACCAATCAAGGAACAATGCACAATGAGAATGTTCACTTTTCATAATTTTAGTACTATTAAGTAGTATTTTTACCTCAGTAAAGGATCTGAATAATTGCTTCTCTTTTTTTGAAACGGGAAAAAGTATTCTGTTATATTAAGGGTAATATGTATTGTTTCTCCTTTGTATCAGTTACTCCGCTCAACTGGAAGAGTGAGAGGGACTCTGCCTCTCACTGTGCTGAAGGTGCTAGCCTCCCTAGCATGTCATGGTAAGGTTAAATTATTTGTCTCCATCCTTCTGTTTATTTTTTTTTATGCATTGGTGATTCAATAAAGAGCGGATTTACACTGAAATCTTCATACAAATCACTTTTACACACGTGCGTATTAAACAGGTGCCATCAAATTCAATGACAGCCTGAGTAGAGATGAATGCTACAGCTTGGTGGCGTCCCTGTCCTCCTGCCAGCTGCCCTTCCAGTGCGCCCATGGTCGTCCATCCATAGCTCCTTTAGTAGACATCCTCCATTTGGACAAAGACCAGAAGGTACCAGAATGGAGTCACACATGTGACTTTGTACTAAATGTAGTATTCAAGGCATTGCACAGCACAGCAATCTTGTGGTGATTAAGCATTCTTGTTCCTGCAGGAATCACAGAAACCCAACCTCCAAAAGCTGAGAAGAATGTATAAAACATGGGAACTATATGGAAATAGATAAGTGGGTGTGTATTTTTATTTAAATGTTTTCTTCATTGTCAACAAATCGCTCAAATAGTAAAATAACTCCCCAAAGCCCAGTAGCTGACAACTTTTGTATTATGATAAATCAACTGTAAAATTCATAGGAAAACATACTGTCAGAAATGAGTAACATTTAGTTTGTAAATACACAAAAAGGGGAAATACTCAAATAAATAAACATGGATGAAATCTGATGCATGACGGTTGACGGTTGAGGATCAAGCTGTATTCCTCAGGTTGTGCTTGAAAAACTAATTTACTTAATCAACTTCCTTGCCTTCAGTAATCGTCTCAAATAGAGAATTTGCCTTGTGGCCTGTGCACTCATGGAGACGAGGAGCAGCACTGATGGAGGTTCAGATAAGAAATACCAGTTAAAGGTTTTCTAGACGACATTCAGATCATTAATACGGGCTTAAACAACCATTTCCTATGTAAAGATACAGCAGAGAAATGAAGACCTGAGCAGAGAATGAAGTTACACTCACTGTGTGTCAAGCTGCTAATCCAAGCTGCTCTGTCTGTTGTTTTGGTCGTTAGGACGGCCACGGATGCATGTTCGTGCATGTGGGTCAGCTGCTGTCCAGCGACAGACTCTGTTAAGCCACTGAGCTAACACAGTAGCCC
Source organism: Pempheris klunzingeri (assembly GCF_042242105.1). Lineage (NCBI taxonomy): Eukaryota > Metazoa > Chordata > Actinopteri > Acropomatiformes > Pempheridae > Pempheris > Pempheris klunzingeri. The sequence goes on along the minus strand of NC_092024.1, from coordinate 11,049,291 downwards.
AAAAACTGAGAGAGATTGCCATTAAGTGTTTGTGCACAAAACAGACGAGACGTGGGAGGTGCATATTTGAAGAGACCATGAGGTTAGACAGGAAACAGGGGAGACGGAGAGGAAAGCAACATGTAGCAAAGGTCACTGGCTGGAATTTAACCAGCAATTGTTGCATCCATGGTTGCATCGCTGCACCCACGTGGCTACCAAGGCGTTCTGACAGTTTAAGACACGACAAGCAATAAATTTGACAGAAGAAAGAACCGCTGCTCTTCTGTCCACACCTCGGACATCAGGTGATTTCCATCTATGACCTCTCACATAGAATTGTGGCAGAAAGAGAAGAATGGAAGACTCACAATCAAACATGTAGATGCTGTGATCTTCGTCATTTGCTCCAACACACATACATTTATTTCTTTGTTATTCTTTACACAAACGCATACAGACAGACATTACAGGCAAGATAGTTGAGACCAGTGAGTATTGGCTGAGTGAATATTGTGGGCCCAATAATGACCTTGTTATATTATATTATAAAGAGAAGAAAGTGAGATGTTGAGAGTCCGAGAATGACCTCATTGTGTCCCACAAGCCATTCCCAGTCCTGTCCAGGTATAACAGAGATTTTGCAACTTTTTCCGGGCTCATTGGGTCCAGAAAGTCCTCCATCCATTTGTTTAAGTTAAAACTGGTTTTCCAATTCTTAAGAATAATGCGTTTTTGTTGCAAGGCATGCCAAAAGGTACAGTTGTGTCTGTAGCCACAGACCACAGGGCCTTAACAGCTGGACAGAGCCATGGAGAGCGCACCAGGGTGTCCTCCTCCCCATCAACGACGGCAGCTTAAGCCTGAGAAGGTTCGGTCGAACGTTTTAAGTGTGCTCTGTGCAGTATTTTCAGTTGTATCACCCTAAATCTTACACATTTGGAAGGTGATACTGAGTGCTTCCAAATTCTGTCCCAGTCCGGTGGGCTGAGTGAGGCACCCTGGTCTTGCTCCCATCTTTTCTGTGATGTAGTATAGCAACTGAAACCCTTTCCTTCTCATTAACAAGCTTTTTAGGCTGTTATCAGTATCCTGGTAACCTTTCAGGTTACTAACAACCCTTTTGTGACGGGAGTAAAGGATGATGCTGCTCTGTCAAATGCAATTCCCCAACTCCCCCTCCCTTCCACCTCCCCGTCTCCTCCAGTTCCGGGTCGTGTCACGTGACTCCTCCGCCCCCACATGTCCAATCTCTCCTCTTCACCACCTCCTCCCCCAAGTAAACAGTTCAGCATCATTTCATTATGTCTGCTAACAGCCCCCGATTCTTATCTTCGGCAAAGGCAGTCCCAGAGCTAGAGGTCTGCCACACGCTGAAATAAAACAAAAAACAACATGGAGCATGTCTCATAAAAATCAATTAATCTTGGAGTAAGTTCATCTGTAAGCGGAGTAAAAATGTCAGCCATAATCAACACATATTTTTTGAAATGCTCCTTCGAAATCGCGTCGACCTTGCAATTAATGAAGCTTTCACATCATTAAAGAAAAATGATATTGATATTCATGGACTATTAATCGCCGAGGTGTCTTAATCTCAGATGAATGCGCCAAAACGTCAAGGTTTCGTCGTCCGGGAAAAAGGTTACATATGTGTATTTATAAATAGGCTCACGTCCGTCACCCCACATCGCATTATTAAGAAGCCGATATTTGTGAATGGGAGTGAGGGCTGCTGCTTGGCTTCCGTGCAGTGACGAAGTTGCGATAAAAACCCATAAAAAAAATGCTAACATGCAATTCATAGAGGAAATATACAAGAGGAGAAATGTCAAAAAAAAGGATCTTTTACCCCGAAATGTGGGCCTGTGTGGCTGTCAGTCTGACCCCCCCCCTCCCCCTCCGCGGATGGTACAGTCTTGGTTCATTCATAAAATTCTAGCAGGGCATAAAAGGAGGGGCTTGCATTCAAGTCGTCCAGTTACCAGGTATATACCTGGAGAAAAGACCCGAGCCGCTCTGCCCAGCGGAAGGCCAGAGTCACATTTATCATTGATCTGGACCTGTGTGTGTGTGTGTGTGTTTTTTTTTTGTGTGTGTGTGTGTGTATGTGTGTGTCCTCGTGATGTATCACAACAACCTGAAGCCTGACATGGATTCAGTCTCTCCCACCTGCCGGACAGAGTCTCCTGTCGGGACGCTCTGCCAGAAGACGCCAGAGGAGGCGAGCTCTCCAGCCTCCTCCTCAGAGAGCAGTGCAAAGGTATGAATGTCTTTGTTGATCAGAAATGCATCATGCAGCCCGGGAGGCAGATTTAACATCCCTTTTTTTTTAATGTGGTCCACAGACTGGGCGCCCATAATGCTTTTTTATCTTCACGGTGGGGGGAGGGGGAGGTGGAACTGATTGATAAGATTTTAATTAACTGGGCTTTTAAAGAAATTTTTTTTTTTTTTTGTTGACATAATTGTTTTTGATGCATTTGTTCTATAATTGGAGCAGAGATCAGTGCGGGAGGAAATGTGACATAATAACTGTTGATCAGGTTGTTATGATTCCGACGTCCTGGGACCAAATGTGAGCGTGTCGATGCAGCGGTTCATTGAGAAAAATAAATCCATTCAGGAGACTCCACAGCATCCCTGCGTCAGTGTTGACGTCAGAAACAATGATAAAGTCAAATATTGATCTGGAGAAGGCTATTTCTGGTCGGGTATATTCAAGAAAATATAACCCATGCAGGCTACCCTCTGTTTTAAGACTGTGAACATACGATTTGTAGATTTCATTGATGATTGTCGTCGCAATCGGATGAAAGCACTGATAGCATGGGAGCAGCTTTAGGCTATTTTAAAATAAATCTATTAGAGTCCTCATTTTCTATTATTTCCATTTTTTTTTTTCAGGAGGTCTGCGAAGACATGAGCGTTGAAGACACTCCATTTGTTCCAACAGTCACTGCAATTTCCTCTACCCCAGATTTCCAGTGGATGGTCCAGCCTACGATTATTACATCTGTCTCCCCGTCTCTGGGTAGCAAGCAAGCCAATGAACCACAAAGCTCTCACCAGGCAACACCCAAAGAGGGCGGGAATAAGGGGAAAAATGCTGCCAGAAAGGGGAAAACAGAGCAGGTATGTTTGCTCGGATGCAGCCTACCTGCTATTGGACAGTACAGTCCATGTTGTAAATTTACATATGTCAATCTGAATTCCTTGTGTGAAACAGTGCTATTGTGCATGTTCCTCTGGTGCTGTGTGCTGGCTGTGTGCCGTCCTTAGGCAGTCAATTTATATTCAGGTCACAGCAAGTCTGCAACAATGGTCTATTTTTAGACGCATTGCAGCGAAACATGCTTTTGCCATTCTTCAGAGGGTGAATTGGCAACGGATGCAGTGGATTAGAAGATGAAATGGCCGGATCCTGCAAGGTAATAACTGAAACATTTCTCTCTCATCCCAGCTGTCTCCAGAAGAGGAAGAGAAAAAGAGGATAAGGAGGGAGAGGAATAAAATGGCTGCAGCAAAGTGTCGCAACAGACGGAGGGAACTCACGGATACACTGCAAGCTGTAAGTAAACAGTGATGCATTTACTCAGCTGTCATTTGCACCCACTGTTTGTGTGTTTTCTCCAATGTGGGTGATTTTTGGATGTGGGTCTCTCTGAAGGAGACGGACAAGCTGGAGGAGGAGAAAGCAGCCCTGGAGACGGAAATAGCCAACCTCCTCAAAGAGAAAGAACGGCTCGAATTTATCCTCGCCACACACAAGCCAGTGTGCCAGATGTCAGAGGAGCTGGAGTCTATCTTCCAGGAGCCCGCGGGGTCCCCAGAGCTACCGCCCAGTCCAGGCGAGGACAGACTTCCAGAGGATGGCACCCAGGAGGCTCCTTCGCTCCAGGACATGGACATCCCCAGTGATCCCTCCACAGCCATCTCTGGGAACTCCAATATCTTGCTGTGTGCCAGCGCTGAAATCAACATCTGCGATCTTGAGCCCTCTCTGGACATTAAGGAGGGGCTACTGGAAAATATGTTGCCCAGCTTGGAGGAGAAAACCCCCATGGAGACGGCTCGATCCGTGCCAGACATAGACCTGAGCAGTTCCCTCGGGGTCTCGGACTGGGAGACCCTGTACAAGTCGGTTTCCAGCGACCTGGAGCCTCTCAGCACTCCTGTGGTGACCTCCACCCCCACCTGCAGCAGCTACCTGTCTGTGTTCACGTTCGCCTGTCCCGAGCTGGACTCTCTCACAGAGGAACTAGACAGCCATAAAGGTGGAGGGGGCAAAGGCGAATCCGTTGACATCCTCAACTCTCCCACTCTCCTAGCCTTATAATGTACAGAGGGAAGTGATCTGTGTGATCTCTCTGGTTCTTCTGTTCTGCAGGTTCCTGACTTTGACATGATTCGAACAACATAATATGCCACAGTATGCTGTAACACTTCAAGGAATACATTCATGAAATGTCTTGTGTGTGACTAAGCAAACATAAAAACTTTCTCCAGATACAAAGCCAACAGAGTGATGTAGCTAAAAGCATGGCTTTTACTTTTACGGGAGGGACTGATGTAAGTTTTGATTTTAAAACGCATGCTGAGAAATTCCAAATAATTTTCAAAGCTTCTATATATCTGATCTGTCACTAGATCTAAGATGTAATGTGGGATTTAATGTTACAGTATGGTTTTGTGTTTTGGTGTCAATAGTGTATTGATTGCTGTAAATGTTGTATCTGCATATTCATCCATGTTAAGTACCTGCATACCTCAATGTCATCAACTGTGGTTTGGCCTCATTGAAAGTTTTCCATGAAAACATCCAGTGCTATATACTATATATATATACATATATATATAAATATATATATATATCTTATCAAGATGTAACTTATGATTTATTTTTTTACCTTTCAGATTTTGACTTATTTGTTAAATTGAAAAATAAGTAAAATGAGCATTTATTGCTTATCTATGCTGCTGAATAATTACAATAAATCTACATTCACAGTGGTGCTTGGTGCTGGTGAAATCTTTGTCTTAATCAAGATGAAAATATGAAGATTTTCAACCATAAATTTAATTTCTAAGCTCTAAAGGTGTTTATGGAGTCACTTTATTGATATGAGAATATTTCACAAAACCTGGTTAGGATAACTTTCGTATTTATTATTATTCTATTAATTTATTTATGATGATGTATTTGTTTTTGGGTTTTTTTACATTGATATCCATTAGGTGTGTGTTTAGCTGAGTGCTGGTGCTGTCTTGTCAGTGCAGGCCTCCATCTGAGGCACACTGTGTGTTTGCAGCATGCAGCCTCAGTGTTTCTTTATGGGAGGAGCGGCGCGACTTCCCCACTTCTGCCCCCACTATGTACTTTTTTACATCCCTGCTTACGTTTGGCTGGCATAGCCCAAGTTCCGCATTCCCAAATCCTCCCAGATTGGGATCACGTTTAAAATCGGGCTGATGCAACGATTTCCACTTTTTAAAATCTACTCTCGACCCTCGGCTGACCAGAAGAAAGGACATTTGTTGCACCTGGGATCAAAGTCAGGTCGGTATACAAAACTTCATAAGTCGAGGGCTGAGTATTTTTTTACATACTAAACAGCTCATTGGCGCGCCACGCTTTGGTCATAACGAGCACAGTTGGTGGAGAGGAGGCGAGCAGCTCTGGGATGTTACTCGGCGCTATTCGCTGCATTCTCCTAGTTTGTCCAAAGCAGAGGTGACATCAGGCCGAGCTGTGCTACAGAAAGATCATTTTCTTTTGTGTGCATGCTCCTCTTACATGGAGCAGCGGCGTGCACAACGAGGAACAAAATGTTCTTCTTTAGCCTTGTCTGTCCTTTACATCGGCGTGCTGCATGGATTCTTTATAATATTTGGTTTACGTGACGCGAAATCCGCCCCGAACGAAAAGCTGTAACATTTTATCACTGCAGCTCTCTGATGGGAAGACAAAGTTACGTAAGATAAATGCCGCACTGAAGAAAAACTTCCGCTTTCAAGTTGACCAATGGCTTCAGTATGCATGCTGCAACAGAGCCAGTCTACCTAAGACCACTACACAAAGATTCCTGAGCTGCTGAAAAATCATGTTCACAAACCAGCCTGGAGCTTTCTCATGAAGAGGCTCAACACAAATACTAATAATACAGTCTACAGTTTAAGTGAATTGGGCTCTTGGACCCTCAGGTGTATAATAAAGCTGCTATTATAAGACATTATTTCATTATCATACCTGCACTGTGGACTTTAATATATTCAGATCCAGTCCGTATTGTACACTGTGGGGTACTTTTCTATGAAAATGTATAAGAACCGTGATGTTAAGGTGCTTTTATGTTTTTCTTATGTTGGTGTATTTTAATCACAGATTACCTAAAGTTTACCTGTGTGTTTTGCACCATTTTAAAGAGAATTTTGCATGTGGCCACCGTGTGCCGAAACCGCAGCCTGTGCAGTTCCACTTTGACCTTCAGTTTGGGGAAGTGTAAAAATGGCAAATTATTCCCATGTGTAATGTCACCTATAAGTTTCTCTGTGTAACTTTTTAATAGATACATAACCGACATACATGAACTCTTAAGATCCCCATTGATCTGCCAGGTGGCTGTTTTCCGTAGTGTTATTAATATCTGATACTGCCTGTTTATTCCTGTTGTGTGGGCTAAAGGTGTTGAGTAATTGACCTTAGATAGTAGTTTTTGGCTGCATCATGTGGCTTGGAAATCCGCTGAGCTGTTGTAATAATTTCCTGTGTCTTTGGCTGGCTTTGCTCTCACACACACACACACACACACACACATACACACACGCGCCTCTCCATTGTCTTTGGATATATTTGAATGTTCATGTTCAGCATTTTCAAATGAAGGCATTTGACGGTGACAGACGGCACAAAACATAGTGGAAATCTCTCCAGCGCTCCCAACTTTGTAAGTCAGCAGTGTCACCTTTAATCTTTCATTTGGCTAAACAAAACAAAACAAGCTTAGTGTTCCACATAATGCTGAATTTTGCCGGCCACAGTCTACTCCCCTGACATTAAGTCTAGTAAGGAGGAAACCATGGTTCATGGGTATTTCTTGGCAGTGGCGAGCTTTTGCTCTCCTTCAAATAGAGGGGAATTTGTCTGGGTCTGCTTTGTACACTCTTGTTCATCACTCTTTTGGCCTCTGGGGATTAAATAAGGTAAATTCTTGCCAAGATCTCTGTAAATGGTAGTATATTCGTTCCAGAAAAAGAAGCAAAAAAAATAAAATAGCCTAATGAGAGCAGACTCAGCATCCGGCTCCTATAACAGACCGGTAATTCATCACAGTAAGGTAAGTCTGACTGCTAGGAAGGAGCAATGCACCTCAGGCAAATGCCGTCATGAAGCCCTGTCACAGACTCTAGGTCAGATAAAGCACTTACGTATCTATTTTACTCCAATTTGTTAATGTAAACTTTTTCTACCCACGCACCATAAAGAATGCCCCAGCATGTGCTATAACAGGCAGAGCAGACACAGTTTTATGTGTTTTTCATTGATCTGGTTTAGTCGCCGTCTGAGCGTGTCTCCCATTTTCTCCCTCTGCCTCCTAGCTGTGGTCACGACCGAGTCTGACACGATGCCAGGACAAATCCCAGATCCCTCTGTGACAGCGGGCTCCCTGCCCAGCCTGGGCCCGCTGGCTGGGATCTCAGCCACCACGCTGACTGACGAGCTCAAATTTGGTGACTTCCAGGAGTTTGGTACAATGCTGTCACCTCTGCACTTCCTGGACAGTCTGGGGAAGAGGCCCCTAGTGATCAAAACAGAGGTAATGCTGATAACCACATCATGTAAACTGATTTTTACCTAGTTTACATGCTTTTGCTTACACTGAACATTTATGTGTTCTTTTATGAGGTTTAGCTGCAGTGAAAAGAACAGATCCAAACACAATATGTCAAATGTATCATACAGATTCCAGTTTAATTATATATAAAATGTCCCAAATATATTCTAAACAGATTCATGAGGTGAAAGCATATTTACAATTAGAGCATTGTGTCTTATCCTAATCAACAGGTCCACCTAGTGGACATAGTGGGACATGATCCTGCAGGAGTCTCTGCACCATGGATGTCCAGAGGGAAATATGATCAGGGAGATCAGTCCTATTGAGACTGTCAGCTTTGACTTGTGCCAGTTGACAGGTCTGTTGGCTGTAGTGATGGCAGTACAGATGATCTTTTGGTTTGGTTTCACCCAGCTAGTCAAAGGGTTAGATGTGAAATCACTGATGGAAATTATAACTTACTTGTATAAAGTTCTCCACTACAGAAGCGTTATACACGAGGTGTGCCGTCTTATCTGTTATACCTGCCAAAAAGCAAAAAGCCCAGCAAAAGATTTGTGCTGAGAATGCCTCGCTGGATGTGTATCTTTAAAAAAAATACTTCTTGTTTCATTTTACAAATTGAATCTCATGTTGGAGATACTGTGTTTCCCATCAGAGTTGGTTGTCTTTTCTATAAGGGCTGACATATACTTCTGGTGTGCTTAAAGGTAGATATTATCTGTTAAGGCCAATGCCTTCATATGAGTTGTTAACACACATTTTTTCTGATGTTGGTAGTTGTGGTATCATGTGGCACTGGTTTCAGTACGTGCAGTTTAGCTTGAATTTCAGCTTTAATTTATTAGTTTCTGTTTTCTATTAATTTTTTCTCAAATCTTATCATGGTCATTTCATTTTTTAACCAATTAAACACACATGAGGTGAGTAATTGCAGGACTATTGTGTACTGTAACTGAGACTAATCCACATGCATGCGAAAAAGTAGTTCTTTATTTAGTTATTTATTCTATTTGTTTTGTTCATTGATAATGAGGTCCGTCACAACTTAACCTTAAGCCTTTTTACCTGCGCTGTTGCTCAGAGAGATGAAGAGGAAGAGAGGAGGAAACGAAGGCGAGAGAAAAACAAAGTGGCTGCAGCTCGATGTCGAAACAAAAAGAAGGAGAGGACAGATTATCTACAAAAGGTGAGACATAACCAGCCAGTCGTTTTGTTTCTAACTCTCACATATTTATCTTTTCTGTTGTAATTATAAAAAAAACAACATTCCTACATTCAGCCATCCCCCCACTGATTGCTCCCGTTTCCCTCCATCCCCTCCTGCAGGAATCAGAGAGACTGGAGATGTTAAACTCTGACCTGAAAGCCCAGATTGAGGAGCTGAAGCTGGAACGACAGCAGCTGATCCTCATGCTCAACCGCCATCGCCCCACGTGTATCGTCAGGACGGACAGTGTGAAAACCCCGGAGAGCGAGGTGAACCCCCTGCTGCAGCAGCTGGAGGCCAAGTGAAGAAGCCGCGACTTTCTTTCGGTTTACTGCTGAGAAGAAGCAGCCAACTAGCAGCACTTAGTTTTGGGCCTCGGCCGTGGAGGAGAACCAGCTACCTTAAGTCCTGGAGCGCCACACCACTTAATGTGGATCCAATAAGACTGGAGACTGCTTTGGCAGTTACATCAAATCTTCTCGTTCCCCCTCTCTTGCTTTCCCATTTATTCGCCATTTTGGTCATCAGAGCTCCAGCCGCCATCAGTATGAAGTTAAGCAAAGCTATTGGCAAATCATCTTAAATGTTCCGCACATGTAATTTGTTGTTTTACGGTGGATTTGTACTATATCTCCTCTTAGCTTTAGCCATTAGCCAACATGGCGTCGCTTCAACATATTTACAGCAGCTAAAATGGATTTTTTTTCCACTATCAAAAACATCAAAGGTTAACATCAGCTCAGTAGCTGCAGTGATTCATTTGGTGATTTACAAACCGATGAATCCATGAGGTCGGCGCGTTAACCTAACAGACAAACAGCTACATATGTGATCGGGCTACATATTGTCGTAATGAGGAGTAATGCAACACTTCTCCGTACGTGTGCCTGAAATTATTTGGGTTGTCTTATCGTTGTTAAAATGCATTCTGGGAATCATAGGAATTTAAACTGAACTAGAACAAGGGGCTTATGGGTCGGCCTAATAGGTTTAGTGAAGTATAAAAATGAACTGCTGGAATGCATTGACCATCACACGCTGATGATGTATGGTGGGATTTTTTTTCTTTAATGGCCTCACTCAATTCACATTTTATATCCACTTATTATTTTCTAAAGCAAGTAGTCACACCCACAGACGCAGAAGCCTCAATAACATCCATGATTTTTGTTCTTTCATACATTGAGCAGATGATCCTGTTTTCTTTCTTGGTTTATTCTTTATTCTTATGTTTTGGCGCAGGCGTCATGTATGCACATATAGATATATATGGATTGTTTACATTGTACTTTATTTTCTGTTACCATATTGTTACTACCAATTATGTTTTTTATACTTTTGTATATGATGTTATATAAGCATATAAGCTAGCACAAAATCCCATTTTGTATTTCCTTACAAAATAAATGTTTAGTTTCTTTTTTTTTTTTCTGGATTTTTTGAGTCTCAGAAAATTGAAAACATGCCAGTCACTCACTTTCATGACCAACTTTTCTGTTTAACCCATAAGAACCCACAATGGCACAGGTGTCACAGACCATTTAAACATTCTGGAAATGTCAATATACAGCTCTATCCTTGATTGTAGTAGTAATAGTGACAGCAGACATCATGGTGCAGTCTATACATATATATATATATATATATATATATATATATATATATATATATATATATATATGACTCAGTGTCAGTGTGTGTTCCCAGGACACCATTTTGAAAATGATGGTCTGCCTGATTAAAACCTGTGACACAACTAGGCTATTTTAAATAGCTTGTTTTTGTTATTAAAAGGTGAGTTTCAAACAATTTAACAATTCTAATACTGTCCTAGATTACATTTAACCTGCCCTGACCTTATTTTATAAAAAAAGTTGACGTGAGACAACTTTGAAAAGAAATGCTGTGACATACATTTAACATTTCACATCTTGGACAGTAGATGAAGTATCTCAAAGATAAGTTCAGAAATGAGTTCCTTGTGGTTTTTTTTTAGTCTGTTTTCTATCCCCCATAATTTTACTTTAAGGAGAACAGGGTCCGGGTTCTTATGGGTCAAACGGCGCCATCTGGTGGTCAGTAGCAGCACAACATGACCTGCCCTTTACTCTTACATTTGTTATATTTCTAAGCAGGGATTTAAAACTATTTAAAATGTCTCCACTATTATATATTACAGCATACGAAGACTTAACTCTCTAGTATCCCACTTTCCCCACAAGGTTTGGCTCATTTTTACATGTCAGGTTTTGGAGATTACAAGGGAACCTGCAGAGGGAAGGCCTCATGAATTATAACTGTGGAGAAGCTGTCAGAATGGGCTCATGGAGTAAAATAATATGCTTCATCTTCAACCTCATTCTCCTCACTTCATGTGTAATCCTAATCAATTTTTTGATTAGGATTACACTTTTTTTTTTTATAAAAATGGGGTCCAGAAGTCTAATGTTATTACATGTTTATGCTCATTTGACATTTAATCCATGTTTAATCTAATATGGAAAAAAAAATATAAGAACATAAGTTCTTGCATGCACTAATAAGCACAAAGGCGCTTATTGTTCTTACCAGGTGGAATTTAACTTGCAGATTAACATAACTGAGGCAAGAGAAACTAAACAAACCACTTCTATAGAGGTGATACCAACCTTATGATACATTAGAATATAATAGAATTATATTATTATTGAATAGAGAAGTGTTGTAGCACGCTGTTACAGGCAACAATGAGGACAACCTGTTGTACTACATATTGTATATAATTTTAAGTGTGTGTGTGTTGCAGACCTTTGTGATCCACCAGTTTTGTAGGTGTGTCCCACTGAACAGTCACTGTCACTTCTTATCTCAGCAGCTGGGTGGAGTACAAGTCGGGCCAGCTCGCACCTACTATCTGTTATAAAGGGGGATTTCTCAGCCAGCTCGTGTATTAAATGAACTTCTGGACAGCGGGAAGGAGGTCTGAACTTATCTCAGTGCTTTGGAGAGGGCAATATTTCTGCCGAGTGGGTAGTTTCTGGAGCGTCACCTGTGCGTAAAGTGATGCTTCATTTTTCTGTCTGCTTTTAAAGACATTTTAATGAGATTGCTGCGCTGTGAGGAATAGACTACTCTGTCATCCAAGTGCGCTCGTTTTTGTTTTGTTTTTTTTGTTAAAGTGAAGCAGAAGAATGGGCGATGATGCGCAGAGCTCGCAGGACAGGAGCGCACAGGATGGGAAGGATAATGGTCCAGCGGAGGGTCCAGGTACCGCTGAGCAAATTGAATGCAGCAGCATCCCAAACGGTGACGGCGGCTCTGCGCTCAGCACGCGTTTGTACAAGAAGCGCTGGTTGATCGTGTTCCTGTTCAGCTCCTACTCCCTCAGCAACGCGTACCAATGGATCCAGTACGGGATCATCAGCAATATCATGATGAAGTTCTACAGCGTGGAGGCTTTCGCTGTAGACTGGCTGTCCATGATCTACATGCTCACCTACATCCCCTTCATCTTCCCGGTCACCTGGCTCCTGGATAAGAAAGGGCTGCGGGTCACCGCGCTGCTGGCCAACGCGCTCAACTGCGCCGGTACGTGGATCAAGGTGGCCAGCGTCAGGCCCGACCTGTTCGGGGTGACCATGCTCGGACAGTTTATGAGCTCCTCCGCCCAGGTCTTCATCCTCGGGATGCCCTCCCGCCTGGCATCGGTCTGGTTCGGCGCGGATGAGGTTTCCACCGCCTGCTCCATTGGAGTTTTTGGGAATCAGGTGGGTTGATCTCTTATTCCATCAGGGGAGTCACTGTTATAGACCTCCATGCTCTGTTTGGTTTGATTGTTCCCAGAAAAGCCTCTGAAACTTTATATAATTTAGACTTTAAAGTAGACCTGAAGTAGACCTAAACCCATGGGGGGACTGAGCCACTGGGGGGTTGTTTTGGGGGGAATGATTTGTTGTTGGGCCCCCGCTGACCCCTCATCCCTCCATCCATATCCAGAGACACAGAAACTAACCAGTACTTCTATGGCACAAGAATTACACCCAGATCATGAATGTGATTAAGTACAAAAATGAGTATAGCATCAGCTAATACACAAAGGTGTTAACACTAGATTTTTCAATGCAAAAGCCTTTTACAGGAATAGATAGTACCTGCCTTTGTTCATATACTAGTGCATTATTACTGCAAATTCTCAAATAAAATATGTAATCAAATCAAATAGTCTTTCAAAAGCCAGTGACATGCACAGCTTTCAGGGGTCTGTGTGGGTCTTGCTTGCTTTGCATTTGTGCTTCTCACCCGAATGAAAAGATGTTTGTGGAGTTCCTTAATTTGCTCTGTTACCGAAGGGATTCCTTCAAAAAAGTAGTGTCGGAAAACGCTCTGACAATAATGTGAAGTGTGAGTGATGGGCTACCCCATACATGGTTTTATATCCTGGTTACTGCCACCAATCCTTATTCAGCCCTGATATTCAGCTCCAACATAAATGCCAGTGCACCACACACCATATTTATTTTGACAGGTGAGATTGAGCACAGCGGATGTTCGAGCATCAAGGGTCCTGCTCAGAATCCTCTGTTTGCACGAATGCAGCATGAACAGATTCTTTTACTTTTTATTGCCTGTTCGGCCTGAGGCGATGTGTGTGTGTGCTTATGTGTGTGTGTGTGTGCGTGTTTGTGCTTATTTGCACATTCTCTGCGTTTGCTTGTGTTCAAAAAGCTTATCAGGGTTCACTGAGTTTTCTTACATGTTGGCACATTTCACATGGATCTGCTGAAGCATTGTACTGTCTTTGTGTTCGGCCTACAAGCAAACACACTTCAGTGGTGGAAGAAGTACTCAGATACTTTACTTTAAAGCAGCCACACAAAAAATGTCAAAACAACCCATTAGAAGGACAGAAGTATCAAAAGTAAGATGTTCTGCAGCCCCTGTGACTGATTTGACATTTATTACATGTTACATTGTTGGACTTTAGCACTGATGCTGTAACAGGTGTGGAGCTGCTGTTTCAGGTTAGGTAGTTTAGTCCGGTGGCTCCCAAACGAGGGATCGACCCCCTCCAGAAGAGTCACAGGATAAATCTAAGGGCCAGATACTTATTGGGATACAAAAGAAGAAAAAAATGTCTCTTCTTTTATCATGTTGTCTTTCATCTTAGCTGATATTTGTAAAATACTGGATCCTTTTTTCCTCCTTGGGCCAAAAAAACTTTACTGAAATGAAACAAAAAGAGAAACTTGGAGGGGAAATCTGCTAACAACTCAGTGATATCTGAAAACGGGCTAAAATGGGCAACGGTTTTCTCTCACGAACCAAGAGTTTATGAATCACTAGTTTCATCTTCAACAAAGTTCTGCATTTTATAAGCTCATTATATGTTCCTTATAAACATTTTAAAGTGAAAAGTATGTATAGGTACCTCTAACTATCAGTTGGTGTAATGCAGTGGAGTGGCACGAAGTGAGGACATAAGAAGAAGGATGGAATTGAAACAACCTTAAAAATCTATGATTAGCTACAGTAGTTCTTTTCACCGCTGACTCTCTTTGACTTCTCCAAAATGTGCAGAACTTAGTGTAGATGTGAAATAAACATAATAATAAGGAAAAAAAAGACACCTTCAGACAACTATCCAACCTATGTGTTGTGTCTTGTGACGCCCACTGAAATGAAGCTTCACACACTAGTACACACGTGTGTTATGATCATTTTTCATTAGCCTAAATTCTATTATGTGCCATTTGGGACGACAGCTCCTCACTGGTAAAGGTATTTATGTGGAGGGTGGCAACCAGACGGGAGGAGGAGACGCGCACAATTCCGCCATCTTCTGCTGGTCCGGAGCATTAAGTCAAAGTGGTCCGGTAAATACACACATATATACATATATATGTGTGTGTGTGTGTATCAATGGTGCCGTGCAGCAGGTATGGAAAACTGACCGTCTTTTTTTTTTTTTCCATTTACTGTTTTTTGTTTGTTTTTTGAGCGTAAATCTGGGAACAACAGTTGGTGTGTGTGTGTGTGTTTGTAGCTCCTGTCGTGTTCACGTCTCGTCACTTTCAGGAAGAGTAATATGATCGCCAGGCAGCTTAAAGCTCAAATACCGACAGGGTTTCAGAAGTGGAGGAGCAGCAGCCTGACATTGTGTTACGATAGTTTTATCTGAGCTGGTCAGGCGTTTGATTGCGCTGCTTTTTAAGGAAATACGGTGAATCTCGGCCAAGCAGCTGCTTTTCCCTCCACTAGTTAACTACACGCAGATTGTTGTGCCGTGAATTGGTTTCATATGACCGTGATTTGGTTTCTTATTCACGTGGCAGGGTATTTCCTCCTACACGAGTGAGGGTAGTGGACGCGTGGGTGCATTTGGGGCCGCAGTTTAAATGTGTTGAGAGAAGTTGTGGTTTCTCCTTTTCCTCCCTTCACTCCTTCCATTCATGGATTTGCTCCATGCAGACTGAGGCTGGAGGCACCAGAGTGCTGCCACTGGAAATTTCCAGTCTGATCAATCTGATAAATACAACAACAACAACAACAACAACAACAACAACAACAACAACAGCAGGGAACACTGGGGCCACAGCTCATTGGCTCATAAACATACAGCCCTCAATATGATCAGTAAAAGTCTTTATTATGATGGATGATGAAAAAGAGCCAAAATGGTGCCCTGAGATGTTTTGTTTTAAAAAGAAAACTCTAAGACCCGTTTACCCATTTTTATTACTAATATTATTTTTGTGTTTCAAACTGGATAAATTAGAGCAGAACAGAAATGGTTGCATTTTTATTGCAGCGTTCCCTATTAAAAATATCGTAGAAGTTCAAGAAAACCAGAAATATTCACATTTAAGCGGCTGGAAACCAGTCATTTTTGGCATATTTGCTTGAAAAATTGTCAGAAATTATTCATCAATTTATCAAATTTGTTGCAGATAATTTTTTTTGTCAATTGAGTAATCAGTTTATCAGTCAATTGTTGCAGCTCTAACTCCAAGTCCCAAATCATACCACGGTAATAATAATAATAATAATACTCAGAGAAAAGAAGACGACTGTTTCCACCGCGATTGATTACTATAAACTCAAAATTTAGCACCGCACCGTCTATTTTCAACCTGAAACCTGAATGCATTAATATGAGCATACGTGAGTCTAAACTCAGGGAAACTTTATCTGAATCTGAAGAGGCAAAATCATTATATTCCCCAGCACCAGTGACCTCTCTGCACCGACTGACCCCATCTAATCATTTCACCTCCTCATAGTGACTCAGGTCTTATGTCACCGCTTCATGTGTCGCCGTGTGTTGTTGAAAACAGCATTACATGCAGGGAATTAATTGAACCCTATGATGAGCCAACCAGTTCTTGTCCACGCACTCATGCAGATTCTCACTCGGCAAGTGTTTGTAACCAACTTCAGGTCTGCCAATTGGGCTGCGCTGAAGACAGATGATGTGATATAAAGTGATCGGCCATTAGCAAATCCAATTTATGAACCACAAACACTCTACTTTAATAACTGGTCTGCAAACAGTGGGACACCGTGGTCTTGTGTTTGTGCAAGGAGGCGTACTTCCACCCCACTGCAACCGCACGAGTACCCGCAAGTGTGAGATTGTTTTGTAGTGCGGTAATACAACAGGTATTCCTACAGTGTGACAGTGTTGAAAGATTTATTCTCATATGTTAATGAGAGGAGATGATAAGTGTGCTGTGCTGCAGATTTAGGTCTATATTTTCGTTTATTTGCACAAGGTCGTAAGTACTGTCCCTGTGCACTCCTGCTTTGTATTGTATGTTTGTCAACCACAAACACCTGAGGCAGTAGTTTCACGCTTCACGTAGCAAAAACAGTCTTGTAGTGTTCGTCCATTCGTCTTAACAGTTAATCTGTTTTCTGATGAAGTTGCAGTTTTTGTGTAACACATCATGGACTTTAGCTCTTCTGTACACATCTATATATGTGTGTGTGTGTGTGTGTCACATGCCTAACTACTTTAGCAGTAAAATCTTAGACCCTCCTGCCTTTAATTCACACTAAGCGCCTGCTATCATACTGCAAGGTGATGCTATGACAAAAGCTGGAAGGAGGAGCTTGAAATGAAAAGTAAAACTCACAAACAAAATCCATCACATGGTTAAAGAGGTGTCAAACTCCAGAGTCAGTCAGGTATGTAACGGTTGGCTGGGATCAGAGCTTCCCAACGTCGCTCATTATTTTTAAACTGCACCCCAGATCCACCCCTGCTTAATCAGAAGAAATAATAAGCAGTAATCTCCACTTTAGGAACAGCGGGCGTGCTTGTTTATGATCAGCATGTAGGAAATACCTGCTGGGTGGGAGGGGCGCGTCAGGTGAACTGCCACGGTGTTAAAGAGAGCGCAAACACAAGGAGAAATGTTTGCTCTTCCCTCCAGCTGTTGAGTGCTACAGGAGCCTGAAGGAAAGGGGAAGTGTCTCTGTGGAGGGAACATGAGTTCTTCGGATGATTTCCCACACGAGTGGATGGACAGCGTTGGTAAGGCCGGAGACGGTGATTGGTGTCCGACAAGAAAAGAGAGAACCAGCTTTGGAGAATACAACTACCACCTGCCTCTTGGAGACAGCAGCGACACCAATGACCTGGACACCGCACAGCTCTTCCCACTGATGGAGACTAAGTTGTACAAGCGGCGATGGGTCATGCTGTTCATCTTCAGCGCTTACTCCATGAGCAACGCCTTCATGTGGCTCCAGTACGGCATCATCAGCAACATCTTCATGCGCTTCTACAACATCGACACCCTGGCCATCGACTGGCTCTCCATGATCTATTTCCTCACCTACATCCCCCTCATCCTGCCCGTCATGTGGCTCCTCGACAACCGGGGCCTCCGGGACGTGGTGGTGGTGGGCTCAGCCTTCAACTGCATCGGGGCCTGGATCAAGACGAGCACGGCGGACCCCACCATGTTTGCAATGACCTTCTTTGGCCAGTTTGTGTGTTCAGTGGCCACTGTTTATATCCTGGGCATCCCATCCAGACTCGCGTCCCTGTGGTTTGGGCAGCAGGAGGTGTCCACCGCCTGTGCCATTGGCGTTCTGGGAAACCAGGTGTGTCTCTGTTTACCTGTTGTGCTCAAATGGTCTTTATCTGTGTGTGTGTGTGTGTGTGTGTGTGGTGTTATGAGCTTCTCATATTGGCGTGAAGAGAACTGTACGTGTGTGCTTGTCAAGAAAGAGTGAAAGAGAGCTCTGTCACCTTCGACACTCTTTACTGTGCATCTGAATAGCAGTGTGTTAAAGAACAGGCAGGTACATGTTATGTCATGTCAGCGTCTGCCATATTGAATGTGTCTGTCTGCTCTGTGAATTCTTTTTCCAACCTTCTCTTTGAGTCAGCAGGTTTAACGAAGTGAATCACTCTCTCTGTCCGCGGCCACTTCCGCCTCCAACAGCAAAAGCGATTCTAGAGAAGCGATTCATTTGCAGAACCAAGCACCCGATACACATTGTTAGTTTCACTTCTGTTTAAATTACCTCAGGATTAATCACATGCCTACATCATGGCAAGTCCTGTATGAGAGGTTGAGGAATAAGTGGATTTCTTTAAAGCTCACAGACTACTTTTAGGTTATTTCCTAAATCCCCAAATGTACAAAGAGTCCAGTGTTACCATTTTTAAAATACATATGACAATAGCAATTTGATGCAAACAAGCAAAATTTGAACAGAAACAGAAAAATGTGACAGCAGTGATCTAACTGTCTGTTTCAGCCAAATCAAGCTCATACATTAGAAAAAAGTCTGTCTGCACATTCTCACACACTCACAATGTACACAGGTGCCTGATAAAGACTGTCCCAATCTGGAAGGAGGTAGAGGAAGCAGATATGAGCCAGTGTAGCTCTATCTCACTAAAAAAAGGGGGCAGATTCCGGTATCACCTAATTGTTCAAAGTGATTCCTTTGAGTGAGTTTGTTCTTCCTAGCCGGGGAGTATTGCAGGGGATGGTGGGTGACTTCCACCTCCTGAACCTGCTTCTGAACAGGCTCCCAGGCTTTGGGGTAAATTACGTACACAGTGAGATTAGGTTACATTTAAGCGGTTTTAAACATTTTAATGCAATCGTGAGTCGTTTTCAAAGGGAGGAATTGGCTTTGTAACTCACGTTGGCTCCAAATCATTCTTTCTGTACAAGCCAATAAAAACAGTCACTGTATAACGGGTATAAGGCCATGTATGAATGCCCTGTGATCGCACCACGATCTTTGACACTGCACATAAACATATACCATCAAAAGATGTCTGACCCCTCTGATGCTCTTCGTCCTCTGAAGCTAAACTGCTTTTCCTTCAATTGAAGTTTGTCCTCCCTCACCTGCGTTAGACCAAACACTGCATACCGGTCATTGTCACGCATGTTCTTGTTTTGCGCTTAAGTCCCGCTCCCCGCTGCTGAAGATGAAAGGACACATTGTTGTTGATGTTTACTTGCTCACCACGACTTTTTTTTTTTTTTTCCTCCTTTGGCTCCTCTCCACAAACCTGATGCTTCCAAGCTTTCAGCCTGAAGTAGTTTACATATCCCCTCGGACGTTTAGAAATAGTTCACGTTAACAAAAAAAAAAGTAGGTATGATTTCCATAAAGGCCTGTGATGCTTTGAAGATCAAACAGATCAACAGTTTGTGTGCCAGAAGTAACTTCGTCAGTGAGGCCGTCCTTGATTTGCACCAACTGAGGAGAAGCTTGTTTTGCATTTTTGACATGTTATCAAGAGTTGCTCTGCATATCCAAAATGGAGAAAAAATAGAGGATGCAATGTCTTGTCTTTGCTTTGGGTATGTGAGAGTGATTAAAAAGAGATGACTCTCTAGTTGCTGTGTTGTAGGGTTTTTTTTTTATAGGCTCCTGTGAGCTTTCTCAAGCAAAATGACCACAAGGTAAGTTAATGATTGTTCAAGTAGCTCATTTTAGATATGTAGGATCACTATGAGTCTGTAGAGGGTAACAGGTGCAGATCTATAGATCATGGTGGCTGTAACATTCACAGAGGACTGAAGGGGGTCTGATGTATATCTGTGCCTGCACACCTCAGACACTCATCACAGGTTTGTTCCTCCTTAAGGAACACGTCTTGTCACTTTTTGCCCTTTTCCTTCTCTCACCTTTCCCCTAGAGTGGAGGGACCTCGGCTGGTGTCCCCTCGGGAATGTTCTTGAGGCCGTAGGACGCTGAGGAAGTGGGCACTACTCATGTGGCATTCAAAATTGGAAAGCTCCCCACCACCCCTCCCCATTTGCCCCCCATCCACTAGAACTGTTGCCAAAGGGTGGTGAGGGGTGGTGTGGGTAGGGGTCGGTGGGGATCGTTAGGATCCGAAAAGCCAGACAGACGTTGTATCTTCATGTCAAGCACACGACCCCCAAAATATGACATCTTGCATCACCTGTTCTTCTTAAAGCAATAGCTTTACATTGTGGGAAATTCGCTTGAAGGTGGAAAGATAGATGAGGTGATCGATACCACTCTCATATGTGTCCATCACATGGCTACAGAGGTGCTGGTATTTTGTTACATTGAGACTGTCTCAATGTGTTACAGTCTTTATGCTAAGCTAAGCTAATCGTCTCTTGATTGTGGCTTCATATTTACCGTACTAATGCGAGAGTGGTATTTTCTCATCTGACTCAGCAAGAAAGGTAATCAAAGGATTTCCCAAAATGTCAGACTATTCCTTTACCACCCCATCTTTGATATGTTTCGAATGTATATACTGTAAATAAGAATGTATTACTCATGTGTTTACATAGCGGGTAACCATCACTCACACAAATGTCAAGCAGTCAAATACCAGTAAGACGAGAACATTAATATTTTACAAGGCAGAGTAAAAAAAAACCCTTTTCTGTAACTTTTTTTCTTTTCTAATTCCTTATTTCGACCTTTTCCAACTTTTATAATGATGTTTCCCCCTGACTGTGGCTGTGTGTTTGTGAGTGTGTGTGTGTGCGCGCACGTAGTCGTCAGCCAGAGGCACCGAGCCTTTTTTAATTTTGTGCCTCTCACCCGCAGATGGGTATTGCCATTGGGTTCCTGATCCCGCCCATCCTTGTGCCTAATGTGGACGACATGAATGAGCTGGCGTACCATATCAGGGTCATGTTCTACATCAGCGCGGGAGTGGCCACCTTCATCTTTATCCTCGTGGTCATCGGTAAGTCTTCATGGGGAGATGACTATTCACATCCACAGGCTCACAGAGTGGGTAAGAGCGGTCCGGGCTCTTTAGTCGCCCACTGCACGTCCCTTTCAGTGTCATGTAACTCCCACAGTCATGGTCTGAAATTATATAAAGCAAAGAGTCATCTTGACAGCTTGTGCTTTCCAATGGTAGGGACTGTGACAAAAGGAATTGCCACTGGGATGCAATATTTTTAGATGAGAGCACAAATGATTCTGTAGACGGATTTTTGCCACATCAGGGTTCACTGTTTGGCATATGATTTCATTCATTTTTATGCAGTAGAGCTTCTTATCTGCTTGTTGGGCTCCTCGGGCAGCGCCGCTGGACGTGGTGCGGGATGTGCTCTCCACCGAGAACTCAACAGTGCACTAGATGAGCAGCTGCAGTAATTGCTGTAATTGTCCTCCTTTTGATGAGATGTGTTCGGACACGATGTGAAATACAGGCAGGAACTGAGGGAGTCATGGAAGTGTTTTATGAAATCATCCTCTACCCTCAGCTCTGTCAAATTCTCCTTCCACCTCCACAAAGGACTAAAACTCACTGACAGTCAGAGAAACGCGGTGAAGCTTCACCACAGGTTGCATTTTTTCTTCTTGGAGACACAGATCCTTGGTTGGCAATCAGAAATGAGACCATCTGTATTCAAGGGCTCTGCTCTCCCCCACACGTGTTTTCAATCACTCTAGTTAATCAAGCCAGTAACAGTATTAGTATAAGCACTGTCATATTGATACAGCAAGTATTGCTGAATAAGAATATTTTTACTTTATTGGGTTCATATTGTTATGTTTAACAAATCTGTCCCAGACCTTTCAATACAGCTCCAGAAACTATAAACACTACACAAATCAAAACCTAAAACATGACCAAGAAACAAGACAATAAAAACATTAATAGGACATTTTTATTCAAACACAACCATACATGGCTATTGTACAAAACATAGTTTCATGTTCATATTAATGGATTGTTATATTGTTATTGTGTTGTTTGCCACCAGGCACTGAGGAAACTACTAGAAAAGTAAGTTATGATAAATTGATTGTCAACATTATGTCTCCACTTATATGTGAGTACAGTACTGAGATTAGCCATTTAAGTGGCTTTGAATTGCATCACATGGTCTTCGGCAGCACTTATATAGTTTGCTCAGTTGTCATCATGCGACCTAGTTAAGCAACTGTAGTCATGTGATAACCCAAGAGACGAAGATTAAAGGACAGAGGCAGTAATAAAGAAAAACGTTAATTTTGTACACTTGCATTTTGTTACTAAGCTTGTGGTGTGCGTGCAAAGCTTGTGTTCTTCGTCCAGTCAGGGCCAGTTTACAGTGTGATAATGCGATTGCGTGTAAGAGCTGCAGTAAAAACATTAGTTATGTCAGATCAGATATAAAAGAGACAAGCAGCATGAATGAGTATGTAATATGTGGTATTAATGGATTTAGTGGCCATGCTATCCAGTGTATCTGTCTGAGATTACACACTATAGGTTTATACAGACAAGCATCAGAGCCAATAAAAGTATTTCAAATCAAAACACTGATAATGATTTGTCTTTCTTTAACTGACTCATCCTGTTGGCTCTCTGATAACAGGTGTGTCACACAGATGATGGCCGGAAAAGTAGCTGAGCACGGCGAGGTCATCACCTATGATGAATTATCTTATCTTCAGAGACACGTCCAACCCTGGCTTAAATGTTGTGTGCACACACATATTACGTACTTCTATCTACTTTGCTTCCACTCCTCCTACCGTCAGACATCCAGCATCCTGCTGGGCTTCTGCCCCCGTCAGCGTCAGTATTGGCTGATCGGAAAACAGACGATACACTCACACACACAAGCTTAATGAAAGGACTGATTTTCTTATGCACATTTTATATCCCAAACACACACACAAGTAACCTCCTGAAATGTGTTTGTTTTCCAGTGTTTCAGGAGAAGCCAGAAATCCCCCCCACCCAGGCCCAGGCTCAGGCCAGGAGCATCCCCCCCGACGAGTACTCGTACACGGCTTCAATCTTGAGGCTGCTGCGCAACAAGCCCTTCATGCTCCTGGTGGTCAGCTATGGTGGGTCACTTCCAGTAGTCTTAATCTGTTTGAACTTCCACGAACAGGCTGGTGGATCTTAAATTTATGAATTAACACCTTAAAAACTTGGCTTTTTAAATCCTCACTAATTTATCCAGGGCTGCCACTAATGATTAATATAGATTTATATAGATGTGATTAATATAGATTAATCATTAGTGATCTATATAATGACAAGAAAGAGAAAAAAAGAGCCCAAGATGACATAAATTCATTGTTTTATCTGACCAACAATCCAAAGCCCAGAGGTGATAAAACAGAGAAATACTTCAGAAAAACCTCACATTTGAGAAGCTAAAGTTAAGAATATTTGTAATTTTTTCCTCAATAATGGTTTACAGTGATAAATGAAATATCAGAATTATAGTTTGTTAATTCTCTGTCAATCTTCAAACTTTTAGTTAGTTGTAATTGATTTTAACATGCTGTATTTTCATAGTAAGGTCACATAAGCTTATGCATCAATAGCAGAGGACGTCAGAGTCAAATCTGTATCTTCACGTGCCTCTGTGTCATAATGGCACCTGGATTACATCATTGTGACATGCAGCTCATTCCACACTCCAACGTCTTGCTCTTATCGCTTATCCAGGCTCGGATGTCGTCGCAACATTGAGGCGAAAGGTAGTCAAGATGTAAAAGCCTTAAAATAGATGCCTGCAGATGAAGCTGTGTTAGTGGAAGCTCACCGTCGTTATCAGCTGGTGTAGCTGATATGAGGAGGTGTCGTCACACGGACTTCCAGTTCACTGCCTATGTGTTGCATTGATCTTTTAACCTTTCCTAACACTAACCTAACAGTCACCTTTTTTTTGCTCAAAGGTCACTATTTAATGACGACAATGTTAATGATTGAAGATGATTGAATGAACGTTAATGAGTGAAGAATCTTAAAATTTCTGCAAATTTGTGTCCTTAGCATGTTGTAAGAATGGGAGTTTATGGTCCTTTTGTGTCTAGAGAGTTTGAAAGATGACTGACTGATTGATTGATTACTGATTGACATCTGCTCTGGTATAAACTAAATGCCTTAAGTTACGTATTGGCGAAATCTGAAGGCCACCGTAGACTTAATGTTTGAATTTTGTTTATTTTGTTAGATTTGTTGATAGATAACCTCATGTTTGTTGTCTGCAGGGCTGAACGTCGGCTGCTTCTACGCCGTTTCCACGCTGTTGAATCGGATGATCATTGAACACTACCCTGTAAGTTCATGTGTGTCCGCTCTAAAACATACTACTGCCTTATATGCTTTATTTCCAAAGCAGGTTAGCTTGTGTTGAACTTTCTCAGTCTCATTCTTCCGTCTTTACCTCCTCTACAATTCTTTCCTTTTGTGCAGTTTTTCCTTGACACTGCCAAGTTGCCGAGCAGATGACCCTGACACAGATAGCAGGGGTCTGGGAATCTGATTGTTATGGCCCAGAGCTTCCAGGACTAGATAACTGCAGGGTTCAAAATGTCCCAGATGTCTCGTGCAGTCTGTAAAACCAGAAATTTCATTGTTTTTTTTCCCCTTCAGGGTGAAGAGGTGAATGCTGGGAGAATTGGTCTGACTATTGTTATTGCTGGCATGGTGGGGTCTCTCATATGCGGCATTTGGCTGGACAAGACCAAAACATACAAGTAAGATATTTCTAAAAAACACACAAGTTTTACTGCTGATCTTTTGCACTTTGATGGGCAAAAACACAAAAACAATGACAAATGGAGTCCTTCATCGTCCTCGTGCACATTAAAAAGATTTAAGATTAGTTGTTTTAATTTCTTGTCATCAGAATAACTTGTAAGTGTACAAAGTCCATTGTTCAATTGATGACTTAAAGTTGTCATTCGCTCTTCAATCACTGCGCAAGGGAACTTAAAACACTTGCTTTTTTCAAACAACATGTCTGCGGCCGTGGTGGCTGCTGTGTGAGGTGTTGCTTTAAGCGAAATGCTAATGCCAGCATGCTAACATGCTCACAATGAAGATGCTAACAGGCTGATGTTCAGCAGGTGTAATGTTCAGCATCTTCTCCATCTTAGTTCAGTGTGTTAGCGTGCTAACGTGCTAATTAGCACTAATTAGCAAAGTACAGCTGAGGCTGATGGAGCGAATCCATCCAATAGCTCAAAACTACAAATGTCAACCTCATGGTGGCGCTAGAGGAAAAGTCAGGGTTTCGCCAAAGTCAGTAGGATTCATCCCCAGGGGACCTTGAATATCTGTACAAACTTTCATAGCAATCCATCCAATAGTTGGTGAGATTTTTCACTCTCAGACGGACATAGAGCCACGCTGCATAGCATGTATAAAAACTTGTGATATTTTAGCTTCATGTGCTTCCAGTGAATCTGTGATACCAGGAACTCGCTGTAACCTCTGAGAGGAAGTGCACCAATGTAATTTTCAGTCTTAAGGGTCAACAGTCACTCTTGTTTGCTGCACTTTTAGCTGTGCTTTAAAACATGGGC
Organism: Pempheris klunzingeri; assembly: GCF_042242105.1. Classification (NCBI taxonomy): domain Eukaryota; kingdom Metazoa; phylum Chordata; class Actinopteri; order Acropomatiformes; family Pempheridae; genus Pempheris; species Pempheris klunzingeri. Next base: position 11,023,482 of record NC_092024.1, on the reverse strand, counting down.
TCCTTGCAGGGATGTCTTTTAAATCATCCATTCACAGGGAGATGTCCCAGTGAATTAAAGCTTTTGTTCAAAGTGGGCACGAATGAGAATCCAGTGGAGCTGAGTTTTATATCTGATGTTCCTCTCTGCTTATCTGAACTGACAGGCTTTACTCTGCTGGTCCTCCCAGGTCACCTCTCAGTACAGTACATCAATCACATAAATAATTAATAACTCAAAAATTGGTATCTCATGAATCTTGCATTTGTTTTTGTCTTGATCAAGCACATTAATACTTGGTAACCATTTATTTTCAGCAGTTAGATGTTTGGTGCACTGCCTTCACTGATCTGGTATTCCAACTATTATGACTGTGTTCGGACACGATGTGAAAAATCCTTGGTCCTCAGATTCCTTACATGCCATTAGGATGCTGCACTGTCAAAGCAGTAAGTCCAGATTTATGTTGCTGACCCTCCCACTCCTATTGTCCCATGTGGGAGAGAGTCAAAGGACAGTGCTATATTAACAAAAATGTTTTGAGGCCGTATTTTACGCGTGGTTGTGCGGGAGACAGCTTCGCCAGAGTAAGCCTGTTTGTGCAGATGGCCTGGGTCATGACAGGTGGTCCTCAGTGACTCAGGAATACTGTTTATGCCGAGGAACAATTTTCAAATGAGACATCCATCCATAAAAAGATGCCTCGTCTGACACAAAATATAAAAACCAGAAACAAAACTAAGATTGTTAATAAAAATAAACACATTTCTTCACCTCTTGTATTGGTAGAAACTGAGGATATTTATGATATTAGTCCTGGTTGATTGTGTCATAATATGAATAAAATACATCTAATCCATGAAAATGAAATGATGCATGTCAAATATGGAGGAGAAGAGCTACTGGTTCGTTGGATGGTCCCTTAGCTCCCAGTTTAACCCTGCAGTACAGATTAGTTTGGCTTCTTGTGATGAATTTCTTGCACTTGAGTAAATCCTAAATCATTTAATCATATAAATCAAGCATGGCTGTTCCCTGACAGATGATACAAGCTTTCGTGTAATGGATCGGCTGTATCTAAAGATGTTTCTTTATAATGTAGGTTTGATTGTTTTTTAGAAATAAAGAATAGATTAATAAATGAATTAAATAAAGACCACCATCTATGCACATAACCTCATGTAGCCCATGACTGCTTCCTCACCATATAAAGATATTTTAAATGGTAAAACTTCCACAATTTATAATATAGATAGAATAATATTAAGTGAATGAAATCTTTCCCCCTTAAGTAACCAAATGGCTTTTGCAAATGTTCACATGTAAATGCCAATACAGACCTTTGTCACAAGATTTAGATTGTTGAAGTTGAACCAGATTGAAATGAATTTCTAAGATGATTTCTAGAGTCTTTTAGAGTCACGTTAATCTTTGGCGTGCTGTGTTTACAAGCATGTGGATCGTATTGTCTTTGTGCTTTTCAAACTGCATCATTAATATTTCTCTCCTGTTTCCTTCAGACAAACCACCTTGGTCGTGTATCTGCTCTCTCTGATCGGGATGCTCGTCTATGCCTTCACCCTTAACCTGGGCTACCTGTGGGTGGTGTTTGTCACAGCTGGAGTTTTAGGGTAGGTGACAGGTAACATTGCCAGGTTACTAGCCAACATGTGATTGCACTGAAGTGACACCTTGACAATACTCGTTTCATCCAACCAACATGATTAACATTTTCAATGTTAAAAGGAAAAGCAGCATACCTTCACGTTTGATAAATCTGAATCATGAAATGCTTAAAAATGATTTCAACAAACCATTTCAGCAGTACTTTGAGTTGTAGCTGAACATATCTGGTGTTGTTGTTGTGCGCATAAATCCTAATTTGTAAAGTAACTAGTAACTAAAGCTGTCAGATTATGGTAGTGAGGTAAAATACTTTACTGAAATAAAGTAGAAGAGTAGAAGTACAAAGTGGGATGAGAAGAAAATACCCAAATTAAGTACAAGGACCTCAAATTTGTACTTAAGTACAGTACTTAGTTACATTCCACCCTCAGGACCCTGTCATGAACCTGAATCTAAAGCAGACGCCACACTTAACACTCTTCAACAGACTTCATTTTGTTGGTTCAGTGAGACTGACATTAAAGATGGTAGCTAATCCGAATGTTGTCTGGCCTGTCTGATGACGGCGTCTTCAGACCCCGAGGTTACGATGAACCATGTCTGTCTCATTTGACGTCAGGTTACCTCAGGTTTTCTGTACAAGGCCTCAAAACTTTGTGTTGAGGCTTTATGGAGTTCATGTTTCTTTGCATGTCTCTCATGTCGCATTAGTGCTGCTTTGTCAAAGCAAACTGAACGCTCCTCCAGTTCCCCAGTCCACGTGCTTTGTCCTTATAATTATTGCTATTTATGGTAAGCTGATTATGCCCATAGCTGGTTTCCATAGCAATTCCTTTGTCTGGGTTTCAGGAATCAAACCCAGACAGGATGTATTATACAGCAATTTACACGTGGCCTACTTTTAAATACGTGGACTTGTTTTTCTAGTCCTTAGGTGGGATGAAAACTACTGCAGATCACACTGGATATGTTGGCTTTATTTGACCATGTCTGTCTGTCTGTCTGTCCGTCCGTCTGTCTGTCTGCAGCTTCTTCATGACAGGATACCTGCCTCTGGGCTTTGAGTTTGCAGTAGAGCTCACCTATCCCGAATCAGAGGGGACCTCATCTGGGCTGCTCAACTGTTCAGCTCAGGTCAGTAACGTTTGCCGCCGATGGCCTTTAAAGACTCAGACATGAAAGACAGGACACAAACCATTTTTTAAATCTCATTTCAGATCTTCGGAATCATCTTCACCATCTCCCAGGGGAAGATTATTGACAAATGGGGCACTTTAGCTGGAAACGTCTTTCTGTGTATCTTTCTGCTAATAGGAACAGTGATGACAGGTGAGATATTAACCTCCTCTGTAATAACACGAAACACCTTTAACAACAACGGTGAACATTGAACTGTCAGCCAACCGCGGACATGGATGCACGTGATATTCAAGGGAACTTTATCACGCTGAGTGTTTCCAAGGTAATGCAGAGGCTGTTTGTGTTTGCGGTTCTCAAGTTACAGTCATATCTGTCACAGGGTAAGGTCGCCTCCTAGTGGCTGAATGAAGGCATAATTCACTGAAAAAGAAGACTTCATCTTAATGCTCATATCAAAAGCCCGCTTATTAATTCCCCTAAATTATGCTCTTTTTGTTAAAAACATTTTAAGGACATTAACATTTTTACTGGTTACCTAATGCCGTGTATTATTGGTAGTACATTAAAACACATCTGATTTCTCTGATATTCTCTGAAAGCCTGCAAACATCGGGTTGTGACATGAAACCCCCGTTACCATTTTGCATGGAAAAGGGGGGAACTTGATAGGTCCTGATATTGTGACATGACTGTGGAGGCACACTGAGACACAGCATTGTTAGTACTGTCCAAGCACCGGCTTTGAATAGCCTTCCGTGTGTTATATCCGTGTTGCTATTTCACCCTAAAAAACACTGAGTAACAGCAGCGAGTCTCTTCTGATTCCACAGTGCCCTGCTCTGATTTTAAACCTCAAGTCCACCAGAGTACACGAGCTAAACTTGTCCTCCTGCTCCGTCCTCCTCACAGGATTCATCAAGTCTGACCTCCGTCGACAGAAGGCCAACGAGCAGGCTGAGGTGCAGGCAGTGAGCGTAAGTACATCTGCGTGTCTGCTACGTGAAGTCAGAGGTGGGATCGTCACATCCCTGCGGAGAAGGGGTGTGTCAGATGCCGCTCTGACTCTGAGCCGAATGCGTTGTCCTCACACCGTGGCACTCTGCTGCATGCAGTGCCACGGTGCGATGCAGTGGTTGCCAATGCTGCACTGGTGGAAGCTTTCCCTCTGAACTCACTGAAAAAACTTCCTCTGCTCTCAAATGCTGTTTACAGAAAGCATAATTCTGCTTTGTCTGACAGCTCCCCAACTCACTCTAACAGCATGTTTACCAGCCTTTGCTCTCAGAAAAACCTCATTTTATTTCAACTCTTGCAAAGACGTCTTTTGCTTTGTTACGCTTTCATATGGGTGCAGTTGACAGCTGTCAAACTGATCGGTAATCTGTAACAATCACTTTTACACACCACAATCCATTATCAATAAATATAAAGGTTCAATTGATTTAGTTCATCTAGATCAAATACAATACATCAAATACTGAAAATAAAACCTCCAGCTGCTCAGAACCACCTTTGACTTTCTGCCATTTTAATCTAAGTCTTACGTTGCATCGTGTGTCTTCTGCCGCCCACTTGTTGACTTGTTTAAGATCAGCTCGGCACGTCTTGCTGTCTCTCTACATCCTTTCTTTGTTCACATTATTCTAATTCTAACAATACAAATACAGCAAAAATGGAAACTCCGGTAATCCTGCACGCTAACACAGCTGAAATGCATTGAATAGACCGCCACCACTTTTTCTTGTTTTATGAACGAGTCAGCAGTGAGATAAATAACGAAACAGTTGAAAAATAGCACTAATAGGTGAATAAATGTAAAATATATTACAAACAAATACTAAAGTGGCATCATATTTAGCATGATTTACCTTCCCACTAAAGGCTGTGTCAGTGTGGCTACTGGGCTCTAGAGCGCAGGCAGCAGGCAGTATTAGCTGAGTGTGCAGGGGGGCAGACTGGTGGTGGTGGTGTGGAGGAGACAGTGGAGGACGAGGTGGCCCCTCTGGGCCCCTCAGAGGTGTGACACCCAAGCTATCGTTCCAGCCTACAGGCTCGGTGTCATCGGTGCAGGACTACGGGGCCACATCGTGCAGCGGCCTCTGGCAACGGCAGTCTTGACATAAACCCACAACCTCACTAAAACCAAAACACACACCTGCTAAGGTAGGGGCACACACACCCTCAGAGGCCTCAGCACCAGTGATACTGTACCTCACACACACACACACACACACACTTATCTTATCTTATCTTATCTACTTAATGTAAAAAATATCGCTGTATCTGTTGCCACTGTTACAAATTCTGTTTCAATTTATAAAGTAGGAGGTTACAAAAGCATGACTCATATTTTGTAAATATTGACATGAATTGTATTTGTTCTAATTCCTTCTGAGCTGCAAACGATTTATCCTGAGACGTCTTAAGTCGCCTCTGTGAAAATAAAATTAATATTTAAGGGATGTCTAGATTTCTAGCTGCTGTTTTGTCACTGGATGTGGATTTTTTTTTGCTTAAACCAAATCTGCTCTTCATAGCACAGTTTAAAGTGATTATTTGACATTGATGATGAACTGACAGTACTAACTGAGGGGACTGCATAGCAAGTTATTGATTCTATTGATTTGATGCCATGAGCAGTTTTAGATGTTTAATACTAATTAATGTACAGGATGAGTTGGCAATTTGTGTTTTTTTTTTTTTCATTTTCATTTTCACCCATTGTGACTGTGAGCACTTCCTGTCCTCGTCCTTTACAGAAAACAACAGCTGATCCGGAGAGAGCCGTGTCTCGGCCTGAAGTCCCGAAGGAGAGAAAGTTATAAGGAGGACAGACGTGCACGCTCTGTCCACGATAGCGCTGTGCACAGACAAATACTGACACGTCAACAAGCATAAACATGCACATATGGCCATGGAGGGAAAAGCTGCTGTGAAGACTGAGCGCACGGAGGCTGAATCATACTGAGCAGCCCTCTGTGAGGCTTCATGGCGCTCTGCACACCGTGGCGTACTGTACGGGGGCCGCGCTGTGGTCTCTGACAGTCACCATTGATGCACACTAATATCCCAAGTGCACCTTAGCTCGACCCAAACAAGCACACGTCAGTCAAAACAAGGGGAACACACTTAGAACCTCGATGGCTTTTACACCCCTTGACGAAAACATTAATTTCATCCAATGTCGGATTTTACATGACTCGTCAGTGAATGCTGTGCCACATAAGTGACTCCAGCATCACTGCGGTATTTAAATGAACTGTTTCCTGACCTTTTACCGTCCTTGTCTGATTAGTGTTAACATAGTGTTCTATGCATCTAATAAGCAATATTTAACTTTGTGAGCGCCTCCTAACATTTGACCATTAATGTGTGTGACTGAACCCAGTCTTTACATTGCTGAAGGTGTTGGATGAGTGTATTATTGTAAGCGTGTTGAATGCAGACTAAGGACCATGACCTGCTCTCTGGTCAGAAGCTGCTCGACAAGGCTTTCACGTCACCTCTGAGTACTGCTGATTTTAAATATGATTGATGCTGTGCATCTGAGTACACTTTATTTAGGAAGGTCAGTGTTGTCCTTGTTTTACTGTAAGTGATCTCTGCAACACATTCGGTGATAAATAACTGGATCAACATGGAAGGACGAGACAAATCGATCTGCTGCGGTTGTCATTTTGCACAAGAAAACATTTTTATGTATCGGAACTTAAAATTTGTTACTGAGAAATGTAGTTCATGCTGTGGACCAGTGTTTGTACAGTTTGTCATTAACATGTTTTACTTGTGTAAATATGTTGTGGCTAGTTGTCCGGTGATTTTCCTATTTCATAATGATTTTGAAGGTGCTAGTTTTTCTTTCAGTGGCATTGTTAGAATCATTTACATTGCTGTGAAAAATTTTATACAACCTAAGAGTTTTTCCTTTGTATTCTTTTAATTGATTAATTAATGTTGAGTTTTGCATCTAGACTGGATGCAAAATGTAGTGTCTTATAAACATAAATAGGAGAATTAATCAAGTAAACACAAATGGAGGATTCAGTGAAGCTTTTTTTTGCTCACCATCTAGATAACCTCAAGAAAAAAGTGCCACTGTATATATCTTTGGTTACGATAAGGAGAACACGAGAAGTTATTTGTCTTTGTAGCTTAAAAAGCCTCACAGAGCACAGCGCGCTCACATTTTCTGCAAGTCCACTGAACCAAAAAGCCAGAATTAGCAGAAAATAATGTCAAGAACCTCTCATTTTAAACCAAATATGACATCTGAGCAGCACAGAATATTAAACTTGTATCAAAAATAATGCAAAAAAATGCAATTACACCCTCGGAAATGAGACTTCTTAACTTATTTTTCTTTAGTAGCTAATCATTTTCTTATTACTTTAGAAGGAAACATAAAAAAAATCAAATTTCATTTTTGGAAGGTTTTATAGGACATTAATTTAAAGGTTGTACAAACTTTTCACAGCATTGAACAAACATCAAGAATAATTGCTGGCACGTGTTTGTGGTGAGGGTAGTTTTATACTGTTAGTCGTCTGAGTTCTTTTGTAAACCATGACTTAAAAGTATAGGAAGTGGTAGTAGAAATAAAACAATCGACGTTCTGAAGAACATCTACGCTGTATTCTTTCTGTAATCTTTTCGTTCAGGGACATCACATCATTTTAAATGTTTTTTTTTTAAACTTAATGCATACAGACACAAGTGAATATCATTCAGCACTGACTTGTTTCATATCAGGACGATCATGTATTGCTGTGATCACAGTACAGATACTAAAGAAATTAACTAAATGAAACCTCCATGTATTACACTTATACACTTGAGAATAAATGACTTACAAACCAGCACATATTGATCACTGTAATGTAACATGAACTTCTGTCAGATGTTTTGATTGTAAAATACCAGTTAGAAAAAAACAATAAAATCCAGCCCAGCTAGAGATGTATATACTCTATTTTAGGTGATAAAGTAGGAAATTAATTCAAATCCAGATCTCATGATCTTCAAGGCAGGGAGCAGCACACTAGGGCCAGTCCACAGGTGTCTGCTGGTCATCGTGGAGGGGAGTTAAGTGGACCAGAGGAAAATCAGACTGCCGGGATTCAGTTACGCTTCTTCTGTCGCGCTCCCACTTCCTCTTGTGTCTCTGGAAAACACTGGAATCCTATCAGCATGCCAATGACAGAGAAACCTAGAAAAACACATGAAGATGATGTGACTGTTTTTCAAATAAGTCTTCACACCTTCTAAAACCTAAACTTTGATCATTTAAACGTAAAAATGTTTCCCATCACTCCCCAGTAGAGTCCTCACTCACTTGCAACAACGAGAGGTGCCATGACCCCGATAGTCAGAGGTGCAGTTTTATAGATGAAGGCTTCAGACAGGAAGTGGCCCAACGCCAGCACAAAAGTCCACAAGGTGATGTGATACAGCCTGTCGGAGCCAGCACGACACACAGTGAAAACACAGGAAGACTGCCAATAAAAACAAGGTGAGGGAAGAAAGAAGCTGCCTTACGTTCTGTTCTGGATATCAATGGCACAGGCGCAGCGAATGATCGATGACAGCAACGTCCAAATCCCAAACGTTCGAGCTTGAAGACCGTTCACTAAGGAAATGGGAAGAAAATGGAAAATCAGGAACGCAAGAGTTTAAAAAATGGAAGAAAATATCATGATATAGCCATCTATATGTCTGTAACATGTTCAGTCAGAAGAGGGTACACGTCTACTTTTATTTATAAAGTCTTGATAACAGCTGGAAAGATAAATCAGCTGGGCCAATAAGCCAATATTAAAGACAGATTTTAGCTTTTCGCTAACTCTATCAATATATGTGTATATGTGTGTGTATGTGAGTATGAGTTTTGAAATGCAAATGGAAACAATTTTACTTTTACAAGAGACAGCAAACTGTGCTGTATGTGAACATGCAATGACAATAATGGCGCTCATTCATTCATTCATTCATATGTCTACCACAAAGAGTAAAGAACTGGTCATTTGGGTCACTCAGTGTCACTGTCCACCAGAGAGCACTGACATGTTTAATTTACTAGCAATAAAATGTCATGTTTAGTGCTTTAATTATTTAACAACAAAATTAAAGGTGTTCTTATCAAAGATGTTTGTTTATATAATGTGCTTATCAGCCACTAATGAGAATCAGATTTTCCACACTCACAAATATTGATAAAAGATTCAGCGCCATGTGGCTCTAATCTGGTTATGATTTTATCCTAATAGTCCATGCACATTAAATGTTGTCCTCAGGCCCAAATTACAGTTGATACAAGTTTCAGACACATTTTCCCATTGAATGCTATAAATTAGGAGGAATGACATGATCAGCTCCAGCCAACATCATGCTCAGGTGAGGAAGAGTATACAGAGCTGTAATGTCCATTAGCTTCAGTCAGTCAGACCTACAGTAGTTTGCTCACCAAAGTGCGGCGTGCCCGTGTAGAGCTTCTCTGACAGAAAACTGTGATCTCTGAAACTTTGCACCGTGTTTCCCATCGCGATGACGGACACCATCACCAACCAGCTCCGCAGGACGTTCAGAAAGCGACTCATCCTCTCTGTCAGAGAGACGCACCTGTCGGAGAGGAAGAATCAGTGTGTTCACCGCAGGATAAACAACTTCAAACTGAAGGCCAGGGCAAGTACAACAGACGCCTGCTGTTTGTTACGTGAACGCATCAGAGGGAAACGTACATCTGTCAGCTAGCAAGTGATATTCGGCAACAACTAACATGATTGGTTATTACAATTAATGAGCCCGTTATGGTAAAAATAACATGAATCGTGAGTATATTTACCTGCCGGAGTCTATCAAACTACAGTGAGAACATGTTCCTGACAGAAAAGAGAGAGAGTTACATGTGAAACAATTAAGTGGGACAGAAGCCAACCTCGTATGGTGTGTTATATTCACAACATAAACCTGCCAATCTTGTACAATGGGGCTGACCAATCACAGAGCTCAAGAAATGGCTCCATCCAGTCGTAACATTAATATGATTGGCTTATAGGAGCGCGTAGGTTCCGCCTACTTTCCTCACAAGCCAATAGAAATCAAGTAATCTGGTCACCTGTAAACGTTAGGCTGCGTTCAAACAAAGAGTAAATGTGGAGTGAGAGAATGCTCTGTTGCGTCTTTATACCTTTGTTAAATGTGCTCCTGTAGTCACAGTTGATCGCATTTTTGATTAAAATATGAAGTCAAGTCCGTACAAAGACTTCTACATTTTTACACTGGTACCATTCAGTGACCTGTATTCACTATTTAAGAGAAAGAAATACTATTTAGACTGAAAACACGAGCTCTCTTTTCGTTTGACTGCTGTACTAACGTCTGTCCCGCGCACCACCACTGGATGAATGCAGAACACACGTTGGTCACGTGGTCAAATAAGTGGAATGCGCATGCTCCGTGTGCTGTTGCTACTCAGTTGTTGTAGTTACCAGGAAGATTAACCGCGATGATCGACTGGCCCTGGTGCTACCAGCTTGCTAGCAGCTAGCAGGCTCTCAGACATAAAGGCAAGTTGACATCGGTGTTAATTTGTATTTTGCATCATAAAAACACCTAGTTAAGCGGTCTCACACTGAGCAGACTTTACCTGGTTAGGTCTCATTACCTAACGTAACATGTCAGCAACCCGTAAGTCTTATTGAACTAGCTAACGCTGTTTTGGTAATCTCCCGTAACGTTTCATGTCTACTGTTACGTTAATGGAAAATTAATTTAACTACAGGTAGAGCTACAGAGCAGCTGTGCTCGGCTAACTGTGCGCTAGGTTAAATGTGAAGCCCCGTTGTGTGTAAATGTACAAATGTCACATGTTTGTCAGCGAGCCTTATTCAGTGATATGAAATTTGACATGAACTGACTGGCGCCTATTTGAGCTGAGTTGTTCAGTGCCTGGTGTGTTTTTTTTCAGTTGGAGTTGGTAGCTAGGTGCCATGGTAAAACCTAGACACTTGATCCCTGGAAGATTTCACCGGACAGCCCGTCCTCTCTTACTGTGACGATGCCAGCTGTGATCCGTGATAAGGAGGACTCTGAGTCCTCCTCAGAGGACGAGCAAGAGTAAGTGTTTGTACTACAGCTGTTCACAATACTCTGAATCACGTGGAGGTCTCCTGCAGTCAGCATGAAACACCTCTACCCACTTCATATAATTACTGTCCTGTGATCTTATTTTCTTTTTCTCTTGTCATCTTTATGCTCCCTGCAGTCAGTTCAAGTCAAGTCAGTTTTATTTAGCTCAGTATCATGAATCACAAGTTTTCCTCAAGTGTCTGAACAGGCTGCTTTTATCAAAATTACAATGATGAGTAGGATATTGCCCACAGTTTGTGGACATGGCTGTCTGAGTTGCTGGGGTGTCCTTTAGTGTCACTAAGGTTCGCAGCCCACTGTTCCTCCTGAAATACGTCACAAGATTTCCCTCTGAATACAGTATGAATGGGACATCATGCAGACCAAAAGCATTGCTCATTTTCTTTGCCATAGTGTATTGAACATGTAATGCAATCTATGCAGGATTACAGAAGATGTCCTAAGACCTGTTTAATCTTTTATGCCAAGATACATTTAGACAAAATGAGACCTTCATTTTGCATAATTCATGGTAGCTTAACTGAATGAGAAAGAAGAGCTTCTAGTCTTCAATCATAGCTGCAACAGTTGGTCTATGCTATGTTGTCTCTGCCAACTAATTCCCTCTTAAGCTATACTTAGTCATACTGTACCTTAAAGTGAGCCACTGTGCCACCTGCTTTTAGACTAATTTCGATCTCCTGAATTAGTTTGCTTAGTATTAGGGTTTAACCTCCAGGTGACCGGTGCTGTTTTTGTTCACACTATCACTACTACCGTAAAAACACTTTTGTGTTTATGATTTTTATGTTATGGGAATGTAGTATTTCCAGTACACCCTGCCTGACTGCAGCTTATTTCCAAACAAACTTCGCCTGTGAATTTGATTTCAGCGTATTTAAATTCCTCTGCTTAACTCTGACTTGGATGTTAACACTTTATTTTACTATTAGTCGACATTAACATGATGTAAAGCTTTTACAGTTAAAGTTTATGACGACAGACAACCCTAAATAATGCAAAGGACAACAGACTATTGCATCACAGGCAAATACAGGAGACACATAGCACACGTGAACACCACCACATGTAAGTGCATGTACAAGTACTGCACATGTATAATGTACATATGCACAGTATAAAGCAACTTTGACACTTTTTAAACTCTTTTATTGCACTTGATGAATAGAAAAAGATAATGAACTCAAGGACAGATGCTTGATAATATTACTATTACCAGTTACATTACCATGCAGATTTTGTCGGCTTTGGAGACATGTAGTATTCAGAATTATTGTTTAGGTACTGTTGATAGTCCATTAAACAGATTCTAGTAAAAACACCATATATTGTTAAGTCCCTCGCATCACTTGGAAGACTAATCACGTTATGTGATACTCTGGAAAAAAAAAGAAGCATGTCTGGTTCAAAGAACTTTTCCTTTTTGGTATTATTATCATTTCTGTCAGCAGCTCTGAAATATCTTGTTGAAGAACCTGCAGCAAAGCCACCACAGTGAAAGAGATAACTGCCATATTGTCTGACATACCTGGATACTTAAGCTAGCAATTGTTTACATGCCTCTCCCCCTTATCGAGACCGGCCATGCCTGATTGAGTTCTACTCCATCCTCATGCCACCTTATCTTATTTTTAGCCCCTGATAAGCAGGCAGTGTCTGGTACTATCAGATAGTCCGCAGTTCTACAAGGGTGTTTGTTAGTAAAGTACGCGGGTTTGTTATTGCCCAGCACCTCCTGAAACTGTGTGTGGTTCTCTGTCTATCTGCCCGTCCGAAATAAACACCATGTCAGGATACATTCCCGGAGCATTAGGTAAACTACCCATATAGGCTCGTTCACATCATCTGCAGATGAATGCCAGATTTTGAGCTGTGAAATTCCCCCCAGAGTGCATCTCCATGATATTGTTACTGGGAAGTGTTTTTTCTCTGTGTGAAATGTTTATTTCTCAAGGACATTTAGAAAATCTGCCTCTAACTGTGACTGTGTATCATCTACTCGTTTGTCCAAAAGAGACCATACCTGCATCGCCTGGAGCGGCCTCAGTAAGACCATCCCAGTTCTCCTGTTTTTCCCTGAAGCTGCTGTTTCAAAAGATGGCATCATCAGCTCTTTTGGAGGTACGCTACAAATTGATTATGAGAAATGTGAAGATAATATGATTAAAATCTGATGCCTGTAATGAGTTGGATACTGAGGATATTTTGTGTTTCATCTGCCCAGAGCGATATCATATGGCCTTCAAGATTGTGCGCACAGAGAGCCGCCTGGTACGAGGCCTACTCACCAATCATGGATTCCATGAGGTAATATTCTCCACTAAATCATGCTAATTTAAAAGATTGGCCTAAATCTTGCAAAAAAAAAGCATTGTTTTTTAGCTGCACATGCTATTTTTGTATTTCTTTTGACTGATAATGCCGATGTCAAAGCTCGGGAATGTACCCATGGAAAAAAAAAAACAAAATGACCTCAAGAGCATTAATCCTGATTCATGAGGGCACACAATCCCCATTATTGCTCTTTCCAAGCAGTTACAATTAATTCCCTTTTTATTTCATTTCAATGCTTCTTGACTCCCGCTAACCCATCATCAAAGGCAGACGAGTGTCTACCACAGCCGCGTCAGAGCCAAACTTTAATAAGCCTTTATTGCAAACATCTGTCTCTCCCCTAGACACTGAGCGGCCATGTGAATCCTGCCTCCTAACGAAATGTTGGAATAACACAAAACAAAACAGATAAAATAATATGAGGGTGATGAAAATCTGCGAGTTGGCCTTCCCTTTGAGATAATTTCTTAAGAGCAGGCTTTATTTCTCCAGGTTAGCGGTAGAGGGTCTGATCTGCTTATTAGATTTAATTTAACCGAGCTGTCATATATGATTGACATCAGAATATAATACTGCTGCTGTGACTGGAAACTCTACAGAGCTTATGCAGTCCGAGCTGCAACAGTTATACTTGGTTTCGAGGCATCTTTTTTTGAATGCACTGAACCTAAATGATTTGATCCAAGTCTATCATTCTGTCTGTTTTCCAGGTTCACCCAAATAGTAATGACTTTAACCTCATGTGGACAGGATCTCACCTCAAGCCTTACATACTGCGCAGCCTTCAAGACTTCCAGAGGGTCAACCACTTTCCCAGGTATAATGGAGTGCTCAAATGTTGGAGTGTGTTGCCTCCGTTTTCTGTGTTATAAATATCACCAGTGAGCCATTCTAAGCCTGTCAGTTCAGGCAGCGTCTGTGTTGGCCTCCACAGCAGAGCGCATGTAGTTTGGACCGGTGCCTCTCTGAAACATGACATGAATCATACTGTCAGGCAGAGGGCGATCTGTTGCTGTTATGTATGGATGTATTTTTGTTCTGTCAGTGTCGAAGCTGGAGGGTATTTTAAACCGGAGGCTCTGCTCATTTCCAGATCATATGAACTGACGCGCAAAGACCGCCTGTATAAAAACATCCAGCGAATGCAGCAGACTCATGGCTTCAAAAACTTCCATATTGTTCCTCAGACCTTTGTGCTTCCCTCAGAGTATCAAGAATTCTGCAGTAAGACGCCTCTCACCTGATCCTGTTTGATAAAGCAGACTTGCTCCTCATGATATATTTGCAATCAATACGTTATACATTTGTCTTTCTGTCTGAATCTGTTCTCATCGTTCCTGCCTCAATCGCAGATTGTTTTGCCAAGGACAAGGGCCCATGGATTATTAAACCAGTAGCATCTTCAAGAGGGCGAGGAATCTACTTGGTCAGCAATGTGAGTGATCTTGCCAGCTGGAGTCATCACTCCCAAACTTTCTTTTGTCAACTTTTGACATCCCATCACAGATTATTGTAAAGGTTTATTTTCATTGTAAATTAACCTGGCACTATTTCCTCAAATGAATGTTTTGTTGTTTAGTCTATAATACATCAGAAAATAGTAAGAAATGAACACAACAGACTAACAACTGAAGATATTCAGTTTACTATAGTGTAAAACAGGGAAAAGCAGCTTATTGTCACATTTGAGAGGCTGGATTCTAAGAATGTTTGGCATTTTTGCTAAAGAATTGATATATACACTACTCACAAAAAGTTAGGGATATTTGGCTTTCAGGTGAAATTTCAGGATGAACCACCACCAATACATTTCCTGCTTCAGTTAGAATTGGTATTTAAACAGTCCTCCTCATCATGCTGTTCACATTCTGACATCATGAGACCAAGACGACACCTAACTATTGATCAGCAGCACCTCAACACTGGAGGCTTCAAACAGGTCCTCAGACAGAAGTGTCCACTGAGCTTAGAGGGTCACAGAGTGTCATCAGCAGGTTGCAACAGAGATACAGAGACTGGAAGAGTCACAGAAAGGAGAATCTAACAGGAGAATCTAACAGAAAATCTAACAACAGTGGGGGGTAAACGAGGGTAAACGTAAAATTGGGATGTGGCCAAAGGACGTCCACTCCTCTCCTTTCTGTGACTCTTCCAGTCTCTGTATCTCTGTTGCAACCTGCTGATGACACTCTGTGACCCTCTAAGCTCAGTGGACACTTCTGTCTGAGGACCTGTTTGAAGCCTCCAGTGTTGAGGTGCTGCTGATGGTGTCGTCTTGGTCTCATGATGTCAGAATGTGAACAGCATGATGAGGAGGACTGTTTAAATACCAATTCTAACTGAAGCAGGAAATGTATTGGTGGTGGTTCATCCTGAAATTTCACCTGAAAGCTGAATATCCCTAACTTTTTGTGAGTAGTGTATATATACAGTGCTGTGAAAAAGTATTTGCCCCCTTACAGATTTCTTCTGTTTTTACTTTATTGTCACACTCAAACCAATTTTAATATCAGACATAGATGACCTGAGTAAACACAAAAAGCAGTTTTTAAATGATGATTTCATTTATTAAGGGACAAAAGCTATCCAAACCAACCAGAATTCATGGTTCCATCAATTACGGCAAGTTGTCCAGGTCCTGAAGCAGCAAAGCAGCCCCAGACCATCACACTACCACCACCATGTTTGACTGTCGGTATGATGTTCTTTCTCCGAAATGCTGTGTTAGTTTTACGCCAGATGTAACGGGACCTTCCAAAAAGTTCCACTTTTGTCTCGTCAGTCCACAGAATATTTTCCCAAAAGTGTGGGGGATCATCAAGATGTTTTTTAGCAAGTGTGAGATGTGCCTTTGTGTTCCTTTTGGTCAGCAGTGGTTTTCACCTTGGAACTCTCCCATGGAGGCAATTTTTGCCCAGTGTCTTTCTTTAATTACTTTTTCACATAGGGCCAGGTTGGTTTGGATAGCTTTTTTCCCTTATCATTTTTTCCCAATCATCATTTAAAAACTGCTTTTTGTGTTTACTCAGGTCATCTATGTCTGATATTAAAATTGGTTTGATGATCTGAAACAACTGTAAGTGTGACAAAAAAGCAAAAACAGAAGAAATCTGTAAGATATACTGTATATATATATATATATATATATATATATATATATATATATATATATATATATATTTATATTTATCTCCCTTAAATCTGGGGGTCAGCATTGACCTAAAATAAACCTGTGTGTTTGAGGATGGAGTGAATATACAGAAATCTGTTCACTTAGAATTGTGTTTCTTATATGCTTTTTGTTTGTTTCTGTGTTTATAGCCTGTAGAGCAGCACTGAGTGTGAGGGACTGAAACAACATATTGTCTATAATAACTGTGTGTTTATGGACCCATGTGGGGACAGAAATTGAAAACAAATCGTGAGGATGATGATACATAGGCGGAGGTTTAAACCAAGTCACTCTGCATGTGAGATCTGTTTGAGTAAAGCTGTGTGTTTAAAGGAATAGTTTGACATTTTAGGAATTAAGTTTATTCCACTGATACCACTCATCTGTAGGATAATGTTGAAGCAACAACACACACTAGAAACAGAGGGAAACAGTTGATTCTTATGCTAAGCTAACCAAACCAATTACTGACAGTATAAATCTCTTTTCTTTTTGTGTGAACATTTTCTTCTGATTCACATGTTAACTCACATTCACAGTAATGTCAAACCTTGTGGGAGTTGACTGCGTTGTGGGAGCATGCTGACTGAAAAAATACTGTATGAACTAAAACAGTCAGCTGTCCAGATGTTATTTGTGTGTGTGTGTGTGGGGGGGTGGGGGTGGGGGTGGGGGGTGCGGTACTGCTGTCTTTGAAATAAGTATCAACCAGAGTTTCAGACATTAATAAGCTTTCTGGAGTAAATCACACTCTTCCAAGGCCCTGGCTTTTGGAGGAGCTCAACAAGGTTCTCACTCTTGGAAAACATATGCACAATTCTTCTTCTTCTCAGGCATTTTTATGAAACAGTGGAAAGAATGTCAGGGCGATATTTGGAGAGAAGAAAGAAATACGTTCATTTTTTTGGTTCAGGTTTTCTCTGAACTGTAGCCAGAGCTGAGGTTACCCCCACTCCCCCACCCCCTCCATCCCATCTCTTCTCAACTCCACCACCTGCAACACATTTCAACCCCATAAATGACCCATCTCCCACCACCAGATTGTGTTTTTATAGGCTGTTAATGAACGGTGACCTGCTATGGCCAGTGTCACTGCAGTCTCCAACTTTTCTTGATCTGATAATTCTTTGATGTTAACAGCAGTGTCACGTCATGTATTTGGAATTCAGCATTAAATGCTGTTGTATATGAACGAACACATGATGGAGTGCTGTGAAACACAAAGAAGCCATCTACTCTCTTCACCATAGTAAATAATCTACAATATCAGTTGTTATGTTACCTGGTTAAGTGATGACAATTTCCCTTGTGAATTTAGCTATAGTTTGAAGAAGAAGAAGAAGTTACAGTTTGCAGGTTGAAACCTGTTAAAATGATTATGATAGATGTGGGCTTATCTTCCTCATTGTATTAATTATATTGTCTTTTGTTTCTGTGTGCTGTTTGCAGCCCAATCAGATCTCAATGGATGAAAACATATTGGTGTCTCGCTACATTAATAACCCACTACTGATAGATGGTGAGTTACTCTTTGCCACATAACTGCTGCAGATGCTGAATAATCTGCGCAAATTACCCCAATTTTTTGTTTTTGCTTACAGAGTTCAAGTTTGACGTGCGGTTGTACGTGTTGGTGACTTCATACGATCCACTCATCATCTATGTGTACGAGGAGGGCCTGGCTAGGTGAGCTGTGTTAGGTTATTTTGACTTGATCACTGATCTTCTTGGGGGCAAAAAGATATTACAGCACAGTTAACATTTAACAACAAATATACAGTGCAACCCAGATTGAATTCAATACAGCATGCATTTCTGCCACTGCTGAGTTTGTTTTCTTGGTTTGACTTGACAATATAAGATATAAATAACATTTAAAAGCACTGCCTTGCTCATGCACTTGAGGAACATCCACTGGATTCAGTGCCCAGAAGAGGGCAGCCTTAACTTTTCAGACCAGCTGCTGTGCAGCGTGTGTTGTGGTAGTGACTTTGAAACAAAGCGCTCTATTGTTCCAGTTGTAGGATGTGCTTATCAATTTTGTTGTCTTTTAGTAAATGCTCTTTGCACTTGCATTCAGATCATTTATTAATCTAAGAAGAGGCTGTTGTCAGGCGCAGGTAAATCAGGAGAGGGTGGATGATTTATAGAATGGCTGGCTCTTCCCTTTGTTCTGATAGAGGTACGTGTTGGAAACAGGGTGCCACCGCCCTTTTGTTTGCTGGCTTGATTATCAACTGTGAGTAATAAATCATGGCCAAATTCTGAATCCCACTTTTATCTCTTGACATTCCTTTGAGTTGTGTTGGTATTCAGGTACACAGCGCATGCCAAGGAATTCTCATTATTGCACATGTGGTATCCACTCCTCTCAAACATTGCCAGAAACTAATCTCTCTCCAAAGTGCCCCTATCATTCGTTTAAGTGTCAGCCTTATGAATGTGGTCATTATGGCAGATAGATATGTAGTGAAATTGTTGGATGACAAGTTAAGTTTTTTTTTACTTATATAAATAAACTGTCTGTCTACAGATTCGCCACAGTTAAATACGACCGGACTTCAAAGAACATTAAGAACACGTTCATGCATCTCACTAACTACAGCTTGAACAAAAAGAGCAGCGATTATGTCAGGTAATTTCCATTAGTGATGACCATGCATTGAATGCGGAGCTGTTATTGGAAGCTTGACTGACTCATCCATTTATTATAACTTCAGTGTTTGAAGTATATTTCCTCCTTTTCAGTTGCGATGACCCTGAAGTTGAGGATTATGGGAACAAGTGGAGTATGAGTGCAGTGTTGAGGTATTTGAAGCAGGAGGGGAAGGACACCACATGTGAGTCAAACCATCATTTTCTTCCCTTTCTCACCCTTTTCATCTTTTCCCTTTTGTTTTAACGTCCATGGTATTGCGTCCATGCAGATTGCGATTGCAGTTGCATTTATGAACCTCTGCTCACTTCTTTCTTTCACTTTCTAACAAAAACAGTTAAGCAAAACATTTCAGCTCTTGAATGCTACAGAGAAATCATCTCTTCATTTTGTCTATTCCAGTGCTGATGAGACAGGTGGAGGACCTCATCATCAAAGCTGTACTGAGTGCTGAACTACAGATCGCCACCGCCTGCAAGATGTTTGTTCCCCACAAGACAAACTGCTTTGGTAATCATTTCATATTCCTCCTAAAAATGCTTTTCAACGTACAGTAAGTCTGCCTAAATCTATTCCACCAAAATTGAACACGTTTACGACTGTGCTGATCCAAACGTCAGTGGCTAGTTTGAAGGTGAAGAGCATCAATAGTAAAATAAGCTGCCCAGCACAACAAAATGGTCCTGGACAAATTCCCTTTCCTGCTCACAGTGCAGATACACTCACACACACTTACTCATACTCATTCACACTGTCACACCCCTCACATTTCCTTTCAGTTTCATATTCATTGTGCAGCAGTTCCTCTATATTATTTCTCCACTGAGCTCAGCTGGGGCTGTAGACAGTCATTCCTCAGAGTGGAGCCTTCCTGCCTGTTGCTGCCCTCTGACCGGCTGCCGGGTCGTGGAGGGCCTATTGACTGAAGCAGGAATTTGCTTCCTCCTCTCTGTTGCCATTCAGGTCTGCCTGATTTAGGCTGACTGTTTTCTTGGCTGCTCCGGCCTAACAGCGGGCTCGTGTGAACTCCATTTTGGAGCCATTACCCATGTTAGTGTTGGCACTAATTGTCTGCGCTCTCGCTCTCTCTCTCTCCACGTCTGGCAGTCTCTCTGAGATTTGGGGTTTGAAAGCGAGCATATTGGCCAAGCCTCCCTCAGCACTGCTGTCTCTTTTTCCTCTTCTCTCGCTGTTTCTGTTTGTTTATAATCCTCCCTCTCCTGCTCACACTCTCTTTCACCTCTCAGATGTTAGAAAAATAAAGGGCTTTGCAGTTGTGACAGGCTTCTGTAGACATAATAGCCCCCCTGATTGGTGGTTGTTTGGGCTGTATCGGGCGCGTATAAGCATGGATTCACACCATCAGACAGTCGCCTGCATAAAGATAGTATCTGCACCCTGAGCATCACTGCTAGGTTGAAATATCACATTAGCCAAGGATATGAATGTTGACCATGCAGGTATTTATGTGGCTTACCAAGCCTCAACCTGGCTCTCATACACACTGGATAGACATGAATAAACAACAAGATGACACATATCTTTGGTGTGAGAGTGAAAATCAGAGATGGAATCCAACTTTGTGCTCATTCTCATTCAGTCACTCGTTCAGGTTGGCCTGGAATAAATGCACATCCCCATGTCCCATTCACAAACATGCTTTATGGAGTGTCACAATGACTAGAGGAATCGAATTGATATTCACTGTGTCACATTTTTTATTTTGGTTCTACTCAGTCCACATTGGGTTTGAAATAAAACAATGAAAAACAGAATTATGACTATTAGCTTTGAGGCTGTTTGAGGGAGTTTAGATCTGTACTGAGAGAACAATGTTGAAATCCTATACCTAAGCCTATATGGACCTGTATAGACATAGATACTACAGCAGTGTCATTGTGTAGTACAAAAGCAATTAGGCTCCACACCTTTTACTAAGACACATAATACACTGTGGTCTGCTGCGAACATGCCTATCACCCTTCTTCAGCTGTATCAGTTTACTATTGAATTTAGTGTAATTTTGTTGTCTTCAGATGGCCCCAAGCAAGTTAATTGCAGCATTCATAGTCTGTCTACAGGATTATGTTTCCAAAGAGAGACTCTGATGGATCAACAGGACCACCCTCATCTTCTCTCTGTTTATCTGTCTCTCACAGTGTGGTAATGTTGCATGCAAACTCCCTGTGCATGCTTGAATATGTATGGACAGTATGAATACAGAGGCATGTAGGAACCAGTGTAAAGCGCATGTTTTACAAACACACGGGTTTGTCTAAGCTTCAGGGAGTCCAGTCTAGTATCTTCGTGTGTGCTCAGCTCCTACTGTCCCTTTCATGTGCTTATCCTTGCCACTTTCACCAATCCTTCTGCAACCTACCACTGCAGCTGCCTTTAATAGTAAACAGGCAAAGCATCAGAGTGCAGGGCAGCAAATGCATGCATGTTAGGGCAGTGAACGTGCTGATAAAAGCAGCCATTGTTTAGAGTTTTTATATGGTCTTTGGCTTATCTGGAAGGGAGCCATGCAAGATCATAAAGCGCATTATAATCTTAATTTACTGCAAATTGTTCCCTGCCATTTTAATGTCTATTAATGGATTTAATACATTGTTTATTGTTTTCAAATGGGATTTCTTCCCTTTGCTCAAATTGGACATCCGTATCTAAACGGGCATACTGTAACAAAATCTTTTTATAGCTCTGTAATGTCTCATGTGGGAAGAAATAAAAACAGCAGATTTTTCGTTTTACATCGGTAAAAAGCGTGCGCGCGTGCGTGTGTGTGTATGGGTGAGTGTGTGTGTGTCTGTGGGGAGAAAATGCCACCCATGCAGCTCCTTACCGCTGCTGTGTGATTAATGGACAGGCTTTTTGCTGAGGGATGCTGATTACGAGATGTTTTGACTAAGATCTGATTAGCCAAGCCAAAGGCCTATTTTATTACACACAAAACATTCCACTTACTGGTCCTGTGTTCCACTGAATGTCCCTCATTAAGTGCTGAGTGTGGTTGGATCCCCCGTCTGTGAACCGCTCTCCCTGTTTTACATTTGTCAGATACTCCCACACTTCACTGCAGTGCAGTGTTGGTATGCCCATGATGACAGTGTGGATGCTGTATAATGCAAAATGTTTTTAAGAGTGATTAATGGATTGGATCCCAGTATTATAATAAGGCAATGGAGTGTTAACTGAAGCTTTAATTTGTTGTCCTCAGAGTGTTTTCATGATTGTGGCTCCAAGCTGCTCTGCTGTGCTCCCGGCAACAGCAGTGAAACAGTTCAGCAGCAATAATTTATCTCAGAATGATGCAAGAGTAATTCAATTGTCCTCGCCTATGAAGAAAACACACATAAACGAAATACTTGATGTTTCTGTTGTTCTTGTGGGCCAACAGGCTGCATGGCCAGGGTGGGGAGATTATTGTTTTTGGGCGTTTGTCTCTTGTGGTGAAGTTTCCAGCAGCGCCTATCCAATAATAAAAAAAATGCTCTTCATCATCCCTTCTCTCTGTCACACTTTGTCTCTCCCTCCCTCTTTTATGGGTGTGATGTTCGCTGCCTCTCCTCTCCTTGTCTGTGATGCTTGTTGTGGGTTCTCTGCGGGCACATTTAACAGCACTCCTCCAGCAGCGGTCGAGCCATAGAACAAACGTGTCTAGCAGCGGGCGGCTCGGCAGGCTCATGGGGCAGGAGCGGCGTCTGCTCCTAATTGGGGGAAAATGCTCGGCACATGGAGTCTGCTTGTCGGGGGCTGGTGAGGTGGTGTAACACCTCCCCATTTTCCCCTGTTGTTGTGGTGCCACTGGTGAGAGGCACTGCAGGCTCAAACCCATTTATTCCAGCACTCTGTTCCTCAGGACTAATGCGTAACGTTTTATGACACACACACTCTCTCCATCGCTCTTTTAGTCTCAATCTGTGTGCGTGTTTTTGTACAAAAGTGGATGGAATGGGATAAGCCTGCGAGTGGAAAATAAAATCTCAGTGCTCTGCTTAGCAGTGGGGGTCCAGGCTATCCTCAAAAGTTAAAGAAGTTAAAGATGGCAGTAGCAGCTTCAGTTGCAGGTCTTGGCTGCGGGATGTATGGCAAACTTTGTTCAGTTGAATCATAAAAGTACAGATTGCTGTTTCACCATTTTGGACCTCAAAATGCTAGCATATTTTAAGCTCCTGACCCATATAATACAATCCACTGAACAAAATCCAAAACTGCCCTGATACATATAATGAAAACATAAGTAGAAAAAAAACACAATTAATGTTTTCAGGTTACGTTAGAATCTTAAAAGCTCACTCTTGTTATACCTCCATAAAGTTGGGGCACTCACAGGAGCCAGATTTTGAAAAAGAACGGTCAGAATGATAGTAGCCTGGAAAAAACCCAGGATCCTAAATTTCCTATAATGCATTTCAATAGCAGCTTTCGTTCCTTCCAGCTTCCTGTCTGGTAAATGCCCACGTCTTTCAAACTTCATGCCCCCGTTTTGTATAACAGGCTGGTATCTGTTATAGATTTGTGGTCAGGCTGAGATAACCTTGATACATTGTCACTGAAGCGTTTTCACAGGCTGAGCAGTGATCTTGTTGTGTAAAATCGATGCTCCTTTGACTGAAAACTAAATGCATACAGCTTGGATTGGGATTTGAATAGCAAATTATGCACTAACACGGACTTTCTTAAACATCCGACCAGCCCAAAACTAACTTAAAACTGATTATTTCCTGATAGTCTGCGTTGAACTACTATATAGTCCAAAGTTAGACAAAAGATCTTGATCTAACAGAGATCTTATTCAGACATAGTTTTAACATTCTGTATGGCCCTGTTGGAGATTTGTTTAACAGATAACTACAGTATTTAATGTAGAGCCTAATAAATTTAACTTCTCCTTTTAAACTAGAATTGTCCAGCCTACCATTATTCAACCAAGTGCAATATTAAGCCATTGCTCGCTGTCACGCTGACTTATGTATGCTTAACACTGGCACTGACCTGAGATGCCTGAACAAACAGTGCTAGTTATGGTAGCTTTGAAACCCCCAACCCCTCTGGCTTATTCTCAACACAGTCTTTTCTTTTGAAGTGCCATTAGAAGGATTTTTCCTCTGGCTCTATACTTGGGCTTTGCCCTGTCCCTGTAAAATACTGTGGTTTCCCTGCACGCTGCTGCTGGGGCCGGCGGGTCGTTGGCTTGTAGGGTGACACTCCCCAGAGCAGTGTGAGGGCTTTCATAGGGCACATAGGCCAACACTCGCACTGAGCAACACATCAGTCAGTGAATTAAGAGGGAAAATTGGGATAGAATGATAGAATTTTTTACACAGGGAACTTCCTGACCACTTTGTAAAAGGCTTTTATTGTGTCACTCAGTGCTAAGCTATTACTGGAGTGAAATATATACAGTAAAGCCTAAGGTGCTTTAATTCCCCAGGTTTCTGCTACATGGGACAAGCTGTCACAATTCCAGCTTTGTTCTTCTGGAACTCATATTTTATTGCCCCAGTTAGACAAGATACCAACTTTATGATACGGGTGAAGTTTTTTCTGGTACCTATTAGAGCGCCATCCCTCTTGTTAATATCTAGTGACAATATATAGACTGCTTAACCTTCCCTGTCATGAGAAAATTATTGACTGTATGTATGAAACCATTCACAGCCACAGTATGTTTTTGATCTACTGTCTTACGTAAGCAACATCATGACAGATGAAATGTGTATGTACTTAGTTAATGTAATTGAGCCGATCCCTCAGTAGCAGGCTTTGGTGAATGTTTCTCCCTTGAGTGATTGGGTATATAACATGCGTGTAATCAGTAGCAGGAAGGCCTAGGCCATGTTGCCAAATGCCACATAATGGGGCTATGATAAAACTCTTTTGACTTTGATACTCTTCATGCTTTATTTTCAGTGAGCAATTTTTAAAGGTTTCTAAATTCTGCATCTCTCTGCTGACGTCAAAGTCTGCGGTGAAAACCTTTTGATTCATTTTGTGTTTCCTTCTATAGAACTGTATGGTTTTGATGTGCTCATTGACTCCAACCTCAAACCCTGGTTGTTAGAGGTGAACCTTTCCCCCTCCCTGGCCTGGTGAGTGACGCTGTCTTAGTCATTTGATTCTTTTTTTTTCTTATTGTTGTTTTAGGAGTGTCTCTTACTGAAACTATTCATTTTACCCTAACAACTCAGAAAAGCGATAGTCTTTGAATTTTCAACCGAAAAAAAGGTTAATAAAATGTCACACTGAAGGAAATGGCACTCGAACTTTGCTTGTCACAAGATACTCTCAAACTAGAGATGTAGCTAAAATGCTGTTGTTCCTACAAAAGTGTTTAGTTCATTTAGCAGTTAAGTCAAAGTCAGACAGCAAATATGTATCTTCCATTGACAGTTGTCTTATTTTTGTCTACCCTGTACATATTGTAATTTTCCTTGTTTTCTACTTATCCACAGTGATGCGCCCTTGGATCTGAAGATAAAGGCCAGTATGATTGCGGACATGTTTTCGCTTGTGGGTGAGTACATGCTGAAACAATGACTAAATGCAACATTTTGCAGATGTGATTCCACTTCATAGACGTTTAGATTAATAGATGAATGATTTAGGTCATATACATTAACTGCTAAACTACATATTTAAATCCATTACATACGTAAATCCTATGCTGGTGAAATTAAGTACATAAAAGAAGTAGAAACCTTGAAAATATAAGAACAGGAGCCTTAAAGTTATACATTTTAAGTCCTATCATCGACTACACACGATCAATAGAGGGCGAAAACATTACAAACAACACAATAGTCAGTAAAAATATTTTGGATTACAGATTTGCATTATTAAAAATATATACATTTGAAATAATACATCAACAACAATGGAGAATTAAGCTGGAACATTTCAACAGGAGTCATATTTAGTAACATAGAGTCAGTCAGTCAGAGCTTAAAAACAAAATTACACTGATGATCAAGATGTCCTTTGATACTTAAAGCAAAGATTTTGGATTTAAATCAAAGAAAGAAGTAAAGCTAGATTATTCATTGCAAAATTATGTAATTGAGATAAAGATGTTAATTTTGGTGAGGCCAATAGAAATGAAAAGTGCTGTAATTATGCTGTATTTTCACTCCAAAGGCAGACATGCTACTTGGCCTTTCTTGTAAGCAGCAGGTTTCAAGCAGCGGAGACAGTCGTCTATTGTTTAATGCTTAATGTTTTCCTGCATTCCACTCGTCGAGTTTGTTCAAACTGCAGAAAATAGCTGTATGGCTTCATAATGGGAGCTCCAGTGTTGAGAGAACAAACCACAGCCTTCATTAATTAACAGTAAATGACTTGCGGACAAAATTGTCAACAGAGGCCTTAGTTTGTTTTGTAGTCATTAAGCTTTCTTGAGAAACTGGATCCGACATGTCAAACTAAAGCAATCTTTAGCATGAAGGCATTAAAAATGCCTGGCCCGAGGCTTAGATAAACACTGTTTATACAACAGTGTTTGCTGCAGGGACTGCGATGTGCCTCTGTTATGTCTCTTCTCCTCTTAATTATTGAATTATCATACAGAACAAGAGCTTATAAAATCTTGTGATATGTAAATTTAAACCAAGGAACATTTCATACCCTGACCTCTACCACATACAGGGGTGCAGACATACAGTCTGACAGCTTGTTTTTATCCTTTTACAGGAGACTAACAAGCACTGAAGTTGTAAAAAAGACACAAATATAAACCAAACCTTCACATCTCTTGATTATTAAACTTCACTTAATCCTCTGATTTATCCTTATTACCATTTACAGGATACACGGAGCCCACTGATTAGCAGGCGTCTATCTAAACTGGCAGCGAACCATTAAGTCTATCTGTGGCCTCAGCCTAATGATATTAAAGGAGTCGCTATTGTGTGTGTGTGAGTGTGCACGTGTGTCTCAGCCCAGGCCATGCTGTGGCTTGAAACCCTCCCCTCCAGCTCATTAAATGAAAGAGTAGAATCATAAATTGTCGGTTATCTTTGGACTGAGACGTTACTGCGGGTCTGGGGAAAATGAGCAGTGGCATGTAAAACATAGCACATCTATTATGTACCAAACAAACTAAGTCGCTGTTGGCTGATAACACTTGGGCTGCATCCCAGACCTGTAAATAATGACAGCATTCCATTAGCATTCATTTTCCGCCTGTGTGTAGCTGTCAGCCCCGTGTCGCCCATGTTTGTAATAATTGCTGTGTTTAGGCAAGAGAATGGCAGAGACCTGACTCCTACCTGACGGCTTGGATGAGGTCGCACAAATAGCCTCGAGCTCCAAGCTGTCAATAGGCTAAATTCAACTCACCTGTGACTGCAAGATGCAACATAAACATGTTTCTTTAACCTTTTAATTTTACCACTAGTTTGCTTTGAGGGGGTGTGGGGAATAAGATCATTTAAGTCTTACTGACTAAGTGGGAACATCTACATGGGAAATGTGATTTACAAACATTTTCCCCCACCCTCATCACCTGCCATAAATGTCAATATTTGGAGCTGTATATATCCAAAGTTACTGTGTTACTATGAGAAAACATATGTTCTTTCCCTCACTAAAAAGTTATCCGAATAATTTAACATGTCGGAAAATATGTATAATTGCTTTCTGGCGACCAATTAGATGACAAGATCAATATCACTGGATATCTGATCGTTATATATGTGGCTACAGCTAGCATTTGGTTAGCTTAGGTTAGCACAAAGACTGGAAACAGATAGCCTGGCTCTGTCCAACAGTAGCTAACCCTAACCTCTGTATATTACAAATAAACAAGTTTTAGCAGTTTTTTAATACCTACAAAAATTCAAGTGTAAAAATAACAATTCGCCTTTGACGTTTCACGAGGGTTATGCGGTGTAACTTCCCAAATTCTCCACCAGGTAACTGCTCAGGGACAAGAAACAGTCGGACAAGTAACCACCAATAAAACATGGAGTTGTGGATATCACTTTGGTTTTGGGACCAAAAAAACAAAATATTACATTAATTAGTGAGCTTTATAGGTTATGGTAGGCAGATTTTCTTATCTTTGGACAGAGCAGGCTAGCCTCTGTTCTTCCAGTCTGCTAAACTAAGCTAACCAGCTTCTAGCTGTAGGTTCATATTTAATAAACAGATATGAGGGTGATATCAATCTTCTCATCTAACTCTTGGCAAGAAAGCAACTGAGTGAATTTCCATAAATGTCTAGACTATTTCTTTAAGCAAGGTCAGCGGTTCACATCATGTCTTGCCTTTCTGACTAAAAAGTAATGAAAGCAAATATAATGCCTTTGAAATAGCACGATATTATTAAAGATATTACATATAATTTATTGCCTCTGTTTAACTTGCTCTACTTTGGTTTCTTGCACTAACATTGAAGATCTGATGCAATGTAAGAAGGTCATGGGAATGAGTAACATATTTAAGACCTGATGTCATTGATATACCCCTTCATGGCTCTTCTGTGTCCCTGCAGGCTTTGTGTGTCAGGACCCCCTATCGAGACAGCCACGCTCAGACCGAGTGACCCTGGACCCCGGCTTCAAGCACCCAGCAGCCCAAAGAACACAGGTACTGGACACACACACACACACACACACACACACACACACACCCACACACACACACAGCAAAGAGCCAAGCCAAGTGTTGCACTCATTCACCCTTTCTTGTGAAACATTCCCATTCTTGTCATCATCTCTCTGTTGCTTACAATACATTCCTGCCACTGCCATTGAGCTCCTCTCTTACCCTCATGGAAATTTCACTGTAATGCAAAACAACTGCTAATGAAATTACAGTGTTTGAGTGACATCAGTTTGTAAGTGCTACACTCTGTGGCTTATTGTTTTATCATTTCTAATCAAGTGACTAATGCTCTCTCCAGGCCTTGTTGCCTAATGATGCCACAACAGCTAATACACTTGGCTCCCTCCCCTCGACTACTGCACCCAGATTTGGCGCAGGATCTTCTGGAGGGAGATTACTAAATCAGACAGATTTCTGCTCCACCTTATATTGTGTAAAGGGTCTGTTTAGACATACAGTAACAATGTTTCATTGTTTCATGTTTGTATGCGGCTTCATTAAGGTTGAATGTTAATGCTGATGCTCACCCACAACTCACTGTCTTCACCCACTGCCTCTTAGAAACCTATGTCTGCACCGACAGCCTCAGCCCCCAGCAGAGTGGTGAGTTTTCTTCCCACTCAGACATATTAATCTTCTTTTATTTTGTCCCTTTTTGCAATTCCCTGATGCCTGTTACATTACCGGTAAGAAATTGCTCACTGCTTTTTGCTGATTTGATTATGTGGTTGTACTATTTTTCATAGCGACAGACAGATGGCTTATATCGATTCTTAATGCTGTGTTTAATAGCATTCTCATTACATTAGCAAAGTGCGCAAATGGCCTTTGTAAGCAAGTGCTTCAACTGCTGCAATGCACCAGTTGACCCAAAGCTCAGAAACTTTGTTGTACAGAGTCTCACTTGCTGAGATGTACCTAAAACAAGTCCAACACTAAACCAGGGCTGTCACAGAGGCTGGTGAGGAACTCCAGGGGCCCTCAGAGAACCCTTCCTCTCCTTGTGCTCTGATTAGGGGCAACAGTTGAATCTTTTTCTGAAGGATTAGGCCTTGTCACTTTTTGGCTGCCTCTTGTATCCCCCCAGCCGCATCATACAAATTAAATGTAATCCCCCTGCTATTTAGATGACAAATTCTGTATGTGATCCTGTGGGGTTGTGCCCTGCTGCCTGGCCCGAGTTCCAACCTGCATGCCAAAGTTGTCAATCACAGCCTGGTAGTGCATGCAATGGGGAGGCAGCCAAGAATGCCAATGCATAACAAAACTGCTTCATTTATGTGACAGGGAGAAAAGGGGAGAGGGTATTTTCTTACACAAAGTGTAATTTGCACATTTATAAATGAGAATTATGTGTCAATTCTGTAGGTTGTTTGTCAGTAACAGATGACTTGTTTAGAATTAAGAATTATAGCTATTCTTGCAATCGTTTAGCATGCTCAAATTCATAAAAATGTAAAGAACTCAATTATTTTCAACTAGACATTGTGAAGTATTTGCGTTGGAAAGAGGAATGACATTGCATGGTTCATATTAATGTACAGTGAGATTGTCTTTACTCCTCTCCCTTGTAGCGACAGAGGCCCGTATCAGCTAGTAACTCAGAAACAGAAGGGTCGAAAGACAAGCAAGGACCTAAACAAGGCCAAGGAGACAGCACTCTGAGCTTAACTGCTGAGGAGGTAAGGCCTTAACAGTGGTGGCAGTGTGTCACAACACGTGTGATTTTGTTGAATCAAGACATTATGGAAACCTGAAAGTACATTAACTCATCAAAACTGTGTCTATTTCAGAGCATGTCTTTTGTTTTCTTCCACTAACGTAGATAAAAGTGCTGAGGAGGATAAAGGAAGAGTACGAGAGACGAGGAGGCTTCATTAGGATCTTCCCCACCGCAGAAACATGGGAGCTCTACGGGTAAACTGAGCCAAGAAGGAACAGACCAATGACTTGTAATCCCCAGGGGGTGTTTGTCTATAATGGTACCCATTATTAATACTGTCTTCAAATGAATGGGGCATTTAGGCTAAATTATGGCAATCAGTATGTAAAGCCAGACCGTACGACTCCTCTTGACTGTCACTAATTGACCCACCAGACTAAGGTGTGGCTCTATATAGTCCAAGTAGGGCTTATATCCCACAGTGACTTTATGTTGAAATGGCTTTGAGGCCTCTATTAGAGAGGAAATCCGTTTCTGTGCTTACAATTCATATTCTTATATGAGGATTTGTTGCTTGATTAGGTCCATGGCTCACTTAGCAGCAGGGATTTTGTGGCTTTTTTAAAAGCATATTATTGAATGACTGGGGCATTTAATAGAGGCTGCTTCCAGTGTAGCTATATCACAGGAGTCTCATTTTAACACTGTTGCCGCTAATAATGAGGTTGAGGCTCATTGGGGCTCCTGCCTTTATGACAATTTGCTTATTATCTTCTTCTCTCAGTGGATATCTGGAGTCCAAGACATCTTTGAACTACATGTTGGCAAACAGACTTTTCCATGGAAGGTAAGCATTTCCATTGTGGTTGGGTTTGGGGAATAAATCTCTCCATCAGTTTGTGGAAACGGTTGGATTCTAACGTGGCGTTTGTTTGGTCTGTCGATTGGATAGGTGAGAGGAGCAGCTGAGAAGATGTTGCACAGTCAAATTTTCCAGCGCGCCCAATGTCTATGTGGCATTGTGGCGTCGATTTGGGGGCAGGAGGGGAAAGACGGTTACAGATGAACTGTGCCTTTTTATTGAACCACATTTTTGTTATTGTAATACAACATGCATTTATGTTATTTGAATCAGTATGGGCTTTCAAGTTTTAACCACAGCTTTGACTATAGCGCAATTCTGTCTGGAGATTTGGCCCCCAACTAAGCCCATCAATGATTTTTCCATATCCATTAGGTAGCCAGATTAGGGAGATGATTGTTGCAGCAAGACCTCAGTTTCTGTTAATATTTGCCATTTATCACCCCCTTTGGACCATCATTGTCTCTCACGTCAACTTTTGGACAAGCTATTCAACCGCACCGATCTTTCTCAGAACTGGCTATAACTTTTTCTCGGCTTTGTAATTGTTGATGATACACATATGAATCATCGTGGTTGTTGTTATTACCATTGTGTTGACAAGTCTTGTTCTGTCTCTCAGGAATGTGAATGGGAATGTGCAGCTGCAGGTGGACGCTGTCCACAGCTGTCACGTTGTCCAATATGAGAGGAAGCTGCTGTCTCTGGAGGCACGCAAGAGGAGACAGCGCCACCTGACTCATCGCTCTGCTGCAGGGAAAAAGAAATCGGGTAGGCCCAATGTGCTCTGCCTCAATTCAGGAAACTGCTTTTTTTGTAGAACTGAGTAGAGTGTAGCTAAGTGGGACAACATCACACGCTTATGCACTTTTGTTTCCAATAAATAACTCCCTTGTGTCACAGTAAGGTTGGCCAAATATGACTCTGAATGAGTTCATTGCAGCAACAATAAAAAGCCTATTTTGAGTGTGTGTATTTTATCCAAAATGCCAGTGATACAACTGACATTTGTCTTCCCTTGCAATGCTGCATAACTCAGGGAAGGAATCCAAGGCCTCCCCGACTCTGAGCAGCAGTCAGGAGGGAGAAGAGTGCACGCGGGAGGAAAGAGAGGAGGTGAAACAAGTTCTCCAGGCAGCCTCACACAAGGCTTTGGTAGCAGAGCAAAGAAAACAAGTGGCCACACCACTGGAGCGCTGCCACAGTGAGGCTCTGTCCAGCTCAGAGGCAGCCACGCACAATGCCAGGCCCAGAGTCAACCTGCTCAACATCCTTCAGCAGGGGTGGGACCTCAGGTCAGTTTGTAGTCTGGGCTGTTGCTCAGGCTGGCTGTTGCTCTCATCTTCCTCCCTCACTGTATTTTCTTCTCCTTCTCTTTCTCCTCCTGACTGCACTAACATGCTGCAGTCACCAGTCACCTCTTCGACAGTGTCAATGAGAGAGTGAATGTCTACCCACTCGCTCCATGCCACATGTTTTGATTACTAACAACGTTTCGATCCTACTGGATTGAAATGTAATAAGTAAGTCAGTAATAAAAACATCTCTGTGGCATGGAGTGAGTGTGCAGGCGGTCCTTCTTTTTCATTGATCAGTTTTTGGGCATTGCTCGTGTGTATCTATGTCTCCACAATGAAAATTAGGGATCAGGTAGTTCTTTATGTTTCAATCCTCACAATGTGATCCACTGCCTGTGACTTGCTTTCTAATTGCTGGGGTCAGCAAATGTAATTCCGTAGTTCATTTTCTTCATCTTTCATATCTAAATAGAATGTAGTTCTATTAAACCTACATTGACTATATGTTGTCAAACACATCCAGCACCCTGTATGTATTAAGTGCAACAAAGACTGTGCTCTGATGTTGATTTCAAAAGTGTGCCTGAAATTATAATTTGAGAAGGAATTACAATAACAAGTCTGAGTTTGTAGAAATTCCTCAGTGTTTGCCAGGACTGTACATGAAGCAGTGAAATTATAGTACAGCATATCTTTGTTTGTGTTTGACAGCTTCCAAAACATTTTTTTTCTGCTACAGGGGTCTGACAGTACTCTTTCCAGGTCTACCTGTATTTATCATTTTGATAGCGGCGCAGGACAAGATCCACTGTGTTTCAACAACTTTTGGCTGAAAGTGATACATACCTGTTTTTGCTTTCCCTCTCCTTCTGGATATGTCAGCAAATGTAATGATTATAATGCCTGTTCTCTCTGTTGTAACAATGCAACTGACTGACCTTTGGTTGTGAATTTCAAGCAAACTACACGAGGACCTGGTGGATAATGTTTATTGTCAACTATTGCTGTGTCTTTCCTTTTTCTTTGCTATACCTATGCATTTATTGATGATTTTCTTCTCCTCTCCAGTAAAGTGCAGGCACGGATGGCCTTCTCCTCATACCTGCAGCGAGTCCAACAAAGACTGCTGGCAGAGAGCAGGTCCAACACCATCCCAGTTTGGCCAGACAAGGACAACGACCAAATGGTACAATGATAACCATTTTATAATCTCTTTTTCGTAATAAAAGGGCATGGGACATTATTTTTATTCTGTTACTCATATGTACCCTGAGTGTAGCTGAAATGTGTACGAGGCATTTGTGGCCAAATAGAAGGAAAACATGATCTCTATAAAAGTTAGCCTGATTGGAAAGTCTGCATTGTAATGGCATATATCATCATCATCATCAGTGACCTCAAACCTTTGGGGAAAATCACTCTCTAGTTGAAAAGACTCAGTGTTTTAAATGGCGTTGAACCCTGAAAGGAGAACACACAGGCAGCTTGAATAAGTGCAGCAGGATGAATCAGCGATTCAAGGCGGCGATATTAAAAGATTTTTCTTATAAATGTTTTTTCGTCTGCATAGGAGCTGGTCATTCGCTTCCTGAGACGAGCAGCCAGTAACCTTCAGCAAGACATAAAAGTGGTCTTGCCCAATCGTCAACTTCCACTCCAAGACCGCAGACGCATCCTGTCCCACCAGCTAGGGGAATTCATCCACTGTTACAACAAGGTATACCACAGAATAAGAATATGCTAAGAGATGATGTAAACATAGGAAAACATGCATATTGAGTATACCTGCTGTCTTTTGTATTTTCTTAGGAAACTGAGGATATGGTGAAAAAACAGGAGAATAGCAAAGAGGAGCATTGTGTTAACCCCAGTGTGTTTCAGGAGTACATCACTGCAGCAAGGTAAGTGAATTGGCAAGCCCACATAGCATTGTTCAGTGCTTGGCTCTTTACTGTTCCAGTTACAGCATATATGCTACTGACTGAGATTGATCTCTATCTGCTATACACATTTATCTTCTGTCTTTTTTTCAACAGTGAATATGATCTGGAGGAAGTACTGACATTCTACACACAGAAAAATAAATCAGCCACCGTCTTCCTAGGAACAAGAGTCAGGAGTGTTAAGAAAGACGTTCATGGAGTAAATGCCTCAGGAGATTCAGGCAACTGTGAGAATTCCAAAAGTGAGTTCCTCCCTTATTATTCCCATATTCTCTACAGTAGGTCTGGTTTATGTTTGATATTTTATCATCCAAGCACAGTAAACAGGAATTGTTGAGATTTGTAAATCCAAATAAAGTAAAGGGAAAAAGATTGAGTCATCTGGGGTGAAGAAAAGGTCAGCTTCAAACGATTAGCACTCATTGGGGGAAAACAAATGTGTGTCAGAGCCGAGGAATGGCTAACTGATGATAAAGGAGCTCTGGCTTCTTTCCTCCTGTGAACAGCTCTGCCTGTGGCCAAAGAGGATTCCAGCGCTTCAGAGTCCTCGCTTTCCACTGGGAGAGTCAGCAGTGACCCAGACATCAAGGCCACTGAGAGTCAGCCTTCTGTCCGTACTTTGCCTGAAGACCAACAGGCCGTGGTTAGAACCGGTAAAATCCAGCCAGAGGTCCAGGCCTCCCAGCACTGCACCATCTTTCCTGTGACTTTAGACTGCACACATATTCATCTTCAGCACTGCTCCCCCACTCTCACTTCCCTGCCTCTCCATTGTCCACCTCCACCGCCACCTCCTCAGCCACCGTCCTATGCACAGTCCTTGGCAAAGTCTCAGTTCTGCCCTTCTGAGACTCTTTCTGGTCCTCCTGCATACACCTCTGCCGTTGTGGTTGCACAGCCCCCAAGAGCAATGTGGACAGCTGTTTCCACTGGCTCTAACACAGTCTCTTCTGGGCAACCAACCCAGGAGCTCAGGAGGATCCAGTCCTTTACCTCATCGACATCTAGCTCTGGAGCAGTCTCTTCCATCCCCAATGCCACGCACATCTATAGCCAGAAGCTCTCTAGACCCACCTCTGCAGGCCAAGGTAAACTCATTATTCTACATGCTCTTGTTTATCACCTTTGCTCCCATGTTCTCACATTTGTCTTTTGTTATTCTGTATGTCAGTGATCAGGAGGAGCAGTTCCAGTAAGCTGAAGTCAAACTCAGCAGGAACATTCAAGGAGTTAAACTCCCTGTCTGCTCAAGCCCAGTCCAACCAGCAGGCCTTCATCTCAGCCCTGCAAAAGCTGGCTGACAAGCAGGTTGCCCGCCACTATGCCAGCTCCAGTCACATCAACCTGCTGACACAACACGTGAGTTCATTATGTTTTTAACTCTATAGTCCACTGAGCCAACAGCTACTCCCACCTGGAGCAGGACGTTTCACTGTGCTATGTTGAGTTATTAAGCAACTGTAAACCGATCTCTGTAATGTTTCATGTAAGGAAGAAGAATCTGGCCCCTCTGCAGTAGTCTCTCACTGTGAGGTCTCTGATATTTCTCTTTGTTGATGCGTAAACCTGGATCTGACCCCATGCTGATTGGCGGCATCTAGCTGCTCATTCATTCAGCAGACCTGTTGGAGCCGGAGGGTCTGCTGTCTCGTACCGTGCACCTTCCTCTTTCAGCCCTCAGCTCGCCTGCACTCTGTGGGCTGGGGTTGGTGCGGGGGTGGGTCTGGAACAGGGGTTTGAAGCTGGCTGGCCTAAACAGTGGTGAGCCGCATCAAGCCTCAGCTCTGTGTGAGGTCTCATTATCAGATGCACCATGGGGGAGTGATTTCTGTTGATACTTAACAAGCAGCCACTTTTTTTGTGGTAATTGATGCTTATAAATAGAGGAATGTGGCAAATTGGCACTGAGCAGGGGAGCGGCAGCTCCGTTGGCTCCATCACCACCTTCTCCTATATCCCCCAAAGGTTTGTCATTCGGCATGGGGAGCCCTTCAACCCTTTCTCCCTCTGCCCCCTCCTCCACCTCCTCCTCTGCCTCACTGGATTTTTTTTTTTATCAAAGTTTTTGTGATGGCACCAGACCACACAGACTGAAGATTTTATGGCTTCCTTTTGACTGTACATTATTCTGTCTGTCTGTCAGGAGTAAAATAGTCCAGTGTTTTGCACTTAAAGGCTCACGGTACATTTTGTGTTCTTTTGGGGCTCAGATTTAAGTCATTAAATCACTTTCTGAACTAAATGGAGAACTTTGTAAACATGTACAACACCCTGTTGCACTACTTGACCTCTAAGGTTTAAGTAATTACTCACTATCGTGTATACAAAACAGAAACTGAAAACCAGTGAATCCAAGCATGGCCACTTTCAATAAAGTGAATGTACTTCTGCTTGTGCCTCATGTGGTAAATGACTGTTTATTATGATAGATATGTCTAATTTTTTACCTCTTCACACAATATGTGATATATTACATTTTTCCAAAAGCCCAGCAGTATTGGCATCCACATGTTTTTCATTTCCTCAGTTTAGATCAAACAGTTTGTATAAATACAACCAGTGTACCTCAACAAGTAACTTAAAGCTGTAGGTGTAACACCTTCCTGACACATTTTTCACATTGTACAAGGCTTGGCAGCATTACAATTTAGTAGACGGGAGGAAATAAAGTAAGTGAAACACCACAGCAGTATAATTAATCCTCCCATTAGATTCCACTGACCATAATTCCCAGGGTATCACAGAGCAGCACAGAGCTGCTACAATAGTGCTGATGTGGATGTAAACACATTTTGAGGTGGCGACTCATGATAGCTGATTCTGCGAGAGATGGAGAATGGGAGGAGAGGACCACCTGGATTTAGTGCCGAGTGGAGACTAGCTCCACCGTGTGCTGTGTGTACATTTCGTGAAGCCCCCAGGCACAAGAGAACGAAGTGGTTGATGTAGGGAGGAGCACAATATGAGCGCTTATTCATCAAACATTTCCATTGCTTTAGACATTGGGATGACTAGTAGTGAGATGTTTGGTTGAAGTGACTTAAAGTTTATAATTTGAGTTGAATCGTCAGTTGAAATTTTGTCATCTGCCCACAGTTGACCAACCTGAACCTGACCAACAGGATGCTGAGCAGAGAGAGCTCCACACTGAACTCTAAAGTACGCCACACTGCTGCTACAACTCAAGGGCCACTGAAAGCTGTTCATTCTGGAACAGATCTATGTAGCAGCACTAGGTGAGTCCAAAGACATGGTATATGCAAGAAATATTTTTGGGGGGCAGCTTTCTGCATTTCCTGCCCACTTTCCATGATGACTAACAGTATATAAAGATTTGTAGGCTCTTGTTTATAGTAAACAGCAGAGTGAACAGCGCCTTTTTGAAATATATATACAAAATCAGTCCTAAATATTAATTAATTAATTATATAGATTAAAAAAAAAAAGTACAGAAACTCCAGAGAGAGAAGGGTGTTCTGTTTTGAGAAAAAAATCAGAAAACAAAGTGAGAAATTAAAAAAAAATGTATTTTTGGGTTTCACGATGCCACCCCCTAGTTTTGCATTCACCCACAGCTAGATATCAGTCTATGTAGATGGAGACCTTATTTTGACACAGCCAATCAAGTCCTGCATAAAGCATTATCATCAGCGTTCTAGTTCAAGTTGGTTTATTTTGTCTCTTGTTCACTACAATGTAACACCGGCACTCTGGCAGTCCTTCTTTTAAAAATAAAAAAAAACTATTAATGGTAGATTTAAAAAAACACACCGACATTATTTTTGACTACAAAAGGGGATGACTAAATGTGATTTTAGGTGGACTTTAATATATTTTCATTCTGTGGAATACCTCCTCTACCTCTGCTCCCTTATAAGTGCTTCTTTTGGTCAGATTTCACCATTGTGCTCACTTGTACTATTTATTCGCCCTCCCCTGAGGCAGCAGAGAAGAAATAGTGTGTTACAGTCTCAATGGGGTTCACTGCCAAGGTAAACAGCATATCTCTCCTCTGAGAGCCTTGAGTTCGAGATGCTCTGCTGATGTACACCAGCACAGACATTGTGGATAGTATACTCAGCCATTCTTGTTTTTCAGAATATGGCCCTAAAGTGTTAAGATTCTGTAGTTGAATATTTAACTTGAAGAAAGCTGTTTTTTGGTCTTGAGATTGATGTGTTTGAAATACTCAGTATATCAAATGTTATTCATTTTGGCCAAATTAATGTCCTGAGGACTTTCTGTGCGATCAATTTTACACAAATCTTTACTGTAGACACTTAGATTGTGGTAGCCTATTTGGTCATGCTCAATAGAATCTAAATGCTTTTTTAATGGTCTCTGAAGACTTTTTAGATTGAAGATTGTTAGTCTTTGGAAAAGGATTGCAGAGTGCCAACACTTCTCCGGGCAGACTAGTTCAATACATGCCTGGAAATGGGCATTTTGTTCCATTTTTAATTGTGCTTTGTGGAGGTGCATAGCAGTAGAATTGGCTGCCGAGAACCGGGGGTGTATGAAGCATGCTGGCAGCTTAAAACATTGCCTTGGAGGGGTGGAGGCGAGGCGATGGTGTGGGGGCTGTGTCAACACCCACATAGTCTGTCTGCTCCAGGCCTTCGCCTCTGCAACCATTGAAAGTCCCCCCTTCCTCACCCAATACCTCACCCCTCTCACATTGCTCTGAGGAGAGAAGGAAGGAAACAGGAGAACAAAGTATGATCACACAGTTATGCTCTATGGTACCAGGCCATAGAGCATAACTCTATCAGCTATTCAAGGTGTAAATCATAGAGGTAAGCGTCTACGGTCACTGCCCTTTTATTTTTGTCTTGATACGTGAGTGACAATTTCTCAGACAGCTTGGCCTTGATCTTGGACTCTGTTTTTCCAGTCCAGCCCTTTCTTATGTATCGAGCTGTCAGTGAATTCCAGGAATGTCTGGCTTTTTCCCTTTTTAAAAAGTTTTTATTTCCACAAACCAAGAAGAGAGATTTAATAGAGTTTATAACTTCATATCCTCACATAGCTTTTATATACGATACTGAGGAAACAGAGGTCACATTTTGATCTCCTGTTTAAGTTTAGGCTAGAGCTCTGGTGCTTTGATAGTTCGTACATTTCTTCTCACTTAAAATGTTGCTTTCCATATACTGTTTTGGTAAAATACATTTTTGTACAGCTTCACATTTCAGGTTAATAACTCAAATAAGGAGAGACATACAGTAGTTCTAGTTAGAAAGCTTATTTTAAATCTCTCCAGAAAACACATAGCTCCCTTTATCTTCTCATTTGTCACTAGCTTGCAATACAAGAAGCTCTCTTGTACCCCAGTACTCCCAGCCCTTGGTTTGGCATTCACTTCTTTTTGCAGTGAAATGTCTCTAATACGATATTAGGATAAATTGCCTTGATTTCACCTCGGCGCTGTTTCTTATAACACAGAATTTCCTGAGTCGCCCCCCCCCACCCCCACGCTCGGCTGATGGTTTGTGCCAAACATACTGAAACTGTTAAGCACACTGGCTCTTTAAGCAACCACAGGGGTGAACTATGATGGGTTTCAAAGAGTAGCATGGCTCTTTGAAGTGCCGCTGCCAGGATCTACCAGGTATGCTGCATCAGCACTCTGAGAGCTGCTGCCTCACACCACTGCACGTCTTCATACACCCACGATTAACTTTGGGATCATTTCCGGTGTTGGACCTCCTGATGCATTTATGATGATTTCCATCCAACATACTCGTAAAATGGTGTGAGCGGACAACATTCCCACAACAGACAGTCAGGCCGTCAGACAACCTCAAACACAGCAACCAACTTGTTGTGTTTAGTTACTTCTGTCTTTTTCAGACAAACAAATTGTCCCTACCTTTGTAATTTTACAAAATGCCATCCTCATTTTAGCTGATTCATCTGAATTTTGAGCAATCTGGCCACAACTCTGGTTCCCTGTTTTCCTCTGCTGTACGTACAAATGACCGGAAACTATCATCTCCGCAGTGTTACATTCACTCCAGCACAGCACGAACTGAGAAATACCACAACCCTGCTTATGCAGGGTATTTTTAGTTCTGTTCAATACTTTGTAAGATTGCTGTTTGACTTGGTCGAATTTTGTAAGGACATACCATTCCAAAGGATTTTATGACAGCCCATTTGCTGAACCAACAACCCAACTAATCAGAAAAACTCTGGTGAAAATTTAAAACTTCTTTGATGGGGTATGAAGTCCACACAAAATTGGTTTGATGTCTCTCTTCCTTTGAATTTAAAGGAAGAGAAGTTTTTATTCACGTTGATTGGAGCCAGATGTGGTAATAGGAAGGAGAACCCTTAAGGTAAGAACGAGTGAAATTCCAGTGAATGAATTTAGGTTATTCAGCGGATACACAGCAGTACATGTTGCACAGTGTGCAGTATTAGTGTGCCAAATGTGTTATGCTTAGGTTGTCAATATTGCACCAGATGTAACTTCTTAGTTACTACTAGCAAGGTTTAAACT
Source organism: Pempheris klunzingeri (assembly GCF_042242105.1). Taxonomy (NCBI): domain Eukaryota; kingdom Metazoa; phylum Chordata; class Actinopteri; order Acropomatiformes; family Pempheridae; genus Pempheris; species Pempheris klunzingeri. The sequence continues at coordinate 10,982,550 of NC_092024.1, read as the reverse complement.
TGTGATTCACTAGTTTACTACTAGATCATGTTACACCATTAAACTTAATAAATACCTCAACTATTAAAGACTTGAGACTAGATTGGTTACAAGAATGCAACTGTTGTGCCATCCAGTGAAAAGCAATAAACTACATAAACAACAAGAATTCACAGTATCGAGGCTAAGTTTGAACCTAAAAACAGCTGGTGTTACTGCCTCCAGGCTTATAGCTACATAAACAATATTTAGCTTTCAAATTGTTAAAATTCATTGTGCTTTTATTTGTTACCATGTCTGTAGTCTCATAACTCTTCTGTAATTGACAGTTTCTTATTAGCATTATAGTACCTGCCTTTAAAGGCAACAGGTACCAACAGAAATCTATCCAATGGGCTCCTTTTTAGAGTAAAACCCTGAACTGGTCATTTTGCATTATCCCGATATTCCAGTGAACCTGAAGTGACGTCTGGTACTTTCAGGATCTCATTTTTGCTCACCACTGCGCTAACTAAAGCATCGGCATCCCTGTCTAGACTGCTCCCACTACAAGTCCCCAGATGCTAGTCATTTTTTTGTATTTCAAGGACAGCTGTACCAAGTGTCATGTTGTTGCAATAAAACAAGGTAAACAAACAACAGGGTAATGGCTGGAAATACCCTCCTACTCTTGAAGCAGCTGATGTTTACACTGACCAGGCAGGGCTTTGAGATGCTGTGGCATGATGTCATCTCAGGCCGTCCATTTTCCCACGTTCACGCTGAGTTAGATTGATGCCGCACATGTGCTCAACTTGCACTGCTGTGTTGTTCTACAGTAAGTCATATCAGCATATTAAAGGATGGCGAGCTCAGCGGGGAGTAAGCCGACACCAACGAGCAGAAGTCCGGCAGGAAGGGAAGTCCCAGATAGTTGGACCTCCACACATGTGCTGCACTAGTGATGAGAAACTCAGATGTAAAACTGTTCTTCTCTTTCAGTTCTTTTCCCCTATTTCATTGGTCACTGTGTTGGACTGAGAGCTCTTGCTGGTTTTGAATTCATGGTGATCGGTCGTATTTTTTGTGTGGTGTTGTGTTGACAAGCCCTGTCTGACAAGACTTCTCCTTGGGGTCCTACTGTGACATTGTGTTCATGGAAAGCATATGCTCTTGACCAGAGAAATAATCTGTTTTAGACCATATGCTAATAAAATGGTAGCACCGAAGGTCCCTGTGGTCCAGTGTGCAAACTGCAGCCAAGCTAAAGGAAATGACTGCTGTAAACAAAGAACGAGCTCTTGTTTTGTCTCCTGGCGTTGTAGGATCTCTGGCCTTGCAAGGTTCACAGACAAGCCTTTGTTTCCAGAAGCTAAAAAAATTGAATTGGCCCGTGGTCACACCAGTTGTTTTTGCAATATATGTGCCATTATGTGAACTGAGAAATGCATGGGCGGATAGCATGTTCACATCAGTTTAAGATCCCTTGTGTCTTTGTTTGGCCACACAGGACAAGAATACTTTTTCACTTGAGCGACACAAGATTATTATCCCACTGTGTGTATTGTTGTTCAAGATTAATTGAATTCTAATTTTAGAGCTTATCATAGTCTGATTCTATAAATATAGCAGCTATTGTGATTTTAAGTCTGCAGTGTTTTCTTTTACTCTAGACCAATGGACAAATGTTATTGCATGTAATGGCAGGAATTTCCAAGAACCTTTTTGTCATTATGACCCAGAGGGATCACATTTCTTCAACTGTACATGCATCTCTCTCTTTTTCTCTCTATTGTACTTTTCCTTGCAACTCCAAATAGTGATCTTTATGGCATTATTTTTGGCTGAGGTGGTACATATACAGCAGCACATCACACTCCACATAGACTCAATTTAAGCTTGTCAGAAGGGGAGTCCGGTCACCTCATTGCTTTAGCGGGGGCCAAAAAGAAAAAAAAAAGGCTGAAACAGGCTTAGTTCTAATGACAGATAATCCAGTTACAAACTCGTGGAGCTCGTCAAAAGGTTTGCTTTCCAGGTTGTGGCTTTGTGATGTGAATGGAACGTGAAGCTCAGGGAGCACTGAGGCAAAGAGGAAAGGTTTCTAGTTCAGCCTGTGTCTGCCACAGGCTTGCCCTCTACTTTGACTCTGATTTGCACACTTTGACTTGAGGCTTCTGTGGACTCAGCAGCCACTGACTGGGACACTGCGAGCTGTCTTCTCTGTTTTACTTTTTGCCAGTGTTGTCGAGGAATTAATTAGCTGCTGCCACATCTACAACCTTGGTTACATGGTAGAATAACTGACAAGGAAACGGTGGTAGCATATATTCTTCCGTTATGGCTCACAGTTGAGCCACTAAAGCAAGCACATTCTACCAGTATTCCAGGTCATTAAGGTCAGGTCAGTAGTAGGTCAGTAGTAGCTTCATTTGATAGTAAAGGGATTTGGAAAATGGAGAGCACAAATCTCTGCGTGGTGGAAAATATCAGTTTTATTCTAGCAAACCTCATTGATTTTATTTCCTCTCAAGTCTTCCTCTGATATCCCTTTTTTATTGCTCTTATGTGCACACTTTACCTCTCTCAAAATGTATAAGATACTTTATAAAATAAAGAATAAAAAAAAACTAAGATTGGATTGATGATAACAAAGAATGCTTCAGGACTAAAGTAGATTTGTCATATTTTAGCATAGTAAAACTTTAAAGGAATAGTTTGACCTTTTTTTTTTAAATGCAGTTATTTACTGCCAAAAATTAGACCAAAGATCTCAAAATTAAGCTACAATCAGCTGCCAGTTAACTTAGCTTAGCATAAATACTGAAAGCAGGGGGAAACGTCTCACTCAATTTTTTCTTCAGGAGGAATTATAGAGGGTTTTCCTACATGAGGTGAAACCTTCATGGATATTCAGTTCCTCTTAGAGTGGAATTTTTGGCAACACTGAGCTGTTACAAACACACAAATGTTGTTAACTGCAAAGCAACTCTGTTTGTGTGATTCAGTAGGGAAAGCAAATCTGTGCTTTGTTGATTTTAAATTCTCTCACCTTTTAACTGACTTCTCTTCGTGTCTGCTCTCCAAGCCACCGGCCACTGAAGGATGAGGAGGGTCTTTTGGATGGGCAGATGCAGAGTGCCTATAACTTGGTGACAGGGGTGAACCCTCAGCAGCGCTACCAGCCCACGCAAGGAAGCTACCAGCTTCAGTTTGCTATCCAGAAACTGCAACAGCAAAGACTTCAGTCTCGACAATGTCTGGACCATAGCCATTGCAGACATCAGGTATGGAGGAGACTTTGGTTTGTGTGACACTTCAATGATTACGCTGATTATCTTTCATGGGGAACTTAAGTGTCCTATCCACAAAGCACAATGAGCTCCTAAAGGTCAACTTTCATCCCCAAGTACTCTATTGGGAAGTTACTGTCAGACAGGCTTGAACCTTTGGTGGAAAAATGAATTCCCTGCTCAGTACAGCCCAGGGTGTTTACGTGCTGTTGATTTCAATAGCATCATGTTACTGGGATTTGTTGGTGATACTATTTAAATTCCTCATGATTGCTTCCTTTAAAATGCTCCAACCTTTTTTGTATGAGAACTATTCAGCTATAACTCAGGAAAACCCTCATATTTGTGTCTGAACGGAATATTCCCTTACCTAAGCACAGCGCTGTCCAAAATAGCACAAAATACACCCACATCAAGGGGAAAGCTTTCATGTTAGCATTTACAAAGCTATTCTGAGAATCTCTTTCCAAACCACTTAACAAAATGGTGTTCGGTGGGAATATCCTCCTCAACAGAGGCTCATTCCTGGAGAGCCAAATATGACTCCTCACCCCAAGATTACATTGTTTGGCTGAGTGGCTCAGCTAGGCTTTTATTGGAAGGTGAGTAATCAAGGAATGCTGCCCATGAGGGCACTATAGAGGCCCCAGTACAGAGTCTTACCGTTACAGTTCATATCACATTTGAGCTCCATTTGTGCTCCCATTGCAACACAAATAAAATTTTGGGATTTGATTTTCTCAGCAGTAGTAATGTAGCGACAAAAAAACTTTTAGTCATGCCTGACTAGCCATGACAGATGTGATTTGGCTGTTTTTAGAGGGAGATTAGCAAGGTAGAGAGGTCTCGGTCATTTAAAGTGGCATAATTTTTAATGTTTAGAGAAAAAAGATAGGGCCTCCGTTGTTTTGTACAGTTGGTTTGAAAGAGGATCTTAACAGGAAAGAGGGTATTTATTCATTTTCCAGATGACTGTGTTGAGTCCATCAATTAATGGAGACAGGAGAGTGCCATGGGAGAGCTTACAGGGTGGAATGATTGGATGCACCCACTTTTTTCCAATCTGTCCTGAGTAATGTAGTTGCTCTCACGTCATTGTTTTTTCATCATCTTGGTCGGGCCTTAATTAATACAATTGAGGTGATATTTCCCTTGGCTTGGAGCGGCAGCCTTACGCAAGGCATTTTATGAAAGTGATCCCTTGCCTTTCCTCCGTTCCATTCCTGTTCCAATTTCATTTCATACTCTGAACGCAGTTGACAAAGTTTTCTTTTACTGCTGACATGTCCCATCATACTTTTGGAGAATGACTTTACAACAGAGCCATCCCGTTGTTCAACTCTCACAGGCTGAGGTCATAGGAGGGCTGACTCTGAATATGGTTATCTCACCATCACATCAGACATCCCTCCTTAAAATCCTTGCCACTACTCCCCGCTCATTCCATCCACATGGGTCTCTCTGCCAGTCTGACCTAGCAGTGCCTATCTCTTCTGAAACTGGGGTCTTCAATCTCACTGCATGTATTACTGTTTCACTCATTTTGTCTCTTTAGAGACAGTTGTTTAAGTCTTTCTTTGCTGCTCATGCACCTTGATTGGCCCAGGATTTAGTCAGTGACTTGACTACTCTATAGTGACAGGAGAGAGGGGCTTTGGTCTTTTGATACTTAATATCCCTGAACTCTAATCAATTGATCTTTCTGGATACAGTGAAGACACAAAAGGAAGTGCTTCATGTAGTGTGAGTGCTTGTGCACTCGTGTGTATGAGTGTGTATTTCTGTGAGAGAGGGAAAGAGACAGGGGGCTGTTCCGGCGCTAAGCTCCACGTTCCAGTTACTGGGTGCAGACTGTGCGGCTCCTCCACAGGCTTGGCCCCGGGCCACTTGGCAGCCAAAGAAAGGTGCCCTTCCTGGTCCCGCTCAAACTGAATTGTGGCCATAGGCCTCGCAACCTGGAAACTCAGCTTCTCATTTATCAACACACAAATTACATCAGATATTCCCTGTCACACTGCCGGCCCTTTGAACGGCTGCACTGTGAAGCTGGAAAACAATCAGCTTGTTAGATAGCCGTATAAAGCTGCAGAGATGTGGAAGGAATGGATGCAAAGCATTCCCCGGCAGTGCAAGGACAGGGTGAAATGTGGCTCTAAAATATTATGTCAGAAAGAAAACGGTAATTTCTGCTTTCCCAAGCCTTTGAAGAGATCTTGTACAAACAAATATATAATGTGAGGAATTTGCTTCTCAATGGAGCCAGCTACAAAAAAATGTTGAGCTTGTTTTGATACTGGATGGCATTTCATTAATATCTGCACTAATTCATGTCAAGCACTGATATTTCACCTTAATGACCAGAGACCACATTTTTTTCCAATGACTAACCCATTCCAAATGTGATTACACTTCCTTATTCCTCTTTTGGGTTTGGAGTTTGGTAAGGACACACACAAAAAAAGAATATATACACGTGCCAAAACGTGACCTTAAATAACACTTGTCTCTCTTGTTTCTTAGGCTCAATTTCCAGAACAGACAAGAACTCCACAGGCCCAGGCTCCCACAAGCTCATCCAGCTGCCCTCCATCCACCTTTAATGTTCGTCCCAATCACAGCCACATCCAAACCTGTATTAGCCCTGTTCTCGCTCCGAAGCCACCCAGCAGTGCCAGAGAGGGACAGATCAGGAGAACAGCAACAAAGCGCCTCATAAAGTAAGACCAATGAGTGTATTTACTCTTGACGGACTTCTCTCTGACTCCTTATGCAACTTAAATCCAGTGTAGCTGAGAGTCACCATGTAATTTATATCACATTAAGTGATTAGAGTGGGGTGGCATCGATTGGCCGCTGCTTTTGGATCGAGACAAAGTGCATGGGATCGGTGAGTTCAAGAGGACATGGCTAATGCTAATGAGAGTTAGAATATGTGTGCAGTGGAGTGCTCCCAGCCTTTTGGCCGCAGGGTGTATCTGCCTGCTCGGTAAACAACCTCATCACAGGCCTGATTTCTGCCTGAACCATAAACAGAGCGTGGTTCAGTGGAGGGGCCCGGGCTCCGAGCGCCATTTAAATCCTGTTTGGTTTGGAGATAAGCTGAAGAGCACAGAAGGGAAAATAAAAGGAAAGGAGTGAAACAGCGCTGAACTGCCAGCTATTTCCCTCAATTACTTTATGACTTTATTACTGCAACATCTGGCTAAATTACACAACAACAGCAAACCTTTGTGATCAGGGCTGATTGTTTGTTTAAAGCACGCTGTTGCAGTTGTGAAGGGCTTGTCACACTCCTCTAATGCGAGGGAAGAGAGGAGAGAAGGACACAGCTGGATTGGAAAACAGACTGTTTTTGTGATGTATGAGTGAAGCCCATACCATTTGTGAGTTGTCAGCTATCTGACTGCCCAATGCTCGAGTTGATTCATTCATTGCATTTGCAGACCTGCTGACACACTTAACGGCAGCGTTTGAGAGTAGTAGGTAGCGCCGAGCAAAGCCCTCACTCTGCTGACGTGTGACAATCGGTCATCCTACTTGACTGGGCAAACGCTACCTGGCAAGTGAAGAGTTAAGAGGGCAGGGGTGCTGCACAGAGGTTGTAGAATAGGTTAGGGCAGCCGGGTAGGTGCTGTGTTTGCTCCTGTGTGTGTGTCTTCCTGGCAGTGGCTGTGTTTACCCTTCGCATGTGGAATTCCAGAGCCCCCTCACACTCTCCTCTGTCCTGCATTTTTGTGGTCGACCAGTGTGACAGGGGAGAGTGTGGGAAAAACGGAAGCTTCAGGACCAAAAATGCACTGATGGAAACAATGAAAAGAAAGAATAAAGAGAGGGGAAAAGAAAGAATGACAGAGAAAAAGTCAACTCTGTCCAGGAGAAAGGAGATGATTGTTTGCAGAGAATGGTGGGATAATAAGTTGCTTCCCTTTATTTCCAGCGCTCATTTTAGGGGCAACTCAATACTCTGTTATTGAAGCACATCTGAAATGCATCCCGGGGTAGGCCGAAGCTCCTCCAACTCATAATAGAATCACTGTGCTGGGTGTATTCAAACAGTTCAAGGTTATCCAGCCCTCCAAACACCTTCCTCTAGCCAGCTGTTAAACTGTAAAACTGTTGTTTGATACAAATTTATCAGCACTGGCCTCGCCTGGCTCTCCCATGAGTAATATAGCACTGATGATCATTGACAGTTGTTAGTTGAATCTGTTTATCAAAATGACATTTGGGTTTTGGTCTTGTTTAGGAAAGGAAATGGAGTGAAGATTTCTGTTGATGCAGCCAAATGATTTCCTCTGTTTGGACGCCTGCACGACAGTATCCTACAAGAGTGCTATCCAGTCAGCTTTGTCCAAAACTGCTGACTTGTGTCCAGTGATTGGACTGTGTGACTAGTCAGCATTTAGTTTTAATTGGAGATTAAAGGAAGCTGAAGAGACCTTGGCAAAGTTTCTAAGTGACGGTGCCTCTTGATTTTTAACATGTGGTGCACTTGCTTGAAGCAAATGTGCTTCATGTTGGTATCTACTCAGCAGGGCAGGGCTCTCTGGTCTATCAACATACCACAGCTGCCAACTGGAGGGGCTGCAAGGACTCACAGTGGTATGACTTCAGTGAAGGCTTTGAAAGGAGCAATTTGTAACACAAATAAATGAGCCTGTTTGGTATTTTGTTTGCAAGGTTTGGCTAGACGCAGCTGTAACTACGGAAACCCAGGCTGTCGTGTGGCATTACTAATAGGGTGACAATTACAGCAGCACCATTAATGTCAGCCTCGCTGCTGCTTTCACTCCCTATTAATCAGCCACAACAGTAGTTATTTTCACGGGATACTGTATACACACAGAAGCTGCCAAAGGTGTGTTTATGGTTTAACTGTATCCCCTTTGGGCAGTGTGAGTAACATTAAGACATACTAGCCACCATAATGCACAAAAAACTACTCATCAGCTTTGTGTACACAAAGACTTTTGCCCTCTGTGAGTGGCGTGAAATGTTCAACTTTAGGCTTATATATCATTTGTGCATACTGCAAGTTCAGATTTTGTTCTCACCTACAGCGTTTCTAGCTGCTGCCTGACTATTGAAGTGACAGAGTGAGAGACTGTTGACAAAGAAAGTGATGTGAAGAACCCCAGAGGTCAAGTTTTTTTTCCCCTTTCAATATGAAAGCGGTTGCTTCCTGTCGAGGTATGCCACGCTTAAAGTGGGCCAGTTCTATTTGTGGTTGTGTAATGGTATGAAAGAACAACTGTGCAGCCCCTTACAAGGAGGCAGTGTGTACCCTCATTACCTTGTTAATGCTCCTTTGGCAAGCTGCTGTTATGGGGCGAGAGGTTAATGCCAGCTAAGCTTTATTTATTGTTCCCCCTAAAAAATGCTTAACAGATTTAATGTATAAGGTTACAGACGTGTCTGCTCCTGCTCTACGCTTCACTAGCTCCTATAATGGTTTATTCTGTGAAAACACTGCATTCGCTGTCTGATTATGTGAAAAGAGCTATGTAATCCCATGTCTGTGATCTCCACACTTCTGTATGAAGCCCTGTGAGGTAAATATCCTGCACTGTGTACTGCACTGTCTATTCACCCCATTAGAAAGACTATGCACCTTTTCTGTCTGTAGCTATTGCCCTCAGGTCCACATAGTCAGTAATAACCCCAAAAAAATCACATCACTCAGGACAAGAAGCAGGAATTTGCCCCCCTCTTGTCACAATAGCTCATGAGAGGCACTCAGTAAACACTTAACCCCCACTAGCCTCCACCGGCTGCACACACAGAGGGAATATTTGAAATGGACTCCACTTTTCCCTCGACAGAAGATGACTCACGTGACACCATGCACACACACATAAGCTAAAACAGTCATGAGTTGTCAAAAACAATTGTTGCATATTTATTTAAATATTCCGCTTTAAGTAGAACGATGCTCTTGAATAAATCCACATCAAGGTGTTCAAACAGCACGGACCCAGGCCACACGGGTAAGGAAGCATTGCTTTTCAGATGGGAACAGATTTTTTTTGGTCTTCACTGACACTTATCTTGTGTCTGATTAACAGGCAGGTGTCCGCAGAGAGTTCAGCCAGTGGAAGTGTATCCAGCGGCCAGCATGCAGTCTACGAAGCCATCTGTGGTAAAACAGGTGGGTCTGATGCTGCAGATATACACGTGCTTAGTTTCATGCTGTAACTTTGCCTGTTGGGTGGGGGAGTTATGCCCTCTTTATGCCAGTGTCAGTGATTACAGCCAGGCATAGTGGACATTCCCCATGGAGGACTGATAAACACCACTGGATATTTTTAGCCAGCTCCTGCTTGCTCAGGGGTGTGCAGGATGTTTAAATGAATTTTGCACACTGTAAAATATAACTCCTTATCATTGTCGTGATAATAAATAGTGTACAATCTTTTATTACAACCTTGTTAGAAAAGCACAAGTGAGATTTCATTGGTTATTGAATTAGAATGACGTGTGCTGTGATCCTCTTTAGAGTAAATGCCAAGTGGAGTTCAAGCAACCAGATCTGCATGAGCATAAACAAACTTCTCAGTGCTGTAATTTGCTGTTTGATCATATAGTCGGTACATGTCCAAGACTAGAGGTCAGATTACTGCTGAAGGATAAAGAGGCACAACAGTGATGACATCTTTCTTTTGTAATGAGATCCAGTGGTGGGAACAGTTCGGGCATTCCCATCTGTTGGTCATTCCTACGCAGTCGCAATTCCTGTCCATCCGCCAAAGGAACTGTCCGTTTGTATCCCAGAAATCCCACTAAGAGAATGAAAAATGTAGCTCAGTCTTTGCTAAGTGTATTATGAGTGATGCAAAGCAGTTGTGGGTGCACGCGCTCACGTGTGCCCTGTCGTCCTGCCCTATTTCCACAAATCTTTCCATCCTGAGCGAAGTGTTGAGCTTATTTCAGTAACAGTGATATTAAGCAGTTTGCGCTGATGCACACATCTGTTTGTCTGATCAAGGGCTTTTTCCGTAGACCTACTATACATTAGCGTTAGCAAATCATACCATTCATCACATCACGTGAGTGTCACGGAGCAGTCCCAGAGATCAGCTTGTCGGAAAAACACAGTAGCTGTGCACCCCCCCCCACCCCCCCCACCAAACGAGCGCACGTGTCTGTGACCAGAACATTTCTTTTCATTCTCCCTCTTCCCCCCAAAACTATGAAGGCTGGCTTAGGTTAACAAACATCTTATAAACTCATCAATTACTGTAACTGGATCCGTTGGGAGAAGCTTCTGAATTTCATGAATGCATTTTTTCCGTCGTTCAGGGCGCAAAGGGTGGGGGAGATGCCTCACTCTTGACTTAAAAAGAATTTCTGAACCAAAGAAAAAATGAATCCCAGAACCAAAACCAGTTAGCAAGGCAGGTTTAGCCATGCATTGAGAACGAGACTGGGAGTTGAACAGAGACTCAGTGTGGTGTTGTGTGGAGGGAGGAGGGTGTTATTAGAAGGGGCACAGCCTTTGTGGAGCTTAGGAGTGCGTCAGGTCTTTCTGCCTGCCCAATGTACCTTTGTAGCGAGATGACTGAGCTCGACTGATCGACTGTGACAGGGAGTTAGAGTGGGTCCAAATGGAGAGCATTCTCTATGATCAGCTGTCAACCACCATTAATCACACTCTCCCTTTATCTCTCTCCTGTGCGCTCTCTTAATCTCTTCCTCTCTTTACTTATACAACTCTCCCTTTATCCCGTGAAAACTTTTCCCTACTTCTTCTGTTCATTTTTGACATGAGACAAGGGGAGTGTTTTGATTAGGACCGATCAAAGCTTACAAACCAAGATTATATCGACCACATGTGTTTTACAATGCAACCCTTGAAGCTTTCTTGAAGTTCTCAGGGCTCCGCAGCTGGTGACGGTGTGGAGATTTATTGCTTTCAGTTTGAGAAGGAAATGAATGCTGCACTTGTGCCATTTTAATGGGAGTCTGATCGTGTTAGGACGGATAGCTTAGGCGTCTCTCTATCAAAATAAGACTGCTTGGTGCCTTGTTGGGAAAGGAAGTTAGTTATTGGCTGTCATCCCCTTTTCGGATGTATTATGTTAAGTTAGTGAATGTTTGATGTTTGAAGCAGTCACTGATACACCTTGCTTCTAGCTCTCCTTTAACATTGTATTTTATTAACTATATTACTAGCAGATATGGTAGAATATATGTAATGACAGCAGTGCATGCTTCCTTAGTGTTATAGTGTAAGCTGCACGCACACGCAGATCCAAAAAGTGTTACTCTGTCCTTTGGAGTGGGATATGCTAGAGAGAATATTTGTCCCTTTATCTCTCTTTTGCTGAGCTAGAGGAAGCTGCTTCCAGCGGTCATGTCATCGGATTGGAAGTCAGGGAGATGTTTTCGTTCTCCAGCTCAGTCAGGCCCCACGGTGTAAAAGAGCACCAAAATAAACAGAGTGTGCAGAGAGGGAATGAAAGGGAATACTGTTTGGGAGCACAAACACGGCAGCTCTAACTGTACTTGGAATGCCTTTTCTACTGGATGCCTGGCCGCGTGCCAGCCGATAGGATGAGGAGTGAGGGGGCTGAGAATGAGGGGACAGCCAGACAAAAGGCTAAGCACTGATGACTGAGCAGATCGGCTGTTATACTCCGTGACCCTGAACGATTATAGAGACGGTGGACAGAGGAAAGGGTTTTAATGGTCTCCTTCGAAGTAACACTCTTTCAGGTTTGACCCTAAAGATTTCTGTTTGTGCACACGTGGGGGCTGAAGGGAAAACCTTGTGTGGCGCTTCCACCTCTTTTCATTAACTGTGCTTTCATCTGTGGCTTTCCAGGTCTGTCTGTGTACCACAAGCTGTTCCAGGGTCAGGAGCCCGGTCACAGATGACATGAAAGCGACCAGAGGCACGTCCTGCCCCTCTGCCGGCATGACAGGTGTCTCTGCATGTAACTACATCCTCACAGAGGTGTATTCTGGGAGAGGACAACAGCGACAGATGAAAGCATGCCAGACATCGAACAGGGCCCTATTAACTTCTCTTTGATACAGCCACAGACACGCGAGAAGATAGTCTGGGAAGCCAGGAATGCCCAGCTTTGACGCAGGTTGGGATTTTGTTGCGCAGCTCCACATCAGTTGGCCTTTTCAGCCCCCCCGCCCCCGTTATGCCCCCCTTGGCTACACTCAGTCTATATACCAACAGTTGCCCGCCCTCATTCTCTTCATGCAACTGATGCCACAGAGAGATTTCACTGACAGATAGCCTTCAGCAGATGGTTCTTCAAGCCCCAGTGGCATTTTAACCACCGGATTCAACTTTTTACTCTTTGCTCATGCAGAGGCATGTGCACCTCTTGCCATTCATGTGCATTTTTTTCTTCCCAAAAAAAGTTATACAAACAGGTGAGATGAGATGGGGGGGTTTGGTAATAAAAAAAAAAGTGTTTGTAGAGGTTGCCTGAGCAGCTTCTCATCGTGCAGAGAAGTTTCCTTTCATGTGTGGCTTCTCCCGGTTCATGTTGGAAGACAAATTGCTGCCAAATCTCCCTCTCTCTATGGCCATCTTCCAAGAATGCATTAACATATAGAATCCTTTGCTTGTAGGTAAAAAAAGGTTGGTGCTGTTCTCCATTTACGAGGACGATGTAAGAGTGTCGCTGGGATGTTGAAGTTTTAGGTAAAAAATAAAAACCAGTTGGCTTGTGATAATTCCTGTAAACTGTTGAGATGTTGATGTTGAGTTCCCTTGATGGACCAAACTTAATATATTCGTTTTAAGTAAATTATTGTTCTTGCAACAGTCTTTATTTACCGTACATTGTCCACTATTAGCCTTTTTGGCTGTTTCTGTAGCTCAAAGCATAACATAAAGAGTAATTATGGATATGCACAGCCTTTCCTATAATGAAGGTTAATGCTGCACCAGCAGAGTAATTGTGGATATTGTGTTGCTTGGGACCATTTAGTGAGTTCACTCAGGGCGTGTAAATAGAATAAAACATTTCTGTTATATAGATTCAGCGTATGTTTATGATGACCTTGACAGAAATACTTGAATTTCATGCATGTGTTTGTCATATCGACTGATGATTATCATCAGAGTGACTTTGCACAGATTGTAGTTTTCAATGCAGTAAAACAGAACTTGTTTTAATACACTTGATGGTATTTCTTTGTAGTTGGATTGATGTTAAACTTCATGTTGTGGATTTACTGCAGTTGTATTGTATTACAGTTGTTGTATTACAAGAATCAATAGAATCCAATTCAATGTTTATAATCCCCTGTGGTGATACAAAGTTGTTTTCAGTCTGATCATTTAACCTGGTCTCTTATTGATTGTTTACAACGCACGAGCGAGGAAATGTGATATTTATATAGTCATCTTGGTAGTCTTACCCTAACATTGATATGAATACCTAGAAAACATTAAAACAGGATGATCATGCCATGTAAATGTATTTGCTCATCACACATGCTGTACACTGGAAGTTGTCATCACTGGGCTTTAATCATCTGACTTCACCCTATTACCCTTCAAAATAAAGTGTTCCCTTAAATATTTAATGTACACAAAAAAAAACTAGAACCATTCTATCCAACTGTCCATTTTTAATTACAAAAAGGTGTTTCCAAGAGTAATAAGAAAAACATTTACAGTTCGTGATCTAGTTAAGTGTTCACTTAGTGACATACATCGTCTCATACAACAGAAAGGCTTCACTTTAAAACACAAAAAAAAAAACGATCCCTGGAATCACCATCCTGTTGTATTACAGAGGTAAACATAACCATGGAAATACTACTTTGAAATAAAGGTTGGTTTCCAGCATGTTTTCTTATTATTATTTTTTTCCTACGGTCATTTTTATTCAACAGCATTGAATCCTAAGCAAACAGTGTAGGGAGCTGTGGCGTGCACAGCGTCAGTTTCCAGCTCGGACATTCAAAGGTGTCCTGTGTGTCGGGGGCCGAGGGATGTGTTTGCTCTCAGCAACCCTCTGTGACGTGTTCCTATCATGCTGAGCTCAGTCTGCGTTCTCAGTCATTTACTCTTTCTGACTGCAATTATTATGTCCTTATGAATGCAGTGGTCGTTGCAAGACTATTATCGTTCTGTTCGTCTTTCATTGAAAACAGGCTTTTGAATACCTTTTGAATGTTATGCAACACTGAGGTACAGGCTGTTCAAAATGCTGGAATATGAAGGAAAAAAAACATGAGATACAAGGCAATTGCTGAAGAGGTCTGATGGGTCTGAGAGTGCTGCTAGTGAAGTGGTGTTTGACAGGTCTTCTACAGGTACATGCTGCCAATGATTGTGATTGTGAGCAGAGTGGTGGACTGCATCTTTGTTTTTCTTGAGAGAGATCGGGCAAGGCTGAAGCAGGGGCTGGAGGCACTCATGGAGGACAGACTCACTGTACCGCTCCCCCTTTTTAACCCCTCATACCCGCTCCTGAGTAGTGCTGAGAGCCATGTCTCTCGCGGGACCCCGAAGCCCTGAAGTCTAGCTGCACTTGCAGGACTTGACGACCATGTTGGAGAGCTGCTCGACTTTAGGGGAGCGACCCACGTAGTACAGGATGGTGAGGGGCTCCAAGTCCTGAGGAACACAGCAGGGCGAGGCGGATGCTTCGGGGTTCAAGGTGTTGTACAGGCTCAGCAGCTGTCGGAGAAAGAGCAGAGGGAGATGAAGCACAGTTCCCATGAACAGATTCACGGCTTAAACGTGTTGTGGCACTCTGTCTCACCGAGCTGTGGGTGGTGTCTGCACTACGTAGGTAAGGACAGGGACCAGAGCAGAAGTTAGCATAGTACCCCTCAGGCTGATGGATCCACCTCCATCCCAAATCCTGCCGGAAATTTATATATAGTGGTCGCACACAGCAGTTCTCCTCATAATTGCTGCAGACAAGAGAAGACAGAGAGGATCGCACTCTTCATTTCTCAGATAACACGCAATTTTAAGAGTTGTATACATTTTCCTCCCTATGACCTCACAGCTAGAGATGAGAGAGAAGTTCAGAAATTCCACTCTTAGGTGTGCCCTTATTTTCCCTCTTGGAGTCAGCCCAGGTGTCTTTGGTGCTGCCTGTCAGCCTGACAGAGGGAATCCAGAGCTGAAGAGACGGCATGTAAAAGGAGGTACCATTTTCTAGTACTGGGACAGATCCTGACTTGCATCAGCTAATACCTCTGTCATGCTCGTCTAGGTGATTAACAAGCTTATTCTATGTACTCTGTGCCCATGTACCCTTCTTCCTTGCCATCTTTTTTGAGACGTGACAGCTGACAATTTCCATTTCGTGTTCATGACAGATATAGTGGGCATTTTTTTATTTACAGTATTTTAAGTAGCCCAATGTTAAGATCTCCAAAACTCACACTGCAGGTACAGCCAAAGAAATTATCGTACAAAAATAAAGACAATGAACAATATTATTGTATAGTGTATTACATTTTCCAGAGTGAGGAAATGTGCCTTACTTGAAGCAGTAATTGGTGTCAAGTGCCCGCTTGCGCCTGCGGGAGGAGGATTGGGCATCCAGCCTGTGGGGAGGGAGCATCATGAGGATGAGGTGGGGGTAGAGCTGATCCTTTTGTTTTTTCACACGGCTCAGATCGTCATAGTCCGCTTCCATACCTGCAGGAGCAAGTCATTTAGTCTAGAGGATGCCAAGAAGAACTGCACAATAATAAAGATCTGCGCACCTCAGAAGCTGACTTCAGTGGAAACACAACTTCACCCAAATCAGTGTAGCCGACTGTTACTTTTACAGAAGGATACTGTAACATCCAGGCAGAGCTTCACTCATTTTGGCTCACTTTTCATCGTTCTCCTTATTCAGCACTGGTCCCCAACTTCCTTCTTTCCTCTGTTCTCTCCCCTGGGCCTGTGTCTGCTCATCCAATCTACCCCTGATAGTTAAAGCAGTGGATATCTCAGGAGAGATGCTGCTGGTGGATATGTACGCCTCTCTTTAATTCGGGGCCAAGCGTCTGAGCGCCGTGGCAGCACATTCCTTGTGGCCAAGCCAGTCGGGAGTGTTCCCAGGACCGAGGGCCCGGGGGCCCCAGTGCTAAGTGAGATACCAGATCAATTGTATTCCCATGCTCTGTGTCTCTCTCTTCCTCTTAGAAAGAAAACGCATTATCTTACCAAAAAGACCTCAATAGGTATTGCTGCTGCAGGAACATGTTGATGACTGGATTAAAAGGAACCTTTTTTTTAAACCAGTGTCATAATAAGGAGAGTATTGTGAGTGTTGTATTATGACCAGATTTGCTGTTCATCCTTGGAAACACTGCCCCAGAACATATTCTGCACAATCAACGCCTCAGGCATGTTTAATTTGGCAGTGAATGTGATGAAGCAAAAGGCCTGTTGAGTCTTTGTAAATTAAGAAATCAAGGAAACATAAATGCAGAATGTTTCATCTAAAATATTTGTAATTGCAGATTTAGAGTCCACTCTGACAACGTCGCGACACCAGATGTCCTATAGAATGAGAGTGAGAATAGATAACTTTTTTTTGCTCTAACTTGTCATTATGAAGTTAATGTTGATTGCACCGTGTTATGGCTGACACCATATGTTGTTAGATTGATTCCTATAGCGTCACTTTCAGTATGTAGTATGTATCTTCGGGGAAAATGGATTTGTGGCACAAAAGAAGTGCATCAATCATTGCGCAACCAAAACAGGAAGAGCACTTTTCTTTTTCCTGGTAGCTATCCCCAGTAGCAGAAATGGTAGATGGCTGAACAACCATGGCAACTGTGGAAACTCTATCCAGCAAAAGAAGAACCTCGTTCATGTAGGAGGCTAAGAGTGCGAAGAGGGATAAAAATCAGATGTAAAACAAGAGTGAAGCTTGGATGGGCAAAGGATATCTGTAAATAACACAACCTGCCTCCTTATTGATACTAATGGAAGCTTTACTCTGCCTTCATCATAGCCGCGATCAGGGTTTTTAGTTCGAATGGAGAAAGTGATCATTTGGATTTGTGAGGGTTGTCTGTTTTCACTTTAACATTAACAGAAGAACACCAGCCAATGCATGCCAGTATCCACTGTTAATATAATTAGCTGATAACTAATAATCCAAAAATAGTTATGACATCTTGGAAACATCTAAACCAGGCATTGTTAAGTTCTACTGGATCCCAAAACAAACCTTTTAGTATAACAGTTTATAGTCGGCCCTGTGACCCACTAATGCAAATCATCCTAAAACCAGCATTCCCTCAGTAGCGTTAATCTGGATAAACCAAATTTTTCAACAAACATCAGATGCCTTTGTGGAACATTAGACAAATCAAACACAAATCAAACGGAAATGTTAGCTGGCTCTTGATCACGAATACAAACTGGCGGAACATCCTTTCACTGTGAGAGATCAAAAACAGAGGCAAATCCAGACCAAATAGAGACTTAGCGACCACAGTCTGGCCATAGAGATGGGGCATTACAAAAAAAATGATGGAAACCTGCACGACAGATGAGACCGAGAGTGAGATGTGCTCTTAAAATGGGACAAATTAAATATAAATAGTAAAGAATACTTGAAGACAATGGAGTTTTTTGAGTCCCAATTTTTCAAAACAACATGAAGGCAGAAAACATTAGTTCAATCTGGGAGAGAAATATGCAGGATATTTAAAGGAATCCTTAGACATTTTTGGACATCTTTCTTACTGTGAGTTAGATGAGAAGATTGGTACCATTCTCATGTCTGTACGCCAAATATGAAGGAAATATTGGCAAGAAAATGAATGAATATATTTGGCAAAATGTCAAACTATTTTATGAGTAGCGCTGAACTGTCACTGTCGAGTCAGCTGGAACATTACTGTTGTGAATGTGTTAAACTTATGTCTTATCTAAACCTTGCTATAGAGATCTTTTCTTATTTACCCAATTTCTTCTATTATTACCTTGTTTGATAAAGGCTCGTAACCAGCAAACAACAAAGCTTGCAAATCCAAACTGTATTACTTCATCTCGCATCACTGAGGTAATAGATGCAGTCTCACCTTTGAACTTGACCTCCAGCACCTCATTGGCATTCTCGATAATGTCACCATTAGGCCTGAAAGTGTGGCAGGGACAATGCACACTGATCTCCAGGCCAAGATTGGTCTCTGAAGGGGGAAACAAGAGCAGAGGGATGTAAGGAGCGGACATTTTTCCCTGAGGCCATTATCCTTCATTTCAAATGAACCAGCTCTCTTTGGCAGGATATGTAATAAGGTGTGATGCAAGGAAAATTTGAGGTGTCCCACGCACGTCGGTACATCAGCCACTCCCTCACTGTCTCTGTAACATCAAAGGAGACCCACTCAGGCGTTCCCTTGGTCAGGACGTTCTTGCCCCCAATGTAGCGCTGTTTGGCTTTGGGGTCGTCTTTCTGGAGGATCTGTGAGGAAAGATGAAAATGTGACCCAGCTGCATAAACTCTCTTTCTTTTACACACACACACACACACACACACACAGAAAGGGAGAGAGAGAACCAGAGCTGTCTGTCTGAGCCAGACTCTCCAGCATGCCTTGGGCCAAATGTCTACTCCTCATGGAAAAAGTGACTCCCTGTGTTGATATCCCCATTTTGCAAGTTAATGCCTGTGTGTTACCCTCCTGCCAATGAGAACCTGGCTGTCCTTCACATCAGCAGTTCAAATTTTGACTTTAGCCGGGGTCCCAGATGCAGTGTCACGCAGTTCAGAAAAAAAGCAGGGTTTGCAGGTATAATTACGAGCATTCATGTCCTAACTGTGTTATCACATGGAGGCCCCAAAAGTACGAAACCGACGATGGAGGAAAATGCAGCAGTGTGGCTCAGACATTCCTATCTCCATCAGCACCTCTCTGAACAAAGGTGTTTATCTGTAGTGAGAAATGTGTGTGTTTGGATGGCGGGTATGGGCACTTAGCCCCACAGCAGTGCTATGGATAACCAGGTTCCTGAACATTGTCAGGATCTAATCTGTCTTCCTGTGGGAACGAGGGGCCAGAGGACTGCCAGCGTCAGCCCTCTGCCAATCAGCTCCAGCCTGAAAAAGTGTGGGGGCGAGTGAGCAGCTCCATTTACTCCCCCGGTGGGTGACCCTGCCTCTATCTCCTCCTAGGCCCCTGGAAACAATCTGAGGCCCCGACAGTCTGTATTCAGCGCTGGCCAGCGCCTTGCCTCAGAGGCAGTATGCAGTCCGGAGACGCTTGTCTCCCTGGCAGGAAATGTTGGAACCTGATCATTACTCCTAGTCTCTCACGGGAGATTAATGAGGAAACCGAACAAAAAAAAAAAAAATCCATCCTTGCCACCCCACACACACACACAGACAGACATCTAACAGATGCATGCTTTAACCCGAAAAAAATTCTCATAAACACACGAATACAGATCTCTTGTTGAAAGCATAACACTTTACTTGATCTAACAAGGATGGACAACTGCTTTGAGATTGACAGCTGAGAAAGAAGAAACTGCCGAATGGTAATCTAGGGTTTCTTAAAGACGGCTGTGCGAGCTCTTAAATTTGTCCTAATGTAGAATCCATTTGACCGTAAGCACGTGGAATAATGATCAGCACATGAAAAGAGGAGAGAGGGAGCTGGACACCCTAATATAAATGTTTTCATCTTTCTCTCTGACCTACACAGGCCTTCTGAGGGAAATAGAGCACATTACCCCCCCCCCCCCCGCGCGCTCTGCTAACAGTGAAAATGAATGGTCAGTTCACACACCTGGTAGAGCTCAATCCTCTGCTCGTTTCTCTTGGCATTGGGGTTGGGAATCCGCAGGGCTCGAAACTCGGCCCGGAACAAGTTGGTGGAGTTGTTCTCCATGGTCGAGACGTTGAAGCGGAATGCCTTGGAGGTGATACCTTTAGGGCAGTAGGGGAGGTCATCTGCAGGTAAAGTGGAAATGATGAGTGGCTGTAAAGATGTTATTGAATATCTCCTTTATAAAACGATCAGATTGGAACTCTCATTGTTTCTTTTGTCAGAATTCCTTTAAGCTCTTATCCATCTGTTACCTCATTGTGTGCATGTTACCAAAGCCTGTTTTCCACTGACATCCTCACAGGGGTGGACATGTTTACTTTCTGATTATTGATACACTTTTTGCAGAGGATTCCCCTTTAGATAGTTTGCAGATAAAAACAAAACTTTTTTTTAACTATTTCTGGTCCATTCCAGAGAGACGTGGGCCATTACCGCCAACCATCTGCTTATGCTTTGTGCGGTCCGAGTTCGCAACAAGTTGAAGTCATTAAATGAAAACCAAATGTCCCATGTGGTGGAGCAGGCTGCAGTAGGACGGCAGCGTGCTCCTCCTCCCACCAGATCTGGAGCCCAACAGGTGCTCCGAGGGCTCAGACAGCAGCCAAGTGTTCCCTGGAACCCAGAGGAACATGTGGCCTCACGGGCTGAAGCAGAACAATACCTGAGAAACCATCGAGGAGGGCGACTCCATCGTGACAGTAACACCACTAAGTGCACGCCTGACAAGCAACAACTTGCTGTATTCACGGTGTGTGTGTATGTGATAGCACACTGACCTTTAGCGGAATCAGCTAAATAAAATGGTCACATTGTGATTCTATCTGAAAAGCTTCCTGTTGCACTGAAGTCTTCCCCTCTTTGATACCATAACGACATTGAACAGTTTATTAATTTAACAGGCCAAGCACATGCAGTGTTGAGCAAAACAAGCACATAGCAAACTTTTTATGGGCCAAGTGGAAACAGTCATTTACAGCCAAACCATGGCTAATTTACTACTCCAAGTTTAAGCTTTATTGCCGAGTTTCAGATTTGCTAGTGGTTGAAAGGGGCACTGCACCTTTAGCTGATTTGCACCTCGAGCTGTTTCTGGACAAATGGAAATTCAGTTGTTTCTGTGTCATGCAAAAGGAACTTGCACATCTCCGAGTATCTGTACTTCATTTGACCCATAATCCTATTTCAGTGTCCTCCCAGTCATTATCTGATATTTCCACAAAGTTTCTTTTTCAACTTTCCCTATTTATAGGTGACCTTTTCAGCATTCATCCCCAGCCAGATATCTGTCCAGTGTTTCCACACAATCTATAAGGAGGAAACCTCAGTAGCCTTTTCCTCCCTTCACTCACTGCTCCGTTCCCCTCCCCCCCTGACTCCCCCACAGAAGGTGGAAAGCCCCACTTCGAGGGGAGATTTGAAATTCTAATCAAGTCTTTGGTTTCCTTTTGGATGACCTCATTTTTCCCATTGCAACGGTTTTAGGTGGATTTCACATTATGGCTTATTTTTGCCAAGGGTCTGAAAGGTAATTTGTTCCATGTTGGTGAGTGGAGGGGATTGCTTGCATAATTAAAATGAAATACATTCACCAGTTTACTGACCCCCACCATTTTTTAGATGATAGTTCTTAAAACTGAGTGTCAGGATGCTGACACAAGTTTGACCTGTAAAGTACTTACAGCAGCACAGATTAAAGCCAGTACGCCTCTCCAGGGTCTTATTGTTACTCATAAATCCACTCAGAAATGAAAGACTTTGGTGTAAAATATTAGCTTAAATAACTAACTATACTATGCATATTTCAAACACTATGCAAGTAAACAAATTAGATCCACAGTTATGACTACTAATTCAGCTAAATTACATGCTGTTCTTAAATAAGATTCTAATTAGAAAATTGAGGTTTACTGCACAACAGTCTCATTAACACGCTTGCAAAAGTGTATTTATAGTCACATATAAAAGCCTGAATAACAAAATTATGCCCAGTTGATCTCATTCTCATATTAACACTCAGTTAATGTGACCATAGATGGGCTTTAACTGAGGGATTTGGAGGTAAAGTTGCAGAGGAAGGCCTGGGGACAGATGTCGCCTTGCCCAGATGCTATTGACCACACCTCACACCCTGACACACGCTCACTCTTCTGTGTCTGGGATCCTCTCCTCTCATGACACTGAAACTCCCAGATAAAAGCTCTCAGGAATCACCTATTTGCTCTTTTGCCCGGAGGATTGTCCGTGATGTAAGTCTCTCCAGATCTTTGTGGAAGTAAACAAAGGAAATAGGAAGCATAAGGCAGCAGGTGCTAGCCAGCTGCTGGGGTGTCTCATAGAGGGCAAGAGAAAATTCTTTGGGAAAGTAGTGGTTTGAGTGCTCTGATATTTGGTTAAATAGCTGTATTTGAGAGAGGCAAGACACTGAGTGTGGCAGGCCACTACAGCAGATGAGATAACGTGATGTGGCTCGATTTCTGAAGAAAAACAATCTTTTTTTCCACTTGATTAAGGATGAGGAAGCAAAAATGGTAAAGGCGTGGGAGTTAGGCGGAGAGATGCTGTCTCTCTGGGAAGACCTCTGTCTCTGTTTGTTCAGATGACATCATCTTTCTACTATCCCATATATCAGATACCCTGCTGTCCTCAGCAGTAGTCCTCATTTTTTACTGACCCAACACTGAGTCAGTGATTGGCTTAAAATTTCACTGAACCTGCAATGCTTCGGGGTGCAAGGTGTGATCTCTGTAATTTAAGCAGCAGTGGATTCTTAAAGTGTTTTTTTTGCCAAAGGTCAATCGTCGGTTCAGTTATGTCTTTATCTCATTTCTTCCACAGCATTTAGTTTAAGATGATAATATAATGAGTCACATTGGCCTTCTGATGCCCTAGAAAAGGAAGATCTGAGCTGCCCAGTCTTCACTTTGCCTCATCTGGTCATAAATGGCAAACGCCTTCATTTGCATTAGTAGTAGTGTCTAAGAGAAGTAGAGTGGAGCAAGTGGCGCAATAAAGTAGGAGAGAAAAGTTTCTGTTTAACTTTTTAACTGGGTATGAAAAAAAAAAGCCATAGTTGACTATATTCCCAAACACTCCCACCTTCCAAAAACGGTGAATGTAAAACTCATTATATCCAGGAGGAATGAAAATGAACTACACTGCAAAATGATCAAGGTGACAGACGTTATGTTTCTACATACTGCAACATGCCATGCTCTCTTTTCAAATTACATAATGGAAAGGGTGAGAAAGGTGCTAATTAATGTATGTTGGCACCATCTGTTGATTTCATTAACATCCTCCTTGGGTAAGCTGTTTAGTGCGGGAAGTGCTGCCAGCAGTAAGTCAGACTCATGTCTTGTATTATCACCTACAGTATGGCCTACAGTATGAGACCAGCGTGATGTGTCCTGGGCACCTGGCCATCACTGATCCCACTCCTTAGACCTCTGTTTGTTTTGGGAGCTCTGGCTACCTCTGACCAGTGGATAAACCCTGAGCTGTGTATTTTGAATGTCAGAAGCACTTTGTGGGACCTGTGAAATGGATTTGATTCAGGGTTAATGCTGGAACCGACAGAGGCTCTGCTTAGTGTCATAGCATAGCATAAACACCTGTTGATTTCAAAACGGCAACACCATGCACTAACCCACTCTTGACCGTGAACAGGCACGGGTCCAACTCCTCCACTTAAAAACTGACTTTCTCCGGAGAATCTGCCGCTCAGTGAGCTTCTGTTTCTGATTTCTGGAACAATCAATGAACCATAGTTTATACAGGAAATACCAATATGGACGGACAAGGGAATTAGATCATAACGCGGAGCAACTCGGCTCCTAGCTATTAGAAATAAATAGTGGGGAAATAGAAGTGAGAGAGTCGTAACAGTGGATGAAAAATATTGGGAAACTCACGGCCAGAAAATGGAAATGAGGTATTGGAGTTGGCAATAAATACTAGACTTAACTGCCTGAGAATTTTCCCCGCTTAGGAATGTGTCAGACTTAGGCTGGAGTTCCCATGGCTTTGGTGTGAGGTATGTATGAGGAATGGTGCTCATTCCAATTAGACTGTTTACTTTGCCCTCTCCTTTGCGCGCCGCTCCACCGCTCACTGGCGCGTCTGTGCGTAAAAGCTGCACAGACACGAGTGGACTGAGCGCCAGCTGGAAAAATCAGATCTCTGCCTCTGACTCACTCACCTCACCTATAATAATGCTGAATCGGGGCCAGGTAAAAGCTGTCGGTTTTATGAGCGTAAATAGATTTACGCAAGCGGGTTTACAAAGGCATTTGGATCAAGTTTGAGCATCTGCTTCTGAAAATGTCGGCTGCATTGGCAAAATAAAACATCTTGCCGACCACAAATAATCACTCCACCCTATATATTCTTAATCAGCCACATCCAGATCACAAAAGACCTGTAGTTTATTATGTGAGTGTTGTTAAGTTGCAAAACAAACACGTGGATAATCACGATCAAACACAATGAACTTACTGTTTTCTGGCGGACCATTGATCATGTTGAACTTGTATATCTCTTTGGCATAGTACTCAGTCTCCGTGTTATCCTGTCCACAACTCTGGTGCCTGTCTCTCCCCAGCTCCTCAATGAGCTCCTTGGTGCTGTTATAAAGGGCCAGAACCTGAAACGGTACTTGACTTGGACCTGTTGTTTGAGGCGGACTGGTCAGCCGGAGTTTACTGAGAATCTGTCCCCGGACCGCCTCTACTCTCTTTTTCTTTATGTGGTCGATGTCCACAGTGGTGCAAGTGGACAGCGACAGAGTCATTGTCACACAATTAGAGAGGAGGAAAAACAGAAGTGCTTTGCCCGGATTCATATTTCGCTCTGCGTTCACTCACAACCGAGGCTTGTCAAGTAAAAGAAAACAAAACTAAACTCCGATTTGCATAGAATCCCTTTTCTCTTTTCATTCAGGTCGTGAGTGAGTCCTGTTCCTGGAGGATTCCCATTTTCTCAAGTGCTATGTCATCTTTGCAAAATGCGCATTTGCATGGGAGCAAATCCGTGCCATTTTGGAAAAAATAATCTCAACTCTTCATTCAAACTCTTTATCCTACTCTTCATTCCCCCTTGTCTCATGCAAAATGCATCTCTTCTCTCCTTCCCGAGCTTACAGGGCACCGACCTCTGCACCACGGTAGAGTTTCTCCATTGCACTGAGCTCTTTCCATCCACTTGTGCTCATGGAGTCAGTGCGCCTTTCCTCCTGTCCCCCTGCGCTCCAGCCTCAAACTCACTCCAGCGCTTTCCACTCTCACTCGTGCTTTATAGTCACCAGCTGTGACGTTTTCGAGGGAGGGGCAGCGAGTTATAGCCTCTGCTCGGACAATGAGATGTGTCCTCTTCTACAATGCATTTAATTAGACGCCAAATTGTATGTTGACAAACTTGAGAACAAGCATATTGGGCACAAGCAATATTGGGCAATGTGTGATTTCGCAAGAGAAGAGAAGGAAACCTCATTGATCGCAGTGATTTATCAAGGGAATATCTTTGTTTTCTGCGCTTCCTACGGATGGAGAGGACCAAACATTTGGTATTTTATGTTTTACTGGAATGAAGCAATATTTTGCTGTGTGCTCATAAATCTCCAACAATTAAGGTCTCTTAGCCTGGCTGGGAGGTCATTGAGTTGAATTTCACAATTTATGAGTCTTTGGACAATATTGACTAGATCCAAAATAAAGGCAAACGCAGATTGAAGGCCAAATTGTACAAAGGGGATCTTGAAGGTGCACAGCAAGCCCAGCCAGCTGCTGTGATCCACTGGATGCTGCTACCGTTCAGCGACATGAAACACGAACAACATCGACATCTAGCGGACATCAGAGGGGACACCAGGTCCTGTTTGGTGGGTCCCCTCTCAGACTGGGGCTGTGTGGGTGTTGACTGTGTGGTGGGCCACTGCAGCATGTGAGGCTCGACTTGATTAAACAGGCAAAATGACAAAGGCGTGGGAGTTGTGGGAAAGACGTTGTTTGTTTGGTAAAAGACAGACTCTGACTCTGATTGTTTAGATGACATAATTTTTCTGTCATCCCTCAAGTCCTCATGCTTTATGGACACAACACGGAGTCAATGACCTTTCACTGTAACTACATGCTTCAGAGTGCAAAGCTTTCTAAACTTAGAAAATAAGTCACTGGATTCCCTAAATGTTCCAAGGGCCGTCCTTAAGTTCAAATAGCTTTACAGTACTTCCTCAACTGAATAATAACATTTAGGTGACATAATGGACCACTGTGATCCACTGATGCACTAGAAACACATCTAGATCGGTGTCCTTTTTTAACCCTGCGGTGAGGAATACTGACAAAAAAGACAATTAAATAAAAGAAATTTAAACATATAATAGTGAGCTCCTGTCAGACAAGGAAAACAAACTTTTTAGAGGCGTTTATAATAATAATCACGATAATCATACTTACTTATTAGACCTTCTTAACTCCCTTTAATTGACTGGCACTTGCTCTTTCCTTCTGATTGGCGTTACCATGGAGAGCGTTGCCATGTGACACTATTATCCAGGAAGACGCTGCCCAGGCGGCGGTAAAGAGGAGCGAAATGGACGATAACTATCAGCTCGGAGCTGCTGGACCAGTAAAAAATGTGAGTGACCCGTTTGAATCGCAGATATGGCAGTAAGGGGACAGGAGCAGAGGTAACATTGAAGTGTGTGCGCTGTAAATGGCATTTGAGAGCACACTGTAACGGTGCATCGAGGCTAGTGCTAGCTTCTTAGCTGTTAAGCTAATGTAAAGGTCATTATTAGACAGTCAGGGAATGAGATAGCTATTTGACCCGCATGCCAGCAGCAAGAGGAGATATTATCACTTCCGTCTGTCGAGCAATGGCAGAAGAAATGTTTGTATATGAGTACATAGCCAGCGTTAACCAAGTGGTTAGCCATGCTAGCTGAAACTTCCCGACATGCACTGCTTAATGTTTTGGAGACATGACTGGGCGTCTGTACCGTTAATTGCTCACTAAGCTCACACGAAACTTCCATATTCTGGTGTATCGATTCTGTAATTCAATTTCCATCACTGCCTTTTTTCCATAATATTTAATGTTCTTATCTTCGAGCCTTTCTCTTCTCCTGAAACAGTGCTGGAAATAACTATTTCAGCTAATTAGGGTGATTTGGGTTGGTTCATCCACCATTCTGTTTTATGGTGCTTGGAGTGCTGGTTGTTTTTAAGTTGATAACAAAACTGTGTTTTTAAAGTAGTTCAAATTATGCAAAACTACCTTTAGTTGACATGAAGTCACTGCTGAAATGATGGCCACTCAACCTCAACCTTTTGTTCATGTACATGCAACACCAGCATCCCCAGTTCATTATTAAGGAGCATGTCCACTCACCTTTTAAAGGATTATTGTGCTTCTTCGTGACACCCTGTATTGTTAACTGTTTCTCCACCCTCTGGTACAGTCTTTCATCCCGTGAGTGCCAAGTTCAGCCTCCCTGCTCCTTGTCTCACCTTGACCAACCTAAAATGCATTTTCCTATTATTAATTCCACTTCACCATCAGCACAATGTAGGTTCCACTTCCTGCGAAGAGTAAATTCAGTATAAACATGAAAGTTTACAGGACTGCAAATGAAAGGGGTGTCCCCTTTAGAAATTATGTTCATTTGTTGAACAATGCTCACATCTGAATAGTGTGACTTCACAGAATTTGCACAAGTTGCACAAAAATACTATGCAAAAGAGTACTGAACACCATTTTAGCAAGTGGAATAAACTCATCTGCTGTTTTTTGAAGTCCATCCAGACAACATTTGGTTGACTCATTAGATGACACAGTTTAAGCACAGCAAACCCACAAAGTCTTTGGAAGCTGTTGCAGGTGGCAGCTTTTGGCTTTATGATATCAAAATCTATTTTCCATTTTAAAATTGTGCATATTTCCCAGGTTGCAAAGTCTGGACGAAGAGCTCGCCTTACAGCAGACCAATCATCCTTTGAAGATTCTCGTTATGCAAGGAAGTCCTCCACCCCTGCTTCATTGGGAGAAGTAAGTAATCATGTGAGAATAGACAGTTAGTTGCATGCTTTAATTTCACCTAACAATAAGCTTCATTAGTGCATTCTGGTTTTGTCTCATACATGAATCACAGGATGATGACGAGGTAGGTAGCATGAAATACGCTGCGGCTTTGTAGACTTCAGCTGCTAACGCTCCATACAACAACTTTATACCATTTGCAGTGGTCTTAGTTTCATAAACACTGATCTGCTTACATTAGGTACCGTAATAGGTTGCTTCTCTTCAGCTGGTTGGATTACATATCCACACCTGTTGAGATTCACCACCTCTCACATTACAGCACACACGGTAACACTACCTTGACACACATGGTATAATGTTTTAATGGAGCTCTCATTTATGTGGAAACATTTGAGTTGCCATTTTCCTACTTCAGCAGGTTTTGAAGCACGTTTTCCAAAACTGTAGCTGCTCTTCATTTATTGTCCTGTGTGCAGTGGTTCTGATGTGCTTGCATGAAATGTTTTGAAATGTTACTTTGTACAACCTTTTTCAAACTTTTTAAGTCACAAGTAAGTCTCATGTAAATTGTTTAATTGAAAAACAAGCAGATTACATCTCTAACGTCCCCATAACTCAATCAACAATCTTAATAAACCTCTCCTTCTATTGCCTTGTGTGAATCACGTTAAGTTTTTGCAGAAATGCTATCATAAAGTCTTCTCAGTGATCTCTGTCTCATAAAGCAGGTTGGAGTTCATGTTGCTAATTTTAGACCAAATGTATGGCAAAATTATATGAGAGAAGTCAAATCAGACAGTTGAAATATAATAAATTATTTCACTTCACTATTATTGGCATCTATGGAATCAGTCACATCTCCTGGATTGGCAAACTGTAAACCAGCCAACATTCTCTAAGCAAAAAATTCCAGCAATGCTTTTGCTTTAGGCTAATCTTCCCAAATTAGGCCAACTTCCCTAATGTATGAACCAGTATTCTCGCGCCCTCTCTGACCTGCTGTGCACATGCAATACATTTTTCCAGAGTGTCGTGCGACTGGGTGGGTTTATTTGCAGTCTTCGTTTATCAACCCTGGCCTCTTCTGCCTAAAATACCCAACTGATTGGTCACATTCCTGACATCCTTTTAAACAAAGACTCATTTGCTTTTATGGGCTCATAGGGTTTGGCCACCACAAGTTCCTTGCCCTAGAGACCATCAGAGAATCCGAAATTAGAAACCACGAGGGCTAAGGTAATTGCCTTAACAGCCGTAACTATTTTACTACAACTGTGAGGTTCATATTTGGTCATGAAGAATTGAAGGCACAGATTTGTTTTGTTTCTCAGGACGCTTATGGTCCTCTCCATTTTTGTAGATGTGAAGCAACTGTCAGGGGATGAATTTATTACACTCAAAGACACTTGACCGTATTATCTTGTCTCTCATGGAAATTGTTCATTGTCAGAAATACCAGGCTTTGAACATCAGATGGATTTCACATCACTTGAAGGGAATTTTGTAATGTTGCTTAAATGACTCAATTGTCATTATTGTAATCCCCTTTGTTCTTAATAAAGCGACAGTTACTAATTACACAAAGTTGAGGGAGCTTGTTCAGCCTCAGCTCTCTCGATTAATGGTAATATACAGCAGAGCAGAGTGGCTCCCCCTCCCTCTGCCCTGCTTAATGGTGAAATTCAGATTTATAAATGGCTTTGGTGAAGGAACCAGCCATGAAAGATTATTTCCTCTTTCATCATAAACGAAAGAAATTCTTCATGAGCACTTTGTCCTCTGCAGACCCAATTTAGTAATGAGAAATGTTGTGCCTTTTTTTCCCC
Organism: Pempheris klunzingeri; assembly: GCF_042242105.1. Taxonomy (NCBI): domain Eukaryota; kingdom Metazoa; phylum Chordata; class Actinopteri; order Acropomatiformes; family Pempheridae; genus Pempheris; species Pempheris klunzingeri. Next base: position 10,952,651 of record NC_092024.1, on the reverse strand, counting down.
CCCTAATTCATTTGTCTAGTGCCCACCCCCGTGTGCTCTGAAGAATTCATTCATTCAAGTGCTGGTCTCAGGGTCCGGGGCCCCGAGATGCATACTCAGTTTACTATTTTCAGAATCAAAGAATGAGAGGGAGAGGGTCATTTTTTTCCTGTGGATCTATTTTAGAGTCAGACTTACAGGCCCCTTGCAGTTCCCACACTCTGCTGCATATGTTCGGGTGCGGGAAATGGACAGTAGTGAAAGCTGTAATAAAGAAAACAATGGAGCCCATATAGATGACTTTGTGCAGAACATACCAGACATATTGTTTATTATACACAAGCTTTTTGGTAGCTTGCAACTTAAACCATGTGAACTCAAACATATAAACATCCGTTTTTTTTCCTTGTACATTTATGCAAAGATTAAGGGTATGCATTTCTTTTTGGAGTCTTTATTTTCTCTTGCTGTAGACAACAGGGCCACCTACTGGTACATTTCTCCTGTAAACACGCATGGTGACAGGTTTTTGCAGGTCTGTTGTTCAAGTACAAAATACAGCCTAATCACCAGTATGTCAAATAGGTATTGGTGTAACACATAAGTCCTCTAATTATGACAAAACATAAGCCATATTTTACACAGACATGACATTTTTGTGCTTTATTTGCCTGTATTAAATCCTGATAACAGTTATACTGCTTAAAAATACAGTATGATTTATTTATCTTCTCTGTGAGTGAGTAAACATTGGTGAAGCTGTTTGCTATTAAAATTATCTTTTCCTCCAGGGCCCTCCTCCCAAACCGGCCCGGCGGCAGGGCGGCTGGGCAGAAGACAGCTCCGGGTCTGGTTCTGCCAAGTACGTAACTTCATCCCCCCCCACCCCACCCCATCTCCTGTGGCTGCTGCGACTGCGAGCTGTGTTCTTGGGTTATGTGTTATTAATGAACTCTCATGCTGTTGAATGAGCTTATTTATCAGTGCATATTTGGCACTCAGGCTGTGAATCAACAAGGTTAGAGGGAGCCTGTCTGAGCAGGCAAGTCTCCATTCGTCTTCATCTGTGAGCAAGGCGGTAATTGACATGGTTAATGCATCAGCCACAGGAGGGCACTGTTAGTCAGCTAGCTACTTCATCACAGAGGTTCATGCCACTTAATCACCCCTTACCACTGCAGTCTGTTCTTTACACAGGGAGCACAACATGGAGAATTCATGAAATAGATGGAACAGATGGAAGGTGTTTGCCAAAAGCTTTCCTCTACAACTAACGAATCAAAATCTAAATACTGTACATGACTGAATCAACATGAGGCTTTTTATTCTACTGTGGAACAACCTCTCATTTTTTTCCACCTGCCACCTCTTTTTTCACTCTCAGTGGAGGTGAGAGCATAGGAGATGCATTGAAGTGAACAGGCTGAGTCAATTGTGCTTATTTGTGTAGTTTACTGCACCGCTAGTGCAAGCAGGGAAAACAGCAAACTCAATAGATCTTTCCTTTCTCACAGAAGGTCAGCGAGTCGCTTCTCCGCTTTTGCGTAACCCAGCTTGATTCCCAGTCTCAAAGCGATTGAAATACAGGAGGTGTAAAAGGGGTTTGCACGCGCATTGATCCTCTCTGAAACAAAGTAAGTAATGGTCCCCCCTGGAACCGGCAAGGACTTTTCCCTTCAATGTCACCCCTCATGCTCAATCACCGCCGCCCTCCTCCCACTAATCCCAGCACAGAAATCCCGGGATTTGTCGATCTATCACTTCTAATTGACACTAAATGATCTGTCAGTTTATTGATGAACCTTTGAAACCAGGTTGTCACAATATATTTTATCCCTAACAACTTTTTCCAGACAGTTTTACCATGTCTATCGCTTTGCCTTACATGAGTCTTAATCAAGGGGCCTGTAATGTGTCTTAAGTGTCGCCACCCCCGCCCCCCCCCAGACAGGACACAGTCCAAGGGCAGGCAGGTAGGCTCCCTTAGCTCTGCCCTGCTTGGTTGGACTCCAGTACCTTCAAGCCCGTTGGTTTCCACTGCATGGATAAAACAGACAAGACAGGAGTAAACATGTTTAGCTGAGAATTGTTAAGCTAATTGTGTTTTATGTCACTTCTTCATCCCCTTGAAAAATAGATACTCAATTAATAAGGTTCCCCTTTTTCCAATACACATAGCAAAACATCATAACTTAAATTTCTGTATGTATTCACATTAATGCCACGTGATTTGTTGTGTAAAATGAAAACAATCAAATTTCCCTGTTTACTCAAGGAGACACTACTGTAAGGCTTTATATCTGGATTTTAGTGCAAGCTTTATTTTTTGAGTTGATGAGTTTGAATGTTGTCTGCTCTGCTTATCAAGTCAAGTTTATATTTATTGACCTTAAGACCTTACAGTCTGTACAGCAAACTGTTCAAAAAACAAAAGAAGCAGAAGAACTCAGAAATAACAAGGGATATCTCTTATGGTGAACTAAAAGTAGGAATTGGAGCTGTTGTACTGTAAGTGCCACTTTAGATCTGGAAGTTTTATTATTTTCCAAGCTTGCTCAAATGGGTTTTGCCTGGCCAATGATATCTCTACAACTGTCCTGAACACTGACATTAGTGTGCATTGATTTGAATCCCAACATTGTACTTATGAATCTGCACCTCTTTTGTTACTTGTGTTTTCCATGAATTGGTATTTAGTTAAAAGTTTTAATTCATTCAATCAATACTGCAGGAGTGCAGTCTTGATTTTGGACACTATTAAAGAATGAAAATGCCAACAAGGAAAAGACTGTTGCAATAGTGGATGCATTATTTTTTAAACCAGTAGGGGGCACTACTTAACCAGGAGAACCGGCAAACTCATTTTTCATCATGAAAAAAGATTAAAAGCTTTCATAAACATTTTAAGCTGCTAATTAAAACATACTATAACTTACTCTACTTTGATTCCTTTCTTATATCATATGACGATTGATGAGGTTAAATATCAGAGGTGATAATACTGGTGGTGATATTTGTTTTCCCTTGCTATCTGGTGTGATTGCCACTTTTCTTGAAACAAGTAGTGAAAGCAAAAAAATACTGCATTCAGACAGAGAAGTGTCAAAACACAGTATTTTGGTGTTTGGCATGCTCTGTTCAAGCTGAGCCGTGGAAGTGGAGAGAAGTCTGAAAATAGCCGCCTGATCCAGCAGGAGACAAGGCTGAAAAAACAGAGAGGAGTGAAGAAGACACATCTACTTTAGACCCCACTGTGTCAGAATTACTATCATTAGATACACATGAAGAGTGTTCATCAAAATACCTCAAAGGACTGTGCCAGGAATGAATAAATAAATAAATAAATGAAATGTATATGGTGGTATGCTTTCCGTTATTTTGAAGGAAGCAAACATGTATTCTAACACGTGTGTCATTTTATTTGTCCAACAGATCTTCAAGAAGACCTGCAGCTGAAGACCTGGAAGAGTAAGTTTGCTCAGCCACGACATCCATATTTCACTGTGCTCTTGGAGTTGTAGATTGAATTTCACATTAGTTACATTTTTGTGTGTATGGATAAAAACAGGTCAGTTTAAATATTTGGTCCCTTAGCTGTAAACTGCAAATCAAGCCGTACTTTCAGATTGTCCTTGGTTGCAGCTAATCCTTGCCTTCCAAGAACAATCACTTAACATGATTAAAAAAACAGCGTGACTGAGTTGTCATCACTTTTATTGGTGTTAGGTGCCAAGTTTTCCTGTTATTCTAGTTTTTTCCCTCACCCTCCCTCACATCATTCTGTGACTAGAATAGACATCATGAGGAGAGGCAGGTAGAGGACGCCGTCATCTATGTTTTACTCATCATCACAGTTGGGGTCCGGTGCCTGAATGGCTGTAGTGGGACAGAGGCTTTTTGTGTAAAGTTACCCTGCAGAAAAATCCCTTATGTTGCTCTGCTGTCACAACTGTCTTGTTTTCGTAATACTTATTCAGACTGCTGCTCCAGCTGGGTTTCTTTCTTTAAAAATATTCTAGAGGTGATCTTGTCTAAGCCTGCCAAGCTGGTCACCCAGACAGCACAACACTGTTTTAGCACCATCAGTGCCTTTTGGCAGTGGCTGCTGTTCAGAAGTCCAGTCAGACTGTAGCCGACTGAGCAAGTGTCCTAACCACCATGACACAAAGATGAGACAAAAAACAGGCCCATCATCAAAGCAAAGTAGTCCAGGAGCCAACTCACTCATTCCCTATGATGACCTCACCGTCAGGCTGCATTTTGAAAGCATTAAATAATTCATACTCTCACACTTCCTGTTTCTACAGCCGCCGCCTGCGACCACAAACTCCCCAGGGATCAGATGATGAAGGAGGTAAGAGCACCCTCACTATCCCCCACTCTGTGTCTCTCCTCACGGGCAAAGAGGAGCCCTCCAGTGCCTCCCCGGCACATTCATCCTCTGGAAGTAGAGCAGATAAGCAGGCGGCCAGATCATCGCTTTTCACTGATGCTCACACCATATTTCTCCTTGAATCCAGTACAGATTCACGTGTTAGAACTCTGTCTTTGACCAGTGTGTGACACCGAATGAGTATGGCCCTTCTGATGAAATCGACGTGAAATGAAAGTGAATATGCTCATTAAATGAGGTTAGCTCTGTTGTTGATGGAGAATATTGTGGTAGGATTTAAGTGTTCCCCTCACCACCCAGAGCAACACAGTTAGTTACAATCACACACACATGCACACACATAGAGTATCAGGCAGGTGCTGTTGCATACAAATCTAGCAGTTACTGAGTCACCTGAGGGCCCAACTCTGCGCACCACAAACAATGTCAGGACTGAGGGGGGGAATTTCAGCTAAACCCTGCCTAGAATAATTGTTCTATTTTGCGGCACAAGGCTGCTGGGGAAATAGGGTCAAATTGCCTTAGTAAAGATAGGTTAGCAGCGTGAAATGCTCAGCTGACAAAACTGAAGGACACACACAGCAGTACCTCAGGTAGTACTGCGTAATGCCATTTATGAACAAATAAACAAATGCCATATTGATCAAACCCTTTTATTTGCACTCAGCTTATCATAACTCCACTTCTATGTCCAGAATGTTGCAACACTTAATAATAATCAGAGGAGGAAGAGTACAAATTATTTATATAACTCAAAACAAAGCTAATGATAATGAATTACAAAAATTGAGGGGAAAAAAAGAACTTTTTTTTATCGTTCATTTTCTCCTGAGAATTGTGAACCATGATGAAGAGTTTGTCACATTATTATTATATGGAGAAAAATTAAACAATACATTTTAATTATCGCCCAGTCGTAATGTAAAGGTAGTAATATTTCTGTGCAATATTACATTTCAGGGTCTTGGTAATGCTTTTCGTTGAAAATAGGAGAAGTTTAAAAAAAAGTATAGTTGTATTACAAAACTTTTAAATGAAATTAAAATGCAATGATAGAGGACAATGCATTGCACATATGAACTGCAGGGTTTAAAGCACTATACAATTTTTATAATACCGCACATCTCTATTACATATATGTACACACACATATTGTCTGCCACTGTCTAGCATGCACTGGCTCAAATGGCCAGTCAAATGGAGAGTCCTGCGGTTTGGTTCTCTTGCAGTTAACGCCGCCGGAAAGATTATTACTCTGTGGAGGGAGACCTCTTAATACAGAGCCGGAGGCAGGGGCATTGGAAATTACAGTGCTGAGGGTTAGTGAGATAGCCCCTGCGATCTTGATTATGTCCCCTACCCTTATCCCCTATGTCCACTGGCTACAAGCACAGTGAGAGAGAGAAAGAGAGAGAGAGAGAGAGAAGGCTCGCCCACTCCCCTGCTCCCATCTTCCCATCATCTGCCCCCACAGCCTCCTGCTGGTCACTTAAAATAGCAGCAATATCGCAAACACACTCATCTGTTTCATGTCTCACTGTCTTGCTCTTAGCCGGTGATGTGTTGAATATTGTCCCATAAGCCTTTCAAATGGATTCTTTGCCAAGGTAATCATTTGACTGGACCCCTGCGTAGATTATAGGAGTCCAAGTGATGTGGAGAGGCGCCCTGTTCTCCAAAGTCACTGACCGGTGTGTGCCTGCCGGGAGTATGTCTACATTCACAGCAAATTATCCCCTTTTGATATTTACATGCTTCAGCGAGGAAGCCGGACGCGGCCGTGTAATAAGGATACGCGTGGCCTGCTCGCTGCCAGACAAAAGCCACCTTGATGCACGTCCAGCCGAGGGAAGGAAGTCAGTGTAGGTAATGTGTGGCGTGCTGAGGAGAGACAGCTCCTCCTGATGGAGCTGCCCTTTGCGCCAGAAGAAAACACTGGCTTGTTTGCAGCTGCTTTGATGCCCTACTTGACCTCCAGTAATGGGTTGAATTTGAAGCTCATTTAAAAATGTTGTTACTTTTTTCACTTTAATAATAGACTTTGCATATAGACAGCATATGCCTCTGTGGTTCACATTGAACTCTTGTGGAGTGTGTTAATAGTGTATTACTGCCTGAAATGAAAAAGGGTGTGTGTGGACAGATAGACATCCCAGGAAGCTGTTTGCAAAGAGCCGGACAGCAAGGCTTTTTGATGTCATTGCACTAAGACCATTAAATTTGATTGGGGGTCCAGGGGGGATGGATTCTGCTGAACGCTGTGCTTTGTAAATGAGAGGACAAAGTGTCACCAGGGCCTCATGAATATGAAATACCCGCGCCTGCATTTATTTGGATATCAGAAACACAGATGAATCTTGTCAGCGGCTAAACGAGCATGGCATTTTTAATTTGGTTTAATTAAAAAAGAGAAAGAAATAAGTTATCAACACAGCGTCAGCTTTTGTTATATAGTGAAAGTTGATGGGGGAGGTTTTGACCAAGTTGTCTTCAGAGTTCATTTATCTGAGAAATATGTTCAGAATCCAAATAATTTCAACAGACTGTAACTTTCATGTAGAACTGAAATTTAGTGTTCCATCAAAGATTGATGTTTCCTCCACTCCAGTTTATTTTCAGGAGTTATTTTGAAGGAATGGTGACATAGATGCCAAGATATTTCCTCACATCAGATGCAGACTTCCATCTTCTCTCCTCTATTTAGCTCCTCTATTGACTTTCCCCTCAGGGTACAGTACTGTGGTTAGAGATTACTGACAACCCTCTTCATGCAGTCCAGCTCTCTCTTTTTCTCTCACTGTATCTGTTCCCCTCTCTCTTTCTCTCTCTCTCTCTCTCTCTCTCTCTCTCTCACTCCCAAATTTAAAGCATTTTCTAAAAGGGCAGATGGCCAACTGTCTGTCTGTACTTCACAAATATATACTGTATAATGTTGTCATGATAAAAGCTTAGACCATTTGTTTGTGAAACATTTCCTCCTCTTTGATTGCTGTTGTTGTTCATCTTTATTTGTATGATAACCATTTGTGGATTAATGTCATCACACAATAAGTTACTTATTATGAAAGTCTTTGAACACATTTCAGTCACTCTCTTTATTCATTATTAACTGTAAGCTGTTTTTTAATCCAGTCTTTTTTACATCCCTTGTTATGCCTCTTATTTCCCTGGTCCAACAAATGTCCATCTGAAAAATGCTGTGAAAGTTTGCCCTGTCCTTCTTGGGAGTGGAGCCATCCTCTGTCCTGTTGCGTTTTGCCAATTAAAGTGGGTTCCCACTGTTTGAGCAGCGGGTTGGCGGCTCCTGGCACTGCAGCCCCTGCCAGGCCGCACTGTGACTTCCGACCCCACACAGATGGGCCCGCAAGCAAATACTCTTGCACATGGCTGGATGCCGCCCCAGTCGGAGTGGCAGAGTGGACATGGAGGTCGGCCCACCGGCCACTGCAGGTCCTGGGGGTGGGCGGCGCTGACAGGGCCCAAATGCTAAGGTAGCAGGGGGTGCTTTCTGGGGAGCCCCTGGCCAGCGCCCCTCTCACAGCAGGAAGAACTGCCGCCTCGCCTCCTGAATATTCATGGCCGCATGGCTATTGTGACAGGGCAGCTCTTATGAGGATGTAGCTAGAGAGAGGGAGGGGAGGAAGTGCCACACAGACATGGTCACACATACACAAAAATGTGCACCTCTAGCAGCCATACACGGGGCATTTACTGTATTTTTCATAAAGAATCCCATCTTTTGGCTGCCAAACAGATTTTCACAAATTTTGACACTCTTTAAAATATAATCAGATCACCTGTGAAATTATATGGTTTTTTGTTTGTCAGACATTCCAGTGATTCCAGACCTTGAAGAAGTCCAGGAAGAAGATCTCACCATGCAAGTCGCAGCTCCACCAAGGTACAGAAGTGAACTCCTAGATGTTGAACCGTATCACTCAGAGTTCACACACACTCGCACAGTGTGTCCCAGACCCATGTATGACAGTTAACCTCTGTCCTCGCACAGGACATCAGATTAGTAGCCTGCTCTGGTGACTTTGATAGTCACCTGTCCTCCACTCGTGCCACTGCAGAGTGCCTTGCTTTATTGGGCTGAAATGGAGAAATAACAGTTGGGTGTGATTTATGCAACTCTGTTACCAGGGTCCCGACTAACCAGGCCCTTTGATTTACAGGGCAGTGAGAGACACACCGACATGTGTCGAATATGTAGCAAGGCTATGACAGCGGTGGAGGTTATTAGGCTGGGGCTTGCTCTCCGTGCGAGATAATATCCACATTGAACTCATTGTGGGGGCAATGTAGCGTGTAATGTGCAGTAAGTAGGACTGGCATGCACTGCTAGGCCCCGGCCACTTTGAGAGCCCCCCCACTTAATTCCAACCCACAGATAAGCAGCTGGGTTTCAATTTGAAGCGTTTACCACTTGGCAACCATCTCCTGCTCTCTGTGGTCTTTGCTTGAAGTCGTGGAGCTTCATTGTGTAAAAACTTCAGACTTCTACAAAGCCACTTCTCAGTTGTGGTTTGCATGTAGTGTGAAAGCACTGCAGTCAAGCTGGCTACTATTTTTCTGTGTTGTCCTGATTGAAATACAAGTCTGTTGGTGTATCAGATGCCTATTCTGACTCTCTGTCACCCTGTTAGCATCCAAGTGAACCGGGTAATGACCTACAGAGACCTGGACAATGATCTGAAGTATTATTCTGCGTTCCAGACCTTAGTAAGTCAAGGACATTTATTTTTATAAATCTCTTTGATACTCCTACTTCTGTTCTCGACAAGGTGGTCCATTTAATTTTGTAACCAACATTACCTCTGTTTGTGCAAGCTAAGTGAATTTTACTGCGATCTTTCTTCAGGATGGAGAGATTGACTTGAAGCTCCTCACCAGGGTTTTAGCGCCAGAGCAGGAGGTGAAAGAGGTGAGTGAGTTTTTAGTAAATATAGCTTGTGAGCTCCCAGCGAAGGCCTGTCCAGCTGTTTCTAGAGCACCAGGGGAGGTTGCCACTTTGTCTCCCAGGTAATCAAGATTTATGATGTGTACATTAACACCCTCTGCTCTCCTTCCCCATTCTCCTCTCTTTGATCCCTTTGTTCCCCATGCTCTCTTTCTTGGTGTGTCTCCCTATGCCTTTCTAATTCTTCTTTTCTCCCCCTCTTCTGTCTCTCTCTTGCTCTGCAGGATGATGTGAGCTGGGACTGGGATCATCTGTTTACAGAGGTGTCCTCAGAGCTGCTGATGGAATGGGATCAAGGAGAGAGTGAGGAGCAGGCTGCATTGCCTGTAACATGAGGAGGAGGTTTGGATTGGGACTTTAAATGGTTGCAGTGGGAACTGGGTGAATGTTCATTACACAGAAGGGCCAGTGACTTTGGTTATGGTAACTTTAATTACTGTTTGTTATCCAGAATTTATATTTTGTAAAGTGTATGTACAGCTTCTCTTGTATTTTCTAAATAAAGCTCACTGTGCAGAGAACAGTGCAGTGTTGTCTTACCCCGTCTTTGTTTAAGTTTTTGGAATTTCACCCTCTTTTGTTTGTTAGTTTTAACTTAAACAGCCAAAAGGCAAACTGATTTTGTTTGAAAAGCTCCTCTTAAAAAAGCTGTCACAGATAAAAATGCCCTCCATGTACTTCCAGCATTATCAACACCCTCATACAAGTCCAAGGTTGATAATCAGCTAAGCTGAAATCCAGTTGATTGTGTTCAAATTAACATTCCTCATTAAAGCCTACAACCTTATTGTTATTGACTGTGCCATTGACTTTATCTTCCAGGTCTTCGATAGGAGCAACCCCTTCTTTACTATTATCTCAAATGCATTGAACAGAGTTCCTATTGACACCTGGGGGATTAGCATACATTATACCTTTTACTGGATAAAGAGGTATGGATGGAAGTCGGGAACAAGACAGCAGCTGGTATCAGGTGCGTGCTCTTTAAAGTGAAAGAACTGGAAGAATTCTTCCCAACAATGTGATGAGCCTGAATATAGAGCTTACAAGACCGGCCACAGGACTGGACGTGTTTTCAGTTCTGAATTTAAATTGACATCGGCTCTGACACAGTATTTGATATAATTTATGAAATGTGTGGTATACCGTGGCTTCAACACATGCTGGTCACATGTATCAGCATTCAGTTTTGTCTTTGGTTCATGTGTGTGAATATAAATGCAGGCCTCCAAAGTCAGGCCAGGTCTATTAGGGAAACAGCTGTAACATTTACAGATTGTGATTAGGTTTATTTCTGAGGCAGCGAGCAGTCTCATGACATTTGGGGATGCACAGCAAAGTCCTCAAGGACACATAATCTATGCATCTAACAGCTCAATCACTGCCCATCACAAATAGTTCCAGATTTTTTTCATTTGGTGGGCCTTGAATCAACTTCATCAAGTGTAATACCTCACAACGAAGCTATCACACGGGATATTTGCGCTCAGAATAATTGTGTGTAGTAGAATATTTAAGCTCAGTGCTCAAACACAGTGAGTGATCTCTGTTTGTTTCTCTATCAGACAAACAAACATGCACTTTTTTACCGCCTCCACAATTGGCTTATTTAGCCAGACTTAATGAATTCTGCCCATATGCCCTGAACAGCTGCTATGTTGCCCCTTCCTCCCGCCCCCGCCGAGCTGCGAAGTGCCCATCCATGTAGAGACAACCTCTAGCTGTCTCTCTGGAGAAGGCTAAGCCTGCCACTCCTCTGCTGGCAGCCGGCCGGTGCTGTCTGAGGTGGACTGCGGACGGGCCGAGACTCAGATTAGGGCCCAGTGATCACGGGTTGTGGCCGGCCTCAAATGATTGGCCCGAGCACCGATGGATCAGAGAGGGGATTAGAGAAAGAGAGAGAGATCCAGAGACGCTGTGTGGCATGTGCTTGCATCCAGCTTCTCAAAGTGACCTCTCTCTACCGCCTCATCCTGCCGCTCTCTTCTCTTTTATTCTCTCCGTGTCTGGCAGTGTATACAGTATACCCTGATGCTGCAGCGAGACTCAGAATGACCTCTCACAGTGAATTCAATCAAGTCGAAATAGCTACAACATATACATTATTCCTAGTGAGGAAGACAGTTGTGTTCTCTGAAAGCTTTTTGGTTGTGGCGGTAGCTTTCAGATGAACATGGTGTCACTGGGAGGTTGCTGAGTCTGAGGCCACATTGATGCTGTGTGTATCAGATCAAACAATACAGGACTCACACGGGTTTAGGCTGTAATTTGTTTTTCCTGGACATTTTTCTGTTAAATAATGGTGCCATTCCTGCTGTAAAAACCCACATTGCCCCAACTCATGCTTGTGTAATCAATATTTCACTCAAAATGTTCCAGTTATGACACCATGTTTAAAATCCTTTGATTTGACGGGACGTATGCAACACCATGGCACACCAAATCTCAGAGTTTATGCAGGAAAAGAAGCTTTCTCGTGTGAATCCACACTGTTTATTTTTAAGGCTGCAGCTTTTTACTGAGGACCCACTGTAAAACCTTGAGGCCAGTATGGACCAGCTGAGCACAGAGAGTTCTCAGGCCATTGAGTTTAAATGGGTAATCTATCTGTGTTTTTATTGGGTCCCTTGGTGGAAATGATTTTTCATTTAGTGGCAAAGAAAACAAACGCAAGGAAGTAATACAGTTTTAATAAAAAAAAAAACGGACGTAGGCCCCATTAATGTAATGTTTTTTCCTGCTACGCGTCGACAGGCTTGTCTTAATGTATTTTGATATTTGGTGCTAATTGAAAGGATAGAATAGAGATAATATGCTTCCAGCTCTACCTAATATGCTGTGGTGTTGACAGAAGTTTATACATCTTATCTGGTCTCAATATCTGCCTTCCATATGGCCCAAAAGCAATATGCTGAGGTATAATTAAAGAAAATGGGGAGATGTGGAGATAGCTGGGGCCCGATGCCGGGGCCCCGCAGACACAGAGTGAGGGGTGAGGACAGACACGCTAAGGCTCAAGGAATATTAGGACCACTTCATTCCACCGGGGGCCACGTGCCTGTCACAGGTTCCCTGTCGCTGACCTGGCTGTAACTGCATCAGTCAGGTACCATGAACTGGCCATGAGAGGATTATTATCAGTTTAAAGACGCAGGGAAATAAAGACATCCCCCTTTTTAAGCCATCATGTTTTACACATTAATTTATAACATAACTATCTCGGCTAAATCAACCATATTCAAATGGATCTTGTGCCCTTTGAAACAAACCTCAAAAAGCAGCCGCGGTATTGATTTGCCACAAAGACTCCATGATATTTCAAGTTTAGAGGAGAATCCTCACCACACAACTAAGGCAGTCAGATCAATATCATTTTTTGATCAAAAGGGGATTTGCTTTTGAAATAGCTAGATTAAACAGATGTTTTATTTTTCATTAGATATACGCCACCTTTAAAAATCCACAGGGGGCTGTGAAAGAGGAGGGGGAACTACTCCACAAAAGAGACAATGAAAGAGGTGTTTTTTAAGACCTAAAGTTTGACGGGTTGAAAAGTATTTTGAGTTTTGTCAGAGCTCCATTTTTCCCTCTCTCTTCTTTAGTTAATATTCCATCGCTCCGAGTCCTTTTTTGTGTACCCCAGGTGGGCTCGGACATGAAATGGCTGGGACAGTGGCAGCCTGGAATGCCCCTGGGCATCTTACGGCCGTCATGTTGTCAAAGTACCCGGGAGGGGGAGTGAGAGTGCTGGGAGTTTTTTGTTTTTTTTTTAAGTATAAGCCATGCGATGGGGGAAAAAAAGCTTCTGTTCTTTTTGTAACAGAGAGATTGGCTGAATTCATTATTATTATTTCCTGCTTTCCCCTCATATGTTCCCAGTGCAGCCGGGGGTTGGAACGGCGAGACGGGTTTGAACATGAAATACAGTCGAGCTCCACATTTGTCATGTATTTTATTATTTCCCTTCTTCACCTCTCAGTCCTGCACGCAAGGTCCTTCATTTTTCACATGACTGGTTTTCTTATCATTGTGGGCCCTCTCTGCTGGTCTATGACTGACTTAAAGGCAATAAAACACAAAACATTCTGTAAAACATGGATGCCTCTCTGGTCGTGGAGGCCTCGCAGTGCCTCTCTGGGAAATTATGATAATAACTCAGTGGCGGTTGGAGTGGCCAGGTCGCTTATGTGGCGCGGGGGACAATGGGACGGGGTTCACATAGGTCTTCTGGACAGGGACAGGTCAAGGTGGCTTGTTGGGCCTCGCCACGCACCCCCCTCTGTCATAAACTCTTTCCATCATGAGGGATGCCGTCCGCAGCCAGGTATACAGCAAAACCTCTTTGTCTTGTAGCCTGTGGCGATAAAGCAAGGGCTGATGGGAGAGTGGTTGTGTTGGCCCCCCGGCAGTGGTGGGGTCAGCCGAGGAGCTTATCATGGCTGGCAGAGGAAAACACCTGAGTCAACACAACTCTACTGTTTGCCCTCTGAGGGTCACACACACACACACTTCTGCTCCTGGACTTTGAACTCGGTGCTTTTAATTTTTGTTCCTTTTGAGGGGAAGGCAGCAAGAGAAATGCGTCCGGTTGGGATTTTTGGTGTCTGGATTTGTTGCTGGGTGGAGGGAGGGGCTGGATGTAGCCCCACAACACCTCTCGAGTGTGTGAATGAGAAGGAGCGAGGACAGGAAGAGAGCGCGGGCTCCACCACTGAGGTGCTGACAGAGGGGGCCGAGGGGCTGAGATTGCACCTGTTCCGGCCCAGCACCCTCCCAGCAGGGCCTCGCCAGAGTCTCAGCCTTCTCCTGGCATCTGTGATGGGGGCCGGGGCCAGTCCCACCTCCAGCGTTCGCTCCACCTCTTCTCTGCTTGTAGAAGAGAGATGAGAAACGCTGGAGGCTCCATCTGCTGAGGGCTCTCCGCGGTCTCTGCGGCCCACCTGGGGAAGGGGGTTGCTGGGCCTCCGCGACTCTGCCACGGGGGTCTCACAGTGGTAGACCACTGCGCTGCACATCACACGTCACATGCCAGCTGGCCAAGCCTTCTCCACTGTAAACAGAGACTAATGACCACTCAACACACACACCAAACACATAGCCCTTGGTAGAGTGCAGGAGGGGGAGACATTGTCGGGGAAACGGCTTGGTTTGGTTTGGACAAAGGAAAGCAGCATCCTGAGGTTACTTTACAGGATCTGCTGCTGTGGGAGAAGCTGTTTGAGCCTGGAGAGACAGCTCACTGTCACAGTGGGACGCTGCTAAAGCCTCTCTTTGGGTCTGACTCTGAGTCCACTACATCACAGTCTGCTGGTTTCCTGCATGTGTGCAACATCACAGACCTCCTAGTGCTCCGCAAGCCCCCAGGCTCAAGCTGGTCCACCCGCTGAATCAGTAAAGCTGTCATGTTGGATCCCTGTCCTGAGGAACTCTATGTAGCTAAGAATCTGGGAAAGACTTACTGCACTGGGTCCTTCTGAAAAATAATGAACTTTTTAAAGGCCCTTTCTATTTGCGGGCCTCTGTAATTGCTAGGAAATTAGCAACTGTTACTGTGTAGTGTGCAGATTTTTCCCTTAATTAATTAAACACGATAATGAACAGTCAGTGGGCTGTACCCTCACTTTAACCATATAATACACGTAGTGTATGTCAGAGCGGCCTTGAGTTTTGTGTCTCCAGACTGAAGGACGTTTGTGTCCTGTCCCGTCTCATTCAGTATCTCCTTGTCCGTGTCTCCAAAGCTTAGTTTTGTCAAGAATTCCGCTCCTTCGATCAAATTACAATTATTTTTAGCATCCCCCAACCAGATAATTTCATATATGTCCTGCTATCTCATTTGCCGTTTTGCCCTGATGTCCCCAACACGTGCATTTATAGATATAAATATATATAGGGATATAAATAAATATATCAAATGCAGGATAGGAGTAATGTGACATTGAGTGTTATTCCCCAGTTAGGCAGGGAGAGGTAGGGAGGTCACTCGGCTACACTGAGCCACTGGCAGCACAGGCTCCGCTGGTCCACTGGAGTGACTTGGCTTCATCTACAAACTCGCAATAAATATCTGGCCATCATTTATTTTAATTCACTCCTTTCTTGCTCAGATGGAATGGATTCTTAACCTTGTAGGACAAGGACACCCGCATGCTGCCTGCCTTGCCTTAGCTGCTAAATTATTCTTCATTCTTCGGGGGGAATAAGAAAAAAAAAAAAAAAGGAGTCCGGCGTTGCTCAAACTGTCAGCTCCAATGAAAAGCATGCCTGAAAACGTTGTCACTGAACCCCTGGACAAGGAAAAGAAGGGGAGTGGGCAGTGAAAGACAGGGTGAGGGAAGTGGGGGTAAGAGAAGGGGGTGGGGGGGGGAGTCGGCAGCCTCCAGAGTGATTTATTTGCCAAATCAGGACACAATGAGTCGATTATGAGTCCTCTAATAAGAGAGAGTGTTTGGGGACCCACTAATTGGGCATGATTGAGTTGCAGTCTGGGAGCCGGGCGAAAAGGGAACCTGGTCGGCGGCTGTCATGCAATCATCAGCTAATCAGAGCTTTGAAATTAAAACTGCGTGTTTAGGGTAGAGGACGGGATAATGGCAGGGACCTGTCTGAGCTCTAGGAGGCTGCCTTAGGAGGCTGTTACGGTGTGTGTGTGTGTGTGTGTGTGTGTTTGTTTGTGTTTATAAGTACAGTATGTGCATGTGCAGGGGACAGAATAGATTATTGTTTGTGCTGTGTGTTTGTGTGTTTTGGGCCTCTCATCGTTAACTGTGGTCTGTGTTGGTCTTGATGAGGACAGTGAAGGAGCAGTAATCAGCCCAGCCCTTGTACTAAGACGTATTATGTGTGTCTGTGTATGTGTGTGTGTGCTGTCCAGCTTTGTATCTCCACTATGATAAATCCACATGTGTTTATTTTATATGAACTCAGAGCCAGAATTGAGAAATATAATTGAATCCAATATCATATAATAATTTGTACAAAGAAATCAAAGTAATACGCATTTAAAAAAATATTACAAACAAATGAATTAGAATAATTGATGTATAAACTGTTATTTGTGGTTGTTTAAAACGTGAGACTGAGGAACTATATGCTGGTCTTTTTGGTTCTAAATGTTTTAACATGATGCAAAATTAAATTAAATCCCCTTTTTTCATAAAAAATATTTTTCCCATTATACCCACATGCTAATAAATAGCTCACAGCCCATAAAACAAAAGTCAATTAAGAGTTTAAAAAAAGAAGAGCAAAAGGCTTCAGACTTCAGACTTGTCTCTACTAAATATTGCTGGGATTAAATTCCAGTTTGAATAGTTGTGTTCTCGTGTGGTCACTGGGGGGCAGTGTTTAGCTGCAAAGCATCGCGAGAATAAACCGACGGGGCTAATTGATGCCAGGTGCTCTCTCTGACTGAGTGGGTAAAACAGAGCTGCAAAGCAGAATATTACAACAGCAGTGCAATACAATTAGAGCATCTGTATCACAGCTAAGATGGAAAGATCACTTTTAAAGACAATAAGTCTGTTATTGCAGACATGTTGGCGTGCTGACCCGGGTTGAGACGCTTTCCTGGACACATTTTAAGGCTACTTTTGCTGCTCTTGTTCTGGACTAAAATGCTACAAAAAGTATAATTCTTATTATTTTTTTAGGGATTAATTGAACTACCCTGTGGAACTGAAGGACCTGCATCCACAGAGGAAATAGATGTCAGTCATGTAGAACCAAACAAAACAAAACAGAACAAAATCAGCCCCTTGTGTCTGTATGAGAAAACTCTCATATCAGCAAGTGATACAGTGTGGTACAATTTAATTTTTTGATTTTCTACCTGGAGCATTTATTTTTCTACCCAATATTTGCACATTTAAGATTTTCTACCCTATGCATTTAATTAATATCATTCATTCTGAACATTTCAATTTCACAATGTGGTTTCTCTATCAAGAATCACCAGAATTTTTGCATGAATATCCTATAATATCACTGTGGAAGGTCTCATTATTGAGTTTATAATGATGTTAGTGTAGGTTAGCATTGTGATTTTAGAATTAGGATTTTCAGGATGATATTTAAGAAAGAAAATGTAAAAATAACTGTATAATACCACTCTAAAACATATTGTGGAAGTAATTCATACTACTGTAGTTATTTTGTAATTTTTTGCTTTTTCCATATTAGAGAACACAAACTGTGGCGGACTGTATATGTGCAGGACATGTAGGTCAGTGTTGCATGGGGTTTGACTGCAGGGACCACAGTATATGTTTGTTGTATGTCCACTATCTCATAAGTGGTAATGATTCTACAAAATAGAAAATATTTCAATTAAAAAAATGAATAAAAAAATAGAAGAAATTAGGTTAATTTTGGCTGCTGTAGATTTGTGTATTCAGATCTAATTATTATTTTAGATAGAAGATATTTACAGTTTTCATTTATCTCACAGTAATTAATACATTTTAATTTTCCCTTTGTCATTGCTGCTGTTTTAAAATGAAGGGATCATTCAGACACTTGAGTAAAATGACACCTATGGGGTCCAGATGTGTTCCAGTTTCATTATGTTTTTATTTTTCTGAGCTTTCCTCTCTCATGTGTGTGTCTACAAATTACCCACCAAACAAACCAACACACAGTAATTCTTTTCAGCCCTCCTGAGGCCTTGTCTAATTGTAAATGCGCCTTACATCTAAAGAGGGCCTCACTATAAAAATCTGAAGTGGGTTTAGGCATAAATGGGATTAATTCCCAAAGAATGTCCTTTGCTCTTCCTCCCATAATTTCATTTGCAGGGTCCACAGGATGAATAGCCAAGCAGGCAGCGATGTGGAACTGGAGGACAGGCCTTGCGGGGCCTGTGCAGCTACACCGCAGCCTTCAGGTTATGTTACCTTGATAATGTCACAGCTGCAGGAACCACACCGCCCACCGTACAGGACACAGGAAATCCAATTATCCGCCTTCTAATGTGTGGGAATTTTACGCTCTCATTTCTTAGACTTTGGCTCCAGCTCTGCCCGAGGGCAAACCTACCTGAGACAGATTCCTGGGATTGTTGTTTATTTATTTACCAGGAAAAATGTCCTATGGCTTTTTGACTGAAATCAATATTATAAGAAAGTTAGATTGTAGTGGAAAGTTTTTCTCCACAAAACCACTTGATTAAGATTTCAAAATCAGTTTTTTCAACTTAAGTGACGTTCTTTTTGTGCTTGTTATTTAAATGTGAAATCAAGTTCATGCGCACAGTAAAACACAGCACACAGTTACACCCAGAGAGGTGAACAGGAGCAATCGTGCTTTCTCCTGTAGTCAGCCACGTCTTTGTGATGGCTGTGTATGGGAGCAGGTCCCCCACCTGCCTGGACCCCTGACTGTTTTTTGATTTAATTAAAAGGTAGAGGGTGCATCAATTTCAGCCGCGTGGCGGGGAGATGACAGTACACAAATTGAAAGTAAGCATCTCAGTGGAGCAGGGAGGGTGCCGGCCCATCATTAACATGGAAGACAATTCTGTGTGCAATGTAACAAGATTAGAAACATTATTATCATTCCACTGCTAGACATAAAGCACTGTCGCGGAAAGAAAAAAAACAATCTGAAGACGGCTCTTTACTCAGGACAGAATGAGACAGGCTTGAAAAAACAAAAAAATCATAGCATGGTCATAATGATATTGAGCTGAATCACATACCTGCTCAGGCAAGTGTTTTTTACACAGTCTGTGAAAATATGTAGCTCAGCCCTTTGGGAGCTTTAATATTTTCTGATACTTTATCCCACACAGCAGTGATTATGTATCTCAGAAGTGATTATATATACCACCCCCCCCTCCCTGCTGAATCTCCAGCACAGATCCAGTGTTTCAGTGATGAGGTTTGCTTTCGGCTCGGTCCGAAGGAATGTGAATGTGCTCCGAGCTCGAGGAGGTGCCCCATTAATGAACAGTAAAGACAGATGAGTCTCTCTCTTGCCAAGCAGGTTGCCTCAATTGGATTAGTGAAGCTGAGATTGGGATGGATAGCTGTCTATGTGCCAAGTGGCCATTAGCCCGGCCAATATGCCGATATGACGGTACACAAAAACAGGCTCAGGATTCCCCTCAACGATCTCAACACTCAGACCGGAGTCAGCAGCTGACGATTTCTAAAGCATTAAAACTGTAATGAGCAATAAACATTTATCAGCTGTGATAATGCCAAGGTTAAATAGTTGATTTAATACTGGCACCTGAGCTAGCTTCCCATATGCTTTCATTGTTAGGAAAATACAAATATCAGTTTGTGGTGCAAGTGATCCTTCAATGGCTGTCACTTTGTACTTTATGAATGGAAAGCTGTCCATTCCTGGCATGTATCGGAGCGGGTTGCTGTGTTTCCGAGGCTGATGTCATGCACTCTGTGAGGCGATGATGGGCACTGTAGATGTCAGTGGACACCAGGGGCCCTTCTCCAACCAACTATACAAATGGGCATGAGTGTGAAGAGCTGGGGAAATGTTATCAATCACCCCATGTCCCAGCAGAGGAGCTGCTGGCGTTTGTGTAGAGAGTCCCACTCATACTGATCCATATAAAAGGCTGTGTGATGTATTAGAGCAGATGAGCAGGGGCCGGCTCTGACACATGACAGACAGCTCATTTGACAGCCCCAGGAAAGTGTGCACGGAAGTTTCAATCTAATCTAATGCTGCTGAAGGAATGAAATTGTGGTGTGAGAATATGTTTTCATGTTATATCCCCTTTAGGACAACACAGGCCGAATGGAATGAATATGATGTGGGTGACCCCCCGGTCGAGAAGGTACGGTATGGAGCCAGACGCCGCAGTCGACTCTCAGACGAGACCTCCTGACCCGCGACTCTTCCCTCAATCCACTTCAGTCCAGTGAATCAGGTTTCTGAGGAAAAAACAAGAAACTGAAACCCAGCTCGAAGCCATATCTGTGGGTAAACAAAAACATTTTTGTGTCATGCATTATCAATCAGCTGTCTCGTGGGGCTTTCCAAACAGGTAATCTCTGTCATTCAATCGCTCCACCGTAGGAGCTGGGTCCTGGTGAAACGGGATAGCCACAAAACAGACATTAATATTAAGTGCAAGGGAGATCAGCTTCTCTCTGACTGCTCTCCTTTTTTCATAAGTGCAGAATATCTGGGTAGGCCACCTGCATCTTGAAATCAATATCGCTTATTCTGTAGTATAGGTTTACACTCATGGTTTTTAATGCTAAGCTACATTTTCTTATAGTATGAATACCACAGTCATTGACACAACACTAAATGAGCCCTGCTAACTTTGTAAAAATATTTCCACAAACCCCACTCAGAGGTCACAGAGGTCACAGAACATTTCTTAATTACTCCAGAAATGTAAAATTATTTTACCAGAAAACTACTAAAGCCCAGGAGACTCAAACCTCCCAATGCATGCTCCCACAATGATCAATCATAGAGGGCTAATTAGCCATTTTACAGCTATTAAAAAAAGACAGTCAGCCCTTTTCATTATGCCCCATCTATTTTCCCACCATTATGGCCTTTTCTCTTTTTTTCCAAGTTTTGAAAGTTATTAGAAACTTCTGCTGCACTGAGGTTTAAAGCATCGACTTTCCATATTGGACACGTCAGGCTTTCTTCCCCTCCGTCCAGTGCGTTTTATTCGTAGAATGAGGTCAGCAGTTGGCCCGCAAGCATTGAGTGTCAGCTGCTGTTTTTCCATTGAAGCAGACTATACTCGGGTGTTTAGCCCTCTGACAGGCCTGACGTTGGCCTCTTAGCAGCCCAGTGACCACAGAATCTGATCCCACACAATCAAGCAGCTGCGTCTGCCCAGTCGAAACTCACCTTCCCCAAACATGTCACACAAATGTCCCCTCCCTCTGCTTCCTGTACTGTGCCTCTCCTTTTACCTCTCTCTTCTCCAGCTGTTTCCGCACTTCAGCCTTTCTGTGTGATGGCGTCCATATTTCCCTGCTAATGCCGTGGAAGCCCTACGAATGTTCGTATTGTCTAAGTGATCATTAAAATTTATGGCAAGCTGACTTCATCCAGCTTGCTAGGCCGCGCTGGCATAAGTCATAATTATGTGATGACACTGTAAGACGGAGCGTCCACGCTGGCCCCCTTTTCCAGGCAAGTTAAATGATATAATTAGCCCAGTAAGAGGTGAACGCTCCAGATTGGATAAGTTATTAAATGTTTGGATGAACCTGAGCTCCATTTCCCTAACTATCGCTGTCTTCCCCTCGCTCCTGCTTCCTCCCTCCTTCCTCCATTAGCCCATTAGCAGTTATGTGATACTATATGCTGATGGGGCAGTGGACAGAGAAAGTGGGTAAATTAAGCCTGACCACTGGTTGTGTTATGGACTGCTCTTATAAGGTGCCACTGAAGGACACTGCAAGACTCGAGAGAACAGCACATCACTGAGGGACACACGACTACAACAGACCTGATGGTACAGTAATGTGAGCTCGGCTGAGTTTGTAAACTTGAAAAATGTCACTCTGACCTTCGTTATGATCTGAGACTGCACATTGTGTTGATTGCATTCATTAAGAGCTCATATATGTCCCGTAGCTCACTGTTTTCACGCCATAGAACTGTGGAAAGTGAATGTACTGTACAACAAACACAGGTCAGATGGGCAAACATGTCAAATTTAACCCATCAGATTGCTCAATTTGTCTCCAGTTAAACTGTAATGGAAAGCAGTGCACTGAGGTTGACAGCGTGCCTACCGCTGGGCCCTTGAGGATCGGCGTGTGTGCGAGTGTGTGTGCCGCGCTCCACCAGAGGGTCTCACCAAGCATGACTGCGTGTTATTCACACTGACGAGTTCCACTGTTCACTGTCACCTCTCATTGTGAGGGGAAATAAGCCTGTGGAGAGGGCTGCGGCCAGGGGAGGACGGAGGACAGGCGAGCCCCACGTATAACCGCAGCCCAAGGACTAGTTTCTCTTCCAAGGAGAGCTGAGCTCAACATTCCTGAATATCAGCCCACATCAGACCAAAACAATTAACATATAGATGCAGATATTCAGGTGCAGCATGCTTAACTGTCTGGTTATGTTTTCTGACACATTCTTCCAGTTAGCAGAGGAGGCCTAGCTGTGTGTGTGTGTGTGTGTGTGGCCATTTTCGGGGAAGGGTGGGTGTTATGGTGTTTGATTTGTTGTGAAAACTCGAGCAGCAGGACTCAGCAGAGTCCAGGTTGGCACAGCAGGCCCGCCGAGAGTGACACTTCCTCTCTCAGTCTCGTCCTGCGGAGAGCCTTGACAGCAGAGACCTGGTGCTGAGCCGCGTCCCCATTCATCATCACCAGAACCAACCACCCACAGCGGGCGGGGATGTGGAGGGGGGACTCGGTTATCTGTGTCACCCCACTGTCTCTCTTCCCCACCACCTCCATCCCTTTCCTCCTCCTCCTCCTCCTCCTCCTGCTCTGTCTTTGGCCCTCCTCCAGAGAGACCAAAAAGCCGGTCTCTCTTGGCTCCCTGATTGTTTTTGTTCCTGTGAGCAGACAAATAGAGTTTGGACTCTTACAAAAGAAAATGCCGCAGCTCATCTGATCTTACTGCCCTAAGGAGTGGCCTGGCCTGAAGGGCCAGTGATTGGAAAATTACAGTGCTGCTCCAGCCATATTGTCAGGGAGTCTCAGCCAGACTCTTTTCTGTTTGTGTGAAAAGGCCATCAGCTGAATGGCCAATCGTGCACTTTCACAACGCATCCAAGAAAACTGTGGAGTGATTGGCTGTCTACGGTGGTGATTTGGATCTAGGCTATTTGTGTGGTAACGCTTATTTGGGTAACTGATTACAATATTTGTGAATGCAGAGCAAATTATGCTGGTAAGTGAAAGATAAACCTCCCTTTTAAAACCTGGAGTGACACCAGCTTTGACTCTGCAAGAAAAAATGTACACATACGTGAAATCATATTCACGCTCACCGATCTGGTCAGCAAAATTCAGTGTGAGGCAGCAGACAGACATTTGGTCTCTGGGTTAAAATACCTGTTGCGGCTCCAGAAAGATGTTGAAGCCGCCCGTTCCTGCCACACAAGTGGCTCTGATAAGTGATTACAATTGGGAGGGAGAGAGGGTAAAACAAGGGGCTTGTCAGAACAGACCCTCCAGATTTGAGGTCAATTTCGCCCCCTGATTGCGCTTATTTTTGTGTGTGTCTGTGGGGGAGGGAGAGCGAGCGAGAGCGAGAGTTTACTGTTGCCTCATTGAAGCCATCATCATCACCTGACGAGCAGAGGCTGAAGCCTGAATCTGTCAGTTTCATCCTTTTGTTTTTTTCCCTCCGCCTCCCTGCCTTTTATTCTTCCATGCCTCCCCTCCCTTCCCTCTTTTTTTCCCCCTCATCCCTATCTCTGCTCCTCTTCCACCCCTTGGCCCTGGCCCTCTGCCTGCTCTTTCGCTCACCCCCCATGTTCGCAAATCACTTCTTCCCGTGTCAGCAGGTAAATTGTTTTGTCCTCCCATTCCCTGCTTTCATTACCTTGTGTAAATTAAGCGATATGTCGTCCACCGGTGCGCGCCAGAGCACTCACTGCGCCAACGCCAAAATCATGAGATTTGGCATAATAAATGAAGACAAACTGGCAGTAGCAGTGCTCCTCTCCGTGCGGGCTCGCCTTCATTATTCGCTTAACTTGCCGGAGAAAATGACTTAACCCTGACCTGTGTATTTCGTCCCATATTCACTCCAGATAAAAGCCTTTTTACAGCGCACAACAATTTATATTCCGGCAAAGAGGCTGCTTTTCTCTGTCAGTTTTCCAATCTCAGCTCCTGAACACACGTCATTAAACTTGTCTTGCCTTCCTGTATTTGTCCATCAGTCCTTCTTTTTACATAAAATCTGGCAGCATTATTCTGGGATTTGATGGCACCCACTCATTTTTTCCCCTTGGAATGTTTGATTGGAAGAAATATAGCCGGGCTGGGGCTATCTCCTCTCCTCTGTGGAATCATGCACTTGATGAAATAGTGTTCCCCCAGCAAGAATAATAAAAACAGACTTGTGCATTACAGGGGGCTCTCAATCTGCCAGCTGGGCTGAGCTGAGCGCAAAAAACCCACCCTGCTCCTGACAGATTTTTATAGTTATCCCAGCAGATAAATGGAAACGGGTGTCCAGGCTGGGTAAGGCCACTCTGGAGCTGAGTGCTGGCTGCAGGGCTGGACAATAGCATGAGGTGTGGTGAACATTAAAGGGACGATGGACGCTGTTACCACCAGAGAGGTACTATTGTTAAGCCTCTGTGAGGAAATTGTAGTAAAACCCAGAAAGTGCACAGATAAGACCAGACAAAAAATACCCAGTATAGTTTGTGCCAGTAACACTTGGTGTCTGCTAGTAATACTGATAGAGAGGAAAGTTTAAGTCACACTGTGGTCGAGCTCCATTGAGAATGGGCTGTAGAGGATGAAAAGGGTGATTGTAACCGTCCTCAGAGTGATAGGTGTTCACTTTCCAGTTTGGTAGTGTCAGCGTTACTACAATATCAAGCTCGCTTCAGTGTAAAAGGTCACAGACGCTTTGCATAAAGTCTTTTCTGTTACTGTTACTGAAGCAGAGCCTGCAGTAGGTTTGTTAGTTTTGGTTCCTCGGTGCAGCACGAGATGGAAGTTGTTCTTGCTTGTCTTTGAGCTACATACAGTACAGTGTCAAACCAGTTTGAAAAGTTTATTTATACTGCACCAGGGCTGCATTTTCATCATCAATTAATCAGCCAGTTATTTTGTTGATTAATCAATTCATTGCTCGAGAACCGAAGGATATGTCTTCAAATGTAGACCAATAGTCCAGTTATTATTATATATAACAGAGAAAAGCAGCAGATTTGATTTGAGAAGCAGGAACCTGTGAATTTTTGGCTTTTTTGCTTTAAAAATGGTGATTGATTAATGGTGATTAATCATTTGTAAAAATAGTTGCAAGTTTTGGTGATTGGCATTCAGACTTTTAAAACACAATAGCTATTCAAAGTGCTTTACATGCTGCTTTGTAACGCTGGACAGGAAACAGAAATGTTTAAACACAAATTTAAAAAACTGAAAAGTAAAGATAAACAAAAGGACATAAACACAAGATGGGTCAACATGTAGAATCGTGAAAATATGTAGATTCTAAGCATATTTATATGTTTTATTAAAATGTTCGGATTACATATTTTAATGCATTAAGTTCATTTACTGTACATTTTCTCCTATATTAGAATTTATTTAGCATTTTTACTTCTCTTTACACTACAGCGCATTACATTTTAACAGTATTTGCCATTTCTCCTGAAAACAGACAATTAGAAGAAGTTGGAAAATTAGAAATGTTCACATCATATAACAAATGCCTTAAATTGACACGTGTGTTTTCACCTTTTACCCTACTGATTTTTAATTATTAGGGTAACAATAATTAGTTTGATCTATTAATAAGGCTGTCATGAGGTTAGTATATCTAGTAAAATGTTCCAATTTGCTGAATTTAAAGCTTCTCTGAATTGAGAGAAACAGATTTTCCCCCTGTACTTTGACTTGTTGGCTATTATGAAATTAAAGTGAAAAAAGCTAAGCCCAATGCTCCAACAGCAGTAATGTGAAACTCCACAAACCCAAATATACGCAGTGTTTTCATTACTGCAATAAGCAGCTGGAAACTGTTGAATTGAAATGGAGGTTGAAAAGTTCCACTGTGGATTGTACCTTAAGATTTCACCCTCTGGGAAGATAATCAGCCATAAATGGTGCTCGTTTCCACCTAACGGGCCCTGATTAGTCAACCAAACTGAGGAGGCTAATCAATCCACTTCTAGTGCTTTCCACGCCGGGCCTGGAGAGCTGTGTGTAGTCTGCGTCCTCCTCCTCCTCCTCCTCCTCCTCCTCCTGTGTTCAGCAGTTGTGGAGACCAATACAGTTGTGAGGGCGAACACAAAATGATCACAGTCGATATGCTGGAAATGGCGTTTCAGGGTGCTTTCTCTATACCTTGACTACTGATCTCGAATAGTCACCATGATTTATTGCTATATATTTATTAAAGTTATTACTTTTTTTTGTATGTAACACGGATGTTACATGGACCACATGGCAGAAATGCCTATTAAGGTGTTTTTTAATTAAAAGTTGCTGTTTAAAATGTTGATTTTTCTTCTTTCAGGAAGACAAGATTTGAGGTTTGAGATTTGATCCAGGGCTTGTCTTATGAAAAAGACCAATTTGTATTTGTGGATTTTTACGTTTCCCTCATATTTACAGCCTGTTATTTGGTAATACGTCTTTGTTAAGTCATGTGTCACTTAACCAATCTATAAAGATCTGTAATGAAAATGTAAAAGCCTTTCCTTCATCCCTTATACATCAGTTAATAATAATTCCATACGTTGCCCTGCACATGTGGGCAGAACGGTTAGAGACAGCGGTTACTTGTACCTTGTGCCTAATTTCACATGAAAATGAGTATTGACATTTCATATTTTCAGTATTTTCTCATTTGCCTCTCTACTACCAGTGCAGCCCCACACTGAATTTGTTCTCATTTCTTTGAAAGCGAAGTGCCCAAGCTTTGGCCCTGGTGCCCTTCATGCTCTCATCAACCAGGAACAGTCTGCCATCAGCCGTCTCTATGACAAGTCAACGTGTCTGCTGGGAGAAAGGCCTGTTTATTAGCAGGAAAAGCACAGATGTAAGTAATAATAACCTCTGAACATCTTATTGTACTGGAGGTTTTTTTTTCCAACTGTCCTGCCTTAACTAATGGGATAATTTCACAGTTAACTCTGTCAAATTAACACGTTGATTCCCCTCTGTTTAATAAAATATTTTGTCTTCTAGTCTTATTCTTTTAGAACAACTACATTGATATTTGTTCATACACATACACAAAAAAAAAAAAAACCCACAGAGAAATTACACCAGCAGTAACGTGGGGGTTTTTCAGTCACAGACTTGTGGTGCTGTGCTTTAAGAATCTGTCACACTCTTCACACAACCCCCCTGACATTTTTTGGCTGAACTGTTTTGTTGTTTACACAGACACGCCATGCAGATATCGAAAGAGAAGATAAAGGATGAGCTTACTGGGCTCGGCTTCAACCTGCCACCTGCTAAATTGATACGTCAAAAGCACCTTAGTGGAGCAGGTTGACACGCTACCCATGGCGGTGATGCATCTGAAACGGTGTACAGGAGGGTCTCCAGGTGCGCACAACAACAAGCAAACCCGACCTTACTGTTTGATTTGCTTGATAACAACAACAAAAAATGCTCCTGAGGTTTATGGGCCAGCTTTCCTGATAATTTTGTTAATAGCAGATTCCACCTGGGGACAGAAAACTGGAGCCTTTGAATCCTAATGAGAGACCTCAGGGTTGCTTTTTGACACTCGGCAGGTATCACTGTGGTTTTAATGGTGATGGTTAAACTGGGATTCATTTATAATGGTGAGAAACTGTGAACTGATCAAAAAAATGTACTCAGTTATGGAAAGTAATTAAGTACATTTGGTCAAGCAACAGCAAGAGTACAGTTTTGAGGTACTTGAACTGTACTCTTTACTTTTGAGTATTCTAATTTATGCTACTTTATAATTCTACTCCACTATATTTCAAAGGGGAAATATTTTACTTTTTACTCATCTACAATTAGTATCTGACTGCTATATTTATGTACTTTAAATACTTTTTAAAATCACATACGCCTATTTACATACATTAGATGCCATCATCTATAATAATATATATCTTGTATAAAACACAATGTGTTATAGATGAAAATGCTCAGCACTATATTGAATAGTTAAAATTAGCTCCAGCTCAATCAGCTACAACATTAAATTGTTAAGAATGAGTAACAATCACATTGAGGAATGTATATAAACACTTGAGTGGGACCATTCTGCATAATGATTTCTCCTACTTTGGATACTTTCTTATACATTTTGCTGCTAATACTTCTGTACTCCAACAAAAATTTGAATGCATTAGTGTTTTTGAATTGTGGTATTGCTGCCTTTGCTTACGTAAAAGATCTTAAGACTCTTCAGCCACTGCCAGTGATATTCAAAATATGCTATAATCACTTAGTTTGTTAAACCTTAAGAAGTGTACATGTTCAACAAAGGTCAAGAGTTCAGACATATTTAACTACCAGACACTATTGTGAATTTCTTGCTGATATACAGAATTGAATACGGACTGCTAAATTAGAATTGAAAATCTGTGCCATATCTGTCAATACAAATTTTTGACAAAGAGCGTTTAAAATGCAAAGAGCTGCAGTAGTTTGAGACAGACAGATTTGCTCAGTGCAGGGACTCCTCCGCTCCAAAAGGACAAGGAAAAGAATGATACAAACACCACCCCCCAAAAAAAACCTAGAAAATCCAACTCATTTTTTACTGTATGAAAGTTTCACAAGGTCGTTTGGAGAGTCATGTTAACACAATACCTGAATACAGATTTGTTTCCTTGTTCTACAAGTCACGGAGCCCTGAGTCTTTAAGCGATCATTATTACCATACAAATAGACAGATCTATTTAACAACCCCCTTTTTATCGCATAACACTTATTCTTTAGTGTTGCGCCCTGAAAGGCACTGAAATGCGTCTCCCCCCTCCTTTTTTTTTTGCAGGGAAATCGTCTCCGGGTTGATAAAGGCTCAGAGCAATAGAAGAAGCAAGGCTGACATCTTCTTAAGAGATGATAGGAGAGCCAAATCAAATAGGATGGAGCAGTCACTCTTTTCACAGATAGGTAGCTCATTTCTGGTGGCTGAGAGTTTGCATCCCTAGTGGCGCTCTGCCTGGGAAAGATAGCTCACTCGGACTCCATTCATTATTTCATTCCCTGCCTCCTCTTTTCACATCTTAGCTACTTCTTTTTTTTTTTTTTTTGCTTTAATGAGTTGCCTATTTTTCTCAAGTGTTGATGAGGATCTTGGAATTTAGATTTGGAGACAAAATGTTTAATCACAAGCGTTTTTCATTTGTGGAGAGGAGGCAAAAATCAATTATTTCTATTAGACAATGCTGATTGGAAATGAATGGAAGTGGTAGCATTTTGAAACAAAGGCTCCATGGTGGCAAAGATAAGTGTCAGTCTTGCCCCCCAGAGGTACGATATGTGGTTTGGCTTAATAAGCAGTTTGCAAACATTTGCTATTAAATCCATGCAATGGGTTTACCATGCCGCTACAAACACTGGCAAATAATTCATGATAACAGCACTCATAAGTCAATAACTATAGAATAGAAGTAAATAATGTAACATCATCACAGGGAGTCAATGTCAAGCTACAAATCCTGCAAAGAACTTCTGCGCTGGTATATCTGGATGCCCTTTGACAAATATTATCATTTAAACTTGAATATCTTTTACCTTTTGATCCATGTCATTGCTTGTAGTTTCTTTTTTTTTTGCTGCAATCAAACTGCCCAGTAAGTTGAAAGAACTTTTCCCGCACACTATTTACAGCACAAGCTCCATATGATATTCAGCCTAGCACTTCCTGAAGAGCACTTTGCTATCATTTCCCTCACATTCTTTGCAAATCCCTTTGAAAATTATTTAGAAAAATTAACTTCTCTTGCAAAGGGCTCATTGAAAAGAAGAATTACATGAAAGATAAAATACTTTATCACCAATGAAAGACTAGACAATGTGCGTCGAGAAATTGGGAAGATGGCAGAAACAATGAATATTAAGTGCCTAAGAATCCAAAGGTGCTGACTAAATTGAAACTGTATATCCTGAGGGGGCAAGGTTTCCAAATTGCTAATTACTGCCTCTGAAAGGGGGCTGTTTCTGATATGTTTGCTTGTGAAAGGCTGCTGCTTAATGAAGCAGTGGCTCAAGTTTTCTTTAATATTCCCACTCTCCGGCTTTCAGAGCTCTCTCTGGACTCTCCTCCCAGGCCAGAACAATGACGGGCCCAGGAGCCCAGCTTCCCCACAGGCCCCGACGAGAGGAGGCCGGGGGCTGGGTACTGAGGGAGCCGCTCAGCATGCTGAAATATGGAGGCGACAGATAAGGTGGCAGCGGCACAGAGAGGCCCTCTCCCATGGGCCCAAGGGGAAATTTGCAGTTATTAAGAGGAAGATGAGAGAGATTAAATAGCTTTTGTACTCATTTTCACAGACTTTTATTATTTTTTTTTTATTATTTGGGCTGCCTTCATCTGAGAGATGAAAGAAGTGGTAAATGACTTTTTTGCTTCATTCAGTAACACACAGGCTTTGAGAGACAATTCTTCATTACTGAGAGTTGTGGCACGCTATAAAACACTTATTAGGGCACTATTGTTTTCAAAGGTGCGAATTACTGTAATCTACAACTAATCACAAACGTAACATGGTTTAGGATTTTGTTTGAAGAAATTAACAAAATATTACATACATGTAGATTTATTAAGATTATGTAAATCTTACCCTGTTTGATTTCTGTTGAAACTCTGTCATTGAGGGTTTAACACAACAATATGTCTATTTAACAGGTAAACGGTTAATGGACAGCATTTGAATAACTCTTTTATATAAGGTGCTTTACAGTGTGCCTCTCATTCACCCATTCACACACACATAGATGGCAGCAGAGGTACCGCGCAAGACAAATGACCTACTCTTTTGGAACAATTGGGGTTCAGTTTGTTACTCAAGGACACTTCCACATGTGGACGGGGATCGAACCGCCAACCCTGTTGTTAGTGGACGACCTGCTCTCCCACTTTTTGAGGTCTTTGTTTGTGTTGCTGTTTTAATGCTCTATGTTGTAATGAGTACTGTAGGTGCTTCCTCTGACAATAAAACGTAATCCAACATAACACCACAAACTCAGCGTTTAAAAATCACCACAGAGTTCAATCAACACCTCAGTGAGAGTCACAACAAAGACTGGACACGATAAACTACACAATAGTAAGATTATATTTAGTGAGGATGCTTTGGAGCACAAATTAGATATTTTTATTGGGGTTTGTCATCTACCTAATAATTTCCTGGAAAGACTTCTTTAACATGCTAATTACATGGAAAAATGCAGACAAAGTTAAGAGATGGTTATTTCAGTTTGTTGTGTGGAGTTCAGAAGTAGTATTGGTTGATTTGTTCCATTTATATCAAACTGATAATAAATCATAATAGAATCATCTTTGACCCATGACCCTAGTATTTCTATACAAATACGATACATCTACAATTTATATTAGGTCTTGGGACTAAAGCAATAATACACTACAACCGGATATTTGAATAATAGTTTCCACCAGTAATTTGTCAGCTGAACTTGCTTAAGGAGTGTAATGAGGGTCTGTGGTGAAGTTAATAGTTATCAGCAGCCTGGCAGTCAGAGGTTTTGGTCTCTATCTGCATGAACCTTGTGGCAGGAGAGTCACAGCGAGGCGGAGGCAGCTGATTGGCTGAACCGCAGGGCGGAAGTGCGTGTGGCGTCCCAGCTGTGCTGAAAACAAAAACAAGACAAGCTGCGACTGGTGAGTGCTGACACTCAGTGGACTCTGTGCCGATCATTACATAACGTGATGGTAGCTGCTGTGAGTGCTATGTGACGGTGGCGTTACTGAGCTAAACGCTGTTAAAGAGTGTATGTTTTCCGCTGGTAGTTAGCAGGAGGAGATGAGGGGCTGCTGAGGCTGTCCTTGTGCTGGGCTCACGTGTGAGATGTTGTTATGTAACGCGGTCTGCACAGAGCATGCAGACATCCCAGACCGCCTCTGCTGTTGTTATGCTGCACTGATGTTGTACAGTCGCTTTCTTAATCGGTAATGAAGATGCTGTGAGTGGTTTGTAGCAGCTGCTGCTGCTGCTGATGATGATGATGAGGATGAGGATGTGCAAACGCTCAAACAATCTGTATTTTGAACGCCTTTTCAAATCAGGAGCTAGAAAGTTTTTTCTCTCAGGTGGATGAGCATCTATAATTTCATGCTGCCAGACTTTAAGAAAAAGAAAATGAGCCTGGGAGTATTTTATTAATAAACGCTATTGCAGATTTCTGGGTTCAGAGGTAACATCCACGGCTGGAAAAGATAGCAGGTCAATGCTATCACAATAGATTTCAATAAGAGCTTCTTGTGCCAGGTCGTATCACTGTTCCACAATTAGTCCTCTGTGGAAGTGGCAGCGATAACATGTTTTCCACTGGCAATAGCCACCGTGATGCAAAGCAGACAGCTGTGCCTTCAGTAATGGGCCAAAGTGGACATATGTAATTTGATGAATGTGAGGTTTTGGCTGCTGCAGCATATTAAATCCCTGACAAATATCTTGATCGAACTGAATCAAAAAGAAAGAGTACAGCAACGTGGTGTGTCATATGCATGATGGTATGTATTGTTGTATAGAGTCTGTGATGTCCCTGTTTAGTTTCTAAATGCATTTTTTGAGGCCTTGAGTATTACTGCTCATCCACCCTGGAGCCAGACTCCCACATTTGCCCCAGTTGGACCATCTGTATAGTAGGCTGAGACACCAAGTTATTGTATAGGAAAATATTGATATTGACCTTGTATTTCTGAGAGCGACTATTTTTTTAGATGTAGCATTATCCACGTTGTTTGACTCTTTGACTTGACATCACTTTAGTTAAGTCTGTTGTATCCTGTGTCTTTGGTTTCCAGCACCATGATGGATGAGCTGGTGCAGGACCTGGTGTCTGCTCTGGAGCAGACCTCAGAGCAAAGTAAGCTGGGGGAGCTGTGGGAGGAAATGGTCCTGAGTCCACTGCAGCAGCGCCGGCAGATCCGCCGTCGCAGAGGTCGCAAGCGATATCGCGACTCCTCCCTCTGTCCTCTGGAGCACAGGCGATGCTGGATCGAGGCTTCAGAGTCTAGCTTGGACGAGACTAAAGAATACAGGGAGAACTACAGGGAGAGGTTGGCCGCCTCTGTGGCCAACTGCAGCGACTCTGACGACATGACTACAACCAGCCGGTGGCGCTCCGTCATGAGAGGCCCGGTCAGGACAAGGCAGCCCTCCTGGCCAGAGTCTGACTCCTTCACCGAGAACAACCCAGGACGGCCACTCAGGAGGCGGAGGAAGGTCAAACGTATGACCTCAGACGTCACGGTTAGGTTGCAGCAGAAGTTAAAAGTTTCTGGTGTAGATGGGAAACGGAGACACAGGCCGTCTAGGATGCAGCAACTGTCGGGATCCAAGAAGAGGTCTGTCGGCTGGGTGGGAGCAGACCGTCAGACTGAAGGAGCCAGGCTGATGGGAAAAGAGTGCTGTAAGAGAAAGATGGCCAAGGAGCTCAGAGATGCTGCAGATGAGAACATGTCTGAAGGGTAATGTTAGATTTAAGGATGGGAATTTGTATTTTCTTCCTCTCTTTGTGTTGAGAGTCAAATCTAACCCTTAATTTACTATCCAGTTGGCTCTATAGGAAAAGACACACTCCACATTTGGCATCCATTTAGGGTTAGCCCATATAAAAAGCTTTTAGGTTCATTATTTGTGAAATGAAGCTGTTCCAGCCCTCATTCAGTTGACAGTATTGCGACAAGCCAAATGTTAACCCTGTTGTAGTTTAAAGAGTCGGGATTAAAACCATACTGAAAAAAAGGAGCTCAAAACTCTAAAAGCCCTTTTTACCCTTTAAATGGAAACTTAGCAAGGCAGTTAAACCCATAACATAAAAGTCATGATCATAACTACTATCAGACAGAAGCAATTAAACAAGGCGACATTTAAGATGATCTATACTGCCCGTCTTCATCGAGCCACTTGTCAATATTCACCATGTCCTCAACTAAACCAAAAAAAAGTATCACAATCATACCACTCCACTTTAAATGATTGAGCTGACATTAAAAATGAATGATAGAGTCTCTTCATCCTCATCTCCTATAGCTGAAATGATCACCAGGGAGGTATCTTTGATAGTTATGCCTCTGGGCATCTGCCAGCTCATTATTTCCTTTCGAGAAATATTGTCACAAATAAATAAGTGACTTGGTGTGGTATTGATTTGTTTTGAAATGAATTCCTGTCTTGGGCTGGGTAATTAAAGCTGGGCCTGTCCCTTTGTCCCAGAGTGCACCCTCTTGTGTGCATTTTATTTAGCAAAACTAAATGTGGCTGTAACAGGCAGCAGAGAGGGACATTATATTATTACAGTGAAGCAGAGCTTAGAATATACAGTGGAATCAAAACGCCTAAATGGTGACAATTAGAAGCTGCCACCTTGTCCCAGTGTTATCTATCTAATGATTATTTTCTATGTTAATAATTGATCATTATTTCATATCAATCAATCAATCATATACAGGGTTTGTACAAAGTTTTGAAACTTTGTAAAAGACTTGAATTTGAATATAGTCCTTGAAAAGTACTTGATTTTCAACATAATCCGTCATTTCTACACAATCACTTGAGTAATCCTTAGTAAGTGTGAAATAATCATGTTCAAAACATACAATCAAAGTTTACATGAACAACTGACAAAATAAACAAAGTTACAACTTATATTAATTACTGTAGCTATAAAGTGAAACTGCATTTTACAATTTTCACAATAGCATTTTTAGTGACAATTTGGATGTGATGTTAAAGGCTTCGACAGAGTTCGGAAACGTATGGTTTCTTGAAAAGTCCTTGAATTTGCCTCTTGAAACGCTGTTCGTGTTCATGCAGGTTAACATAAATGTCCGTACCAACCCAATAGACTTGAAAAGTGGAAAATTCGACCATTTGGTGGCACTAGAGGAAAAGTGAGAGGATTACTTAAGTTATTAGGATTCATCATTTGGGTAGTATAAATATCTGTGCAAAAGTTATTGAGATATTTCAGTTTGGACCAAAATGGTGGACAACACACCGACAGACGCTGCCATCCCCAGAGCCACACCGCTAGTTAGTGTGGCTAAAAAAAGGAAAAGCAGCCAATCCACACATTTGAAAAGCTGAAATCAGCAAATATTCCCTGCTCCTCTACATGAAAAAATGACTTGAACTCTTAATCGTTTGTCAAAATAGTTGCACATTTCTGCCAGTGGATTTATTGACTAATTGTCTCAGCTCTACATATAAATGAGTATTTATTTTCAGAATGTATAAATGGTGTTTTGGCATTAAATGCCTCACATGATCCACATGTATAGCTGACTGATAAATATACAGCAAGGGTGGGCAGCTTAGTTCGACATTCAGCCAAATACTCTTGTGAGATGGGAAGTTTTCATTCTCAATGTCTTGCCATGCTTCAGCACAATGTATTTCCTCTGAGAAGAAGACATTCGAGGTAACCGGTAATGGGACAGACAGAAGGCTTTACATCTTCTGGTTTAATTTGTGCTGACCTCCCTAGCCCCTAAACGGTACTTGTTTTCTTTCTTTATGGAAAAATCAATAGCCGTTCTGACAGAAAACAGCTCCGGAGAAGAAATAAATGGGAACACCATGGCACGCTGTCAATCATTTCTCACTTACACAACGGCAACGCTCTTGATTGCTGCTCAGTAGACTGCCACACTGTACCGAGGGCTCAACAATCTAATGGTTTAGCCGGGAAAGCAAAGGATATGAACAAATGGCAGCAGTGAGGAGGGGTTGACAGTGGTACAACAGCAATATTTATACTCAAAGAGAGTACAGTCCATTTGATGTCCGACACAGATGCCGTTGTTAAAATGTCTTTTGAAGCACTCAGATTTCTTTTGCCTCCATTCATTCCATTAACCTTTTTCATATGGAGTGTCTGGTCTCTTAAAAGATGCCTCTCCTCAAGGTCACTCCTCGTATGTGCATACTGAGCAGAGCTTTGCCTTCAGCCACCCAAGTGCAAGGGGAGCAGATGTTGGCAGCTCCAGTTGGGCTCCACATCCTTGATTAGACCTGGCCCAGCCTGCTGGCAGTGAGGCCACCTGGCACCCAGGCTGGCCCAGCAAGCAGGCCTCACCTGTGGGTAGACGCTGTCGGGGGGCCCGGCCTCCGTCTCCTGCTGCGTCGCTCTTACTGGTGATGTTGACTTCCACCCTGCCACCAGAAAAACAAAGCCATTGTGTGCGCTTTTCTGCAATTTATATTTTGAAAACTCTATGAGGAGTTTTGGGGGAAGCAGTGCAGCATTTGCTGAAGTTAATTTTCATAAATCTCTGAGACTAATCCAATTACTGCAGCTCAGGGATGGTGGGATAACCTTATAATCAGACACCCATGGAAGAGGGCATGGATTTGGGTTGGGGCGGCTTGTTTGAAGAGCCCACAGATCCATTGTTATCAGCGCTTTGCCCCCCTCCGTCTCTGCCTCTTCTTTATTCCTCTGCAGAATGAGCCCAGGCTCAATAAATGGCGGCTAGCCTGTAATCTCTGTGCAAACTGGTCTGCCTCTCCCAGGAGCTGAGGATTATATCCTAATGATTAGTGCTCATCTGGATACTGTGGTTTGCTTCACCTCTTTGGCTTGTATAGAGACAATAGGGCCGTGTGGGGAGTTAAGTTCAGCTCTGAAATACTGGAATGCAGTTTTTGTTTTTGCCCTTGCCTTTGTTTCACCATGGACATATGGTACTTTGCCTAATTAAGACTTAGTTGCTTTTATAGCATGTAATCCACAATAGAATATCCTAGTTTTGACTGGAGGAGTTGCTGTTTTGCGTTTGAGTCTAAGCACAAGTTTGCCCCAAATGTTTGTCAACTTTTGTTGAGAAAGGTCACTGCTAAAGAAAGAGGAGGTGTTTCTTTTGGTCCCAAGAAAAATGGGGGTCTCAATTATTCATGGCATTAATTAGGCAGTACTTAATGGAAACGGTCTCACATCGGCCCTGTGTTGCTCCAAGCGACATCACATTACACCGTTAATACGGATAAATACTTAATGGGTGTCTCCAATTAATTGTTTATACCTGTGATTCTTTTTCAAACTTTGCACAAAACCCCTCCATTAAGAAGAAAACCTTTTTTATACCACACTGGTGGGAATAGTAAGCGTAAAACCAAAATAGTAGTTACTGTAGAGCTTGTGGCTGTGTCCTCTACTGATGTTGCGCTCCAGATGCTAGCCGATGTGTCCAGAGGTGGGATGCAGCTGAGCAGAGGCCTGGGGAATCAGTCTGGAGAGAGGGCTGAAGGGGTGGGACGGGGGTGGAGGGACGGTCCAGGACTGCTCAGCTAGGCCAGACATCTCCCAGATTCCCCTGAGAGGCCTGCTCCCTTTCACATCTGCTTCTTGTGGATGTGAGGGGGAGATGATGCAGGACCATCTGGCCAGGAAGGCGTGCGGGCTGGACGGAAGTTTTTCTGATCCTGCTCTCCCTGGCAGGCCTCTGCAGTATGGCAAAGCACTGTATCAGCGCATATCTGACCCTCCAGCTTTCTCCTATAAGCAAGGTCAGCAATGATAAACACGAAGCAGAATGCAAAGCATAAAGTAGTTTGAATGGAAATTAGCTTTGTTTAAAGGATAAGGCTTGTGTTATAGTTTTGTACTTGTGGTCAACAAATGTCACGAAAAGAACAAAACCAACAATGTTTTAGTCTGTACATCAATACTTTACAACTTTCTTAATCTGTCTGAAGCAAACCCATCTGTTCATCTGTTCACATTGTACAAATGTAAAATAAGATAATATAAATATGTAAAGGGACTGCAGAACATTAGTTGGCTGGCTCATGCTCACACACATTCATTGTCCTTTAGATAAAGAAATTAAATATTGTTTTTTAATTTTTTTTATTTTACTCGAACAGGAGTAAATGGTGTATTTCTTAGAGACTAATTTCACCTGCGGATCAATACACACTAGTGAGCATTTATGGCAGCGGTACACATATGAGTATGAGTCAGAATAAACTAATGAGGGACTCCAGTGTCACCTGATGCAATGATGTTACTTTTCTTTTAAACTGATGGGTATTTAGAAAGGGCTTTAAGTAATGGAAAAATATTCATAAAGATATATGTAGATATTTTTTAAAGTAGGCAATGACAGCATTGTGTGTTAGTATACTTTCAGAGAGAAGAAATCCTTTTTTTTGAGCTCTTGCCCCCCCCCCATCCCTCCTCTGGACCCCCGTGACCTTGGAGTGTCTGGTGGTCCCAGTTCAAGGTGGCTGAGGTGTGAGAAAGGCAGAGAAACCCAGGGTGGTCTTGGGTAACATAGGGGGCACAGAGGGTGCGGAGGCTGCTTATCAGGGGTTGCCTGGGGGTGTGGGGAGGACCAGCGATGCAGCAGTCTCGGCAGTAAGCAGTGGCAGCCCACGCAGCAGATGCTGGCCAGTTGTTGTGTGGAAGCGGCACGTCTGTGGGTCGCTCTGTGTGTGGGGCACACCCAGCGGGAGGGGCGGGCAGGGGAATGTGTCTCGCTCTCCTGTCATCCTCCACAACGCTGGCCAGATTAGATTGGAGCTGACAGCGGAGGATATTCAATTAGATTGTGCATGTCACTCAGTGGCTTCGATCAGAGCCTCTCCTCATGCCTTTGTGTTTGCTATCGCAACAAGGGAGAACACAGCACGCTCTGTCTTTTTGTGTCATTTCCATTTATGTCGACCTCTAGCTCCGGACTTCTTCATTATTTTTATCATTGAATGGTACATGTTAAATATTGACATTACAGCTCCATGTTCATTTTTGATTCACATTGTTCACTTTTCAGATGCTATAACATTGTCTGACCTAAAGAACCCATCAGGTTTCAGATGACAAATCAAAACAGAGCGTTTCATTCTCAGATGTCATTGATATTAAAGAAGCAGGTCAGTGGCAATCATTTGCATGTGAAGTTTCTCTTCTTTTCTCTGCAGGGAAACCAGCAGTACATGCAGCAGTGACCCTGGCCTGTTCACCAATGATGAAGGAAGACAAGGTAGTAAAAAAAATGTATAATTTTAACATACAGGGAACTATTAAGTGCAACATCTTCATCACTTAATGTGGATCAAATTGGGAAGTGAAAACCTGATTTGATTTTGAGTGTTTGGAGCTCGGACATGAAGCATTCATGATTGTGGAAAGAAAGATGACGATTCGTCAGATTTGGACGATACCCTGCTCGACTCTGAGGGAACGCTGGGACTAGAGAGGGAGGTTTCGATACAATGGGCTGGTTGCTGGGCACCCAGGCGACTCTAATAAGACGTTGTCATGTCGTGTTAATGAGCGCTGAAGCTTTTGCTAATCTCATTAGCTGTGGTGGGGCCAGGCGGCCTCTGATTTAACAGTTGTCACTACACCTTGACTGTGAGAGGCATGGTTCCTGCGCATTCTTTGCTGACTGACAGGCCTGAAAAGAGCTCGTTGTCTGGGGACCACACTGGTGTTGTCTGGTTGTCTGGAAGTGTGTAGTTAAAGGAGCAGTCATTACTGAACACACACGTGTCAGTCGCTCCACTGAAGTTTACATACGACCTATCCAGTGGTACTACCTTGGTAGCCTCGGTACCTTGGCTGTCTGTGTGGTGGTGCTTTACGCTTGCTTAGAGCTTCGGGTGGGTTAGATAGCTATTACTGTAGCACAAGTTAAAATTTTGAAACGTATTGAATTTCATCCAAGTATGTTGGGTGGAAATATGCAGGCTGCAGCAGTGACATGCTAACCAAGGCAGCATCCTGCCTGTCCCTGTGTGTAGGCGATGACGAGCAGAGTGACTGGTTCTTCGAGGGCGACTGTGGAGTCGGGGCGGGCGTGGCCGGCCTGCTTCCCAACTGGGACTCAGACAATCAGCTTTCCCTCGAGGATAACCGTCCCTCGCCCACCTTCCTGCAACCTGCACGGCCCTCTCAGAGAGGTAATGGATGAAGATGCTCACACAGTCTCATTAACACAAATCATGAGCTTGTTTGTTTTACAGACTACTGTAATGGCCTTCTCTGTAGTCTCCCCTAGAGGAATCAGACAGATGTTTGTGTGGGGAACATAATAAGTGTAATGGCTTTGCCTGTGCGCCAAACTTTTCTTAAAATGATTGACTCAGGTCAGCTGGCACTGCTCTTAGAGTTCTTATTTGTATATTTTATGAATCAAATGATATAACAGTTTCTCTCGTGCCTCAAATGTGCTACAGTGTATACTCTATATACCCTCTCTGTACTGTCTTGTTTAATGATCTTTTCTGACCATTTTGCAACACAGGATGATAAACGTGTTTTGTACTGTTGCAGGTTATCGGTATCATTCACGCGTGAAACGAGTGCCTGGCTCTGCTGCCTGCTGCATCAGGAAGGATAGGAGACGGCTTCCCAGCAAGGTTAAAGCCAGCTGGCTCCTTTTTTTTTCCTCAGAAGGAAAACAGTTACACATGTTTTTAAGCTCCTTGGTTCTTAGTGTGTATCCTTGATTTGTGCTTTACAGGGTAATGGCGTGCCTGTGTTTGTGGAGAGGCTGAGACACTTTTCCCAAGATCCTTACCAGAGAGAGTAAGATAGACCGGCTCAAAAATGACACAGAACTCTTTTAGTATCAAGTCCATCTGTTTCCATCAGTAATTATGCTTTGATCATCTCCTTTCAGCTTTTGGCTGCCTTCTGTTGGAAAACGAGACCGAAGCCAGGTGTGTTTTTTTCCAATTTTTATGATCTTTTTTGCCCTGTTCTGTTCACTCTTTTTTGGTGAAACTGCAAAGTCTAAATGATTACTGTCAATTTCCAGTTGAACCCTATGTGCCGATTACCAGTGTGTCCTATTGACATGGTGTCACAGAGCTCCCATCTCAGATGCTCCTCCTCAGTCTGCAGGAACAGGTAGTTGATGCCACTGGCCTATTGGGCCTATTGGAAACACCATTCAGTATTTTTGATCAAAGCTCAACATATTGATGGACATGTCTTTGGCCAATTCATTTAAATGAATTAGTATCAGAACATACAGTGGGGCGCTGTTAACCAGGGTGATCTTCATTTAGATGATGCCTCAGAGGCAATGAGTGTGTTTGTGTTTCTAGACCTCCTTCTTCACCATCAACACGAGATTAAGCTGTGAAGGAGAGACACACACTTAAATGTGTGTTTTAGTGAATTTACAGGAGTTAATTGGTAGCTGGGTTTTTCTCCGTGCGTTTGCAAATTTAAGGCATGTTTTTAAACTAAAATATTCATGTCGTAAATACACCAGTGGAGGATGTAATCTATTCTATGCGCTGGTAGATAGCGCACACAGATACACACACATATTGGAATACATGTCCACATCCATTTTAATCCATTTTGTCGACACTGGCTTTACTTCCTCATAGCTCGGCCTCACACACTCAAACCCTGTATGTGCAGCAATAATTATAGTAATTACAAAATTAACCGTTTTTATCTTCAAATGTGTATTTTCTTTTTTTCCTCCGACCTTATTAAAACCTAATTTGTAGACAAGTATTAAACTTGTAACGTTCCCTTTGCTGCAAACTGAGCTTAAACATTTAATGAGGGTGATAGAATATAAAAATGAGCATAAAGCACTGTTTTACACCAAATAAGAATATATTTCTGTTATTCATCAGTTCATTCATCTTTTCATGTAATCAGTTGTCATATAATTAGTTAGTTAATGAAGTATCATGGTGAGTAAACAATGTCAAGTATGTTTTTGAGCCGTTAAAGGGGAGATTGAGTCTCCAGGACCCCAAACAGAGGATAAGTGCTAATGTCAACCCTGACCCTGAAGTTTGAACTGAACTCACAGTAGACAGCAGCAGCCCAGTGTTGTCATACTTGAATTCAATAGTTTTCAAGGTCAGCGTTCTCAAATAGGGAAATAGTATGTGTTGACATAGTTGTAATGCAGATTAAAATCCCTGCATTTCTGGGACTGCACAAAAACATAAAGAGAAGGTTTATCCAAAAGATATTTGTCAAAGCATCACATTGCTCCCAGTCATCCCTGGAACTGTTGGATCTGCATGGGGGACTGCTGAGAAGCCGCTCAGCCCCCTTGGCCTCGAGACTGTGGGACTCCTCATTGTATTGTTTCCACTCTGCCTATTTATGGTGCATTCTTAATTTTGTTTCACACACACTCTTTCTCCTCCCTCTCTCTTGGGTTATTTCACAGAGCGCTCCAGCACTCCTTGATGAGGGGCA
The DNA here is from genome assembly GCF_042242105.1 of Pempheris klunzingeri. Lineage (NCBI taxonomy): Eukaryota > Metazoa > Chordata > Actinopteri > Acropomatiformes > Pempheridae > Pempheris > Pempheris klunzingeri. The sequence continues at coordinate 10,910,284 of NC_092024.1, read as the reverse complement.
AAAACACGACTGCAATGAAAAGCCCCCGACTTCTTAGGGCTTTCTTTTCTAAACTGGCCCTTTCTTCTCCACCTGAAAGGTTCCTTCAGATTCCAGTTTGAGGCATTGTGAATACTAATTTCTCTCTATTAAAAAGCCCTCATATCCCTGCCATGCTCTCATTTGAATGGCGGACTCAGGGGAGACCTCTTAATTCCTTTATAGTGGGATTCAAGACCCTTCACTTCAAAAAGTATAAATCATACTCCCAAATGAATGAGGGAGAGAGGGGGGATTGACGAGAGGGGCTTCTGATGTGTCCCGTTGGACGGCACAAGCTGAATCTATCTCCCCAAGCTGCTCAAATCCACTCTCCAGTGAGATGGCTGCTCTGTCCTTATGCCCCAGCTCTGCACACATGGCACCCATTTACGTCCTTTAACTTTCTCCAAAACACACATTCACATGCAAACACACCACCAGACAGTTACAGTTATTGTTTTGCATGACAATGAGAAATGCTATAATTGCTCATGCCTGCTCCTAACGAACTTTAAAATGTCCACTCCTGATTTTACTTCACTATATTTTCATTTCTTTTTAACGTCTTACCCGCGTGATCGATTTCTAGTGCTGAGCTCTCATAGATCTGACTTTTCTTTGTTTCCAAACACCCTTGAGAGAAAAGTGTTTTCTCTGTGGGCAGAGCATAAGCATTAATCTTGTACCGCGGCCAGGTTGAAATGATACTGTATTAATAAAAGCTGTCATCTCCTGTTTGCCGCGAGTTGACGGCAACAATCAGAGATTTGATGCTAAGTGATAAAGGCTGTATGAGGTTGCATACTGTTTATCCTCGAACGGCGCGTGAATAGGCGCGATGCTTCATGGGATTTGGCTGTAATGCTCCGGGGCCGGTGGCCACGTTAAAATGCATAACTGCCTCCCACCTGAGCCAGGCAGCAGCAGCTTTTATCTATTGACTTATTTATTTCTAAATGACACTTGCGCTGTGAGATAAATCATAGTCTTACGCCACTCCCTTCCCAGTTTTCATTTTAATTGTGAGATCTTGGTGTCAGCAGTTAGTATATTGGTGTGAGTGGCCTATTGATTATTGATTTGGAGCTATTGATCATGTTCCCTGGAGACCCTAATCCTTTCTGATTCATTTGAATACCTCTATTAATCTTGAGATCCTGCTCCCACCTGAAGCGCTGTGTATCCTAATGAAAATAGATGGCCATTTTGTAACTGCAGCTCTTCACTCCTCTTTTGATTTATTATTTTTAATTGATATATTTGCTTTTGGATGTGGGCGCCAAAATTACAATTGACCCTATGTCAGTGCTGTTTTACTCTGGACCCTAAGGGACTGCACTGCATTTAAAAGTGTCTCATATGACCTGAAAAATCTATCTTGGAGACTTTTTCCTCAGTGTCCTTGTGTCTTTGATAGAATTTAGTTGTTGTTGCCCGTCTTCATCACATATGACTAGTTTTTTCATTGCTCATTGCCACTAAGTTAATCTTTGTTTTCTCATCACAGTTTCTATATATTTGGAGACAAAACAACTGGCCAGCATCTGCCATGCTGTTAAAACTGATGAAGTAACAGATGTTAAATAATAAAAACAGTGTTGTGCTTTTTTTTTTTTTACCACTCAGTTTTACACTCAGCTTTGTAACATACTTATAAAAAGCCTTTGGGTTCTGCTCTGAGATGAATAGTGGTGTTTTGCCTTGGTTAATGAGCCAGCTGATGGTATTCTCATGTTTGATTAGCATTGTGCTGAGTGTCTCAGTGGGCTCTTGGCGGCCCCAGAGCGGCTCTGGCTCTCCAATCTCAGCAGCAGGGAAGGGCCCTCGCCTCCCTCCAGGCTGCAGGGGCCCTGGAGTGCCTCGGCCTCGGTGTAATGAGGGAAGAGATGGAGGGATGGACCTCCACACATTAAGACCAAATGCATCAGGGTATTACTTTTAATACTGCAGGCGTGCCTCGTGAAATAATGCGACGTTTAAACGTGGATCGATTTTGGAATTAAAAAGTTAGTTTGCAAAGATTTACTGTGGGGAGTTCAATGCCTGAGCTCTTTATCAGGGGCGCAAATGGCTGGTTATGTGCTGTCCGACAGAGGTACGATTGAGGGATCGATAGGCGCGTGATTTACTAACTGGAGTACAGGTAATCAATAAGTATAAAAGTAAATGAAATATGCATTACTGGGATTTTATTAGAGAGGGGTAGCAGGGAGAGAATAACGGTCAGGCCATTTATTTTTATATCTATTGATTATACAACATAGAGACTTCGCTCAAAGCATGCCCTGCACAGCTCTCGACACCCCGTGCCTGCACACCCGTCATGTGATTTATGGGTGTTGAGGTCATGGAACACGCTGCCTGTTAAAAGGCTGCCCTGACGGGGCCTTATTGTAGCATGTGCCTGTTAGGGTTGTGAGCTTTATGTAGCCTGGAGTCCAAGATGAGCTGTGCTGGTTAACAAGTAGCTGTCGTCTGTATGGACCTCTTGTGGTTTTGCAATCTGTCATGAGCTCATTTGTACGGGTCATGTTTATTGGCATTTTCCATCTGAATGCCATGTTTGAATCCTCTCTGAGAAGCAGGCTAGTTGTGTATATCATAAGCAGCAACATTTTAACTTCAATCATTTTTTTTGTCATTATGTCTTATTGTAGCATCCTCACACACTCCAATCCTCCTCTCTCTCATTCACTCAGTCTGTCCCCCTCCTCCCAATGCACAGACATACACACAGCACCTACCACATCTGCTGCTTCCAACCCCCCCCCCACACCCCCCAGTGATGGAACGGACCTTGACCTTAACTTTACATCTCCGTAGTCAGGGCTATTAAGCTGGTGGGGGGGCTTTTCCTATTTCAGGGCTCCTGACATATGACACAGGAGGCACAGAGCAGGTGTAATTTGTTTATGTGAACTCTGCAATGACTCAGCCACATGCACCCCGGCACCTCTCCTCATCGAATATTCTCTCAAATGAAAACATGTATTAATGAAGAAAAATTAAGATGTGGCAAAATAAGCAGCGTACTGAGGCTAAGTACAAGTTGCAGTGTTTGCAAAAGTGCATTTATCGACTTTCGTGAAATTGTTAAGTTTCTGCATGCTTATATGTGTGTTGCGGGTGTGAGCTGCATATCAGATTGTGAATATCATTTGTTCTCTCTGTCTGTGTCCCCCCCAGCCAGACTAACTTCAGTCCAGGACTGTTATGCACAGGAGACATCAGGAGGAGGAGGGAAGCAGCAGCTATGTCCCTCACAACATCAGGTAACACCATCCACACATACTGATGAATCTCCGACCTCCTCACCACTCACTTGATTTATTCTTGGAGGTGTTATGTTGCTATATACAAGATCAAGATTAAATCTGCAGATTATACAGTAATTAACCCGAATTACAAAAAATATTTGGTGGATTAGCGGCAGAGGGAAGTGAACAGTTAGACTTGGTAGCTTTCTGTTTAAAGCAAAAGAAGAACAGAAGTGTGATGTGGAGTTCACTCTATTGGTGGTGGCACCGAGCAGCAGCCGTTGTGTCTGTTTGGACCAGAGGAGCTGCCTTTTTTCATTAGAGTCATGGCTCGGGGCCTTGTGTCTTTGCCGGATTGAAATCTGAATTGGTTTGTCCACCTTTTCTTCTGTGTCCCCTCTCCGTTCTCCACTCCCGCAGCTGCTGTTTGTCATTTAAATAACAAATGCTTGTGGTTCCCTGATTTAGTGAGGGGTGCAGGCCTCTGATGTATATTAATATTGCCGCACAGTGCACTGTACCAGGGTCCATCATTCATTTGGATAAAAGAGGTGGAATTTAAAAACAGCCAATGCTTTACTTGGATACAGATTGCATCCATTTATTGCACTGAGTGATGGAACGGCCGGCAACTCCGTCCTTCACCTCCCTAGCGCTCAACCACTTCCCATAAAAGTAAAAAAAGGATTCACCCCTGGCCCTTAAGGGCCCCTCATATTCAACATGCGGAACAAGGGGCATCCCTCAGTTTCCTGACAGACCCACAGTCTGCTGTAAAGGTGTAACACAATGCACATGTTAAAATCTTAAACAAACATGATAACTCATTCATTCTTTTTCAATAAATCAAACCAATTATTACTATCATCTGTACAAATCAGAAATGGGTCAGTTATCACATTATATTATACAAATAAATACCTTGTTTTTTAAGAGCAGATAGTGTATTACCCTATTGTGCGTGTTTTTACGTGAATAAAATGTTTTTTTTTTTCCTAAATTGCATACTGTAGACGGAAAAACCATGATTAGAACCCACCCCCCACCCTCAGCCCTGTTCAGAGTGTTTTCTTGCGTCTTGAGTCTAGTGCCCCCTGTCCACCATGATTTATCATGCATCCCATGTCGTCCAATGTCAGTTTCTGCAGCTGCAACTGCTCTGTATAAATCTTTACTTTGGCAGCCTGCTGCACCATGTCTCTCCTCAGTAATCTCACCACCGCCAGGAGATGCACATTTACTCTGACAAGCTTTCACACGCTCTGTGTACAAATTTTGGTTTGTTGCCATTCTGGCATGAATGTGTACAGAGACAAAATCAGATTCAGTGATTTCTTGAGTTGAGTGGAGTTGTTTTCTGGTAAACATCTTGTTTGCATGGAGAGATTGTTCACTGCATTTAGTAGAAAGAACAGCGTGGCTCCCTGTGTTGCTCTTAGTGAACATGACAGCCGAGTCTTTGTTTGAGTTGGCCAGAGGAAGTGGATTGTTGTATGTGTTAGTGGTTGATTTGAAACTCTGTAATCAAGAGTGAAAATGGTCTGCGACTGGAGGTGTCTTCCAGGGCTCCATTGGGAATTACTGAGGCGGTACCCAGCTGTTGCATTGTCTTCTTTCTTTACCCCTTTAACACTTCCACGGCAGTGCTGAAGCTGGTTGTGAAAAAAAAAGACACAACAACTTATCAAGCCAGGTATCTGTTCGGATTAGATGACCACTCCATTTCTCAGCCTTAAATTGGCCATTTTCTACTTTTCTCACCACCATCAATCCAACAATCCAACTCAATCCAACAAGTCCTTACTTGATATAGAACAAAGCATGCCTGTTTTCCATTATATGTTATCAGGTATTATCAAAAATATAGATCGAAATTGTCATTTAAGATGGATTTATTGGGCCTTGTCTATAACTTGTGCAATTTCTACAAATATTGGTATTTGTATTCTGCAACGAGTGAATTATAGAAAATCATCATGTTACCCAATCACAGAAAATGAACATGAATGCATCCCACACACTCCACAAGTTTGAGAGAATAATTCGCAAGGCAAAGATGAATCAGTAAGTGTAAAAATCCTGATGGATTTTAATAGTCTTGGCTGGTCCCACACACAGACTAATTAATTATTGCAATTTTACTCCTCCCCTGCTGTCTCCTATAATGCCCTTCATCTTTATCTCTATAAAGGGATGATGGCAATAAACCCAAACTTGAACTTATTCAGTGCGTACGTTTCAAAAGGAGCTAGATTTGGAGTGAATAAATGGGGTGGAAGTCAGTTTGATTGCCTTCGTCAGACTTTTAGTGTGTTATCTCTACGTGCTGCAAAGTGCCACATGTGGGTGCCCATGTGGAGGCCAGCCCCTCGGTCAGCCCTGCCGCCTCTCCTCTCCCCTCTGTCTTCATGTGTCTCCTTGCCCGAGCAAGACGGCTGCGTGACAGATCACCTGCGTCGGAGGCCCGCCGTGTTCCTGCCCGGCGGTCCGGCCCCCTCTCATTAATGCCCAGGCTGGTGCGAGGGCCGTATGGCAGCACAAGACAAATAACGCTACCACTCAGCCATCACTTCTGCTGACAGAAATGCAGCCCACCGCACTATTTCGCCCTCTCTGGCTCCACTTCGCACCCTGCTTGCGTCCTTCAAACCCCCCCCCCGCCCAACTCCTCCATCTCCACCTGCACCTGCCCTGCGTTGCTCCACCAAACTTCCATGGTGGTTTTTGCTGTTGCTGGAGGCTGAGCTTAACACTGAAACTCACACAAGTTGACATAGTGTAACCACGAGCCTGCTGCCTCTGTAACCACTCTAACTGTTTTCTTGTTTGTGGAGGCAGGTTTTTTTTTTTTCAGTCTGTCAGGTGATTCTTGACTCATTTGTGTGCAAATCCTCTCATCGGGAGGTCTGATGTAAATGTCCTATTTTTTCAATTGTGAAAAGAATGGCGTGTGTGTGTGAGTGTGTGTGTGTGTGTGAGAGAGAGAAGGAGAGCGAGCAGGAGAGAGAAACACAAAGGCTAATCATTAAAGAGCTATTCAGCCCTGTTCATTTAAGTGTGGGAATCAGCAGGCCCATTACTGTCAATGTGTAATTAGCTGATTAATAAACAGGGGGAAGGGGAGTTCTCCAGGAAGGCCTGTAATGATTGTTTTTAGAGAGCATCACATGAGAGCTTATTAAGATGGTAAGATGGTTCCATTCAACCTCCCATTATCACCCACAATAAATGCATGTACTGTAATTCTCCCATTGACAGAAAACCTTTGCGTTGTAATGTCTTTATTGACCTTGATGTAAAAACAGCTGTGTGTAGGTGTTCTGGCTATCTTTTATTTAAGCAGTGGATTACTTACAGTCATAGTTTTAATATAATTTTTAATGAGATGTTGTATGTGAATGCATTATGTTATTTACCTACAAACATGCATACCATCCACCAGTGGTGGAAAGTAGCGAAGTACATCTACTAAAGTACTGAACATAAACACAATTTTTGAAGTGGAGCAACACATATAAAAACACAATGTATTGTTAAATGATAAACCAGTGGTTTTATTTAAATAACTGCTTGAGGTTAAACCATCCATTATTCTGTTAATCACCTCACAAACCCCAAATGTATCTTTGGTGGGGACCCTACCTCTACTGTAGATTGGAACCCACTTGATACTCCTACAGTACTCAATATCATGCACAAGTAGGGTATTGAATCCAGGACTTTTACTTGTAATGGAGTATTTTTAAATAGTTGTGTTGGTACTTTTATGTAAGAATTTGAGTACTTCCACCATACAATAAGCTAAACATGAGAAATAATTGAATATTTGTACAGTGATAGCCGGAGTAATGTCACTTTCTTCAAATTAGTACAGCAATTTGTCATGTAAATGAATCATTTTGAAAAAAATATCTGCACACTTGATCAAAATGCAAAAATGCATATAAACAACTTATCCTCACTGTGACCTTCACCTTGGTTAGAACTTAGTATCTGGTATGCCCTGTGCATGTTAACACACTCACAAACCCAGTGTTCATAGCCATTTCTGTGTATCTGTCAAATTTGAAAATTCCTGAATTTTGATACAAGCCTTTGACTATGTTTAACCTGAGTGTTTGGGTTGAACCTCAGCAACGGTTAGTCATCATTCCCTCAAGAAATATTAATCAATTATCTTGCCCGGCGGATCAGTTTGGGGAAGAAGTCATCTGGAAAGAGGCACAAGTAGATATAATGGGAACGAGCAAAAGCACATGCCAGTGAATGCTGTAATGCCTAATCCTTTGAGACAGGCCAGAGCCACAATGTCACTTCTAGTTCCCTTGTCCTCTGCTCTGGGACTGCCTTGCGAATGTCTTGTGTGACCGCCACTAACTTTTTGGGGGAGATCAGGAAAGATTTATTCATCAAGCATGCTAGGGAGCGCAATTGTTTTAGAGTTCCTCTGTCTCTTGCAATAATTGGCTCCGGTTCGCTTTCAGATATTTCCCCTCAGTCCCAGAGACAAAAAGCTTTAAAGGTGAGTGAGATCAAGAGAAAGAGGATCTTTAAAAAGGAAGGAAGTCAGTGAGATGTGAACATGTGATGAATGGAGTTAAAAACATACAGCTTCTTACACTGCATAACTGGAGGGGGGAATTTAAGCCATAGGAGCAGCACAGATTGGCCTTTTAATCACCATGTCCACAAGTCATATGGGGCCAAATTGGATTTGGCTCACTTGACCAAAACCTCATTAATATTTAACCTATTAGACGAGGATTGCTTCAAAGTTGTATTTTAATATACCTAAAACAGCGAACTGTCTTTGAGTCTTGGAATAAATGTAATTTTTATTTGAGAGGCTGTCCATTGAAACATTGAAGGCAAATGTGATTAATGTGTGTATCTTTTACTGTTTACATGTCTAGAATGTGATGTGTGATTTCTTTTTCTGTGCAGCTAGCAACCCATTTCACAAGGATCACCAGAGAGAAGAGGCACAGGGAGGCAGGAACACCTCAACCCTAGAGGCTGTGGGACCAAGTTCACAGTCCTCCACTTCTGCTCAGCCTGAGAGTTAATATTTCCTCCCGAGGGGACCATGTGAGCACCTGAACGGGGCTTGACAAGCACACCCAAGTGTGGAAGAATGTGCCAAAAGGAAAGCGATTGTGCCTGAGAATGAAAAAAGGCTAAACCTGCAGTTTGCTGCACAAACTTAAAGACAAAGCACATCATTACACCTCAAATCAGCATGTTACTGCTTGATCCGTTCTTTCCAGGTAGTATATTAGGCATGACAAATGTTAATGCAATCAAGCCTTGTATAGCCCTCTGCCATCGCCTCAAGGAAGAAAGCAGCTTCAAGAGGCTCCTCGTTTGACTCAAGACTCGACGGCTCCTACTGATTCCTCACACAGTCTCCAGGCCACCTGCTACCACACAATCCAGCAATTATGTCCACTCTAGTAGCACAGTGTTTATCAGCAGGAACACTGGGAGGATGGTCAGGTGAGGCTGGGTGACCAGGGGGGAGTCTGCTCTACTTCACGGCAGCCAACAATGGCTGCACGTATGCGGCTCAGAGACAGGAGAGCATCAGAATGTTTAGCTACCACATGCTGCTACAGAGTTCAGAGAGGCGACCACCGGTAGAGAGCCACACAAAGTACAGGCCTCCTATTAGCATGGATTTGAAAAGCTACAGTGTGTACAAAGGTGCTCATTAGCACAACACAGAGGGAGCGTGGTCCTGGTCCTCGGAGGGCCGCCTCTGTTCTCTTCAGCTTACCTTCCATATTCAAATTTCCCCAAATGTATTTAAGTTCAAGGCCAGCTGCAAATCTGTTTGAACAGCCTGTTTTTCAGCAGTGGTGGATTAGTTGCTTTTGGGGCTGTGCAGAGAGCTGCTGAGAGCCAGCAGAAAGGAGTCGGAGGAGCTATTGGAGATGGGAGAGGAGACCCGTACACCGTCTTTTCACCTACCCTTGGGGTGTACATTTCCCTGGCTTCCTCGGCATCAGATGCATTAAAAGATCAATGGGAGCATACAGTGTGATCAAACGCAACAATTCTCACCAAGCTGGTAAACAAGCAGTTTTTTTCAGAAAAAAACCCCAAAAAAACGTTCATATCAGATTCAAGTACACTCTGCTTCACAATATAGGCGATAAGTGTTGTCCACTCCTGTACATAATCAAATCATTTCTGCCAGAGAGTGGCTTGAGAAGGTATTTTGAAATGTTGACGTGAATAGAAACACCGGAGTGAATTTGGTCGTGGGAAAGAGTTTCATGTTCTTTTTTAAAACATAGGCATGTTTTTGAAATCTTCCCAGCACCAAAAGGTGCAGGTGTGCACTTTCTATAATGATGAGAAGATACCTTTTTAGTGAAATGAACTGCATTATCATCAGCTACATACTGCATGCCTTTTCAGACACTTTAAAACCTTATTTAAGAGAAGAATTGCATTTAGTAGAATGAGATTTGCCAATTAACGTGAGTTATACGTCTGCAATAATCCGTCTGAGGAGGTTTTATGTGATCATGTTGGCCAGGGATGACATTTATAAATGCTGTGTGTGCACACTCGTCTAAATGGATGCCTCACACTAGACATCCTGCTACAGGAATCAGTCAAAGTGTTGAGGTAGAGAGCACCCCACCCCCCAGCCACCCCCCTGGGCTACATCTGCTGCTGCAGCTTGACCAGGAAGCCGGGCAGCACCGTGGGCTCGCCTCACACCAAGAATACACCTTACCTTACACACCTGATTGATAGGAACTGCACAGGTTGAGCTTCGTAATTAGAAAAAAGGAGCTTTTGATAAATTCATTGGTGGCTTCTTTAAGACATATGCCCCCGAACATGCTGACAAGTATTGACTGTGTAGTGTTTTAAGGAGAGCTTCTCACCGTTACCTTATCAGTCAGTCTGTGTTTTGGTGCCAAGGCATTGACAAGGAAGGAAGACGCATCGGTTCAGATACAGTTCCATTAGTAGCAGGAGGGGAAACACCTCACCTGTCTCTCTGGTAATTAGCAGCCACTATAATGACATCTCAGCCACACTGTATGCCCCAAAATGAATTTCCAATGGCCAGGAAGTGGGGGAATGGCTTCCGTGCAGCCAGTCAATTGCCCTGTTACAGTTAAGGAATCCAGCAGGCTGGTACCACTCATATTTCATCCCAGGTAAAGATTACCTGTCAGGCCCATGGGAGATGTATTGATCTGTTTTCCTTTTTCCGCCAGCAATCACCTGACAAAGGCACCTAGGAGGCGAGTGAATGAGTGATGCCTGGCCTGTCTGCACCAGCGCAGTGGCTTCTAGTGTCCACTGATGGGTGGAGAGGTGATGAGGAAGAGGCGAGATAATGCAGTCATAAACTCTGTTTGAACCTCCTCTGTATGCATGCAGGGCAGCCCATTGGTCCCCCGGGTCACAGGTCAGTGGGGAATTTGCTTTTTTTGGGCTCCTTTCTTGTCAGTGCCGTTTGTTCTTGCTGTGTAGTGCGTAGTGATGACAGAAACACATGCAAAAGAGGCTCTCTGGTTCCTGCTGACAAATGCATGTTGCGAGTCACTGTAGTTCAACTCACTTTGGGTTTCAAAAGTGATCCCGTTTGATGTGGGCACCCTTCTCACAATGAAATCCAACCTTGTGTGGTCAGGGTTTCCTGTGACTGTCAGTGTGGCGATGCTGCACTAGCAATGATCAATACATTTTACATTATCTCATGTTTTTTTTGGCAGCTAGAAGTATTTATATATTTGCCTTGTTTAATGGAATGTCAGAGTTGATATTATCCATGAAGCCATGCATTTAAAGTGACTGCACTGTAAAAAATGTGTAGTATTTATGATGTGATGCATAATTATAGGTCCATTAATTGAGGATTTAGGTCTGAGGACATTAAACTCATAAATGCAATTTCATGATAGATAGTAGAGTAGATATGTCTTACTGATTTTTTACTGTCGTGTTTTTTTTAATTTAATTTACAAGGATTTAAATATATCTCCCTGATATCAGGGCTCTTTGGCAGCTATCCACATTTGATACGTAGCACAAATAGCATCTTATCTCATTGGCTCTTATCTTTATATTTAATAGCAGTGGAGGCATGCCTAATTGCTTTGCAAATGATCTAAAGAGGATTACTCCTCCCTTAGAAAGCCTGCATGGTGTCACTAAATGTTAGAGAGACATTACAATGGTACAACTCAATGATACCTGCAGTGCAGCATTTATGCAGTAGATCAGTTTTCATAATCATCACCTGGTGTTGTGTCAAAATAACTCTCAACATGAGGTGGATACTCTCTTCTTTTGAATGATCTCTGTATGAACATGGATATTGTCTGTTATGGATCACAAGCTGTTTTAAGAACTTGTAGTTAATGTTTAGGTCATTTGTGTATTTTCAAAATAACGTAAAGGGAATTTTTTCAAGATGATGTAATGTCTTGCCTTCATGCCATAGGTGGTGTTATAATAATTCTTCCATGCCATGGGTATTTATAGAAAAATGTGCAGTATCTATTTATTTCAAAGACTTTGTGTGCATTAAATGAGTGATCATGATTGTGTGAAATGTGTTTGTGAATATATGTGCCGAGAGATCAAGGTTACGTACATAATTACTGACTTACATGTGCTTTCTTTTATTCAACAGTATTACAGCATAGAGAGACTGGAAACTAGGAGAAAGAGACGCGTTGATAACATGAATATTCTGGCTGGTATCAGGCCGGGAGCATCATGTTTAGATTATGTTGTATGCACTGTAACCACTGAAGCATTTTTATCTAAAACAATTTTTTAGACATGCTATCGCCCTGTTACCATGATCACCATCTTACTTTAGCATGTACAACATGCTAACGTTTGCTAATTACCACTAAACAGAAAGCTGAGGCTGATGGGATTAAGATTAGTTTGGAGCTAGATGAAAAGTCAAAGGTTCACCAAAGTTATTACAATTTAACCTTAGGAGAACATGAATGTCTGTACCAAATTTTATGGCAATCCATCCAATAGGTATCAAGACATGCCATTCAAAACAACAAATTTAAATTCTCGAGGTGGCACTAGAGGATAACTCATTTGGAATCATCCTCCGGGGACCAACATCAATTCATCCAGTCTGGACCAAAGAGCTGGACTGACTGACTGACCGACAGACATAAGACATTGCCATCCATGGAGCTACCACTGGAGTGACACAAGCCCTACAAGATTTAACAGTGGACCTGCTGAATACAAATATTAGTGTGGCTGACAGAGAAAATACTCCCTTGGGCCGATGGAGATTATCAGTGGATCCCCCACTGTTAATCTTGCGGCTGAATGCTGAAGACGGTGGTAGTCACTTTGCCACGTGTTGAGAGTCAGAGCAATTCTCTCCGCTCACTGGTGGTCCACAGTTACAAATCACATCATCAGCTGTCTGAGCACCCACAGCCACCTCTTCTCCACCAGATTGATGGTGAAATGGAGGAAAAATCAATGACTTCCTCTCGTCAGAAAGCGCCAGCTCTGTCATGTTTGGGAGTTTGATGTTACCCTCTCTTACTCTCTCTCCGCTATGGGAAATTGAAAGCTGAGTTTGAACAAGCTGACAGACGTGAACAGACTGGAGTCTCTCAAGTCAATATAATGACCGATTTCAATCTGCAGCTTTACTCGTGAGGTTATCAGTTCTGCCTTTCAAAAACACTTCTAAACCACTGGAGAAAATCACAGTGATCAGGTTGAGTTAGTTGAGTTTCTACTTAATGATAGTTAGTCCTCAGACTGACAAGTGAGCTCCTGTGTAGGTGACCCTGTGAGTAACGGCAGTCAGTTTTCCTACTAGTCACCCCCTCGGGAGTCCCCCTCCATCGCTTCATCCTTATCACCACTATGACACACTGCAACTGCGAAGCAAAGTTTCCATTCACTGCCTGCTCTGGAATGAGCAAGCATCACTGAGCTTTTTCACTCCGACACATATTCCACCCCTAATGGGAAATTCAAATATCACATATCAGCTGAATGCAATATTCACTTAGCGAGAGATAACACTCTGCTTGATGTGTCTCATGTATCCGGTTGAGGATAGGCTCGGCTCAGACTCTGACACCAGATCCGACTGCGAAACTTGGTGTATAAATTCTGTCTGAAGCTCGTGTGCAGCCTGTTCATTCACTCTGTGCTTTATTGGTGTGCATGTGTTGGTCCTCTTGTGTATTTGAGGTAGAGCAGACTCCAGGGCATCTGTGCTTGTCCTGCTGCTCCTCCTGTGTCTTTACACCAACACCATCCCTTTTCATTTCTGCTGGCATTCTAATCAGAGCGCTACGAGGTTCAGCGGGTGAAGTACGCAGAAAGTTGTGTTTCCTGACAGCCAATAAAAACCGTATAATCTCCCTGATTCAAGTGGCCCATTTAAAAAAAAATACTAACTAGTGCTATCACTCAGACCACCCCCTTCCCTTTTTCTTTAATGCCCTTTTTTATTTAATATATAGCCCATGAAAAATGAGAGACTCCCGCTTTGCCGTGTAGATATTTTGTTGCTGATGATGCGAGACGAATTTCCATCACAGCTTTGTTTCCAGCGGGTGAGCGGATAATCTTTTACAGCACCGGGAGGGAGGGAGCCACTCCCATCAATCTCCAGGGCTTATAGCAGCCGCATGGTTGCCTTACCTGACCAGAACACCTGCACGGCACCACGCCAGAGGCCCACTCAGGGTCAGGAGCCACCAGGGGACGTGGCCACACTGGAAGATCACTTATGGAGCAGCCACCTCCCAAGCCCTCCTTAACCTGCTGAACAGTGCTTTACTTCTGTTCCATTATTCCTGTCATTGTTATTATGTCATTTTTCTAACAAGGCGGTCACATCTGAGAGAGCAGCACTGCCTTCTTGCTGACAGCTTTCTGAAACTATGTGTGCAGTGTGGGTCTCAGCTGCTCCCTTTGTCGACACAAAGCCTCTCCAGAGGTTCCACCCCTCTGTGCTACTCAGCCATGTGCATTATGTGTTGTAAAGCAAAAGGTTTCGGTTTTAGTTGTGGCATCCTGCCCGGGCAGCCTCCTGAGAGGGACCCCTGGTGGCCCCGTGCTGGTGTGGTGGCTGACAGGGGTGCGGCGTGCTGCTCTCTGCACCCCACTACCCTGGCAATCGGCTGCTGTACAGCTACTCCCGTGGAGACGATGCCGCTCTGATTGACAATAATGGGAAGTGGCAGAATCGATGGGAGACAAGAGAGGGGTGCACGTGGAATTCTCCTGGAGCTTCCAGTCACAGACCAGGGGCTCCGGCACCACTCACCTGTCATCTCTGCAGCGCCAGGATTAGGGCCTGTGACAGCAGGAGCAGCCTGAAGAGAAAGATGCTGTGGTCGTCATGGCCACTGACAGCCAGGAACTTAGACTACATCTATCTTACCTGGCCCGGAGCACCACACTGCTCCATGGGATTTCTATCAGATCAACATGCAAAAGTGACAAATGCCCTCATCTACAGATGAGACGAGATAAAATTACCTTACACAAGAACATGAGATGTAGAAGAACCTGAAAGGAGTGGATGGCATGGCTTCTAATGAGCCATTTAAGTGAGTGCTTTCAAAAAGTATCTCATTTCAGGGATTAAAATAGCAGTTCACCTTGTGCTTGGGCACGGGATGTGTGTGTGTTTTTGTGTGTGTGTGTGTGTGTGCTGCGGCAGCGGATGGAGGTCATGTGTCGTGACAGAAGGGGCACTCCATTCTCTAATTGATCGGCAAAAGATGCACATGAAGAAGACGTTAAAGCAAAATGAAGTCATAACAGTGGATTGAGACATTTATTAAGTCAGACGAAAGGCCCTCAGAAACGTTGAGATTGTTTATTGATTTTTGTGTTTTGGCTGGCTGCGCAGGAGTAATCGCTGGTGCTGCTGCCACAGAGGCTACGGGGGCTCGAGTGCTGCCAAATGTTCAGGTGGAGGCGCTGACTTCCGCCTGAAGGAGGCAACTTTAACCAGCAGAACGAGGAGCCTTCATTATGACTGCAGTTAAGACATCATTTATATAAGGGTTTGACCTGATGTGCTGCCAGTCAGTTTAGCTGAATGATGTGTACTGCTGGTATGCTGGCTTATGCTGAAAGTGGGCTTGACTGACAGAGTGGCATCTCTTGTCAGGTTAAACTTTCCTGTTTTTGTTGAGACAAACTGGTTCTGTGTGTATATGAGCATACATCTGGATTTATGTTTTAAATTCTAAAAAACATTATTTATTCTAATATTTATTGCATTCGAAGTGTGTAATGCGGTGGAGAATCATTCAGTGACTCTTAGCCCTGCTGAAAAAAAACCATGCAAACACAACATCTTTTTTTTTTTCAAATGCCCTTTGGTGTTATGTTAGTGCTGAAAACACCGGTTTATTAATCAAGACAAAACTGACATTTTTTATTTCTCTGTTTTGTGTGACTGTAAATGAAGTAATGTATTAAAAAAAAAAACAACAATTTAATAACTTTGCAAACTGAGCAGTTGTACTATTTTATAATTGTCAAATAATCAACACATTGATTGATAATGACTAATGTTAGCTAGAGCCCTATATTATATGTTTAAGCATATTATCAACTGTACACTACAGCTCCTATAATTTATTCTCTGCCAGGAAAGGAAGTGAAAAAGATTTCACTGCTTCACAACTGCCCCACTGTACACGTATGTCTTGTGTATGTGTGTGTGTGTGTGTGCGTGTGTGCAGAGTGGTGCTGGTGAGTGTTAGGTAGAGTTCAACCATACTGGTGACATCAATCTGCCTGTTCTTTATTAGATGGAGCAGTGAGGTGTAACTGACTGCATTGTCCACAGATGGACTGGGGCCCATAGCACACGGGACCCTGGTCAGCCACCCTGACAATACAATCAATAACCACACACTCATTATGGGAGCCCTGCCTGCCTTGTCCTGCCTTCCTGCCCCGTGGAGCCTCCCTCTAAGCTTCACCCTATCTTTAACTCTGTCCTCTCTTTTCACTCTCTATTTCTATCTTCCTCTCTTTCCAGTTATGTATTCTGCTTTTTACTTCCACAATCACTTTTAAGTTCGTACAGCATATTGTTTTCCTTGAAACGGAAACAGTAACGGGTGAGGGGACACTAAGATGTCCCAGCTCCAGCTACTCGGGCTGGGTATGCAGTAGTCAGACTGGACAGTAGTGGATGACAGTGATCCAGCATGGAGCCTGGGGCCTATAAATGGTAATGCCCTCCACTTGCCTTCCTCATAAAGCATAATAAAAGGAGGTTATAAATCCTACCAATTAGCTGCGTCCATCAGTCGCCTTAATTGGAGTGTCGTGACTGGCTAGGGGATGACCTTGTGTGCCAGAGAGCCAAGACAGACGAGGAGGCCAGGGGGGAGATCTATGTGGATGTGGAGGACTTGGGCTTCTTTAAATCAACTGTATCTAACAGGCCATACTGTAGTTACGGGTCCAGCCATATGGTGGTAAAACGTTTATGCTGACTGGCCACGTTGATGTCGTCAGTGTAAATGCGTAGGGTTTTTAAATGTGCATGAATATGCTTCAGGCCAACAGCAGATAACAGTTAGAACAGGAGTGTCTAAACTACGGCCCACGGGCCAACTGCGGCCGGTGGTCCAATTTTCATTGGTCCGCAGGAAATTCTAAAAATGTATTGGAATACGGCCCACACATGGAACTTGCGCTGGACTGTATTGTACTTCTTAGTCTCACCGCTAGGTGGAGTAACTGTCTGGAACGAGGCAGCTTCTCTATAAAATAAGTAATCGAAGAAGAAATTTGCTACAGGTGACCCAAAATGGCAGAATTAAGGAAACGTAAGAGAGCAAGTGAGTGTAGAAAGTTTCAGACGCGGTGTGCGATGAGAGCACAGCTAATAACTAATGACGATCACTTTCACATTACAGAGGAGCTGCTTGATCTTAGCAGTCTAAAGAACACCACGACAGGTGAGGATGTTTTTGAAGCTGTGCCAGGTGCAGTTGGCATGATCGGAGTTAAATGGGATGAGCTGGTTGGTAGGTACGACGGATGGGGCTCCAGCTGGGACAGGCAAGCGCAAAGGAATCTACGGTGTCCGCCGAGGGGCAAGAAAGTGGAGGTAAGGCTGTTAATTCAAGCACCAGGGCTCTAGCACAGACTATTTCAAGCTTCCCTCTCTGATGCTGATGCTGATGCTGATGCTGATGCTGATGCTGATGCTGATGCTGGGGGGGGGGCATTTTTAGTGGATTTCACTGATCACCTTAACACACTGAACAAGAGCCTACAAGGCAAAGACCAGCTTGTACCACAACTAATAAGCCCACTAATGGAAAGGCTGTTTTTTTTCTTGAATCATATTCAGTTATCAAGCAGGATTTACCTACATTTGATTGATTTTGCCAACTTTAATCCACTAGAGGTGAGGCGATATACATCATCTCTAGTGGATTAAAGTTAGCAATATAGCTCACTTCTAGTGAGTGGCCCAGCCCTTTGTATGTTTTTCTGTATGTGGCCCTCAGTGAAAAAAGTTTGGACACCCCTGAGTTAGAACGTAAAGAATAATTCAGGGATCTGTATCATGTCCCCTCACCTGTCATGTTTCTGCTACTAGATCACAGCTCAGTTTGACAAAGTGAAATAACATGTTCAAAAGAAGCTGATGCAAGGAAAAGAATGACAGTGAAAACCCTATGTTTAAGAATGATTTGACTAAGAAATAAGTGTTTGTTCTACCTTAGTGAAGCACTGGAACAGCACGCTTCATTTGCAATGAAGACCAGTGCCGTAAAATGTTGATACCAAACATGCCTATTTTGAACAAAACTATAGTATGAAGCAGAAAACCATGAAACCTGTCAAAGAACAGCTAATTACAACTCGCACTAGTGTCCCTGGCACCTTTTGTATTCTAGTTAAAGGACATGGTAACACAAAGAAGGTGTTACTCATCTCATTAATAGAGGACACGTAGTTATTCCACTATATAAACTTTCAAAGTGGACCTCTAAGACTTCTATGAGATTACAGGTGCTAATCGTGAACTTCAGTGGAGACACAACTTACACAAACTATTTACTTAATTGAGCTTAGAATCTCTTGAGTAACTGTGATTGGCTGATACAGTACTGTACCCCTTTGATCAGTGACCACAGGTGTTCTGGGTTCAATAGGCTCCACTCATCCTGTAGTGCAGCGCTTGTTCTTTCTTCCCCTCAGCGCAGCAGTTAAATCTACCCTGCGTCCTCCTGTGGGCCTGGCCACCACAACTTTCCTCTCAACACCTCAGTCAAGCGCTCTCTGTGGCCACTCAAACCTGAGACCTCAGCTTCCGCTCTTGCCATGAACATCCACTATCTCATGACACTGCTCTCCCCGAGTGGAAACACTGAGGCCGTTTGTCTGTGGAGAGCTCCGTGTGCAGACGCTGATGTGTCCTTACGCTGCGCTTTCTTTCCCTGCTCCCATCCCTCCACCTTGGGATTAGGCAGTAAAGACCAGTTAACCAAGCAGCTGTCAGAGAAGAGTTTCTCTCCCGGTTGACTGAGGGCTGCCGACAGTTGTTTCCTTTCTCTCTTACTGTCCGGAGATAATTCAGTCAACAGGCTTTGAACTGTAGATAAGGGAGGAAGAGGATGATCCCGGGGATGGGCCTGCTGTATATGGGACAGGGGCAAAGGAGTAGAAGGGCAGTACTGGCAGAGGGAAGCAGGGGCAGGTGTATGGGAACTGGAGAGGGCCAAGGAAGATAAGACCTGACACAGATGCAACTGTCCAATTTACAGTCCACTCTTGTGGTTTAAATGGATGTGGACTTATTGGCTCTCTCTTTCTTTTCATATGACAATGGTTTGCATTGTGACCTTGAGCTAAATACGTTTACACAGCGCACAACATTTTCAAACAAGCTTTCAAACCCAAACAATTAGACTCATTTTTGAAAATCCAAGAATCCATGTTAGATTGATATCTACAATTCATTTTTAGTCAGTGAGTCTTATGTTTTCCTTATTGACCTATTGCCTGTATCTCATGTGACTGCCCATGTTTAAGAGCGGCCCCATGTCATCCTGTTCTTTTCCGTCCTGTGTTTTATGAATGCAAGAAGATGGGGGGGGGGGAAATTAATTTCCAATAAATGCTTGACAGAGTGGCTTTTGTTTTGTCTTGGGCACGTGGTTTTGCATACCTGCCAGGTGTTGTGCGGCGCGAGCCCCCCCGGGCCCTGTGCTCCGTGGCAAGGTGCACGATGAAAGGCCTCGGGTGGCCCATCAAAGGGCCCATTGAGATCCAGCCACGAGCAGGACAGAGGGCCACAGTGTGGGCCGCGGAAATTTGACACCCTCTGACAGACGCTTCATACAGCCCACTCAGGGCCACGCTGACAGCCTCGCTCGCAGGAGATCAGGCGCTCTCTCATTCACGTCTACTGACTCACTGCCTGCTGACCCCGGGTAGAAAAACTGTTAGAGACACAGAGAAAGAGACGTTTACAGTCAGGGAGAGAGGATGACCTGAAAAGAACCATGATTAAGTAAATTAACCTGCATCTTAAAATGTTTATGTTGCATAATTTGTGTGCTGATCTTGACATGTGACTTCCTGACTCAGATGAAGACAGATATCTGATAAATGATGGCCTGATTAAAAATTGGCAGATGTACAGTAAAGGAAGATTCTCATGGTTTATCTTGGCGTTACGTAATGTGCTCATGGTGGCCTGACTTTTTCCTCCCGACACGACTGCCAAGTACTTTAGTACTAATGAACAAGCACGTGGTTGCCCATTTGAATCAGGAGCCGAAAACACACATTTACTCAAGTACTGGACACTTGTGAGGTACTTGTATATTTTATGCTACTTTATACTTCTGCTAAGCCACACGCAGGGGAAAATGTTGTACTTTTTACTCTAGTTAATTTGCAGATTCAAATAATAATTGAGTATGTATTCCAAATATAAACCAACTCATGATACATCATTATTTTGTAAATTCAGCCACCCAGCAGCATATAAAGTAGTAGAATTTAGTGATGCATACACGTATCAGTAATTACTTATAATCCAGTGATAAAATCTATGTCACTCTAGTCAGTCTGCATGATGAGTACTTATACTTTTGGTATTTCAAGTATATTTTGATGTTAATACTTTTATTTTAGTACAATTTGGAATGCATGGTAACAGTATTTTTACACTGTAATGTTGCTACTCGTATTCGTAAGCACCATCTACTGCACTCTGTACAACATACATCAAAACTGAACATCAACAAATGTGGAGCTGCTGCAGAGAAAAGCTTACACAAATAGTAGGTTTTCTTGAGTAGCTCTCAAACATGAGGAAACAAGACAAAGAGTCTACAGCCATGGAAGTGGCTCTGTAAATAGGCACAGCACTGCTAACATTACAGTGGCAATGCTGACATGCTGATGTTCATGAGGTAATGTCACCAGGTTCACCACCATGGGTTAGCTTTCTAGCACACTAAGATTTTCTAATTATCAGTAAACACAAAAAATAGAGTGTGATTGGAATGTCATTTTGCGGGTATTTGGTTAGAAACTAAATTACATGAATGTCTGTACCAAACTTCAAAGCAATCCATGCAACACTTCTTGAGTGGCATGGAGTGGTGGACAGGCAGACACTGCCATCTCCAGAGACTCTAGTGTGGCTAAAAAGGTTCTCATTGGTTTGCCACTAACATGCTGCACGCTAACCTAGAAGTTGAAGATCTTTCAGCAGAATGATCTTATTAACCAAGCGCCTCCTGAATGTCATTCCTGCACAGATGATAAAGAAGTGTGTTATAATTAAGTGTAATATGATTTTAACTGTGAGACTCTCAAATTAGCAGCGTCTGGGTCACGACTGGGCTGCTGCTCTCATCGATGCCCTCAAATAAGCCTCACCTGTCGGGCAGTAAAAGAGCACGCAGGGCCTTCAATCACCAGCAAGTGAGCAGCGGACAGGTCCCTGTCCCCCTGCCCACAACTACAGGTATTAATAGACACAGGCAGAGGCTTATACTCATCAACTAATGCCGGCACCTCTATGTGTTTGTTCATTTATTATTAAGATGATTTAAAGTTGCTTTGTACAGTATGTCTACAGATAAAATGTAACAGTATTTCAGAATATATGAGTTGCTTCAGTTTGTGGTTTGCATTGATCCATATAAGGTGAACAAAACAAATGAAATTCAATTTATCAACCCTTCTGTTCTCGTAAATGATGAACAGCATTCGAACCCCCAACTTGATTGCACCATCCTAGCCATTCAAGCTCATCATCTTTAAAAGACACAGCCTTAAATAATAAGAGTTGTTCATGTTGACACCCTGGCTGATGTTTGTTGCTCAGTAATATATTGCGTCGGCAGAGCAGAGCAGTTGTCTGTGCTCTGCACCTGCACCAGCCATTCAGCCTGAAGTCTATAAATCCTTGAGCTGCGAGGAATCACAGAGCTGAAATGTTCCACAGCCTGCTCACTGGACCTTGTGGGCGCCTCCTCTGTCACCTTACACCAAGTGAACCCTCAGATATGTGTTTTTGTTGGTGCTTATATGTTTGTCTGTGTACACTGGAACCTTTGCATGTGGCGGTGCTTTGATTAGCTGCCCTCGTCACACAAGTGGATTCCACCCGTGATCCCTCCCCACCGTCTTCTTCGCCACCCCAACCCCCAACGCCACGTGCCACCGCTGTGCATATACAAATCACTATGGCCTTGTTAGCATAGTTTAGTGAAGATGTCAGCTTTACGAGGGCCAGGATGCTTGCTATGCGTGTCAGGGACAGCAGAGGAGGGGCTGACCCACAAGGGGAGTACAAGCCCTGCACTGTAAATTTAGGTCTGAGGTATGGGAGCTGTGAAATGACAGGCCCGGACCTGTGTGGAGCAGTGCGAACCCACTGTGCACTGTGTGGTTTAACAGGGACACAGCAGAGCAGGCAGCATAGAAACTGAGAGAGTGGGATTCTCACATCAAATAAAAAAAGCTCCCTGTTTTCTGATATATCATAAATAATAATTTGATCATATATCACTGAAGATGCCTTTTCCTGTGCTCATAATCGAAGCTACGATAAATGGACATTTGCTCATGAGTATTGTTTTTGTGTGTGTGTGAGCGAGTGTGTGTGTGCGCGGGGGTTGCTTGCATCATTAGATTGTTAATCTCATTTCCTTTCTGATGATTGAAAATGGAGAGAGGCTCCGAGTTTATCAGGCAGATAAATGGACAGCCCATCCTCTGAGAAGATCTAATCTGTCATGCGTCAAGGCTAGGGTTCACCTGCCGCCGGATAATAACCATGTCGAAGGGCACCAATGATTTAGGGGAGCCTGGCTCTTTGTTTGCCTTTGCAAACACCTGATGGTTTCATTAATTAACTGGCCGCAATTAGCAGCCCACGTCACGCCAGGTAGACTCCTTCAAGAGAAATATGAGATATTAAAAAGCAGGGAGGAACTCCATTAGAGCTGACCTTTTCTGTGAAATTACTGATATTTGAGATTTAATTCAGAATTCAATGAAAACTTCATTTTTATTCTTATGGCTGAGGCCCTTTCTGTCTCCAGTCTGAAATGGGGTCTCCTGCAGCCTGCAGGTCGTTAATTATGATCTTTATAAATTAAATTAAGAGGATGTCACTGCTTGATTTTTTTTTATCTTCCTCTCCTACAGGTTAAAGGGTAGATAAGATATTTATCACCCCTTGACTGATCTCTTACATATCAATTATAAAATGCAGCAAATCCCCAGTTGACTTTCAGTTACATTCTGCTTTCAATTATCAAATAAACATTTATTACATATTGCCAGAATGCACTGTGAATATATGAATATGTGAGTTTATTTGAATAAATGGCCTTTCTTCCTCTGGAGCTAAAAACAATCTCAGCTGCCCACCAGGTGAAATATTCAGTGACTGCAGCTGCCTTTGACATGTGACAGATATGGACCCTGGGACAGAAAAGACAATGTAATTCTGAAGGTATCCTTCCTGATAAAAATGCCTCTGGCAAGATTAAGCGCAGTGTATTGTTACACACTAATGTTTTAGGCTGTGTAATACTCCAGGTGATTTTATTCTCGCTGAAGGGGAGGTAGAACTGAGAGTGCTGTCCTTCCTCTATCCTCTGACGATGTATACATCACATTTCTATGTTTTATCCTCTTTTCTCTCTCTCTCTCTCTCTCTCTGTGTCTCACTTACTTTTAAACGCAAACACACTAAAGCACAGAAGACCACCACACTCATCTCTCTAAGTCTCCCATTCCCATCTCTTAATTTGACTCAGGGCCACTGCGGCTGCCTGCTCTCATCTCATCTTTTCCCCTCTCACTCTCTCTCTGTCTCTATTTATCTAAAACACACTCTCTCTCACACACACACACACACACACACACACACACACACACACACACACAGCCTCTGCCACCCGCATGCATTTATTTATTCGTTATATTTCCTAATTCAGTTTGACGAATGAGTGACAGCTTGACACTTCATTCGGCAAGATTAATAGAACGACACAATATTTACGTGGCAGAGACAGCCAATTATCCCACCATCTATCATCCAGATTATCTTTCTGATTGAAAACTACTCGTCCATGTAATCGGAATTATTTGGAATTAGAAGGGAATTTATGGCTTCTTGTGTCACTTTTCCTGGACGGTGGTAAATTAGAAATATTAGATACATAAAGAGACTATAGGAAATGGGATAAATAGAGGCCAGGAATTAATGTCACACATTTCCATTTTATTTTTTTTGCCGGTCTGGGTGCCCTGGAATGAACTAGATTTTTGCCTCAGCATTTTATACATTATCTTCACAAATGATGAACACATACAGTAGCTCATATACTCTGTTAATAATGCTGTATAATTCGCACTTATAAAAAGAGTTGTCACAATATCTGCCCACTGACAACAGCGGATACAGATATTTTTGACTGAGCAATGAGTTATTTTAATCAGAAAGCAGAATTAAGTGTGTTCAACTTTGGAGACAGTAATGGATAGATCTTATCAACAGAGATAGCCTTGTGTGTATTGATCTCCGGCTATGTTTTTAAATGTCCATCTCACTCAAGGCAGAACCGACATTAGTTCCTTCAACCTCTGTCCTTCAGCCTCTGTTGATTAATTCACACGACTCTTTCTATCTCACCCTACAATACTTTGTATTCTGTTTTCATACATCACCTTTTTCTACCATTCTCCTCTCAAACTTTCATCACTTGATTAATTTACCTAATCTCTTAGCTCTGGTTAATGTCTTTGAGTATCTACTTTTCATAGCAAAGCCACATTTTCGCTCTACTTTTAATGAAAATCAAAAGCACAGAACAAATGAGGTGTACCTGCAGGCTGTATAGCGATATGATGTGGTTGTCAGCCTGTTGTCAGAGCAGCTGTGACACAACGGATGGACAGGGCTGACAGTAAAGCTCCAGCACGTCTGCAACTCACTGCAGGAATCAATACGCTTCACTTCTGCAGAATTTGAAACTTGTTTTTAAACAGCTATAGACTTATAATGCAATCTGTTGCCAAAGTGGTCAATAGCTGAACCAAAAATAAATGTACCTAATATTTGTTATGGTACATGAATTGACTGAGCATTTTTCGCTGTAGGTCTTTAGTAATGAAATTTGGAAAGTGACGTCTCATCCATTTAGTAAATCCTGGCAGTCTAAAAGCCTAGCACTCAGTCATTTCTTGTTTTAGAAATGGTGAAAATTGCCACATATAACAATGTTGCTGGGGTTTGATTTTATTGGCCAGAGTGCGTTCAGACTTGTAAATGGGATTATGCTCTCCCAATATAGTGCTTCAACAACTAGCTTGTTTATTTTTATCCTCTTATTAGGGGAGTTGAATCCTTAAAGGGTGCCAAAATTATCCTGCAAATCGCTGACAGGGAAAAATGAAAGGTCTCTAACGGTTATTATAAGCAATCTGTCTGCATTGAAGCACAATGTTACTGCTGCGCTTGCGATACAAGGAGGTGACCTCGGTGCGATGGGGAGGAGAGACATGTTGAAAGTCAGACACACCGTCTGGATGGGACCACCAGGAATATACACACACCTCACACACCACATCCACCCACAAAAGGACGCTCAGCGTAGAAGTATTCATATGATTACTTCACACAATATATCCTTTAAAGGTTTGCGCGTTGTCTAAATATTTTACATGTGTATTTAACAGTATGAAGAACATTACCTGTGCAAAATTACCTTTAGAGTTGTACACACTATACTCTAAACATATGTCCATAAAAGCTATACGTTTTAGCGTGAAAGTTAAAAGGATGTAGTGATTTAACCAGAGGCAGATTTAAGAAGTTCAGAATTGGTATTACAATGCGTACACAATGCACTAAAATGACGACTGACTCACTCACTCACTCATGTAGACTTCCCAGTCTGTACACACAGGTGCACTGCTCAGTGCCTGCTCATGCTTGTTTTAGTTTTAGTTAACTATACTACCTATAGTAACCTTAGTAGAGCAAGTGTTCAGTTTAAGTTTAAGAGCAAGTTTAAAAATCTGATCAATACAGGAGCCAGGAACAGAGTTCTCTCATGCCAACAAAAAATCAAATGCCAAGATCAATCCTGATAGCAAAAAGTGACGCACAAGATGACACTTGATGCTCAAGTGATTGTGTTTTTTCTGTAGCTCGTGAGTGCCAAAAGAAGAAACTAAAAAATAGAAAACTAGTCCTGTTTTTCTAAATATAATATTTATATTTATAATATTTCTAGATATTATAAATGGACCATTAAAATGTAGTTGTTTTACCATGCACATGTCTACCAGACACAAGAACTTGTTGTAGGTAATTCACTTCTCCCTCCACAGTCTGATTATCCATACCATGATGATGCTCTTTTCCAAATTTCTTTATCGTAGATAGCTGCAGACTTTCAGAGGAATTGGTATTTTGGGTTAGCGGAGCCACATCGCTCTGCTGGTTGACTCCTTAGACCCCAGGGAGCAAATTAACAGTGTCGAGCTCTTAGCTTCCCTGTAACCTTTACCCATCCTGACTGACATTTGTGGTTTCCTTTGCCTTGGGCCTGGGCGTATGGCGGCCTGTGTGAGGATGCACAGAGACGCCGCATATGTTAAAACAACTGCCTGCATGTATTAAAACAGGGTTAGGTCTATGTGTGATGTGATGTGACGTGTAAATGTCTACATATGTGTGTGTGAGTGTGTGTGTGTGTGTGTGTGTGTGTGTGTGTGTGTGAGCCAGTCCAGCTGTTGCGTGGGGGCTTCCTCTGCAGTGAAGCTGACATGCCATCAGGAGGCAGGGACCTGTATGTGTGAGCCTTCGAAGAGAGCATGCATGTTCTTGAGTTAAGAAATCTTGTCCCATTATCACATCACCAACATGAATACATACCAAACAGTAGAGCTGGTTCTTTTTATCAGCACAGATTGTATTGTTTGTAAGTTATCTTTGATCTGCAGAAAAAGTTCTTTGTTTGGGAGGGTTGTACTGACTGTGGTGTGAATGAGGTCACCCTCAGAGTTACATGGACTTGACTATTTCCATTTCCTGCTGCTTATACCTCCTCTCCACAACATTTGTTTGACACCCACACTCAATAATTAATGTGAATATAAGGATTTGATAAAGTAAACATGGCCATCTAATAAAATGTGATGCACTGTTAAAGAGATTTAAGTAAACAGTATGTAAAACAGTTCAAATTAGCTCTACCTCAACCATAAAAACCCAATAATGTGATATATTATGATAATACAAGTCTTTCAGGAGCTATTCTGCAGCATAATGGGTACTTTTATCTTGATACTTTCAGTACATTTTGCTGACAGCACATCCGTACTTTAGCTTGAGTCAAATTTTTTGAATGCAGGTATTTTACTTGTAGTGCACTTACTGTGCTGTAAGTCACTTTGAACAAAAGCATTTGCCAAACAAATGTAATGGAAAAGGGTTACGGTTTTAATAGTCATCATATTTTTCTAATCTGATTCTTAAGGTAGAAAGTCACTTCATTTGACCTGAGTATGGTTTATACATCTTTTATAGTTGGGTCAAATGCAGTATGTATGCATTGTTTTTCTCCTTTTTTCCATAAACTATATCACAATTGTGTGCAATACTGTTAAAGTAAAAAAAATTAGATCACAGTGCAAGCCAACAGTGTCCAAAAATAACATTTTTTGAATCTCCACCAATTAATGCTGTGACTGGATGATAAAGCTGCACTGAAACAAGTGTAATTGAACTTTTGAGGAGTGAAGGGGACGCAGTGGATTTTAGTTCCCAGACCAGCTGAAGTGGAGTGGGAGGAGAGGGATGGAAATACGGTTGGGTATATGAACCTTACAGTGGAGCTGTCATGCTGCTAATGGAGGAAGTGGAGCAAAGGGTCAGGAGTCCTCAGCACCTGTGGGGAAGATTAATGACCACGGAGCCACGGGAGGGAAAGACAGACAGAAAAAGAGAGAAACTCTGAAGCAGGCCGAGGCCTACCTGACTTACTCAGAGGTCAGACCTACTTGACCTTTGCTAGCAAGCTGCGATATAAACGATCTCTGTGCACTACTGTCATTAGCGTTAGTCTTCTTAAATTATATAAATACAATACAGTTGAACAGATACCAAAACTTGCCAGAGATAATCATGCTATATATAAAACATTTTGGGAAACAAGCTTATTTGTCATAGCAGACTCACAAACCAGATGCAGGTGGAAATGCAGAGATGCTGTTTCCCCATTTCCAGTTGTTAAGTGAAATAATTGTATATAATATAATCGGGCTGCAAAAAATATTGAAATCATTGGGGCCAATCTGCCAACAGGAAACATCACCGCAGACCCTGGACACAACCTGGTCGAACTTTTCCCCACTGGCAGGCGCTACAGAGCAAATCCATATATATACTGTACATACTATATACATCCATGTCCTGTTATATCCATCTGCCTCATGTATATAATGTCCTTTTTCATAGACATTCTGAATAAAGCTGATTCTGAATTGATTTTGGCTTTGTCCAAAGGTAAAAACTCCAGCGTCTACCACCACTACTTATTCCCATTTTAGATCCCATTTTAATGGAAATTTAAAAAACCAAAGCGTAAAAACAACAAGTTGTTCTTGTACAGAGGGGCATGTGGCAGACTATTTCTTGGTTGTGCACGAGGACGTCCTGGGGTCTACTGTGACAACCTGAGAAAATGACTCCTGGCTAAACTAAGCAGCTACTGGCTGCTGGTTTGTATTTCCACAGACATTAGATTGGCATCGAATTGTGTGTCTTTCATTGACTTTTCAAGTAACCAAGGCGTAAAGTCACAGTGAGCACATAGCAAGATAAGCACCCTCATATTTTAGTTTTGACTGACATATTTACATGATCTGCATCAGCTGTTTGTGTTGTTCCCACATTACTTACATCCCTGTAACTTTAGCTTGCTACCAATTGTACGTACTTAACACCTACAATGCTTTAAAATCCCATGGCCACCAGCAGTTTGTTAAGCATTGTATTACTGTAAACAATTTCAATGAAACAGATATCAAAACTTCCCTGATTGTCATCATGCTACATCATGCTACACGTTAAGTCTGTGATAGAGCACTGAGATTCATATTCAGCACAAGCTGTTGTCCCTTTAGACCATAAAAGGTGCTCTCAGGCAGTGATGACAGTAGAGACCTTTATGATTACCCCAGTAGCATGTAGCGCTACAGAAAAGAGATATCATCATTATCTCGACACAAAGGCGGCCCTCACATTGTTAAAACAATTTGCTGCTTGCTAATGTAGGCTGTCAGAGCGGCGCATAGGTCTAGTTCCAAGAGTTAAGTTGTAGGGTTTTTTTTCCCACTCCCTGCCTGGGGAATCACGGCGGGTACGAGGCTCATTTCCTCATCAAACACTGGACGAGTGATTTGGAATATTTATGAGGCTCCCAATTTAAGTTAAACATTTAACAAAAAAGCATCCGATTAAAATGAGACAGCAGAAAGGGTTAAAGTCCCTGTGGGCAGCCAAGGCTAAAAATTAAACATGGAATGCTGGAGATGAATTAAAGTAGCAGGTCTAAGACAGATTTCAGCACCGTGGCATTACTGTATTGAAGCTGTGGTGATACGGTATATGTTGAAACAAGCTTTTCATTGACAGTGACTAGAATTCTAATTAGGTATGAAGAGATAATGCTTTGATAAAGTGACTACGCGATCGTTTTTGAATAATTTGCATAGTAATGTGAGAATTTCATATAAATGAGTCGTCACATGAAATATGCTAAAAAAAATAAAACAAAAATCAAGCGCTTAAAACCATACTCTACCTTTGCATTTATAAATTCCACTGTGTGGAAAAAAGCTTATCCCATGAAGAAAATATCATTAGAGTTTCAGATGATCATTATGTGATGTGGTTCAGTGGTGAGTGAGCTAATAATTCACTCACTCTATCAGAACAAAAAACCTGGATAAGTGCACAACATCTACTTGTCTAACACAGATAGGTTATGACGCTCTCCTCCAATAGTCCCATCACAATAAGGATATCACAGCTAGTAACCCTGCTTAGGTCAGAGGGCACGTGTAACACAATGCCATATTGACTTTATTGATAATCTATGGCTCCCTTTCATTCTTTTCCTCCTCTCTTCTTGTCTCTGTAGCAGCAGATCAGTGAGCGGCTGAGAAGGAGGGGTCAGCCAGCTCCTGGTCTGCTCAGTGACTCTCTCTACTTCCTGTTTAATCACCGGTCCCTCAGGGATATTCTGCCATCCATCTGTCACACCCAGAAAACGTTCATATTGCTGAGGGATGAAGGACTTGGGTCAGGTGTGTCAGAGGATATTTCTGGACACTAGTAGTAGTGGAAATCTATTGCTACGTGTCAAATGATGTGTACAGTATGTATATATATATCTTTGCATGTGTGGTATACCAGATTTACTGGACATGGGCTCTAGCAGATTATCTTAGTTTAGCATAAAGGGGATTTATGTACGTATACCCTGCTGGTGTAGCCTTTTTATTAAACGAGCATATTTTCAGGTGTAGTTGAACGGCTGAGACTGTTACTGGCCAGCGACAATGTTCGTGTAGCAAGGTTTCTTTTTCAAGAAAGATGTTGTGTATGTTCGACATCAGTGGAGACAAGTACAATACATTTCCGACTTATTCTGGTCAATGTGGACAAAGGAACAGCTTCCGCTTGTGCAAGAGTGACACATGTGGAACAGAACCAGGAGAAACTTCACCAAAGTAGGCATTGCATTAGTGGCAGACACAAACGCCCCCTGAGGTTCCTGGGTGACAGCCTGTGTCACAGACACTAAACCAGGCTACAGAGGTTTGGTGTGGAGTGTGAAACTTCAGACAAGATCAAGTATGCTTGAGTGGCCAGTCAGACTTTTATCAAATGAAAGTGTTCTCAGCTGTCGTTGTAGCGGCTGAGACTGATATCATCCGGGGACGTGATATATAGGTATGGCACAGAAACAGTTTTTCAACCACATGCTCTTTAGTTTGTTGATTACCTTTTATTTCCATTTGTTGTTTAAATGCTTTAAACTTCAGTGAGCTTGACATAAAGCCACCATAGAAATACACATTTACATCACATATTCAAACATTTATTCAACACATCTCTACAACAAGACCTGCAAACAAATTCATAGCACGGTAACAGGACAACCTCAATAATCAAGCTGATTTCTGACTGGCTTCAGATAGAAAAGAAACACAGAACCCCCCCTCCTCAACAGTTCACTGTATTACTGTAAGAATATCCATGTTAAATCAAAATTAATACCCATTTTATTATTGTGAACACATTTTCTTGAATGCTTCCATGCAGAAAAGGAGTGCTATTTGTTTATGTTTGCACTGGCAGCCCTGGGGGAAGTAAGTCATGCCTCAACCACTGAGACACTGCCTCAGGCCATCATATGTTGCCCTCCAAGGTTCCCCAATGCAATCTTCATCCACTAGTCTGTGTGTGTGTGTGTGTGTGCGTGCGTGCGTGTGTATGTGCGTGCGTGTGTGTGTGTGTGTGTGTGTGTATTCATAAAAGATTTAGCAATCTAAGAGATGAGATGCAGACCAGCAGTACAGCATACATCAAGTTTTTCAGTCTTCTTCTTCTTTACAGATGTGGCTATGACAGTTTTTACGAGAAATATTTAAACAAGCAACAAAAAGCAACCTACAAAGGCACACAGAGGAAGCATATTGCTGCATTGCTGATGCAGCGCTCACAAACATGGTAAAATCATACAAGGTTGCTAGACACAGTGGTCAAATGTGAAAAATGCATAACTGTGTATTGGCTTGACAGCTTGCCAATCTGCAGCCTCACCGAATTAAAAATCTGAGCAAGTATTTACTGCAGGACTTCTGTGTTGTATTGTAAGGTCATTCTATTAATTTTTTTGGTTTTAAGTTTGTGTTGGATTCAAAGATGATGTATCCATGGGGCAGCTACGACTGCACGCCAACTTACATTTTCATAAAAAACACAGAAGCCTTCTTTAGCCCCGTAGCTGCAGCTAAATGACAATAATTGAGAGACAGTTAACACCTGTTAGTGCCGAGCATTTAGAGAATTTATCACGGTGTCTGATTTATTATAATGTCCCCTTGGTTGATGCAAATGGTTTTCTGCTATTATCTTGTAGCCTGGAATGAAGGTCTTCCAAAGGCAGCCCCCCTATTGTGGCAGTGTGATCTCATTTTCTCAGCAGTGAAGCGAACCGCTAGCCTCCCTCTGATCCACCAGGCAGGAGGGGAGTTTGGACTGAGACAGGCTGGCCAGCCCACTGACCTCTGGGTAAAATCTCTAGCTGTGCTGGGCAGGCAGACGGCGTGGGCCAACGATGGGGCACAAATGACTGAAGCAATAGGGCTGTGATTAGCTGACATGGCGGCTGGGTTTTGCAAGCTGTCCTATTCTCGGATGTGGGTGGGCAAAGGGGCAGAGCAGCTAAAATGGGAATGAATGTATTGATCCTGCTGCCGTTATGAGAATGACACCCACAAGCTAATTTCTACAGCAGGGGGAACACATTGCTGGCGAAGGCAATCTCTCTGTGACGTAGATAAGCTCCTAAAGGGTAGATGGACACAATGGGTGGGGAAAGATGCAGGCTTAATTTAAAGGAATAGTTCGGCATTTTGTGAAATACGCTTATGTGCTTTCTTGCCAAGAATTAAAGGCAAATCTCAACCCGAGTCTCAAGTCTGTTCAAGTCATTATGTTAACTTAATATAATGACTGGAAATGGGCTAGCCTGGCTGAGTTCAAAGGTGACAAAATCACATTATAGCTCATTGTTGTTTCTGTTCACCTAGAGAAGAAAAACTGTGGTTGTATGGAGCATTATGTGATCCTGTAGTCTCTGATCTCTGTAGTCACTGATTGCTTGGGAACCTCATCTCTGCAAGCCAAGACATAGTCTGGCACATAAACCCCTGTACCATCCTGCTTTTTAGAGGCGTATGTAGCCAGATTTTGCTGTCTTTGGACAGACCAGACCAGGTTACCTGTTTCCCCCAGTCTTTGTTTTAAGCTAAGCTAGCTGGCTGCTGGCGGTAGCTTCATATTTACTGTACAGACACGAAAGTGAAATCAATCTTCTCATACAGCAAGAAAGCAAATAGGCAAATTTCCCAAAATGTACAACCATTCCAGTAAGAATAACATATTTGCAATATGCTCATAATACTTAATTATGCAAATTTTGAATTATTTTTGTGGGGATAACTACTCAGCTTGAGTGCAACAACTCTATGTACTTATGTAATAATTTCACAGCCGCAGTGCATGAATGATGCCTAAATGGGCGATGTCACAACAAAATCCCTGTCACAGTGCTACAAAGCTGTCCTCTGCCATCTTCCCTCCCTCCCCGCTGCCCTTTAGTGCCCATGGGAAGTGAGCTGGTCCTATTGGAATGCTACAGCCTGCCAACAGCCAGAGTTCAGAGGAGGCTTATTCTCACTCACGCCACTCACTGAACTCCTCCACTCTTTTTGCATAAAGTAATTGCTGTCAGGGAGTGTGCACTGCAGAGAGTTGCTTGGGTTCCACAAGCACAGAGGGTGAGATTAGCGAATAAAAGAGCTAAGTCAGTGCTACTTAGGCACTCCCAGATCCTGCGTCTGTCATTGCGCTGCCATGGATGAGGGCTGACAGTGATGAATATTGGCCAAAAGTTGGTATTCCACATCATGATTTTCCCTAATGAGAATTGATGAATGCGGGAGAAAGGGACTCAGGATTGTGTGATGAGAGGAGGGACCACTCATTAGAAGCCAGTCATGCTAAGTTGAGCGGCTTTAAGGTGGGCAGGACTCCTATGCCACTCCAGCAGTTCTTCAGAAAACATCAGCGGATAGTGATCAATACTGCCACACACAGAAGAGCGTCAAATGAGATATATCCATAAGAGGTAAAAAAAAAATCAATGAACAAACTCCTCCCTGTGCACAAATAGCATTTAGCAATACTGTCCACAGAGCAGAGCATGTATTAGTCATGTGTCAGCTTCCACACGTTATCAGAGATCTATAGCAATCTCTGAATCCATATGCATGAAGCTGAGGTAAAAACCTGGGTGTGGGACAGTCACAGGCCTCTGCTGGCCCAGCTGCAGCTACATCGGCCGGGGAAGCGGAGCGCAGCCGCTGGTCTAGCAGATGGCAATGTGAGCTTTGAAAAGCCATGGCCCTGAACGAGCCCCAGGCAGCCCCAGAGGCCAGCGCTCAGCCAAAGCTCCACATGTGGCAAGCCAGGAAGGACATTAAGTGGATAATAGTTAATAGTGAACCAGGTCATTTACTATCATGTGCCTACTTTATGGAGCAAAACCACTAGTGTGTGCAGAAGGGGCCGTAGCTAAGAGAAGGTTTAACTTTTAGATGCAGATAAAAGTGCTAAATGATCATGCAGAGCCATTTCCACACTGTCACATTCTTGGATAAACATTGTGCAATACTTCAGGTGATTTAATAGCTTGTTGTTGGGTTGATTTGAAAGCATATTAGTGGAAATGTTGTTCTTTCAGTCATATGACTGTCCACAGAATATGGCCTTGCTCATTTCAACATTTTCCACCCTTGATGTTATTGGCCCTCTCCTTTACAGGGCCCGGAGCCATGTGATGTGTCACTCCACTATGGTTAAGTAGAGATG
Organism: Pempheris klunzingeri; assembly: GCF_042242105.1. Taxonomy (NCBI): domain Eukaryota; kingdom Metazoa; phylum Chordata; class Actinopteri; order Acropomatiformes; family Pempheridae; genus Pempheris; species Pempheris klunzingeri. The sequence continues at coordinate 10,875,757 of NC_092024.1, read as the reverse complement.
AAGAGATAGCCTCTTTAATATCCAGAAGCTCATTTCACAGTGGCTGGCAGGTCACAGCATGATGACAGCTAAACAAGCCAGTCTACATGATGGAACATAAGACGCACAGAGCCTCAGTCCACAGAGTGTACAGAGGATACCAAACACTCAGGATGGACTGTAGTTAGTGGTAAAAGAACACATGCATTTGTAATTTGGTAAGCATGTCTGAATGAAGATGAATACATTTAGCTAAAAAAGCAAGACAATGAAAATGGCCTCCACCAGCCACATAATTTAGATTTTCTGTGTATAACTTCACTGCTAAGGACAGTCTGAATGTTTTCTCTTCCTTAGCCACTTTGTCATTGGCAGATGTAAAGCAGGGATATCTTGGGACACATAATAGGATTGCCTTGTCTACATTGTATTTTCTCTCAAAAGTGAATTAGGGTATCTCTTTTCGTCACATAGAGAAATAATGTATCCAATAGAAGCATTCAAAACCATTTAACCACTTTGTGCTGTGTTCATAATTGGATTTTAACTGCAGGTTCCTTCAAACATCTAGCCGTCACCATCTCCAATATTAGATTTTTCAAATACTTCTATTCATGAAGCCCTCTCTTTATTCCCTTCCTGTTGAAATGACATGGTATTTAATCAGCCAATGCACAAAATGTCTGACTGCACTGGAGTCATTAAACCTGCCTCTACACAGACACATGCACACATCCCGTTGACTGCATAGCCTATTAGAGAGATGGAAGATTATGGCCTAAATGAAGCCATTAGTTACGCAAACCTAATGATCATCTTATTTGTATGTATAACTCTGATCCATTTCCCTTGCTCAAGTCAAACGTTTCTTCCCTCAAATGATTTTGGAGGAATTGAGTAAAAACAACATCAGCATCAACAACAAAAACAACATCAGGACCCATAATGAAAGGAGCGGAGGCAAAGGCACTCAGACGATTGCATCCATTACCCCTCTCCACTATATGGACCCCTTCATAGGGATTACCCCCGGTTCCAGAGAGGTTGATTATTAGATGCTCGCAAAGGTTTCGTTTGAATCGCCCCAGTTAAACGAGAAATTGCAGGCTGAGGAGAGAGGCTAATAACAGTTATTAACCCCGTGCGGGCGGCAGTGTAAAAGAGCGCCACAATAACGAGGTGCACCACCAAGGTTTGAGGCGCAGCGCAGCTAGCACACCCCCGAGGAGAAGCTAACTTATTAAAATAATGAATTAGCCGACCAGATTACTGCAGCCTGCGGCAAAGGCAATTATCCCCCTCCAAATCCCTGGACAGGGCTCCCTAGCGCCACCATAAAACAAGTGCTCAGAAAGCAGGAGCCCTCCGCTCCACACAAATGAATAGGCTGTTAATTAGGATCTCTCCCGCTGCGGGTAGCCTTCCCACTGCCATAACAGAAACCACTTCCACGACAGGGAGAGGAGGAGGGGAAACAGAAATGGGAGGCTACTGAAGGAGTGTGACTGCAAAAAGATAGTGAAATATGTTTGAGAGTGAGGAAAAAGTGAGACTGCTAATAGTTTCAGTGGTATTGAAAAAAACGCATGCAATGACAAAGCAAGAGTCGGTTTGACTGAGAGTGAGACAGCTCTGACTGACAGCTGTGTGTGGAGCTATTATGGAAACAAAAAGGGAGCATTCAATCCCAGCCCAGTGCTGTGTTCTCCGCTGAACATTTGATGGCTGAGGGTCAGGTCCAGTGAGGCGTTGTGGCCTGAGAGCCAGTGCCTTCCTCCGGCAACTAAACCTCTGCATTAGATATATTTTACACAACAGCAATTCTAAGGCCAAACTATGCACTCATAAGCTGCCTTGCCTAAACATTTTTAAATAAGAGCAAAAGCTGATAGCAGCTAGGATTCTGTTAAAGAGTTAAACCGCTGCTCCTGCAGTAAGGGTTATTGGTCATGGCATGAAGAAACAGTTGGACAAGGATGGAAGTGAAGTAGGCCAGTGGCCACCCTGAAAAAGAGCCCGCTGTACTTCATGACATATATACAGCCCCTAATGGTTATAAATACTAAAGTATCACATGGCTGACATCATGAACCAAATCTGGCCACCTTCTGCTATCACCTTCCAACTCCACATCAGTAGAAATCATAAAGTTGTGAAGGCTGGACTCACCTTGTCCTGCATAGCTATACTTACACAGAGCGGGGAGATGACTGTCAAAGTGGAAACTGTGCCAAAGGGGTAACTACTACACATATAGTTCACATGTAGTTCAGCTACGCATTTAGATTTGCTATTATGCATTTCAGTTAGCCTGTGTGAAAGATTCTTTTATATACTCAGGCTTGATCAGAAGCCGTTGCTCTCACAATGGGTTAGTACAGATACATCTATTCTACATTTTAAGTTTTCTGTTAAGCAGCTACTTGTACTGTACATAAACAGTCTCTGTTTATAGTGAACCACTACTGACTCCCTGTTGATTTTTAATATGTTTTCATGGAGGATATTATCCCGTGTTGCAAGAGACAAAATGTTTTTTTATGGAAATATTCTCCTCCATGATACCAGTTATTCTAGGGTATACCATGCCACTGCTTTTAATGTGAAAAGCTTTTATTTACATTAAAGTGAGCAAATTGTATTTCTGTAACACCTTACAGTGCTGTGTCTGCTGTATTTATGTATACAGTCGTTTGAAAAATGAAACACTACGTATTAATAGTTTGTAAAACATACTCTTTATAGTGCGATTTGCTCCCAAGAGGACGATTATATAGTCACACAGATATGCAGGGCACGAAACAAGACATTATGCCAGTGTACTGTATGAATATGCCTGCAAGGCTTGACATGAATGCAATTTCATGTAATTTGAATGCCTTTCATGAGGCAAGGACTCTTTTGAACTGTCTTAAAAAGCTCATCCACCATGGTAGCTGCCAGTGGCCCTGGGTACAGAGGAGCCATGTCGACAGGCCCAATTAATGATGGGGCGTCTGAGAGTGAATGAATGAGGAGCTTTGAGAGGATTCCTCCACCTTAAATCCCCCTGTGCTGCTGCTCCCAGACTGCCTGTGAAGAACAATCAAACGGCAGCAACCCCCTCCTATTTATCACTTTAAGACATTAGCCAGACATGGGCCTGAATATTAACCAGCTCCTTTTCCAGGAGAGTTCCACACCAAAGGCTGCGTGTGGCAACATACATTTTTAATCACAGGGGGAAACGAGGCCTCTCAATTGCTCTCATCTATTACTGTGTGCTTAACTCGCCGCATTTTTTTTTCTTCAAGGCTCTCAAAACAGGAAATAAGCCGTCACTGTTGCTGCTCTTTGCTTGTGGTTTTTGGTTTAATTTTCATGTCGTTTGACAAGATTTTATCAAAACTGCAACGATCATTTTTATACTCTTTCTGCTTTCACTCTGCAGTCCCTTGATAGAGTCCTTATCTGCTACAAATTGTTTGTAAAGCAGAATCTAACTCTCTCAGTGAATATCTAGACTGTGCTGACAAGTGTTCATTTCCCTGGCTTGACTGTGTGTCTTCCTGTGTAGGACAACTGGGCTGAGGCAGTGGAGCGTGAGCCGGGCCTCCACAGCTTAATTGGAGTCATGTTCTCCAGAGCCTGGAGCTGCTCCTCTCCCTGCACCGGCCTCTGTGGTGCTGGGCCTGTGGTGGGAGCAGGAGGGGTAGGGCATGGGTACCAGGCATGCAGGGAGATGATCTGTTCACCCCATCCTCTCCCTCTAGGTCCCCCCACTGTGACACATGGCACCCTGGTGACAAGGTCACTCCACTGTTGTGGCACCACAGGGGGAGCTGGTCTTATAATCAGGAGAGAAGACATTCTTAAGAAGAATCTAAAGGAGAATCTGATCTCCAATCACTTTTATTCACACAAGACAAGGTTTTTCATATCCAGAAGCTTACTTTTTTTTTTCAGGTTTTTCAAGGGTAAAAATTTACTTGAAATGAGTTATAAGATATTACAAGCACTACCCAAATATATCTTAAATACACGAGATAGCATGCAGGGGGGCACAGCAACATCTCACTTGAGCAGTTAATTCAGTTGGTATAACTTTAATAAAGCTTATAAAGTCCAGTCGCTTCTGAATCTGTGTCAAAGAGGTGTGGGTTCAACATTATGCTTTATTTTAAAATGCAAGCCAACGGAGACAGGTGTTTTTGTGGCGTTTTGTTTTTTATTGCAATGAAATATAACACAAAAGAGTTGTATGAACACTCCTCCAAACACTCATTATTATTATTATCAGTTAAAACGAGGTGTTTAACAGACAAGCAACACAGCAGATTTTTGGTTAACAAGTTAAAAAGCCTTCTTAGCAGTATTTTTTTTTCTATCTTTGTCCCATTTGTTTAGATAACCATTTATTAATCACTGTTTAGTGAGTAAATTACAGAACTCAGTTAGACGAGGAACACCATGCATGGGCTGGCAGTGCACTGCCAGCATTTATCAATCTCAATTTCTCTCACTATGTGAGAAAGTGAACACTAAGGAAAGTCATTTTGTGCCCAATGAAAGTTTTCCTTTGGAAATTTTGCCTTCCATTAAGAATCAAATTAAGCACTGGACCAGTGCCTTCTAGAGAGTCCATCCCCCCTCGAAATACACCAACTCACACACTTCTAATTTGTGATTTATTATGTACTTGATGTGTTAGGAACATTGGTGTGCTGTTGAGTGAGAGGTGGTTTATCCACTCCTCAGTGGGTACAATGTGTGTGTGTGTGTGTGTGTGTGTGTATTTTCTTGTGCGTATGTGTCACAAAAGCAGAGTATGCAGCCATCATTCACTGCTGTGGGTCAGCCCTCACACGTGACAGCAGGTGACCAGTGTCAGACAGGAAAGGTCACAGGCCTGCAACGGGCACTTTCTCCCTGTTTACAGAGCTTAAAAAATCCTGCAGACAACCAGGCAAAATTTGACTCTATAAAACAGATTATCTGCCTCTCACGCTGTCATGATACTGTGCTGTGGTTTGGGTCATGATAACATACCCACTGGCTGGAGCAGCTAAACGTTCAACCTCACTTAGCTGGATGCCTCTTTGCCTGATCTGTTTTCTCTGTCCCACTCTCCTCTCTCACGATTTCACTTTCTTTATTGTCCCCTTGTCTCCAGAACTTAGACAGCACGTAGCCTTTCTTCCTGGCTCGTCTGTCTGCATGGACCCTGATGACAGTGAAGTCTGGAGGCAGTGTTTTTGAACATCTTTCAGCCTGGCTACTCTCTGTGGGAGTCCTCGGACTTGAAGGTACTACCTTATTTGTCTAATGCGTGATGCACATTTGACATTCACCTGTGTGTGTGCATGTGCGTGTGCATGTGTGTTTGTCTGGACCTTATTCTTGTGTTCACAGGCCCATTAGTTAAATAGATAAAATGCGTTGTTCCTTTTTCATCTCGGTGTTGCCTCAGGGATGTTTTTCCTTGATTGCATTACAATCACAGTAAGCTCCCCCTCATTAGTGGTAAGCATGTTTTAATTCCTTATTTTGGATGAGGAATTTCACAAAAACACATGCAAATGTTTTTTTTTAAAGCACTTGCAGTCAAATTTGAGTTTTCCTGGGTAACATACTGATTGTTTTGGTTTTATTTTTTAGGGAGGATAAAATCTGGTCGGATGAAGATTAGCTGTGAAGTTTTACGTGGGAAACCTTTGTACTAGCCCCTCCATTGTGGGAAAAGGGCATTGATAGGAAGGCAGATAGAGCTAATCAATAAGAAGTGCAGTTTTCTCCCCAGGCCTTCTTTCATATCTCTCTCTTGTTTGTGTTTTGAAGGGGTCGGGGGTAGGGTCTGGTAAAGTGGTGGCGTGGGCGGGCTTCTGCCCCTTTATCAATCAGGATTTTAATTACACACGTCTAGGGCGACAGCTAGATTAGAAACCAATCGACGCTATCGGCCACAAAATCTAATTACTGTTTATTGACAGATAAGGGCAGGCCCCCTTCACTTTTCCAAATAAGATAAACCTCCCCCCTCGTACACAATGAAGAGCAGCTCATACTGTCCATGAAAGACTCTATGATAAGTGAACCCCCACCAGAGAATTCCTCTATGCTTATGGAGAGACGCTGCCTCTATGGACTGCTCTGTTGTAGATGACACAGGATCAGTGTGAGGCAGCCAAATTACACCTCTCCTTTAAACTGTATAAGCTTTGTAACAGTAGAAGCCTTTTGCTAATACAGTACATGTGTGCTGAGGATTTTTTTTTTTCTCCATTCTCATTCAGGGAAATTTTAGAGCTCATCTGTGTAACCTTTAAACCACGTGTTTCATGAAGTCTTGCTACTCCCTTTTTTGTAAGTTACTCATGAATCAATGGGGTCTTAATGATGAGTAATGAGTGACCCTTAACCCTGTCTAGTGCGCACAGGTGAACCATCCCTTCTCTTGTAGACACACATCTCCCCAGAGGACAGCCTATCCTCACCCTCCTCTATGTCCTCCTCTCTGTGAGATAGAAACTGCCCCCAACACCCTCCACACCCTCACCCATATCAGCCGTTTTACAGCCTCCGTCACTCCGTGTGCAATACACTTTGCCTTTAAAGCCGAGAATCTGCCTCAGGTAAATATGGAGTAAATGATTGGATTATTGTTCTTTCATTTGGCTGTGTAGTAATGGCTGGATTATAAACATTGCAGAGTATAGATTTCCTGTCAGATCCTATGAATCAGACATCCTTATCTCATTTCCAGACTGCCGCTCCACCGAGCGCTGCCATCTCCCAGCCAGGGAGTCTGGGAGAGCATGGGGAAGCCATAGACGTGCATGCACACACACTTCCAGACAGAGACATAAACAGACAGAAACATATACAGACAGACAACCAGACAAGCACACACATTCCAGTCTCTCTCTCTCTCTCTCTCACACACACACACTATATATATATATATTTATGGGTTAGAGGGAGAGAGGGAGTGTTGTCACCCAGCACAGCACAGGCACTCCAAAGTCCATTCGAAGATTTCAAAAACCACTTAGGCCCCCTGTCCATATTTGTTAAGCAAGTAAATCTAAGGGCTACGACGCACTGAATTCAAAGAGAGAGAAGAGACAGCGATGTAGAGAACATGAGAGAGAGGGGGAAAGGGAGAAAGATGTCTCCTAAATGAAATTTAGGTGGGGGTGGGATGGGGGGTGGCTGACAGCAGGTGGAGGGAGAGAGGCTGTGGACCCTCTGATTTGGTTTGAACCACGCAAAGAAAAATGTTTGGGTTTGAATTATGCAGCATTTTTGACCAGGACTGGAGATTGATGCCTGATTCAGCTGATGCTTGGACATCATATCAGTGGTTGTGTCTGATATGTTTCATGTTTTTTTTCTCTCTCTGCCTGCCTCTCTGCCTCTTCACTGAATTTCGTTTCACTGGATTACCAACAATGTAATTGGGTTAGGGAGCTGGAGTGGACCAGTAACCGCTGCACAAGCTACACATGCTTTTGTGGGAATCCATCAAAACTCACAGCAGAACTATGGAAAGTCAACAAGCCAACACACACACACACAACTGGAAAAATACCAGTACTGATAAAAATACCAGTAAGGTACAGGTCATTTCAGCATGTGAGCTTTCATTCAAAAGTGCTGGAGGCTCAGAAAACCATAAAAACATGAAATTATGTTTAATGTGGATAATCAGTTGATTTCAATACTCAAATATATGACCATGCTTTTTTGATAAGATTGCACAGAGATAAATAAGGAGCGCTTTGTGAGAGGCAGAGCTGCAGCTAACGATGAATTTTATTATCAGTTAATCTGGCATTTATGTTTGTTAAATCCACAAAGTTTTGGTCGATAAAATGCCAGAAAATAGTAAAAAATGTACGTCACAGTTCTCCTCAAATCCAAGGTGGCATCTTAAAATTACTAATTCTGCCCGAACCAACAGACCAAAACCCAAAGATGTCCTTCTCAGAATGATATACAGCAAAAAAAAAAGGCCTCACATTTGGGAAGCTGAGAAGCATTTGGAAATGTTTGCTTAAAACAATCACTTAAATGATTAATCAATGATTAAAGCAGCTGGTGTTCGATTTTCAGTTGATCAACCAATTGACTGATCGACTATTTGCACATTACGTAAAAACCGTAAGTGTAACAAAGGTTCTACAACTCCATAAAATCACTCTTCCTTTTATTAGCAATGACAGTTCCTGGCATTATCTCAATGACATTACATATTACAGCCATACATCTTATGGCTCCCAATTTTAAGAGAGGACTGTTTATGTTATCCAATAAAAAAAATCAAATAATTCAATGATATTCTCTTCCACAGTCTGGGTAATCTTTCTGTGGGTGGTTGAGAGCCGCTCACTGGTAGTTAATACACCTAACAGAGGGAACTGAACAGTAGCGCTGTTGTCATTCCTTAGTGCTGAAGCGCTGTGCCATTACATTTATAGATTTTCTCTTTGATGGGATAATTTGGTCTTTATATCTCTCACAAATGAAGTGATCCTCAGTGCTCCTCGTGCAGCTCAATGTGCAGGTCCCATTTTCAAATACAGTTAATTGCATTCGAAAAGAATCAATGATACTTTCACGGTGACAATATCATTCTTTTAATGTCACTTAATTTCCTCAGTGAAATGATTACATCAATAGCCTGGAACCCATTTCTATCTTTCAGCATGAATTAATCTATTAAGGACAATAATTACACGTTTGCAATGGATAGGTTTTTGTGCTCAGTAGTAAATGCCGCCAGTCTCCATTGTGCGCCTGGTTGTTGGCACTGTCCTGACTGTCATTCATTCAGTTTATGAATTACACTATCACCCTGGGAAAATAAATAAATAACAGTACCTCTGCTGCAGCCCTTTAGTGGCCTTGTTGTGAGATAGCCCTCCCTCTAGTGGAGATGATAGAGTTGGTTACTGCTGTCAGCTGGCTTTATGCTCTGGTCCACAGCTGAGGCAGTCAGTCACTGATGGAGAATGCCAAATGTGTGGAGGCAAACCTTTCAGGAGACGGGATAAAACAGAAAATATAGAAACATTTTTTTTAAAAGCACATTTCTTACATGAAAAAGGCTCCAGAAGTTGCAGTGCTGGGGATGCTGCTGTGCTGAGAAAAAAAAAATGTATTTTAGAATTTTATATTTGATGTTTCTAGGATGTTTAATGCCACTGAACACTGACATTGAATCCTAAAATAGGCCCTGAATACCACCAGGGGTCATACAGAGGGGTTCCACAGGGGGGTAAAACAAGTTTAATTTCAGTATAATGTATGGCACATGCATTGATCATAGTTCACATTCACCTGGTGGCCTTCATAGTATCTCACCCACAGAAAACCACAAGCCAAACTCCATAAAAGAATACATGTATTTAAATGAAAATCACAACAAGTGGAGACTGTGAACGCCCGGGTTATGTGATACAGCGGCTGTGATCTCTGCGAACAGACGCGACACTGCTATTGTCTTCTTATTTATTCATCAGCTGTGGAAAGCAGCCGACTGCCGTGGTGATCAACCTCTTCACGTTCGCTGTCACCTGCCGTTTTTCTCAGGTGAAAACGGGCCCACCTCAGCTGATCATGAGCAGAGAGGCAAAATAAAGGCGCCTCTGAGTGAAGCCAGCGCACTGCGAACAGCTGCACGAAGGGGACGCAAAGGAAGCCTAAAATGTTACAGAGTGAGTTTCCTCACCGGCTGTGGAGCTCAGAGGAGTTTTCGGAGCGGCAAAATTAACCAAATAATTATTCCACTAGACTGATAAATATTATCCTGCACTATTTGAACACCCCCTCCAGTCACGCAAAAAAAAAAAAAAGTAATTTCTACCTTAACTTTTTCCTCGTCTCCCTCCCTTGAATCACATTTGACCCCCACATTTGGCTCACGCGGGTCCCGCTGCCGGTGGAGGTGTTTGGTTTAGCCACAGGGCGCGCGCCGGAGGAGGAGTTGATGGTGTGGCTGCGGCGTGAGACAGTTAAACGGCGCGCTCAGACACGGAGCCACAGCAGCACCAGCACCACAACCTGAGGACACCACGTCTGCTGGGGATGTGACATGACTTGTCCGAGTAAGGTACACCACACGTTCACCGGCTGAAGTTTGTCTGCCCGTTGCGCATCGGAGACGCTCTGTTTTGTTTGTTTCCAAGTTTTGTGCGCTTTTAAATTGGAGAGTTTTTTTTTTTTTTTTTTTTTTTTTAATGCTGCTTTAAATGTAGCCAAGGCGCACCTGTGGCTGCTGTAAATGACATCAGTGCGCACGCGGTTTAGGTGTAATTGAGGCATGCACGGTGCACGCGGAGCTGCCACACTGTACCTTTTCCTCTGGGAATGGTGACTGAATTATGTTATCGATTTGACCATTACTGTAAAGCATGGAAAGGTTAGGTATGGCGGCGTTGGAAGGCCTAACTGTCTTTTTATTTGCAGAGAAACGCCTCGATACATTCGTCAGATGCATCTGCTAACTCTCTGCAAAAGTGTTCATTCTAAGGCTTTTCTGCTCTCTCTCACATGACAAACCTGTTTGCATCACCGGACATTTTGTAGGAAATAGACGTGTCAACTACAAAGTTGATTAAGCAACATTATTTGACCATCATGCTCTATAAAGGCCAGCACTGAGTAAACTGGAATACAGTAGTTTTAGTCATGTTTAGGCTCTGCTCTATGAAAAACAAAATTAAGGCAGCAGAATTTTTACGATACTAATAAATGTATTATTGCCAGTCTGTCAAACCAAACAGTATTCAAGGTTTAGACACTTAAGGGAGCTGGTGTGACCTCCACTGCAGTAAGTAGTTGTAATCACACTCAATGTTTTCTTCTTTTGACAAGTTCATTCACTTTAGAAGTTTTTTCCATTGCAACACCCATGTAAACAAACTCACACACACACACATGTGAGCTGCACAGAGTGAATCGATGCAGATGTGTCTGATGCCAAAAAACAAAACCAAGAAAAAACCCACAGATATCTGAACGATCAAAACAAACACAATATGAACACGTTGGATGATCAACACAGTGCTGCTGCTGCTGGTTGTCATACTCCACTTAACTTCTCCATGCCACGTGTGATCGAGTGTTTGCCTTGTTCAGCTCTCTTCTTTACTTGTAACAGATCCCTTCCCGTCACATCAACTGTCACATTCTCTGATTTTTTTTTTTTTTTTTTTTTTCATAACAGAGCTGATAAGAAGCGACGATAGCAGCAGCAGCAGCAGCAGCAGGGCTTTCATAGCTCACACTACGTGACAGAAGTCTGTGTGGTGTCAGTTGTACGCCTTAGGAGGCCAAAAGGAAATATGTGCAAATGTGATTTATCAAGTGAAGGCAGTTATCAACACAATAGACAGTATGCAGGTTAGATACCAAGATAATGTTGTTGACTGTCGTGAGGAAGTAGCACCGCTTGTGGTTCTCTGTCGAGTAACAACTAAAGCTCTTGACTTATTCAGCAAACCTGCTGAATCAGCTATTTGCTCTACTAGAGTATGCTGTGACATATATATTCACATGTACACACACGTTTATGTGTATATATAATATGTAGATATGCAGATATGATTTGGTGACAGTCTTTTTAAACTGAGCTTTTATTGGGATATTTTAAAAGAATTGACATCCCATATAAGATAGATATGAGTGCCACAACTTGAATAGCAAAAACATTGAATTTAGAATTATATTAGAAATACAATCAATAATGACACACGATATGCAGCATGGTTTGTGTTTGGTTTGGGCTTTGTGACATGTGTTTTGTTCTCTTTTTTTTGCCCTGTGTTTTGTTCAGTGTCTTATTGAAGTCTGAGAAGTGAGTGTTGACAGTGATTTTATTCCTCTTTAAGGAATTAAACTGACAGGTGTTTGATTTGGCATCAAACTTAATTGGATTTTCATTTATTTAGTCATTTGTTTTTGTCACAAAAAGAGACCAGATGCTGTGTGATCTGTGCCACTGTGGAGGCAGCATTGCTGCACATCAATAGGCCTGTGATGATCAATAGGGATTGCGTGATGTTTTTGCATTGATTACAGAAACGTGAGCCGATGAATGGAACTGGATTCCTCTCCAAGGGTTATACTGTTCCTGTTCAGCAGAGAAAAGTGGAGAGCAGCATAGCGACCTAACACACCCTTTTGCATTAATCTGCTGGTAGATCTCGACTCCTCCTCGCTCACTCTTGTTTATACTGAAGTAGCTGAAGACCTTGTGCGTTTTAAAGAAGTGGACATGCTGCTGTTCCTTCCTGCTCCACTCAGCCAAGTGTCAGCCATTGTCGGACTGCTCATTTCTCCAATAAGATGCCATTGTAAGCTCTGTTCTTATAATGTGGGGATACAGTAACATGGAAACCCTCACTGACTGTGAAATGGTATCTGCATTCTCGGCATTCTTACTGAGCTTGATCAACAGTGAAACACAGGCGGTCCTAAAGCAGGGGTTAGAGAAGACAGAGCTGGATTTTCCGCCGCTTTAGAAGCTCATGGGCTTCCAGAATATGAGTTATGGCTTGAGATCATCTCTCACAGGTGGTGAAAGGTTTCACAATGGTACTTCACATGTAACACCCGCAAATGGAGCTGGTGACACAGCTCAATAAATACATTTACTGTCCTTAGTGGTTTGAAAGCTATTGCTTTTGAAAGTGAAGTGCTGCAGATGCACTCGACTGCTTTCTGGAGCTTCTATAGTGTGGCTTGGGCTGGTGTCAGATTTGACTTGTTATGTGGTATATAACAGTACAGGCTACATTTTGATTTCATTAAAACGCACAGAGTAGAACACAGTACGTTTTTTTTTTTTTCTGTGTCACAGTCAAGTTCTGAAATGTGAGCTGCTCGGTAACGTTCTCTGTTTTTGTTGTGTGAAGAAATATTGCTTTGGCTTTCCTTTGGCTTGGTTTGATATTTTTGAAATGCACTTTAAAGCAAGCAGGCAAGCATGATGTAGAAACTGAGACGAAATGCTTTTTTTTTTTTTTTGCAAATTCACAAAATATAGATTACAAAACACTGTGAAATGCAAAGGTTGTTTGTATTTTACTGCTTTGCTTTTACTGTTAAACACAATAAATGTTGCATTTTATACAAGTCAGTAAAGAAAAAAATAATCAAGCTTTTCCTAAATATTCCACAAGTGCCAGGTGCATGCACTGACACAGCCTCCTGCTTTTATTTATTATCTTCATTTATGCATGAATTTGAGGTTTGTGGATCCAGAATTTCAAATATTTTTATTTAATTGAGACAGAAACTTGGCATGTTGACTGTTCTCCTAGTTGCATCTCTGTTGTTCATGTGATAGGTTGTTTTGTCTATGTGTGTGTGTGAACCATGTGTGTGTGTGTGTGTGTTGTACTTGTGCATAGCGGAGTGTGCGAGTGAGCGTTTGGATCCCTCCTCCCCGTTGCTCCGCCGGCCCCTCTGTCGCTTTAAGTCCTGCCCCTCGGAGCTAGCCAACAGCAGCTGTTCCATATTCATCAAGCCCTTGAGTCTTAAAGAGCCCTATCCCGACCATGGAAAGAGTCATTCCTCTCGCTCGCGCTCTCATGCTCTCTCCATCTTAGCGCTCATCCTGCTGCTGCCGCCTGCCCTTCTCTCTCTCTCACCCCCCTTTACCTCTCTGTCTATCCGTCCCTCCCCCCTTCACTCTCTCCCTCTCTCTCTGACACACACACACTCACACAGGCATTCACTTACATACACTCACATATATACATAAACACACACATACACAACACACATGCTCACGCACACACGCGCCCACTCAATCCATCAGAGTCCAACATACCTGTGCAGGCTGGGGGGAGCTGTGCTGGAGGGGCTTTTCGGCTGCGCTGTCTCTGAGGGTGCTGTGCTATCATTTGGGGAAGAAGCGGGTCTCAATTGTTTTCTCCTTCCTCTTCCTCTCATTCCTGGAATGCTAAAACTGGACTGATGGACATTTCAGAACTTTGTCTTCCAGACCCTCTCAGCTATCATAACCAGTAGGTGCACCTCGTGTCTTTATTTCCTTCTTCCACTTTTCCTCTTAACCCCTCTGTTGTGATGCAGTTTTATTTTCCTCACTGTCTTTTCTCTTTTTGTCTCTCTCCTTGTTCTTTTTCATTGTCGTCTGCTCTTTAAGTGTCTGCTGTAGTTTCTTGAACCCTACTAATGAAGCCACTGAACTTTTTCTTGTTTTAGCAAAAATGTACTTTCCTTCTCACACCTACTCACACTCTTAATGCACTTTCTCTTGTTCATTGCTTTAAGGGCTTTTAAATCACGTAGAACATGACAGTATAGAGCAACAGGGCAGGTGCAACTGTGTACGTCTGTGCATGAGCGTGTAGATTTATTGTGTACAGCAGATCATGTATGCCAGTCTTTATAAATTTGATTCAGAGCATGGCTGATGGATTAAGCGTGCCCCTCTGCAAAGTGTGTGTTTTTCTCCTAAAGAATTCGGGTTACCTGTCCAGTTGGGTTAGGAGGTTGTTTGCTGATGGCTTTGTTCGTAGATCGGGCCGCCCAAGGAGAATGAGAATAATATTTTAAGGAGATGAGATTAACGTGAATCCGCGGAATTGGAGAGGATAAATTACACACTGTAATATTTGTAGCCAGAGAAAGACGAATGAAAGGACCCTGTAACCTCAGCTGGCAGGTCTATCCCAGCCAGCGGCACGCGAGGCAAGCTGCTGTCTCAACAGCTCCTGGTTCTGGGAAAGCCTGAGCTCACAGTGCCTGCCACACTTTAACTTTATAAATTCACTGATAACTTAGGTTTGATCAAAAATAAACTGCGCTGAGTTGTGAGAAATATTTATTTTTATTGGAAATAGTTTTATGGGGCAATCTTAATGTATTCACCTCAACACATCCCTGTTTATGTTTGAAAAGCACAGACTAAAACAATGGGCTTTTGTAAAGATTTATTTCAATTTATAGATCAGTCTTTATTATATAAAATAATATTTTCAATACACATTATTGATCAAGTAGTATGTACAGAAAAGTGCTCATTTGTGGAAGACCAGTCAGACGTTTAAAGACATTTCAAGTAGCTGTTTCCTGATACTTTAGTGCATTTCGGCTATTTTATTATATTCTGTTAATGGAAAATGTAATCTTCAATTTCAATGTGCACTCCTATCATTTGCTCAAACTGAGTTTTCTCGTAGCTGAACTTGTGCTGAGCATTATTTAATGATACTGTAATTTAAGTTCTTTTTTTTTTTTTTAATTCATTAGATTTTAAAGCAATGCATGCACTGAAAATACTTAACAGAGAACAAGTCAGCTTAAAGTCAGAGAGGAGTATTCTGTCAGTGTTTACTGCTTTACTTGACCCATTTGTTTACAGATATTCTTTATTTTGGGCTTAAATCACTGCAAATTCTAAAAGTCATCCTAGAAAACATATTAACGTCTCAGAAATACATGCAATAATCTCCTTTGTTTTTCCTCTAAGATGGATTATACAATTTCACTTCTCTCCCAGACACAACTTAATACAAAATTACACAAACAGCAGTAACAGAATGGTATTTCTGTAACATGTCAGATTTTATATGTTAAAATACTTTTCTTTTTCTTTGTAGTATTCCCTAAAAGTGTTCCTTAAATTGTAAGAAAAACTGCTATGATTAATTTGTTTTTAAGCAGATCCCCACCAATTATGTATACTTCAAAATATTATCCTGAAGTCTGAGGAAATTATTTGCACTTTCCGACACATTTCGAATCATATTACTAGTCATATCACATAACTAGGAGAAACATTGACATTTTCAATTATGTTGGAAATCACTTGTGTAAAACGTTTTCAGTCCCACTTGACTCTATTTGACTTTGTCTCCTTTCAGGTAATCTGGCAAAATTCAGGAATGTAATTTTAATTTTACTTTTATACTCAAAAGTTACAGTCAATTTATTTATGTAAAAATTCACAGATACAAAATCTTTTTCAGTGATTTGCAATTCACGTCTATGTTTGTTAATTTGTTAGCTTTTCCCAAAACACTAGAGTCAAATATTGACAAAGTTTATTATTATTTGAGGTTTAGTGACTATGTGCACTGTGTATATAATAAAATAAAATATTGATTCATATTTAATGACATACATTCATAATATTTGATCAGTACTGATAAATGTAACATTTACAATAACGGTGAAAAGAGCATTAACTCTTGCAAAGCTTAGTTGTAAATAGTGTGTTTTAAGTATGAAGAACTTCAGTCACCTATTGGAGATGTGCTAAGAAATAGTTTTTGGTGAAATGTGAATACAGTCATAGTTTTTCTCTAACTCTAAAAATCTGTCACAGTAACACACCGTATGTAGAAATTATGATAGTAAATGAACATTTTCCTGATGACATGCCTGCTGTTAGTTATTTGTTGGATCTCTCCAGCACTGGCCTGAGTGTGCTGTTAATTTTGGTCCAACAGTGGCTCTCCTCAGCTAATTGTACAGCGGTATTTGCAGCCCCTCGTTGTGGGCTGGATGTGGCCGTGATGCTTGAAAGGATTAGTGGGACGTATGTGCTCCATGTAATTAGCGCAGCACTGTTGTGGATTCACTGTGGTATAGACTCTATAGACTGACCCGAGGGCATCGCCACTGGAATTAAATGGAAACAGAGTTTTGCCTTTAGAATAGAGAGACACGCTCCTCTTGTCTCTTTTGTGATATTTAGAAATGTGAGCAAATGCAAGTTATTGCCAAGTTTTCCGATAGCACAGGTTTTACTAAAAGCTTAATTATCTGTGATATTTATTTTCTCAAAATGTATTTCTTACATTGCCATTGATATTAAGCCTATTGCGCTCGACCTGCTGTTTACTTTTGCATGACTTGTTGGAGTCTAACTACCTCTTGGCTCATGCAGTGAGACGAGCCATTTACTGTATGAGTGTGACAGGCTTGTTGTTGATCTTGTATTGTAGTGGCAGTTCGCGCCACTCAAAAGTCAGCCAATGCGGAGGATTGTCAGCTTGAGTTCCTCGGTGCTCGCTAGAAAACACACACCGTCTGAGCGGCAGCGAATTGAGATGTGACTTCTTTCTGTTTTTAAATGTTCCATCAACACCCTTGCTTTCCTTAAGCCCTGGCAGAACCACTGCTGTAAACTAACAAGGCTATCCAATTTCCCCTCATGAAATGAGAGCTTTTTATTTTTTCAAGAAGCAAAAAGAAGTTAGCACACAATGATGAATTAGATTTCAATTTATTTGACTACATTCCCAGCTTGCTGCATTAGAGCCTGCAAACACCCATCTTTAGCAGTCAGTCTGCTTGATTCTTATTAGGTTTCAGAAAACAAGGCGAGGGAATTGCATTAGTGTATCTTAAGTTAAAAGCTCTTTGCTCTTTGACCAAGTGTTTCATTGTTATTGGGTTAATCAGATTTTTGCTGTCTTCATGGAGATGCTATCGCAGGCTAGAGGCAGTGGTGGGTAACCAAAGCAGCCGTGCACAGACACTATCCAGATGGGATCAGCTTACGGTAATTTGGTTTCAGAATACATTACCAGAAGAGGCTCCTGGCCGAGAATGGCCATCCAGCTATGAGCCAGGAGCTGGTGGCCTCTGTGGCTGCAGCGTCTAGCCCAGCTGACCAGCCAACCCACCCGTCCCACTCCCACCCTCCTCATCTCCCACAGCTTTTAGGAGGTGTTGGGATATGTGCCTTTTCAAGAAAACCTAATGTTAATGAAATTCAGTTTGTTGCCCAATTCTAAATACTTCTTCCTTGTACCAACAGGGCTTTGTTGTCCAATTCATTAGAGAGATTCCTGAGTCCACTGGCCACGCTGGAGCCCTCTCATTTCTGGTATCTAGTATCATTACTTTCACTGTAAATATGTCACTCAGCTCAGGCTGAGTGGGGGGAGGGTGGAGCATGTTGTCCCTCTCCAGGCCAAATGGGGATGCAGAGTATATTGACACTCTCTGGATGTTCACTGTTCTGTAGCTCCAGAGGTATTCAGGTTCATAGTTGTTAGCGCTTAAGCTGGCTTTTAAAGAGTTGTCACATTAAACTCATTCAATTGTAGAGGGTCTACCCCACCCTTGGGTGCTTTATTCCCAGGGTAATTAATGAAGAAAATATGAGTAAGAAAAGCATGCAATATCTGGACTTGTTCTGTTCTGAAAAATTACCACTTTTTTATATTTCTTCAACTGCTCTCCAAGTGCACTGTGTGTAATATTGTGCATATGAATCAGTGTAAAAATGATCATATAGCAAGACAACTTTTCTTAACAAACAATATGGCATGAATGAGTGTTATACATAAGCATTACATTTTAATTTTGGTAAATTTTGGGAAATGTTACTGTTATTATAATTTGCTGTCTCTTGGGACCCCCTTCTGATGTCAGTGATTAGCTACCATGCCTCTTTGGCTATTTCACCACATCCACCCGCACAGAAACCACCAACCGTCACCGCACGCGTCCCTCCTGATTTCTCATCCATTGTAACCTTGGACACCTCCGCCGCAGTGTGAGAATCTGTTTAAAAATAACCAGGTCCATTAGTCTAGAAGGATAATGCTAGCCTACGTGGGCTCTCATGCCCTTGTGGCAGCAGAGTGCTATCACTGACACGGTGCGTCAGCACTTCTTCCTGTTGCTCCAACATTGAAGGGCTCCTCCTCATTTATACACACATGCACATATGCATGTATGCACACACGCACACACACACACACACTCCATCAAGAACACAGAAGTTGATGAAAATAACTGAGTCACGAAAAGAGCTATTGTTTTAGTAACACGCTTGAAAAAGTACTGAAACGGTGGAGTGGTAAATTAGTCACAAGAAAAAGTTTTCTGTGTGTGCCAAGTTTTCCACGTTTCATATAGATTCTATCTAGCGTTGTGTGACATGTTTCCATTTAGATATGATTGCTCACTTCACTGCTTGCTGCTGTAGTGGAGGGAAAATTCTGGGTCCACTAATTCACACTTGGTAAGAAAATGTGATGTAAGGTGGGTAACTATAGGGGTGTTTATCAGCGAAGGCTATTGGTATTGAACGGCCAGTTGTTTGAAGGTTATGTTTCGGAGCAGTAATTGAAATGCAAAATAACATTAGGATCGATGGTTAGCTTTGTTTATTTATGAAATCAATATTGAAACTGTCCGTCACGGTAGCAGCTCTGATTCCCACTGACAGCTTCACCAAGTCTTCTCTGCATGGCCGGGGTGAGCCTTGCACCCATTACAGCTTTTAGACCAAGCACTTTTTTTCTCCTCACTCTAAATGTTTCAGGGTCATATGTTAAAAACACCGCCCCCAAGAAAAACTGTGAGTCACGGCATCATCAACATCATTAACTTAGATTAAAAGGACTGATGCAGTGTGCACCCTCACAGTAGCTATGTTATAGGTGTGTCTTGTCTGTTAGAGAGAGTACTACTATCACACATCCCTGATTTGCCCAAGGGAAGTAGATGTGACCAATAACCAGCCATTAACATGCCTGTGTGCAAAAAGCCAGCCACTATAGCCTAGTTTCTCTGTGCTGAACAAGAATTTATATTGACATATGCGTTCCTCTTGACCCATGTCAAATGTGCATCGCTCATATTACAGAAATAACAAATACCCTTTGTTTGAATTTTTAAGTGCATTGCTATAATACCCTGTTTCTACAAATGAGAACTAAACATAATTAATAAATAATTGGCAGTGTGAAAAAAACAAAGGTCGTTGAATTTCCTCGCTCTTATAACCCACATGTGTTCTTACTTTACACCCTAAGCCCATTGTTTTAGTTTCTCTAAACTGATGTTGCTTGAATCTCAGTATAAGTCACAATCACTGTTTTCCTGTGCTTCTTTGATTTAGGCCTCTAAAACGCCGTCCCCTCTTGAAATCTTGTCAGTGATTCAAACATGAAAGTGAAAATAAAATGACATCAAAACAACAATTCTGCCTGATTATCAGGCTACGCTCCGACTCCACACCAGACGTTTAATCATTACAGGTTAACTTTGTTTATCTCATGTCTTGTAAAATCTCTTTTTTTTACAACTTCAGTCTTGTAATACAATCATTTCATCTGATAACTGACAGATTTGTTAGAGTGAAAGAGTGTGCGTTTGCTTCCCTGTGTGTGCATTCCTGCTCGCTCGCCTGCCTTCAAATTATACAACCGTGTGCTTATGTGTGTATTTGCCTGATGGTCACAAAACATGTCCACATTAAAATGCCTGCTTATGAGACCACCCCTACAGCGCTAAGTGCAATCGAATGGTCACATTGAGTGGCTGGTTGTTGAACCTGCCACTTGGAGAGTCCCTCCCTCCCAGAACGTCCGGTGACACCAGACGTGGTGAACGCTGAAATGTATGTTTAGATTGCCCCCTGAAGGAGACACATTAATTCAGGAAATATCCCCAAAGTTTAATTATTCCTGAATGGTGTGGTGGTGGACACTACCGTATAAATCAGTTAGGCCCACCCGCCTTTTTATTACTAGCACTATTTATGGGGAATGTGTGGCAGCTGGTAGAGATGAGCCTGTAAAAAGCTGGAGGCTATTGCTATGACTATGTCTGCTGCTGTGGCAGACAGTCATACCTAGAGTGTTTTGAACAGCATCAGTTCATTTTGGAAGTATTTGAATTATGTGCTGCAAACAAAAAAATTTAATGTGAGAAATCAAGCAAAGTTTTTGACATGATGATCATGTTGTATTACGCGCGCCATTTTAATCTTACCTATGTGCCGTGATTACACACCGACTCTGAACCTGTACAAACATTTACACATCTGATTGTGTTTAAATTATCCTGGACACCTGATAAACCTGCTAATTTTGGCCTGTTAATTTTGCCTTGTATGTTTGTGTATGTGTGTTTGTCTGTTTGTATTTGACTCATCTTCTTATGAAGAGGAATATTTATGATGGAGGCAGGATGGGCTCTTTGTTTAAAGCAGGTAGAGTTCCCCCCTAAACAAGGACGGCCTATCAGAAGAAGATTAATGAAGTAATTTCATGCATGGCTCTATGCCTCCGTCCTCCTGTACGCACAGTCACTGTGTCTAAACCTATGATTTACACTGGACTGTGTTAAATAGCCTTAACCCTTTATAATAATATTTCTTTCTGTTTGTGATACACAAACACACACATATACACACACACACTGCAAATAAACACGCAACACAATCAAGAGTATCCTTCACCTTTCTGATAAAATTAACCTGTCTCTTTGATATCCTTTCTCTGACAGTTTCTGCCACAAATATCTAAACATTAGTGAACAGTCATGCATGACTTGCACTCATTTGATTTTTTTTCCCTCAAGTTTCCATCATTCATATTTCATAATCCCCTCTCTTTATTTTACATAAGACACCCTACTGAGAGTACGTGAGAGGTGTGCTGTGGTTGATATCTGCGGGCTTTCCACATAATTTATGGCAGTTAAACAAAACCTAGCTTTAAACTGCTTTTGTAGCATAAAACAGAATTTTTATGACTTATTCCTCCGATATTATTCTGGACAGGTCAGTTACTGGGAGCAAGAGATTCTGGGATAAACAATATCTTTACTACACGTTCATTTACCATACATCACAGCATCTGTGTAACTAAAATGTCAAAGACAGATTTTCAGTAAGCAAAAATCATATTTATTAGTGCATCAGTGCATTTTTAGTAACATGCTCCGTCATTCAAATGCTTAACAGTCATAAAGTAACAAAGAGCTGAACCGTCGTAGAGACGAGTAGTTTGGAGTTAAAACTTAGTCTGGAGTTAAAACATATGTTGTAAAAGAAGGATCCACCTACACCTCAGTATTGCAGGAGAGTGTATTGTGATATTGGTGCCAGTGTATCAGTAACGTATCGCACAACACCTGGTTGTGTCTGATGTCATTAACTACACCAGTTTCCTTGTGCCAAGCTTTGGAGGAGACTTTTAAGAAACAAAAAACTGATAATCAGAAAATGTTTTTTTTCTAAGGGTGATTTTTTTTTGCCAGTAGTGGATCGTAATTACTTTTTTGTAGTTATCATGAGCTATTGTCAATTTATGTTGTTAAATTATACCATGGCCATGCCACATAATGGTTGTAATGGAAATTAATCTTTTCTAATATAAAGGGAGAATTAGAAATTTGATCCCAAATGTACTGCACGGCAGTCTGGACTTATCACTGAACTTCTTTTTTACATACGGTATGATGAGCTGTCCAATTCTGCAGGGAGCCTCCCCACAGGGTATGAATAAAAGACTGTTAACTCTTTGCTGTCCGTAGTGGGAAGTTTAGACATCCAACAGCTCTCTCACATCCCCACTGACAGTCTATCATTAGCCATTTGCTTCTCTCAACATCCTGAACTCAGCCCCTTATAAGAACTAGATCTGCCCAGTGCGGCCCAGACAGTTTACGTCAGACAAACAGCAGCGCCTGTATCACAAGAGGCCCTCTCTTTCCTGCCAGCAGCATCTCTAAAACAGGAAGGAGCAAGAGGGGGGATCAATAGATGTGATCTGCTTCTTGGCCAGCGCTATCTTGTGGTGCCGCTGGAGCATGGGGCTCATGTTGTCGTAGTGGAGTGAGCTCATGGCTTTATAAAGACTACAGTGACATCGCTGTGGAGCAGCTAAATATAATCCTCTGCTGGAGACTGAAAAACTTAATTGCCCAGCCCACAGAGCAGCATGGTCCCCCCCAGTGGTAACCCTGCACGAGCCCCCTAGCCTACGGACTATTGATCCAGGGCCCTCACTCTCCATTGGTACGATAAACACAGCTCTCTGTCTGTCTCCTCTCTCCCTTCCCCTCATGTATCGCTTACTTTGTCTTTCCCTCTTTTCTTATTTTTCTGTCTCCTCGACTTCCCTTTTGTTTGCCTCCATAGATCTGCACATCATAAATCTCTGTCAGCTTCTCCTGAGTGTCTGGCATATCCGTTAATAAAGAGGCCCCTCCCCTCCCTTCAAGTCCACCCCCTCCGCTCCCTTCTCTCTCTGCCAGAGCAGGACTAATGAATGAGAAACTCCAAAATTAGGGGCCTCTCCCTCATAGATTAGAATGGGTCCCTATGGAGTGCCGGGCTTGCCTCCAACCAAACCACAGCCGTCAACCACCCCCCTGCCCTCCATGCCATATTTCCATCTTTCATATTCTGTCTGCAACACAAACACACACTCAGACCGAGGAGCACATAAGCACAGACACACGAGCACACCGCCCCAAGAGTCTTTTGGCCCCTTATTCCCCTGATGGTCATTAACCTGGAACCAGTTAGACAGAGAGGCGTCCTCCATATTTCAACTAAGTGTGTTTTGGAATCTCCATTCCCTTCCTTTCTCCCAAGGGCCACCCTAGCAACCCCTGCCCCAAGTCCCAGTCTTTTGTCATTTACATTTTTCTCTGCGAGAACACACACTGAGCACCCTTGGTGGCATGCACACTACTGCATGTATTCCTGTGACTTTAGTCGGGCTGTGCAGAATTTCAGTGTGGTGTCCGCTCTCCCAAAAATGAATCCTCAGCTGTGTGTTGGAGCGGTAAGAGGTGGCAGTGGCCCCTGGAGGAGAGGTCAGCGTGGCAGCTGCCAGTGGGCTCTGGCTGTGGTGGGGAGCCTGAGCTGGGCTGAGAGGAGGTCTGTCAGGAGCTAATTGAGTTCGTCCTAGCACCGCAGACTCTGGGGCCAGTGGCTTATCAGGCCACATCGCCTGGGGCCCTCCAGACAGATCTGCCCCTACCGGGGCATCTGATATCACCATCACCCTGCCTGCAGATGTCAACCCCCACCTCCACCACTCACCCTTTCCCCTCCGCTTACCCAGTCTGATCAGGTAGCAAGGAGGTGACACTCTGGGATGAGGTTAGCAAATGTTATAAAATTGTGTTTTTGGCACCTGGTGGCCTTGAGAGTGAAAAGGACATCAGGAATTTACTCACTGTTAGAGTTGAGGCTCCAGCGCGGGGTTTTGCTGTGTGCTTGTGATTTACACATGAAACAGGGAGAGAGCTGTAGTCACCCAGAGAACGGTGGAGGATGTCAGTATCCTTCTGAAGTGAGGAGGAAGCTCTCAGCAGGAATACTTACAAATTGGCTAGATTAGATCCTGAATGTACTGCGTTCTTACGACAGTGTCATCCAATGTTCAGAGTTTCGCTTGCAAGCGCGGGAGGTGTTGAGACGTGAGAAAATGAGCGCTCCTCGGTCCTCCTCGCGGAAGTGGAAGAACAGCGAGTGTGAGACGAGCTGCCAGATCATTAGGCCAGCTAATCCTGGTCACAGCAGCACCAGTGGAATGATATTAGGGATCTGAAATGCTGTTAGGGGGGCCAGGTGGAATCAGATTAAAACCAAACTGCGCAGTGTGCGTTTGTGGGCCCATAACCCACTACTCAGCATGAATTTTGATCGGTACAAAGGGAACAAAAGGAGGAGGAACAGAGAGAGAAAAAGAGAGAGGGAGAGATACTGTGTCTTAGACGAGCACTGCTCCTTTGGGCAGCCAGGCAGCAGAATTTGAAATGCTCTTACCTTGAGGAAGGAAGTAAGACAGAACTATAGATTTTACAGCATTAAGCCTCAGTTAGTTCAGCAGACCCTTTCCTGTCTGTATAGCACACAAGCTAATTAGCACCTGCCCCACATATTGAATTATTTATTACGACTTTTGCTGCTGTCAAACTATTTAATGTTCATAATTCATTTTTCCATACAATGGTATTTATAGATTTAAATTGGACCTGTCCCATTAGAGATTACTAATATTTATAGAAATATTTTAGACTGTTTGATTAATATGCCAGGTTCAAGTGGTTAGTATTCCCTCAGTATCATTAATCAATATATGCAGGCTTGTTAAAAACATAAGCATAGCAGTGGTATAATGTGTCATAGCAGAATGAGTTAAGGGGATTCTAGCCAGCACATTTATTATAAATGACCACATTGAGCTGGAGGGGAAACAGTTAAGACACTTATGCAATTATGCTAAGTGTCACCCTGAAGGTGGCCTTTGAACCAGGGTTAAGCTTACTCTGAATTTGTGAAATAAAAGCTAAATGGAGCCATCTTGTGCTCCCGCGTTTTAATATATAGCCTTTAATAAGCCAAGTGCAGGTGCCCTATCGCACAGGTGCACATATCCATCTGAAACAGAGAACATAAAGCAGATGAACACAGAGCCGTGCATTAATTTATGGGGATGCAATCTGCATTCATTATCAAGAGCCGCAAGTTCTATTTTAGAGAGGCATGAACTGGATCCACTTTTTCAATTTCTGTCTGCAAGGACATCTAAGAGTACAAGTGGATATTTCTTAAGTCACCAAATCTGAATAACCACCCCCAATGTCATCAGTAGTTTGCATTCTTTAAATTAAGAGCTGAAATGAAAAAGTGTATATCGGAAAGTATTTTCTCTTTCACAATGGTAGTTGTGTATCAGTTTTATATAGTGAAGGCTTTATATTTCAAGAGGAATTCCAGGAGTGCTCAGGCAAAGGGCTTATTCCACAAGGTCAACGGTTTTAACAGGGGGCATTTTTTATTATTTATTTTAGCAGTTAACCTTTTTGTGAATTTCCAGAAGTGCTAGGCACCTGGAGCTCCGATGAATATACATGACAGCAGGGAGGGAAACCTGGGAATGAGATTTAATTTGACACGCTGACCCCCATCTCCACGGGCCCAGGAAGCCAGGGTGAGAAAATAAGGTTGACCCACTGACCCCTGGGCCTGAACCCCTCCGTCACCCACCCTCACAATTAAATCAGCCTCAGAGAGGAAGAGGCAGTCCGGCCGACCGAGAGGGGACACAGTGGAGGCCTCTCGTTTCCTGTTTCCTCTGAAGCACTCTGAGACAGACAGCTATCGTCCAATCAGGCAGATAGAGACTTCCATAAGGAACACCCTCCTCTCCCCGTGCTGATGGTAAACTGACATGTCAAATATGTAAACATTACCATTAGTTGGCAATATGCTAATGGAACTAATGTGCTAAGGCACATCTTGAGCTGTCTAGCTGCCACTCACTAGGAGCCCCTGTGTCTGAATTTGCATAAACCATGCAAGGCTCAATTTTGTTAATGCAGGCAAGTGCAAGTGACCTTTCACCCCTTCCGTGGTACCTAATGCAAAGGGTTGTGTGTGTATGTAAGTGTGTGACCTCGCCTTGACCTTAAGAGGTCACTATGTCTACACTGCATCCCCCAATACATTGAGTTATCCATCTCCTCTACCAGTCCACTTCTTCACTTCACTCTGTGTGTGGACCAAAAAAAAAAGAGCTGAACATGCCCAGGCTAAGTGTCCCCCCCCCCCACATTGTTCTACCAGTGCAAATTCAACTTAAAGGTTATAATGTGGGACTGAAATAGATTTATACGGGCAAGGACATGCATTTTGTGGCCACAGACAAAAGGTTGCACTTTACTCCGTACACTTTACAGCATCATATTGCATGTACTCCAAAATACAGTTATTAGGCAGACAGTGAAAAAGTCAATATCTTGCCATCGTGTTTCCTTTTGGTTGACTGCTGACTCAAGGAGACATGCCAGGGTCCACTTTACTCTCTCAACTATGGAGATGCCCCTGACTAGATGTGCTCTGCTTGTGTGTGTGTGTGTGTGTGTGTGTGTGTGCACTTGGCGTGTTAAGTTGTTTGAGTGCTCTCTCTCTCTCTCCCTCTTTTTTATCCCTCTCTGAATCTCTCTTTCACCTTCCTTTGTTTCTCTCTCTGTGTTTGTATTATGTGGGGCGCATGTGTGTGTAGTCGTGTGTGTTTGTACACTGAAGATGCTTTTGCAGCTACCGTAGTGTGTGGCTAATGAAGCACTTAGGATCTTCCCTCTGGTTCACTGATATATAGAGAAGGTTAGGACACATACTGATATAGGGAAACACAATGTAGGCATACATTTAAATGTGACTGTTTGACCACATGAAACCTACTTAATGTCTCATCTCCCATCTTACCTGCCCACTGTATAGAAATTGCATATTGAGAAACATATTTTTTCACCATACCTTTATCTACTCTGGAAGAACAGTTGACCAGTGTGGTTGAATATAAGCTGTGCGTCAAGGCTCGTCTTACATTACCTCATAGCCTCTAGACACTTTAAAATGATTTCTAATTAAATGAAAAGAAGATTTTTATTGTAATTGACGTAAATTACCACAGAATCTTTACATTTTGTACTCAAGGTGAATCTAGCATTTTGCTGTTTAGGCATTTATGTCTCTCCACTGGTTGATGAGATTCATTTCTACTCTCTGAAGACCTCTGCTGATCATCATCCTCTTCTCCTCCTCCCTTTCCCATCAACCCTCCCCCTCCCGTCTCTCACCCCAGGCTGCTGAATAGAATGGCCGCTGATGACCGGCACCTACCCTCCAGTTGTGGGTCCTACATCAAGACGGAGCCATCCAGTCCCTCCTCGGTCATCGACACGGTCAGCCACCACAGCCCAAGTGGCAACTCAGACGCCAGTGGTGGCTATGTCAGCACTATGAACAGCCACTCCAACGGCCTGGACTCTCCACCTATGTTCACCCCCAGCGGGCTCGGGGCTGCCACCTGCCGCAAGCGCTATGACGACTGCTCCAGCACCATCATGGAGGACTCGTCCATAAAGTGCGAATACATGTTGAACTCCCTTCCCAAGAGGCTGTGCCTGGTCTGTGGAGATATAGCCTCGGGGTATCACTATGGGGTGGCCTCTTGTGAGGCCTGCAAAGCCTTTTTTAAAAGGACAATACAAGGTATTTTTCTTCTCTCCCCTTCCCCCAACAAACACTCAATACAAGTTATTTCATCGCATGTCGCCGTATCATCTGACATAAAAACACCCTCCATACAAGACACCTTTGGCCTTACAACAACACTGAAACATTCTCAGCTCAAGTGATTTACTATGTAAAAAAATCACTGGAGTGTGGAAGATGTTTTCTTTGCCTCCTGAGACCTCCATAGAAAATCTTTGTTTTGATTTCATTGCAATGTGCAATACCTAACCACTATAGGATAACATTAAAAACAGGCAAAAATACTTCTGTATTACCAAATAACTGTACATTGTAAAAATGAAGAAACAGAAACCAGATGAATATTTTGACATGGAACAGATCAATAGAGTGGGTGTGATTACATCATCTGTCATGGTTGGTGGTGTATGGTGGACATAACATCATCACTCAGGGCTCAGATTTGGTGGAGTGCAGGGGCTATTTGCCCAGATGCCTTGAGGGGGCAGGGGCTCAGAGAACGTGCTTCATTATTCCTGTCCTGTTTTGTGTTTGTGTGTTTATGTGTGTGTGTGCGAGTATGTGTGTGTGTGTGTGTGTGTGTGTGCCTGGGGACTAGGGTGCGATTGGCTATCTGCAAGGCATGATGTAGCGCAGCTTCTCATTAGAGAGGCAATGAAAGGCCCCCCACTGTGAAACTGTGCGCTCTGCTCCAGATTAATCAGGAAGACGGAGATATTGTTGAGCCTGGAAAAAAAAAATCTGCACAACAGGCACAGCTGCCCAGGTCTAAGCTGTGTCGGCTTAGTAGTGGAATACATGCAGAGGAAAACCTAGATAAAATAGATGAAATGAGCCAAAGGGTTGGGGTTTGGTGAAATGAGATGAGTAAGAGTGGAAGAAAAATGGGAATCTGATATTTAAACTAAATGAGTCTGACATCTTTTATCCAGTGCTTTCAGTAAATTTTCACCACCAAATGATTGCAGGCATTACATGGAGAGCAGGCTGTCTGTCTGGATGATAGGTGTTGATTTTGGACCTTACAGTCCTATCAGCTTTAGACAGTCTATGTACCTTTTGCAGGCAAACAAAAGCATTAGGCCAAATCCTCCTGTTTACCCATGCTGCCATCAGCAATCCTGTCTGTTGACAAAAGATGAACATTTTCTCTCAAGTAACATAACTGGGCTTTTGTCCTCTTACTAAAAGTACACTGACGGCAACACAATGGAACAGAAAGGGAGCATCGGGGGAAAGAAAGAGACGTCTTAAGTGGAGCAATGGCCCAAACAATTAAGAAAAAGTTACATGAAAAAAAATTGAAAGCTCTCTCTTTTTTCCCCCCTCACTTTGCATTGTCGATTTGAAATCCCTCTCTTTCTCTTCTTGGAGGGCTGCCTGTAATGGAGCTAATCTGCCGTCGTTTGTCCGAGCCACAGGAGTTTTGTCAATAACAATCAGCGTTTGGAAAGTGTAATTAAGGCCGAGGCTTTTCATTAGGAAGAAGGGAGGGGGCCGTCTCCAGGGACGGGCATGCCAATTAGAAACTCAGGCACGCGTCGCCGGGTAATTTCAGGGAAAGGAGGGGAAAAAAACCCAGGACTTCTTTAGATTGGAGAGGGACCCTGCTGCTCTTTCAGAGGAGAGGAGGAGAGGCTTAATGGCATAATAATCAGACAGGGGTCCCAGGCAGAGAAGGCAGGAGGACGCAGGGACTTTTTGGGGGAGGTGAAAGCCTTCTAAATGATAAAAGAAACACATGCAGGATTGCTGGAGGAAAATGGAGGCAGTAAATAGCGGGATGTAGAGCCCTTGAAAGAATGAGAGGGTGCCGTTGATGAGAACTGATTAATTAAAGGAATAACGAGGCAGTCAAGGGTGGAGTGTGAGACGGCCCTCTCTAATGAGAGGAAAACAAAGGAGCTGTCTTTTCCAGCCCTTTATCACATTGTTCTATAGCACTTAGGGCAAACAACATGCTAAGTTAATGTTAACCATGTACATGACAGTTTCTTTATCACCTTGTGTTCACCTTGTGTAACTCTTTGTATTTTCTTGTGATACAGCAGCCAGTTCGTGAGAGGAAATTTGTTGTTTTTTTAAAAGATATTAATATATAATGAATAATAAAGTATTTAAAATATTTGACTTTGTGTACAAATTTAGGCACTAGCGCACTATCTCTGTTTCACTTCCCACTCCGGCCTCCTCTTCTTCAGGAGATGCACTTACCTTTTCAACAAAAGCGGATTGAAAATCCATCTTCTGTCACCTATTCATCCAGCGAAAAGCCCCCTGAACTCTTGCGTGGAGATAGTTACATTAGTCAAGGCCAGGTCCAAATTAATGTCAACCTGGATCTCCATCCATCCCAGAAATACCCCCACTCTCATTGCTCCCTAATCACCCCCCCCCCATTCCTGTACTCCACGTGCCCCACCAATCAAAAACATAAATCTCTTATTGAACCGTGTTTTCTTCCCATTTTGAACCCAAGTGTAAAATTGCTTGAAAACCAACTGAACTCAGTGGCCCGCTTTTATATGAAGTAATAGACCTTGACAGTAAGCCTGTAAAAGTCAGTTTAGATTTTGATGAGAAATACCTGCCATTTTACTGTAATTTACTTACAAGACCTGACTTTCCCCTCTGTGCCCTGGCATGGGTCCTGAAAACCCATAAAATAGATTGAGACAGATACTTATCAAGAGAAGAAGGAGGGAAATCTTTTTCTTCTCCCTTCACTCTGTAATGTTATTGGTAACCATACCATAACCTCTCTAAAGACAGATAAACTCCAGCATGGCCCTCAGGTTAAAGGGGTTCCCGCCAGTATGCTTCATTTCTGAAAGTGAAACCGGCCGTACTATTACTCTACAGGCCAGGATTTCCAGGCATCATTTCAGAATGGCAAGGTTAAACAAAACGTAAAACATTTTGTAGGTGCGCCCCTTTTTAGTCAGTCTTTAGATTTGCCGTAACTAGACATTCCTGTTTAAATATCAGTATTTAGTTTGACCTCATAAAATGGAAGTAAAAATTCAGTAAATTCAGTTTTCTTTTACCCACTTATCTTGTTTTGTTGTCACAAAATCAGTTAAATCCAGTTAATTTCAGTTTACGTTATATAAGTCTAATTATATTCAGGTCTAAATAGTTTATTCATCCATTAGGCAGGAAATATGTGGTCAATGAGACAGGAAACGACTTAAGACTCGCAGAAACTACATCATTTACGCTCGAAGAGACAAGAAAGACTCAATAGATTTAAAAAGTGAATGAATAATAACTTCATCTTACTGTTATTAATGCCTTCTCTGTTCAAAGTAAGAAGTTAAATGCGTAAATCTAAATATCTATAGCATAGTGATGCAAACAATCATTTAAGAGCATCAGATATTATAATGACTTGAACACAAAAGGGCAAGAAAGGTCTGAGCATACTGGCGGATAAGTTAAGAAGGCATGTTTTGATGTGGGATGTACTCTGATATTGAAACGCTCCCTCTCCTAAATATAAACCAAACACAGAGATGAAAAATTAGTTAATCCACCCTTCTCCGTGCATTGAGCTAAGAGAAGCCTGTGCTGACAGAACATCAGATGCACACAGGGCTTGACAGGACAGGTGGACGCCGCAGCACAGCAGCGTGTGAGCGTGTGTTTGTTTTTGTTTCTGGAGTGTGTGATATCAAAGGGCTAACTCTCTTAGTTAGCCACCAGGTGTGGTTTGTGCACATGTCCCTGGCACCCCTGAGAAAGATTAGGGAAGGGAGGAGGAAAGGAAAATACACCCCATAAACAAAACGTCCTCAGGGACACACAGGGTCAACTGCGCTGTGTTGAGCCTTGCAAGCGAACTTGGAGCCTAGCGTGCACATGTTGCAATTTACTGGAATGATATAATGAAGTGAGAAGGAAAGATTTTTTTAAATTTGCATTTGAAATCCATGTATTGTTTAATGTATTTAGTACTTTATGTCCTATCAAATTGCTGATTGGTTAGTGTAAAAAGGGAACACAAACCAAAAAGATCTGCATGAAATGATTCCAGCACAAGATTGCACTGATTGCCTCCTCCCAGCATATGTGAAATGGATAGGATTATTATGGTCTGGTTCTGCTATGACAACAGAGAAAACACACAGAGGAAAGACAATCAGAGCTCATCAGCCGCTTCCCTCACACCTTTATTTACCCCAATCCCAAAGAGATGAGGAGAATTAGCATAATGATTTCTAACCCAGATATAAGGAGGAATTTCTAATTATTTATAACATCTTGGGACCCTCCACTTGATCTGTCCAATAATGTTAACATAATTGCATAAGTTGTCAAAGGATGTTGGAGGGCTAGTGGTGGAACGCCAGTGGAATATTACACAGTTTTCTGTTTCTCGATACAGAAATATGGAGTGAGGGTCAAAGCTGTGGAGCAGCTACGGGATGTTGGGATGAAATCCTCATGTGTTTGTGTGTGGATTTTTGTCTGCTAACATACTGCAGGCTATTAAAGGGGATTGTGTGTATTTAGTAGTTTCAACAGAAAGCATATTTCATTTCATTACATTTCATTTTTATTTGTTCCACTCATGCTAATGCACAATTCCAGAGAAAAATAGAAAAGTAATTCCCAATCAAAGCACTACTCTCTTTACACATACTTGCCGACATGCTGTTTACTTACATTTATTTTAGTGGATGAGGAAGAATATTGAGGTAATTATAATGATTAAATTACATTTTTACATCGCTGAACTATTTTTTTTAGTTCACCAACAAAGACAAAAAGAATAGGTTAAAAGAAAAGTTTAGAAAAATGCCACCAATGTCAAAAGCTTTAAAGCTGAAAGCCCATTGAAAATAATCATAATTCAAATTCCTAGGCTGAAGCAACCATTATATTGAAACCCTTTATTGAAAACCCCTGAATACAGTAAAATGTAGGGAATAAGACAGAAGCAGAGGAATTGCCTCACATATTCTGCCCTTTCTTTTGCTAATGCTAGAGTAGAGCAGAACCGGCTCTTTTATTGTGTAGCAATGAAACTCTTTTTCATTGCTCCATCCTGGAATCAGACGCTGCAGTTGAATAATGCATAAGGCCTCTTGCCTGAGCACTATGTAAATAGTCAACAATGGCTACAGTGGTAACAACAGGTTTGGGTCTGCGGAGTATTATGTAAAGTGGTCAGGGGCATCGTGTCTGGCTCTCTAGCCTGCTATTGAGGCAGTGGCAGACCCCTCTGAGTGCAGGGGGACATGGCCTGCGCCTGGGGCCCGGAGGGGACGCGCACAGAATTAATGAGGCCAATTTAGTGTTGGACCAGGGTGGCGTCTCCTGATGGGTCCTGAAGGACTATTGTAGCTTTACCACCACCCACCACCCCCAACCTTTACCTCTTACCCCAGCCTCTCCTCCCGCTCCTCCTCCTCCTGGCACTCAGTGTTGGAAGGTTCTGTACTCGCTGGAGAACACCTGAGCCAATGGACTACTGGAATGGATTCTGCGGGAATCCATATGATTAACAAGTGCCCATGCCTGGCTGCCTCATGATTTATGATAGACCATCTCAATGGCGCAGAGAGTACATATTGGTGTTTATTACGTCTGTAGCAACACCCAATTTACCATTATGCTCTGTCTAGTGCCTGGTGAAGTGCTTCCATCTCATATTCTACCCAATATTTGAATATTTACGCCAACATTTCATTTTGAATTATAATTTGTTGGGCCTCAACCAACTGTTGTTGTGTTGGTGATAACTTGGTCTTGTTCTTCTTCTCCACAGGTAACATAGAATACAGCTGTCCTGCCACAAATGAGTGTGAGATCACAAAACGGAGACGCAAATCATGTCAGGCTTGTCGCTTCATGAAATGCCTCAAAGTGGGGATGCTCAAAGAAGGTAAGAAGAGTAAGAGCATATTTATTATTCTTACACGCACAGATACACATACTCTATGCATTTTAACTTTCATAACAGCTTTCACACAACACTCGTGAAAATAAAGAAACCGTCACAGCTGATCTGATAAGGGAGCATCACACACCAGCTGACATGATAGTTCTTTAAAGTCCCAAGCTGCTTTAACAACGAGTCCCACTCGTATTTTACCAGCCCACAGTCAGAGAAACATACACCTGCCTGGCTTAGACAACAGTTCCCAGCCCCCCTGTCCTCCCCCTACCTATACAGCAGTAAATAATGTGCAGTTGAGCTGGGGACAGAAATATGCTGAATAGGTTGATCCCGCTGTCTGAGTAATAGAAATGTAACAGTATTCCGCCTGGGAAGGCTCAGGCCGGGTCCCTGAGCACACACTCGGCACAGTCTCAGCTCTCCCCAGCATATTGATCCACTAAATGTTTTCCGAACATCTCAGCTCTCTTCCTGTGGATGGTTTTTTAAAGTCACGCCAGTAGGGAATTCAGTGACAATTAAACATGCTTCCGATGGATTTGTCTGGCTGGGTTTCTCTGCCCCTCCCTAACGCCACTGACTGAGCCCGCTGAGACCCCGAGGCTTGGCTGCTCTTCCGGGGGGAGACACCTATCCGTTCTCCCTTAACCCATTGCATTAGTGGATGTGTTCTCACCTGCCTCTCTCTTTCTCTCTCTGTCTCTTTCTCACTTGTTGGTTGCACCAGAAAGGCCAGACAAATGAATAATGAAAGATATGTGGCTTGGGGGTGAAGCGGTGGTGTTATATTTATTCAAGCCTCTTCTGGGAGTAGCTCAGGGACTCTGTAAGGAAATGTGTTTTCCTCAAGTGCTGATGAGTATGGGTCAGGTAGCACTTATGTTGTGCAAAGTATGACTGTCCCTCATGGTTATAGAGTGATATAAATACTCTGCCAGATAGAAGCTCTGACAAATGAAATTCTGTAAAAACTTCCACTTTTAAGTTCTCTGTCAAACTCTGGGCAGTATATATATCCCACCATTATTCCTCCTATTATTCACCGGAGAGTGGGATTTATAGATGCATATATTTCCAGTTGCCACCTGAAGCCAGAGTCATAGCCCGTATGGATCTCCACACAGTAACAGAATCCCCTGGACTGCATGCAGCCAGATAAAGCCTTAGTGCCAGAAAGACAGAGTAATCGCATTACTATCTGATGAAAAATTTATGCCAATATATCATCTTGGAGAATAAGAGACTACAAAAATATGTAGCCGTGGCTATAAATGAATGACCAGTGTCAGGTCAGAGTAAAAAGAGTGTAAAACTCAAATATGCAGACTTCGGCTAAGCCCGAGGTTCTAATGCACACTTCTGTGTATTCAGCACATTCCCAGAATAAGAATGACCCTCCTCTTTTACACAGCGGCTGTCATCGCCGCACTGCAACTATTGCAACTGACTGATTGAAGTCTTGTGCAGGTATTAAACACATCTGTCATGATTAACAGAGAGATGTGAAGTGCATTTTTGCGTAAGCTCTGTCTTGAGGCCCTGTACTTTAAAGTGTCACCAAGACGAAATGGAAAGAGAGACACATGGTCTGTGTCCACTATAATCTCTATGAAGCTGTCGGCTCAACGCCACACTCAGGCCCAGGGTGTGGAGATGGCCACCGCTCATGTGACTGAGGTTGCCACTTACTTTCATTACTGCAGAAAGGTCACATTGTGTCTCAATGGAAAACCACCTAATTATAACTTTACAGCTCCTACAAAGTAACGTGCTGCCCCTCAATGAAACAGAAGATTAAATCCATCACTGTCTCAAAGTATAATAGTATTCATCATCTCCGGAGTAAATTAAGGTGCGGAACTTCTGTGTTTACCTTTGTTTATACTCTCGATAGTAAAATTCATACGATAGCAGTATCTACTGACCAAGCACAAAAGCTACATTCGTATCTCAAAGCATGGTAAGAGGTTTAAGGAAAGCGGTCTTCGAAGATCAGCAGTCTGATTACAGGAGACCTGCCTAAACCCTGTGTTGAGTCGCTGTACTTTCCCTTGACTGTATGAAGCAGGAAGTGATCAATAGAAGAATCAAATGTCAGGGGCAACAGGTTTTTCCTCTGATCAATGGAAACGGATCAGAGCTTAGAGCAGAAGAGAAGACAAGATACTATTGAGAGATTACATTGACATCATTCAGTGGCAGTTGCTCTCTGCACTCTTCCTTTCTCCTTCGCTCTCTAACACACAGTTTCTCTCACATACGCAGAGATGCAGAAAATACTATTTCTGTAAAGTTAAATATATATATATATTTTTTTTCTTTGTCTACACATCTGCAGTGTGACCAAAGACAATAGCTTTTTGTTCCATTGTCCTCACTATGTAACAGAGCTATATGTACAGTTAGAAATGAACCTTTCTTACTGTAAGAGAACAGTGTGACAGTCATGAACATTTGCTGAACAAAGGAGCAAAGTGTGTCTGTGCTGATACACAATACACCGCTCATTGTTCAGCAGCCTGGCATGCAAAGAACAACCACATCCCACAATAGCCCCGTCATGATCACATACACACAAACCACACTACACTCACATGTATAGTCACTGAAATACTAGACATGTAATAGTCCACGTGTGTTGCAGGACCTCTGAACCAAATACAGGCTGCCTCCGTGATGCAGTAATAGCAACAGTATAGTAAGTAATAATGAGGCTTTTGCTGAGGCAAACTTCACTTTTTATAAGATTGTAATTTAGAGCAATCTAACGTGTAGTTTAAGTACCATTTAGTCTTTTCAATTAGCAGTACAAGCAGTGATGTCAGCTCACTAGGGATATTGTAGCTAACCTGTAAATGGAGTATGTGACGAGGGTGTCAGTATGGCAGCCCCTGGGGTCAGCAGATGGGGAGGGGGAAATGCGTGACAATTTTTCCGCTACCCTCGCTCATCACCACTCGTGATTAAAAATGCTGAAACACACTTACAAGCATGCAAAGCTGGCAACAGGGGCCCTTTGAAATAGTGCTGACGGCAGTTTAGCGGAGCGGCTTCCTTGAAAGGCAAGGTTCACCATGCCTTGCCATGTGGCCTTCTGATTTTCCCAGCTAAAATAGGGTCCGCCTAAGCCCCCCTTGGCATTGCCAACCATCCCAGACATCCTGACACTTTCCCCAGGGAGAGACACCCAGAACAGGTGAGAGACTCAAAATAAGGGCCCCTACCACGGCCGGCCACACAAAGTGAGTGAAGACAGGCCCTTTTGTAGGAGTGTGCTCAGAGGGGGATTATTATTGTTTTTGGAGAGAAAGAAGAGCCCTAGGTCAGCTGGCCCCAGCCCCCAAACCAAGGCCTGCGCTAATCCGTGCACAAATGCCAGCCGCCTTGGCCAAAAGCCCTCTCCCCTTGCACCCTGCTTTGAAGAGATGATACCCGAGCTCACTCACTGCTACCCTCGCTGCACTATGTAGTGGGCCATAAAACAGTGAGATGACTTTGGATGAGGTGGTACTCAACTCTCTTCACACATTTATAACACACCTACTGTTTATTTTGGAGGGAGCGCAACAAAGTTAGACCACTTAAAGCTTCGGGTGCCACCAAAGGGACATATGAACCTCACAAAGGCCCCCATAAAGTCCTGGCCATAGTGCCCGACAGCATGAGTGAATGAATCTGTCTAGCTGCTCTTAATCACTCTCTCTTCCTCTCTGCCTGTATCTGGCCCTGTTGGACAGTAAAATGAGACAGGTTAGTGCCAAGCTTTAATTCCTGTCAGCATCTGTTAATTATGGCCAGGACTGTTCTAATTAAAAGAGGCACCCATCTACCTTCATCACTGGCTTTACACTGGCTGACACAGCCACATGACTCAACCGGCAGAGAGGATCGTGGAGAGCAGAAGCGCAACCACCTGGCAGCGGCCAAGCTCATCGGGAGAGCCGGAAGAAACAGTAGAAAGGGATGACATCATTTATGAAAATGAGAGGAATTTTCCATTTCTAAAGTGCAGCGTTTAGACCTGAGCAGCAAGTAGAAAGTGTTTGAAGATTCTCAAGACGCCTTCACAGAAGACAATCTTTCTGTATGTGATGCACATGAAAAGGAAATTGTCATGGCGTAAGCGTGTGAGTGTGTGTGATGTACAGGTGGTTGCCATCAGATGATTTCCTGGTGCTTGCTGGGAAAGATGAGGCTCTGTTGGGAATTTGGGGTAATTAGGTTAGTGGGTTGTCAGTGTCAGGAAATTGAAAGACAATCCTAATCAGATTTGTGTTTCTAGGGAATCAAATCATTTATACAGTATAAGTAGAAGAAATCTCTATTCTGCACTTACAAGTTACATGATGATACAGTTTACCAGAGCCGCTGCCCCTCCCCCATGCATTGAGAACGAGAGGCTTTGGCCGTGTAAGATTAGTGGTGAAGATCAAGATGTTTTGAATAAATCCACTGTTGGATTCCTCTTTGTTAAATGAAGGCCACCTCTTCTATCTTCCATCATCTGATTTTCCTTTCCCCCCGTTCACCGTGCGACCTCCAATCACCGAGCATGGGACACATCCAAACTCATCCCCTCCAAGAGCACTTGCTGATGGGCAAATTGTATTAGGCTCATTTGCAGTGGCCACACAATGCCCAGGTTTGACACCGTCCTCCCTGTTATAAAGTGATGAAATCATCAAGGAAGTGCTCTGGCTGCAGGTGTTGTTCGCTCAGAGGACGCAGGCAGCTGACAAATTAACTCCTCCTCCACCGCGAGCATTTCATTGAGCCTTTTCTCATCCCCCCCTTTAGTATTAAATTTGTTTGGGGGGGGGTTACATTATGCATACAAGTTAAATTGAAGGGATTCTCCCTCTTGACAGGATTAAGATATCAGGGATATTTAGGCTGTTGGGTAGCACCGATGCTGGACCAAATATGGGGGTGTAGGATATAAATGTTCGCATACACTTGCATTAAATAACCAAATACCTGCCTGGTGGTATCAAATAAATAGAACAGCGTAGATGAAATATTTTAACTATGTTGAAAATTAATAGAATAGAAAAGACATCCAAATGGAAACATTCTTATCAAATAATGAGATAATAAATAACTTATGTTATGATGAGGCTAGCTTGACATTTACAGTATCAGTGTGCAACCTGGCCCCCTAGCTGTGGCAGGGGGTGATAAGGCCTCAGTGCTACTCCAGTGAAAGAGGGGTGAAATAAGGGTCTTTTATGGGAAAGCAATACCAAGTTATCTATCTGCAGTATGACAGCGGATGTTTTGTACGGTGTGTGTGGGACTACGTCTTTTCTTGTCGGCCGGTTTCTTTTTCTGGACACTGAGGAGCACACACCTGAGCTCACGCAGACTTACACACACACAAGCAAAGAGGCATGTAGCTGGCAGCTAATTAGTATGCAGTCTGCCTCACCCCAAAAGCTAAATAATTAGAGGGCCAGTCTGTGAGATCATTGACCCTGCGTTAAATATTCATATGTTTAGACCTGCTCTGGGCTCAGCTGTGTCACAGTAGACCAGCCAGGCATGGACCACATATGGGAAGGCAGCCGTGCTTCTGACACATCCACACACACACACACACACACACACACACGCACGCACACACACACACACTGGAGTGCATGCTCGCACACACACTTATGCCACTATGCAGTGCTTTTACAGTTCTTACACACAAGACAGAACCCAGCATTCACACTGCTACTTTTACACATGATCACACACTTTTTTGTTCTACTGTGTTAGATGGATTTTCATTTGTTTTAACTTTTTAGTATTAACCAAGTTAATATTCTTGTGTTTGATATCCCTTAAAACCTCGGGGGAAAAAAACACTCTCTTCATCTCATGTCCCTCCTGTCGTTTCTAACCCAGGGGTTCGTCTGGACCGCGTGCGAGGGGGCAGACAGAAGTACAAGCGGAGGTTGGACACAGAAAACAACCCATACCTGGGCTTGACGCTTCCCCCTCCCACCAAAAAGCCTCGTGAGTACTTCTCCATCACTCCTCCATCGCTCCCTCCTCTGCCAGGCCAGGCCGCAGGTAAAACTAAGGCAAAATTCTAGGCCAGACTCGTGTTCCCACTGTCTCTCATGCTGACGGTTGAGAGTTCATTGGTCAGAAATATAGGCCAGGTATTGTTCCAGTCAGAGCTGAATTATGATAAGTCTAGGAGCAGATGACCGATATTAGAAAACTACAGAGTGCTTCAGTACACCAGTGTGTCATATTTTCACACAATAATTTTTTTCCACTTGCATGCATTCTGAAGAGATAAGAGCTATTAGTGCCTTCATTTCACTCATACAAACTCAAGCTCCATCCATTAGTTGGCATAATGAGAAAGAGAGAGAGAGAGTGCGAAAGTGAGGCCACCATTCTGCTGTGTGTTACAGTTTCGCCAAAAGTCCACTGTTTATCACCACGGTGCATCTTTGTGGCTCGCTCAGCTTTGCAGTGATATGACCTTTGACCTCCGCTTTGCTTTGACATCTCCCTCCTTCCTCCTCTATCCCCAGTCACAAAGATAGTGTCTCACCTGTTGGTGGCGGAGCCGGAGAAGATCTATGCCATGCCTGACCCCACCATGCCGGAGAGCGACATCAAGGCTTTGACCACGCTGTGCGACCTGGCTGACCGCGAGCTGGTGGTCATCATCGGCTGGGCCAAGCACATTCCAGGTACAAAACAAAGTGCTTTCGCTCCCTTTTCTTCTTTCTAAAGCACCTTTTCCCGGTTTTATTCGCCCCTGCCTTCCCCTGTCTCCTGTCTCACACACACTTTGTATGAATAAAAATGCACACGCACGTAGATAATTAATGACAGCAGCTCATACAGCCTCAGGGTGTGTGGAGGATGGAGGGGGTGCACAATGGACATAGCTGTGGAAGAAACAAATCAATAGCGCATCTAAAACCCCTGCATTGAATGGAGAGGGGGACACAGACCAAGTGCTAATGTATGTTGTAATCACCAGGGAGATTCAGAACAAAGTTGGGGACCGGCCCAATCAAACAAGACATCATATCACACACAGACACACACATGAATGCACACAAGCGGAAGCACACACACATTGAATTATTGATGGGCATAATCATGTTTCTTCCGTGCCCCATAGGCATTCTGATAGACGAGGTGTTAGGTTATAAGAGGCTGTTGAATTAAGGATACAGCACCTCACGTCAGCAGAGATTTTGCTTCCTTCAAGAGTTTTCCTCTGATTTTGACAGAGAACACATTGTTTAGCCGCTCTGTTTTTTGCAACCAAGGCAGATTCTCCTTGATCTTGAGCTTGACCCCCATAACTCTATAACATTACAGTGCTGTAGGCATGGAGGGGTAACAAACTAAATGAATGTGTCCCTCAGCGGCACCTACATAACCTCTTCTTCTCATCAGCATAACTTGGACAGGCACAGAGCTGTCAGCATGCAGGAAATGTGCGACATCACTTCAGCACTGACGCACACACACGCTGTCAGTCTCCCTCCCTCACACACACATGCGCGTGCGCACACACACACACACACACGCACTCACACATCCACGTGTTTGCATACCTTAAAGTCACATCAGTTAATTCAGAAGATACATTTCAATCCCGATTTATAGATGAAGAAAGGTTCATTTATTTGCAGTAAAGTGAAATGGACTTCAACTGACCTCGGGCAGGTGCATTTTGTACTGAAAAGGTATTAGAGTACTTCTCAGAAGGAGAGGTATTAATCAGGTACAGATCTGATAGTAAGGAGATTAGAGATGGATATGCTCCCAGCCCCTGGCCTCAGCCTCGGCCCCTTACGCATCTAAACTGTTTGGATCACTCCCAATGGGCCCTGCATGGTCAGCAGACTGAGAGTTTAACAAGGAGCTTAGTCAGGACTGGATCACAACTGACCCGATAACACACTCTCATCGTTGTGACCCAAAAATTACACCAGCATCACAGACACGCACAAAAACGACAACATTCCTGGACTGGCTGCTGGTTATAGACTGTGCAGGCTGGGAGACATCACTCACTAAGACTCTCATACGTAGTACAGATGCAGTAAAAAGAGTACCTGTCATCTTTTTGTATTTTCTGTGAAAAAGATACAGAATATCATCTAATGCCAGTTAGATGCCAGTGACCTGAAGCAGGTTAATCAGACTTAATCAGACTTACATGTATTGTGTATGACTCACAC
Source organism: Pempheris klunzingeri (assembly GCF_042242105.1). NCBI lineage: Eukaryota > Metazoa > Chordata > Actinopteri > Acropomatiformes > Pempheridae > Pempheris > Pempheris klunzingeri. The sequence continues at coordinate 10,833,876 of NC_092024.1, read as the reverse complement.
TTGTCATTTATCTCGATGAATCATATATTTTTTTAACATATCCTTAATCATGTCTCACCCATTTAAGTGTTAAAGGTTTTAACTTGTATCCTGAAGTGCATCATCATTTTAATATGTGTACACTCTAACTCGGATTTTGTGTGTCACAGCGTTGAAGCGCTGTTAATCAGATTACGCTAACACGTATTGTACAGTGGATAGATTCATAATGTTAATGGGATTTGCCCCACAGATTGCGGCAGAGGACTTATCATTCCAAATGCGTCGATAATGATCATTTAACCCAAAACCTGGGGCAGTAAGCCTGAGTGTCTGTTCCAACTGCGAGCGAATACCTGGAACGGATGCGCTGAACAATGTGCTGCACCTGCGAGATGGTAGACTTTAAGTAGATTATTCTGATCTGCTTCTGTATAAATACGCACAATCACACTTGTGCTTTTGTTTTATATTGGTCATTTTTTAAACTTATGCCATAAAATCACAGATATTCTTCTTTAAAAGGCAATATGATGGGATAAAGACCTCCTCTTCAGCTGAGTGCTCGGTCTGTGTCTGTCCCTTTGGTGGTGTCTGTATTAGGACAGTGGGTGTCCTCTGGCCATGAAATGGCTGCATAATTGAGTTGTACATGGCTGAACCTGATCAGAGACGGTTCACTGGTTGAGCGAGACTCCATGCACTAACACTCTGCGCTACAACGGCACCCCAGGGCAGCCTACCATGCTCAGTTCCTACGATATTTCTCTCTCCATCCGCTCCGGGACAAGAAAGGAACAGGGGGGAAAAACTGCTGATTGCATTCTGATAGATTTTTGCAGCCTTAGGCGATGGAATTAAAAAGATTAACAGTTCATTATGAAGTAGACCACATTGATTAGGCCATTGACAGATGGGCCAATAACTAAAGTCCAAATGTAACAATTTAAATGTCACGAAAATTGGCACTTACCTTCTCCCAATTGATTTTTAATTTCCCCCATTCTCAGCTAACATTTGAAAACGCGTTTTGAAAGTGGCATAATGTGGAGTAGAGTGGCCCCATTGAGTTTTAATTGGAGGGCGATTGGAGGATATCAAAGCTCTAGCATTAGTGTAGATGGTATCTTTGCCTTACAGGGTCCAATGTCAACTTTGTCATCCCAGCCTAGTTAGCATACCATGAAAGGGCAGTTTGCATACATGAAATGCTTTACTGGTTTTACAGTTTTTTTGTCCAATTTTAAATGAAATAAGAGCACAATTAATCAATCAGATCAGGTGCACTTGTTAACTTAGTTTAATGAGGTAGATATTGAAGGCTGGTGTCACATATCAAGAGCTTTTTATCGCAGGTTTGCCATTGCCAGACCACAGCCTTGCCCTCATTCTGAATCTGCCTTTGATTAATTGATAATCGCTGCGGAGCTTTTGGACACCAGTGTCACTGCTCCAAATAGCACCATGAAGCACGGCTGTTGCCTGAGGGTGGTAGGGTCATTAGGAGCCGTGTTAGGGGGATGCTGACAGATGGCTTGTTGCTCCTAAGGTGCTAACAACCTTTGACACACATAGCAGTCCACTGTCCACCCCTCTGGCCTCCTTCCATCCCATAAAACTACATTTCACTCTGTCCACGGGGTTCATGAAGGAACTAAGTATACTGACTACGCTAGAACCTGTTTACCACCTTGACATTGCCGCCTTCTTCAGCACCGATGGGATACCAGTGTGACACCCGTGGCCTCTTGCCACCTCACATCCCTCCCTACCCGCGGTGGGACTGTCATGTGTTCATATGTAAAAACTGCCATGCATGCTGCTTATACAAGTGCTGCTTGTCGTTTGGTGTTTGTCAGCTCTCATCCCAGCTTCCCAGGCCCGAGTGTTTTCAGCTGGGAATTCTTGGAAGGCTAAAGGGCCAAGCAAACATTGACTCACTGCTGCTGCTGCTGCTGCTGCTTTGCCCCAACACAATAAAACATATTTTTGCTCTGGCATGTAAACGCTAGAATGTGAAATATTCAAAAAACATTTAGAACTTATGTTTATAACTTAAAATAATGTATTAAAAAAAGTCCTGCTCATGTGTTAATTTATTTTTCTGTATTTGATTCAGATCAGATTAATCTAATGACACTGTCTTGTTTTCATTGGTGTATTCATTACTGGCGCTCTGGGAATATGCATCATCTGTGCTTTATTGGATCCCAGCTCATCAGCTCTGTAGCTGATAGACAACCGCCTGGCATGTTAGTTGTTAGCATGGTGGCAGCGATGTTAAAAAGAGATCGCGCCTCTTGTATGTTGTCGTGTTTATGTCAGCTCAACCCTCCACCATAATCTCCCACCCACCCACCCACCCATCAGCCCACCCTCCTCCAGCCCCCTCCGGGCTCCTGTTTTCTTTTTGCCATTAAATTGTGAAATCTACTTACTGTGTTTCCAGCCTGATCCCACTCAAGCTGCGTAATCTCCTTGTAATAGAGTGTGAATACTGCCCGGCAATAAATCAGCACCTCATCAGTGCACTTTATTAAATATAGACACCAACAGACAGCTCTTAGTATATTCAATTTACCCTCTGACGTAGGCTTCAACACAGGAGATAAAGATAGATTGAGCAATCAGGTGGATGCTGAGGCCTGAACCCCGGCAGGAGAGCGAGAGGAAGGCGGAAAAGCTGCAGGGAGATTGAGATGGGGGCGTATTGGAGGCAGACAGGCAGTCAGGAGTATGCAGGGCGAAGGAAAGGGACATCTGCCAGGCAGGGTGGGGGAGGGCTTTGTTTAGTGTTTGTTTACTGTGACACATGAACAGGTACATCCAGCATCACAAGTATGTGTTGCCTTTGATTATTTTCACCAAGTTGAATCAGTGTAAAATCAAGGGTCTGAAACTCTGTTGCATCTGTGTAGAATTTTGTCATATTTTATGTAAAATGTTCTGTAGGAAATCTTATATGCTGATGTGCCTTTAAGTGATCGTCAGCAGAGCGCCATCCCTCATTAAGCAATGTTGCTTGATGACAGCGGAGATAAATTATGTGTAATTATGGCAGTGATTAAAGCCTGATTCGTCCTGGTCTTTTGGGGCTAAACAGAGACGTGTAACATCAGTATTGGGCAGTGGGACCCTGGGGAGGGCTAAAGACTCCTGCGTTAGGGTCAGGAGGTCAGAGGGTGCAGATTAAAACAGGGGGATTACTGTATTTAACGTTCTTCATCCTCAAAACGTTCACAGGCTACTGGTCAAATCACCCATTCCCCAGCTACTTACCATGGGATAATGGGCTGGTTATCACGTTGAAAGAAGGCAGATAGCTGACTCTCCTTAAAGTGAGCGCTGGAGCTGAAAAAAACAAGATACATTTTCAGCCATCAACCTCTTATCCACCGAGTCAATTTAGTTTGTATTGACATGATTTTGTCCAATATAAAAACAGCCTTTGTGTCATCAAATCAGTGTCCAGGGAAAGCTTGCAGCAAACTGAGCTGTTTGTGTTGTACATGTGGCTGGACTTCAGGTCAAATTATTTATGTCAAGCACAGCAATTTATTACCAAGCTGCTATTGATTGGGTCCTCCTGACGCTGTCATGTAAATTCAAGAAGAATCATGGTCTGCAGCTGCACGCACACAGATCCACAAAAAACAAGCCTGCAGACACGCGTGCGCTCGCACAGACACACACACGCGCGCACACACACACTCACACCATTATGAAGCTGCTCAAAATTGCCCTTCATCCCTGTATTGGTGATACATCTTACACCGCGGCATGTCACTCTGCCAGATCAGTGGAATCTATACAAATTAGGGGTACATACATTTTCCTCTTGTCCTCTTTTAAATTGCCATCTAAAATAAAAAAGAAACTTTGATATAGAATAAGCTTATGGCAGTATGATCATTCAGCTCAGTTTGAGGTTAGAAAAAAGAGGCGTGCTGAACCCCCGGGGTCCTGTTAGGGGCAGTTTTACTCCAACTGGAGCCCAGAGAGCACTTGACTTGGCTGAGGTGAGATTGCCGCTGGGCAGAAGTCTTCAGGGCCTGCTTGTCCTTCTGATAGCTAGCCATGATAGATCAGCCCCTGTCCAGCCAGAATTACTCTCTTTCCTCTTTCTATCTCCCTCTTCCTTTTCCCCTCATGCTCCGGTCCCCTTTTCGCTCACTGCTGCCGCTTTCTTTCTCTCTTCCTTATCTCTCTCCTCTCTGGCCCATATCTTCTCTTCTCTTGTATCCTCCATTTCTCTCACTCTCTCTCTACTGCCATTTTTTTTTTTCTTTTCTCTCCCTCCCTCTGTCTGCTCTGTTGTCTGATTGAGGGTGAGTTACGAGGGGGCTGCAGCTGGAGGGGGCCACCGTGCCTCGTAATTACATCTCTTTTTATTACCCGCGCTAATGGCCCTCGGGGAGAGGGAAACAATAATAAATTAATAGAATATGAACTCCAGCTCAACAGAAATCTCCAGCATTTCATTTTGGACCGTCCTGTGCTCTGGCAGATGAAACGGTGCTCTGATTAATCTCTGCGAAGGGTTTGAAGCAGCCGTCTGTGGGTTTGGGCTGCCCCCTCCTGCACACAGCCAAGGGCTTTTGGGGAGATAAAGGGAAAGATGATGGTTTTGGCTCCTGTTGTTGGTCTTTAGTGGTCTTGTTTTCACCTTTTGAGCTATGAATGATGGTGTGCTGAGACAGTTAGTGGTCACTAGGCTGCTCTTTAGTGTTGTTTCTCTGTCTCCTATGTTTATTTATTGTTTCCTTTATCTAGATTGAACTGATTTTACCTTGAACGTATTTTACATCTTGTAATTTTGAAAGTGAAAATCCCTTTGAGGCATATGATCGCTGTATGAGCAGGGTGTTTAGGTCAAAGTGAACAAAGAAAAACTCTGCATTGTTATTATCTCTGCATTCCTGCCACAAAGACTTTCAGACAGAAATCTGCCAGTGCTCTCAGCAGTGGAGTGGAAAAGGCCCTTCAAGCGCATAGACAGGCCTCTCTGATTTGGTCAATATTGTGTCATGTTTGGTCAAACCCCGCCAAGGCAGTGGGCTGGAAATGAAGATGTAAATATTGATATTTCATTAGAGGAAATCACCCACTCTGACGGCACTTAACCGGGCCACCTTCAGAGTGCGGCGGCCGGAGCGCCGTGTGACCTGCGGAGTCGGGAAGTCACTTCATTACTCGATTAAATTGAGTGGAAAAAGGCAAGGCAACGACACGAGATCCCATTTGGAGCGATAATTTAGGCCCTGAAGAGAGGGGATGGAGCAGGGGAAAAACACTACCTCTCCATCTCACAACACTGGATTAAATTCAAGGACTTTTAGCGTCAAAGGTAATTGTAGGCTGCTGGGCTGCATGTGTGCATATGGCTGAGAGGTGTCTGCTGTATCAGAACAACTCTAAAGCCTCTCCAACAAGCCCTGAACAAGGCCTTCACACAGGCTGTCACATTGGGAGCAGCGTTTTAGTTCCGCTTCAGTCCTCCTTGGCATTAAAAGGCTAGACAAAGCCTTGCCTGTGATTGTGATGCCAACCTGATGCGGCAATCAAGACCGCGTCCACGCTTGCATGACAATTTCCCTCTGGCCAGTCCACATTCTGTCCAACTTAATGGCCATGTATGCAGACAAGGAAATAACACAACAAGAGATTTTAAGATGCAGTCTGGATATGTGTAATGGCACAGGCCTTTACAAAATATGGCTTATTGCTTCCGCTGATAATAGTCGGGTGTTTTGAGTGCTTTCGGCAGTTTGCTTTGTTGGGTCTAATTTGGGCTCTTCAGACCTCTGACCAGTCCAGCCGGGCACCAGCACCTTTCTGTTAGCACACTATTCTACTGACTATTGATTCCCCTTCAAAATGTGAAGGCCCTCACATTTGATCACAATCTGTTAATTAATGTATCCTCCAGCTCTTCCCCTGCAGTGGTCATCACCACGATAAGGGAAATTGAACACTCAGGTACTCCTCTCCCTGGCTCTTCTTTTTTTCCCCGTGCCTCTCCCTCCGTCCTGTTTCTTTTTCACTTTCTCTCACGCTTCCTCATCATGTCTCTTGTTCTTCTCAAAGTGCACATGTGTGTGTATGTGTGTGCACATGTTCATGGTGTCCTGGCAAGAGCAGATAAACAATAGGCTGATGGCAGCACCCCAGTGAGATCATTTATATTTAAGAGAAAACGTGGGGCATAGGTGCCGTGACTACTCTGGTCAATACTGTAATCTGTCACCTCTTAATCATGCAATGGCAGGTAGTGTGGCAACAGAAAACTTGTAATCATATTAATCAGGGGCGGAGCTGAAGAGCCTAATATGCTGTCAGAATGAGCCGCCTGCAGGCACGCTGTGCAGGGAGAGGGGAGGTGGGAGATGGAGGGGAAAAAGTGGTGTGTGTGTGTGTGTGGGGGGGGGTCATGCAGTTTATTGACAGCTGAAGGGTAGTACGAAGGGAAAAGGGATGAGATGGCTATCTGCTCCTCACGCGCTCTTCCTTTGTCTTTTTGCCTTTATCCTTTTTTAATTTGTTTGAATTTCTCACAGCTCTTTTGGGGATCTCGCAGTTTTTTTTATTTAATGTTCTATTCTGAGCATGTGTAGAGGTGTTGAAGGGGAAATGACAGTGGTTTGATGCGCTTGTCCTCAACAGCTCATCCAGCTGCTGTTGGAGAAGGAGGCCCTGGGTTTAAGCAAGTCTTCAGGCCCGGCTTGAACCATTTGACCCCCCGTGCTCTATTTGTGTGCTTTTATGTGCTTGGATTTATGTGCATACGAATAGGTGACATAATCCGCATGCGCACATGTGCGTCTGCTTGTTTTCCTGGTTGACACACGTTTGTGTATCTGTCCATGTTGCTATGTGTAAGTGTGTGCGTCCCCTCACCACCCTCTCCCGCTACACAGTGCATGTCATGTCCTCAACCCCTCCAACGAGAATGTGTCTTGGTGCTAATCCCCCTCACACCAATAGAAGTGTGACAGGATACAAGGGGTAACCACATGGCTTTGTATATCCTGGACCTTTGCACCGATTTACTGTCCTCACTTATAGTAAAGCCCACTCAAGTGCTCTAACACCGGCTTCAAAGAGGACCTTCTACTGTGCATTTAAATTTAAACACCACTCGCTAACATGTGCCCCGGCATGTACTCCAGGCTGCCAGGGCTTGACAAGTCATGTTTGGTTTACTGACCAACTCAAAGTGCTCTGTTGTTTTACTTTTAAATACTTTCTTTTACTTTTTGATACTCTCAAATAAAAGAAAACATCTGGCTTAATCAAGGAAGAGGCATGAATGTGCATTTTTTTCTCCTAAAGTTTTCCCCTCTGTCCTTCCAGGCTTTTCCTCTCTCTCTCTGGGAGACCAGATGAGTTTACTGCAGAGCGCCTGGATGGAGATCCTCATCCTCAGCATTGTGTTCCGCTCACTGCCATACGAGGACGAGCTGGTGTACGCCGAGGACTACATCATGGACGAGGAGCACTCGCGGCTGACGGGCCTGCTCGACCTCTACGTCTCCATCCTGCAGCTGGTCCGCAAATGCAAGAAGCTCAAAGTGGAGAAGGAAGAGTTTGTCACCCTCAAGGCCATCGCTCTCGCCAACTCAGGTGGGGTGTCTCCTGCGCGCTGACGCATCGTAAATAACTTTAAGGTGTCATGATTTTTAATTGAGGCAAATTTTATGTGCATTTTAATGAAAACTACATTATGTTTTAAATAAGCATCAGAATAACCTTGACAAAAAAGTGAAATTATTCATCTCAGAATTATTTATATTTATACGGGCAGCAGAAACATCGTTCAAAATAGAATGAAATATCGTCCAATTTAGCAAATGTCTTCTGATTAACTATTTATATAAATCATTCCTTTACTAATATATAATAATGATATTTATAATACAGATTTACTAACAGAGGAACAAACCAGTCCCTAAGAAGTCATTGGTTGGGAATATGTATATTATTTTTTGTTTGATATTACCCTTATTGTTTCATTCCATAATGTAATATATTTTTGTTTTAACAACATTTTATTATTCCCACTCAGTTTTAGTTTTGATATTTAAGTATCAGTGCATTAAGTAAAATACAACAAATAACTGCTGAAAAAAACATTTTGTAAAAGCAAATCAAAAATTAAATGCACTTTTTAAAAGTGAAGCCTTTATCATTTTTTATCTACTGAAATAGCAAATAGATATCACTCTGAAGTTATATATTCAACTTTTTAAAAATGCAGACTTCACATGAAAATGTTGGAGACATTCTTCTAGTGTGTTACTCGCTCAGAATATTTCACTTTCTCCGGACTGGACCTCTGGGTAATGCACAGTAGACGGTGTAATATCCAGAAACAGTAAGGTATTGTCTAACACAGTTTCAGAAATGACATTTCTTAGTTTTGCAGGAGTTTTTCAGTGTAACCTTTAGTTTGGAGTGTGAGATGGAGAGATGGAGAGAAGATAAGGGCAGTGTGCGGGAAAGAGCGATGGAGGAGTGAGCTTTTTTAATTGAACACCTTCCATGTTGTGGTATTTCTCCAGCACTCCCTCTCCCCTCTCTTTCTCTATCTCCATAACAGTAGCTGCAGGGCACAGCAGCCACGGGAGATAAATTTAGCATTTCATTAGGAGCACAGGGGCTGTCAATAAAATGTGTTAAGTCGAATGGAATGAGTATCAGGGAGTGATAGGCCTCGTTTGTTCCGATGCCGAGACGGCACGCTGCTATTGACAGGCTCCTTTTGAGGAGGCAGGACCTGTCCCGCTCTGATCAATGCACGCCTGGGTCACTGGGCCGCTTTCCTTGTTTTGTCCGGGGCTGAAAAATGAAAATGCTGATGGTGGGTCTTTGCTTTCAGACAACAGAGCTTCGGAAGGGAGGTAGGGTGAGGGAGAGTGGAAAGATGGGGGAGAGAGGTGGAGGAGGACAAGGAGGAGGAGGAGGAGGAGGAGGAGAGTGTCCGGAATGTTAGAACAAGGTCTCTGGGAGATCGCTCTCTCGGGAGCCCCTCTGTCTGACAGCTGTGAAAATTCATAGCGATTGATTTTGTAATTAGCAGTTTATCAATTGGATCGACGTGGGCTCACTGATGGATTGCGAGGAAATTGTTTCTTCAAAGTTGTTTTTTTAAGTCTACCCCTCCTCCAAGGACTACAAGCTGTGTGCTCGCTGTCTCCTGCCCTCTTTTCCTGCCCATCTGTTGAGATGTCGCTATCTCTCTTTTTATTTTCTCTTCTTTTTCTCTCCTCGCCGCAAAGCATTCAATTACAGAGGGTTCAAATTAGGTTTATTGCTAAAACATGTTTGTGAGTGTGAAAAATAGAGCAAAATATCGGTTTGATTTGTAAAAATGCAGCTTGTTAGGTTATGAATCCAGCCTCTGTGAAAAGAACAAGAGATAATTATGTCACACCACATCCTCATCTGAGATTTTTCTTTTCTTTTTTGCCTTTTGTTCTTCCATCCTCCCCCTCCCACATTCACTTTACAAAACGACCTACTTCATTTTACCACTGTGGATTTGAAAACCGTCAGGGTGAGAAATGTCTCAAGGTCTTGGGAATACAGTTGTTCCAGTCAATGAATTTGGGGCGAAGTCTGAAATCTGTTTTGCCTTTTATTGTCCCGTGTGGTAAAATATGCACCGCCAAGGTGAGACGAGTCAGGCAGCCAATGACATGCCGCCTCCGGAGTGCCAGACACCGGTTAACCAGTGAGAGAAAACGCGACCCCGGACTGTCCCTGAGAGAACTGGGAGATAGAAACAGTGGCAGGAAAAGGCGAGAATGAGAGAGGAGTACTGTAACATGGTGTACAGTAGGATCAGGAAAAAACGGTGGCAGCGTAGCGAAACGTTATAGGAGCAAAGAACCCCGGAGAGAAGCCAGACTGAAACTGTAGACTGCTCTAAAACTGGCCTAGAGGTGGGGGAGATTTGGGCCGACTGGAGCTGAGAAAGTCGCTGCTTTTGTTGTTCACAGTACAATAGAGTAAGCAAGTCCTTTTTTGGATATAGACAAATTATATTAAAAAAATACAGGATAGTTAAAAATGTAGCTGTTATATTCAGATAGCTGCTTTTGTTGTTGATTGTAGCAGTACAATAAACCCATTAGACTTTGTTTTCCCTCCTCTGTGATGCTCAGAAACCCCTTTAAAGGAGGAAGAAAGAAATTAATTGAAAGGAAGTGTTGTATTCATCGCAGGCATGTTTATGGTGTCCAATTCTCTAATGGAGCCCCTCTTTTTTCCTTTTTTTCTTGTTCGAAAACAATCTGTCCTTTGGAACAGTGAGGTGTTTAATGTGGACTCACTCAGCAGAGATTGGGTGCTATTCATGCCATTGTTACTGGAGGATAACATTGATTTTCAGTCTCGCTGGTCAAGGGCCATATGAATATCCCTCCCAGTCCACCACTCAATAAATATATAAATAAATAATAAAATAAAATAGAGCAGATGTTGTTTTTTTCTTTTTTTATGATCTATTCTTTATCTTGTCAGGGTGTGAGCTATACTGATAATGTGTTCCCCACCCCACTGCTACTGACAGAGCAGTAAAGATCCATCATGAGATTTAATTTTGTTTTAGAAAAATCCATTTCCCATCACTTCTGTTATATTTCCGTTGTCTCAAAGTGCAAACTACATTTCTGACATGTTGCTTTTTGTCTTTTCAAATTTCAAAACATATCAATCATCACGCTCCTTTCTCTGCTCTTTGTCCCGTCAGACTCCATGCACATAGAGGACATGGAGGCGGTGCAGAAGCTTCAGGACGCTCTCCACGAGGCCCTGCAGGACTACGAGAGCAGCCAGCACCAGGAGGACCCGCGGCGGGCGGGCAAGCTGCTCATGACCCTGCCTCTGCTGCGGCAGACGGCCACCAAGGCTGTGCAGCACTTTTACAGCATCAAGGTGCAGGGCAAGGTGCCCATGCACAAACTCTTCCTGGAGATGCTGGAGGCCAAGGTCTGATTGGCCACAGCAACAGCTGAGGGCTGCATTAGCGATACAGAAAGTGACTTGAACCACGGCTGAGGGTACTCACGGGATGGAGACCCCCACTGACTGTGCTAGGCAGGACAGAGACTGACCTCTCTCACTCCTCCTCCTGGAACCCTGGGACACTAAATAAAAAAGAAATGCAAAACTTGGTTATTAGTATAAATATAAAAATGATGCAGATTAATTTAAAATATATAAGAAATACAATGTACAGTAATAATTTTTTTTTTTGGTTTTTGCTAATTGTCCGTGGTCATACTGTATATGAAGAAGGACCCTTCTGCCCCTCAGCATCTTCAGAATAAGTAGTTGCCAGTTCAAGATAAAAAGGTTTCTTTTTTCATAAAACTAAAAGTTCTGTCAATTTGTTCTGAAGACAGCAGAGGTGTCAACACCCATAAACAGACTCACTTGTCTCACAGTTGTGTTTTCCTGGACTTGACCAGGACATGTATATATTTATTATCAGAAGGCTGAGTGTACAGTTCAAAGTCTGGTGACCTTGGTGGCCATTTTCTCTTGTTCTCCTCCTGGAAAAAAATGAATGAAAATTGTTACCTAAATGTGAACTCTTACCAGTTTAAATGTACTTGGATATACCTCTCCAGAGCAGTAAGCCGTGTGATCTTTGTGGATCCGTCTCAGACTGGCTGGTCCCATGTTTAATCAAACTAGCATAGGCAGGTACAATTAGTCAGTCGTCTTATTCTGTAGTAACTCAGCAATAAAGGGAGCCAGGCTTAACCTCCTATTTTCATGTGCTTTTTAATGCTGCTGTTGCTAAAAGACCATGCCTGTGTATCTCAGTCCCACCAGTTGGACACACCACTGCACCACTGTTGCACACTAGTGTTCCTCCTCTCCTTTAGTGGTTTGTGTCGGTGCTGCTCATGCAACCCATTGAACCCCAAATTTGGTCATTGTTTAAGCCCATGGAAATTGCCTCTTGGCATGCAAATAGCTGACCTGATTGGGGCTAGGTGAAAGATGATCAGCGGGTTTGGTGTGGCAGTATCAAAGGATTTATGCCGAGTGGCAGAGGTCCAGGAGATTCCATGTTCAAACAATCACAGGGCCATATGTCAAACACTCTATTTTGGGCCCTTTTAAGCCTGTGGCAGAGTCATCCCGCACACAGGGAGCAAGGTGCCCAGCATCTGCTCTCACCATTTTAGGCACCTCCTGTCTTTAAATAGTTGTGGCTGCATTTATAGAGCCTCAACCAAACGGAGGTGAATGGCAGGTGCAGAGCGGCAGTGGTGGCACTTCACACTGGGTTTATTTTTAACCCAGCAGGAGGTTGTTGTCTGCGCGGCCTCCCTCCAGGAGTACAGTAGACACGTGGAACACTTCTTCTTGACCTCATGTTGACACAGTGGCCAGTGCAGAGTAACACCCTTCCCACCGGCCAGGAGAGAGGCAGGCATCTGTGAGGAGAGCTCGGGATGCCCAAGCATGCACACGTGAAAAGCTATGCAAGAAACAAAGTGTCAGCATGCCCCAAAGGGTAACAGCAACCCAACAGTGTGTCAGTACAAGGTGTGATCTCTGGTGGGAGAAAGAGATCTCGTGCTCCCTTCTCCCTGTGTTTAGCTACATGTCCATTATGCTGGGTGTGAGTAATACTGTAGTCCAGTCCAGCAGAGCCGTGCCGATCGTCTCCATGTGAGAGAGAATATGTTGGAGGTGAATGCTTATACTACTGAAGGATTTTATGTGATGTGATAAATTGTGGCGCTGTCACAACAATATGATACTGTGATCAAAGGAATCCCTGACATTGCAGTAGGGTAGAGTTGCAGCCATGCTTGTGATATCAACGGCTAGCACTGATCCAGTGGCCGGCATGACTTTTTTGCAGCAGCCTGATTGGCTGCATAACAGAGGATGCCTACCCACTCCAGTACCCAATCATCCCAACTCGGACTAGCCGCTGTCCAGTTAACAAGCTCCACTGTAGAGGGTGACAATATAACTTGAGTTATTTTACTGTTGTGCAATACAACAGGGACCAATTCTGACTGAAACCATGCTAAAAGCATGCTTTTACTTAGATTTGGGAGAATTTGTATGCTATTAAGTGACATATTCTAAATCCCTCGAATCAGAAACATGTATCCTGTATATCAGATTAACTATATTTGATTTACTCCACTGATAAAAGATTTTTGTGCTTGTTTCAATAAAATTGCAGTATAAATGAACACTTTTGCAAAAAACCTTTACAACTAGAATTTTGTAGTGGCCCAAGATGATCAGCCATAAAAATCATAGTAATGGGAGTCCTCTCATTCTCCCTTTTTTCTTTGTACCTTGCAATATGGCACTGTGTTAAGTAAAAGAGAACATGTCTTACATTACAAGCTGTGTCTAAGTGTGTAAATATATTAGCGTCAATACAGTAGGTTGCCGAAATACCATTGAAAATAAAGTATGCAGCGCCCTGCTGACTACTACCTCATTATCATATTGTCAATATTTCTCTGATTCAAAACCTTCTGCTATTCATCATCCTCACGTCTGTGACAAACCTGAGCCATCCATGTTTTTAAAAAACTTTCTCCCTCAGTGCTCCTGCCAAAATGTTTGTAATTGTAGTTATTGATCTCTTCCCATTCATTCTTCATGGATCTGTTTGTTAAGGTAAAGCATGCTTCACGTTGACCACGTGACTTGGCCATCAGTGGGTGTGACCCCCATTTTGGTCACGAAGCGGGTATGTGTTTTTATGAACATCAATGTGTCAGAATTGGTCCCTTGATGATAAATTGCAGACAGAGGCAGGTAACTGATTTCCTGCGTCTGTGCTATGAGTATTTATGGTGTGAAATATATCATTTGGCAATGGTGTACATTGATATCGCTGAACGTTAAATCACCAATATCTGTGTAACTTTTACGTTTTGATTTTCAAAAAGGTAAAGGATCAATGAATTAAATACTCCCTGAACTCTGTGATTCTTCTGTGGTCTAACTAAAAATCTGTTCATCCATAGCTGCGTCACACATTGCATTAATCCAGTTCAAGCTATCGTAACAGCTTTTAAACAAGAGTGCTGTAAGGCTGCCGGCATGCTAGCACGACAATGCTAGCAAGCTGATATTGAGCATATATGCTTACCATTTTCACCATCTTAGTTTAGCTTACTTATCACGCTAGCATTTGCTAAGTAGCACAAAACAATAAAATACAGCTGAGGCTGATGGGATTGTCGTTGGTTTTGCAGGTATTAGTTCTGAAACTAATACCACACATTAAAAGCTTGCGCAACACGAATGTTTAGAAATCACCAAAGTCTGTACAATTAATTATAGATTCAATCCATCAAACAGTTGTTGAGACATTTCACTGAAAACCCCAAATGTGAAGGAAGGAAAAGTGAGGAGATCACTAACATCATGACGCTACATCATCTGGGAACTATAAATTTGAATAATTGTAATGATTTTAATAATTGTAAAAGCTGTCTAAAAAAGCTGTGCTAGAAATAACTATTGTATCACACACACACACACTTGCTCTTTACTGTGTTTACAATAGTGTGTCCACTTAGTTGAACAGTCCTCACTCTAACCCTGCCCTCTGCTCAGTGTGTTTACTAAGACCAAATTTACCAATCCGCATTGGTGCATCAGCATAAAAGTTTGTGAAGTGACTGCCCCAATTAAAAAAATGTGGACTGGATACAATTTGGGATGAAATTGTGATGCATTGTTTCAAACGTCCTTGTATTGGTAAAATCTGATTTATTACCTCTGGCAGGAGATGGGCCTGAAGGGGATCATCCACTCAGTCGTGTGTGTGTGTGTGTGTGCGTACCTGTGCTTGTCCGTCTGTCCACAGCTTAAAAACTGACATCCATAGAAAAGTCTCGTTTTGAACCGGAGCATCTGCAAATTATTTCTATACCCAACATGTTATGATCCACTAACATGAGGCATGATACCAGATGACTACATCCCCATTTCTGTTATGCTCATGTTGACCCGGGAGACCGGGGAAGACCCGGGTTAGTTGGAACACTTCATTCTCTGGCCAATTTCTCTGGCATAATTTATGTTAGAACAGCACTGAATTAAAGGTTAAGGGTTCAGCTATGAGTGAATGTGTTTTCATGTGCAGAAATGTGCTCTGAAATTAAATGATTTGTGATTAAAGTCATGTTGTGCGTCTGTGCCAACCAATCCCATCAGAAACCTGTCAATAATAGTTTGCCTTCTTTACATTTGAATTTACTTCCTTTTTAAATTTGTTTTGCACTATAAAGGACTTGTGAAAAGGCCTGAGGGCCTAGTGTTTTTAGAGGTCAAAAAGAAACAGCATAACTTCTGACTGAGCTGCAGTACAAGAGATACAAATACGTGAGGTAAAAATGTCACTTTTTTAGTTTGTTTATGATTTTGAGTTTGCTCAAATAGAACCAAACCAATAAATAAAACCCTATATCGACTTGCATAGCAACATATTCTTTTGCATCATGTTGTATTGCGTCAAATCAAATCGTGTCGAATTCCACTGCATCAAAATAGTGGAGAATCGTATCGTATCGCATCGATGGAGTTGCATATGTATCTTTAATGTCGTTGGCAATGTATCGCAATCCAGCCTGCCTGGGTGATGGAGATGCATATCCCTATCGTTTACCCATTCTACCACTCACACACACTATCACACACACTGACAGACGGGGAGTTCAGCGATGGGACAGAACAAAGAGCAGATTCGAGCTCCCAGCAGATGGGTGGCACCAAGCGAGGCAAGTCAGTCAGAGCTTCACGCAGGCCATCCAACCATCCTGCCATCAACCGCAGCCACTGCAGGGCTAGAAGCTGTTGAAAATGGATCCGTCACAGGAAACAGGCAGACAGACACGCTAACGCTGGTGGAGGTGGGGGAAGTGAGGGGCTGTAGCTCCATTATTTCAGGAAGCTGATATTCCAGGGAGTTGAAGAATTCCCTTCTCTATATAATTATAAGAGCCAATTTCCCTTTTTGAAATAATGTCTTGCTAACCAATTAATTGTAATAATCCTCTTCATGGAAACAATGGTATCACAAGACAGGAGACAAGATGACTTGAGAATGAGGGGAAAGAAAAATGAAATCTGGAGGCCCACACAAATAAAATGTAGAGCACGGTTGCCAAGTGCTGTATTTTTAAGAGCAATGTGCTCCTCATTCCTCATGCAAATCGTCCGGTTGGACCAGATTTTGCCATCAATAAGTTTCCCACAGATACAGTAGCATAGCAATCATTTACCTCCATTGACAGGTCAAAACACCTTTCATTAGAGTTACGAGGCATCTCATCAAGATGCGGCCACGCTCGCAGCTGTATGACTGCTGTGTATTGCTTAAGTGTGTTTCATTATTCCCAAAGCAACGTTGATGATGGTGAGGGAAAGGATTACACGTCAGGGTGAGTGATTGGGTTTGAACAGAGCTGCTGCATACACTTTGTATCAACCCAGGGCTCAAATTACACTTAGGTTGAAAACGGAGCACGCAAATGCCCAGGAGAGCTTGTGGCACAGAAATGAAGAGTGGGCCACCATCTCTCTCTCTCTCTCTCTGTTTCCCTCACACACACACACACACACACACACACACACATACATACACTTTTCATCTCTTTCCTTTGGCAAATTTTCTTTTGACCCGCCCCCCCCTCTCTTCTCCTTTCCCCTCCCCACACTCTCCTCCTTGTTTTTGAGGCACAACCATCCTTTATGGGCATTCTTATTGTTCCACTGATTCTGTTATGTGTATTTATTGCTCCATTTGTGAAATTGGAGGCACCGGCCGACAAGCTTATTACTATTCAATAACAGGAGCTGGGCATTTTCACAACCGTGGGCTATCAATGTCCCAGACAGAAACGTTACGTCACATCAATTTCAAACCACAGACAGAATGGTATATTGTTGTTGTGTATTATATTGGAGAGGAAATTTCACCCGTCCCCACAGAGGAAACTGTGAGCGCCAACAGTCAACAACACGTCTGATCTTCAACAAAAGGACAATGGAATCAGCTCAAGAGTGGATCTATTTCCTCACAGATACAGGTTACTGCTGTCCTGTACCTGTCCTACTAGCAGTATCTGAGCCATGCATCCCCACACCTCTGACCCTGCCCAAGACTCTCTTTGGCTGATCAATAGGCTGTCAAAGTGCCTAGCAGGCACACAGGCCAGGCCATCTGAGATTTCGCCCTCTCATTGTCCATCTTCACTGTTTTAAGTGCATTTATCAGGTTACACACCCTCTCTCCTCGCCACTTAATGCATGGCTGAGCTGCTGTCCTAAAAAACCTAATGGCCATCAGCGGACCTTTGTCCCAGTTTGTCAAATTGCTCTGGTTACATTTTTCATCAGACTATTATACAATCATCCGATGAAAGGCAAGACTTTCAGGATAAGTACAGTTTGAATCCCCATTTTCTGTCAATCTGCTGCAGGTGTCAGACAAAAATCTGGAATAAAAAAGAAAATGAAATTTGACATCAGGGCTTGTATTCCATGTACAGTAACATCACAGTAAGTAAAACTGTTTCTGGGCCAAACTGTGGTTCTGGTCCTACAGAAGGAGCTGCATGAGCAAGCTTCACTATTTCAGCTGATAAGCACTGTAGAAATTAAGTGAGACCACAAAATCCCCTGAGAGCAAGTCCCAAAGGATGCAGAGAGAAGTGAACCACCGAGGCGCCGCCACACAGGATGCCTGTTAGGATGAGACCACAGTGACCCTCCAGAGAGAAAATACTGCTTTTAGCTAAAATCGGTGCACTTGTGTTCCCTAACACTTGAACATTGTAAGAACACAAGCGTTGTGAAAGAGCAGGCAGGTAATAAACTCTACACACACACACACACACACACACACTGCACGCAGACACTCACGTCACACACACACCCACAAGATAACTGCATGTGAAGGGTTTTGTTCCTTCATTTGAGATTTATTTGCCCAACTGTATCTTTATCTGTGCAGCTCACTGATATGAAGCTGTGGGGGGAGCAGAAATATTTCCAACTATCTGCTGAATGTATCTCCCTTCACCCAAGGAAAACACTGCTGTGGGACATGGGGGGGCTCTTCTCCCTACTGTTTTATTGCCTCTGCCATGTATTCACACGTTCTTATGGGCTTTTCCAATTTAACCACTGGTTTGGAAATAATGAAGGGAGATAAGGAACATCGATAAGCATGGATACGTCCATCAAATGGAGAAAAACTCACACGGGGTGCTTTGTGTGCTCACTTCACAGGCGTTTAACACAATTATCGTGTTATTACTGTTGGCCGAGCCTGTGTTTTGAATTATATTAAGACATTGCCTTCCTCTGGCTGATTGTTCATTTTTCCAGACATATTTTAAAAATTTTTGTAAAAATTTTTAATGTGTAATTTTCCATTAACATGAACCCTATTATTTTTCGCTTTTTTCTATCAAATATACATATTGGTTTTAGTGTGTCAATATAATTAATACATTTATTAAGTTGCTTATTAAGGTATCCTGATCAAGGATTCAAAATTAGTGATCTGTGATTTAAGCAAAAAGACACATTTTTTGTCATTTTCTGCACTTTGCTCGTTGGCACCGTGGATTTCCTGGGGTCCAAAGGAGCAGGGGAGGAAATGGTCAGGCTCAACTCCAGAGGGAAGCCACGGATGGGCCTGACCTTTTCGGCATGTCAAGCAAAGGTTAGAAATCTCCACTGGCCTTAAAACAAATGCACTTGTTTGCCATAATGGAGGAGGCCCCTGCCTTCTTTCAGCTAGAGACCAGGTCTGGTCCCGAGAGAGTTCCCTCTGATGGAATTCTCTCTGCACACATAAGCACCTACATACGCACACACACACACACACACACACGCACACACAGAGTACTGTCTCTATTGCAGCCTGCTTTACTGTTTATTAAGTTCAAGTAAAAGTGTCAAGCTTTCTTGTATCAAACAAGCCAAATTCAACATGTTTTTTAGTTATAAATTACAAGTATTTCAGCTCATAAAATGCGGCACGCCATGTTTTTTATTGTGATCATCCTCCGTTCCATTTTCATGTCATTTGCATTTCAAAAAGAGATGAACAGGGAGTCAAACAGTCAACAGCATGATGAGCCTGCACGCGATGTGAGAAATAGATCCGTGATCAACCACCTAAGACCCCAGCAAGGAAATCACCCGTCCGTTATCCTCCTACGAGATATACTGTAGAAATCTCATAAATATTGGCAAGACACTCTGTCTGGGACCTATAGACATATTGTACATCATATAACACATATGACCGCTCGTAATTCACACATTTATATTCATAAACGTGATTTTGTATTTAAAATATGACTCATAAAGCATGATATATGGAAATTGACAGATCATATGTGATTCCTGAATTAAATATCAAATAGATCACATGTTTTATGTCCTTTTCTCTCCTCTCTCCTTGCCTGAGAAAGGAGCCTTGACCATGCAGGTAATTTACAGTGTTATGGGATGAGTGCAAAACATGCTGTAAATAAATAAGAGTCGACCCATTTCATTTTAGGACAGGCGGGAGGTTAGCCACCCCCCTCACACCCCTCCTCGTTGCCCCTTTGAAACAGTGATGTCCCATCACTGGGTGCATCTGTATATCACCCGGAGAAGAGGGGACCTCAAATGGGGCAGCAAGCGACACTATGCAGTCCATTTGCTAATTTCAATATGGTGTCCGTCTGTGTGGGTATGGCCTTGGGCACAGTAGCAACCCCCCTCTTAGTTCACCACCACTCCCCCCTGTGTCCCTTTGACCTTGCACTCAATCACAAACAGACCTCATCCGCACACATATTCACTCTATAAGAAACAGTACACAAATCACACCTCGTTTCCAGCCCTTGATATGCTCCTGTTTTTACACCACGCACGCGAGAACTCTCAGATGAATTTGATCTTACACAATTATGCCAGTTTATTCATTGCAGTGTTCATTGTCCGGGCATTTTCCTTTGTACTGTCACTCGTGCAAAAAGCAGCGACCCAAAGTGCCTCTAACATTGTTAGTCTATACCAGACCAGAAGGTTGTCGATGCCTGACAAGCATCAATACCTTCAGTGTGCAGCTGCGGGACTCCACCTATTGTCTTTGTGCTGTAAAAGCCCACATATCGGCAGGCATTTTAGGACACTTTTCAGTGGAATTAACACTGTCAATGAGCACTGTCAGAGGATAGATTATTTTAGAAGTGTGTGTGTGTGTGTGTGTGTGTGTGTGTGCGTGTGTGTGTGTGCGCGTGTGTGTGTGGGTATGGCCCCAGCAGCACTGAGATACACTGCATATGGCCGTGTTTGAATTGCTGTGATTTGCTCAATAACTCTCTACAGTGATATTGCTATGATCATTGCCCTGCTGTACACTGTAATATCAAATGAGCAAATTAAGTGTGCTTTTGTTCTGATATTGTTCTCCTGTGTCATCTGCCCACCTTCAACTCAACTGTTTAATCGTATGCAGACCAGTCTCACAAACTTTGAAGAACTATAAAAAAAAAATGTAATAATCTGAAAAGAAAAAACAAAGAAGCAACTTTATTTTGTTTCCGTGCTGCACCCTTCGATCATATAACACTGTCATTGTTTTGTCCTCACTGCCCAGCAGATCTGACTGACTGCAGTTTAAAGGTTTACTGGCCCATGAATCGTGATTAAAACATCTCCCATGAAATGTTTTACGGCTGTTGCAGTTTGTGCCTATCCACAACCTCCTAACGTATCCGTGTCTGTATGTCTTCCCTCACCCTCCTCCTCATTTCATCTGTGTGCGTGTGTGTGTGTGTGTGTGTGTGAGAGAGAGAGAGAGAGAGAGAGAGAGAGAGAGAGAGAGGGGGATAGGTGTTAGAGCAGAAGCAGAGGGAATATTACACAATCCTCTGTGCATTATTGTAATTAGATTTCCCAGGATAGCTCAATTAAGTCATACTGCTCCGGGGACCCGGTGGTTTGTGGTTTGACACCCGCTCACAGGGGGTCCAGTGTGTTAAGTAAGGCAGAGAAACACAACTATTAAAATGGTCACTATATCATTTTGAGACCAAGTTACATATATCTCAATGCTTCTCCCTCAGTAAGGCAGCATGTTTGTTTTCCTGCAGCCTTTTTTTCTGCTTGCACAGAGGGCAGGTAAAGGTAGAGCCCACACTGCAGCTCAGCTCTGCAGCTGGTGAAGAATGAAGGACAGCGCACAGTTACCCGAGGACAGCTTTGTAATGTAATGTCATATATTCTAATGAGAAGAGCTCCATCTATGGACCACCTGTTGAACTGCATTCATGATTAAAAAAAAAAAACCCTTGAATCCAGCTGAAGAGAAGATAGTTATTCGAGTGTGCTAAAGAAAATGCTCCTGGGTGGTAAATAATATCAAAGCACTATTTTTAGTAGCCACAGGATAAATCTGATGGACACTCAGTGTTGCTGTAGAGGTCAGCTTTAAAGGGCTGTCCTGGCTTTCTGTGATTATTTATTTGTATGAATGGCAACAAAACGTGAATATGTTTGGAGGAATTGCACGTCATGTGTGGTGACAAAGGGAGATTCAGCACTTTTGATGATATGTGGTTACATTACTGGTCTCAAGGCTGGCGCCGAGTTTAAATGCTCCAGTAACATTTCCTTTTATTTATATCCGCAGACCTTGGCTGAAATAAATGAGTTGAGACAAGTGTGAGGGGCCGATGTTACGAACAATTTCTTCCTGACATCGGGAAACGAGTATGCGCAAGACATTCAACTCTTTCACTGCCAGTGGCTGACAGGCCGTCCCGGCTCGGCAGCAGGAGGCCTCTTAAAAAGATTCAATGTCGGCATCAACGTGAAAGTCGTTGTGTCATTATCTTAAATCTTAACTATCCAGCAGGATTAAAGTGTGAGAGACAACCATATCTGTCAGGGGTCGGCAGGAGATGTTTTATTCTCTGTGTACAGTGAGTGCCCCTCTCACGCGCTGAGATTAGCAGTCCAAACCGAGGAAGTCACTCCACAAGGGTCATTCTGCAGCCTGCCTTCAATTTACTGCCACTTTTAATATTCTGTCATAGTTAAAATTTTTATAGCCCACTTTTATGACCATATCCTTATGTCCCATGCTTATGAACTTTTCTATGCAAATCACTCACTTGAATCAAAAATGGAGTCCTGTCCTCCTTGTTTTCAGGTTTCTAACTCTGCCTTTTTCCTGCCATCAAGCTCCTCTGCTGCATTTTTGCTACTGCAACCCTTCAGTTCTCAGTGTGTGTGTGTGGTCTGGTGGACGGAAGGGCGCAGCTGTCTGGACCAAACAACTGAAGAAACAGTCCAAGATATTTGGAATTCAAAATGACGTCAACCCGCTGTGTTTCGTACCAAAATATTCAGAACAAGTGAAAGTTTCTTCACGTGTGTTAGAAAGTGGGTGAGTCTACTGTGAGAACAAACAGCAAATCCTGAGCTGAGTGTAATGATTCTGTCTCTGCTTTTTTTTTTTTTTTTTTTCTGTTGCACTGCACATGGACTCACAGGGGACTAGTTTCTCTGAGCTCAACATTTGTACTTGCTTCACCTCACTGTATTTTCACACTCTTCTTCCTCCCTGACGACTGCCCCGTTCTTGTTTTCTCTTCCTCTGAGGCTTGACAGGCCAGCGGGCGTCGGCAGAGAAAGAGAAAAAAAGGAGAGAAGAAGAGCATGAGCCGAAGATTTACGACTGTATGGATCTGCCACTTTGAGGATGAAGTTTATGAATACATTTAGATTTTGTCCTCTGATGCTGCTGTCCTGTGTGCTCTAGGTTATAGAGCTCCATGCAAAGACACAGAGAAACATGCCTTTTAATCTGCTGCAGTACGGATCATCCAGGCAGCTGAGTGGGGGAGTAGGGAGACAGAAGAGGCGGCTGGGAGACTGACCAGTGGCCAGAAGGACTGGACTATTGTCCTGATGCCATGGTGACTGGGGCCAATCAATATTACATTAGTATGACCGCGTTATATGGATACAACTATCTTTGTGACTGCCTCTTTTGCTCTCTGTGTCTCTCTCACATTTACACACACACACACACACACACACACATTGGCTTTTAATGATAGTTATTTGATTGGGAAAGGTGCATCGAGGAGAGGGCAGACCTGACCGGGGTGATGTGTGGATGTGAAGGGGGCCTCTAAGTGCTCATGAATGGCCCTAATGAGGGTAGAAAATGGAGACATAAAGAGGGAATGGGTACACTTTTCACTTTAGTCTGACATACCGTTGCTGCCCCCTGAAGCCCTTGAGGGGGCATTTGGAGAGGGTGCGACCATGCTTCAAATCCTCCTCCTCCTCCCCGGACTAATTGTTGAGGATATTGACCTTGGGAAGGAGGAGAGAACGAGGGAGGGGAAATTGGGTGAAGGGTTGAGGTGGCTCACAGTTCACGTTGGTTACTTGGCCTACAGAGAATTTATTCCTTCCTCAAAGCGGTCCACACACACAGTTTACAGTGTGTATGCCGCATGTGGCATGAGAAGGATCGAAAGAAGAGTCGTGCGAATGAAAAGGCATCAATGAATGCAGCATCATAACTGCTGGAATCAATCACTTCAATTTCAGGCCTCATTTTCGCCCCATGTCATTGATTAGGAGCACACACAGCACTATTGGATCCATGCGGGAGAGTGCGGGAGTCTCATACCGACACACACAAACAAACATCCCCATCCCCTGTCCCTTGGCCTGACCCTGATCTGTGTGAGGCAAGTTCACCATCCTGTTCTTCCTCAAGTCCCAGTCAATGGGTGTCAATACGTTGGATTGGCCGGGCGACAGGGGCTAGAAGGGGAGTCGATGAGGGGCTGATAAGCAGCGAGAGGCTGCTTTGTTTTAGTAATGACGGCTTAAACGAACACCCACCGGCCCTTCCCTTAACCCACAGCTTCACCTCAAACAACGAGCTTTCATCAATAAAGGGACAGACACAAAGTATGGACAGAAGCATCCACACATATCCCACAGCCATCAGACAACTACTTCTTGAAAATGTTTATGTTTATGTTAATGTTTGTCACCTCAGACATTTGTTTTATGCACTTTGAGTATTTCCTGCGAAGTCAACAACTTTATGGGATCCTTTTAACGTTAGAATCTTACCGTAGAGTCTGCAGGGATTTATTTTCAACACTCTTTACTTTCCACACACAGTATTGTGTAGAAATGAGAAATCTATGGTTTTGGAGCAGTAAAACACTTCCTTTTTATTTTTCATGCTGATTAATTATGAGCTTAATGGCATTTTATAATGTTACATTAACACTTTAACGATTTAATACTCTTGGATCTGCAATGTCACATCCAAAGTTCATTAGAAGTAAATCATCTCATTACTGATGGTGCCATGGTTATTGAAATTGTAATTCTGATTTATATCTCAACAAGATATGTAGTATCGTTGAAAATCAGCAATGCACCAAATGTTACTACATACATAGTGTGAAGCCCACATGTACGCACCCATGTGTGCACACGCACTTGGAAATGTTAGATTACACTTGAGAGAGCACAGGGCAAACAAAAGTCAGAATATATGTTCTGGTCTCCAAAGTTATTGATTCAGACTCAGCGCTTGTTTTGTGTCTGCGCCATCATCCCACCTTGCTGCAGGCAGGCATGACTGTATGTTAGTATAGTCATCAGAAACAACTGGAATAGTTGCTCTGCACGCTTACTGGTTTTTAACCAATAGTTTACAGCTTGCTCAGTGTGACAGCCCTGCTATAATAAACGTGGTTTGACCTAATGCCTCTGTCCTATTTCAAAAATCCTTCATACACTGCAGTTTTTCCACCCAACTGTTAATATGAAGGTATTACTTGCAGTCCAGTGTCACATAATAGGACCTGCATTGTCATTTTACTCCTTTAATTGACTCATATACTCCTGCTCACAGTGTTAATTTTACAATATGTAGACAAGGCTTACAGACATAACAAAACACTAAGACAATGTAAATCACTACAATATAAAAGAGAATTGCTGCGATATGTTTATTGCATTAATATGTGAGGCAGTAGAAAATAAAAGAGTCATGTTTTCAATGGATCATTGCCCCTGTTAACATTTAGCGTAAAGGCTGTTCCACTATTGCTTTGACCACTTGCAGTACTGTATGACTGCAAACAATAGTCTTTTACTAGAAAGCCCTCCTCCTCTCCTATGACAGGCTTTTATGGTGTGACAGTTGCACTATACCTCCGCAATTACTTTTCAATTAGCGCGATGAACATTTCCAACACTGCGGCGCAATTATTTTATAGCCCAGTGTCTTAGCCCATTAATGGTGCTACCAACAGCACAGGAAGTGATAAACCATCTGGCGAGGCTCCCAAAGAGATAGAGCACACTTAATGGAGTGAAAAAGTAAAAGCAATTAATGTCACATTAATATAATGATAATAATGCCTTCCCTTACAGCTCTGGCAGGCAGAGCAGGGGACTGGGACAGGGCTTTCATAAGCGCTGCTAAGCTGAGGAGAGGAACTCTGCTGGGACTCTGCACAGCCCCCAAACAGCCTGCAGGACGGGGAAAACAAGCTCTCTGCTCCTGCAGCTGTAATGTGAATGGAAACATTACTCCAGCCAGGAAGAAGAAGTCTGACTAGAGAATGAGCCAGATATAGCAGCAAGTAGCCAGTACTGTCGGACAATTAGTGTGTGCACATCTGGATTTTGGCTTTTAAAAACGGACTCATAATTGCTTTTAACAAAGAGATCACAGTTTGTCTCCTTCAATATCCCTGCTGTCAAAAATAACAACATCTTGCAGTGTGACAGCACTCAGCAAATTCCGACATACAGGTTGACTTAATTTTGTGTATGTTAGCATGTGTGCCTCTAAACGCATGTGTGCGGATAGGGTGTGAGCGCATAAATAAATAAGAAAGTGTGTATGAGCATGTCTGCATGTGTGCATGCTCAGAAACAGTGTGTGTTTCATTTTATTTGAGCGTGTGTGTGTGTGTGTGTGTGTGTGGGGGTGTGTGGCAGCGCCTGTCTCAGGAGTAGCTCCCCTGTCCTATCTCCTGACCCCTCTGTGTTCCCGCCGCCCTGCTCTGTTTGTGTTAATTCCTCTACATCTCCAGGGTGGCTTACATTAGAATATCTTAACCACTGGGCTGCATTAGCATAGTGTGATGGATGCCGCTGAATCTCCATGCCAGATAATGTCCACATTTTGCATTTTAAACTAAGCTACGCTATGGACGTGCTATCCATTTTCACAGGGGGAAATTAGGTCCTGGTGGGAGAGCGCCTGGCACTCTGTCATCCCAAGCAAAGCTCCCTGCCCAGGTTTTATGACACCTCTGGGGCACCATACAGAGACAGGTTGAGGGTCATTGTCTAGCACTGGTCAGCTGTGAAGTCACATAAACACTTAGTAAACTTGGGTGTCAGTTTACTCCCCTTGCTCTTTAAAAGCTCGCCAAAGTTGGGGATGGAGTGCTTGTGCAGTTTCCGCGTGCAATATTCATGCGTTCCTGTATGTCCACCTGTCCGCCAGTCTTTCTGCAATACATGCTGTATTTCTTCTCATGGAGTTACTTTCAAGTCAAGCGTGATAAATCATGCTTAATTTCCATTTTAATCCGTATAGTCCAGCAGACGACTTGTGTGCATATGTCTCATTGCAACCAGAGTGCCTTGGCGGTGGGGGAGTGTTGATTTCCGTTACAAGGCTGTTGCAGCCCCCGGCAGTTGATCAATAGGAATAAATCAGTGGGCTCCTTTATGTGACATGAGATAGTTGTACATTTATAAGCCTCTTTATGAGATAAGATCTCAACACTTGAGCTTGCGTCATACACACTGACACAATAACATGCACAGCCAGGTGCTGGATGCTTATTAAGCAACAACACACTACATGTCTGTATACTTTGCCTGAAGAAGGATCTTTCTCAACAGATATCCACACACAGGTTAATATTTTTATCCTTATTGACAGTGATAGCAGTGCTCAGATGGGGTATTACCCAGTCCCAGCCTTTAAATCTGATTGTATGTATATATGTTGTGTTACAGTGCAGTATATGAACGCTATCCATATCCATAGAATTATAGGCTCATCGATTAGTCGTCTCCTTGCTTTCTCTTCACACAAGCATGAAAGGCATTGCTGTGCAGCCTAGTCATTCTGTAATGTTCTGCTAATTACGTTTGACTAATTATGATTCTTTTATGTGGCAATATAAGCTGGGAGTTTCCCCCCTTATTACGATATGGGTCCTCGCTCTGCTTCATTGATCATGAGTTGATACCAAGGCCTCCGTTTTCTGTTTATTTTCTAATTAAATATTAGCTTTAACCACTTTGGGGGGAGATAATTAAACTATTACACCCCCCACCCATTGACCGCTCCAGAATGTGATCAAGTGAGACTTAAGCTTTAATTAGATGCTTGGACGTTAGTGTTTTTTTCAGGTTAGGAAAACTAGGCAGGATGCTTTCAACACCAAGCACATTGACTGAGCTCAAATTACATCCGCCTTTAAGTAGCAGATTGATTGGGGAAGGGGAGGCCGTCTTTACGAGCTAAGTGTTTCTGAATAGAGCTGCAGCACATACCTCCTCTTCTGTCCTTTCACATGCCCCATAAAGAGAGCTCCCCTGGAATGGAGTGTGGAGTATGTGAAAAACAGGAGGGATAATTTAACAACACACGTGTAGAGGAAAAGGAGGGGGGGCAAGTGCACTGTGGCAAAGACAGGATGTCTCAACAGAGAGAAAGAGAGAGGAGTATGCTGGGAAAGGTGTGCATGTATGTGTGTGTGTGTGTGTGTGTGTGTGTGTGTGTGTGCATGCTTGCAGGGGGGGGTTGGAGGTGGAAAGCAAAGTGCCACTGCGCTCTCTTTCTATTTCTCCACAGATGATGGATAGCAACAGTGGGGAGAACAAAACCAAGCATTCCTCATGCTGTCACCACAATGAAACAGGGACATAACAGGATTTGGTCACAATGCGAGCGGAGCACTTCAGAGAGATGCCAGGCCATCATGCCACTTCTACTGGAAGTCAAAGACTCCATCCATCACGTATAACGTCCCCTTAGCATTTGACTGGGGCTGGCGCTGCTGTCTTCCCTGGGACTTCCCGGTCTAACTCACGAGTCTGTGTGATGAATTCATTGCACTGGCCATTGTTTTGCTGTTGTTGTTATTCCATTGAGGAGAGGGCTGTGAGCAAAGGTGTGGAGCATTTAATATAATGTATGTATTCAGAAAGAAAGCATATTTGGTTATTTCTTTAAAGTGGTTTTTGAAATAGTTGGACGTTTTATTCACTTTCTGGCGGGAGTTACCACTGACACAGTTGTCTGTTTGTAGTTTGTAGATGGAGCAGACAGCTGCTTAGCTTAGCGTAAAGACTGGAAACAGGGAGAAACAACTAGCCTGGCTCTGTCCAAAGGTAGAAAAAAATCAACCTACCATCAATTAGCTGCTCACAGGAAAGACATTTTTGGCATTTTTGCACTTTAATTTATGTACGGATAGAATGAAAAAGATTTTTTTTAAAAGTACTAATTAATGAATTCCAGAGATGCTGGGTGCACATTCTGTAATTGTTGCATGGAGCCAGGCTAACTCTTTCCCTCTGTTTGTACTCTTTATGCTAAGCTAAGCTAACTGGCTGCTCATTTAGCTTATTTTTTCATGGACAGATCTGAGAGTCATATTGATGTTCTCGATATAATCTCGGCAGAAAACTAATAAAAGCATTTCCCGAAATGTCAAACCATTCCTTCTAAGTGGACTTCAGACATCAAGGTGCTGTTCTTTTAATAAGTTGTATAATTAAGTAATATTCTTCACCAATGCTTTGCATTGATCTTTACAATAAAAATAGACACATCTGAAGTAGGGGTACAGTAGGGTTATATTTTAGTCCAGCTTATTTTATTTTTTGCATTGCTCCTGTCTATTGATGGGTCAAGTCTACATCCAGGGAGTGCAAAGCTAGCAGGTGTTTCCCCTTTATCCAGAGCTAAAAGATCAGCTATATCTATAGTGGTGGGCTGCGCTCCTGTCTGTAACGTGAAGCCCCACAGTCACACTACACAAAAGGAGAACTGAGGGGGAGGACAGCATTTACAATCAGCTGGCACTCGGTGATAAACATGATTGTGTAATGCTCCTGTATGTGATAATGTGAATATTGTGCTGTGAGGAGCGGCGTGGGCAGGGCGGGGGGGGGGGGCGGCGGCGGTGGAGGGGGGCAGAAAATGAGGGATTGGAGGAGGGGAGTGCTGAAGGGGGAGTTGCATTCTCAAAATTAAAAGTTGTAGCCTATTAGTCTGTGTTTGGTAGCTGAGCACGCGCCCATGCCTAACACGGCTGCTAATAGGAAAAGATGTGTGGAAGTGTATGATTTATGGTTGCACGCAGGCAGGGGTGGAATAATTTGGTGCAGAACGGGTACTTACTGAACGGCAACAACTCGGCTACTTATCCGTACTTTCTGGTGATAAATTAGCCCTTGTTTAAAGTAGCCGGAGACCCATTTTTCATTTTGATTACTACACTTGATATCTCTTTCTTTCTTACTCTCTCTTTGTCAGCAGTGGTTCTTAGCATTTTTTGTGTATGGTTTGGAGCATGGTATATGTGTTTGTGTGTATTTAGTCCAGCCTCTGGTCTTTAACTCCTCAGTGACTGGACACTGCAGCACCCGCTCCTGTAAAAACAAGGTAGCGTTGTTAATTGTGAGGAGACCCAATATGGCCAGAGTGACACGGCTTTTCTCATTGACCGTGAGCTGTCCTGCTGCCAGCTGGATGCAGGACTCCTGTCAATCAGCGGCCGACCCCTGCCAGGACCTTCCCCTGCTCAGACAAGGTTCCCATTGATCCCTCCGTCGCCCCACTGACAGGAAGCAGCCTCAGTGGGGGAAATAAGCAGGTGAAATATTAAGTTATAAGTCAGCTTCCAATCAATAAACAGAGCCAGGAGCAGGGAGGGGCAGGGCCAAGTCCCCAAAGCGGGAGCCCCACTAGCCAGGGGGTAATGCGATTGAGGTCTGTGGATCACCCCAAAGACCTGCAGGCAGAGCTGAAACCATCTCTCTGCTCCCTGACTGAGGCCATCACACTGAGTCCACTGCCAAGTCCTGCAGCGCTTGCTGGCACCCGCTCTTATTGTCCTCTGTTTGGCACTGCCACCCATGCCAGTGCCCAGGCAGAGCTGGACACTCTACAGACGGCATAAATAAAACATATGAGAGCTGTAATGAGAAAAAAGCTGCAGGGCCAACAGAGCCAGAGAGCAGTGTCCATTGATATACACAGATAGACTGCTCAAAAGGAGTCCAGTACAATTACAGTTGTAACAGACGGCTGTAGAGCCAACAGCTCCACCCTTAGTTGTCACTGAGAGCTGCAGAGTGACATTGATCACACGTCTCCATGTGTCTCAAGTCCATTGTCCCGAGTAGTTTATTTGAATCAGTGCGTCTCTGGCCCCGGGGTTGGATAGCTTGGCAGGTGTCAGCAGTTATCTTGGCCTGTCTTCTGTGGACAGGACAACTGAGGAGATGGTGCAGAGCCCCTGTCAGCCCCCTCCCTGTTAGGCCTGGAGGGGGCAGGGGCGTGGGGGCAGCAGGGAAACTCGGAGAAGGCCCTTTTTCCTGCAGGGCTGCATCTCCGGGGCATGCTCCTCCAGCCCCCTCTCCACTCCCCTCCATGCTCGTGCTGCTGACTGACAGCTATCTTCCAGCTGCGGGACATGCACTCCAGCAACCCACCGCTGATAAAATGTTAATGTAATTAACAGATAATGGCTGTTGTTTTTAGCTGTCAATACTCGGACTGGGAAAGGATAAAGGATTGGAGCTGCACAAAGTCACATTCAGATATCTGCCAGCCATTGTAGAATTCAATTATTTCGGCAACACTACCCCCACCTGTCTTCAGCTACCAACCTCCACACCACCATCACAGGCCCCCTCCACCTGCCATTATTGCATAGTAGCACACATCTGATCGTCTTCATGTGATACTGACAGCGTTTCCTCTGGCCTGCTGTTTAGGGAGGACAGGCCTGCTCTCTGGCCAACTATTGTGAACTTTTTCATATTCAGCCATGTCTTCCTGCTTGCTGCTTTTAGATCATAAATCATGTGACTGAGGCAGGCAGCCACGGGGCTCCTCTCACCTCGGACAGCGCGTCGGACACAGACGCTCCCAGCCAGCCAGCCAGCCAGCCAGCCAGCCCGCCACAAGACAAATGTATTTATATTTGTAACCAAAAACACGGCGCCTATCAGGACATGGCCAGCGCTGCTTTGGACATCTGCTGCCTGACTATTCTGGTATTTTAATAAGTATCAAGCCCAAACAAGATTAGGCGCTTCCAGTTTACAAAATGTCAGTGAAGGCAGCGCTATCACTCATAATAAATGGGCTTATGCAAACACTGGGGTTTTTGCCATGCATAAGAGCTTGTTTGGTGTGCACCACGGTGATGCTGTATGCTGATATGCAATTATTCTAAAGAGTATCAAAGTTCAGGTGTGAGTCTACCATCTTGTTGTAGCAGTGGGGGATGCTCTGAGCACCTACAGATTACCACAGGAATATTCCATGAATAAAGAGGAAAAAACTTGGGACGATAAGGGGAAGCCTGAGAGTATGATAAAATACACTCCATAATGGATGGTTCTCTGTGTATTCATATTTTGTTTTTGGTCCGGCTGTTATAGCTGATAGGAGCGATAATTCTGTAGCCCGACCCTTAGCTGGATTTAGTCTTAACGATGTCAGACTGGGACTTTGATCAGTCCATCTCAAGTGTTTGTGCTCCTGCTCCCTAATTAACCCAGTTTGTATGTGCTAATGACACCTAATTATCATTTGTGTAACAAGATTGCTCTCATTGCCATAATGAGAAAAACTCCTTCAAATGTTGCACCACTTACAAGCGGGTTTCTGTTATTAGCAGAGTGTTTATGCAATCACATCTAATTGAAGTGTTAATTAAATCAGGAATACCATTTTGCTAAACAAAGACGCTAAGTAGTGGGAGTTGTGCTAAAAGCTTTAACGCTCCCTTTCCCATCAACCATCACTGTGGGTACCCTTCAAACCACAACTTCCCTACCCCGCACACCACCCCACCTGTCCCCCAGCAGCCCACACCGGAGGAGGAAGAGCCAATCAGAGTTGATTGGCACTTTGACTGGCTAGTGAAATCAGGCCCCTCCCTCCCACAGCTTTAATGTTAATTGCCATGCACGAGGCGGTTGGAGGGCCGCTGGCTCTTGACCTTGTCTACCGGTCAATATCCACGCAACTGTGGACGAGGGCGATCTCAGATGACCAGATGCACACAGGACAAAAGGAATTACCAGTAGTCAGCAGCAAGAGAGACAGTGCATATAATAAGACATCTAGTATGTGTGTAGTAGGCAAAGAGTGACTGGTGTGGAGCTTTTCTTGGATAATGTTTGCGCAGTATTTAATTGTATCATACTGAAATAGATTATGACTTTGTTGCTCTGAGAGAAGCTTGACACACTATTTTTTTTGGCCTGATTCTCACTTTATTTTATAGGATCTTCACATAAGAACACAGCTGCCTGTTTCCTTCAAATAATTGCTGAAGTCAGAGTGAGGCAGATTATGGGTTATGAATTTATATGATACATTATCATATTATAAATACTGTGAGTCATGATAAAAGCCAGTTCTTACTAAATAGCGGCCGAAGATGAAATAATCTGTGTTTTTTGGATACTGACGGATGGATTTGCAACCTTCCTCCAAAGGATGAATTCATTTATTTGTAGGTTAAGAGAGACTGAGTACGAGCAGAGGACAGGACTGCAGGAAGACATGTTTAAAGAACAAGTTGAAGTTGAGAAAACTGTTTTAAAACTACTGTATGTAAATCTTGATTTAGTTTTCAAAAAGCTCTTGTTAGCTGGTACTCAACAGAAGCTGGCAGTTAGCCTAGTGAACAAAAGGCACCTGTTTCTGTGTTTTGCTCAAGAATCAACATATAAACCAGCGTAAAGAAAAAGGGATGAAGTCTTTAAACATGTGCAAAAAGGAAAAGTACAGGCACTCACACAAGGAGGAGTAGCCTGGGTCAGGGTCAGGGTTCACCTGTACAGTGAGTCTGCTCTCACAGAGCTGACATCAGCCTCGTTTAGTTTCCTGTTGAGCTGTATGACTGAAATGCACAGTTATGTTTCTGTAGCCTCTAGGCATTACGTATATTCAAAAAATAAAGTATGTGTTGGTGTTGTTCTCTGCACAGGGTGGCCAGGACCTGAAGCATAAAAAAGATTGATTATTAACTGATATTTCAACTTTTTGATGAGTATACCAAACTGTAAATTGGTCAAAATAAAAAGAAAAACTATCCAAAACCTAAAAATAAAGGCTAGCTTGTTCTGGATGTATCCCACTGACATTACGAATGAATTGCATATTCTCTTAACGTTTTCATGGTTCATTTTAAAGTACCAATATTTTGGTTACATTTTTTCATCAGTTATTAATTTAAACGTCTGACAATTCTTTGTTTTTTTTCATTCAGCTGTTTTTTTTTTTTTTTTTGAACAAATGTCTATATTACATCTACATCATTTGGTATTTGTTGCAGCACAAATAAATAAATAAGTGAACGAATAATATGTTCCCTACATCACCCCGTATATCCAGACAATATTTTAAAACTGAGTAATTCAGTAAGTGCCGGAGCTACATCTGCCATCCAGCTTTCATACTCGTTCCCGGCTCTGCTCTCGCCTTTCTCCGCCTCAGAAGGATGATCCATTTCTCTCCTCTGTCTTTACGTTCCCTTCCTCCTCCTCTCAATCTCATTTCATACCCCAGTCATTATGTCTCTCCCCCTTCTCCCATCCTGCTCCCGAACAGGACCCATTGGCCCTGATTAATCTGCTGCATTTGACTTAATGAGAGGTCATTCACATATCTGATCACAATGGCTACAGGAATCAATGATAGATGGCCACTTGGCAGAAATACTGAGGTGCTGAAAAAAACCAACTGAATCTGTTAAGACTTTATTAGACATTCCCCCTCTGCTCTGTGTACCTTAGTGTGTTGTAGCAGTGTGTGTAAAACATATCTTTCCAACCTTTAAAATACTCAGAGATTGCTTCTTTTTTCATTTCTGTGGTATTGCAGACAATGTCTGTAAGGCAAGTAACACAACTGTGCTATTTAGATTCTCAGTTCAACACTCTTGTTGGATGAGGTGAGTGTTCTGACTGAAATGTGTGTTTGTGTGTGTTAAGACTAGATTCACAATAGGTCATTCGATAGTACAGCATCGTGATACAAACATCTAGGAAGAGAGAGATACAGCAGGTATCGGCCCACACGCACGCACGCACACAGAAAAACCTTCAGTTAGGAGATTATGAATTGATTTCTTCCGCCCTATAAAGCCCATGTCTTCCTCACTGAATGCAGTAATGCGTCCACTTGACCTTTCTTGGTGGGCTCCTTTCTGGTGAATTGACTCCTAAGTGTTTGGCCCTGGCCTTTTCAGCACCATGGGTGTCCTCCATCTGCAGTGTGGCCTGGCTGGCAGACATCAGCAGCCTGTCAGCACATCATGCTCGCTGTGCAAATGCAAAACGCACTCTCTCTCCATCACACACACACAAACACATGTGCACTGAACTGCTGAGACAGAGAAGGCCTCATTGCAGAACAGCGTGCCCATCTAAGGCTGTAACAATGCATGCAGCTGCATTTTGTTCAAACTTGCAGTTTAGGCAGATGGAAAACAAGATGTTGCATGACGGCACCGCATGACATTTTACTTTGGTGACCTACAACATGTATGTAGCCTATTAAACTGTACTGTAGATATAGTTCTACACATCACACTAGCCTGTCAGTGATCCATTCCACTACATTATGCAGAGTGAGACACGTGTGTTGAGTATTTGCTGCCACTGAATTTCCTGGTCTTTTTCCAAGTGCCATCTCAGGTCCATGGAGTGTTGTGGCAATGAGACTGGTCAGTGACACTGAGGTCCCGGGCATCTGAACTAGCATCTGTTGCGGACGGGAGCAGCACAGCGGCCGCCCTGTCCTCGCTGTTGGCTCGACACCATCCTGCACTATCCACTGTCTGTCACACCCGGCGCCCTGCAAAGTTAATTGTGAACTGGAGTGGCGCTTTGGGGCCCTCTTGCTAAGCAGCCCCTAATGACAGGCAGAGAGACAGCTACACATGTTCGCTGGCTCTCCCTCTGGAGGAGGCTACAGATAGCGCTCCGGCACAGACACTGACCTGTCACAAAGCTGTCAGCAGCCAGCCTGTCAGCCATGCAGCCCAGCACGCAGCCCAGCTATCCCAGGTGCTCGGCTGACAATCTCCGCACCCTGTTCTGTCGGCTGCTCTGCCAAGCCTGCTGCTGCTAAGATTCATTAAGGCTTTATTCAAAGCGGCATTGGCCATTTCATTATGAACACACCTAAGAATGTGTGGGACACAAATAAACAGCACTTTTCATGCTTTGAATTGCTGTCCGGAGTCTTCCAGAGTCCATGTTGTTTAGTCATCTTGTACTCTGGTGTTACATTTCCAGAAAACTCTCACTAGGCTGTTCCACTTGGTCTCCCTTGTTAAGATGACTCCTGAGGTGTGCGTTTTGTGTTTATGAAGGATTCTCCTGGTAGCGTAATGGAGCTCAGCACAGACGTATGGAACACATGTGCTAATATCTCCTCATAGGAGCCCAAATGAGCCATTACAGGAGCTAATCTGACAGGCATACTGCATTCAGTTCCCCATCTGCCAGCCACGGTGCTGAGAGCCACAGTGTGTTCCTCCTGAGTGCAGAGCCAGGATGGATGGGCCAGATGGAAAACACCCTACTTTAGAAGCAAGCCGCTGACCATGGATGCAGAGAAATGCAGAGAGGAAGAGGACAACTGAGAGCTTGGTCACACCACGGATGAATCACTTGGAGAGAGAGTGGTGTTTGGGAGAATCAACAACCAATTCAGCACTTTAGTTGCTGGGATAAATGTGTTTACAGGAAGCTGTGGTATCTACTTGGGAATGGTGGCCCTCAACCTCTTTGCCTTGCATGCGGTTTCTCGGTTTGGTCCACACTCTTAACCCATGGAGAGCAAGAGGAGAAAATGTGGAGGGAACAAAGGGGCAATATAGGCTGCCGTCTACCTCTTGGGGAAGAAGACATATAACATTAATGGTATCCGTTAACATCTCCTTAACCCCAATCCCCCTTGCTTGCCGAGCACCTCCCATCCCCTGCTTTTCCCCCTGCAGCCAACCACAACCCGCTCACAACCTCACCACGGTCCCCTCTACCTCCACCCCCCTCAGGCTCTGCTCCCTGGGGGCCTGTTTGTTTCCCTGCCAGGGGCACAGGCGGCGGAACACTGATGAGGTGCTCAGGCCACCGTGAAATGCGCCATAACCTGCCAGCGCAGGGGCCTGGTGAGATTGCCGTATTTACTTTTTAATCTGGCCGCCTTAATACATGCGATAAAAACTTTGTCACATTAGATGGTGACAGATGGGCCCGGAGATGTTATTACTGGTCGGGGGAGGCAGGGGGGTGAGGGTGTTGGGAGGAGCGGGTGCGGGCTAGGGAGCACAGGGCGGCGAAGGGGGATGAGAGGGAGAGAGGCAATGCCCCCAATCACGATAATTTTTCATCACCCCAATTACATTGTTGAGTGCATCTCGGCGGTGGCATGTGCACACCCAGTCCTGCTGCTGGGTAAAGAGCGAGGCAGAGAGACATAAATAAAGATAAAATGAGGTGCCCTAGGTCTTCTATCCCGCTGACTACTCCTCTGCCATCTCTCCAAACTGATGGAGGCCCCGTTTAAATGAAGGCTAAATCTTATTTAGATAAGAGAACTGAACTGCTGCCCGGGACGAGAGCATCATTGTTTGTTACTGATGGCTGGAGAGGAGGAGAGGGGGGGAGGAGGGCTCGAGGGGGGGAGTGGCTGGTCTTTGCATGTTCTTATGCTATAAGAGAGATTGAATGTTGTTTGCGTGTTTGCAGCAGCGCAGGCGTACAGGCCACATGCAGAGAATATCTGTCACTTTACAGATAGGTAAGGTTTTTGTTTTCTAAGTGTGCATTTGTGAACTGAGTCCCTTGGTAATAAAATTTCATTGTAGTATATCCATCCTAATGTCGTTTCCTATCTCGGAGCTCTTTGGCAGTGTATTGGATGGAACACAATATCAAAATATAGCTGTTGTTTATAGCTTCTCTTTACTGCTGAACATCAAAATGTGTGTTGGTGTGTGTCTATTTGTTGCACAAACATTTTGTTTGAGCCATTGAGCACACAGCACTCAGCTGCCTCAAGCAGCACAAGTTTAGCAACTGTTTTCCTTTTTAATTGTTGTGGAAATTAAATAAGAGTGTTTGTGACATGAGTGTTGTAGGTAATGAGAGCCCAAGAGCAGCTGGGAGGCTACGGGCCTGCGTGCGCATCATTAGGAGCTCAGAGGCTCCCAGGCTCCACGCTAGCGTAAGCCGCTAATGAAAAGAATGTAGTCACAGATCTCATTTTTCAGGCAATTCTTGTGTAAACTGGAGATTTTCCAGTGTATGCACAGTGGAACAGGGGCCCCACATAAATCACACAGGCTGGCTGCCTCCAGTGAAAGAAAGAGGGGGTTTGGAGCACATGCTAACCACACAGACATATGCTGCAGGAAACTAGAAATCTGCAGTGGCACAGCTAGAGAGAGAGCCACTCACAGCACCTACACCTGTCCACCCCCGTCCCCCACCCCACCCACTTCTCCCCATCTCTTCTAGCTCTCTATCCATCTCCACTGTGCTGTCCAAAAGCCCAACCCCCATCCTCCCCCCTCCCTAACATCCCCTCTTGAACATCCCCTCCTACCCGCAGGCAAACCAACCAGCAACGCCTGCATGCAAGCCATTGAAATGGGTCATTTTTTAATTAAATACAATATTAATTACTGCGAGCATCATTACCGATATGTGAGATTTGACTAATTAGTGTAATAGTTTTGGAGTCACGCTCATTAAATATGAAAATTACAGCAGTAGAAAAGATTGGTTCCGTGATCAATCTTGTATGGACAGAGAGGAAATGATTTAGAGAATAGCTTTTATTGTACAATTAACTCCATTACAACCTGCCAGACAAGAATAAAGAGAGCAGGGAATTTGGTCGGTGTTAAGAGTTTCACACAAGTGCTGCCTTCGGCTGCAGGCTCTCCCTCACTTTCAAATGCAATCTTTTGCCTGTAACTAGATGAGACACTTGCCAAAGCATACAATACCCTCCAGAGAAGCCGTAGCCTCATCACCCACTCAATTAGAACAGCTGCTAAATGGAAGACTTGTTGATCTCTTCTATTTGACACCCTTAGAGTTCATTGTACTTTAGTTTGACAGCTTTGCACTCAAATAGAAAAGCAGGTCATTGTCAGCTGACAGGACTGATTGTTCTGTGGCTCATTTTGATCTTCATCTGAGCTCAGAAGCTGTCTGTGGAAATGGCAAGTGGGCCTTCTAGCACTGATCTTTTACCACATCAAACACTACAAGCAGAGAGCACTAACATAGGAAAGATGATTTAGTTATCACATTGAAGTTCAGAAAAGTAACAGTAATAGTAAAAGTATTCAAACGGGAATTATTGTACAAAATGAACAGTCCTCAAGCTAGAAATAGAGTATGGATTGTCTCCAAGGTGGTATGTGGGCACCGAGCTCTACTGTTGTTTGTGTGTATGAGGGTCTCTCTCCACTGCTCTGGTAAACACATTGCACAGGACCACAGCCAGTGCATAAGAGCTGAACAGAGCT
Source organism: Pempheris klunzingeri (assembly GCF_042242105.1). Lineage (NCBI taxonomy): Eukaryota > Metazoa > Chordata > Actinopteri > Acropomatiformes > Pempheridae > Pempheris > Pempheris klunzingeri. The sequence goes on along the minus strand of NC_092024.1, from coordinate 10,794,991 downwards.
CTTCTATGTGTATGACTAAACACTGAGCAACAGAAATTGGCCCCTTTGCTGGAGTGGGTTTTGTGTGTTTAGCATATCAAAGCTGTGAAAATAACCATGTTTGCGTTGCCTCTTCTCTTTCCAGGTGGTCTATCATATCTGGGCCCTCAGACACTGTGTGTGTTGATCACTGTGGCATCTGGGTACGGGGAACACCCCTGGCTGGCACCGCAAGTGTGTTAGTTTCAATACAAGTGATGGCAGCCATGACAGAGCAAACAAGACACAAACCTCATTCCAGTTAGGCTTCTTTTTACACAAATGTGAAAATGGTGACAGACAAATGCCACCAGGTACAGTGCTGAGCGTGCCCTTGTAATTGTTATTTCATAGATTATTGGTGGAGTAATTGATTACTATTTATATTAATGATTAAAGACATTTATGTAATGCACTGATCTTTCTTCATTGACATTTAAATAGTAGTGGGATTTGAATGACATTTATAATTTACAGGAATTAGAATTATGATTGCAAAGTATTTATTATTGTAATACATTTGTGATCATTTTGCTCTTTATTTGCATTACCTACAATGCAGCAATAAAACTCTCCATTGCTTTTGACCTTGTGCCTTGAATGTCTTTGTGAACCTCTGCTTCTATACGTATGTACCATAAACATTTTCCCCTCTTTGAATATATGCAATAATCCTATCTCCAGCCACATGAATACTGGTCCTCCATATTATTGTAATGCTAACCTCCAGACTGCATGCCTGATAGCCAATACTTTATCACAGCTTTGCCTTTTTTATGGGTCTGGTGTCTCTTTAAAAATGATTGCCCCTGTTTTGATCTGATTAATTTTGTGTGAGCACAAACAATTACTTTTCATCTTTATCTGCTCAAGGAATCACCCCCTTTTATGGGTATCATTTATTACAGGTGGACAGCTACTTGTTTATTAGAATTTCAAGCAGCCTATCGCAGCCGAGATCTCCCGCGGTCTATATTTACATTTCAACTTCAGCTAAACAGGCATGACAAACACACATAGCAAAGGGCCAGCCACGGCCACACTTCATTTTCATACTGCCTCCTCGCAGGCCAGACGGGCTGGACTTAATGCAAAAGTTCCTGACATGGTGGCAGAAGGTGCTGAGCAGGAGGGAGAAGAGAAAAGGAGAGATGGAAAGCAACTGAATGAGCAAGGAAGTGAGAGACAGAGAAGGGGAAGGCGGTGGGATGGTGAGAGCGGGTTAACTGAGTATGTATTTGAGCTTTCAGGTGAGTGTCCATCATTCAGGGAAAGAGGATGGGTTCATGGCCTCTGAAATCCATCCATGGCAAGGGGGTCTTCACAGTGAATATAAATATATGTGTGTGTGCCATGGCCAGGGCCACTCTTGACAAGCCAACAGCTGTTAATTATGAATTGGCCTGCAGAGAGGGAGACAGCCTGGTGAATATGCAGAGCTGAAGGAACGCGCAGAGCCCATGCAACATAAGTGTCAGACCCCCACTGTACCCGGAGTGGCAGGGGTTGACCTGGGTGTCAATCACTAGCACTGGCCAAGCAACAGAACAGGGATTGCTTGGAATTGACCCAAAAAACTGCAGTTTGACTCACATGGTAATTAACTTTTTTTGTTTTATGCTAGCACAAGAAAGTTAAGTAGGCTATCATCTCTTCCGAACAAATATTGGGATATTGACAATAAAGGTTTAAGTGTTTGTTACGAGGCAAAATAGAAACAATTTCATCTTTGCGCATCTCCACTGTCCTATATAACATGTTCAAGGGACTTCAGAGTGTTTGGTTCTTAATGTCCATTGGCTGGTCAATGCAGTACGATGGCAATCACCCCTTGTGACAACTTGAAGGCAGGTTAATCATGGTCAGAGCACCTAAACGAACATCGGAAATGCAGTTCATATCGTGGATCAGAGCAACGGAGAAACCAAGAGCATCTCAAGAGAAAGTGAGGAACATCCTGCACTTCACAATATAAGACAAAAGTAACAGACATAAAACACATGCACAATCTTAAGAGTAAAATTAGTAGTAACAACAGGAGTCTGCTGCCATGCTGGTGGCTCTGTGGAGCTGTGCTTGGCTACAGCAGTCCTTTGAACTCAATGCTAATGTCAGCGTGCTAATATGCTCACAATGACAATGCTGATATGCTGATGTTTAGCAGGTATAATGCTAAACAGTTAGTACTAAACATAAAGCTAAGGCTGATGTGAATGTCATTTGTTTTGGATGTTTTTGGCCATAAACCGTATTACAATTAGTATTACAATTTTGACTTTGGCAGGGGTTAACAAGATAAAAAGTTCAGGGTTCATCAAAGTTATTGCAATTCACTCTGAGAGGCACATGAATGTCTGTGCTGAATTTCATGATAAAACATCCAATAGTTGCCACGACATAATGGCGCAAAAGGAAAAGTAAGGGGATCATTAAAGTCAGTAAGACTGATCCTCTGGGCACCATGAATCTCAAAGTTTCATGTCCATCCTTAGCCCCTAAAACTGGCTAAAAATGCATGAAGGCTAATCTTCAGCTGCTATATAAATGTGCCCACAGTGTCCACAGATCTTAAGAATAAAAGAGATGTTTTGTATTGTATTCTACATTTGATTGGGATCTAGTGTAAGGAAATGTAAGGGAAATACCAGAACAAATACAAAGGGCACTGAATCTTAAATAACCCCAGTTAAGGGAGAGATTCTTAAAGCCTATTTGTCATCCCTTAAAATCTCACATATTTCCTTCCAGTCACTGTGGAGCGCCCCTCTGTGTACGCACTAGCCATTCACAGTAGGACCCGGGTTAACAGGGCCTGTGCCTTTAATGACAGGAATATCTCCAGGAATTTTAATTAATTTTCCACTCTTAGCAGCTGAATCTGCGTTAATTTTCCCCTCAAGGACTTTTATAAATTTCATCATTAATAAAATCAGACATTCAATTAGTCCCAAAATCCAGATTGCCAACTGTTTCATAACAGTCCGGGTCTGATTTCCCTTTTTTATTAGGTTGGGTGAAAAAAAGTTAAAACTAATTTCATTAATCTAATTGTCATAACTTCGAACCATCTCTTAATTAGTTCAAATTAATATGATTAATCACAATAATGACAAAAACTCATTCAATTACAGGTTTTCAATGGCAAGTGGATGTGTTGAGGGTGATAGGGGCATAAAGGATGAGGGCGGGAAGCAGAGCTGGCTGCGAGCGACGGGATTGGTCATGATTATTCCGATGACTGACAGGTTATCAATCATGCAGCACGTTTAATAAAGGCTGGTGGAACTTCAGTGGAAGGCCTGTCTCAGTTGTCTTCTTTCTTGTTTTATTTCTTCAAAATCCTTTGGAACTCCTTATTCCTCCATGAAATATGATCCTCCTTTGAATGACTTGAGCCGCACATTTTAATGAAGAGAGTGGTGTGCATAAAAACAAAAATGGACTCATCCATATGTAAATAAAATGATGGCAGTGCATGTGCTCATCTCCACTACCCCATTATTGCAGAAAATTGCATACGTCTATGCACTGGAATGATATCACTTTATTTTCATTTGTCTGAGCGTTCACTTAAGCCGCAGATGAGTCTGCCCCCTCTCTGCAGACATATGGATCTGAGGGATGCCTGCTGCGTTGCTTTCAATCAGGGCCACCGATCTAACAAAGCAGGGGAGCAGAAGCATGTCACCATTTGTCACATGCCAATGGGGCACAAGCCGAGCAGCAGGCACACCCTCGGGTGTGTTAGGCCAGGAGGGAGTGCTGCAGCTGCCAGTCGTATGCAGGTTCCCTCTTGTCCCACGCTGTCCCCCTGGGACCAGCCACCCAAATGTCCCTAGTTAGTTGTCTGCGACGATTTGACCTGTGATCCACCCATCTGGATGGAGGGCTGCATTGAGCGGGCTGCTAAGCTTCCATCACCCTGAGGAAGGAGTCTGAGGATCAGGGAGCCCATCTGGGGATAGAGATCCCCCCTGGAGAGTCCAAACCTCGGAGTCCTAAAGACACCCCTTCTCTGTAGTTCTCTTAGCTATTCATGCCTGCTCATTCTCTGTGCTACTTCAAACGCTGCTGTTTTGAACCTCTCACTCCTGAGCTATGGCACTGAGCTCGGGAATTCACCTGCCACCGCAGGTAAAGTCAACCAAAGTCTGCTGAAGCGTTAAGCAAAGCATAGCATAGATACATATGTTATGTCTCTGTGACAGTGCTTATCATGCAGCTCAAGGGCTCCCATCCTTTACCCAATGGTTATATCTCACACAGCATTGAATCCATGTCCGATGCATATCTTGGCTGACAGCATAGTTGAAAGCCTGGAGCATGACAGACATGTAAAAGTGTACATTGTACACTGTGCTGAGCATTGTCCACTGTGGCTTTTAAGTTTCTGTACTCTGCTGTGGCATGTGTTTACCAAGTGGTTTTGTTTTTAGAGCCTGGTGATTAGAGGCTACTGGAAGAGATGCAGAACCAGACACTGAGCAGTGCCATACTTTCAGGATGCTGTGACCACATGGGGCAGCATATGGAGCTATTTCCCCTTCTCTCTCCAAGACTTTTTAGACATGTCAGTTGGGCCTTAATCATGCATTTTTCTGCATGAAGGGAGAACTGGAGTATGCGTACCGAGCTGGCTTCTGTGCCCTGCGGTTCTCCACTAACACAGTCAATCAATAGTGCCCATGCACTGCTGTGTACACAACACACATGCACACTTATAGACACGCAAGCTCCATTTTGGAGCCTCTGCTCATTCTGTCCATTATTCAGGCCGACATGCTTTCGACCATTTCCTTATTGTCATCATGTTTTTTAATTAGAGGAGAGTGGGAACTGGTGGATGGGGGACCATACCTCAATAGTTCAGCCTTCCAGAGACTCAGGGACAAAAGGGGCATTTTTCAAGGTCTAAACCCACCCTCCCCTTATATGCACAGCCATCTCTGAGTCCCCAGCCACCCTTGAGAGGGAAGCACAGCCTTCCATGTGCATAAAGTTGAAATAAACTGCAGTCTGTATTTTCATTGGGGAAAGTGAACCCAATTTACACGCTGCTCCATTGGAGATGAGCACTCTAGCGTACCCTAGCTGGTAATCTTGCCCAGATTCCCCCTTTGTGTCCTGCATTATTGTTGAAATAAATAACCTTTCACTGCAATCAGTGTGGGGATCTTCACTTAAATTATCGCCCCACAGATAGCTCACTCATGATCTGCTTCTATATCCATTAACTATCCGGGAAAGTGATTTATTGGTGAAGGGTAAGAAAAAAGGAATGAGGAGGGCGAAGGAGGCGTTTGGTTAGACAATAGTGCCCTCTACTGTTTGCAAAGCGCATCGTTTCAACAGAGGGGTGCTGTGGAAACTGGCACTGATATCATCTTCAGCACTAATGTGCTGATGAAGTTTTGGAGCAGGGATCTATATGTCTTCAAACCTAAAAAAACAGGCTTTAAATGTGGCCATCTTTAATTACAATGACTGAACAGAATTCAGGGCCAGTTCCAGCAATAAAATGCAAACCTAGATTCAGAATAAGGCATCAGAAATGACAATATTAACAATTTTCTACAGCAAGAAAAAGCACCAACTTTAGGTACAGTTCAGATGGAAGTATGGCCATGGACGTTATGCCCTCTCTCAGCAGCAATTCAAGCCAGGGCTCCAGTACCTAACCCCTCCTCCATCCTTCCATCCCCTCCGCCGCAGTCCCTCCTTCCCCACACTCCTGTGATGTGTCGTTACACGCTCGGCTGGCTCCTCTTCCATGACAGACTGTTACTTCCTGGAGCGGAAACGCATTTGATTGTTAACATCTGGGCCATTACAATTGCAAACTAGGGCTCTGTACATCAATCAGGAAGTGATTTCAAAACAAAGAGACCGTCCTCCAATCAATCTATTGGGAAGCGGGGGCATTACATGCTCCTGTAATCCTGGCTAATTAGCGGGATAATGGGAATGAGATTTATGAATCTGCTGAGGAGAGTGGAGGTGCGAGGGCACACTCAAATTAGCAGGGATGCACACCAGCCAAAGCTGCAATAAGGAGGATGTGCTGTTGGTTTTTATCAACTTCTTGCTGCCTGGCCACCTTTGGCTCAGCTCAGTGTTACTGTGAAGAGAGCATCACTGGCTAATGTATAGGCACTATGTCAGGCACCGTTACAGTACATCAAATCTCTGTTTGAAATGGAGTTGAACTTCGTGTTAACATCTATCACTTTCTCATTGCTTCTGCTAATCGTCTGGTATTTATCAAAAAAGGAACGTGCTGTACATCATTACAATATAAGAGTAGAGCGTTTAGAGAATTACCATAAACAGCGGATAATATCAGATTTGCTTTCTTTCTGTGGATGTTCAGATTTGTTTCCTTAAAACCAGTGGTTCCCAGTCTTTTTCAAACTCTTTCAAGGGGATTTTCATCCTCTTTCGCACCCACCCACCCAACACATGCACCACTGATGACACCATGGACATCTGCTGTAAGGAGACCCAATAAAACGCTGATGAAGATATGAAACACATGCAAACTCACATCAGTATGAAGTACAGTTATATGAGCCAATTCTCAATCACTCAGAAAAAAAAAAGGGTTTATATTATGTTGCTGAATGTGAAATAAACATCAGTAAAGGGGGGGATGCCACTCTGACACTGATGGTTGGTTTATGCCAGCTCACACGGGTATGATGTTTGGAACAGCAACACCTACAGACTGTGAAGTTAAATATGAATATCTGTGTCCCACAAGTAGCTATATCATATCAATGTCATAATATCGATATGATATTGAAAATGCCATGGCACCCACTTTGGGAACCGCTGCAATAGATTAATGTTGATAGAAATGCTCTTATGATTCTGAATGGCACGTTATCAGTACCCCACTGACTTAGATGAAGTGCTCGTCTGTCATCTTCATCTGTGTCCCCTAAACTTTCCCATTTGTCTCCATAATAAGCAAGGCAAAAGGGCCAAACGATAATGTGAATAAATATTATTGAGAAAAACGACCACGCAGCGCTGACTGAGCTTCCAACCTCACTCCATTTTCAACAGTACACCAGAATCTCCATACTCCTCCATTAATCCCATTTTTCCGGGATTATTTGTAAACCGCGTAAATGAGGGAGAGTGTACGCACAACACTGATTGTGTGTGTGTGAGGCAGTGTATCCCTGGAGGTGGCTGCCTCGGTGCCACCCTGAAGCTTCTTCCTCCCCAGCGGCCCCAGGCCTGACCTTGCCCGCTGGTGGGGGACATCTCCTATTAAAGCAGCGCATTGTGATAAGGCCATTTCTTTTCCTTCAGCATCCCTTTAATGTCATCCCTGAAATATGAAGTCATTAAGCGATATTAAAACAGTGCTGACAAACTAATTAACAGAAGACATTATACGGGATGGGCTCGATTAATCCGCTTTAATTGCTCTTTTAAATGGGGGCTCCAATTAAAATTAATAAAGATTTACTAGTGATCACACCAAACTACACCAAGAAGTGGTTGTCTGAAGGGCAGCCTAAAGTCAGCGGCCTCCATTCTCAAGTTGCACTCCCTTTTGCTCCCTGCGCCCTCCCAGTGCTCGCATGCCAAAAAAGCCCGTATCTATGAGCAGGAGATTAAACAGAGGGACTGTCCCAATGCCCCCAGTCCCCCAGCTCCTTTTGTCTCCAGCTCAGGGAAGTTTGATCCTGCCTTTGTCTTTCCAGGACCCTGCTAAGGAGACACTGGCTCATTTTCCCATTAATATTACGCCACACACATACACTGACTGTGCACAATCAGCCGTGATTTTCCAACTCACAAATGTATAGAATATGATTTTGACAATTATGAAGGATTTCATGGTGTCCGCTTCCTTGAAGTGCCTGCTGGGAGAGAAACCCAGCGGTGTTGAAGAATCCCTGAGCTCCAGTTCAGTTTCTACACAGTGACAAGTGCACCCCTCTGTGGAGATTTAAGTAAACAACAGAGTCTGATGCTGCGTATCTCACAGTGTAAAACACTGATTTATAGTGTAGATTTGATTTTAAAAGAATGGTAATGATTAGCTAAAATAGAAAAATAACAACAATGAAAATAAAAACAGTTTGCATGCACTAAAGTATATCACATTTGCACTGCCGGAGATGAAACAGTTGACTTTGAGGTGAGCTGAGCCGTGTGTATTACAGCAGGGATTCACTAGATGATGCTGTTGCTCTTTTCTGTCCATCCATCTCCAAGAACTGAGCGACTGGCTCTGATGTGAATTCTCTTTATTTTGTGTCTTTCAGCGTGAAATCTGAGAAAATGGCTTCATCAAAATCAGCTTTTCATGTAAACATGCCTTTCTGGGAAGTCAAACTCATAACACAGAGCACAAACACAGTGTTTTTGTTTGAATTTGATCACATCCTGTTGCCTTTTTACTTTTCATTTCATCTTCATTACCAAGCTTGCTCTGTTTTATCTGAGACTCTCTAATACAGAACATAATTTCATATCGTACGGTTTAGGTTGAAGCCTTGCCAGCCAGAGGCGGTTAAACAACTGAAGGTATTTTCTTTGTTTTCTTTCATTATATCAGAGGTTACCAAGTCTTGTTCAGAAAATGTTACACAACAAATTAATTTGAGCAAAGCACTTTGGTTCAACCGGAGGCATTTTAATTGAGTTGAGAATGTAAATCAATTTACTGAAGAAGACAGATCTAATTGAAAAGAAATGTCTATTAAAAGATTAGTGCAGTTTATTGTCTCCAGTCTTTGTCATCAACCATTCCAACTAATGTTTTAATTTCCTTAATGTTATCATTTCTGATGTAATTGGTGCTTGGGTGCCTAACAGGTTTTCCAATTAAATGTTTGGTTTTGGGCACTGACAATGTAATCTCACGCAGTGACAAGAAGCGTTGTACCTTTATGAAAGTGTTTCATGTTGTTGTGCATGCTGCAGTCCCATCTCTATTCTTGTATTTTAAAGGCACCTTGTTGCCTTTTTTGTTCAAGTTTTAGGGTTAAAATTACCTGTAAACACGCAGTAACAGTGTAGATGTGCTGAATGCTGCAATATACATTTGGCAGTTAAATCAATGTGACATTTGATTAACTGCTGTGATTTTTGGCTTTATATCAAGCCCAAGGCATCAAAAGTTGTTCATCTGTGATTTTTGTGACATCACCAAACTTGGGTGTGTGTGTGTGTGCACGTGTGTGTGTGTGTTTGCGATCAGCGTGCTTTGAGTGGGTGCCTAGAAGAAAGAGTCAACGGGTTTGTGGAATTTTGCTTTGGTGGCACAACTGTGATATGAGGTCACCTCGGGCGTTAGTCATTAGGAGGGAATGCATTGTGGTTGTTTTTAAGACATGGCAGTTGTCTGCATCCGCAGCGGCCACACAATGAATGCAGGCCTTAGAAAGTTGACTTGAATTGGCTTCGGTGGACAATGTGAACAGCATAGTTTGGGGGACATTTAACAGCTGGCTGCTGGACGTGGATTAGAGGCACCTTAGGGGTCGGCAGTGGCACACAGCGTTTTCGTAGTTAAACATGTACAGCTAAAAACAATTACCTGGTGTGTCTTGTTTCTTTACATTTTAGAACTTGTTCATGTGGACATTATTGCCAGAGAAAAACCATAAAACACAGTATTATATTATAATTTAGTGCATCTTTAATTTCAATAATCATCCAGTACAATGTCTGACTGAAATATCTGAAAATGATTGTACTTTACATGACCTTTATACATGATAATAAAACCCATGACAGTCACTTGCATTATTTTCACATGCACATTCTGTCAAGCTAATAGCTTACAACATAATTAGAGAACATTATGCAACATACAACAGCAGCACATGTACATTTACACAACACACGCACAAAACTAGGAAATGCAATAGAATAGAAAGCAAAGTAATACTGACGGTAATTGCCAAAAAACTCTTCCAGTTCAACTAAATCAGGCTACACTATACTTATAATAATAATATCGAAAAGAAGGATTACACTTTGTAAACATTTTTACACACCTACAAACTCAGTAACTCTCTAAATGTGTTGTGGCAGATTATATAAGTAAACACTAAACAATAAAATAAACCACAAGAGCATCAAAATGTATCTGCTTGTTGGTAAAAGTAGAACATACAGCATTTATGACTATAGAAACTTTCTCAATTTTTTAAATGGTGTGTGTGCGTGTGTTTTTACAGATCTACAAAATGATTAATTATCCAACATCTACATTTCACCTCACTAAAATGCACTACAAGAAAGGAAGAAATAATACTGTCGGGTGACTAACTTCAATTCCTTCACTGTTATAACTTTCCACTTAGGCCTATAAATAGGAAGATGTCTTGAACTCCTCGGGGACGTCACTGTCCAGTTTACAGATCACCTTGTATATGGCCTTTTTCCAAGAGGGGTCTGAATCTTTGGCAGCAGAGATGGCATTGTAAAACTCATGCAGGGTGATTTCAGCCACCTCCAGGAATCTGTCAGGAACCTGTAAAAAGAGGGGAAAAGTAGAAACTTATACATGAAGTCAAAGCTTATTCTTCTCATTCATGTGTTACAATTATCATGAACAGTCTGTTTCTTCAGTATTCTCAAAGTCAAAAACATATGAAATGAAGACCTGTAGCGCAATTCTTCAAACACTCAAACTGATGAAAGGGAGCTCATCTCTTTGTTCTCAGCGCACATACTATAAATGCAATGCTGCAATCATTAACTTTCATTTAGAGGCCTCTTTGATTAGCCAGTCTTGTTTTCTTGAACCTAAACTAACAACTGGTGAGCTTTCTTCCCAGGGATTTCTACCCAGCACGGCCAACAAAGCACGATTATGAATCACACCAGGAATACGGCCAGAAGCTGAAGATTAAAATGACTGGTATAAGACCTGAGGTGGTTAGATTTAGGTAAAAAAACTAGAGCTAATTCTGGTCATGTAAGGATTTGATGTGATTAAAAGTTGGGGAAAGAATCTGTTAGTGACTGAAATCTAAATGCAAAGGATGCTGGGAGAATAAAACCGCCCTGCAGCACTCGTTTCCCATCCACTGGCCAGTTAACACAACAGTTGTTGGCATAAGTTATTTTTCTTTCCCCTCATCTCCTGACACAAAAGCATCCCTGGGAAAGGAATGTCTTGGTCCCAAGGTAAAGAAAACGGTCTCGTCCCTTTCCCACCAAACGGCCTTCTCCCTCGGAATCCACAGCGTCTTTCTCAGCATTCCGCATCAGTAGCAATCTCAGTCTCGCTCAGGCGTACTGGTCCTCTAATCCTGAGTTGTTTTAGTGGGATTTTGCGGCTTCCTCTTCCCACAGTTTGATAAAGCATCACTCTGGAGTTTAGATAATGGCTGCAAAGGCTGGCAAGCCACAGGTGCAGTGTGACAAACAGGTCAGCGCACGGACATACGTGACCACAATTACGTGCTAACAGGAGAACATACTTCAGCAGGTTAGCAACTGCTGTGGTCAATGTGTCAACTCCAGTGCTTTAAAGGAATAGTTCAAAATTTGGGGAAATGCTCATTCGCTTTCTGGCAGATTCTGGCAGAACTAAAATCATAAAGTGTAAAAACGCTAACAAAAAAAACAACATATAGCTTTTTAATGTGGAGATTTAGAGCTGCTGGTAGGTATATTTTGTTACATGTGGACAGAGCCAGGCTGTTTGCCCCTGTTTCCAGTCTTTATGCTAAGCTAACCAGTTGCTTTCATGTTGAACTGACAGAAATGAGTGATTTCCATCTCCTCACCAAACTCTCAGAACTCGCCAGAAAATGAATAACCACATTAAGCACTTGTCAAACGTATATATATTTCATCTTATCATGTAAAAAAATAATTATTCCAGGTGGGTGACCCTGTGGGTCAGGGATAGAGAACAGAACAGAAAATGTATTCTTCCCACTTGAGAAAACCTTGTTTTCTGCTGCACAGCGTATGTGCAGAATGAGAGCAATCTGTCATTCGAAAAACCCTCGTACGGAAAAGATGAGCTAGAATGATCTCGACGTGAACAATACAAACTGCAGCATAAAAGAATGAATGACTAATGTGAGACTTACGTGGAAGTCATTGGCTTTGTTGTAGTGCATGTTCAGTGCCCGGAACAGCTCTGAATCCCTGCTAACTGTAATGTCTTTGACATCACTGATGCCGTCAACGATGGCCTGACGGGCAAACTTCTCCATCTGGATGTAGTAGAACTCCCTGAAGTTACTGAACCACTTGATCAGCTGAGAGGTGATGCAGCGGTTAAACTGGAAAAGAGTGAAATCAGAGTACTATACAGATAAATTAAAAATTAAATTAAATGTGTAATTTCAGAATTAAATTTTAGACTTCAATGAGAGCATACAGAAATTAATCTCCATGCTTTTCAATTAAAAATCAAATGGTCGCCCGATGCTTTGGCACTAGTCACCCTTTCCATAATTGACTGAAAACCTGCATTTGGTACCTGTAGGGCAAAATGCTACCAAATGGTCTGTCACTCTACGCAACATTAATTGCTCTGATCCTTTCCCACCAATGTCCAGGGTGAAAAAACATCTGTCAGGGCTCTGTATTTCTAAACTCAGTCTTGACATTAGTCTTGTTATTCTATCTCCTCATCCAGAAAGACAGAAAAAAATGCCTAAGGGCTGGGCAGGCATCAAAGACGCTTCTTCTCTCTGGTGTGGTGGGTGAGAAAGCGGCAGCATAAGGACAGAAGGAAGCTTCCCTCTCATTGACTCGGGCTGATAGGATGGAATCAGACACTGGGATTAGGTGCTCTTTTGTTCAGTGCCACTTCCCACCACAGGATTGTAAGCAAGGAGGAGACGTTCGCAGGACTGCAGCAACAGCATCCTCCCCCCTGACCCTGGGGGTCAGAGCAGATTGAGAGGCAGGGGCCCTCACTGGCTCAGAGATCCAGGGCCGTGGTGGAAGGAGAGGAGATAGGAGAGGAGATGGAGGAGAAACTTGAGAGGTGTTTGGAGAACAGTGGAAGGGAGGCAGGAGAGGAGGTTGGAGTAGGAGCTTGTAATATAAGCAGGAGCGATATACTGTTCTTATTGGAAAAGACAAAAGAGAAGGAAGTAGAGATAAACGTGGTCAATGAGAGGAGTTAACAACAGGACACAGATAAGAAGACAAGAGAGAAGACAAAAAGAGGAGAAGAAGAGGAGGCATGACACGACACCAAGGCCAAAATACACAGGATGTTGTGTTTAGGGACAGCTCATCACCGCCTGGTTGCTGCCGCACAAGTCTCTAATACCAACTCTCTGTTGACACTCAATAGCAATGCCTTGCCTACAGAGTCCTTTGTCACTCCATTTGCTGACTGGAGTGGCTTTTTTAAAGAGAGAATGCCCCTGTATCTCCCTCTGCCCCCAGGACATACTAGCAGCTCAGTGGCTTTGTTATTTAAACCCTCTGCGTTTTTGTTTCTCTCCTCCGTCACACTGCTGATTTTTCTGTCCCAAACACACACTGACAAGTAGATACCGGGGAGCTAAATGCAGAACAAACAATTCTGCAGGTTGTTTGACATGTTAGATAAAAAGTGACATTGTTTTATATGTGAAAAATGTACCTTGACATCAGGGAAGAAGGTTTTCAGCACATTGGAGCTGGGGTAGCGGGTGTAGAAGAACATTAGCTTTGCCTTCTTCAGATGGCTCGGGGTGAGACCCTCCTGGATGTACACATTTACGTTAAGGCAGAGAAACTGACAATTAAATATAAAGCACAGCATACAGTCCAATGCAAAGTGATCGCAGACCAGAGTATTGTATTGCCTCAATCTTCAGCTAAATTGAATTTCCCTAAAGAACAGCTCGGCATTAACCAGTGAGTCAATAATGACCCTAACATGTTCTTATTGGCAAAACAGAATTATGAATTGGATTAGGGTTTTTTAATTAGAGAGCAAAACACTTCATGTCTGGCAGTTAAGACAGCTTGTTCTGAAATGTTTTGAAAAATGAGCTGACTTTCTGATATAATTAAGTGAATTTAAAGGCAATATATGTTCCTATATATTTTTCCCTGGGCAAAGCAATGCAAAAAGGGAGAATTTGGTAAAATCCTACAAAAATATAAATAGGTTACAGAAAATATATATTCTAAATTGTTTACTAGGTTATGTGGTATATGTAATATATTCAAATGGTGTAAAATGTGTCCAGTATATATAAAAAAACATATATTTCCTTTATTGTCAATATGAGAAAAAATCTATACTTTCTCAAGTTTTCTCCCTATGGCAATGAAGATGCTCAGGAGAATTTCCTCTGTAGTCCACCATCATGCCTTAGGTCATAATATTTCCTTATCAGGTCACCACACCATACATTTTATCATAGGGAACCCTACCTTTGAAATAAGGAGGCTGGGATGAAAGATTTATGTGGCATTGTTCAAAGAGAAGCAGAACTCTTTGCACTGTAAAGATAAAGCGAAACCTGAGAGGCACCACGTAATAGTGCTCTCTAATGCCTTGCGACAAGACAATTAACAAAACTGATTATTTGTTCCATTTATTATTATCATTATTTCATGATTATTTACTTTATAATAAATGATAGTAGATAAATTATTTATTTCAATTAAATTAGACAATGCCTGATGAATTGTAGATATCGTTCAAATCATATTAATCGTGGATAACCGCAAACGCACAATTTAAAAAAATGTTATTTTAGTTTTTAATGGCTAATTTTTTACCCCGTCCCAGCGTGCTTTTTTTTTTTTAACTTCCTGTGAGGCAAGAATACTATTATCTTGCACTCTATTTCAATCATGTACATTCTGACAAAGGTATCCAACAACAAATGCTCAAGACAAGAGCTCAAGTGTTGTGGTTGGGAGGCACTTTTGATTTCCACCAGCACTCAGATGTGACCTTTTAGATGCACCCCTATCACTCTGATGATGGAGAAATAGATCCTGCACCTTTTCAAGTCTGAAAAAACGACGCTTCCTGAAACAGAAACCAATGCTTTCTCTGCCTTTGAAAAATTGGCTTTTGTTCCTGGCAATTCTTATCAAAGCCTTGTATTCCTTTTTATTTGTCTTTTTCTAAACTTAAAGTCATTACTCTGCTCAGATTAAAGAAGACGCTATAATTTTCTATGGGGTTAGCGAGATCAAAGAAAAAATTCTCCTTGAAGTTTGTTACTGAAACTGTCCATGCTGCAATGAGCCTCAACCAGCCATTGTTCAAATGGAAGAGCTGAAATATAGGGAGTTTGTGTAAAATAAAAAGATAAATACAGCATATATAAGATATCATCAAACATACCCTGCTGTAATGGGAATAGCACAGAATACTGTGATACGACATTGAGGTTTTCACTGCAAATTTTGTCAACTTGCACAAGCAGATTTTTTTTAGCCTTATGTAAATAAACGTATAATAAAAAGCAGTCGATCTATAAAAGCACTTTCAATCTGCATATGTCGAAAAAAAAACATCTGACTGTCTATATTTTTTTATCATCATCAATTAAACAATATAGGTTTTCATCCTTCATCAAGAAAAAGCCTAAAGAAAAGCCGATCTAACTCGCTATATTTCTTTTAAAATGAAAGGATATGTTGAGGGACATGTAGGGGTTTCGCTCAGCCATGCTCTGCAGTTCACCACACTCGATTTTGACATGAGGGAGACACAGATTGTCGACTGTCACTGCCCCCAGGGCGGAGGGACGAGGGTGGTGGCCGAGGTGGCTGGACGTCACCTTGGACCTCATGGCGATGGTGTCCCAGGGCAGGTCCACTGAGTCTGGTGAGGTCCTGTCCATTGATGGGGGCATGCAAGGGAGACCTCCAAAGTTGGAATGGGGCCCGTATTTAAGAAGATGCTCCAGGATCTGACTGTCATGCAGAGGGGTGCTGTAATTGAACTGAAATGGTGTCTGGTGTACAGGATAGGGCCTCTTCACTGTCGGGGTGACTGAGCTCAGAGGGGTCACTGCCGGCTTGCGGACCACCAGTGACAGCGCCTCTGTCTGGTCCTGTGGGCTTTGAGCCTCAGAGCTTTCATAATACTCCAAAGATCGGGGTTTCACTGCAGCCTCTTCGGCCTGGGGCTGTTCCTGGGTGGAGCCGGCCTGTTGGCTCTTCCTGTCCGCGCCCATGCTGATCTGCATCTCTGGAGATGAGCACATGCGCTGCTGAGGGGACAGATCCAGCCCTGTGGAGGACACCTTCTTGAACACCCTGTCCACACAGTCATTCACCGCCCTGGAGAGCTCCTGCTTCAGGGTCTCCTGTAGGTTCTGACTTTCTCTTTGGTGCATAAGATAATCAACTACTTTCATACGGTCCTTACACTCTGCAGCCGCTCTGCTATTCTTCCTCTCGCAATCGTCTTCAGCGCTTATGTAGTGGGACTCCATGCTTTCTCCCAGGGTGTCATGCTCAGCAGCGACTTCTGTCTCATCTCTGTCATTGTGTTCAAGGTCTTCCTGGTTGTAAACTTGGAGGAACTTTTCCTGGAGCTGACGCAGGAGCCTCTGCATGCTGTGGAGCTGCTCTTTCAGCTTGTGACACTCCTCGTCCTTTGTGTTGCAGCTATCGCTGTTGCTGCTTCCAGGTCTTCTGCTTGCCGGTCCTCCAACACTGTGTTCCTGATGCTGAGGCAGGCGCTGTTTACGTTTGTTCTCCCTGTATGCTTCTCTGGCCTCTCTGGTGTCTCTGGTATCTGTGTCAGACCTCTCACTGTCTCCGTGCTGCCTGCTGTTGGGAGAGCCCGCCATGACCCTTATAATGTTTTCCACTCTGGCCCTCTTGGCCTGCAGGTGGTCAGTTATGGGATGCTCCCCCTCTGGGCTGGCTCCTGTAGAAACATGACCACTGGGAGAGGCAGCTTCCACCGTGCTGTCCTTTGAGGAGACACTGCTCTGGTCCTCCTGGCCGGAGTCAGCAGCAGTGGAGCTGGAAAGATAGAAATGGCTTTCGTCTAGGGCCCTTTTATTGTGGATTGTCTTGCGGAGCAGTTGAGAGATGATGGATCCGTTGGAGTACGAGGCCAGAGGCTCGTCATACATGTTTCTGCGGAAGCAAGGCAACATGACATCAGGTTTGTCGTCCTCTAGGCAGCCTTCACTGGAGTTGTGCATGTTCTGGTCGGGAAGACTGAGGTTCATGCTCACTGAAAGAACTGTTGAGGGCTTCAGCTACACACGTTGCAGAATCACAGTTATGTAAAATGCAAGAATCTGAAATGACACAAAAATGGAAAACAGTTAAGATAGTAAAAATGAAACAAAACATTAAATTAGGATAAAATATAGCAAAATAACACATAGCACCTAACAATTTTTAAATCCAAAAAGTGTCATTGGTTTAAATTGCTCATATTTTTAGTAAAAAATGACACCTTAATGTGTTTTGTGTCTTTGCCTGCAGTGGCATTCAAATAAACAATAGTTTATTTATTTGTAACAAATAGTTATGACAGTGGCATGTGATGAATCTTCATTTTTGGGTAGATATAGCAAAGATAAGTGTTTTGATTTTTAAAATTATTACATTAGTTTAGTAGATAAAACCTGAGCAGGCAATTCTGTTCGTAAAAAATAAACTGACACCTGTGGTTTTAAAATTACAACATTAACAAGCAAATGAACAGAAACAATGTAGAAATTCTGTTAAATATAATAAGAAATCAAAGAACCCTGTGTTAGTCTGGTCCAATATCCTCAGTTCCGTCATGAATAAATAAATTAAAATAAACACTTGATCTTAAGCTATAAGAAAGAGCATATATGGTGTTGTAATAATGGTTAACTTAAAGGATAAAAAGAGCAACAGACCATGCACAAGAAACGGCTCTGTGTGTACATTTCACAAGAGAAAGTATCAAGAAAACCTCTTTATCTTTTCATGGTTTTCATCTTCAGGAATGATTAAGAGATGATCTTCAGTCGTGAAAATAAAACGCTCAACAGCCTGATTCTGCGGTCACACGCTTCACTCCCTTTAAGTGTTTAATTTAATACTTTCCGTGCTGTAACACAAAATATAGCCACACAGTGGGCTGCAAGTGCATTGTTAAATTAATTGAATATACATCTGTATAAACAAACGGACCTGAAATAGATAGAATTTGCATTATATTTTGACATTAGACAATGGATTCTATATCAGTAATTTACACAACTTAAGAAGCCCCACTTATGTTTCTGTTTCTTACTTTTAATAGGCTGTAAATAAATAAAAAAAAATACTATATCAAAAAGACTAAACTGCTGTCAGAGGATGTGTAAAAACAAGTAGACTCATATATTCCACAAAGCAACATTTATGATAATTTAATTTTCATTTGAGGACAGAGTAAGTAATGTCAATGTTTCCTTTACTTTTTGTTAATTTCCCTACAATATAACAGGCTGTGGACTTTCTCTTTGTATGGGAGATTAGTTGACGCAGACTGCCTGAAGAAGAACATTCACTTTACAGAAATGTTCAACTGATTTACACAGGAAACTATAGTGATGGTGCAGCCTGATTTGGTTTGTCTATTCTATCCTTAAAAAGAAAAAAATATAAAAAGCTAGATATAATCCTACAAAGCAAACCAAAAATGTCTGAGTTATAAACCCTTGAACATTCACTCCACAGTCAATAAACACTTCATACCTGAATTAAAAACTCACCAAACATGTGCTCATAGCTGCCTGCTGTACTGTCAGAAACACCCCCAACAAGTGCAAATCTCTCTCATGAAAACCCACTAAAGTGTAGAGATGAGTTGTGAAGCGAGGAGAGCTGCAGGCATACAGTCCGTCTCACTGCGGCTTCACCTCGGATCACAGAGACACGGTGAGCGGCGGTGATGGGACCTTACCTGTTGCGCCGGGACGTGCTTCCGTGCCGCTGGCCTGCGCAGACTGTGAGTGAGTTGGACAGGAGCGCTGCAGGAGAGGCGATGCATCAAACCCAGCTGGGGCGTGGCCATCACAAAGCTATGCTGTGGCCGCACACCAGCCACATCATGTTAAGAGGAGGAAGGTATCTGAAAGGTGTTTGAGTGACAGTCTGCTCGCAGTGGATGGGAGCTGATGGACTGAGGCCACACAACAAAGCAGAGACTGCTCATATCCCCAGCCTAGTAATTCAGTCTAAATCACATCTGTGAGCATGATGCACGTGCACAGGCCTACATGATGTATAGGCCCACATAAATAATAACCGCATTATGTGATATAGAGACAGAATAAAACACCAAGCTCGCGTAAACACAAAGAAGACAGGAGAGAAAGCCAGAGTACACAAGTTAAATAAGTTAAAAAGCAAACCTATCCTCTATACTCATTATAGCATTTTAGGGTAAAAGACCACTCTAAGATTGTCAGGTGAAAAAGTCATCTTAATTTAATGTTTCTCCATTGTATTGTTTTCTATTATATATATATCACAGTGGTGCCTGTCTTCATTGTCTAATCTTATCATATTTTATTCTTTTTTTTATTCTCTTTTATTTTTTATATTGTTACTTGTAGGTATGTTGCCTTGTCTTATCTTATTACTTTTCTATTCTATTCTATGCTTTACACAGGTACCTATAGATATGTTATCTCTATTCTATTCTGTTCTTATCTATTCTATTTTTACTTTATTTCTAATCTATTCTATTCTATGCTTTACACTGGTACTTATAGATATGTTATCTCTATTCTATTATATTTTTATTCTATTCTACTCTATGCTTCACACTGGTACCTGTTATCCCTATTCTATTCTATTAAATTCTACTCTATTCTAGTTTCATTTTTTTTTTTTTTCTAATACATTTGTATTCTTAAGTTGTTCCCTGTGTCTGTAGAGGTGGGTAAAGGTGTGCACTTTTTATTTGTAGATCATTTCTCAGTAGTTACATTAGTGTGGGGGTCAGAGGGGACCACAGTGAGGACTCCCCCGCCCCTCCCCCCTCCAGTTGGACCACTTGGTTTGTCCCACACTACTTCCTTGGTTGTTGCGCGTGCACGTCCTAGCCTGTCGGTGTGACCAGAGTTTCCCTTCCGCCGACAGGCTGCTGTCACACAGCCATCATGCTATCCCATTCCCGGTGTCTCACCAGGAATTTTGGCCGTTCTATCTCTGCCCTCCGCCAGGTAGGCAACAAGCAAATAAAATGTTGTCGTTGCCACTCGCGACGGTCCTCCTCGTTGTCTTTGGCTTCAGCTTCTGCCTGTTCAGCTCTGTCAGAGCTAGCATTAGCATTAGCCGGCTCTCTGCTGTAGGCCACGGTCAGGCCGTAACATTGCCAGCCAAGGACAGGAGGACACTTTCCTTTTCAAGTCTTTGCTGCAGTCTGTGTTTAAGTTAAAAGCGGTGCCTTCTGCGTTGGGTTGGTGTCACGTTTTGACTTAACATTTGAAGGCGGTTGACCTATGAAGAAAGTGTCTGGTCCATGTTCATGTACAGCTAACACAAACTTCAGTAGTATTTATGTAGCCTGCTAGCAAGAACATGCTAGCTATATTAAGCTAAATGTACGGGTTAGCAGGGTGATTTTAGCTGTCACGCTGAGGTCATTTTCTGCTTTATGTCTGCGGGAAAAAACGCCCAGTTTAGCTAATTTAATGTTTTTCTTCATTTAAGGGCATAACTTTCTGTAGTGGCATCAGAAGATAAGTCGTCAAAGTCAGATGTCATCTGTCATTGAGATTAGTACTGGGCCATTAAGCTTTATAGCAGCCGTTCAATTAGATGCTCCAGTAAAAATATCTGTTTTACATTTGCTGGTTTAGGTCTAATGCAAAACCACATAAACCACCTGTTTACCAGATGATTTTATTGATTAAAGGTCAAAGGTCATTGTAGCGTGCAGATATGACCTTTGATCAAAAGCACCGATTTCTACCCCCTGTTGTTGACTCTATTGCCATTTTTCTACAGTTCCACCTTTATTGATCTAACCTTGATGTCAGAGTTAACTTATAGGTGTATATTTTCCAGAAATCCTGTACTTAAAGAGTTGTTATTATTCTGCACAATACTTAACATTCAAAATGTAGTGGCCGTGTTGTAATGTTTGACTGTGTCTGTCTTTTCACAGGGGAATAATGTGTTAGCTCGTCGGGCCACGGCAGGTATGTGTGCTGTGCACTGTTCAAGTATTAAGTCTTGAATCCCAATCTCTGCTTCGAGATAGTCCTGCTGCAAGAAGTTACTAACACAGTGCTCTTGTCCATTTCTTTACAGCTCTGTCAGTTAGCCATTCTGTCACTCTCAACAACACTGTGTAAGTACTATAATTCATTTAAAAGCACTGACCTTTTTTTAAGAGAAAAGGACCTTTACTATGTAATTACACCATTCAGACTGTAGATCTGAATGAATGAGTTGTCAACACCGGTTCACTCAGTGCCAGCCATGCACTGCCAAAAGCCTATTAATATCCATCAATAAATCTGTCAGTCTTGTCTTGTCAGTCTGCAATTTTATCCAACTCAATGATGCACAGTATAAAATGCTGTTCCATATACACAAGACAAGCTTGAATCAGCAATTTTTGCAGACCTGATTGATAACTTCAATCATTTTTGGGGGGATTTTTGTTACTTGTCTAATTTAACTGTATTCTGATTTCTTTAGAAAATCTGATCCCCGGTCCAGCGTCTTCCAAATCCACTACTTCAGGACATCTGTTGCCCACAGTATGTTTCAGTCTGCATTCCTTTAATTTATCTGAATAAGAAGCACAACCACTGATGCATTTCTTCTCGCTTGTCTTTGTACTCCAGGAAATGAAGTTGTCACAGTCAAGACTCCTGCGTTTGCAGAATCTGTCACAGAGGGGGACGTGAGGTGGGAGAAAGGTAACTTTTATTGATTAATGAATATAAATTACTACAGTTGCTTCTGATAACGACACCAGCCAAATCACAACCAAACTGAACAAAAGATAGTACATTTGTACTCAGATGGTAAAACAGTGTTCTTCTTACAGCGGTTGGAGACACCGTCTCCGAGGATGAGGTGGTGTGCGAAATTGAGACTGATAAGGTAAAACTAAAAAGCCAAAAAGTAAATATCGTGCACATTCCTGGCCTTCTGTTCTCAGCCCTCAATGCTATTCTAGATTGTGTGTGTGTGATTGTGTGGCACAACGTGAATGAAATAATTAGGGCATGCTGTGTTTTTTTGCCTAAAATAACATTTCACTTTACCCTCAAAATTTTATTTTATTTTTTTTCTTCTCTCTGCTCTTAGACATCAGTGCAGGTTCCCTCTCCTGCTGCTGGAGTGATCGAGGAGCTTTTGGTTCCCGATGGAGGGAAGGTTGAGGGAGGAACTCCACTTTTTAAGCTTCGCAAAGGAGGTATTGATTATCGCACTTTTATTGAAAAATGTACAAAAAATAGAATTATTAAGATAATACATTTAAAGTCAGTTTTATCCTAATTGTTACCTGTTTGCGTCTTTAGCTGGTGCACCCAAAGCTGCAGAGGCTCCAAAAGCGGAGCCCCCGGCCGCTTCAGCCCCCCCACCACCTTCTGCTGCTCCTCCTCCTCCCCCTCCTCCCCCCTCAGCTGTGGGGCCCATTCCCACCACTATGCCCCCTGTGCCACCTGTGCCAGCACATGCTATGGACACTAAACCAGGTTAGATTTAATGAGACAGACGGTCTGTGTCATGTGAGAACTGTTTTGCTTGACATCTGTGCTCTTGACCTCGAGCTTACATGATTAATCATTGTTCGGCTTTCTGTAGGCAGTGGCTTTCGCCCGTTCAACTGAACTGATGTCTAGAGATACTAACTGCTTCTTTATGTCTTTTTCATAGTTTCAGCTATCAAACCCACTGCTGCTCCAGCTGCACCAGTGGCCCAAGCAGAGGGAGTGGCTAAAGGAGCCAGAACAGAGAGCAGGGTAACTCCTTAAAATAGAATTTCTGATGAGTTTTAGATATGTTTAATGGCCTAGCAAAGTTCAGTGAGAGTGGAATTTTTTTACAGAATCTCATAATTCTTGTTTTTCAATTTAGGTTAAGATGAACCGCATGAGACTGAGAATTGCCCAGAGACTGAAGGAAGCTCAAAACACCTGTGCTATGTTGACTACGTTTAATGAGGTCGACATGAGGTAGGAAATGGTGAATTAGTTGGCCTACATTATTAAGCCCTCAGTGCTATTTTCTTATAATAAATGTGAAATGTGTTCTGCCACATAAACACATTCCATTTCTGGAAGCCATTTAGGAGAAAAAGACTTTATAGACTGTAGGCGTTCAAATATGTCTACATTTTTCTAAACATTTTTATGAAATAGAATAGAAACATTTGTATGCAGTTCATATGCAGCATCCATACTGTATGTATATACTGTATCTGGCTTAAAAGCCAAAACATCACTAGCACAAATGGTTATAGATTGGAATCTGCCCAGTAGGAAAAGCTTTTTGAAACCTGATAGCCTCTTAAATGCTGGAATGTAAATATTTGGTCGTAATGCCATCTAAAACGAAGATAAGAATTGTTAAAACAGGTTTTATTAATTTACAAGGAAATGTTATTGTCTGCACTTGCCCCCTGTGCTGAAGAGGACACTTTGAGGATTTCTTTTCCCCACAAATGTGTGGTGTCAGCTTTCGGCTATTCAGGGTTTTCTATGTATCCTAATTGGATTGACATTGACGGTCTGGAGGAAGACTTCCCAGGCTAGGGCTCATCTGGAGCCGAAGGAGCTAGTCAGAGCAGGAGGCTGGAGCATCTGTAGGGGCCCACAGAGACCTGCGCTCTGAGTGGAAAAGCTGCCTCAACCGATATGGGCTTTTATGACAGCCCAATAAGATTTACAGGCTCTAGAAAGTGAAGATTTTTATCGCTTCTTCTCTCCTTTCTCGGAGAGTCTGTGTCTTGGGAGGGGCTAATTATGTTAGCGGAGAAACCCTAGAGCTTCAACAGGGTTAGAGACAGGAAAACAAACAATTAAAAGGGGAGATACAAGAGAAAAATGAGCAATGTTGAAACGATTAGCTGGCCAATTTCAATAGCTTTAATTCACCACGATCTGTAACAGCATTCTTTTATAGCCATAAAAAGTCATCGTTTTTTCCCTTTTTATATGATGTTAAACTGTATCTTCGATAACCTGGTTATAATATTTGGACAAACTATTTTCATTTTTCAGTAGTATCTGTGTCTGTTTGTCAGTTTCCATTATATCTTAGAGTCAAGTATTCCTCAAGGCTTCTGATATAATATTTCAAGCCAAAGCCATGTATCGTCTTATTTTAGCTAGTTTAGTTTCTTCAGCCTTTCATCAATGCCATTTATTAATTGCTTTTGATTTTAAAAACTTCTGTCTATCTGAAGTTCTAAGAACATTAATTCCTAAATCTTGTCCGAAGGTTTTTTTCTCTAAGAATTTTTATTTTCATAGCTGCCATCAAATTCACTATCACTAACCCTGCTTGGTGGCTTAATGCCAAATTGTTAGTTGATGCATTTTTTTCTGTTTCCCTACAGCAACATCACAGAGATGAGGAAGGCTTACAAAGATGCCTTCCTGAAAAAGCATAACATGAAGTTGGGCTTCATGTCTGCATTTGTGAAGGCTGCTGCCTATGCTCTGGCTGACCAACCTGCTGTCAATGCCGGTATAGGTTTAACCTTTAAAGACCGAGAAACCTTACTTTGTGGTGTCAGTTTGACTGTGTCTTAGAATGCTTGATATCAAGTCACTGCAAGTGTTCTTGCTGGAGAAAATGATTCAAGTTGTGTTTTCATTGCCAAACCTCAAAACCAGCACTAACTTATTTACTGCCTTTAGAGCACTCTGACCTATTTAGATAGACCACAGTGAGGTAGGGGTGGTCCGTAAAAAAAAAAAATATCTATCTATTTAAAATTTTCTGTGGCTTTCACTTGCATGCAAAATGGCATGCCTAAAAAGGAAATCAATCTTGGTTATGATTTACAATTTGAACTGTATTTTTACTATAGACACAATATTGTGTGTGTAAAATGTTCATGCTTTCTTTGTGCTTTCAGTAATTGATGACACAACCAAAGAGATTGTGTACAGGGATTACGTGGACATTAGTGTGGCTGTGGCCACGCCAAAGGTAAGAGAAGTGCATTATATTATAATGTTAAGTGTAAGTGCTTGGCAGGCCACTTGTCTCTAATGTGAAGAGCAGAACATTCAGTCATGTGACTTCTCTCTCAGGGTCTGGTGGTTCCCGTAATCCGAAACGTAGAGGGAATGAATTTTGCTGGTATTGAGAAGGCCATCAGTTTGCTGGGAGAAAAGGTAATATTTTCTATCACGTTACATCACGTGTTTGTCATTGTTTTGTTTTTTACACTTGCTGTGAAAAGTTCTTATCCTGACGTTTCCTCATAATGTCGGATGTGTGTTTGTAGGCACGTAAGAATGAGCTGGCGGTTGAGGACATGGATGGTGGAACCTTCACCATCAGCAATGGTGGCGTGTTTGGGTCCTTGTTCGGCACACCTATAATCAATCCACCGCAGTCTGCTATTTTAGGCATGCATGGCATCTTTGACAGGCCTGTTGCAGTTGGTGGCAAGGTTTGTTTTTTCATTGTTAAACATGCAAATACATAATAAGACAACACATTTAACAATAGAATGGATGCAATTTGGAAAACAAATGTTGAAAATGAATTGAAAATGCATTACATAGTAACTTCAATAGATGAAATAATAATTGAATTGATTAATTTGCAGTTTCTGGGCCTATAATATTGAATACAGTGGTGTGAATGATAGATGTATTTCAAATGAACCCTGTTTTCTCATTCTGTATATAAGATCAAGCTAAACTAAGAAAAATGTATAAATTATGCCTTTATTCTCTGTTTTGCCAATTCTGTTAAGAGTGTTAGAATTTGGTCTCAGCGATTTTGTCTTGTTTAGGTGGAGATCCGTCCCATGATGTATGTTGCCCTGACGTACGACCATCGTCTGATCGACGGAAGAGAGGCTGTCACTTTCCTGCGCAAGATCAAGTCAGTGGTGGAAGACCCCAGGGTGCTGCTCCTTGACATGTGAACCCTTGTGAGCTCCAGGCCCAACCAAACAAACCACTCTACACTGACGAACATTACCGTAACTGCAGTTGATGTAATGTTGTATTGGTTAACTAGAAAAAAAGGGGGTTTTGGAGAACATTAGGGTTGTGCAATGGACATTGTAAGGCTGGCAGTGATAAAAGGTTTGGTACTGTTGTGGAGAAATGTCAGAGGGTTTCTGTGGTGCTGGTCTCTAGATCAAAGTATATTCTATAACTCCTAAGCGCCATATGTCATTTTCTACATACAACTGAAAAGTTTTCAAGTTATTACGTGATGAAAGGCAAACCTGGATAACCTGCATAGCAACATTTCATTTTTGGTTGAGAGAAGAACAATGAGCACACATTGGGCCAGAAACTAAGTATTGCCATGTTCGAAAATGTCCAAAATGAAGAAATCCTCTAAATTTATGCCATCTGTTTCACAAAAATGAGGGAAATTCTCTTTATGCTGTGTATGAAAGACTATTTAAGAAAAAAGAAAGTTTTAAACAATAAAAGCTGCATTACTCAACTGTAGTTTTTGTTATTTTTGTGCTGTCATACTGACAGTCTGGGTAGCTATATTGACAAGAATAAACCCAGTGCATCGATGGCTTGAAAGCAACAGAAAAAATAAAACCAGCATAAAGTTAGTCATTAGCAAGTGGGTTGTGGAATATTGGTTGATAACCAATTCGATGAAAAGGTAAATCTATCTTATAGGTAAAAAAAAAATGTCAAGGTGATCTCTTAAGAGTAGAAGAGCAGACTAATATGAGAAAAGAAAGTGACAAGAAAAGTCTCAATCAAACTGGATTGAGCCTTTGACTCAACAACTGATTAAAAACAGGAACTTGACAATGTGTCCGCCCCAGTGCAGTGTTCTGGGATTCACTTTTGGTGTGAAGTGCTTGATGCTCCATTGTCTAGTATATTTTTAGGTGTGAGGTTTGTATCTCCTAACCTTACATGTACAGTAATAAAACTCTTCTTTGGAACCATACATAGTCAGTTACAACACATCAGGACAAAGGCCTCAACAGTGACTGAAATACCAGGGATAGAGAAGAGGCACACATTTATTGCCTAATATCCTTATATGTTTTTCTACATATTTGATGGCAGACAGTCCAAACAATAATGAAGTTGGTAATCATAGATACTATAAAATGAAAACTTATCAAAAGTCCCATCATATATGAGTCTCAAAAGTTAAAATAAAGTCTGTTAGTCTCATATTTTGGAAGGGACACGGTAAACCAGTTTTGTTTATGTTTTAGTTTTTATTGTGTTTTCTTTGGGAAGCACAAAATGCAAAGGAAACCAGGATCTGGTGCTGTGTCCATTTTGGCCTCACGTGGATGCTTGGATTCAGGGACGTGTTCGATTCCAGTGCAGGACAAAGGGGCCAGAGGTGCTGCAGCTGCACCCGCTAGCAGCTCAGAGCTTTCCAGGAGACACTGCTGAAGAAGGGGTGACACTTGATGTCACTCACACCTCCACCTCCGCAACCCAAGCGATAGCCGGCGTCAAACTGGAGCAACTGTGGAGCAGCATAACGGAGAGTGGTGATACAGTGATGGTTCATTTAATGTCGCAAAGCAGAACATTTAGAACAGAAAACTTTGCTGTTCTAATGCCATATAATCTGACCTCAGTGAGCAGAGACGCAGCTGCGGCGCTCAGGTGGTCGGGGATGAGCAGCTGGGTGTGGGAGTGGATTCCTGCTGGGTGGAGCTGCCACAGCGGCTGCAGGTACAGTAAGCAGAGTGTGTGAGAAACGCTCTGTAACAAACCGTAAGACTGCACATGCTTGGAGAGCCTTCGCTTACCATTCCTGTTAGGAGTTCAAACAGCAAAGCCCCAAGACTCCACCAGTCGCACGCCTCTGTCACCCTGGACACCCCACCGATTTCTGTCAACACACAGTGAGGTGAGTTTAGCTGTTTTCAGACACAACAGTTCTTCACATCCCCAAACAATATGCAGCGCTAAAAGAGAATTTTGTTGACCTTGTACTGGCTGCCCATTTGTTTTAAGATTGATTTTGAGATTTTACTTTTTACCTTTAAACCTTTTCATGGCCTCTCCCCAGAATATATATTTGAACTGCTATCTCTTTGACCAACCAGTGTGCAGCCTGAGATCCTTTCAGACTGAAAAAGTGTTTTCTGCCAGTGCTCCTCGGCTGTGAAATGACCTACCTGAGAAATTACAGCTTGCTGCATCGATTTTGTCTTTCAAAATACTTAAAGGACTTTTTTTATCGAAAGGCTTTTGTATTTTTTTTCTCAATTTTTGAATCTATTTTTAATCTTAACTATTGTGCTACACTGCACTCTATTATTGATCAATTACTGTGAATTTTTCTGCTGTAACGTTGGTAACTTTATTATTTTTTAGTACTTGACCTGTTACTCAGAATAAAGTGGGCCAACTGAATCTTGCCACTAGGTGGCAGGTTACACCACAGAACATCCAGAGGCCTTAGCTCACAGTAAGGCACATCTTTACCTGGAGCACAGTACATCTGTTCCATGGCTGTGGAGCAAATCTCTGCCTGAACCTCGCTCCACTGGCCGAAAAATGTCAAACACACCTTTCCTGTGAAAACATTATGTCTGATCAAAATCAAAGGTATTGCAGTGCTCAACATGCAGTCTTCTACGGGTATCTGACGAACTCACCATTGCTGGTGAGCAGAACATTTCTAGGGTTGAGGTCCCGGCACAGGATGCCTTGCTGATGCAGACTCTCCAGGGCCAGCAGGATCTGAGCCCCCCAGACACGCACCTCTGCTTCAGGAAGCCCCCAGCTGGTCTGCATGGCCTTATCTGCAGGCGTGGTGGACTTGACAGGGAACCGAGGCAGGTGGCACCAGCCATCCACCTCTATGATCTGGTCCTCCCCTTGCCCCTTCTTACATCCATATGATTTAAGGAAATCATCCCTCTCCTCTGTCTTCCTGTTGGGTGGTACTGCAGAGGAGAACCAGCCCACAAATGATCGCTCTCTTGCAGGCACCACCTTCTCCGTGGGACTCAACAGTTTGCATGTCTCCTCTACACCCTCTCTTGCCTCACTGGAACGTGTTTCCCCTTTGTACTTCACCCCTGAGAGGGGTACCCCTGAAAAACTCCCCTGTTTTCCTGCAATGCCGTGGCAGAGGGAAGCAGGGGAGGGCCTGGAGCTTTCTGAGGTGATACTTGTGTCTGCGTGGTCAGAAAATACTGCTCTGTCTGTGCTCCTGATGACTACCATCCCATTTCTTTCCTCTGTGGTGGGACTGCTGCTGTCCTGCTTTGAGTCTGTGACCATATCTGCGGAATTACTACTCAAAATAGATCCTTGGTGAGCACCATTAATATCCCATGATGCCCTGCCACGGATCTGGGTTTGGCAATGGAGAGGAAGATGCAAAATGGCAGGGGAGGAACTCAAACCCTTATTTTCACTGTTTGGTGATCCTGCTTTTATAAATGAGGTCTGACTTGTATGAGGTGTTTGTCCTAGCGTGCTATGTGAATGACTGTCAGTCACTGCATAGGGGTTTATTTTCTCACAGTTATGTGCTGGATCCACAGCTTTCCAAGCCACTTCAAACTCAGAGCTGCACTCTGTCAGGCCCATTCCAGCTTTCTTTGCCAGGCGCTCCGACATGACATCCAGAGCTTGACTGACACGAGTGCAAGAGAGAGGAAGTGCAGGCTGTTCCTGAGTTTCACTGGAGTGCAAACACAAACTAGGAGCTGGTGGATGGATGCGGGGGTCGACCTGTGTCCTCGTCGAGCCAGAATGTAGAGACAGTCGATCGAGCTTGGTATAAAATGATCGCGCGGAGCGTGTGTTCTGCAGACAGCCCGTCTCTTCGATGTAGGAGTGGGTCCCACAGCTCTCCAGTCGCTGCTGAGTCTCGTCCCATGAAGTGGGGAAGTCCGTATCTGGGCTCTCATCGTTTAATTTCTCTCCTGTGCTCCCCTGGCTGTTGTGCTGGTAGTCTGTGCTGATTGTGGGCGAGGTGAAGCTGGTCTTCATCTTGATGTTGTGCTGGCCGGAAGTGAAGCATTCTGGGTGTTCCTTGGCCCTCTCATTCCTCAGCTTGTGCAGTTTGGAGAAGAGCCTCCCACCTGTGGCGACAGGGGAAGAAAGGCTGGATCAGACACAGGAGCGAGGAACAGGAGCAATGATGCTTTTCATTGTTGCTGATGCTACAGTGCCACTTTGCTTAAATGCTCATTCTGGAAAAAAATCTAAATTCATCAAACATTTTCCCAGCAGCTCTGAGAACAGCACAGTCGTTCACAGCTCACCTTTGACGTGCTCAAGATGCAGGTACACAGCATCCTCGCTGACATAATATCTTAGCAGCTTAACCATGTACGGTACCCCCTGAGGAATGATGGTTGGCTGGTCCCTGCTCTCCCAGCTCGACTTGATCAGACTCTGCAAGAACATATGCACACAATGACTGCTTGGAGCGCCCCTTTAGACGTTAGTGCCTGTCTGTTACCATGTCTCTGTGGTCACTGGAATGTGAGGCGCACTTGCAGTGTCTAAAAGGGTGAGAACTTTCAGGCAGATCAATGCTGGATGGTACTCAGGGAGACAGGACAGAGAGAGCTCCCATCGACTAGCCTGCCATAGAATACGAGGACTGGCTTGCTGCCAGATGACAACCCCCAAAGCCTCCCTGCTATCAGTGGATGGATGCTGGCCAATGGGCCTGTCTTTAATTAAAATGTATTGTAATATAGAGCATTTTTACTGAATTTCTCGAACCCGTGGAAAACTGAACACTCACCTTTACGACAAATGTCTCCTTATTGACCATACTTTGGACAATCAGGACCTTTGGAATAAAAAAGAAACATCTTCAGGCTACCTCAGCAAAGCAGATACAAACGGGAATGTTGATACACAAAGCCAACACTGATACTGAAGCACACAGGTTGTAAGCAAGTGTTGAAGTACAAAAAAAAAAGTCTGTCTCACCTTATCAGTCACTCCCACCACCTTACACATCTCCAGGTCCTCCACGGGCGAGCTCAAGTGTCTGATTGGACGGAATCTCAGGCTGCTGTAACCCTGGTGATGAAAGCCCACGGAGGATATTAGCAACAGTACAATGAAGTATCTTATTGTGAGACACACATGCATTAAATGTCTCGTCTAACATAAAAAAGCAATACTGGAGGTGCTCTTTTGTGCTCTACAAGCCAGGATTGCTGACGTTTCAATACGGCTTATCCTTTATTAGATATATGTGAAGAACCCTGACGATGTCTTAACCCTACACCGAGAGCAAATGAGTGACACTTTGAAGGTGTGAACAAGATGTACTGTTTGTAGATGATGGAGAAGGATGACTGTCCTACCCCTAAATGAGAGCTTCCCTTCCCGAGGTTGTCCTGCAGATGAGTTATGAAGATTTCTTCAGCTCTCTTCAGGTACTGGGTTGTCTTCCTCTTCACAGCCTCCCGTCGATCCTTGTTCGGGTCCACTGTAAAACAATTAAGCTCTATCAGACAAAATATTGTATTTACTGTACGAATAGACTAAATGGAACAGACAAGACCCTGTCCTGGCAAAACCTTGGCGTGTCTCTAGGATGAGGTAAGATTCGTAATACACAGCCAACTATTGACACTGTGGGGGGAAATATCTGGCCAGCAAGGAAATCTGTGTTTAACCTTTGGTTTGTGACTTCCTGTTTTTATTCTGGTCCACGTGCTCCCATCACATGTCTTGTGTAAACACACCTCTTCCCCATTCAAACTATCACATAAATGCTTGTGTGAAATGTTGCCCACTTACACTGAACCCCATTCAGCAGCAGGTCCACCCCATTCTTATAGTAACTGAAAGCTGCCTCATAGTCCTCATTGACCTCGCTGTCCAGCGCCATGCGGATCTGTTTGGCCGCCTCCACCAAGTAATCTCTCTTTGCCATTGTTGCCTTGTGTTGGACCCGTCAGGGACCAGATGAGCCTGAGCACAGCATAAAAAAATAGAAATTACTGTTGATTCAGCTGGTTTGCATTCAAACATGGCAGATTGCTTCATCAAATTTGAAACAGAAAATGAATCTAAAGCTGCTGTAAGGGAATCACACCCGTAACTTGGGACTCACCTTTGCTCTCTCGTCTTATCAATAGCAGGACACATCTCTGTTTGTCGCCGCTGGGCTCGGTGTGTGTCTGCCCCCAGTGACCCCAAGGCTCAGGTCTTTGCAGCAGGGCATGATCATCTGAGCCAGTGGAAACAAAGAGTTAACCTCCTGACCAGCACAGGAAGTGAGTACAAGCTCCTGCCTACTATTTCTGCTGAATGGAAAGAAGCAGAGTTGCAAACGTCCAAGATGACAGGGAGATGACTCAGAGCACAGAGGCACATTGTGGTGTGGTAAATCTCACAGTCATTAATGCCTCCAACATGGTGGACACCTAAAGATCACAGTGGAGAAGGTGTCAACACCCAAATCTGATATTGTCCCAATAACACATGTTACACTGTAGACACACTGGTGTGGTCTAAGACACAAACACACACACTTTCATGAATGATGTGAAATGAATTATTTCAAAGGGGCAAATTCATTCTCTGCTGTCATTTTTTTAAATTACTAGTATAATACAATTAAGCTTTGTTACACTATCCAAATATATTACCAGTCAGACAGAGAAGGCTAACGCTGATTAAAATACCAATCGATGTTAAATATGACATTTCTTTCCCCTAAAATCGGGTTAAGACAGGAACATAAACATCACACACACACACACACACACACACACCATACTGGTTACAGCCATGGAGGCGACATCATCTAAGGAGTGTTACGAAACACACAAAGCCATCTCCACTCTCCTCCACCATCAGCCATCATCTTCTCAGCGTGCACGAGTTCGCTCTCCGCCATGATAAACAAATGAAGAAATGACAGAGAAAACAGGCGTACACACACACACACACACACACACACACACACACACACACACACTGTACCTGATGTGAGGCGAGCATGTCCTGGACCCTTCGCCTCAGCTGCAGCATCAGCAGCGGTAGCAGACCGTGGCTCCGGCAGCCTGCACACACTCATCTGAGCAGCGGAGGCGGAGGAGAGAGCTCAGGCGAGGTTGCTGATTGGCTGAGCATGATGTCACTTTAAGGTACCACCTCACACAAGGCGCTCACTTCCCCCCTCTCATCCTCACAGATGCTGGCCGATTTAAAGAGACAGTACTGTTCTATGTGCCTTCTTCAGCCCTGAGGTTTACTTCCAAAATCAATATAGAGGTGACCACTGACAAGTCCCACATGAAAAATCGCTGAATTTGTGAAGTGATTATGAATGACAGTATTTATGTGACGCCTCCCATCCACTGTGAATGGAGGGATCACGCCTCCCTGAATCGATAATCTGCTGGGTGTTGGTTGTTCAGTACCAGATGGAGCCAGGCTCCAAATGGAGCACAAAGGAGAGACGTTCCTCCCCAAGGGAGGGCCGGCTTACAGAGGCGGGGTGGAGGCTCCATCATGGAGCAGAGGGGTGAGAGCGGTGGGGGGCTTAAGATGTATCAGATGCTGCAAACTCAACCAAAATGCAGACGAGGAGAGGGAGGGGTTCGATTCATCACACTCAAATGTTCAGTCAGTGGCATTTTATTTCTCATACTTTTAATCAAAGCAAAACAGGACACTCATGTGAATGCTCAATTTTGATTTTATTCCAGAAACAAAAGTGTACACAGTGTGTCTGTGCACTACACAAATATCAGAGTGTTGAGGGAAAGTCAGCGTAGATCATTTGTATCAATCACAATACAGCAGATCAAGGACAGGAGGCATCATTCTTTGTTGAACCTCACACTGTAGGACACATAATAGCCATTGTTGTACATGTAAAGCTTCTGATCAGTGGGATTATAATGCAGGTTGACAAATTTCTCCTGGAATTTCTGAAGGGGAATACTCATGTATTTCTCCTCTCCAGTCTTGGTGTCGTATGAGTAATAGATCTCCTCTGTCTTCAGATCTCCTGGCCTGGTGGCATACATAACCCCACACACCATAAATGCATTCCCTACCAGAGGCTTGAACGCATTAGTGGTCCATTCATCCTCAATACCAAATGATTTCTCATCTATCTTGGCGATGGCAATTTTACCCATGGCCTCCTCTGTGGCATACAATACCCACAATCCTTTCTCATCAGCTGAAAAATCCAGGAACTGGTTTGGTGAATACATGTAGGTGAATCTTTCGCTTGCTTTTGTGATTTGTCTGTGACTATAAAGGGAGGAGGTCAGATTTAATTTGGACATTCTGAATGGGTTGGCAGCCTGGTAATACACAGTGTTACCATGAACGATGTAATTATTACCAGTGCCTTCGTACCCTTGAGGTAGACCATGGTGTGTGAAAGAAGACCTCTGAAGGAGTTTGTCGTAATTAGAGTACAAGTAGAACTCATACACAGATGGAGTGCTGTATGCGCCATACCAGTACATTGACTCATAGCCCCGAACAGGTTTGGAGTCTTTTCCCCAGCCCCCATACTGGTATCCAGGGTTCAAATGAGCATTCAGCTGGAATACTACAGGCTTGTTGACTCTCATGATTCCTGTGTGGTTGCAGTTGCCTGGGAAGAAAAGAACGGTTCCAACACTGTCACAAGCAGCTACAATCTGATGGTCAGTTACTGCAAAAAATGGCTGATGGCCTCACCAATATCTGGCTCGACGAACTCCTGCTCCTGCTGGCACTCGTCCAGCTTCTTCTGCAGCTTAGCAAACTCGATGCGGATCACTTCCAGGTTGCTCTTGTCGAAAGTCTCCAGTTGATTCACAATGAGGGTCATGTTGTGAATCTGGCACAGACAGACACAGTTAGTAGTCCGTACAAAGATGGAGGCAGTGAAGCTCAAGCTCTCGTCTCACCTCCGTGTACAGGCTGTCAAGCGTAGGTGAGGTGGAGTTGAAGGAGTCTTTGAGCTGAGACACCAGAGCCTCAAACTCTCTGAGTTCAATCCTGAGTAGCTCAAAGTCCAGTTTGATGTAATTGTCGGGACTGCTCTCCAGCATGGCCACTCTCACAGTCAGGTCCATCAGTTCTCCTAAGAAGATATCCAGTTTGCCTCCATAGTGGACAAGCTACAAGACACACACTGTTCCGTTTACATACTTTAAACCAATTACTGTCATGCAATTGCATTTAACAATTCATCTTGTCTTTAAAGATCCCATATTATGATCAGTGCTACATCCTACAGATCCTACAGGAATAGGCTTGCATGGTTTAATGCATAAAAAACTACATTTTTTCTCACACCAGACACAGTTGTTGCAGCTGTTTTCAGCCTCCTTCTGTATGCTCTGTTTTAAAAAAAGACCTTTATTCATACCTTCAGTATCTTTGTGTTGCCAGGGGCTGGTGTTAGTGAGTGAACTATAAGGGACAGCATGGTGGACACTCAGCCTGCTGAAGTGCTGGAGGTGGTCACATGTTCTTATGACATCATAAAGGGAGCAAAATCTTAACAGTGTGTTACGCATTTACTGAGGATGGTCTTTTCTCATAGTTGCAATCGTTAGGCACACTGGCAACACATATTTATGTTGAAAATACATTAAAAAGTGCATTTTGCATAATGTGGGACCTTTAACAACATAACCACCAAGTGGTTTGTTTTCATATACAAAGAGATTGATGCAAATGGTATTATGAATTAATTTAGAAAACTGGTGGATTTTTACCACTATGCATTAGAATTCTTGGCTTTACATGATATATAAACAGAATCAGAATAAATTATACTTTTTTACCAGCAGTTAAGTTTGAAAATAGATACACAAATCATCTGAACGTATGCAGTTTGATATCCAGGTTAAATTGTTTGCTTATAAGAGCATGAAATATTGCTGGAATAAACACTGCACAAGTAATATAAGTAAATTGCACAGTACAGGCTGTGTGAGTCAATAAAAATAGCCATGGTCACAATGCTCAACATGTAGATATTTATTCATTTTTATGGATCAATATTGTAACTCCTTATCGAAAATATTATTGAATTATGTGTGAATTATGTTTGAATTCATCTTAATAGACTATATACTGCATATTTTTATTGATAATGTATTCATAAAATGCCTATACCACTCTCATACGACAAGTCAGCGCTGTGGAGTTCAGATTCTTCTCTGATGACTAAAATCATCGACTCTAAATGTGGCTTTTTCAGCTGCAGCATATAAAAAAACATCCAAACAACATGAAAAAGACAGAAATCCCTGTTTTGTACTCACTTTATTCATGTGGATCTCCACTTCCAGCCTCAGATCAGTGGTGACCTGCTGCATGTGTTGCACTCGGTCAGCAGGGAAGGTGCTGTCAGGCAGGAACACACTGCAAACACACTCCAGTCCTCCACCAGATGTGGTCACATTCCCGGACTCCCAGTCTTCCACCGGCTGCAGGCAAATTCGGTTATTTTATTTTGATATAACACATAATACTATTTAATAAGGAACAGCAGTCATTTTTTTAAACTTACGAGCCAAGCCAGTACAGGGCTCAGTATGTGAAAGAGTAGCAGCAGAGTCAGAGGCATTGTGTCTCTACCTTGTCTGATGTAATTGCTTCTAAGATCTGTCAGTTTTACATCTCTTATCGACCAAGGTAAAGCATGTGACATCATTCCGTAACTCTTTGTTTGCATCCTTGAGATCAGTGCAGGTGTGCATGTTAAACAAACTATCTTGGGTTTTAGTTCATCTGCTCTGTCTCTGGTGAGTGTGCTTTTAAATTTTTTATTGGTATTGAGCAACAGAGTCATCTTAACCTTGATTATTCTATAAGTATGTATGATTAGAAAAACAGGAAAAAGGAATATTTGACTACTGAATGGACATGTCCTGTTGCTGAATACTGTTAATAGGCATACTTTGATAAAATATCTCATTGTTCTTAAATCTAATGTTTTTTTTATAGGAATTTATTTTATGGTGCTTTCTAGGCCAGTAAAAGAGATTTTGAATCTCAATGGGAATAGAAATAGAAAATAAAATAATAAAATAATATAAAAAAAACAAATAAAATTTTGTGTCAGTGTGTAAGTAGTACCAGCTCTCTGTACATCCTGATATAATTGCTGTGAACCAGAATTTATAGTTTATAGTTTTTTCATTAGTTATTATCTTTATTTCCTAATTGTTGTTTTTAATCAGTTAAGGTTCATTTAGTTTCAAAAGAGGGTTTGCTCATTTCAGTTTAGTCTTTATTGTTGATAAAATGTTTTTAGTTTTGTTTTTATTAGTTTCGACTACATACATTTTATTGAAGTGTGGGGGGTATTTTAAGAGGGGGGAGATTATAAGATGTTCAGATTCTGTATTACAGTACACACATACGATGCTTTCACTGGACGTGATGTCTTAGTGTCAGTTTCTCCTCTCAGTCAGTTTGTATTTTGATTGGCAGATGCTTCAGGATAATTGGCTCAGTTTTATTATTATACTTTCAGTATATCCTTAAGATGAAATATGAGTCTAACAAACATTTTGTCTCCTCCATTCAAGCAGCAGAGAGCAATGAGAGCTCATATGGTTGAGACAGACGATCTGTTTGTGTGATCGTCAAAAGATACAGTGATTGATTACATCCGTCTGCTGCAGTACTCAAGCTTTTGTACTTTTTATACATTTTTACTTTTTGTAGATTTTCTGTCTTTATTATACTGTACATCTCTATTCTTCTGCTGTGGACCCATTATTCAGTTTGATTCAGTTCTCGTTTAACCTGCTATCCAATGACAAATGCACAAATATTTTAGATTGACCGGTATGCATTTATGCTTTATGTCTACGTCTGCACCCAAGTCATTTGAAGTCATTTGAAGTCAAATTGCTTAGTGAATTTGAGCACCTGGAAATCATTTTTAGTCTTAAACTACTGATTTTATTGTATATATGAATAATTTCTGTGATAGTGTTACTTATATATGTAAAAAGTAAAAGCAGTTGACACAGTTTTAATGCTTCAGTTTGATTTTATTCAGGAAAAGACAGTAAAAAGTCAATGTGGAACAGTATATAGCTTTATAGAGCATGCAGATCAGTTGTATCAATCACAATACGGTAGAGCACAAAGAAAAGGGATCATTCTTTGTTGAACTTCACATTGTAAGACGCATAGTAGCCGTTGTTGTACATGTAGAGCTTTTGATCAGTGGGATTGTAGTCCAGGTTGGTGTAACTCTCCTGGAACTTCTTGAAGCGAATGTTGAGGTGTTTCACCTCCTTGGACTTGGTGTTGAATGCGTAGTAGATCTCCTCTGTGTTCATATCCACTGACCTGGTAGCATACATGACTCCACAGGCCATGAAAGCATTGCCTGCCAGCTGCTTGAAAACACCGGTGTTAAACTCATCTGCAATGCCAAAAGATTTCTCGTCTATTTTAGCGAGAACTATTTTACCTTTGCTCTCCTCTGAGGCATACATTACCCACAAGCCATTTTCATCAGCTGCAAAGTCCATGTTCTGATTGTCTGAGTAACTGTATGAGAACCTTTGACTGGCAGCTGGAATCACTCTGGAGTCATATTTGGAGCTGGTCATATTCAGTTTGGTCATACTGAAAGGCGTGTTGTGCTGGTAATATATGGTGTTGCCTCGAACAACATAATTGTTACCGGTGCCTTCCCACCCGCTTGGTAGGTCATGGTGTTTGAATGCAGACCTCAGAATCAGCTTTTCATAATCAGAGTACAAATAGAAGTCATGCACAGAGGGACTGCTGTACGCACCATAGAAGTACATTGATTCATAGCCTCTAACAGGATTGGAGTCCTTTCCCCAGCCCCCATACTGAAAACCTGCATTCAAATGAGCATTCATCTGGACCACCATTGGCTTGCTGACATCCATGATTCCTGTGTTGTTGCAGTTGCCTGGAAAGAAAAGAGAAACATCGACATTAACTGTCAATTTCTGCTATTAAAACTATTATACACAATCTTCTGACTAGTTGCCTCACCAATATCTGGCTTGGTGAACTCCTGCTCCTGCTGGCACTCCTCCAGCTTCTTCTGCAGCTTAGCAAACTCGATGCGGATCACTTCCAGGTTGCTCTTGTCATAAGTCTCCAGTTGATTGACGATGGCGGTCATGTTGCGGATCTGGCAATAGACACATAAATCAAATAGAGATCTAGTATTCTAACTATGAAGGAGGCCGCTTTGTTTGAAAGCAGGTTAAAAATGGCTCTTTCACCTCAGTGTACAGACTGTCAAATAAGGGAGAGGAGGAGTTGAAGGAGTCTTTGAGCTGAGACACCAGAGCCTCAAACTCTCGGAGCTCAATCCTGAGTAGCTCAAAGTCCAGTTTGATGTAATTGTCGGGACTGCTCTCCAGCATGGCCACTCTCACAGTCAGGTCCAACAGTTCCTCCAAGTAGATGCTCAACTTAGCATCATAGCTCACCATCTGAAATAGTGAAAAAACGTGCATCAGCATGATGATGTCTCAGCAAAATGCATGTTTTAAACGTGTAAATACTGTGAATGACTGCACCTTGTTCATTTGAATTTCCACCTCCAGGATCAGATCCTTGCTGACTTGCTGCATGTGCTGAACCCGGTCGGCAGGGAAGCTGGTTTCCGGCAGATACACGTGACACACACACTGGCCTGATTCACCCACTGATGTGGTCACATTGCCAGACTCCCAGTCCTCAACTGGCTGAAAACCAATTATCACTATTAAAGTTGAATTCTAGTAAATCCACCTGCATGTTTTTAATAGAAAATAAAGGTCACTTACAATCCAAGCCAGAGCAGGACTGAGGGCCGGTAGAAGCAGCAGCAGAGATGGCAGCATCGTGTCTCAGATAACCTCTCAAGTGTCTCCTTGGTGGCCTTTTCAGAGACTTTTTAAAGACAGCTCTTGTTACATCATCGCGGACACCTTTCCTCTTCCCATAGTTATTATGCCTACAGCTATTAGCCTATGACGGACATTATCCATGTTTGCTCACATTAACTTTGGGGACATCCCACCACATCCGGTTTGATCTGAACATGGGGTGTTGATGAGAAAAATGCCATATGCTGTGAATTCTGGCAGCGCCTTGCTGTGTTTATGGCTTAATAGCTGAGTGCTACATGTGAAGCAGACTCTGTTTCAGGCTGTGTAATTTAATTTAAACTAACCCAGAAAGACTTGACAGATCACGTTTGTTTGTAAGTCATCATCTCACAAGTCAGCCCTCACTGTACTGTGAATGAAATTATTAAATGGTTTCTTTGTATTGCTTCCTCATCCACATGGTTAATTGCATAATCTTACACATGTGACTTGGGTGGTGCTTTTGAACGGCATGATTCATGTGTAGGAGATATTGTGCCACAAGGGAACACTCTGCTGGAGCAAGTTTACTCACTTCATTAGCAACACAGAAAAAAGGGACACGTGTAAAGTTTGCAGGTAGATATAGAGCCTCTGATGTGAAAAGCAAACATTAAGGACCTTAATCAGAATGTTTCTTAGGTTGTCATGTACACAAAATGTTCTGTCTGTTTTAAGCAGAAATATAAAATATTAAATCAGTCCGCATGTTCCCTTAAATCGGCTTCTATATATGATGGTTTGATAAGAAAATTATGTGGAGTATATGCTTTGTTTTACAGTTCCACACTTTGACACGTCACAGCAGGAAAAATGTAAATAGTTGATTAATTATGGGTGCATTACTTTTAGCTGTGCGTGTACATAATAGCACACAAGGGCAATTTAAAGCTTTGTTAAAAGTCCATGTAACTGAGAACTCCAACTGCCTTAATTAAGTGAAATTTCTCTTCGTGTCTTGTCATGTCTCTTGAAATGTCTCTTTCTTGTGTGTTTCTAACTGGAGTACTGTCTTGGCTAGCTGGCCCTCAGAAACGGTCTTCCTGGTTACATAAAGGATCAAATAAAATGAGATTATCTTACAGGGAGCTGTAATGAATGTTAATGGTAACACTTGTGGATTTTCATCGATGACAAGTTCAAATGTCTGCTGTGCAAAAGGCTTTAGTTAACAGTTGCTATGGACCCACATGTCAGACAGCACTCTCCATCATCATCATCATCATCATCAAAACATCACACTGAAGTGCTCTCCTAATTTTCTAACTTCTGATCATCATGGTAGAATATTGCTCTGTTATCCATCAAAGTATGCTCAGCAGACATTTTGACTTGTCAAAGTAGGACAAGCACCGGTGCTGCTGGTAGCATTAATGACGGCTCTGCTCTACTGAAGTGTGTCATTAAGCCATGACAGTGTGACAATGAGCCAGCTTTCCTCTTTAAACTGAAGCAACTAAATGGAATACAGCCATCATCATTTATTTTTTATTTACTGTCACTGCCAAAACACATCATGTCTTCTGTGAAAAAGGCGTATTGTGCAGTTGTAGGCACCTAGATAAAATATATGATATTTATATTACGTTGAAACACAAATCTAGCCACTTCTGTGACACAACACTATG
This sequence comes from Pempheris klunzingeri, assembly GCF_042242105.1. Classification (NCBI taxonomy): domain Eukaryota; kingdom Metazoa; phylum Chordata; class Actinopteri; order Acropomatiformes; family Pempheridae; genus Pempheris; species Pempheris klunzingeri. Next base: position 10,753,396 of record NC_092024.1, on the reverse strand, counting down.
GCAGCAGACTGCAAGTAGCAACTCTGCAGACACATCAGAAATACAAGGAAAGCCGATATAGTATAGTATAGTAAATTGATTTACTGAGCATGCAATCCAACATTTAAATTCAAATGTCATGTACATTGTATGATCAAAAATGGTCAACTAATAGTTTGTAAGCATGTTCATGGAAGTCACTCACAAGTAAACTGAAAGAGGCCTTTTCTGTCTACTTTGACAACTATTACAAATGCAACTAAACCATAAATAGTGAAATGATTCTGCCACCACAGGCTGAACTTTGAATGTGTGTGACGCACAGGAGAGAATGAGTGAGAGAATTAAATGTCATTAGAGAATCAGGTGTTTTATTCATGAGCATTTGCACAAGGACACACTTGACACTTTTCTAATGCTTGAGATCATTTATTAGAGATCAGAAAGAAGGATAAATGATGCAGGACATGAGAAAAAATGGGAGATCACAACTTCACAAAGATTCACAACTTCAGTAAATCACAGAAAATGATTTAGACCAGAAGTGGTGGTTCCACAGTGGCTTTTGTTGTGTGGTTGAACCACAGGTGGTAGTTAACATAGTAGCCATCATTGTACATGTAGAGCTTCTGGTCAGTGGGATTGTAGTCCAGGTTGGAGAACTTTTCCTGGAACCTGTCAAAGGGAACGCTGATGTAGCTCTCTTGTTTGGTTTTGGTGTCATACTTGTAAAATATTTCTTCAGTCTGGATATCAATTGTTCTGACTGCGTACAGAACACCACACACCATGAATGCATTGCTCACACCCGGTTTATAGACACTAGTCTGCCATTCCTCCTCTACGCCAAAAGAAGGCTCGTCTATTTTAGCAATGACCATCCGACCACTGGACTCCTCTGTAGCATAGGTCACCCACAGGCCCGTTTCATCAGCAGCAAAGTCAAAGTTCTGATTGGGGGAGGTAGTGTAGGAGAATCTGGTGCTAGCCCTGGGAATCACCCTGGATTCATATTCCATGGTGGTGAAATTCAGTTTGGCCAACCCAAACGGCCTGTTGATCTGATAATACAGGCTGTTGTCACGGATGATGAAATTGTTCCCTGTGCCAGTCCAGCTGCTGTGTAAGTTGTGATGCTGGAAGTGGTTTCTCAAAATTAGGTTCTTGTAGTTGGTGTAGAACCTAATGTCAACAATGGATGCACTACTGTAGCCGGAGTACCAGTACATAGATTCTCTATCAGGAACAGGCTTTGAATCTTTCCCCCAGCCTCCATATTTGTGGGCAGCATTGAGATGGGCATTCAGTTGGCTTACGATGGGTTTGCTGACCCTGATGATGCCTGTGTGTGCGCAAGACCCTGTAGAGAAAGAGGAAAAAATTGTTTAATGAGTCCAAAGAGGTCTTAGATTTCCAGTAAATGTGGATGTTAGTGTAAATGAACTTACCAATGTTGGGATTGAAAAGCTCCTGGTGGCGTCTCTCGCACTCCTCTAGTTGAAGCTGCACCTTGATGTACTCCCGACGCACCACCAGCACCACATTCTTATCGTAGGTCTTCTCCAGCCTGTCCAGGGTCACCACCATGGCTGTGATCTGAGAGGAAACACACGGTTTGAGCGTGCATTGGCATTATGTCGGTTGATGTGGTGACCACCATCGCCAGGACTTACCTGCACACGCAGAACCTCAAAGACGGTGGTGGAGCCTTTGATGGAGAGCTGCAGCTCTTTAATCAGAGCCTCCACTTGTTTAATCTCCACCTTCGTCTCATCCATGTCGGCTTCGGTGTATGCATCAGGGTTCTTCTCCATTTTTTCAATTTCTGCTGTCAGCTTTATTATCTTCTCTGCATATGCTGTCAGCTTGGTCTCATACTCTTCCAGCTGAAATTAAAAAAAAGATTTACACTTTTTTCGTCTGTCTGAAATATGTCACCATCTATTTTACATGCTACTAATATGCCTGAGTACCTTGCCCATCTCCAGTTCCACTTTGTGTGTGATTTCCACCGCCGTCTGCTCTACCACCACCAGGTCTTTGATGGGAAAGGTAGAACTGGGCAAGAAGGCATCACAAGTGCACCTGTCCCCGCTTCCACCTCCTGTCTCATTCCTCATACTCCCCTCGCGCCACAGGCCTACACGCTGAAAAGGTCACATGATAATTCAGCAGATCAGCTTACCTCTAATGTGGGAAGAACCTCAAAGACTAAAGATGAATCACTTGATCTAAGTCATGTCATACGTACCCCCCAGGCCATCGTGGAGCTCAGCAGTGCTAAGAAATACAGAGTGCCGATCATTGCGGTGCAGTCACAGTTGTCATGAATGACAGAGCTGGATCTTTGGGGCTTATATAGCCTCTTTCAGTGTTTTACAGGTGGCAGCACCTGTCCAAGTTCACAGCATTGTTAGCTGAAGAACACGCCAAGATACAACACTTAATGTTATCTTCAGCAAACAGATGTGTTTACACAGACAGTTGTTTGAAACTATCCTCAAATGTTTGGTTGTGCATCAGAATTCAAAGAATCACTGATGGGTGGGTCTACCATCTGACTGAGTTCCCAAGTGTTATGACATGTTTTGTTTCCCCGGGTGATCCAGTGTGGGTGAGAGATGAATGAATGCTGACTATACCATGACATTTGTCATTAGAAGCAAGATCAATCATCAAAATCAATTTTTATTTAATAATTGTTAATAACAAAACAGCCAACTGTGTCAGGCAAAAAGAATCGTAACATCTCACAGCATGACAAAGAGTTTGACAGTCATTTGACAGTTTGTTTAGGATTCTTTGAACTTTTATTCACACGTTTGATAGCTTTCTTTTTCTTAACTTTCTTGGTTTTGGCTTTAACCTCTGGCTGCTTGGCATTAAGAGCAGGTCTGGACCTGGTCAGGTGGTTAGCAGTGGGGCTCAGCTTGCTATGGCCCATCTCTGGATCGGAGCGTATTCCCTGGGCAGAGATGGACTTGCCTGGAGCAGAGCGAGGGGAGTCATCCAGTAGGTTTGGCTGGGAGTAGGAGCGCATACCCGGGGAGCTGGTGGGGCGGTAAGGTGTGGAGCCACTTAACATGGGCAGGTGGACATGCTCATTGCTCAGATTAGTGACAGAATAGCGACTGCTGTTGGACATGACGATGTGGTGCCAAGAACTGAGAGGGGTGGCAGAGAAGTGCTGAGGGCCACTTGAATCCTCTCTGGCACCACCTGGAGATATGACCATGGAGCTGCGTGGCGTTACGGCCTCCACGGCGCTCTGGAAGGTCTTGAGAATGCGGTCACTCTTCTGCTTCTCTTTCTTCTGACGGGATTCAACCTTCCTCAGCTGGCGGCGGTGATCCCTCATCATCTGTTTCCTTGTATCTGCCAGCCCCCTGCAATGAAACATCAGATAACACTCTTGGACTTTAGAACTTCACTGAATTTACTACCCATACACAAACATCTTTCACAAAGTCATTTTTCTAGGCGTCTCTCAAATTCAAAATCTGGACATATTCCCAGCTCATGACTAAAACGCACCTTAACCGACTATGAGAATCAATTTAGAAGGCCCATCTGTGAGCATGATCAAACAGTAGGACACATGCTCACCTGTAGTCTACCATCCCCGTCCTGTCACGATCAAGTCTCTGAATCAGCTCCTCAATCTGGTACCGATCCAAAGGGATACTTGATTGCTGTCATGTTTTCACAGGACAGAAGGAAAATCTCAGAGTCTACACTAGAAGAAAACTCATCATACATGATTTCAGAGGACGATCTCATGGTATTCTGTCAGTGCGGTACTTCCTGCAGATGTCACTGACTCTGCACAGATCAATACATCAATACATCAGTTCATTTGGAAACCTGCACGGCCCTCCTGAAGTCAGCTACAGGGACTCGCATGGTGCCATCTTTATCAATGTTCCGAAAGAAATCCCACAGGCGCAGCTTGCGTTGGTCCAAATAATCCTTAAAAGAAAGAGACAGTTTGACAGTTTCACTAAGTTTGTGAGTAGATTACATATTAGGCACAATACAGGAATATAAGATTGCATTTTTATATAAAATTATGGAATATAGATATTAATTTCAGATTTTTTTTGTGTTCTCAACCAATCAGACCTGAATGACTTTCATAGGATCAATGCGTTTTGGTGGCTTCTTAGCGATGAAGCCTCCCACTCCACCATACTGTACTTCCAGACTGGGGTGCTCCTGACATGTCACCTCCAACAGATGCACAAAGTTCTCATTTACCAGCACATTCTAAAAAAAAAAAAAAAAGGTAACTCACAACAACGGTGCGCATGATATCAGGTAGTCATTGTGCTTTGTTTCTTGGTGAAAGACGTGATTTGTTTGAACTGACATCAAATTATATGACAGAATAATCCGATCAGGACGTGAGACATTCACTCACACATATGTTGATCTCCTCCAAGGCGGTTTTAGGCGTGTTCTTCACCACATTAACCAGAGCCAGAGCTCCCTCTACTGTTAAAGAGTTGTAAGCCAGCTGCAGGAGTGTAAGAATAACACATCACCTTAAGATGGATCTATAGTTGTACTGATGATATAAATTACCTCAATATAACCTTGCCCACCTACCAGTAGGACTCGGAGTGTGTCATTGAACTCAAGACCCCGGCACAGCATGCCAACGCCCTCATTGGTGAGGCGGTTGTTGTTGAGGTTGAGGTGCACCAGAGTGTTGTTGAATTTTAGGGCCTCCCCCATGGCCAGGGCGCCCTCGTTCCCAAAACCGTTCCATGATAAGTCAAGGTGTTTCAACATCATATTCACCTGCATATGGAGACTGATGAGATGCACGCCAAGTCGTTGACCAGATGAATTTCTTACAGCCATACCTTGAGTCCAGCGCAAAAAGCCACAGCCCCTTTCATTCTCAGATGATTCCAGCTGAGATCCAGCACCTCAAGGCCCTCATTGTTTGCTGTAGAAATGGAGTCGGATCTTGTGGTCATTTTCTTTGGTTTGGTATAACATTTGTAAAGTCTAACAATGCATTTGGCCACATCTGTAGTGACATGAAGATGAGTGAATTTTACCGTACCCAGCAGTTGTCCCAAATGTTCCCCTCCTTTTCCGCAAAACTCATTATGGCTCAAGTCCAGTTCCTTTAATCTGGAATTTATCTAAATGCAGTAAATATTAGTGACATAATAACTGCAAAAGTAATCAAATAATCTGCTTTAAAATGAAATATCAAACCACAGCTACAATGTGTTTGGATTAACTGATCATTAATCACTTACTGAGAGGGCTTCTGCAAAATACCTGCCGTCATCATCAGTAAATCCATTTCCTGTTGGGGTAAATATTGAAAGTTTAAATGTGCGAAATAAGAAGACTGATGAATACAATTAAGCATGTTATTGCCATTTTTGTTGGGCTCACTGATCCTGAGCACAGGGCTTGAAACTGTATGCTTGTGTCTAGCCTGGTCTCAGTGCAGTACCTGAAAGTTTCATAGATTTTAATGAAATGTTGTCCAGCAACAGTTTAGCGACATGCTCAGCTCCTGCAGACTGCAGACCGTTGTTGGACAAATCCTGAAAGCAGAAGACATGCTGGTTCAGTCTGCAGCATTCTCCACTGGAAAAGTCAAGCACAAATGTCACCTGAAAGCCACTTGTGCCCTCTAGTGGTAGGTGTGCAGTCTGACATACCAGGTGCTGAATGGTGAAATTGGCCCTCAGCATTTCCACAAGGTATTTGGCTCCCTCCGCTTGAATGCCATTGTCTGCCAGTTCCAGTGTGTTGATATGCATGTCAGTCTAAATGCAAACAGCTTATCAGAAATGTTCTATCTAAAAAAAAACATCACAAACACTCAATAATACAAAACGTACCACTAAAGCAATAGCAAGAGCCTTGCACCCCAAAGGCCCAAGCCCATGGTGGCTGAGGGTCATGGTTGTAGACTCGAGGTTTCGTATAAAATAGGAGACTGGCACCACACCCACCAGCCTGCAGGCCTGGCGGTACACTTCAGATATAGAGGCCTCGTTCTTCATCTCCTCTTTTTCTGTAATGAGTGAACCCATACAGGATGAGTACCACTGAATAGGCTTTTGTTTCACAGCAACACTTCATTTATTTGTTTATGTATTTGGAAATTGGTCATATTTTACCTCAGAATTATTAACAGGACAAAATTGACAGCTTTACAGTAAGAACAGCAACATGACTCATATATTATATTTATCCAAGAGGGGATCCGAGAATTAATTTAACGTACTTACCATTCAGCTCCAAGTCTGTGTCGAACTCATCCTCCACATCCTGGGGTTGAGTTGGAGATGGACTATCATCATCTTTTAAGCAGAGGGACTCAAAAGACAGTGTCGACATTGCTGTCTGCCCTCTGTCCCCCCTAACCCTAACCCTAGGCCCTGTATGAAGCCATTGCCTATACACAAAGAGAATACAGTCCTCTGGGTTATTTGTTCATTTTCCCCTGTGTCTTCTGTCTGGTGTAGCACTGTGAAATGCAACAGGCCCTTGCTGTCCAGCAGGGTAACTCTACCCCTTAGATAATGTGTCACGTGTGGTGACATTAACAATTTATGCCTCAGTGTGGTTACAATCAGGTGTTTTTAGTAACTGCATGCCAAACAGTAAGCAGCCTTTTGTACAGCATGAAGTAGTATGTGAGGTGAGGTGTGAAAGAAAAGTAGCATTTTTACATTATGTTGCACATGCTCATACTATCACAGATTTCACAGACTTCTGTATTTTTTTTTTTTTTTTTACCTGATTAAGACAAATAAAAATAATTTGATAAAACTGTTGGCCCTGAACCTCTCACGCCACCACCTTCATGTTCAGACTGCGCATGCGCTGACTCCGCTAAAACACCATGATTGGCACTCTGTTATGTTATGCGCTCTACCCGTTGTCACGGTACCTGACCGGTCGACTGTCAGGTAAATTTGTTTAAAACTGTCAAAGTGACTTTAAGTTGTATTGAAACCATGTGTATATTTCAAGCGTTACTGGTCGCTGGTGTTAAGTTTCGGTCGCTGCTGACGGAGCAGTTTGCCTCGGCAGTTGTTGGCGCTAGTTATGTTGGCCATCTAAACTTCTATATCCGTGTGACACGTTCTTTTGTTCCCTTAGTGTGTTATTATAGTTCCTCTTTTGTGATACGGAAACTAATGGCACACTGTGCTATAGTTGCTTAGCTAGCGTTAGCTCGTGGAAACGTGTGTTAGCATGCACTCTCTAGACGCCCCCCTGACGTCAACACGTGTGTCTTGTTTTGCTGCGCCGTTTATGTTCAGAGAGTCTGATTTCTCTGTCTCATCTAACACAGGGTGTCATTATTTTGGCTAAACAAGTTACACAAACTAAAGAGCTTTGCATGCTTTTATCTTACTGTGAATGCATGCATGCTCTCTGACACTAGTGTTGTCTTACAGAGGCCTCAAAGAAGGGAGTCCCCCCTGCAGTGGTTAATGGTACGGCAGTGTGGGATGGTGGTGTTGTCACAACCAGAAGGTTCACCCAGTCTCAGACAACCCTGCTGGACCAGTGGCCCGGCCCACACAGTGGGACGAAGGGAGAAACGAAAGAAAGGATGAAAGAACCAAGGCCAGAAAAGGAAAACGATGGCTCTGATGGCAAAGATCAGTTGGTGACAGTCCTGCAGGAAGAAACAAAGAGCGAAGATGCTTCCAAGATGAGTGGGGTGCAACCTGCAGCGGAGGAGAAAGAAGCAGAGATGGGAGGTGAACTGCAACAAGAGAGAGTGGATGCTCTCAAGCTAGAGGGCGGGGAAATAACCATTCACCCTACGGAGCAAAACACAGGGGATGAAAGTATTTTTCCAACTGAGGACATTAGTCCAGAGCAAACACTTTGGACACAACTGGAGTGCCTTCAAACAGAAGACAACACTCAGAAAACCAACTGTCCAGTGAAGGAAAAAACACACATACAAAGCTTGGAAGAGTTAGTAACTCCAGCTTTGACCAGCATACAAGAAAGTGCCTGTCCAGTGCAGGACCAAACACAGATAACAAGCTTGGAAGAGTCGGCAACTGCTGCTAAAACTACAGCTGAAATAACTGAGTGCTGGGATGAATATGTAGCTCCGGCTGCTGATGAGATGCATGGTGGGGAGATATTTGCCTCCCTTCTCTCAGACACTCAAACCCACTTTAACTTCAGCGAGCATCATGATACACAAACACGCTGGCACTTTCCTGCAGGACCAGGCCTGGCAGAAGAAGTGCAGTGCCCACTGTTGCAATTTCCTGCCGGGAGCTATTACCCTCCAGCAGAGCCGACAGTGCCCTTCGAAGGTGAGCAACTGATTGTTTTTTTTCTCTTCTCTGCTGAAGTGCCTAAATTGTACTGTATTTTAATATCCAGCTGTTAATTTGCACAGCCTCGTATGTGTGTGTTTGATTTTCACCCAGTAATGTGGAGAGTATGGGAAATGGAGGAAGATGCCTCTGCAGCAGAGACTGCCCTGACACCCTTCCCATTCGAAAAGACAGTGATGAACTTCACTGTTATGTCCTACAACATCCTCGCTGACGACCTTCTACTGGCCAACCAGGAGCTGTACACACACTGCCCTCTGGAGGTGCTGGACTGGCACTACCGTTACAGCCTACTATTAGAGGAAATACTGAAATGGACACCAGATGTGAGTCACGCGCCAGCTGACTGAAAATAGAGAGTAGATGTGGCTTGTTTCATTCATAAATTCAAACTAGATACATTTTAACTGTGATCTTTAGCTCTCCACTGCATGTGTCCTCTGGTGTGTAGATTTTGTGTCTTCAAGAGGTTCAGGAGAACCACTACCGTGAACAACTGTGTCCAGTCTTGTCTCAGATGGGTAGGTCATCAGAGATAATACTAACTATAGGATATTATGATTATGAAGACATTACATATGTTGTTTTCATGGTGTCACTCCAGGCTACACCTGTGTGTACAAGCGGCGTACAGGGACTAAGACAGACGGCTGTGCTACTTGCTATCGTGGCAGTTGCTTCTCCGAGGTATCAGTCACCCTGCTGGAGTTCTTCAGGCCTGAGATGGAGCTGCTGGACCGGCACAATGTGGGCATCGTTTTGCTGCTTCGGCCAGTGGTCACCCAGGGATCAGAGGTCAAAGTGAAGGGCCCACCCCTCTGCGTGGCCAACACACACCTGCTCTTCAACCCCAGGAGGGGTGATGTGAAGCTGACTCAGCTAGCCATAATGCTAGCAGAAATCGACAGAGTGGTGAAGTCCTGTAGGGCCAAAGGCGAGCACTGTAACCTTATTTTGTGTGGGGACTTTAACTCTGTGCCCCACATGCCGCTGTACCAGCTGATCACCACCGGTGAGCTCTACTTCCAGGGTCTACCGGCATGGATGGTGAGACTAAAACACGGCAGTGACAGGTTTAACCATAATGATGCTTGCAGGAATGACCTCTGTAACCATGCATGTGCTCATAATGTCCAACAGATATCAGGTCAAGAGGACCTATCATACAAAGCCCATTGTTACAGACTGTTTGCTCCCCTTTGGCCCTCCTGTCTGGGAATCACTGACAGCTGCCAGTACGCAAGTTTGAAGGAGACATTTAAGAGCCAGAAACCAGGTCAGTGTGTGAGATCATAGCATGTTTTTAACACTGTTATTTTTGTAACCTTGATCCATGGAATGGACTTCAGTCTTTTGTGTTTCATTTCCTTGCTCTCTTCACTTCCTGTCTTGTATTTGTGCTTCTCTTGCAGGGAAATGTCAGTTCAGCCATGATTTCCTCCTGCAGCTGCGCTTCTGTCCAGCTGCATGTGTCCGTCCTCTGGACCTGGAGCTGATCCCAGGCGTGACTGACAACACACCAGGTAGCAGTCTTACTATACAAAAACCACAACATCATTTTGCATCACTTCTATTTACACAACCTAATTTTCTTATCAGAATGCTTTGAATATCTGTCTTTTATTTCTTTTTGTGCGCAGATGCTTCAAGGGAAAATCAGCCTTATGAGAAAAAGTCAGTTTAACTGCAGTTTTTTGTCATCTTGTCTTCATACATATGTAGAGTATCAGATCAGAAAGTGTTCATTTTGTCTCACAGGTTCAGACACGCTCTGAGTCATCGGTTAAACCTGGAGTCGGTCTACAAACACGTTCTCCCCGGCTCTGGCAATCCAGAAGTCACGACCCTGCACTCTGAAGGGGGAGCTACCGTAGACTACATCTTCTACACTCCAAGGTGCATCTCAGCCACTGATGAAAAAGGTATGAGGACATGACACAAAAGGACATGTTTGCAGCTCTGAATGAATTCTCTACTGTGGAAAACATTTGTTCTGATTTTTCTTTTTTTTGTCAGCTGGCGGTGACTCTGTGAGTGAGGGTCTGAAGCTGATTGGTTCTCTCTCCCTCCTCTCAGAGGACGTCTTGTGGTCAATGATGGGCCTTCCCAATCACAGATTCCCCTCAGACCATCTCAGTCTTCTGGCCAAATTCCAGCTTGACCTGAACACTGCATGATTGAAAAGACTGGGTGAAGCATTTTTGACTTAAGTCTTGCTTTGTACACATTTGGTTTTGGTTTTTGTTAGTATAAATACCATTACTTGTGGCTCAGCCCTGGCATCAAAGTCATAGTTTTGTAACTCAATAGAAGTTAATATTTTTGTTCAAAAGAGCCAGGAAAATTAATGGATGCCAATATTCAGTATTGTGCCACATGGTTTTCATCTGATAAATGATGGAGAGCTATGACTGAGACATGACAGATTTTATTAATGATGCTGTAAGTCATTTAAAAAAAATGAAAGCAATGATTGCTTTAATTCTTATTGATTTGATAATAAAACTGGCCTGGTCATATGCAGTTGACAGCTGCTCTGTCACATTTTAATTTATCTTAAACCTAATTTTGAGATGAGAATTAGATTTCTCTGATTGTGAGTTATATTTTTTTAGAAATATTTCAAAATATTGAATAAATATTTTCCGTAGATTTGTGGCTCTGTCGTATTATTTGCTCTTTCAACACTTGAGAAAAAGCACAAAGCCTGACTTCAGGCATTATTTGAGAATTTGTGGCTCTTTCCTGAGTTTATAACGTAACAGTTAAATGCATCCACTCACATTAAATCCTCCAGTTGGTGTCTGGCACCTTGTGTATCCTGTCTGGTCTAGTGCTGAGATTGTGACCTGAATGTTGGCTCTGCCCCTTCCATCCTGGTACACTAAGGCACTCAGTTTGTCAGGGCAAACATGTTTGTGCGTATATGAGTGTGGGTCTATCTGGTTGATGCATGAATGAATAATTCATTTAGATAGTTGAGTGTTCATGCATGATGGGGCTCCATAAGAGAGCTTTGTGTGGTGTGTGCGTGCATGTGTGCTGTAGAGCATTTACAAAGGTGATTCCCATCTTTCACCTGCTCCTTATTCATTGTTGTCAGTATGCTATGTAAATATATTTCCAATAATACAACCATTGCAAACCTCATAGGGATTTTATATCAGATTGTGGATGTCTTTACTCCCCCTGTGGCGTCAAAGACATGCAAGTAAATGAAGTAGGTCAGTAGGATTTTTTTTCTCCCCAAATAGGTCATTATGCCTTCTGTTTCTATATCTTTACAAACAGTCATGGTCAATGTGTTTGACATCTGGAATCCACTGGAAGCGAAGATAGGGAGTTGTTTATCTCAATCATGCCACAACATTAACAAACCCTTGTTTTAGGAGCTTGCTTACACAAATCTCCCCACTCTCCATCTTACACTTGGTTCTGCAGCAGTACATGGGAACATGACAGTATTTTACCTCACACCTTTCAGAGGTGCAATATTTGCCTATGCATGAAAGTGGCTCCCTCTTTCACTAAATGCTGCAGCCATTAAACCTTATTAGCTGGTGGCTGTGCAGTGAGGTGGACTTCCATTAAACAGCAGGATCCCTGATCGTGACAGCAGTACACATATTACTAGTATACCCCAGACATTTAAAATAGATTTAGAATTTACTGTTCCAGATAGTTTTGTTTTCACTGCCAGTTCAACACAGAAGCCGCACACACAAACACAGCAGCGCCCTGACAATATATAGACTCATATTTCTTTATAGACAGTTACTGTCATTGAGTAGTTTGAGAATGGCAGTGCCATCAGAGTCTTTGAGGTATGTGGAGATGGGTGAGAGACGGGTGCAGGGACTTGTGTAGACAAAGGGACTGAGGACACTGCCCTCAGGGGCTCCAGTGTTGGTCATGACATTTGATGATGATACTGGGCCTATTCTGACAGCGTGTGGTGTGTTGCTACAACACCCTCTGTCCCTGTAGGCAAACTGATGGGGTTCCAGCTGTGGTCTGAAGACTAACAGGATGATATTCAAGAACAATTTCTTACAGGAATTAAAGTGAGTGTGACCAGTCGGTAATAGTTTCCTTGGTACTAGTGTGATGGTGGATGTTTTCCAGCGGGTGGGTGTTGATGCTGATGCCCAGAAGATGGAGAGGAGGATGGGGGAGAGCACCACGGCATGGAGCTTGAGCACCTCAGCCGGGATGCCATCTGGCCTTGGTGCCTTGCTAGGCTTACACCTGGCCAGCAGCAGCTCCTCACAGACAGCAGAGTGATTATGGGTGTCAAACCGTTTGAAGAAATAATTCAGAGTGCTTGTAGAGGTGGTGGATTCTGTTATTGTGGAACGATCTTGACTTAGATTTATAAGCCCGCAGCACACACTGGCAACACCTAAACAATATGATGATGAGCAAAGGATGTCTGTTTTACTTGTGACGGAATAGTTTTTCCATTTGAGTTGCTGTTTGATTGATATTCATATTGATATAACATGTTGAAACTCTCCCACTTGGTCTGGCTCTGTGTTTTTAATTCACTGTTTTGCTGCATACAGAGACCAATTCTTCCCTTTTATGGAGCTGTTGGCATGAAGTTTCCTAAACCTTACGAGTAGCGTTAAGACATCTCCTGAATCTGCTCTCGTCATCATCTGCCTTGGTGCCAAAAGCTGCCCATAAAACTGAGGACATCCTGTACGCAGTTTCAACTACTGGTTGACAGAAAACTGGCTCAATTCCCCGCCTGACACTTAATTACAGCAGACTCATTGATTAGACACTGAATTTCTGGATCTATTTGGATGTGTACTGCTTAAATAAGGGCAGGCAACTTAAATGCATTACCGTGAATTTCTAAAAATCATCACAAAGAGGAATAAGAAAAAAAATGGTGTCGCCACAACTCAAATGAGCCTTTATTGTTATCCTGTAAATCAACAGTCTCTTGGTACAAAACAATCGTGTTAAAGAGCGCTGAAATTCAAAATGGACAACACTTACAGTACTGTACATAAAAATGTTGGCTGTAGCAACATATTCAGAACTGTGTGGTACATATGAAGTGGTCTACTGGTACTCACCAACACTGAGGGAAGTATAAAACGACAGAATCTTTCCAATAAAAAAAACAAAACAAATAAAATACAGATAAAAGTGTTGTAAACAAACTTCTTCACAGCTTAGCTTAAATGGAAGTCAGCTGCTTGGATACCACTTAAGGCAAGTGAAATATTAAAGTTGCTACAAATAAAAGTTACAATGTATATATAAAGCAGTTATACAGTACATATAAACTGACTTCTCATTACTTTACATCCCCATTAAATGCAGATGTGGTCGTTCAGCCACGTTGCCACGAGTCACGTTGATAATTGTCTTGGTTCGTGTGAAGGATTCTCCTGTTGCTCATATTATCGCTAAACAGATGCCTTCATACCCTTAAATATACCTTTTGTATATTGTCTATTCAATCCTATATTCAATCAGCATCTCATTAAGGTAAATAACATGCTAAATAAGCTAGCATCTGGATATCAGATGTCAGAAAACTGTCTCACAGTTCATTTCATTCATTTTCAGTATTTTGGAAGAGCAGAGGTTATGCTGCTTTGAGTTTAGTTATGCAATGAGAATAATAGGTCGGATACAAAAAGTCATTTTCTTTTCTTTGAATTTTCATACAAGGCACGAGGGTCGTGGTTTGCAAACTAGTCACTACACAAGCAGTTGCTGCCCAGCAGAGCCTAAGTGGATTCGAAATTACATTACATGTATTTGCACACTTATAGTACGACGATACCGATCGCAGACGAGCCTTAAGAGCTTTTGTTGAACATAATAACACCACAAAAACCTATGATATGTCCAGTAGCACATTTACACTGAGTGGCAGTCTTGCCCAGTGTCAGAGAAGAGTCATATTTCTCATTGCGTTGTGTTAGCAAAACTCTGCAGCTGTTTAAAATGTTTACAAAGTACTGCACTTTTGTCCCCTTTTTATAATTTGGGAGCATTGCCAGCACCAATTACTATCCACAGGAGCTGCTCCACAAAACGCCTCTAACAACATAGACATAGCTGAATGAGGCATTTGTTTTCGAGAGGAAAAGTTGCTGGTGACCTATTCAACATTGCATTGTGTGAATAAGCCAAAGTGTACCGAGGATTAAGCCTCTGAGGAAGTCTATGGCCCCCGTGAAACAAGTGTGTGGTACCTTGTTACTTTCCAAGCAAACTAAAATTCCTCCTCAGACTCTAATCTGGTATCCATTTATGTCTGCAGATGATTTTTGTTCCAAAACCTTCTTCTCTCCGGAGGGACTGCAACAAAACAAACACAAGTGCATGAGACAAGACAATGAGTTTTATTCACATTAGAAGGAACCTGTGACTAATTCATGAACTACTTCTCCTTCCCCTTAGGTCATGGGACATCTGTGGTCCAACACTACCATCATTTCACATCATTGGCCGTAGTGCCTGTATTTTTAGTGAAAAACCAAATTATCAGGAGCACATGATTAACCATACCGTCTCTCGACCCGGCTGATCCTGCGGATGGGGCTGGCTGGCCCTCTGAGGGGTGAACCCATGCTGTTTCTCCTGTCTTTGGTGGGAGAGGGCGGTGCAGGCTTTCCGATCTGCAAGCACAATCCACACAGAAGATCAACATAGAATTTCAATCAATCACTTTAAAACACTGCATACAAGTAAGGTAACTAGGCCCGGCGTCAGTGTCTGGAGTCTGCCTGTATATTTAATGTGATTGTGCACAGCACTCACTGCAAAAGATCAGCTATTGATGGATTGATCCAGCCATGCATGAACCACAGCAGAGCAGAGTCAAGCCATCAAATTCGTTTTATTATGCACAGAGCTAAGCACCAAGGCCGCCTTCATTATGCCAGCATGAGAGGTGATGAGAGAGCGTTGTTTGAGAGAAAGATTGCTCCTCAATCAGCAGGGCAAGTCGGTGTCACCGCGCATGAAGACGGCATGTCAAAAGAAATCTAATAAGCAGTTAGGGAAGGACAAATTATGTTCCTCATCATTGGCATAAGTCTTGCAACAGCCCCATAAACTTGGTGCTTGGTGTCAGCAGCATAATGAGATTTAAACAACTGAATAAAAAAAAGATTTGGAAGAAATATAAAGTGAAAGTTAGACTTCACAATGATCACGAAAACTCCACTACAGACAGCACTGTGCCACACCTTCAGCCTCATGTCTCGAGTGTGCCTGTCCAGCTCCTTCCGTAATTCCTCCTTGGTCAGCTTGTCCACGTCAAGTATCGAATGTTTCCATTCTATCTGCTCCACGCTGTGAGGGTCGTGGGACACGTACTGGCCAATCCTGACCTTGCGCAGGGTGTGCCAGTAGCCCCTGTAGGCTCCTTCAAATTCTTGCACCAAGTCCATCAACGTGCGGAACTCCAGGGGCTTGAACATGAGGTCCTCCCTCCGGCTGATGCCCAGCGCGCCGAAGCGTCCCCCGCTGTGGACTCCCAACACGATGTGGTGGAAGTGGTTCCCTGAGAAGTGAGACTGAAAGCTGAGGGGGAAGCGCTCCACACCTGGCATATTGTTGGTGAGGTAACTGTGTAAACGTGGGTCAAGGAAATTGACATTTGATCTCTGACTCTCAAGTATAGAGTCAAAATCTGGTAAAACAACAATATGCTAAAAACACGCTGTAAAGATACATCCCCAGGATCACCGCCTCCAGGCATTTGATTGGCAGAGCCTCCCGTGTCATCTCTTTAGCGATGTCCATCAACCTGTGCAGAGCAATTGAATAAGAGAGCAGCATCTGTGATATAAGCACACTACTGAGAGCACTACGTGTGACACGAACACACTGTTATTGATTTTAAGCAGTCAAACAAAAACATTTTCCATCAGCCATGGAAATAAAATTTGTGCTGCTAAATCTAATAACGCACGGTCAGGAAAACTGTGATCCAGGCCTCTGCTGCTTGACTTGAGTGTCTACTCCTGCAGCCCTGGGGTGAACCAGAGATGCTGCACAGCTGATCCACACGTACCAGGCATTAGCAGCACAGGCTGAACCATAGGAAATCAACAAACGCCATCGCAGACATCTTGTGACTGCTGCCATAAAGCCCTACAAGTGTAACGCAGACGACTGATGATAAAGAAAATGTGCTTACGCAGTAAGAGGCCGACTCTTCTTGATTTCAAAAAACTGTGTTCCTGTGTGATTGTACCTGTGGGACACGGTTAAGGCCAAAATGTAACAGAACAACGTGAAACTGCAGTGGGACAATACTCCGCTGCATGCAGCTTGGCGAAGAGACGACCACTTAAAGTGCTTTGTGATATTCATAGGTTGTTTGTTAATTATGGATGAATTTCTGCTCTGACTGGAAATCAAGCTTAATATAGAATATAGTATCTACAGCGGCCTACTTTCTGATGTTTGGCCCATATTTATCAAAGTGTGCCAAAACAGTGGGAGTCAGTGGGGCTCATAAAATTTAATTTGTGAGCACAATACCTGCATCTTACATCCAAGGTCGGTGCGTGAAATATAGCTTTCTTAACTATACATGACAAATTATCAAGAATAGTTACTGTTTTAAGCTCACTGTGGGACTAACTTAGTCAAAGGATACTGCAATTCCCTGATGTATTTCTGTATGGCTTCCAGGCGCTGTGGGATAGTGGTGGTAGGCTGGTATGTAGGCACACTCGGTATTGGAATCTGTGAGACAGAGCATCCAAACAACTGCATTACCATCATACAATCCCAACATTCATTGCAGCTGGAGAATGTAGTCTTGTGCGATGCACCAACTAATGGCTAGAGTATCTTGCTCTTTAACCACCCTCGTGAGGAATGAATGAAAAGTGCCATTCTTCTGTGACTAAAGCACATTTTAAAGCATTTCGTTTTAGTGCTGTGATGACTAATGAGCAAAAATAATCATTTCTACTGGAGTATTTATGGCATGAGCGTTAATTGTTTCTCCAGCCTGTGTAAGTTTCACATGCACAGTGAGAAGTGCACCAGCTCCTCCTGTCATGCAGCTTTACATATCCAACACTTTACCTTGGGCAGGTCAGTGGCACCCCGGATCTCCTTCCCCAAAGCTTCACCATTGGGGTGTATTCGAGCCACATGGCGCCACATCCTCTCCCAAGTCTCTTCATCCACCGGGAGGCCTCCTCTGTTCACGTAGAAAGGCACCCCTCCATCCCTCAACTCTTCCTCGCCTTCGTCCTCCTGCTCCTCCTCCCTCTCCTGCACTGAGCCCACAGTGGCCCTCAGCATCCCTCCTCCACCAGGAAGCCAACAGGCACAGAAACGTCCTGACTGATGCCCTGGACCTGTCTCTGGTTAATCTGCTTGCAGGTTTGAGTAGGTTTCCACAACAGATGGCCAGCTCATGACATCCAACAGCCTGTGCCACCAATGACTTAAAGCTAAAGGTGATCTGCTGTGATTAAGACTCACCACTGTGATAATTTCACAAGTGAAGTACAAAGGAGGGGGAAAAAAGCCTCTTTTTGGAATAAAGAATGACTTTGCCTTTAACTATCCAGCACTTTGGTTAAATCTAGTGGACTATAGGCCATTCAGTGATCACATATTCATGTGGATACATACATATAAAGACACAATGGTGATTCAAGCATTAGATGTGTAGCCTATTTTAATGTGAAAGTTCATCAGCAAGCCCGCCAATCTAACGCTATCACAGTCTGTAAAAGGATTGACTCTGCAGACAACAAAGTATTAGAAATTACTAATTCCCTGTACCGTTAGAGGTCATTCACACCACACATATATCCCGAAAATCACTGCTGGTGTCCGGTCCGATCACCTCTGAGCTCCGCAGACATCCAGTCCATCTGCGTTTCAAATGATTTCCTTCCAAGTCAGCCGGTTCATTGTTCATGCAGATGCTCCTGGCTTCAGCGGCTGCGGGTGGGATTCACGTCCAACGAGCCGCTCAGACACTCCCAGACCTCCGCTTACTGCGCATGCTCCGTACTCAGCGGAAGATCTCAGCCGTGACAAATGCTGCATTCAAGTGCTCCCCGAAAGGTGTGAACCTCAGCTCCGCTCGTTATACATTCATCAGTTAAAAGTGCTTGCGGTTATTAACAGTGCCACAACGCACCAGTTTGGGGTTGTGTTTCAATTTAGTAACCTAAAAGTAGAGTGTTTGGTGCTGTGGTGGAAGGATGAAGTAATTTTATTTCAGACATAAAATTAAAAAACACTAATGAAAAAGAGACATCCTACAGTTTAAGTTTCAACATGTCTATCTCAGTCGATTAGTGATTAATTTCTCATTAATTTACTAGTTATACTAGCTTGCTTTGCTTCGATCTTGTATCTATATTTCCATTATACATTTCAATTAAAAGCATCATTGGAAAAAAAAACAAACAAGCCTTAAAATATTTCCTCTGTAATCAAATTAAAAGGAAATAGAATAGGATAATTATTAACGGGCAATTAGTCCAAAGTGCACCCTGCCTCTCGATCAATGTCATGTGGGATTGGCTCCAGCCGTCATATAACACGTCTTTACACAAGTTGCGATGTTGGAAAAACTGGAGACCAACGATAACATGCATTGCAACTCATTTATTCTTAAAACAAAATGTTTTCAAGTAATTTACATTATGATCAAACACAGCCCACCCTCACCTTCAAACCCTCACAATTTTGATATACATGATAGGCAAATAAAGCACTATTAAACAGGAAACTTCAGTCTATTTACAAGTGTAGTTCAGTTGTAGAGATATTAAAACCTTGGGGCACCATAATCATCAGGCATCCGTTCAATATTGTACCTGAATGAAAGAAAAGATGAAAAAAGTTCACATTTTATGCAAAAAAGAAGAAAAAACACATATAAAAAGTTACCATATGTTTAAAGCAAAAATTGGAATAGTGTTACTGTACCTGTGGTTTGAGATGTACATGATGGGAACTCCGGGTATCTTCCGGATCCTTCTCTTCAGATCTCTGTCCACAGTTGCCAGGATGTAACATTTGTGCTGTAGAGATATATTTACGTAAATGAGTGCCAAAACTACACAGTGTTACACGACATACATTTACCCACGATAATATTATGATAACTGTTGTGCCACTTGCAGTTCATCTCAGCTGGGTCTCCTGTTGCTAATAGCAGCCATAACTGGAGCAGTTCTATAAAAGTTTTATTGCTTCAAAGACCACCTGTGCTGCAGGGTCAGTTTATAAGAAACAACCGCAAATGCTTTTGCATTACAATGCTCTGGATTAATTTCTCTGCTTGGACATGTAATGCACTCTCTGTATTCAATGTATAGTTTCATGCAGGTTTTTGGATGCAATTCCAAGTATGATTGTAAATACATCCTAAAATGTAAATTACTGTCCAAGTGGGACAGCCATCTGGTCATTAGATAAGGGTATCTACACTTTGGCATTACATTAAAAAGCACATTACCTGTGTCACCCTATCGACTAAACAGTCGTCGGCGTATGTTCCCTTGTGTGTGCACGGCAAGCGCTCAAACCTTGAATCCTTGGCAATCCTGTAGAAACAAAACAAGCAAAAAATGTCATCACAAAAAAGTAACTTGTGCATAAACAGAATACGTTCATGCCCCAAATGCAATCTGAAACTCAATAGCTTGTACCTGAGTGCGACTCTGTATTTCATTCCAAGTTTTTCAATCTCTGCCATCACGCAGTCAGTGATATATGGTATACCTGGATTGGATGAAATTGCAGAACAAATATGACATTTCTATGTTATCATTAAATAATATTCTGAATAGTTACATATAAATAATACATTGGAAAATGGTCATTATCCTCATTAATATGGTGTGACTGACAACAATACTTACATTTTGCATACAGGCAATCCATCATAGACTGAACAATGTCCAGTTTGGCCTTGATGGAGAAGTTGATGAAATTGGTGTCGACCAAGACGTGGTACGGTGGTCCAAGCTGAGTATTGTACTGGAAGAACAGGCATGATGGATGCTTTGCCCTGCAGAAAAATTAAGAAAAAGTGAAGGTGCCATCCACCACAAGTCATCATCCACTTCAAGAACTTGTGTGACCAACTTACACTTCTCTCTCCTTCAGCGCTGAGGGATCTTTCTTCTTTGTCTCTCTTCGTTTAGCGCGATCTTTCTCTTTTCTACAAAACAAACAAGGAGTTACAGTGTTTTTACAGATCTTAAAGACGCCCCCCGCAACACACAGTGGTGACTGGTCTTTTAAAAAAAAGAAATTAATTTGTAAAACTCACAGTCGATGATCTTTCAAATTAATCATTCTCTTCATTACAGCAAACTTCTTGGTTTTCTGCTTCCCCTAGGGTGAAGAAGTTACAAACACAGAAATTAAAGCAAACAGCATCTGTTGCTGTGTTAGTGGAGGCTTTGAGACCACACAAGACAACACAAGCACTCCATTGATTCTATCGATACCACCACTCACAGCTTAACGCTTAATCACAAAAAAACACAAATACTGAACTTACTGAAGGTGTTCTTTCAATAGGAAGTGGACCTACACTACGAAATCTACATCTACAAAACACATGCTGAAATTGATTAGCTAGCATTAAACACTAGGGCTGCATCCATGGTCACTTAGGGAAGTTGGTTGAATTTAATAAATCTTGAGACTAATCTCTGAAGATCTATGAAAATGAATTATATAATTAGATGAGTATTATTCCTGTCAGTCGTCGTGGCGTTGTAAGTGTTAGCACACTCTTTAATGCCTATGAGCATCGCTTACTTCAGGTTAGAAGCTAGGCTAGCTAACTTAGCTTAGCAGTCTTCCTGCTAAAAAGCTTCAACGTCTGATTAATATAGTACAAAACAGCATACTTTAACGGACATACATTATCAAGACAGTCTTCGTGAAGCTTTAAACTTGTTAGATAATACATACCATGGTTAAAATTTGAGACCACAGAAACTCGCTCCCCTTCTCCTCGTGTATCGATAAGATTACCGGTGACGTAATCAAAGCTCGACGCCTCTCCTGCGCATTTTCCGGTTGTTAAGCTAAAGCTAACAAACGAAGGTAGATCCACTGTTTAAAGGTATAGATTAAGGACATTTTTACATTTGAAGTTTTGCGCTGTGTGGCTGTGATATTGCGAGCGGTGTCTCGTGGACATGTTGTTGATGTGCACCTTTATGACCGCCTTGGTTTGGCGACGAGGTTTCTAAAAATTACGACTGACATTGTTGGCTAACTTGGCTAGCCGTTAGCATTGTGCTGTCGTTCGCCAGTCAAGTAAAGCCACAGTAGCAGATTGTCTGTGCGATGCTAACAGTTTTTAGCATGTTAGCATCCAGCTTTACATCGCGCCCCTGTTGTCTTAGCCAGGCGAGAAATGATGGTGATGCAGCTAGCCTGTTTGTGATCTGCTCCCGGTGTTGTTTTTGAAACGTGATTCGTGGAGTTGTCCGCTAAACGTAACTAAGCCAAAGCTAACTGGTTTTTTTAATCAACATTAGCTATCCAGCTGATGACAACGGTGGCAGCGGATGACATTTGGAAACGTTTTGACACCTGAGCTAGCACGCCTCATCATCACCAGTACCGTTTGCATCATCTGTCGTAGTTGGATGGCATTTACAGTGTATTTAGACTGTAAGTGACCTGGTTTCTTTGACTTGTGTAGTTTGCCCAGGCTCAACAGATACCGGTGAGAGTTTTATGACCATTCTGTAGCCAAGTTGTTCATGCATAATTCAGTGCTGTGGATTACATGTAATGTTATTCTCCCATCAGCCAACACTTCTCCAAGGTGACACTTAAATATTCATGCTTTCTTGGCAGAGCAGCTTATTGTGAAACTCTCGGGCATAGTCATTTCTCGTCTTGATGACCAGAGTGCCTCATTAGGATCCATTTGTAGAAAACTTTTGTTGTGTATTTTGATCTAGTTGTTTTGGATCTAAATCAGGTTTGTCTTCGGTTGTAGGAATCTTGACAAGCCCCCTGGTGAGTGGCAGTTTTCCTTTGAGCACGGAGGTGTCTGAGTGAAGGCTGAAAGATGGTCTGATGGACCGCCGCTTCTTCCTGACCTTCCTGCTCTGCTCAGTGTCGTGGATCTTCTTCTGGGAAGTGCGCTGGAAGAAAGGAAAAGAGAGTCAAATTGAGGAATGGCTCCAAGGACATAGCCTCTCTCAATACAGGCACTTATTTGAAGGTCAGTGGGCTATAGCTGTCTTCATTTGAGATTTGCATGACTATTACAGCTTAGAAGTTTGGTTGCTCCTCTAACCCAGGCTGAAGAAAGCACAAGGACACTTCTGCAGAACTGGTTATTATCGCTTGAAAGTCTTTGGTTATGCTGGTTTTCTAACTATGAGCTTATCCACCATCTTTCAGAGCTTTTGTGAAAAAAATACCAGAGATAAGTGTCAGGTTTAACTGGACGTGAACTGTGTTTAACCTTGGTCATGATTTGGTTTTGAACACGGAACATTCAGGCTTATGAGTTGCATGTGGCATGCATGGACAATCAGCACAGGCTTAAATACTCATTATAATAGACTTTAATGAGTATTTAAGCCGGTTCCGGGGAATTACTGATAGTCATTTGGTTGGCCAGTGTGTGATTGGGGATTTTTTTATGTGCTGTTCATGTGTCAAACAGATGTACAGACACTGGAGGAACTGAGTCTGAGTGTACTGAGTCGACTGGAAGAGGTGGTGAAGGAACAGCAGCGGTGGAGGGAAATTGCAGAGGCCCATATCCAGCTGCTCCGAGACTTTGCCTTCCAGGAGTGGCTTTTCTCCCAGAACCTGGAGCACTATTACCATACGTAAGCAATGAAAGGTCTTAAGTTTAACATTTACACCAATTTGGCAAACAATCATGAGCAGCTTTACTTATTCTAAAACAATTACTGGCTGGCATGTCATAAATGTAGATTTTTCCCCATAGTGTTTTTTTTAAATGTCTTGAATTGGTTATGTTGTTATGGACATGTTTTACGTTGGCTATATTTACGTATGTCCACTTGAGGGCAGCCTCTCCATGCATGGTTAGCTGAGTTTGCTGACACTGAGCTGCACAGGCTGCAGTGTTTCAGAGGGTCACTGCAGTAAAAAGTATTCTTTAGAGACTGCAAGTGTGAGACCCTGCAGCAATGCAGATGTTGGTGTGTGTGTGTGCATCTTGGATGCTCTCTATTGATGCAATAAGGACCAGCTATGACAAGTAGACACTGCTTTATTAAATTGTTGCCTGTTTGCCCTGCCTCAGCGTAAGGAAAGTCGATTCTAATGTTTCTAAAGGTCAATTGTGTTTCTCAAAAACATAGTCATATGATAGTTATCATTTTTTAAGGAAAACTGTCCAACATTTCCGATGGGACACAGTGTCACATTTCTGAAGGTCATGACTGTCACACTATCACTGCCTCCATTGCTATTTTGACAGACTGGATTTTTAAACCTTTATCACACGTAATTATGTCTTCAATTTAGTAACTAACTGTGTAGTAACAGAAGATGACCTGTGCGCTCATTTAAAAATATTATACTGTATATGGCGGAATTGAAATTGCAGACTAACATTAACCTCTCATTACTTCTCAGAGCAAGTGTAGTTGGGAGTTGGATGATAAAAAACACATATATACACTTATATTTTTGATTATGAACATATAAGATTTTTTTTTTTTTTATCATTATCACAGTAACAAACACAAGGCAGGTAATCAACCACACAGCATACTGTACATTTTTCATCGTATTAGACAAAGAAAGCAATGTGAGATGCATTGGCTTTGTTGAAAAATGTCTTGTTGACAGTGTAAATTTGGTAGTTGGAAAAAAAAAGTCCCGTTTATTTTTCTGTACAAAGTTGTGATAGAAATTTTTGGATTGAGAGTGTGTTTGAAAATGCAAAAAAAAAAAGGTTTTCAGCGTGTTTTCTAGTTACTGAAGTGGTAGAATTTCTTTTTATCTCATTATAGTAATAATAGAGATAATATATTGTGTCGCAATAATTTTGGCCATGTTATGAAAGGCTACTTGCAGACGAAGACACAGTGTTGCAGTAGCAGCTTTACAATAGGAGATTATGTTTCAGTTTTAATGGTTGCAACCATTTATCTGCCCTGCAGTGCTTATCTAGCCCTTTCCATGTAATAAAGCTTTACGGCTTTAATCTGAAGTCTTTTGGTAAGGCCAGATGCAACATGTCACACCATCTCACTACTTCCTGTTGACATAACTAAAGAGTCAAGCTGATAGGATCCAGGTTCCTCGTCATGCAGTGTTTCACAAAAACTGTTTGTTTTGTGTGTGGGCCAACGTGTTGTGCGCAGTTATTTCAGCAGTTTTGCTCAACAGGCCTAGAAACTGAAACTTAGCAGCCTTGGTGGCGTTGTACTTCTAAAGGCTGTATACAGTCAATATTTATTACTTTATTATTATTTATCATGTACTTTCACTTTTGTTTTCCGCTGCAGACTGAAGACCTTGGGCTGTTTGAATCTGGATGATCTGTCTGTGTTTGACAGTCAACTGCAGCTGTCTCTAGCTGCCTGGGGCTACTACTACGAAGACTACATAAAGCTGTCTACAGGTATTAAGATCCTCCAGACGTCCAGGGGGAGTCGTGACCAGGACTACGAGATCCGGCTGGTGCACAGCCTTGCTGAGAGGCGTCTGAATGAGAAGTGGTCAATTGGTGAGATCCTTTATTCATTCAGATATAACACATACACTTAAATTGGATTAGTGGTGCTGCTAAAGGAGTCCCAGTTCAGTGTTGCTTCATTTCTATGTACAGACCACCATCTTTTTCTCTCTCATAAAAACAAACATAAATGCAGGACAATTAACAGAAATAAATGTTTTAACTTTTTGCCTCTTCATTCGACAGGACGCCGTGTAAAATATAGTCATGCTGATGTTCATCCTAGGGTTGTGTAGTCATAAAACAAAGTCTTAAAAAGAAAAGAACATAAGACCATTAAAATGTAAACTGTGTATTGTCTTCATTTAGATTATTGATTGGTCCAATGTCCACTTGTTGTTTCAGCTGGAGCCCTCATATTTGGCTGTACTGTGGCGCTGTGCTTCTTGATAAGGGACCTCATGTTTTACGTGATTGGTAAGTCCTACGTTAGCTGTATAGATCGAATCCTCCTTAGTCAGTCCTCACTCTCACGGTTTCTGCAAGAATATACTTTAACTGTAAAGTGGTACAACCAGTTTCATAAATTGCTTTACAGTATTTGCATAGCCCAAGGATTTTTCAGAAGATTTTGCTCTCATAAATTTTTGACAAATGTTCTTTCCTATGTTTGAATAGATATATTGTGTTTATTGCAAATAAAACTTTTCTCCTGTGCGTCTTCCCTTCTTGTGGCAGGTGGAATTACTGTTTCCATCATAGCGTTTGTCTTTACCATCAAGTTCCTCTGTGAGCTTGCAGCGAGGGTGGTCAGCTTCCTGCAGAATGAGGATCCAGGGCGACGCGGTGACCGCAGCATCTATGACTATGTCCGGGGCAACTACCTGGACCCACGCTCCTGCAAGGTGTCTTGGGATTGGAAGGAACCGCAGGAAGTCGGGCAGACTATGAGCTTTAGAGTTCAGGTGAACAGTGAGTCCTATTGAAGCTAATGATGCACTGTACCTCTTGTTCCTACTGTAACTGACTTTCTTACACACGCAGCAGTGTCTAGAGTATTTGGTTAGCAAAACTATGTTCGCAAATGTAAAACTGACTTGTGCGTTCTCTGAAATAAATTGTACTTTTGTACTTCTGTCCTCTCAGCTGTACTATAAGAATGGCCAGCCTTTCCCAGCCCATCGGCCTGTGGGACTGAGGGTCAACATCACCCACATTGAATTGGCTCTGGACATCCCTGTTACACAGGAGGTTCTGCAAGAACCAGAGTCCAATGTAGTCAAAGTGGCCTTCACTGTGCGCAAGGCTGGACGCTATGAGGTTGCTGTCAAGCTGGGTGGCCTCAATGTAGCCTACAGCCCTTATTACAAGATATTTCAGCCAGGTATTACCACTTATACTACTATTTGTTTTTAATTATTAGGAAGTCATTAGTACTTAAACAAGTTTGTCTTGCTGACTGAGTATTTTTCCGTTCTTTTGTTCACTTCAGGTACAGTTGTCCCGTCCAAAACCAAGATAGCCTACCATTTCTCCACACTGGTGCTAACAAATGGCCAGCAGCACACTTTGCAGATTGAGCCCAGGGACGAGTATGGAAACCCCACCAGTAACTCCACATCTCTCACAGATGAGGCCAACTACAGCGTCCGTGTGCACTCTGTAAGCCAACCAGCCCCTTTTTTATTACCCGTTGTAATTACTGTAATTTAGAGATTTAATTCTTGATTACGAGGGTAAAAATGAAAGCTGGTATTTCTTTGCAGCCTTCTGTTCCCAATTGCAAAAGTCACTAGCTTTTAAATAGTACAGGTTCTCACCGGTCCAACCGTCTGACCTGGGATTCATTTTAGTTTTCCTGTTCTTCCAGCTGGGCACAGTGGATGACGACGGTCTGGATGAGTACTGCAGTAAGTCCGTTTCACTCAACAAGCAGCAGTGCCAGGTTCTGCTGAGACTGACCCTGAGGAAGACGGGCTGTTTCCGGGCCCGCATCTCCTACAAGGACCAGCCGCTCAGCAATGGGGAATTTGACATTATTGTTCTCAGTGGTGAGCAGACAGAAAAACATTTTTCTTTAGAACAAATCGCACCCAGAAAAGCAGTATTTTTCTGATAACTTTTTAAGGCGCTGTAGAGGTTTAGGGGGATGTGTTTCTTCAGCCTAACACTCATACCATCATATTGCAGAGAATGAGAAGGCCTGCGTGGAGAAGAATGTGTCCACTCCAGGCATAAGTATCTACTTTGAGGCATACCTTTACAGCAATGGGAACTACAGCAGTTCCTCATGGCAGTTACCGGCCTCCTCTTTGCTGGCTCCTCAGAGGAGGCCCTCCATGGGTGAAGAGGAGGATGAGCACGACTCTCCTGTGGAGGGGCAACCCGAGAAGGTCAAGAAACCAAAAAAGGTCTACTGTTACATATCGCCAAAGGTGAGTGGCCAGGATAGAAAGATTAGGTTTAATTATTTTTTCCTCTTCAGCTTTTGGGTATATGAGCAAGAGACAGTAACAGATCTTGTGTTTGAGAAGGTAGAACTCAACATGCGTTAATGTATGATGACCCTGATTTGTACTTTGATGTCAAACAGCAACTATCCGTGAAGGAGTTCTACCTGAAAATTATTCCGTGGCGCCTTTTCACGTTTCGAGTATGCCCAGGAACGAAGGTAAGAAGAACCAATGGCAGAAAACACTGGAGATCCTTCAGTTGGTTTGACAAAACTCATGGTAATCTTCTGTCTTTTCAGTTTACCTACTATGGTCCCGATCCGGTTCACAAGTATCTAACTCTAGTGGTGGATGATGGGATACAGCCTCCCGTGGAGCTCAGCTGCAAAGACAGGAACATCATGGCTGCCACCTTCATTCGCTTTCTGCACAAGAACATTGGTTTGTGTCGAGAGTACTCTTGCCTTGAGCTGCACTTATTCAGCTGCGCTTATTTGTGGAGGCCATAGCGGTAATTTGATGGTGTTGTCCACAGGCGGCTCTGAAACGTTCCAAGACAAGGTGAACTTCTTTCAACGTGAACTCAGGCACATCCACTCCAAGAGACCTCGCACCAAGACCTGCCTAAAAATCACCCGCCACTCCATTCTAGATTCAGTGAGTGCTGCTTTACTGTATTATGATGCATAAGCTGTGCTTGAGGAAAATAGGTGAGCACTTGAGTTCATCTTTCCCTCTTTGTGTTGCTCAGTCCCTGAAGGCTACAAGGAACTTCTCGGTGTCAGACTGGAGTAAGAACTTTGAGGTCGTGTTTCAGGACGAGGAAGGTAAACAAAACATCTGAATATAACCGAGAGAGCATCCCTCCGAAGTGTTTAGTTCATGTACTACTGAAAGCTACAGACAGTAATCCAAGAGGTTAGCACGCTGCTCAAACTGAGACATTTCTCTGCAGCTCTGGATTGGGGAGGGCCTCGCAGGGAGTGGTTCGAGCTGATTTGTAAGACCCTCTTTGACACCTCAAACCAGCTGTTCACCCGCTTCAGCGACAACAACCAGGGCCTCGTAAGTTAGTCCTTTTAACCACCTATACTTTGAAATCCACTTGCAGATGCTTAAACACACATGCAAATAAAACTAATAAGAGAGCATTTATTTTCATTTTCCAGGTGCACCCAAACGCTGAGCGGCCAGCCCACCTGCGTCTAAAGATGTATGAGTTTGCAGGTCGCATTGTCGGAAAGTGTCTTTACGAGTCCGCTCTGGGTGGGGCCTACAAACAGCTGGTCCGAGCTCGCTTTACGCGTTCCTTCTTGGCCCAGATCATTGGCCTCAGGATGAACTACAAGGTATGGAACACGGTACATCAGCACAGACAAGACGGTTTCCTCGGAAGTTGGAAGGTCATGTTTTGATTGTTTACCTTCTGATGTCAACTGGTCTCATCACTTTAACATTCTTCACGCAGCCAAGGAACCTGAGTTGTTTCTTGGCATGGCTTATTTCATGGAGAACTAGCCAGCGTGTTTTGCTGTTTATCCAACTTCCTAAGATTTCAAAGCTCCGAAGTAAAACCGACCCAATTACAGCTTTATCCTTCCACCGAGGAGATGAAGGGCCGTGTTTATTTAAAAACGTCATTTTCCTGTGTTTTCGTTTTATTTTCCACACGCAGTACTTTGAGACGGACGACCAGGAGTTCTACAAAACTAAAGTCTGCTTCATCCTAAACAATGACGTGAGTGAAATGGACCTTGTGTTTGCCGAGGAGAAGTACAGCAAGTCAGGACAGCTGGAGAAGGTGAGGCAACACGTTGGAAAGGAACATCCCCCTTTTATCCCTGATGTAATTTCACAGGAGATAGGAGCAATAAACCAAACAAAAGAAACCATATTGCTTGTTTGGCAAGTATCTAGTTTTTCGTAAAGAGGGGGAGTGGTGAGTTTACATGAAGGTGAATGAGAGCAGTTTGGCATCTGTGGCCCTTTTCAAAACTTTGTTGCTCAGTTATAAAATACCACAGAATAACTGGCTGTGTAACTCCCCTTGTTGAAACAAAGTATCTTTCTAATTAGATACATCTTAGATTCATATAAATAGATTTTACAGGTAAAGGAAGTTTCTGAACTCTTACATATGCCAATCCCGTCTCTCCTATCTTGCCTTTACAGGCAACTTCTTTAAACTGTTTAATGCCTTGTGTTGTTTTACCGTTATGTGTATTCTGCCTGATATTTATGTCCTGCCACATGTTCTCTTGCAGGTGGTGGAGCTGATATCAGGGGGAGCTCAGATCGCTGTTACCAATGAAAACAAGATGCATTATCTCAACCTGCTGGCCCAGTACAGGCTGGCCAGCCAGGTGAGAGATGAGGTGGAACACTTCCTGAAAGGTAAGGTAACTAGCACAGCTGCAGTCTGCCATTTTTTTGCCAATTGATCTCATTTGAGATCTCCGGTTAATGTGCACATAATTAGTGTAATTTCCTGACCCATTGCAGGTTTGAACGAACTGGTTCCAGAAAACCTGCTAGCCATATTTGATGAGAATGAGTTGGAGGTACGTGTGATGTTTATAATAAAATCCTGTTGAGCTTTAAAATACCGCGGGGTAATTAAAATTTCTTGCTTTTTGATCTCCTCAGCTGTTGATGTGTGGCACCGGTGATATAAATGTGCAGGACTTCAAGGCCCACGCTGTGATTGTCGGAGGATCGTGGCACTTCAGAGAGAAAGTATGTCATGGAAATTCTCCGTCTTTGTTTTCGTCCAACTGCGGGCCACTGATGAAAGTGTCTGAGAATGTTGATCTTCTGCTGCCACAGGTGATGAAGTGGTTCTGGGCGGTGGTGTCCAGCTTCACCCAGGAGGAGTTGGCCCGTCTGCTACAGTTCACCACCGGCTCCTCTCAGCTTCCCCCTGGGGGATTCAACACCCTTTGCCCCTCCTTCCAGATCATCGCCGCCCCCACACACAGCACCTTGCCCACTGCACACACATGGTGAGGAGGAAAACGCAGGCTTTGGTCTTTATTGGTTGGTCAGACTGAAATATCTCAACGACTACTATTGTCATTGGCTTGTCATGAAATTTTGTGCAAACATTCACGGTCCTTAGAGGCACCGGTTGTTGGCACACTCATTCATGGTCCCCAGGTGATGTATCCTAATGACTGTGGCGATCCTTTTCTCTAGCAGCATCATTTGGTCAAACTCGTCTTTGTCCCGGTTCGAGTACAGCAGGAGACACCTGTTGTGTCTCTGCCCCACGCACAGTCTACTACGGGAATGAAATGACCAAAAAAAGAAATTTAGAAAGTTTGATTGGTTTGATATTTTAAAGAATTCCCATCACCCTGAACTGTACTTTGTTTAGTGCCAATTTGCATGATAATACACACTAATACTAATATGCCGGAGATGATGAACACAATTTTTATACCTGGAAAAACCTTAGCTCAGAGCATCACTGTGCCTTAGTACAGCCTCACAGCGCTGCCAGCGTGGTTTTCGACTCTTCTGTTTTGCTAAAAATGGCTCAGTAATTTCCCAGAACAGCTTGGAACTGTAGCAAAGTAATAGTAAATAGAGTAAATGGGGCATTTCTTGGTGATTCTTCTCTAGTGAGTATTTCCAGCAGCAGAATGGTGTATATGGGATAAAGTTAAAATAAACTACATTTGCTGTGTTTATGGTTGCGACGAACCACTCAGTGCAAGAGAGTGGCTCATTAATGTGTTTTTAATAGTTCTTGGCTTTTGTTTTTTCATTGGATTTGTTAAGAGTATTACCACTTTTTGAATAGCATTATGCCTAATTATCATATAAAGGCTTTAGCAGGATCTCAAAATTAGCTGTCTCTCACTGTTCCTCTCTTCTGTTTTAGTTTTAACCAGCTGTGCCTCCCCACCTATGACTCCTATGAGGAGCTGCACAAGATGTTGAAGCTGGCCATCAGCGAGGGAAGCGAGGGCTTCGGCATGCTCTGACTCCCCCCGTCACTGGCACTGTGGTTCCACTTGTACAAGAGGAAGACCAGCACTGTCCACCCCAGTGCACCAGTTCCCTGCATTCATCTGTATTTAACAGTGGGCTTCTTAGCACAGAATCCCCCAGACTCCCTATAAAATACTCTCTCAGGATGAGAGGCAGTCAGAAGTCCCAGATGGCTGTCCTGAAACCGGGACTGAGTCAAATGAACTCTCACGCTACTGTGTGTATATAAAATATCTCGCTTTTGTAAGAAAAAAAAAAAAAAAAAAAGGAAACCAGGAACTGCTGTAAAAAGGTGAGGTTTGGGCTAGTTTTATTTCTTAATGCTAAAGTTTGCTTAGTTTTATATGTTTGAAAGACATGATGTTAGAGCAAAGGCCTTGAGTATTACTGTATAACTGCTTCTTTCGCATTTTGCAAACTGAGGAACACTTAAGTGCAACAGCAGCCTACGTGCGATGTGGGTGCGTCTGCAGCACTTTGGCCTTAATCGATCAGGGACTGATGTGTGTATGTAAATATATAATATCACTCTTTTATTTCAATACTTGTACATACTAGTGTGCATACATAGGTTTTCATCCTGTTACTTTATTTGATTTAACGTTTAAGGAGAAGGGATTTCTTTATTACTGCACGTTTGATGGGTTGAGAGTTTATATGATTTCTATAAGCTTTTTTTTTTTTTTTTTCTCCTTTAAGAAAAGGGTTTTAAAAGAAAGCCAAGTAATTTCTATTGTTTATACATGTTTTTAACTTATTGTGTCTTTGAACAAAATTCTGTTGAAAATCCGTTCGTCTGGAGGGGTAAATGTTTTTGTTATGTTTTATAACCTGCCTTATTCATGTCCTTTGCCTCTGATTGTATCCAGAGAGGTGCGTAGGTGAGAGAAGTTTAGTCGACAATAATAAGTCGTAGTTAGATAATGACATTTCTACTAGTACGTGCAGGGGTCACTGTGGATGTGAGTGTTGGTTGGATGTTGTGGAGAGCCCATATATAACATTTTGTTATATATGCTGCATGCTTTATCCTTTTTTCATCCCCAGCCTGTTATGGGTTTACCTCAGAATCTCCTATGTCACCTTTGCATCCTCTGACACAGGTGTATATGTGTTTACGCACATGCATAGCAAAGCATACACACATGGTCTGTTCATAGTTGCCTCCTTCCAGTGCTGTCCGTACAACCTTTAGCCATATTATCCAACATCCTCAGTAAACTACAGCATTATATCAGTGGAGATTATGTCATTTTATGTTACTGTAAAAACTATTTATCTTTAATGCTGTCAGTCAATATCTTGAGCCAACAGAGTTGTCTTCTTTTTTTTTTTTTTTTCTATTCACAATTGTGTAGCATTCCTTTACTGTTCCAGAGTTTACATGTTCTTTAGCCATTTTGTTATCGTGTGTGCTGCCAGTCAGAGTGGTTGTAGAGCATATAAGAAAAGTCTTAGATTATTCAACTCTGAAGGAAAAAAGAAAACGTCAATGGATGATTCTTCTCAATAGTATTTTGGTTTGAATACGCTCATGTTCCACCACCGAGCACTCTGGATGCACTTTCTGTCTCACAGTAAGCTGCACAAGTTTGACTCAGCCACTGCGGGATTTCTCGTCACCGTTGTCGAATGGCAAAGATGTCACATTTTGACTGTAGTTGCTGCCAGTTGGGATTAATTGCATGGTTCACCCGAGCCAATACTGCGTCCGCTTGGGATTTGATGAGCATTTGCTTGTGCTTTAGCTGGCCTTTTACAGTGTTAAGAGGTTTATAAGAGGGTTTATGGATTTTTGTTTGTTTGGGTTGTGCAATGTTGACCTAATGTACTGAGGAGAGAAGTGAAAATGTTATAAGTGCTTATGAAAATGTTTCATTAAGGGTGTGTTTTCAGCACCAATACCAATGGCTGATATATTTATCAGAAGTAAAGCTGGTCTAAGCATTTCATGTGTTAGTTGTTCCATTAGATGTGACCATTATAAACAAATACGAAGGAGGTCTGTCCTGTAGTTTTATGTTCTTGTTTAATGTTTTGCTTTTCAAGAGCATCTGCTTCTCTGTTTTATGTTTGGATTGTTTTTGGGTTAGACGAGTGTGACTTTTAGCAATGTAGATATTGTGAAATATTTGGCTATGACTTTGAAGCTCGGGTACTTTTTTCTTTTTTTTAATGGCAAGCCTCTGCTGATGAATGCTTGAGATTCTCTGCACTGCAGGCCCTTTGTTTATGGGAATAAAAAACGATGGACTGAATTCTTATCACTTCATCTCACTTTTTGTGCATCATATTTGGATTGTGTGAAGTAGTGTTATCACACTCCCTTTTCACGCTGTCAAATCTCGATGTGGACTCGAAGATGGCACGTGGCTGAGCATGAACACCATCGGTGTCTAAGCTGGGGTCCGAAAATTGCCAAGAGGACCAAAGGTCTTCTCAACATAATGAAGATTACGTCCACAATAGATTGGTGTTTACTTGAAGTTTACAACAGATGTGACATTTTATCACTGGTACCGCTATTTTCTTAATAAGTGGGACAAAGTTTGTGGTACAAAAGCACCAATAATTTGGTTCCTGATCGTAAGACTGGTCCCTGACAAAAAGTATGCTCTTTCATAATCACTTTATTTCTTCCACTTTATTTCTTTTCATGTTTTAGACACAAGGGGGCAGTGGCTCTCCATATGACGGGAATAGAGGACGTGTCCTTCCTCTGCTGTCGTCCCTCAGGACAGCTCGCCAGCAGTAAATGATGAGGAGCTTTCCTGTCTTCAGCTGACCCTCTGCACCTCCAGTCTTCAACACAGAGCAAGCTAAATTAAATCCCCTCCATTACAGACATTTCTCATTTCCCCACACACGTACGACACATACCTTACCAACACATGAAAATAAACAAAGCTCATTCAAACCTGCTGCTTTCACATCAGCTGAAGAAGTAATGGACGCAATCTTTTGGGAGCTCTGCTGAGCATGGAATGTGATAATACCAAACTGAAAACAAGGGCTCCCTTTCCTTACAGCATATGGAGATGGTGGCATAACTGACAACCATATCAGCACAAGATGTGTTAGGAACACACTCTTGCATGACTGAATGTTTGCACGTCCGATAATGGACTCCACGAGGAGAAATCCTTTTTTAATTGCTTTGCTTGAAGGCTGTGGACACGCAGGCCCCATGGCTCTCCACACTACACCCACATGTTCCTGGCGTGTCTCCTCACACTGTGGTCTGAACACTATCAGGAGCAGGCAGAAAGGCATCTTGAAGTACTTGGAGGCAGGAGTCCAGTTATTTGGTCTTGGCATGCACCTGTGGATTTGCATAATGGTCTCTCTCAAATTTCCCCCAGGAATGCTTGCTAAAGAGGGACCACAAATCAGAAAGTCATCCTCTGGCGCTCACCAAGAGTAATGTACCATGTTGGAACGGTTGTCCGTCCCCAGGGAACCTGTGGGAGATCGCTCAGCTACAATACTGTGCATTTTTGTAAATTCATCTGATGATACTAATTCCCTGGGAAAACATGTTTCTCTGACAAATTTTCCATGTACTATTCCATAAACATCTCCAGACATGGCTGCAGCTCGATTTTGGGGTTCAGGGTTGCCAAGTTCCAGGGGGAGTCAATTTATGGGTGGTTCTCCTCAACCAAATAATCTACATAATCGAGAATGCAGTGCCTCATTTCCCATCTCTGAGTCAGACACCCTCCCTCTGAGGAGATGTCCATCAGTTTCTCTGATCAAAGATAATTGTCCGCAGACATTGATCTTCACGGGGCAGACAACACAAACGTGGCACGCCTTAAGTATCTTAAGAACATGACCACTCTCCCTCCTTCCTGCTAAACAGCCGTGGGGTTGTCTGCTTCCCATTCCAACATGCAGGTCCTCATTATCTGATTGGACGCTACTGATTAACTGCCAACTGGATTGGCTGCAGGTATTCATCATCTGTGATGATTGGGCTGATTTAGAGGCCAATCTTAATCAGGGTTGTTGAAGAACAGGAGAACATCGCTCCAGCAGCAGGTCTGGACTCTTGGTCTCCCAGGAAGTCTACCTTTTACTATATAGTGTACTCACTTCATGTTACATCCAAAAGGTCCCTCAAGCATAAGTTTGAACACTGGCAAACACCAGGATGTGCAATGTGACAAGCGTGCTCCAGTCCTCCAGAACAACCACAGAGTTCTCTCGCTCCTTTCACAATGGCCGACCACTAAAATGACTTTGACTGTTTGGCTTTTGGGGGGAATTTCTGCCTCATCTGTGTCTTCTGCAGTTGCCCTTTTAGGGTCTTAACTGGCATCCTTTGTGACTGGCGACAGTGTGTTTCTAAAATCGGTATGATTGAGGATTATGTGGAAAACGGCTGCTAGAAGTGCACATCAGAGTGATGACAATGGTCTGGAAACTAAGTGCAGCAAAGGAATGTATGGATGGGATGTTGCTGCTGATTAAAGAGATTTTTCCACCCATCTCTTGATATTTCACAGATTCTCTGTTGCTCCTATCAATCCTCTGTGATTTAAGTGCTGAGACCTGGCTCTCAATGCCTTAGCTGGGATGCTGCAAGTCCACACTGAACTCCATGTACAAGCTGCCACACACAGATGAAAAGGCCTCATTAAAATGCATTCCTCTATCAGAAACAGGACTGCCAACACATGTTTTGTTTTGAAAATGATATAAACCTCCACGTGTGCCGCTGAGGTCAGAGGAAAGCAGAAGCCTATAGCCGCAAGCAGTCTTGGAAGACTGCTAGTGTGGAGATTAAGTGTCCCCCAGCTGATGGCTGTCTATGTTATATATGATGTTGGAGAGAGGCTATTGATTCATGAGGTTAGTTGTCCGGCTGGGATATGCAGCTGTATTGTATTCGGTGTGTCGGCAAACATGTCATTCCTTATATTTCCTTTGTAAAGACAGAGCCGCTAATGTAGACCGTCCAAGTGTTTGACACCCCTGTGCTGCTCCGTCCCTATTGTCAGTATTGTTGTCACCATAGCAAATATGAATAGGCTGTGAAGTGGGATTCAACGTGATGTGATACAGTGTAAGTGCAGGGAACATCCAGTGCAGAGGAAATGTTTTCAGCACTGCTAGCTCCAGTGATGGCAATGTCAAGTCTGATAGTCAGTCCTCCATTTAAATTAAGACTGAAATACATCAGCAACTATTTCACAGATTGTTATGGAATTTTATACAGCGATTCAT
Organism: Pempheris klunzingeri; assembly: GCF_042242105.1. Lineage (NCBI taxonomy): Eukaryota > Metazoa > Chordata > Actinopteri > Acropomatiformes > Pempheridae > Pempheris > Pempheris klunzingeri. The sequence goes on along the minus strand of NC_092024.1, from coordinate 10,716,707 downwards.
CATCCTCAGAGGGTAATTCCCTCTAAGTTTGGTGATCCTCAGACTTTTCATATACCATATAGTTTTCATTTATCCTCTAAATTAGGGGTGTCCACACGAGGTGCAATTCTCCCAATTTTCATTGGCCCGCAGGAAATTCTAAAAATGTATTGTAATACACATGGAACTTGCGCTGGACTGTATTGTACTTCTTAGTCTCACCGCTAGGTGGAGTAACTGTCTTGAACGAGGCAGCTTCTCTATAAAATAAGTAATAGAAGAAGACATTTGCTACAGGTGACCCAAAATGGCAGAATTAAGGAAACGTAAGAGAGCGAGTGAGTGTAGAAAGTTTCAGACGCGGTCTACGATGAGAGCTCAGCTAATAACTAATGACGATCACTTTTGCATTACGGAGGAGCTGCTTGATGTTAGCAGTCTAAAGAGCACCACGACGGGTGAGGATGTTTTTGAAGCTGTGCCAGATGCAGTTGGCATGATGGGACTTAAATGGGACGAGCTGTGTGGAGGTACGACGGATGGAGCTCCAGCTGTGAGCGCAAAGGAATCTACGGTGTCCGCCGAGGGGCAAGAAAGTGGAGGTAAGGCTGTTAATTCAAGCACCAGGGCTCTAGCACAGACTATTTCAAGCTTCCCTCTCTGATGCTGATGCTAGTGCTGCTACCATTCTCATGTGCGCTGGCTAAGTCGTGGCTCTGTGCTGTAGCGGTCTTATATCCTGAGGTCAGAAATGGACCAGTTTTGAAGAGAGAAGGACCTCTTCATGAGCTCAGTGACCCTCTCTGGTTGGCATTTTTAGTGGATCTCACTGATCACCTTAACACACTGAACAAGAATCTACAAGGCAAAGACCAGCTTGTACCACAACTAATAAATGAAAGTCCACTAATGGAAAGGCTGTTTTTTTTTTTCTTGAATCATATTCAGTTATCAAGCAGAATTTACCTACATTTGATTGATTCACCTCTAGTGAATTAAAGTTAGCAATATAGCTCACTTCTAGTGAGTGGCCCAGCTCTTTGTATGTTTTTCTGTATGTGGCTCTCAGTGAAAAAAGTTTGTACACCCCTGCTCTAAATTATCTCAACATCCACCAGATTGACTGTCACTACATTATGTACAGACATTCATTGTTCCCAGAGGATGTGCCATAGTCACTTTGGTGGTTCCCTGATTCTTCCTGTAGTGCCACAATGAGATTCTGATCTCAAAGCGTGTGCAAACAATTATTGGATGGGGTGACATGACATTTGGCAGGGACATTCATGCCCCCCTCAGGATGAATAGAATAACTTTGATGATCCCTTAATGTTTGATTTAGCGCCATCATCATGTCAGCATTTTAATTTGTCCAACACTTTGGTTTATGACCAAATAGCCGAAAAACGCACACAAAACTAATAACATTCCATCAGTCTCAGCTGTACTAAGACAGCGAACATTATCCTTGCTGAATGTGAACATTTTAGCGTGCTGAGAATTTAGCTGAAACTGTCCTGTGCCTTGGGTACAGCCTCACAGCTGCTGTGGACTCGTAATCTTGTCTGCCTGTCTGCTCATAAACTTCAACATGTCAAATTGTCCCTTTAACTGTACATGCATGTAAAATTCTTCATACAGTTCCTGAACCATGGAGACAAATGGGGCACTTAAACACAAATTCTAAGACCCTAGTTTGAGGTCATAAGGTCAACCCCAAAGTTAGTCATTAATCCTGATGCCAACAGTTATGCGAATAGAAAAATACTTGATGGGATGTTTCAAGGCTGAGAGCCTTGAAATGTCCAAACTCTCAGGCTGGCACTGGCCAGTAATGAGCCTGGCATTGGCCTTCTTTCCAACCACAGCCACTCCGAGCCAGTAAGGAGCTCCAGGAGGCTGGCACTGGGCTGTACCTCCTTACCAGGCCAGGCTCTGTCTCCAAGAATATCCTGCTTAAGAGAGTGGGCATATTTGGCTATACATTTACATGGACTGAGCCAGGATGCTGTGATCATGTTACTGCTCTAGTAGGTGTATTGATAAACACTTTGCTAATTTGAGAATTATTAAGAATACTTAGAAAAGATTTTTAAAGTGTAGCTGATGGCAACTATCATCACTGACATAAACCTTAAATGTTTGGAGATTCTAAGAGTGAAATTACAGATTGTATTAGATTTCACTTTAAAAGAGTGGCAGCATCTACCACAATACCTAAGGCTCAGTGTTTGTGAATGAATCACCACTCTGTGGTTTGGGCCACATCATAACAGTGTGGGAGCTCCACAGCTTTTAGCCATCCTTTGAGCTAGAAGTCATCATAGAGTTTGTCAACTCAGAGGGGAATTCATTCATTCATACTTTCACCAGTTAGAGAATGAGGTTTTAAATGGGTTCCAGTGACTGCAATCGTGCAACCACAAGAATGGTAGCCACATGTGGTCAGCACATGTGCCATCTCTCTTTGTGTACAGATCAGCAATGGCCAGCTTAAAGTGTGTTTGCAGTGCACAACCGCATATCACCTTCACCTCTGCGCTGTGAAGTTGGATCTGTTGAGAGACAAACAATTTGACAGCAGCGTCAAAGACATGATGGTTTTTGCATTCAGCTTGGCTCAGAGATGCTGGTGTGTGAGGATGCAGGCTGGCACTCCATACTCTTAAATTCACTGAAGGGGAACTGCCAGGAGCCAGTGGGTTAGAGATGTGGATAGAAAAAATGAGAGGTACAGTACACTGCTGATAGAGGAGAAGCTTGTTCCTGTCTGCTGTGGCAGTCTCTGCCAAGAGATGGTCGGCGCAGTAGGGACCACACCGGTGAGAGAGGGGAACAGGGTGAGGCTCTGTTCGTACTGACAGAAAGATTGACTGCATCCTATCAGCTGCTACTTCCAAAACGTGCCCAGCTCTCAGTTTAGATAATGGCAGGCTGCCGCATAAACCCTTTGAAAAAGAGACTGCGTGTTTTCAGCCTGATTTCATTTCAGCTATGTTCTCATGAATAGCAGATTCACATGACTCCTCTGGACAGTCATTGCTGCGTGTAAAAGTTGGACTCGGTGTATGTAATCATAAGGAAAAAGCTACAAAACATGATATTTTTCACAAAACGTTTCTTCAGCAGGCTCCCTTGTCAGAAAGTTATCGGGTTCCAGGTGCAAGACAGCTTGAAAAGGATATGATGTAACTCGCCCAGGCTCCTCTCTGCTTTCTGTGTTAGCATTGTGGGTCATAGCAGAAGTCCCTTCCTGTTTAAGGGTGTCAGCCACCCAATGGGATGATGAGGATACCATCCAGGGGACCCAGGGGAGGACTTTAAAGGCCAGAAACAAGTGAGGACATGAGAGAGGTCACGGACATGTCAGACTGTGTGCTTTGCTCTGGGTGTGAGCTATGCGAGGATCTGTCTGTATATTTTTCTTTTTATGGTGGCTGCTTGAAGCGAGGCACTGTAGAAGGACCCCCATCAAGGGTCAACACACTGCTGCACCAAGAATATCGTGGACAAACATGTAAAACAAATCTGTGTTTTTAACTATACCTTTAAAGCATGTGAGTTTAAAGACCTTTTGCTTCTTATTTTCTCAACACGACTTCACAGATTTGTTCACATGATGAGAAATATGACTCAGTCTCGTTGAGCAATGTCAAAGAAAAGAGTAATTTGTTTTTAAGCTATAAGAAAAAGAAGTTACACAAGGTCTTTGTGAGCAATTACTTGAAGAAAAGACTCATGTGGCGCTGACAAAACAAAGGATGCATTTATGCATTACAGTTTTCAAAAGGCACATCAAAATATGCAAAAGCCTCCCATTGAGATTCAAAGGGAAAGGGCTTGTTACCATGAAATGTCTGCACGAGGTCAGTCAAAGAAAATGCATTAAGAGACAAAGAGCATGACATGCTTGTGATTTATTTGCCTCATTTGGACAAACCTGAAGAACAGGGAAGAAGGCCCAGCAGTGACTCTGTCCAGGCTGTGAAACCCCATATTAATTGTATCTTCTGCCATGACATTGTCGTTCTAATCAAACAGATTTGCTGTTAAGGAATTGCATCCCCTCACTCACCTTCTCTTTGTGTCTTTCCCAGCATTGCCCCTTCCTGTGTTTCACGGACCTGATGGAATCCCCCAACTTTTGAAGCCGTCCATTCCTGACTGTCTTCATCATTTCAAGGTCTGTATCCCTTCGTATAACCAGCTAACACTTCCAAAAGGGCATGCAAATTCTGTTAGATATCCAACATTGTCTAAGGACTGCGGTTGAGATGTTTTCCATCCACTGAATCAATCTCTGATCTTCCTGCAGCCATTAAAGAATGCAACAGCAAGATCTTTGTGGCAAAGTAAACATTACGTCAGAAAAGAATTTTCTCCAAAGAGGAGAAATAAACATCCATGGAAATAAACATCGAAGCAAATACAATATGTAACACTTAAGTTTCCAGTCAAAATTCACAGACACCCTGTATTTATTACCACATGAATATGAAAACCTTCCATTTTCTGTCTTTTGCTAAGCATCGAAATGACATAATAAAGGCTGTTATGCAACTAAAGGAGTTCCTGGGTGTTTGTGACAAGGAGATTGAGCTATTTTCTGTTTAGATTTGTGATTAACAGCCCCCAGGTTGCATCCAGATGTGGCTTGGCTTCAGACACGCACTGAGTGCATTTTTTGATCAATTCACCAATAAAAGAGTGACCCTGCACAACACTATCCATCATCATAAGGGATGACGCAGTGATCTAATAAGTAGATCCGACTCCTCGCAGCAAACATGGAATCATTCTTTATGCTAAATGGTGGACAGATGGTTGGGCCCTCTGCAAACAATCACAGCCAATGATTACCAAACGTCTCATCACACACTATCAACTGGTGAGATGAAAACAATAAGGTGGTGGAAAACAGTAGGAGCGCTGGCAGGAGTTCCGCCACCATGGCCTCTAATATTAGCCAGGCCTTTAGTGGACAATATCACTGGCTGTATCTGTCTTTGTTGTTTTGTAAGAACGCCACAGAATCTGTTTATTTTCAGAGGGAGGCTTAAAATATTCTGGATCAATCTACAAACAACAAACAGAGACTGAGTTGTTTATGAATATCGGCTAACCCCTTCCATTCCATTCTGCATTTGCCCATCATGAAATCCCCTGCAGCCAAAACAAAAAACATGGTACAGAACAAAATGTGCAAGATTTTAGGCCAGAATTTGCTCTGAAATCTATCTAAACATCCCATGCAGAATAGACTTATATCAAGGTCTGCCATGCGAGTCTTAATATACAAGCCCTGTGGTTAATTCCACTGGGTTATCATATCTCAAGGGCAATGCAGTTAAGCAGAAACAGTTGGTTATCTTATCTCGAGGGCAACACAGTTAAGTAGAAACAGTTGAAGGACAATATGATGGCCTTATCGTTTTGTTAACAACTCTCGATAATTGTTGTGTCCGTCATCATGTATTTCTCCACTCAGCTGTCACACTGTTTTTATTCATATAGTAATTTACCTCTTCCGTAGATAAACACTGGTCTGTCCTGTGCCAAGGCCGTCCGTGAAGAAAGGAGTCTGGGTACTCATTCTGCATGGAAAGGTTACAGAAACAACACCGGATCAGTTATCTCATTCAATTTACTCCATAATGACAGAGTGATAAAGTACAACCTTGATATGCTCTCGTGTGTTCACATTTCATTACATTATATATTACTGCTGTCTAGCATTGCAACATTTGTCATAGAAAACAACCAATGCTCCCACTGTGGAGACTCAGTTCTTATCTTTGGATTGTAGCACCTAATTTCTTTAAGTAAAAAGCTGCCCTTATAGTTGGCTGATAGATACGACACCGTTGCAGTTCATTCTGAGAGACAGCGGCGGGATGTGCAACATTCCAAAAATTCAAAATTTTAAATGCAGAACTTTTACTTGTAATGGTACATTTTTAAATATCATATTGCTACTTTTACTTCAGTGGCAGATCAGAGTATGAATTCAACCGCTAATGAAAAAACAAGAGTCTGATGATGGCAGAGATTATCATGTAGGTGCTGCTTTGCATCCCAAGACCTGCTAGGAAAAAAATTCTGAGCGAGTGAATAATGAATACCTTTCACCCTCTTAGATGCCCTTGGGCAAGGCATTTAGCCCCAAGCACTGAGCTAGTGTGAGTGTGCACAGCTGTGTGACTGTGAAGCGCATACAACACATGTTCAGTCATGTTAACTAGATGAATCAAAGCTGAAAAATAATACACATTGTTTGACCCATCAGTGGCCAATTCAAGTGCATAATAGCCAACACCAGCTCCACGAACTAATGCATTCCACATACTTTTCTCCCTGACCTTACGGTAGGCTACATGATAAGCAGTATGTGACCGCTGGGTCATGTATGTAGATGCGTTGCTCATGATGCCATGTGAAGTCACGAGGATCTGCAGGATAAGTAAACCCACCTCTTCTGGCACTTGAGGCTGTTTAGCAGCATGTCTGTCTGCAGGCTTATTAAAACTTGGCTCCCTAATGAACATTCGCCCTTGAAGCCTGCTGAGTGCTTAGCGCTGCTCAGGAGACGGGGCTCTGGACACACGGGGCCTCTCTTCCTGCTCCCCACGGAGCGCTCGAGTATAAAACTCAGCTGTACCGGCAGGCTGGGGTAGAGTCATATAAACACTTTTACATTACAGTGAACTGGAATGTTAACAAAAGACTGTCCACAGAATAAATTCTGTGGTTCTTCCTCCGTGTTTTATTTTTGTAGAAATTCATTTTGCGAGCTAGTTGCGAGAGCAGTTTTATTGGCTCTGCGACTGCTTTTTGTTTATAGTTTTCTCGTTGTCATTTTGTCGTCTTTGCTTTGGGTGATTTAAGCCCCACTGCTGCGGGAGAGTGGGAGGAAAAGGCAGTTCCACATGGGCTGACTGAGACCCTGCAACCATGCCATTACTTCACACTCCATTGTGAACATGCCAATTTATGCATGTGTGTCTGAGTGTGCGAGTGTGTATGTGAACGCTGGACAAGGCTGAGTGTGATGTGGGGTGGTAGACAGTGTTGCACAATAATACGTCCAGTCCAACAGCTCCCTCAGGGGTGTGATTTACGAGCCGGGCAGCGATGGGAGACATCCAGGAACTAAGGCCTACTTAACATACATGGAAATCCCATCCTGAACAACCTATCTATCTGTCTATCTATCTATCTGTCGATTGGTCTGTCTGTCTGTCATCTATCTATCTATCTATCTATCTATCTATCTATCTATCTATCTATCTATCTATCTATCTATCTATCTATCTATCTATCTATCTATCTATCTATCTATCTATCTATCTATCTATCTATCTGTTGATTGGTCTGTCTGTCTGTCTGTCTGTCTACCTATCCTCTGTCTATGTGAGGACGAGTTCTTCATAAAATAAAAAAGCAGTTCAAAGAGATTCCACTAAAAGTGCCATGATGAATGGGGCAGTTTTCTCAAACATCTGTTGGAGTCTGTCTGCCCGGGGGGCTCTTACAGACAGGTCAGTGCAGTCAGAGAGTATTCCTCCCTGAGCCTCACACGCCTACCCCCCCCCCCCCCCCCCCTTCTGTCCCATGGATCCCATGGTTATAACAAGGTTTCATTGATGGCCATCACACTAGCTGGACTGAAGTTTAGTCTTTGTTATATGCTCTTGTTGATGTTACCCTATTGACCCTCTCTCTGGAGGGATCCCCCACCCAACACTGGTGACTGATAATTACAGAAAGCCTGTGGCAGAAAACACTTTGAAGTCATCTCGGCTAATTGTTGTGTCATCCCCTTTTTTCCTTGAAGCGTGCTCGCGGTAAACAGCACGTAGGTTACGGCAGGCCAGTGGTTTGTTCTGACTAAATGGAGTATGGGGAAAAGGTTTAATGGATTGAAAAATAACAAATTTATCATGCTTAATAGGAAGCTGTTCAGGTCAAATTGACCTCATGCGGGGGGTTAAATCGCATCATAACTTTCTGGCGCTCGACCTTCACTGTTAATTGGGGGCAGTGAAGAAGATTTTTCATTCACCTAACTGTTGCTGAAGAGAGCACATGATTCTCTGCTCACAGCTAACCAAGCATGCAGCAGCCATCAAACATGCACATTGCATGAAGCTGAACACTACATATGGGAGGGAGAACACTGCTTGAAGACACGGCCAGCAATTAGTTTGGCCAAAACTACAGCACCATACCAAATTGATGTGTTGTCGTGTTGGAGGCTGGAAGGCACGTGTCATCGGTGAGTCAGTCAGCAAATGTGGTTTATGCATCACCCATTCCCAGCAGTAAAGGTAAACAGACTTGGACCTGCATTACTCAACACACTGCAGTCTAATATCAAAACAGCTGACGTTTTGCTAAATCTTTCCCTTATCCTGTGTGCGGTCAGACTGTTTAGTGGGCGGCTTTGGGGTATTTCAGTGCCGGCCAATCACACTTACTGTTTGGTCTAGGAACTCAAGACAAACAAGAAGATTCAAAGCTGTCATTTCCACAAAGAGTGAATTATAAAGACATTAAGGCAAATCTTTAGGGCATACTAAAGATGTGTTTTACTTTGAGTATGATCGACATTATAGGCTTTTCTCCTGATAGCTACTTGATAATACTAGTGACCCTCTGTAGGCAATTAATGCTTGAAGTGAGTATAATATAATCCTTCTGCGTAAGTGTGAAAAGTATTTTTACAAGTCCTGTTAAAAAAATAAAACTACTTTTATAAGACCTGCACCACACTCATTAAAGGTGGGTGTAAAAAGAGGAAATAGATCTGATGCAGCCTGTCAACTTGTTGAAAAATTGGGAATTTGTCTGACAATATGAGCAGAGAGGCTTCAGTTAACCCCTTTGCTCTTCCCTGCAGCAGTTGCATGTTCCAAACTTGTACACACTGGATTTAAATGGTTAACTACTAGAAAGCCATTGGCAGTTTGGTGCCAGACAGTTGGCATGAACGCAGAGGTGCCTGTCTCACCTTTGCCCCAATTTCCAAAATATCTCATCTAATATTGCCTCTGCATCATTCATGTTGTCTGTTATGAAACTGTGTTGAATAGAGCCATCAGTTCGTACTTTTGAGAGATACGTGTGTGGAGCATTTTTTTCCTTCTGTGCTGGGAGGCGGGAATATAGGGTAATTGGAGCAGATATCCATTTCTATCCTCCTGGTAAAGCTGCTAATGTGGAAAATGCTTGACCTTGATTTTCCATGGTGGGTTGGTGGAGACACCGTGAACAGGGATTGAAGCAGCAGCCATCTATCACCCCTTCAGGGCAAATGGCAGCTGAGCCGGTCCAGTGGGCTCTGTGGCCAGGTCACGGCCAGGAGGACCAGAGTGAGCAGAGCCCAAGGGGGCTCGGGGCCAACATCTAGAGAGGCACGTTGAATCGAGGGTGAAGGGCCAGGAAAACTGAAAGGGAGGGGGGGGAGAAAAATGCAGAGATGGTGGAAGAAAGCTCAGATTGAAAAGCCTGGATGATCTATCACACACACATGAACCCCTCCCTCTGCTTTTTCTTTTGTCAGTTTGTCTAAGAGCCAAAGAAAACATGACGACTAGATCTGAATAATTTACAAGAATGCATATCGCAAAGGGCACAGCCTCCATCCCACACTTATTTAGACGTTACTGCCCGTGTTCATTTCTGTTGTGATTGATTTCATGTGATTTTGAATGTTTTAGGCTACATCTAGTAAATGAGAGGAAGACCGCACATCTTTGGAAAATGCATGTTTTCTTGAAAGTTATGACAAGTTCTCATTTTGACCTAATTGGCTGCCAGTGTGATCCACCCTTTGAATCCGCTCCAGTGGCATTTATCATGCAGTAGCGTGACATCATTCGTTATATTGTTCATGGGAGACTATTTTAAATCATATTTCAAGAGACAGCAGGACTGCACCACAGAATTCAAGGCTGAAGCGGAGGATTTAGGAAACATTTACAGAATAGAGTAAAATTTTGTAACTGACCAGAGCTGAACGCATCAGCCAGTGCGTACTTCAACAGCCCACCATGGCTGCCATCGATAAAACTATTTTTATGTGATAAACTAGGACCAGAGATTCTAATAAATCCACAGAAATCTTCCTCTCTTTGAGTTTCTGTCTGAACCAATTCCTTTGGTCCATCGAGTTTCACTGTCAGTTAAATGGGAGAGAGAAACGGACAGTTGTGATCAGATTTCTTGGTTATAATGAATTGCAGCTTCCTGGATCGCATTTCAAATAGCAGAGATGTTTCTGTCAGCTAACCAACCCAGATACCAATGAAAGAACTGTTTGACTTTCGCATATTTAGCCCCTAGTTGGAAGCAGGAGGGCAGCATCTGCCTGTCTGTCTATCTTTTTAAAAATTCCTTTCTGTGGAACCAGCGTCCACTCCAATTTTCAGAAAGCAGAGCTATTCAGGGCACCAGCTCTGTGGGGGTTTGTGTGCCAGCTGCCTTGCCCTTGTCCTCTACACAGTTTAATACACCAGCAGAAAACACACAAATTTATCCCCAGAGCCCCTGCTGACTGTCCCTAAACATCAGGAACAAGACAACGAAGCTTCTGAGCTCAACTCATAGAACACTTAGCATCATCGAGAGGCAGAAAACTACTTTCAGCCTGGTGTTAAGCCTCCCAGAACCATGCTGATACTATCACTGAAAATCAACAAAACCTAAAATATAGGATGATGCATTTTGTTTCTTGAGGATGACCTCTGACACGAGGCTTAACTTGATTTGATTCAGTTGGCACCCAGCTGGTTATTCTACTTCTCTGAGTCTGTCCATATCACAGACTTTGCTGTTATATATGATGCATAATGATTTCTGTACTAAAGCCAAAACCGCTTGTCCTTTTCAGAGGGGGCAAAAGGGTAATTTATAAAAAGGAAGTACTTAATCTAATCTTTGTTATAGTTTTCTTGCAGATTTCTTCTAGCACTGACATCCCAGGCAGCTTAAAGCCTTTTGTTAACTTAACAACTCACACCCATAAATGAATGAGCCGATCATTCAGCCGTGAAGTAATGCAGGGTGGATGTGATGCCAGTTCTATGACATGCATCAGAAACGTAGCCAATGGCGCTGAAGTCTGTCTAACTTTAACATGTTTCTGGACGGCTCCACTGTTTGAAAGCGTATATGGAGTTGATAGATTTTCCCCTAGTCTGCAGTAATGTATAGTAACAATGCCGTGCAGGCCGAGCATGTACAGTATGGCTTCTTCTTTCTTTCCAGCACTCGCAACATCCATATAAAAAAGAAAACAAGTATGAATATCATGAAAGGCGAAGTGGAAGTGCCTCTCTTAAATAACGCCCATGTGACCTACTTCCATTACCCAGCTGACAGCTCCTCATTCATTCAAGCTGGGAAAGACCCTGTAGTCCTTGGCCTAAGCACATTACATTTATCCTGCTCTATCTTCAACTGTTTCCTCTTGTTGCGTGAATGCCTGTTTTATATACACTGTTCAATCTGTTACCAAGCCCGATGGAGGTCTTTTGTTATATTCCTTCCAAGGAAAAGCTGTCATGTTCAATGAAAAAAAACTACATTAATAAAGCACATAATTTCAGCTTTTACGAAGTGGTTCTCTGCCAAACGAACCTCCCTGTTCCACGTTTTCCCCCAGGTCCTCGCTGCTGCCCAGTCTGAACAATGTCAGTATTATGTTAGCTCCTGGGCAAAGAGGAAGGAGAGCTGAGGGCTTTGATGCAAATGGCAAAAGGTAGCTAACGACGAGATTGACGTTCCTTGTTGGTGCTCCCCATTGAAAGTCATCACAGAGACCGATTCACATGGATCACTTAAAATTCTGCAGGCTAGGCAAGAATACACTGTTGATACTTGCCTATAATGAGAGCCCTACATTCTGAGTGTAATGATACTGTTTGGCTTTCTAATGGGGACACTTGAACTCTCACCCCCCCACTCGCTCAACGGTGACCAGGCAGTCACTTTCAACTGAACGGATGCAAATGGGATGTTCATGCTGACAGGTAAACATGTAGAGTTTGTTCCCGTTGATAGAATTCATTAGAAGGCACTGAATGTTTGTTCAGTGGCCTCAAAACATTTGCCTCACAGTTATACACTGATAACCATCCAGGAAATGAAGCAATTAAAAGCACTAAGTAGTCTGGAGACAAATCAAATCCACCTTGAGCTGTCTTCATCAAAAAAGCACGCGCACACAGGCTGTTTGCGCCAATGTAATTACAAGACTTGGATAGTTATTGGTGCTATGACCCTGTGCTTTGTAAGAAACTGTGCAGTGTAATACAGTTATATTTCTGCTCTGCATTTGAAAGATGATAGGAGTGGCTTGGTTGTCATGCCAGAGTTTTCAAAGGACTCTTTGTGTAAAAGCGTCGGTCATAGCCAGAGACATCCTCCTGGTATTTATTCTAGAGTTCCTCCAGATGCTGCAAATTGTATCAAATTGGGCCACGTTAAGGCCCACTTTCATAACACGCATAGCTGCACCAAAGATCTTCAGTGATTCCCAACCAGGGCTACCTCGTGGATACCTCTGCGCGTTGAGCAGATCAACTAATTGACTAAATATATCCACATATTAAATCAGCAGTAAGACTCAAGGTAAAGTAGTTAATTGTTGAAATAATTAGCTAAAATTATTAAGCAGCAGAGGTAATCAATAATGGTTAAAAAGGAAAAGAAAAATAGATACCTTAATTGTGTGTTATGTTATAGTTAAAGCTGGATATACAGTGAAGCTAACTAAAAGAAATGAATAAAGGGTTAAAATACCTAAAGGTTATAGATAAATAGTAGAAATACACTCAGTTGCCAGTTTGCTAAGTAAACCGAGCTAAGCGAATGCAGTCTAATAGAATAATAAAAACAGTCCTGCACTAAATCCATCTTCATAAAGGTTATGATGTTCAGGTTTTGTTGAAACTGTTTTAGAGTGGTGCAGATTCAAGTTTATGATCATTTGTGGTATGTTGGACTGTATTATGTCATACAGAGAGGTGTTTATTTAGAAAATAAGAGAAACTCTCTGTGTGACGCATTACAGTTCAAGAGCACCAAACTGCAACTCCCCTCAAAATGACACCAATCTATAGTTCCAACAAAAACAGAACATTATAACCTCCGTGAAGGTTGGGGTTTTAAGTAGGTGTACCAAATAAACTGGCAGCCTGGCAGTGTAGATGGTAAAAGTAATGGATACAAGAATATAAGAAACCTCTAGTTTCCACCACTCCAAGTTCTGCAAATGCAAACTAGACCAATATCCACTTTCACGTAGGCCTAATTAACAGTGTTAAATAGCATTAAGTTAAATAAAACCTCGGCTTAGACACATACAACATGAGACGTATAAAGTAAAACAGATCGAGGCAACAGCTGAGCTGCAGTCAGCTGCTTCATCACGCGGGTCACTGAGCAGATAGCACCTCATGGATCTGTCTGTGCACGCCCTGGTCACCTTCAAGGATACTGGGGTCGTCTCCCCTTGGTCTTCGACATCGACACCAGCTCGGCAGCACGCCTGGGGGTGGAGTGAGACTGCTGGACAGTCATAAGACAAATGTGGCCTCCTTCTCTAATTAGATTTCTCATGGGTTGCAAGATGAGCTGTAATCAGCTGTGGCGTTCAGCCCAAGTCTCCCCTCACACATGAAGAGGACACCTCTGTCTCTTCATAGTGTTCATTCAACAACCTTTTTCCTCAACGAATTCCTGCTTTTTAAAAAAAAAAGGGGGGGAATAGAAAGAAAGAAAGAAAAAGAAAAAAAATCCTCTTTTGAGAGGTTTGTTTATCTCAGCAATGGTGGGAAGGAGAATGAATGGGCAGACTACTAGTCTTCCTCTCCTCTCCGCTGCTGTGTGTTTTGGATGGCAGTCCAGTGAGTGGTAATGGTGCTCGGGGACCACTCGTGAGAGAGACAGGCGTGCATCCTTGTGGGTTGAATGAGAGCGGGGAGCCAACTCTCTTTTGGGTTGTTTAAGATCTTCTGGGAGAAGAGAAATGTGTTGTTTCCAGACAGTGAGAGGGAAAGTGATGATGCAGCATGGATGAGAGGGGGGAGATGAATGGGATCTGTTACATAACCTGACCAGTTTTCCAAGATTTCAGATTGAGTTTGAAATGAGAGCTTCCCATACCTTTTTACAGCTAGATCAAAGCGTGTCTGTGAGCCTACACATTACCAGGCTTGCACATTTCACATGCTGTAATCCATAAAAGTTGAACTGCACCCTTGTAAAGTGTATTGTAAGTGCTTCCCACTGTGCTGTGGCACTGTTGAAGATTAGATAATTAGCCTACATTCAATTAATTGAAATCACCATAAATGAAACTGCATCAACTCAAATAATCCTGCAATCTGTGCCATGTGATAAAAACATGATATAATAGTAGCCTGCCAATTCAAATTCACACTGAAGATAACTTTGAATGCAGCTGCAACCATGTTATTCCAACAGTCTTGTTCAAAGGAATCACGGAATAAAGACGCACAGTAACATGATGTAACTTGGCAGAGAAAGTGCGTGTGGGCACACGGACCGAGCTGTGCCGTGAGTGAAGCAACAATACAGCCGACAAGGGGGAGTTTCTTCTCGCAAAGCGCATGCAATCCCTACAAAAATTCCCGGTGACTTCAGATCCAAGGAGGTGGTGATATTCATGGGAGCACGATTCAAACTCTCTCACTTGGAGTTAGGAGTACAGCTTCAGCAGCCCTGGAGCCAGCGCGCTGCTCTCTCTCTCTGTCTCTCTCTCTCTTTCTCTCTCAGCGCCTCTTTTCTTGTTTAACATAAGCTAAAACAGATGGAATAATGTTTGCTTAAAATAACATCTTTTTGTCAGCGCTGGAAGGAGAAAAACTTAGATTTTCTCACTTTGGACTGTAGTTAGGTGCTGATTTGGCCTGAAGACATTCTGCGCAAAGTGTTACCTGGGCATTATGAAGAGGTATCCAGGCTTTTTTCATTCTTGGGAGAGGATGCAGTCTTGCTGAACTCGTGTGTCCTAATCGCGGAGTTTTTAAAATTTGCTCCTATTTTAGTGGCTCTCGATCCAACAGTTACGCGATCTGCGCTTTTACGCGGTAGTTTCAAATCTTTGCATGCCCAAAATGGACCGTGCAGGATTTGCTGTTTTAATGTTTTTGACTGTTGCGCTGCTGCGAATTAGTGACAGTCAAAAGGACACAACAGGTGGGAGGAAAGAGGGTGCAGGGGCAGGCCGGGCGGTCTGGGACCAGCAGCAGTCCTGGGTGAGGAGGCAAGGTCAGTCGCCAAGGGGACCAGAGGACGGTGCATCCTCCAGAGCATCCGCTGAAACCTCTCCTGGGACCTGGCACTCTAGGAGTCTGGTCCGCCTGCCCAGGGGCGCATCAACCCAAGGTGGTGGCAGGCACACGTCCATAGCAGGAGCGGTTCATGCTGCAGGCGCCCCCCGGGAAGACCTCGCCTCTGCGCCGCGGGATGGTGCGCTGCGCACCGCCAGACACCCGCCCAGCCAGCAGCACAGAACCAGAGTGAACCGCAGGCAGAGCAGCAAGGCCAGCTCTGCCAGCACACGGAGGCTTGTTGGGTAAGAATGACAGCCAAGTGCTCTGCAGTCTGCTATAAAAATGTTTTACTTTGCTTTATCAAGCTGTTCAGGCCAGTCAAGTTTAGGGTATGAGCAGCACTTTTGAGGGAATTTGTGTGACCTATTTTACTGTACATGAGTCCATGTGGTTTGCTGTGAAGTGGTGGTGGCCCACTTTAGCAGAATCTCTCTTCCTGTAAGGCAAACCAAGGGATGATGTAACATAACAACCCATGGAAAATGTCCACAAAGTGTTGCTCCATATCAATACAAGGCTGCATGGAACTGTCATGCAAGAGCTGCACTCTAACTAAATCTGAGTTACTGTAATATATGTATTGTGTCATCAGGGTCATGGCAGGACATGGAATAATAGCTGAGGTTAAACACTGCGCTGATTACCGGGCCGATAGTGGAAGCTTATAATGAACAGCAAATGTATATGAATGGGTGAACTGTATTTGAACTGTTTTGTGGCTAATGCAACACTGCATTATCACCATTTCCTCCCATTACTTCACATTACAGTATATTTAAATCGTAGTAGGAGAGTGGCTGCAGACTACTTCAGTGTGTGCACCCCAGTTTTGTGCTGTTGCCTGAGGCCATGTATTGTAGTGGTTCAACCGGAGCTTTGGCTGGTGAACATTTGCAAATTTGCTTAGTGATCAGAAACACCTGTTTCTTCAATGGCCCTCGGTCAACGCTGCAAATCCCCTTTTTTTTGGTCTCTGGTGTACTCCGAACAGGACGATGGGTTGTTTCCATATTAGAGCCCTTTTCTTTTTGTTTAATGAACCCTCGTGCATCCAGTTCTGTTTGTTCCATAAGGACAAAGCATGATACACACTGGGGGAGAGTGTTTACATAATAATCAGAGGGGGATTTGAAAGGCTCACCTTGGGGTGCAGACACTGAAATACAAATGAAATATCTCTTTTGTTTGTCACAACAGTGCCGTCTGTCTTGTGGAAATGGATTATTTATATGGTCAATTTAATGGGAGCGCTTTACAAGCAATAGGAGGATTCAGCCAATTGGTTTGCCATTTGTAGGCATAACTATAACGTGTACTCACCTGCCTTAAGTCTAGGATAAAACCCAAGAGGAAAAAGACTGATTCACAATACATTTCTGTTCATACCCCCTCGCCCACCTACAAGTTAGTGATACTTTCTTCCGTTATGATGGCTTTGCGGTGCAGTAACCTCAGAACTAACACGCGCCCCTTCACCCCAAAGAGAAAGGAATGAAAAGGGATTTTGACAAGCACTTATAATATCTGCATTTTCCTGACTGTGTCCTCAGAATAAATCTGTTACATCATTCACCATTAGCATGCCCTGATCCATCACACTTTAAAAACAACATTTCTCAACATATACGTCAGCCAGACAGTTGTGCTTATGCATGGTTGAATTGAGGTGCTGTCAATTTAAAGCACTGCATAATGAAAATAGCTGCCTGTGCCGTAGTATTAGATCCAACATGCTTTATTGCAGCGTGGGGAGAATGCCTTGCTTGACATTGCCAAAAAAACATATTCCAGAGTTGAATGAATGGAGTTCTTTGAGTTTTAAAGAAGCATAAAGGTGGCGTTACATAAATCTGCAGGAACATTACCTTATAGTAGTCTGCACGGTGATTTTAGCACTTTGATTCATTAGCTTCAGATGAATCATCTGCTGCTTGTTAGAGAAAGTGTTTTCATGACACATTTCCTCTTGGAATTACCACTCAGCTTACTCGTTTACTGTACCCTGCGGCACTGGGAGCGCTGAGTTCACTTAACTCTCCTTTACATTCATGTTGACTCAGTATGACTCCCCTTCTGTTTTCAGTGCACCTGTCAGACGTTTGACTGATCCAGATAGCTCAGTGGTGAAACAATACTCCGCTGCCTCATGTTGGGGTTAAAATAGAAATATAACTAGGTGTGAACATGGTGTTATCTGTATTTTAACCTGGGGCATGATCCTAATTATGCTGTATAAAGTTCTCTGTTACATACAGTATATCCCTTGATTGAATTTGAATGTGATGACTGATGTCTTTGGCACGGGCCTGGCCTGATGTGTTTGATTTATGACAAAGCTAAGCCTGCCAGAGGGCCCAAACAACTGCATGTAATCCCTGTGACGCCTCAGTAACACTCGCAGTATCTAATGAGTGCAATCCCACTTAGGTCAATGAGTCAGTTTTCCGTTATCTTCTCAAATCACCATGAGTCCACTTACTGTAATATCTTGTGAAAAGATGATGGGGCACCGATCCATGCCAGCGCAGTGACTGTTGCCCTGAAGTTTCTCTTGCGGTCTGGTGCCTTTTGATCCATCTCACACACCAAAAATTGGCCTGCGCTGCAAGTGTGGATTAAAGAGTGCAAAGAATCCAGTTATAACTGTTAAAAACTTGTCATCTCTCATTTGCAGGGTGCTTTTCACATCCCGTGTGTATCGCATAATCCTTTCAAGGCTCAGATAACCACATTCAGATAGAGTTTCATGACTTATCCTGAAATTTTTATGGAATAAATGCAATTGTAGTGTGTCTCAAAGGTGTTCATATCAACAGGCCAGCCGCACCAGAACGATATGAAACTAAAATGCAGTTCTCGATCAGCTTTGTCATGCGAATGTTTGCGGCCCTCCTCGTCTTCCTTATTTTTCTATGGATTATGAAGAGGCCCTCTTTATGAATGCATGGTTAAAACAGTATCGTCAGTGTCTCATTACAAATGTCTTCCTTTGTTCAGGCCTAATGTCTGTGGGGGTCACCAGTGCTGCTCAGGCTGGGCTTTGGCACCAGGAACCAATCGCTGCATAAAGCGTAAGTATCAAACTTGATTGTACTTGTAAATTTTAAATATATGTAATTTGCCCGAATACTACTTAAGACAACAATTTTATTCCTTGGACACTAAAGTCGGAGATGTTTGTGAAGCGGCACACCAGCACACTGGCATGCTTTATGAAAGCTATATTAGAGCTTTCTGATCTAGTAAACCTTGCAGACAGAGAGTCTTTACAATCTCACGCATATATACTGAAAAATAACATAGTAAATGGCTACTTATGACTAGTCAAGTGGAAGTGCCCTATGAAAGTCTTATTGCCCCCATGATCATGTTCATTAAGCAGAGTTTGCCTTCTCATTTCATGTAAGATCCTCACATGGAAATTACCACCTCTTTGCACTTGGCTCTCTTTTTGACACAAGGCCTTAATTATGGGTGGAACTGCTGTTTCTTTTATTTGACCACAGCAGTATTGGATATCCCAACTGCCAGATAATTAAAAGTGGAATAGACAAAACTGTCTGTGAATGAATTATCAGCCTCCTTCTTAAATGCAATATTGACAAAGAAAATGTTGAATGATAGATATGCTTATCTTTAATTTTGTTTGCAGACTGTTGAGAGAAACCGTGCTGATATGTCTTATCAATGAGTCCTTCTTGATATGGGTCTTAGTACATTACAGAAATGGCTACAGCTTACACCAGATTTACTCTTTCCATGTCATGTTTCAATTTCACTTTTACGGCCTTCATTGTTTGCTGCAGACTGAAATAACAGGTTGGAATTGGAGCTTTTTTAGACAGAGTTATCTTTATATTTTACGAGTAAAGTAGAACCCACAGGGTAGCTAGCATTTATTCACTGACACAGTAGCTTTCTCTTTCTCCCACTATCTATCTATCTATCTGTCTATCTGTCTATCTATCTATGGCTGTCAACTCCTACTATTTTTTTCACTTGTGTACTGTTTTCTCTGCTTGTTTTCTGCTAATTACACCCCCCCTCCACACACACACACACTCACACACACACACACTTCAGCCAGTCGATTACACAACAAGTTGATTGGCCCCCTAATTAAATATCCTTCCCTCTTGTCCCCGTGCAAAGCCTCCTTCATTGTTTCTCAAGTCCCAGCTAAAGGCACACTTACCGAGGTGTAAATTGCATCTAACGTGGAGCTGCAGTTACCCAAATGAAAAGAGTAAATACTTTTAATCTGCTAGAAAGTAACAGGTCCAGTCTAACTCGCCTCTGTTAAACAAGGCAGTGCATCTGAGCAGGCCAGGGGTCTGTCCAACCATCTGGACCCCCTTACAGCTTGGCCGTCTCCCAGGTCTGACTGGAGGCTATGCTATCATCAGCTGAGTGAAGCCCCACGGCCCGGCAAGGTGCCAACACAAAGGCCTTAGACTGGAGCTGGGACTGGAAGCCCCCACATAGAAGACCTCCGTGGAGGAAAACAGGCTCAGGCTATCTTTACCCCGTCCTTGCCTGAGACCCAGGCTGCTTTATTAGGAGATGGCAGCATGAGAAAACATGTTCACAGTGGGGGAAAGAAAAGGAACAAACCTGTCGGCTTGAAGCATAAGTAAAAACATATAGTGGCTGAGCTGCGTCTAGGAAATTCTCACTGAAGGGATTGAAGTAATGTCTAATATTAAAAGTGTCAGCTGCAGGCTTCACCCGCGAGGCTGGATTGGGTGTCTAGAGTTATGGCTTCCTAACAATACCTCCTTGTTAAATGGGTTGAGCTCAGAGCAAATATATGACAGGAATTGGATCACTAGTTGTCCTGGGAGTGCGCCTACATGTCTTTAGAAATGTGTTTATAAAAAAGTCTTCGTCTGGGTCTCCGTGGGTCTGTTTGGAGATTGTTGTCTGGCTCTCTGAGGGCTCGATCCAGCCCGTGTCCTAGCGAGTTTGGTGCTGACGGTCTCTGTTTTCAGCTTCAGGATGGATGGTTAGCAGACTTGTTTGTGTATTAAAGCAAATTCCATGTGCTGAAAATAGCCAGTGTTGTGATATGAAAAAGCTTTGATCCATTAAGAAGAACAGAACATTGCATTTCCACTGCTGCGCCATGTTTATTTCTTTTCTAGTTTACAGCTATAATTAGAGATAAAACTTAATTGGTTTTTATGACTGAGGTTTAACCCAACCAATGTTTATTTTATTAATGGTGGCCAAGAATCAAAGGTGCGTGTGTGTTGTGTTTGGTTGGTAAAGTGAGGCCAGGTGTATGCTTGGCTGTACCTACATCTTTTTACTTGCAACCCGTCACGATGAATGGAGCATCCTGTTTCTGGGTCAGCACTTAAATTTATTCCCCGCTGTGTTGAGATTCACATCTGTTCATCAAAAAGTATTGTTGCTAAGATGAAGAGCAGAGGAAGGCCATATTGTAGCCTCGCCCAGTCACAGCCCAGCGGTAGTCCTGTCTGAGTTATAATACAAGACTCTCTGTCAGCTGCAGTACTGTGAACACTCACACAAAAGCTGATGAAATGTCCGCGCTGAACGCAGATGGCCACTTCAGTGTCCAAAATGTCCTCAGCCTAAATGCTAATGCAAATCTCTAAAGGAAATCTAATACACTTTAAAAAGCCTCATCCACAGATCAACAGCTTCATCCATAATATACACCAGTTATAGGAATGCGTGGGAATGTTGTGCACCTGACAGTAATTATCAAAAAGAGAAAACAAAGTAAGTTGGTTCAGTAACATTTTTATCATCAGTTTGTATTCGGAATTGCCACAGAAATCTGTTTACGAAACAGTAAAGCACTTAGCTGTGGGATTAGGATGACAGTCTGAATTGTTGGCAGGTTTTACGATAAATACAGTAACCCTCAATTAGATGTGTAGACAAGTGTAGAATTACTGTTTTGAAGTTTTGGTTTACAACATTTCTTTATTAAACTATTAAAGTAAGAACTTTTAAAGCCAGTACTACCGGAGAATACATTTGAATTTCATCTGTTCTCTTTTGTATCTACTTTCTCTCTGATCTTTGCATCTTTGAGGGGCTTTCACTCATACCTGGCTGTAAATGGAAAGATTCTGAGCTGAAAGAGCTCTTTGGCAAGTCAGAGCTCTATGTGTAGACACGTACAGCCACTGTAGCAGCTCTGTGAAGGTGTACATATCACCAAAGTTATTACAATTCATCCTGAGGGTGACATGAAGGTCTGTAGGAGATCACCAAAGTCATAAGGATCCATCCCCTGGGGAGTATGAATATCTAAACTAAATTTAAATGCAATTTAATCAATAGTTGTTAAGATATTTCAGTCTGCAGCAAAGTGGTTGACCACACTGACCATCCGTAGAGCTGTGCTGCTAACATGGCTAAAAATGAATGCTAGGTGGTGGCGCAGCTCATGCTGTCTGGGTCACGATGCATCAGAGTTATGTTGTGTTAGTCTGGCTTCTCCAGTTGACATGACTGTTTTAGTAATTGGATTAATGGCATGGTCTACCACACACAGAGTGAATGTACGGGACAATATAGAGTACTTCAGATGGAGCAACACTGGGAAAAGACTCCCTGCAGCAGAGACAGGAACTGGCTTCTCATTTAACCAGAGCTCATAGTGCTCCCCAAAGTGCAGGCTTTTAGATTCTGCTGCGGAATTCATCCCACCGCACTATACATCACAATATTTTGGCGAAAGCCCGCGCTACATATGGCAGCATCCTGCAAGTATAGCCAACAGTGAGCGCACGGCCCTCCAGAATAAAGCACACACATGGCCGTTGATTTAAACCCGTGGCTGTCTCAGAGAGTGCACATGAAAGGTGCATCATTCACGTGGAGGAATAAAGTTGTTTTCAGTCTCTTAAGCAGTTGGTGATTGACAGAGTAAAACGTGGTAGAGAGGAGTTTCTTTTTGATTGCCTTCCAGCTTTCTTTGGCCTGCTGTGCCGCTCAGGGCCCCATCCCAACCCTAAAATAACTCCTCATGCAGAAAGTCTCTCTCTCTCTCTCTCTCTTTCTCTCTCTCGCTTACCTCTCCCATCACAAGGTAACTTTTCCTTCTTTTGCCAAACAGAAAATATCGCATGTAGCATGTTTCCCTAATTCCATCATGTCCTCGGTATAGTTTGAGTTGGATTAAAGCCCTACATTGTTGAGAGAGTCATGTAAGTCATGTTAAGAGCTTGACTCAGCTGTTAACAATGAGATTTTGTCTCAGCCATCACAATGCAGGTTTTATGTGAATTGATAAATGAAATAACAGTATATCCATAATACAAGGATGAAATCCATCCATTTCATGTTATTTGTTGAATCATTTATCACAACTGCTCTTTAGATGTAAACCCAATCTTCTTTTGCTACATGTGCGAAGCAGCTGGTAAAGTATCAAGGACATACACGTATGAACGTTTTCTGACCTCCAAAATAGTGCCCAAAAATGTAGGTTCACCACCTTCACCTAATAGATACAAGCCGTTTTAGCTTGCCTTTTGTTACCCTCCCCGACACACAACAGAATATCCATTCCACATATATTGGACCAGATCTTACTGTAAGATGCTCATGCTAAACTTCAACAAGTTAGCTCAAAGGCCTTTGCACATCAGTAGCACTGAGATATTTATCCACACCAGTCACATGTATGTGTTTTAAATGGTGGAGAAGAGGTTTATTGTGCATGACAAATGTTTGAACTGCACTGTTATGGCATGTACATTTAATAGGATAGTGTTTGACACGCAGCTAGAGGTCATGAGTCAGAGTCAAGCACATGATGCATTTTGCACAATGACCCACTGAGTCACCAGGATATCAATAGCACTGTTAAATTCATCAGTTTAGCATCATTACTGTAGACATGATGGGTCAATATGTGTGCAGTGTTTCATCTGCAACTTTACTTCGTAGTTTATACGATGAATAATTATTTCATGATGAGCAAAAGTAATCGAATAATTCATTTGAGATGCTATTTTCCCATTGAGAGCCAAGCCTCCTGAGCAGCATCCACTGTTTTACAAGAACAGGAGGAGGTTTTTTAAAATGCTGGCGTTTCTGGTGACCTCATTGAGTCGGGTTGAAATTATTGCTATACAGACCGCCACAGAGCCTTCCTCAGCTTTGCGTTCCGTGTGTGAATTTGCGGGGGCTGCACAGTTCACAGTTCGGGGGCAAAATACTCCCTTGGCAGCCACGTAGAGAGTTATGGCCATTAGACAGATCCTGTAATCAATACACACCCCATCGTCCCAAAACCCATCATTAACACAGACGCTGGACAGCTCACTCTCATTTCATTTCCTCAAACCAGGAGTGCTGCTTTCTCCGCTCCAGCTGGTGTGTCTGTTTGTAGGTTGCAATTGGGTTCTGTTTTGGCCTCCTGCGCCACATGTTTTTCTAATTGCTACCATAGACGGGAGTGTGGTGAAAATGAGGCACTACTCAATGTCTGGACCTAGACGTCTTCCTGTAGAATTTCTTTTATGTTTATTTGGATGTCTGTGATCGTCAGCTGTTATAATACGGTAATAATGAAAGGAGAACAAACTTGACCATGCAAAGCCTGGGAGAATTCTTCAATAACTCTTGCAAAAAAGAACACGTGGTCTCACAGATCACTCTGCAGTAAAAGCCTAAAAAGCAAAACTAGGCTTGATTGACATTTACAAAGCAACATTAACAACAAGCGCCCCGCTCCTTAAGTCACACACACGCTCAGTGAGGCCACAGTGTTGTTAGGGCAGCCCATAGCCAACCATATATCATTGCACCCTCCTGCTTTAAGACCATATGGAAGTTGTTGGGATGTGATCCCTCAAGAGGACGGGGTTTGTGGCTTTTTGGTGAACACCACGTCTCCCAGAGTCAGCTTTACAAGCTGTGGGCGCACACCCCCAGATCCAGATATCCTCCACAGAGCACCCCAGCATGTGGCTCGTTAGAAGCTGAATGTGGGAGTGTGGGAGGGGGGTGCGGTGGAGGCACGTTATAGCGTGGCTAAAAGTAATGTACACAGTGTCATGGGTCAACTGTAGGTTAACAAAATCCCCCCACAGAGCTGAGGTGGGATAGGAGAATCAACGCTCTGAATCAACTACTGAAGTGGAGCGAAAAACCCACACTTTGATTGAAAAATGTGCATCTATGACAGAGGCACCTTAATCTGGTGAAATATTACCCTTGTAAGATTTACCACAAAGAGAAAATAAAGGATCAGTCAAACAGTGTCAGGCATCGTCCCGTCTGGTTCTTATTAGAACAATAGAGAAGTTTAATTCTGAACCTCACAGCTACAATAACAGCAGTTTGGTTGTAGACAGCAAAGTGAGCGTTTGGCAAGCCTGAAATGATAGCACTTGCCCTGGCAACCATGTGAAAATCACATGTTGTAAAGAGATTAACACTCACTTGAAATGATTAGCATTGAGAGGCAATTGTATTAACTGCTCAATAGACCAATTCTTACTTCTCCAGGGGATAGTGAGTCCTGATGAGAGGTGAAGCTTGTTTTAAGCTTGTCTCTCTCCGCTGCCTCCCACAATCTTGACAACACTTGACCTATTTCATGAGATCGGTCATGTTCTGTGGTGACTCCTAAAGAGAGGCTCCTGCTGTCATCACAGGACGTTTACCAGACTACGTATTCAGTCACAAGAGCTTTAAACTTGTCCATGCTGTCGGTACAGTTTTGTGCAACAATTTCTAGAGCCTATTTTAAGGCTTCGGGCTTTTCACAACCATTGCATACACATGCATGCATATCACATTCCATCTACATTGTTAACACCATGATTATGACCATATCTGCTGGAATAGATTCAGAAATGGCCACGCTGCCACAGCCAATCAGAGGAAAGTTACTGCAGCCATAATGCCATTTTATTTTCCGTTCTTTTTTCCCAACTTCCTGCTTCTCAGTTACAGGGTTTGACAGGGCCTTTGGTCAAGCCTTTTGTCATATTCTACTAAATTCTAATCTCCGGAGCAGCTCCTAGCCTCTAAATCTCATAATGGCGCTTAATGGGCTCAGTCTGCAGAGAGTCCTTCCCAAGATTATTGCGATTATGCTTTCATTATCAATATTATTTTCAAAGATGTCAAGTTACCTTTGGTAGCACAGTTGACCTGTGTAAAGTGAGGAGATTTCTCCCCATGTTTAAGTAATGTCAGATATTGGTTTCACATTGCCCCTTGCTGAATGAACAGGCTGTTAAGACTTGATGGCTTGTGTTACTCTGAGACAGAGAGAAGGGAAGGTGAATCTCTGGTGGATTGTAATGGACTGGAAACGAGCTCTAAGTTGGAAATGAGAGTCCAGTGGAGGGGGGGGGGGCAATTTCCCTACATATACTCACACATGCAAACCTAAGCCTATAACAGGTAACTGTGACGGAGAGCCATGGGTGACTTTAATATTTTTTACAGAATTACCGTGTGATTCCCTCAAATCCAAATGAGAACTTTGACAATAGAAATAACTCTTTATATTATTAGAAATGTGATAGTTTAACCCCCAAGTGAGTACTATTTGTAAAAGGATGGACACTTGCATTAACTATAGCCATCAGGCATTACTTTAGACATGCTACTCAGGCAGTAAAGACCTCCTTAAACTATCCTTATGCATTTACATTTTGGCAGGAATGGAAAGAGAAGAGCTACACGCACCACTTGCACTTAAACATAAAGTTGAGGATATTTCAGCTAAGCCAAAAGAAAATGCCTCCATATTAATAATGTGTTTTATTACTGCTTGCTCTGAATCAGCATGTTTATTTGGAGGGTTTAAAGCTGCCAACAACAGTCTAATAGTCTCCTCTTTTCAGATGACTGGATCTGGACACAATCTCCCAAAACTTGGCCAGCCTGTTTTAGTCATAATTAAGGCTGAAGTGGCAATGCCAGGAATGTTTGCCATTTCTGCTCTTTTATTTCCGATGGATTCTCATTTTATTATTACTCTCGCAAAGTAGTAATTGCTGCGCATATTTGTGAAATGGATGGAATGTGAGGCAATTAGTTTTAATGATGTGCAAGACAAATCTGCATGACAGCAATTACTGCGACAATGTGCTCAACAGCCCAGAGGCAGGGCCCAGAGACAACACAGACAGGCAGCGACAGTGTATGCTGCGGCCACGCAACAGGCTTCATGTGGGGCACATGTCAGGCCCAGAGTCACTGACCTGTCCACTCTATTGTCAGCACAGACGACACATTTGTCTGCTGTCAGTGCTCCGCCTCAGGTCACACGGATCGCGATTGAACACATATCCCATCATAAGCCACTCCTGAATCTCCATTTATTGAGTTATTTTTCTGTTTCTTATTTAATTTCAAATGGTTTATTTGAAGAATGCCGTTTCACACATTACCACATTCTCCCCCTGCAGCATAATGTCACTGGAATCTGTGGCCTGTTTGATCCACCGCTTCATCCCCACGTTTGAGGTTAAACAGACTCCGGACAAGGCGATGGCACCTGGCCAGCACGTACTTTAGTTAGATGATGTATTTAACTACTTGCCAAACAGAGCTCTGGCAATTCCTATTTTGTCCCATGATGGAAAATTCGGATCACATACCAAGTTATACAAATCCACGACCACATTTCTGTAAATGTGTAGGCTTCATCAAAATAGGGGCTACATTTTCCTCGCAGTAGTTAAAATGAACTGCTTGAGTGAATTAGTTGCTCCACACAGAATTTGCTTCACCATAAAGCAGAAGAGAGTGGTGATTGTCTGATATTTAATCCTGAATTTGTTAGTTTTACTCATCATACCACAGCATAATGTAGTGGTCTTTCAATTAGCATGCATCATGATCTGAGAAAACTAAAGTATTTCAGCTTGACTTGGCTTTCTTAGTGGGCAGATGTCTGTGGGAATGCAGTTGTTACACAGCGCTGTCATGTTTCCTTCTGTCACTTCAGTTTGGAAGTGACAGATGTCTTTGGGAACAGCATTTTCAAAGGCCCAGTGTGCTTTCACTCAAGACTAAAAGAAACCTAATGTGGCCCCAGTGTCTGAGCGGTATCGCAATAACAGGAAAACGTGCAGCAGGTAGAGCGCTGTTCGCACCCAGTGGGGCCCTTTTCCACTGCCAGCACTCATCACTGCCAAAAGCTGTGGCAATGTTCCTGCCTGCGATCTGTCAGTGTCCACAGCATCTGTGTCAATAGCATTCCATAGCCCTGTTATGTTGACGGAGCGCCGCTGTTTGCTTTAGCCACCACAGACCAGCGGCCTGATTTACTGTTTGAGGACAATGTCATAAATCCTCAAGTGCCGTCCACTACATACATTTGTGTCACAAGATCGAGAGCTTATTTACTTTAAATTGTGTGCCACAGGTCACTTCAAATATCTGGAGTGTGACGGGAGCATGTAGCCTGGGGTGGGCCACTAGAGTGACACAGATTATTTTTCCATGACCATGAAATAACCCCGGCACTGTGTATTTGCAAAGTATTGATAAATATTATGCACACATTCATCTTGTAAGTACAGTAAGCCCCCTCAGAATTCATTTGTTTTTCAAATAAAAGATACAGTTCTACAGGCCATTTCTTTGATGAAGTGTCAGCTATTTGGATTTGGCCTCAAGTAACCAGTTTTTCCCATATGCCCATTTTTTTTATGACCTTTTACTTTTATTACCTTTTTAAGCTGCCTGTGTTACAGCGATCGCACACACTGGATTCTAGATCAGTGACCAAAGATATTTTTAGGAAATCACTCTGTGTAGACAGGCACTCAACTGAACCCTGAAGCTGGAGTATAGGCTTTACCTCCATGAGAAATTGGATAAGGATTTAATGTAAGTGATCATATACATTTAGACTAAACAGGGCAGTTAAAGACTCAAGAGAAATTGAACATGACAGCCGCTCCAGGCTCTCTGCTGAATGAAAAGGACAGAAAGGGTTGAGACGTGAAACTAATGGCCCCTTGATTGAATCAATTTAAAGTGAGCCCCAGTGTTGAGATCAGGGAAAGCCATTTCTGCTACTGCTACCGCATACAAGGGGGGCACATGCTCTAGCATGACCTGCTGAAAACTTGATCTCCATCTGTGCTCTCCCTTCAGCTGACTGCCAGCCCCCCTGCCAGAACCGGGGCTCCTGCAGCCGGCCACATACCTGTGTGTGTCGCTCAGGCTTCCAGGGGCCCCGCTGTGAGGAGGTGGCTCCGGAGCAGGTGTACATCCGAGACGGAGGCTCCCTGAGGCGCGTTCAACCCGGGACCAGCCCTTTCCAGAGAGACCAACCACGGAGAAGGCCCTCGGAAAGGCAGGCCATCGATACCACCAAGGTCCAGACCCCACGACCTGCGACCACCAGACAACCTGGCCACACTGTGTAAGTGATGCAGCTGTGCTTCCCTACCTCTTCTTATTATAGCCAGAAAGACTTTTGCAGCTTTGCCAAATAGGGACAGGATTTGTGCTGTCAAAAATAACATTTTTAGTTTTATTTCAACTTTAAATTATGACCAGAAAGGTGTGATGCATGTACTTTTACAGGAACTACCCTAGCTGGCGAGTTAATCGCACTAGCAATCCAGCCACAGTAGCTTTTGTCTATTTTCTCATTATTGCATTATTATTATGGCATTTACTATTGTGATTATACATTATTTCAATAAATAAAGACACTGAAGCGGGTAAAAAAGCTCTAAAATGAGCAAAAAGCTCTGTCGCTAATGGGACAATAAGTTCACCGAGTTTATTCAAAAGAAGTATTTGTACAGTCACCTCCTATGGTCCAGTGAGATGCTACTTCTTATCTAAAACGTGGTGAATGCATGTTAATATAAAGTATTTTGTGGTTTTTCACTGAGGGATATTTGTTTTAGCCACCGTTCCTGTCATGCAGGAACGCTCACAGAAAACTAATTGATACACCACTCAACAAGAAATTATGTAAATGCTCTTCAACAAACAGTAGTTCATTACACTCCTCTTCAATGCTGGTTGTGTTTATCGTCGCAATAAATCAAACCAGATGAATTGGGTTCATATGTTAAATCTTTAATACACTCTAAGCAAAACAAATACTAAGTAAAGCAAGTAAGCATTTGCTGCCATTTGCTGCCATGCTTGAAAAAGTATTAAAGTAAATCTGTAAAATGTAGGAAAATATAACATGATTTACCAGACAGAAGTATTAACCTATGCTATTTGCTATGAAAATAGAGCAGGAAGATCATATTTTCTTTCGGCTTCAACTGTTTTGGTTTGTTCTTTGATTTATTGGAATAACTGTGACTATAATGTATCCAGCTAATAATTGCTCGGATGAAGGCCTCTTTCAGTGCATTCAGCATATTCTCCAAAGACTGCTAATCAGACAGGCCTAATGGTTTCTTGGCTTGAATGTCTGACTGTTTTAGCTCCAATCTTGTTGGAAATAACTTTTTGGCCTGATTAATCACTTTACCATGGCTAGACCCATATTCTTGATCAAGGATGTTGAAAGGGAGTAATTGTTTCCGGGAATCATTTGATGGATTGCTATTGCTTACAGGTTCAGACTTATCTTGTCAAATTGTTCTCCATTTTGGACTCAGGCCCAGTGCTTTTCTAATCCGCTCACAGTCGGTTAAAGTGCCATAATTTGTTTGGGCACTGAGATCATCGTTCACTTTTTAGCCAGTTTGTCATCTGGGTAATTTCTCTCCACCAAACCACTTAAACATTCTCAATTACATCTGACGTTTATGGTGCTCCTCGGCTAATTGGGAAGGTCTTGTGTCATTTTGTGCTTTTGCTGGTGTTATGGAATTAAGCTGGCTGAGCCATCTGCCTGTTTGTGGTAGCTCAATGAAATAATACTAAATGTTTTGGCAGATGGTTCATAAAAGAGTTTTTGTACATCCTCCTTCCCAAAACAATTATCTTGGAGTCATAGTAAATCTTCTAATCAATCCAAGGCCTCTGAAGACTGCACAGTTGCTATGCATATGTTTTCTTTGTTCTTGACTCACAGGGCATTTTTGCGCCCTGAGTCACAGTTCTGGGACAAATAGAAAGAGACCAAGCAGCAGGTTCAACACTGCAAGAAGCAGACAGTGTTCCTGAGTCACAAATGCCATCACTATGAGTGTATGTTTCTGCTGAAGCTGACTAACCGCTCCTAAGAGGTGCTGCTAAGTTCAAGATGAGCCATTTCCCTCTGCTGGAGTTTCCAAGCATACAACTCAGACTAATCCAATTATTAGTTATTGTAAGCAACAGATTTCTCTGAAATACGAAGGAAAAAAAAAAAAGCTTTTCCCAATATTGGAAAATGCCCACATCAGTCAAAGAATGATTTGAGTAATTGACTCACTTTCATTGGTCCTTACAGGAAAAAATTTGAGTGCTTGTGTAATACACATTGAGAGCTCAGCCCTCATGAACTGCTGCAAATGTTCTGCATTCTCTCCGCCCAGAGTGATCTTTTAGGGGTGGAACAGTGTTCCCTCTGGAGAAGTGGTGGATGCAAGTATTGGTTTCATATATCAGGCTGAGGTTCCACTGTTTCCAAAGCCGGGAAAGCACGAGCAATGTGAGGTCACAGAGAGTGAGAGTCAGATAGAGAGACAACACCAGTGCCAAGGCTCAATTAAGGAGTAATAAGAGGAGCGGGGAGGACGGACGCTCCAGCTCAGATAGATCATGTCGTTCTTGCCCCCACGTGCATGCTGAGGGAGAAAAGGCCACGCCATACATGCAGCAACCAGCCAGTCCCCGTTCATTATTCCCTACTGGAGAAGGTGTGAGGTACTATATATGTCTTTCTTGGACTTGGCTTGTTATGTCAGCAGCACCCTGTTACTGACCCAGCCTGTCAACTGGCGCCAAGAACAAGAAATAGTGTAGAGAAGGAATGAGACACGGAGGGAGAGAACAAAAAGAATGATAAGAAGAGAAAACATTAGTTAGAGAGAGAGAGACAAAGTAATCTGTTCAGCTGGACAAGGCAAGATGACAGGATATGGTCTAAAATCAATCGAATTTCTGCTTTCCAGGCCTGCTGCCTGGCCTTACTTCTCACTGTCCAGTCAGCTCCCTTTTCACAGCTATGAAACTCCACGGTGCTCATGTCAGCAGCACCCGGCAGCCAGGGAAAGTGTAGTGTCTGTGGTTGATTTCAAGAGGTTTGTCAACATCTTGTGCAGATGACGCTTAACTCAATTTTCAGAGGGGTCAGCACCACAAACTTTTGTAGGCAGACACTGTTTTTGGTATTGATCAACCAGAGGTGGCCCGGTTACTGTGTCGGAGGGTAAGTGTTTCTACTAAACTATTCACTGAATAACAAATAAGGAGGATTTCAACATTTTCCTCCTGTCTTCGTGGTTGGTGAAATAACTGTTAATGTTCGATTTAAGTAGCTCTCTTCTCTTTTGCATGACTCTGTCAGAAGGT
The DNA here is from genome assembly GCF_042242105.1 of Pempheris klunzingeri. Taxonomy (NCBI): domain Eukaryota; kingdom Metazoa; phylum Chordata; class Actinopteri; order Acropomatiformes; family Pempheridae; genus Pempheris; species Pempheris klunzingeri. Next base: position 10,684,923 of record NC_092024.1, on the reverse strand, counting down.
GTTTTTAAACACGTGCCATCAGAGAAAGTATTGAGTGGAGCAACATTTGCGCGCATCATATCATTATAGACTCCGCTGGTCTTGTAGTAGCCATTTCTTGGCAGTCAACCCAATAGAGAAGTCTTAGAGTGATTTTTCTATCTGTACAGGCCGCATTCATGGGGACAAATCTCTCCAACGCTACCTTTTGAGATGTTATTTTAGAGAATAAACTGTTTCATGACTTCTTCTTCTGAATGAATCCATCGCATTAATAAAATAAAGGTCTTGTTGGGATGGACAAAACATATGACAAGACTTTTTTGTGGGACTCTGGGGCACGGGAAAACAACTCCATACTCCCTCTTCTTTTATTCCTGTCTTCAGTCTTCCAGCTCTCCTCTGACCATTTCACCTGTGTCCCAAAAGTCCCAGCTGCCTGTTCTGCAGGATTACAACAGTAAAATTTAAAATAGTTGCATCCTATATGCAGCTGGCTAACAAATAACTGCTTCCTCCTCTGACCTGCACTGTCTTTTGCCGTGAAGTAAATGCGTTTCACTGTAACCCAGCATTTCCTGTGAGCACCGTGCTCAGCAGTAGTGAAAGGTTTGTCCCTGTCAGCACGAGATCCTGTAGATCACAGCTAGTCTGTCAGCTCCCAGTATGAAGGTCAGGGCCAGTGGCGAACAATCCTGGCTGAGTTGGAACTGCGATAACAAACAGAGGACGTATTCAGCACCTCCTATGAGTCCTTCATATCAACTCCATACCCCCACAGTTCTCTGACATAAGTCCTCTGCAGGAAACAGAGCTGGGCAGAGCAGGATGTGTGTGCTGTATGCCGGTCATCCCTCCAAAGGTCATCTCTCTCTGGTCTCTGTTACATAATCAGACTTAGGACAGCTGGCAGCAGCTACCTGGATAACAGAGCTGTACGGTGATACTGCATACGGTTGAAGTCGTCACGGTTCTTACACTAGAATACAAAACTGATAACTAGACCCTGAAATACACTGAATTTTTCAAGAGAACCCTGACGATGAAACATTGAAGATGGTGTAAATTGGAGATAAGGAATTGTCTAGTCCATTAATGTTCTGTTAAAGCACAAAGGTGGCATTCCTCATCGCTTCACCAAGCTTCACACAAGCTTTTTTTAACTGCCCCTCAGTGTGATGTTACAGCTGGAAATGGTAATGATATTCAGTATCCGCCTTCCCTAACAACTACCTGTTGCACCTCTTTTCAACAACAGCGCTGAATCCCGAAAAACACAGCCTTATTCATTTCAATGAGGCTACTGTGTTGCCAGAGCAGGGGTGCAAAATTGGACGTTTCTAACCAAAACAAGCAAAAAAAAGTTGAGCCTGATTCAACCTTTGCTGCAAAACAATTCTGATGCAACAGGAAAGATGTATTTCGACAGTTTATTTGGTGATCATCTAGACAGAGAATCCACTGTGATAACTTTCCAGAATCGTAAAATCCAATCTCATACCATTCTTACCATACCATTTTGACCTCTGATAGACCCTCAAACTGATTGATCTATCGCTGAAATTGGCCTTCCTGAACTATTTGTTATCATCTTAGGTACTTGAAACAACAACCCCACCAACATAGGTCCTGTGTTTTTTTTTTTTTTTATAGCAGTGTTGTTTTGGGATTGAATGGCCGGTAACTAAGCATCAGGAAGGAGCAACGATACGACAGTGTGGTGGAATCATGTCGACGAACCCAAACTGCCTGTTTCATTAGAGGTTGCTCTGGAGCTCTTGAACCGAATGACTGTGAATAAACCAGTGTCGCCTCAAAAATTATTCCAATGAGTTCCACACATACTGAATTTAAATTTGGGGAAACTGATCTGAGATAGAGATAGGCCGATATCAGCAGATACCACAGCTGAGGTTTTGAATTGGAAGAGAGAACGTTGGATGGGTTTATCCCAATCTGTCACCACTGGTTCTTTATTTGAAATGTTTCCAGTTCAATTTCAATGCATCAATGTCTCAGTGCATTACTTAAAGTTATTGCTCTGTAAAATTTTGCTAAGTGCATTTTGCTTCAGGGATGATTGCAAATTTGGTCACACCCAGTAACACATAAAGATGTTGAAGAAAAACAAAAACACACAGTAACATGGAGCAAAACTACCCATAAGAGGGTGATGCATATTGCTTTCTCTGCATTAACTGTTATGCTTGTATCAGCCCCACTGTTTGCCTGGTGACTAATAGGGCTGGCGGTTATGTGGCTTGTTGACTCAAGGCTTTGCACATAGCCACACAGCCGTTTCTCAGAGGAAACTGTGGTTATAGTGGGAGTTGTCCATGTTAATCATGGATCACTGGTCGCTTTCACTCCTGCTCCAGACAAACCACACCACCAGCGCTGATGGGAGCCGCTGTCAAAATCCTCTAGGTGACCTCAGCACCTGTATAGAAATATTACTTTACTACCATCACCAATGTTCTTGGTAGTAATGATCACAGAAAAATCTGAGGTATTACTTTGTAACAGAAATGCATAGCTTGAATAAAATATGATCATGAATGTTGAAAGGCAGGAGTGGAAATTCGCTCAACAAGTTTCTCATTACTCAGCTGAGAGGATAATAAATTAAAAGAGTAGCCGAAATCCCATAGTAGCTTTCCATCTCATAATACTCTTGATGCCCTCGACTTTGATCAGATATATGTGTTCTTAAGACTAAAGTATATATCCAAACATTCAGCCTGGGAAAGCTTTCCTACTGTACCACCTGGCAGTCTGCTTCACTACTCAAAGAGATCGTGTCCAGAATCATCGTCTTGTCTCCCGTTTCGGCCGCTGCCAAAACAGCGGAGGCATGCAGACTGAAGTAGAGGGGTAAAGTGCAGGGTAATTCCCACAGGTTGTATACTGAATAGGGCTCTATCTCCTTGTAAACCAAGCATAAGACAGTGCGTCTAGAGCTGTGATTTGTATCCCTGAGTGGGTAGGTACGGAATGAACCTGAACGGGGTCAGGTTAACTGTCTGCTTGTGCATTGCAGGCGTGTTTGTCTTTGTCTTTATCTTTGCCCTGACTCTGGTCCCTGGTGAGCATTTTTCGCCAGTGATATGACTGGGATAGGGCTTTCCGGAGCACGGCTGGACATCCTCTGCCATGGTTTTGTACTGTTGAGGGGGTTGTCGGGATGGAGGGTGGACATTGTGTACCTCTGCTACTGTGGGTTTAACATCAGCAAAGTGCAGACTCAGATGTGGAGGCCACTTTGTCCTCAGATGAACTCTTTACATGTTAAAAGAGGCAACAAAATATTATATTTTGAATAACATATGATGGTTGAGAATGATCCAATATTAATTCAGCATAATACGTGTGTCTAAATGGACTGTAAACTTTAAATGGCAAGGAAGCTCAACACACAATGATATTGACTGAGCCAGGCCAGGAAGAGCTGATGTGTTTCTTTCTAGAAACACAGAGCCAAACAAGTCCCATGAGTGTTTGGCTTCCTGCTGGGCCAGGGGGAACAAAGGACCATAGAGAACTCAGAACTCAGAACTCAGCGTGGGACAGATATGTCTTTCTCTCTCTCCATCCCAACTCTCCAAAGCCCCATCAGAAACACGCTCTCTGAGCCGCAGTGCCAGCGGGCTCTGCGTCTGTAGCCAAATCCTTCTCATCAGGCAGGCCTGTGCAGATGCAGCTGTCGGAGGGACAAATACTGTACGGCAGTTATAGAAAGAGGGGTGCCTATCCCAGAATGCACTCCAGCCTCCAGCTCCGGAGCTGAGGCAGATGGAGACAGCATCAATCAGGCTCATCTCCCAGATATGGGCCATGGTGTTGAAAGAATGAATTAGCAGTATGGCTGCGCATGGAAGCACTTAATCCAGGATGTCGACTTCCTTTGGGGCCTGAACGGTGGAGAAGACCTCCAAACGTACACATCCACATGCTCAAGTCCCACACACATGAATTTCTTCTTTTATATCCAGACGTCAAAACTCAACTTTTTGTTGGCCTTCTTCATGTCTGCATCCACTCACCCCCCCACACACACCCACACCCCCGTGTCTCTGAGGACCTCTGGTAAAGTTTTTATTGCTTTTTAAACCAATGTTACAGGACTGTTCAAAAATTCCCTCAATCACCTCTCTTATTGGAAACCTTCTTTGGCTTATTGTCAGAGCAGTCTGACATATGACACTGACCAGCGTAGGCATAGCCTCAGTCAGCACTTTGTAATGGCTCTTCCTGCTGGCTCTTGTGGCATTTACTAAGTGAATGATCAGAGCAACTACAATAAACTGGAGAGTATTGAATAGCCTCTCAGCTCACCATGTCTCCAGGCATTTTGATTCCGGCCCCCAAACCACAGCAACCACACTGCTTTGCTTACATCCAGCATCAGGCCTTTCTGGATTTCTTAGAGCTTGAAACCCCCATTTATGAATGCTGAGGTGAAAACAGACAGATTGGCACTGCTACTGACCCCCTGGAGATAAAAAGGGAACTGTTTATTTCACAGCTTTGGCCCTGTGATTGATTGGACGGCAGTAGTCATATGTTTTGATCATGTGTCTGAAAACCTCAACGAGGACAAATTTACAGAAAATCTATTTTCATGCAGACGTTGGGGGAAGTTATCTAACCAAAATGGAAGGAGTCTCTGTCTGCCTGTCTGTATGTATGTTTGTCCTTTGATTTTCTTGACAAACTGTCCGATCGGCTTCACATTTGGCGGGTGTATTGCTGAGAACCCAAGGAAGTGTGGTGTCCACCATAAGCTCTCGAGATCTACGGGATATATTTGTTAGTAGTTGTTGCTACTGCCAGAAGTACACACCGTGTAGTGTATTGGGAGGGGACTCCTGTGAACTATTACACTGCATGCTGGGTACAGCTCTCTATCTCTCTGTCGTTTGCCACAGCACATTCAAGAACAGATAACAAAAGAGAGATTGGTGGGACAAGAAATGTTACATTGTAGAAAACTCATCCCAGGCATCAGAAATGTAACATTGGAATTGGAATGACAGCTTTTGTTCCTGGATCCCAAATAAACAGCTATTAGCAACGACTAGGTGATGCTCCACATTTTCCTAATGTAGTGTGTCTGCTTATTTGGAGTAACAGAACCACCTAAAGTCACACTATTGAGGCATATATAATTCTGGGGCTTATCCATACACACTGAAGGGGGCTTTGACCTCACTGAAGCCATACAATACACTCTTGCATGCAACTATGGCGTGACTGATGTATTGCTTAGGATCCAAGGAAGCGTGTGTCCATTGTGAAGTTGTTTGGGCGAGTGATTCTCGAGAAACTGCAGGCAGCAATACTGGAGGCCAAGCAGCCAGGCTGTTTCAGACGGGCTCATTTTGAACGTACACTGCACTCGTCCTCATAAAATCAAGAAGAACCTCATCTCTTCGTTTGTCCGCGTAGCACTTTGGCTCATCCAAATAATAGTCTTTGCTAAACGAATTTCTCAAGTACACGTGCTCCTTTCAATTCTGCACTAGGCCCAGTCCTTGCTCTAATATAAGCCTCGTCCCCCGGGGTGAGGAAAAAAAGCTTTCTGAATCGATCCAACTCCACTGTAATTCATTTCGCCCAGGCTCTGGCTGCTACCAGCGGGATTCCTGGAAGGTCGTCCAGACAGAGAGAACATGATTTAATCCAGCCTCTGTGACTGGTGCGATAAGCCCTCAGACACACCCAGGTTTTCACAAAGGGAAATATTCTGCCAGGACCCACAATTATCCAAGTCATAATGACTAGAGATGTTATCAAAGAGAGACTGGACCCTAATTGCTCACTGATGTTTGGTCTTATGCAGCCACGTATATGAGAAGAACTTGCCCTTGTTTCAGGGGAAAGCAGCTTATCGTTAAAGCACCGCACATGTTTCTGTGACTAGGTGTTGGTTCCAGTTTATAGTATGGAACACATTGGACTACTGGCAATGTTAAGTTGCATTTTCATGGAACGTTCCGTCAAAATGTCATCATTTTGTATTCTGACTCTTCGCTGAGCACTAGGAGATGATATTATTCATTCAATATTCATGTATTCAAAAACAAAATCTGTTTTTTTTGTCTGTTTGCCCAGACATATTTTTTTGATTTCATACTTTCAGTGCTGCTTTTGTGGTTCTGATCTGTAGCCAGTAACTTCTTTTTTTCACATATTGTCACCTCTCTGATGTATAGTTTGCTTTGAGCACATTTATGTGTCCCAGTAAATATACTACTATAAGCTTAGGATTGGTGATGATCACAATAATTTTCTCCATATTGATCAATATCAATATTTATCATGATGATTTGATAATGCTGCCAATTTGAACAATATCCTGATAATGACTGAACCCTGAAGAAACCAGAGAGTTCATGTTTTTGTGTTACCCTTTTTGTCAGGAAAACACGTATTCACTTTCAGTATTGCTTTGTACTCCTCTGTTCCACTTATTTTTTTCCTTCTTTCCCAGAGGACATCCACTTTCATGTCCACTTTATTCAGTGGTTGTTCAAACTATGCTTTGCAGTAGGAAAAGAGCGTGCACTTTTACGTGCAAGCCAAAAACAGGGCACTGGCTTTCTGTTGCAGCGTTTATGTCCTCTGTGTGATAGGCTATGTTTATCCATATCGAGTAAACAGTGTGCAAATTCTGTCATCATAACAGACATATTTTACAGTCCTATTTTGAGATTGTTTCATTGCCCAACCCTACTATAAGGCACACTTTTGTCTAATCAGTGGCAGGGGACAAATATACATACCGCAAGTTTGGTTCAGGAATATTTCAACATTTTAGGAAATATGTTTAATTTCTTTCTTATCTAGAGGTAGATGAGAAGAGCCAGTCTGCTCTCTGCAGCTTTATCTTTTTCTCTAACTCTTGACATGATATGAGTATTTGTTGTATTATTTTGTTGTATTTCCTGAAATGTGAAACTGTTCCTGTAAACCAACATCAAGACTTGTTGAGTGAGTTTTAATGAGGAAATGTGAAATTGACATGCAAGCCTCAGTGAAGGTTAAAACATTTACTGCCAGAGATTAAACATTCACAAAAAGCTATAATTGAGGGTAAGACTTTAATATGACAGAGGCTAGTACATAAGTTATTTTTGAATTTTCAATGAATACAAACTTCACCCACATGCCCTTGCATGACCTTGTTGCTACGAGGAACACACAACAACAGTATAATGAAAATGCCCTTGGGGTTGGATATTATATTTATTGGTGCATGCTAAGGTTCAAACCTCAGGATTTAATGGAAAGAAACACACAGGGACCTCAGTGGTGAAGGATGAATGAATGAGGGCGTTTTGCATAAAGCCCGAGGAATGGGATGTGTGACCAAAGTGGGGTTTGACCACTAGTGGTGGTACAGATGTTTTGCTGCACTGACTGGGTGGCTAAGAAAGGATTAATTCTTTCTCTCTGCCCGCAGAGACTTCTTTCACCTCCTAAAATACACCAAGGCTGTTAAGACGGACCAAACTCTGAATTAAAACTTTTCCCTCCTGTTCTTGTGGGCCATGAGTGCTACATCAAACATGGGAAAACGTCCCCATTCTTTCACAGCAAAAACATAGACTTAAAATATCCAATTGGTGATTAGTTTCTTATCAAATATCAGATATAAAAGCTGACTTTTTGCTTTATCAAACTCCGAAGCAAACAAGTCATACTTGGAGTCAACCTATGATAGTATCTTTACTGGTCATCTGGAATGTTTTCCCTTTTCATAGCCACATCGTAGTTAATGTCTTGGATGTCACAGAGATTCATAACACTGTTGGGCTTTGAATAGCAAAACATGAACAAGAGTCAAGTGTGTATGTCTTTGCTAATGTTCTCAAATAACGCCTCCTGGGACTAGTTTCAACAGTCTGCACTCGCCTTCCTTGTCTGCAAGCTTTAGCCTGTGAAATGTGGAACACCATCTGTTGTTGAGCTTTTTGTTAAAACATCTCTCTCGACATCCTCAGATTCTATACCAAGAGCAGAAAGATACATTATCTCTGTCAATTTCAAGGTGTTTCTCAGGTTAATAGTGCCTCCACTGAAAAATATGCTGTTTATGGAAAATCATAATGCTACATGGCTGCAAACTATGTCTCTAAAGTGTTGCTTTGTCACTTGGTAGGGAACGCTTGCAAGCTTTGGAATAAAGCCAGTATACTTTGTGGCAACCAAAAACTGTTTGTGCCCCTTACACAGTGCTCTGTATAGTTCACAGCCCCACACTTTGACTGCAAAAGTGCATGTCCCAAATGCACTCATAAATCTTCTCTTCCTTTGTTGCCATTGGTCTTTGCAGTGGTTGAGCAGTACAACGTTTTCATTGTTTCAGCTGCTGTTTGCACAATTTTTTAGATTTCTGCTGTTCCCTCCAGTTAGACTGATGATCTGCACATCCCAGCGTAAGCTTTGAAATGAACAATAGTGTTTAACACTTTCTCTGAATGAGATGAATGCGTGTAAACTTTAATTTACATTTGGTCTTTGATGACCATCATTTACTTTCCCATTTACCAAGTAGCCTTCAAATTGCCCTAATTATGTGCAGTTCTTATGTAATAAGGGTTTTTGGCTGACGCTTCACGTTGGAAAGAGGCAAATGGAACCATTAAACATTTTGTTTAAATAAAAAGAGTAATGACTCAGTTTTTCTCTGCAGGATGCAACTAGTCTTGTGTTGATTGGTTGTAAACCTCCTGATGGTTCCAGAGGTTTGCCACTCGTCACTCAGGAGGTCATGTGCAGTCCAACTCAGAAAAAAAAAAATTGTGACGAGACAAAGTGGCATGGCTGGGAGCTATCGGGTTGTGCGGTGTGACCCAGACTGGGACGCTCATGCCAGACACCTCTGCCTGCTGTCAGACTGTCTTGTTTAGACAGTCTGTTCAAAGCCAAATGGCTCTATCCAACTACCAGACGAGCTCTTCATATCAGTCTATTTTCAGCATTAGCTGCCATAAGCCAACAATCCAAGCCATTAGATGTGGGTTCGGACTATGGTATTCTCAAACAAATCAAAATGAAAAATGAGCTTTGCCAAGGTAGACCTTTGCTGAGCTTCAAGTGCTGAGAGGGCCAGTACAAAACATTTAATATCACAATCCTTTAACTCTCTCCAACCTACTTGGCATCCTCAGCCCAAAGAACTAGATTCACTCTGCGTGAAAAACATAAGTTGTTACTTTATTTCATATGAAGATTTATAGAGAGAGAAGATAATGAAGGTACCTCAGAGACTGAACTGTTAGTGAATGAATCAGCTGTGGCCCATACGTTACTGTGCAGTGTTTTACATAAACACAGTTCTGGCCTCGTCATGCAGAGATGGTTTAAGATGTAAACAATTCCTGAGGATCTGGGTCACTGCATGTATGTGTGTGTGAGTTTGTGGGTGAATGTGAATGTTTGGGGTGGACGGGATCATCAGATAAATCCAGAATTTCCCGGTCTATCTGAGAGGCTCCTGTTTCCCAGTGGGCAACTCACAGAAACAACACAGTCACGGCTAGGATGATGGGAAGTGGTGTTTTCCAAGCCCACACTACGGGGCTTTCCTGGCACTCAAACAAATCCACCTAACTGAATTTCTCAACTTAACCCTACCCTCCCCTCGATGCACTCCCTGCAAAGTACACCTAGCGTTTTGCTTGCTTTTTGACTTTCCTCCAGTTCTTGGTCCTGGCTTTGGTTTTTCAGTGTTTGACTTTGTGCTGTTTGTGCTCCAAAACTGCCTCCTCTCCCACTCATCTAGGTCAAGAGGTGTGGCTGGAACTGCCATTCATGCTGCCTGTCAAGCCGTCATGACAGCTAGTATTCACATGTCGTAATACCGCAGTTCAAAGATTCGTAGCAGCTCAATGCCAAGTAATACTTTTGCAACGCACTGGAACAGCACAGCGTAGATTCTTGGCCATCACTGTGATTTGTAATTTCCTCAAATGTTCTAATTGCTTTCTCTAATGATGAGTGAAAGAAGACAGCGCCAATGGCTTTATGTCTTATTTGGAGGCCTCCTTTGACATCAAATATAAACTGATGCTTTGATCAAGTGTTTGGACTGAGATTTATCAGTGCGCAAGAATTGATTATTTCTCTTTGAATGTAAGTATTTAGAAAATGCTCTGAACATGAAATAATACACAAGCGAGCAAATACATGTCAAGCCTCACATTGTATGGAAGGGATTCTCCCAGATGTAATCAAAGTCTAAATAATACAACATGATTTGGCCATACTGCCTTTTCTTTGCCAATTGTTAATGTTTTTAGTTAGGGATTGTCTTGTGGTTTGTGTTCATAGAGTTAGATCTTAATATTGATAACAATGCCATGTCTCTGTATCGTAGCTCAGGCTATGCAAACTCAACATAAACTGAATCAAACTGAAGAGACTAATGAACTGGACACAAAGGGGAAGAGATGTAATGGCTGATCAGACCACTTTAGAACACAAAGATGTAACACAACAACAAAACACTACCAATGTAAGTACTAATGAAACAAAACTAGACAATTGGACTGCGGTCCACATATCTTAACAATAAAACAGAAGCAACAACAAAGTAATGCCGTCTAAAGAAATAAACAAAACTTGTAAACTAGAGCTACCGTGATTTGGTGGGCACTTTGAACAGTCTGATTGGCTGCTTCCTGTATTTAACAGCTGTGTGTAGGGCAGCATCACTTTGCTTAGGCTTGGGAAGATGTCCTTCCAACAACAACCAGCAGCACCACCCTCCACACCGAAGTTAACAAAACATGGGTGCTATAAACTATGAGAATGATGTATGAAAAAAGCTATATGTCATCACTTATATGTTTGCTGATGTATGCACAATATGAAAGTAATTTGTATAAGGTCAACAAATTAAATGAAGAAGACAGTAAACTATAACTGGGAATCCACATAGGAAACAAGATTTCCGCAGTGACGCTGTCTGCCGTAAACAGCATCCTGCATCCAGCAGTATCCCCAGGCGATCTGAGTTGACAGCTGCCAGCTAACCTGCCGTCACCAGGCTGACTGACAGCAAAATGTTACTGGATCAAAGCAATTTTCATGTGAGCTCTATGGGGGAAAAAATCAGCAGTGTTTGTATGCAGCCTGTTGATTCATTGATTTTAATTCCCCACTCACCCAGCAAATGTGAGGAATCTGGCCTGTAAAGTTAGTGTAACATACAACTCACAACTCATAGACAGGCTTGAACAATCAATGGAGACACAAGTTGACAACAAAGATAAAGCGGGATATTTGTGCGATTGTAACAGCTGTCTGTGCATAAAAATAGACTTAAAGCATTAAAAAAAACTGTCCTGTCTGGTCCAAGCTTTTTCACAGACAAGCCAACATGAGCCAAAACAGTAAAGTTTTACGCTGTTGACACTAAAAACAATGAACTGATGGATGCTCACAAAGGTCTTAAGAGCTTAGGGGAACTGTAGAGTCCAATGATGACTGAACTTTTAAATATCTAAGCTTTCATTTGGCAGTGAACGGCATCAGGAATAAGAACTGTAATGGAAAATAATTTTATAAGTTCAATATATTTTTCCAATCATTTTTATTTGCCTCATTTCTTTGTACCATATGCTCATTCAGCACCTCTTATCAGCACCATCAGTGTTTTAATTAAAACTGCATGGCCATCATGTGATACCCAAAATATTTTCTCCATATGTTTGTTCAAACCATGTTCCATGTAATCTTGGCAGAGGTCTTCAAAATTGCTTTCAAGTCACCCAGAACAAGGCGGAGGAATGGTTCCTCCTTGGCTTGCTGGAGCCTTGAAGTTCCTAATGATGACATCAAACGTTCAGAGTGAGTCGTGCTTGCCCTCGCCACCCCCTGATCTGCAGGCAGAGAAGGCAGCGGTGAGCTCATGCTGGGAGGAAGTCACTTTGCCACTGAAAGTGAGGGAGACAGAGACAGAGACAGAGACAGAGTAACATCTGGCTAAGCCCAGGAAGTGAGGCAGGATGCTTGCAGGCCAGGTGTCACCGTTAGTGATGGAAAAACCCAATCATGATTTGGAGTGGACGGTGCAGCTGGGTCAGCCACTTCCTGTAAGTCCTTACCACCTTGACACTAGCACCTCTTGTTTCCCTATGTCACATCCTATTCACGAGACCCACCCTGAAGATTCAGGATCTGGGTCAGCACCTGCCAGCTATAGGCGCTGCCTGGTGTCTCTCAAAAAGATGACGTAAGAGACCATTATCAAATGTTTGTCTCCCTTTCCCCCTTCTCATTCAGTGTCCTGTTCCCCTCGGCAGCAGGAATGCGGTTTGTACTCTGTGAATAAAGAGACATGCATAGGCTTGTGCTACATCTTGCACAGCTGGGACACAGTGTGTGTGTGTGTTTGTACACATATGCTTTTTTGTGTAGCATGCACACATGTGTTTATTTGCCCGATTATCTGTGTGTCTGTTGGTCAACAGAGCTGAGTCACTGTGTAAATACGTGGTGTGTGGCTAAAAACCACATGTAATAAATGTTAATGCATGGTTTATATCCTCATTTGGGGTTTGATTACAGCCTCAATTATCTTACAGGGCCACAGGTGTGCTTTGTAGAACTGTTCTTCTGATCTACCCGGCACGGTTCATCTTTGTCTTGCTCTGCTGACTGTCTGTCAGGGCAGATCAGTGGGATCCAGATGTTTTTTGCAGGGCTGAATCTCAGCACTCCCCGAACTTCTCAGACCCCTAGAGCCAAGGTAGGCCCGTCTGCCTGTCTGTCTGAGAGGCACGCGCCTCCCCCAGGTCGCTCACATGAGCTCAGCTTCCAGGTCGTGCAACACGGGCTCAGTAATTGACCCAAATCAAATGCTCACCGGTAAAAAACGTGCCCCTCGCGGCCCCGGTTGAGCTTTGTTCTTCGACCCTAGTTTTAATACTTCCTCCAACTCAGTGCAACGCTCAGGATGTTACACTCTGGTTGGCCACAATCAGACAGAACAGGGAGTTCATAATCTAGTCAAGCAGACACAATGGGTGATGGAAAGGTTTTGTTGTCCTGATGGAAAGATCTAATGTGTTTAATCGCACACATTTTCTCCGAGGCAACCAGACCAGCCACACACACACACACCCATAAACTGGGACCTGTAAGTCTTATTCCCTCTGGCTGCCTGATACTTTATTTTTTGTTAATCAGTGATGAAAAATCTTCTCTTGTGAAATGTCTTTAATGTCAAACAGAATCTTTCATTAATTAGTGAGGGTCATGGCTTTCTGACTTACAGCAGATGTTAGTTGAGAAACCCTATGTGCTTAAAGAATGATATGGTGTTATTCATTTAATTAAAACAAAATTATTTCCAAATCATTGTGTCTCATCTATAAAATCAATTAAGCAAAACTATGACCTAAGACAGCATGTTTGTCTCTCAGGAATATTTTTTTCTGTTGCACACACTGTCTACGCTTAAATGGATTTCACGGTGATGCACATACATTGCTGATGGGTGTATCGTCCTGAGTGTATATATGTGTGGAGACATTAGCTTTTGTCTGAGGTCATATGTTTATGGTCTTGTGATGATGTGATTGACAGGACCCAATTGAGACGGGGACCCCCTGACTCCTCCCCTCAGCAGACTGGGACCTCCCGCACTGTGAAACGTTATCCGTCATCCTCTGGGCCTATAACCTCCAACGCTCTACCCAGTGGCAACGGCTACACTAATAGCCATGTCAGTGAGCACAGGAACCGGCATGGACACAGAAACGGGCATGGCAATGTGCACTCCTTTAACACTCACAGGCCTAACAGCGACGGCCAGCTACACGGACAGTTCAACAATGTATTATCACCAGCAGGTAAGGACAAAAAACGTAACATATCTACTGCCAATTGAGTGTCATTAAACTTCTGTCCTCACCTAAGATGCATATTTAACATTTCCACTCTCCCTAGCCACATCAAAACAAACACGACCCATCCTGGCTCAATTTACAGATGTTATGTTACACACATACACATCCTGTGTTGTCATCGTTAAATGGAACATTAGCCACAAGGAAAAAAGTTGGCAGCTTCCCAGGCTGCACTTCCCTTCTCCCACCGTCCACCCTCCCGACTCCCTCTGTGGTCTGCATCTCACCAGACGGACAGACGTTTGATATCAGTGATATCTGCATACAGCGTGTGAGCATGTGTGTGTGTGTGCTTGCTGGTCCACAATCTGCTGGAGAGGAACACGAGCAGTGTGTGTGTGTTCTTGTGTGTTTGCACAGTTACATGCTTTGATGTGTTTGGGAATCTGCACTGTCACCTATCTGACATGACAGGCACTGAAGCTTGGCGCCTCTACCCACAACAAAAAGAAATGTGATCTTTCCTTTTCTAATTTTTACTCTCTCCTCACTGCTTCATCCTCCTCTGATCCACTATCCAGCATACACAGCTGGACTTCAAACTTCCCTTGTTTTTGAGCCCTGTACCACAGCAACGGCTTTTGAACAGCTTCCCACCATTACACAATGTTCACTTACACGCACGCTCTCTTTGTCTCTTTCACACATACACACTTCCAAAACACCTTTTCCCAAAGATAAAGGGCTTGGAGACCTGCCCAATACCTAATAGTATTCTCTCCTCGATTTGCTGGCCTGTGGCACATTGCTCATTCAGCTGCAGCGTGCCACTGGCCAGCCGTCAGCACACACCCTCGCACACTTATAAACCTCCCTTTGCCCAGACGGGGAGTGTGTCACAGCGAGGCTGAAGGAGGAAGGATGCAGCTCGTCTCCAGCCAGTCCCTGCCGCTGCTCCTTCTCACACAGGTGTGTGTGTGTTTTCCAGGGGCCAACCTCACCTCCAACCTGGACCGCATCAAGATCGTCTTCACTCCCATGCTGTGCCGCAGGGTGTGCAGCGGCGCGCACTGCTACAACAGCTGTGAGAAGGGAGACATCACTACAGTCTACAGCGAGACCTCGCAGCAGCAGCAGCAGCAGCAGCAGCCAAAGAACCAGGGCTTCCGACTCTGTGAGTGTCGACTCTGGGCCCTCTGATCATCATTAAACCTATCATCTTTTCTAGTCTGCTTGTCATCCTGTATGCTTCTTCTTGTCTTTTCACATATCTTTTCCTCTCTCCTACTGCCTTTCTTGCTTACGCCCCGATTCTCACACACTTCCCCCGTGTCTCCATCCTACTTTCTCATTCCTTTTTTATGGGGTGAGCTTGACAAAATGGGTTCCCAGTGGCATGCTGTCTGTTCTGAATACCAAGCTCAGAGAGGAGGCAGAGTGGTCGAGATTAAAGCTGAGAGCGACGCTAAAAACTCTCACTGTCAAAGAGAAAGAGAGACAGGGAAAGCGGGAGAGACGGGGTTAGACCAGATTAAAAGTGGGCTCTGTAAAAGAGGACTAATCTCCCCTCACACACACACACGTGGAGCTGGTGGTCCCACGCTCCCAACACTTAGCCCCATCTCTTTGCGGTTTACACCTCGTGGTTGGCCCCACCGTTAACCATTTAACGTGCTCCCTGGGAGAGCAAGAACGAATGAAAGAGGAGAGAGAGGGGCAGAAAGAGAGAAAGAGTAGCAGCATGAACAGGATTTTATAGGGATTACATTAAACCTTCCATTTATCCGGGGGGCTTTGCTCCAAATTCACACAGGAGTGTCCATGGGAAGGGGGGGGGCGGTCAATGCCAAGGGTAGGGTTGTACCCCCGCATGTTTCTTAGTTTCTCATCAG
Source organism: Pempheris klunzingeri (assembly GCF_042242105.1). Lineage (NCBI taxonomy): Eukaryota > Metazoa > Chordata > Actinopteri > Acropomatiformes > Pempheridae > Pempheris > Pempheris klunzingeri. The sequence continues at coordinate 10,669,190 of NC_092024.1, read as the reverse complement.
TTTTAAGGGTCCAACTAAGGCTCAGACTAATTACTACGTGTGGATTAGAACGTGCACATACCACACACATACATGTCTACCCCAGCCATAACTCACATAGATGAAAAGTCAAACAGGTACACAAACATGCAACCTACTTTCACCTAAGTGCACTAAGCTCTTTGGGGAGGACGTAGCTGACTTATGAATATATAAACAGATTGATGTTGCAGATTTATGTGCCCATTAATGGGGCTTTGGAACATGGTGTAGATATTCCAAACACTTCAGCGTCCTGGCAGAAGCCCTCCACAAGATTACATTCCTGGCACCTCCACTTCTTCCTGAGCGGCGGTTTGTTTTTGTGCCCCATTTTTATTCTCTAGAAATCTCTCTCCATTATGTAAAAACAAGTGTTAAATAGTGTGTTAAAAAGAGATTGCCCTCCATTTAGGCTTGCATCCTGTTATTGCCTGGGTGTGCGTGTTCGTCAAGGAATGTCAAGTGGACAGCAAACAGTTATCTCATGCTGTTGTTATGTTCCCTACACAGTGCAATAAAATCTGGCTGGATAATTACAACAGGCTCCCTTGATACGCACCCTGTGTACAACACTTACTTTAAAGCCTGATATTAGATCGGGTAGGAGCAGTCTGTTTATTGAGTGAGAAGTGTGTGTGTGTGTGTGTGTGTGTTGGGTTGTTAGAGGTTGTTTAACAGACAGACAGATAGGCAGACAGGGAGCGTGTTGCAGAGTTGACAGTAGGCTGTTGTCTAAGAATAGTTTGTGCCCCACACCGGTGTGGGACTGGCCTGACACAGACCAGTGCAGATCTGCATCCCACATTGAAAGAATTTAATAGCCTCCTTGAGCCGATAATTTAGCCAGCATGTCTAATCACAGAAGGCCTTCCTGTGAGTGGGCACCAACACTGGATCTCCCTCACTCTGTCTCTTTCCGCATCGTTTTTCTCACATTGCTTAGTCCCTCTTTCTCTCCACTGCTGTCTCTTTTCTGTTTTCAATCTATTCGATGCACATTCTCCTCTCTTAATCCCTTTCTCTCCTTATCTGTTACTCCTCTATTCTTATTCCATCCCTCCCTCTCTTCCTCCTCCAGTCTCACTGTTGATAATGCTATGTGACAGGGAGCTCATTCCCTACATGCCATCGAGACTGTCCAGTGTCTCTCTGTTCCCTGTTTGCACCCTGTTAGTGTGTTACTGTCTGTCTCAATGAGGCAGTGAGGATGCAGCTCACAGCATGTTTCCATCACTAGAGTCCTCTTTCATCTCATAATATGTGGGCCATCTGTATCTCTAACTCTCTTGTAAAATAGTCCTCATATTGGTGGTGTGTGATACTTCTGAGACGGAAAAAATGTAGTGCTTAAATTTTTCATCCTTTTTGCCCCAAAAAGGTTCTTTTCTTATTTGTCACGGTTGGATAGATTTTTTTCATTTGATAGTCTTTGATGTTTTGAGTTAGGTGAGGTCAGGTCAGAATCTGTAGACGGGAGCACGCCCAGGTATGTAGGTTGCTCGGCTGGCACCCATCCCTTATGCCAAAAGATAAGGCCAATGAAAGGGCTGTGAGAGCTGTACTGTCAAACACCATCTGGTCAGTGCCGGCCTTTCCTCTCTGTCTCCCCTCAGGGTAAATTGCAAACTATAAATCAAACTGTAGAATGTGCATGTTTTGGGAATCAATTTACTTGAACAGTTAAGAGCCAGTTGACCTCCTTTGAAGTGTTTTGAAGCAATTTGACGATTTGATAGTTTGGGAAATTCTCGTTTGTTCTTGTGTTGCCAGCCCAGCAAGTGTTCCATGCAAATATCCATGAATTATATCCAGAATCATTACTAGATGAATCATCACTCATAACATTGCACATGATTACGTAATCACTGATTTGAGGCAAAACATGCCAAAGAAGGAAGTGCAGCGTGAGGGACAGTGCCATGGCTCTACCATCAGGACAAAGCTGAAAGTTTATTAATGTCATGTGGAGTGAGGTGTCTGGTAGTGCAGCAAGTAGAGAACAGCATTGTCTGATCAAACAAAGCACAGCCTGATCAGGCGATGCCTCAGCACATGCCCTTCCTATTAGGACTAATCCTTTCTGTTTTTAACACTGGATCCTTGTGTATGATGATGCATAAATCTGTGCAACTAAATGTGGTGTGTTGTATATGCTAATAAATCTCTCACTTCTAATGACTTCCTCTCATCTTCCTCTGACACCCCCCCCCCTGTGTTTATCTAATCTTTTTCTCTGCAGTCTTTTGCCAGATACCTTGTCTTAATGGAGGAAGATGCATCGGAAGGGACCTGTGCTGGTGTCCATCAAACTCAACGGGGAAGTTTTGCCACCTGCCAGCCCCACCTCCTGCCCGACCCACCCCTCACAGCCACAAGGACGTCAGCCACCAGGGATCAAAATCCCCCTCCCACTCCATGTACACTCTACCACTGTCCAATCAGCAAGGTAATCCCCTGGCACTGTGGCTGATGGGGAAACATCCTTTGCCCTTGTAGGGATATCTTTTAGCTAGTGTAGCTGCCGAGTTAGCCATCGACATGCCAATACTAGACAGTCTCTTTTTTCTCTTTACTGTGCAGCTTATCCCTACACTTGCCAACTGACAGATACCAAGCTTGTTTCATGTCAGCTCCACGTCAACTCCCATCTCATCTACTGTTTTAAAGAAGAGTTGAAAGCACAGATAATAAGCTTCAATGGCATGTTCCAATGTGGATTCTCTGGCTCGTCCTTCATGCAAAAGTCAGCACTGTCAAGACAGCTTGCAATTGATCAGCTGAATTCAGCACAAAAGATTTACTCACAATTTCTGTTTTACTTTTTTTACTCCCAATATTGATATGGCCTTTTTTCTTTGCCAATTACTCAATAACTACTCCTTGATTGTGAACACTGTTTACTGTGTTGTGCTCGCTCTTGCCTTTGCTGGCCAGCAGTGCAGGTCAGACTCTATTTTGAGCAGAATAAGTAATGGATGACTCAGTGGAAACCCTCATATTGTTCACACAATGCTGCTTTTATCAAACAGAAGTGAATATTAGAAACACTGCAAGGCAACATCACAAAGTTTTGACAATGAGTATAAAAGGGAAAGATTTGCTCACTTTCCAACTCTATCTCTATCTATTTCCTCCTCTCATCTCGCTCTGTCTAACAGTAAGTAGAAGCAGAGGCTTTGTCTTACATAATTAAATTCCAGTCAGACGTCTTCCATCCTCCGTTTTGAATTAAAGTACACGCATAATCATAGTTAATTGAAATGAGTCCAAGGTCTGTATTGTCATTACACAACAAAGAAATGATCCTTCCTGTCAGTATGCTCTATATATGCAAGGAGGCAGTTTCATACCCAGGACTGTTGATAAGGTCTACTTCTTCTCCTTGGACTCTCCCTGACGTCTGTCTGGGAGACAATGATTTATGAGAGTGGCTCAGGATTCTGGGAAAAAACCCTGGCACTCCCTGAAGATAGATGCATCCCCCTGTCAGAAGGACAAAAGAGCTCATTCTCCACATTGCAACATCTTCTCAACTCCTCAACAAATCTGTTTTTGGTCTTTAAGATGATTTGATTCAAACCACAAAATCCCAAACTCTTTGTGTTGTCGTTGTTGTTTTGTAGTATCTTAATAATATCTTCACTGCTGGGAATTCCCATTGTAGATCTCATAGCTTGGTGATGAAGCAAACTAAGTGTGTGTTGAACAACTTTGTGCAGGATGTTTGCTGGTAGCTCACAAAATGCAGTATGTATATACAGCTTTTATCCATTGCCTGAGGATGCTTCCACTCACTTATTCAAAATCGGAAACTATAAACTATTCACAATATTGTATAAACTGTGGGTCACTCCTTCTCCAGTGTCTCTCCACCCATCATTGGTGAACGTCCACATTCAGCACCCTCCGGAGGCCGAAGTCCGCATTCACCAAGTAGCTCGGGTACAGCCTGGGCAGAGACCGACCGCCACAGAGGGGGCTCACTCTGTCCAGCAGCGCTCCCAGCCTGGGAACAGGCATGAACCCACTAATGAGCATAGCAGCAGGCACCCACACACCAATGGGAATGGAAATGGCCATGGTCAAGCCAGGCTGCACAACGGACATGTTGGAAGATGCTTTCAGGAAACAGTTGATGGACAGGTATTGACAGTTTTAAATAATTAAAACACACTATGTACACTGTCATCACTAGCTGATGTACACCACCTGCTGTACCCAACCCCAGCATAGGTGTTTAAACCAGTAAGAGAAAGCACTGTTTTATCACAGGTATCCTCATGTTCCCTTCCCATCAGCGTCTCTAACACCTGCTGCCTCAAACAGGAACTGGGCCCGTGGCTATGGCTTATGTCATGTCCAAAATTAATGAGCTCTGACCACACTGCTCATCTCATGTTGCACTAGTTCCCCAAAACAGGCATGTTATGAGTTAGGATGTGTTCAGAGGACAGAGGTTAAGCTTGAAATCCAGCCCATGTGGTTTGCTGTGGCCCAAATGGGAATACTTTCATGGTCTGTATGGCACCATGCATACGGTGTGGCACGCATTGCAGATTTACTGCCCTTTGCATGGTCAGGTCAGTGTTTGGATGTCACAACAGACATATATCGAAGGGAAAAATAAGTTAGAAACGAGAAGGAATGAAGTGGCATTGCGTGAGCTTGGCTAATCCAATATTTAATACAGCATATGTTTGCTTGGCTGTGATAAGGTGTCATGTTTGACTCTTAGCCTTTAGGTTTACAGTTGTAACAACACAATCTGTAGCAGAGTTGTTTTTGCCAGCATTATTCCTTGAACAAGTTTGTTTGCTAAACTGCAGCTCCCATTTTCTCTTCTCCGGTTTCTTAGAGAGCTTGAAATTAAACCTTCCAGTCACAGTGATTTTTCAGAATCCCAACAGAACAGCCTCAGAAAAGAAGCATACAAAAGCTTTGGCCTTTAGTTTTCCTTCTTCTCCTGCCAGTATGCCAGTTTGGTGTTTTCCAGAAGAATGTCCTCTCTGTTGCCTCTTTAGTTTCATAAATCTCTGTTGGCCAAAAATCCAATAAGCAAGGTCTGATAGGAATCTCTCTTCACAATTAGCCAAGTGCCTTAATGAGGCATGCCAGGAGCTGTTCTTGAGACTCAGTGTTTATGTCCTTCTCCAACTAACTAGTCTCAGATGTGTCTGGTTCACTCTGTCCTTGAAGATAGGTGTACATGCACACTCTGACATGAACACACTTACAATTTCTGCCCATGCTTATGCATTCACAATTGCACGCAAACAAGCATGCATGCACAAACACGTAACATTTATTCTCAAAACTCATTTCTTAGATTTAACACAGATGTGTGTTGTTGCAGTGTGGCAAGCCTCTGCCAGGCCTAACCAAACAGGATGATTGCTGTGGAAGCGTGGGCGCCTCCTGGGGTCTAAACAAGTGCCAAAAGTGTCCAACCAAACCAGGTAAGCCCTCCCGACTAATCAGATCAGAGCAATTTTTTGTTCCGCTCTGTTCCATTACATACTTAAATTGAATCTATTTCTAATCTGGTCTGATTCTGTTGGTATTATTCTCTGTTGTGCTATTGGTATGTTGATCTCTTGGCATTCTTGCACTGTTCACATTGGATCAAAACAGCAAGTAGCAGCTGGGTTCTACTTTCATAGTGCTGTATATTAAGGTGTTTCGTCAGTAGTGCCTGTTATAGTCCTTAGCAGCAGTTGTTTATGCATGGTGTATTTTTACAGCATTTATCACAGGCTTAAACAATACCGATGACTGGTGATGATTAGCACATAACACTCTTCATTAAATTCCTGAAGTCTTCTGTGGCAGCTGTGTGATTCACCCATGCACCCAGTTGTAAAAATGAAGCCGTTTTCGCTTCCATAAAACCAATACCGGGAAGCAAATGAAAACACTTTTAGCATTAAGATGAGAGTGGGGCAGGAGTGCCACCCACTCTGTGGGCAGAACCAGACAATGTGGCCTTGAAAGAGTGAGAAAACTGTTTCCCAACCAGAGCTGCGGTAGGTTCGAGAATCAGCAGCAGGGTGGTTGTATGCCGGCAGGCAGGGTGGGTGGTGAGACTACTTCACTATAGACGGGGACTCACGCGGCCTGACAGCTCTGCATTTTATTTGGAGGGTGTGGTTTGCTGAACGTCCCTGTGCTGGAGCAAGACTTTCTATGAGGGGCTCATGGGAAGCAGCTTTGGTGGCACATGGGGATACTCAGTTATTTCCCGACATTCTTATGTATAATCATATTATGGCCATGCCCACAGATGTCAGTTGGCTGTCAAAGTTTTCATACCTTGTTTAATGTCTGTCCGAACCTTAATCAGAAGCAGACATCATCCCTCTTTGTCTCCTCCATCTATCATAGATGCTGATCCATTCTTTTCTCTCAAACTCTTTATCTCTCTCAGCATGCCTAAGTCCCACCACAATTTCTTTTGGCTCCCAGATGTTTTCCTCTGCTCCTTCCTTTGAAGTTTGATGGAGAAACAGAATGAGCACCCTATTGGCTCATTCTTGTAGATGTTTTGGGGGGCAGCATACTGCAGGCAAGGGTTTGAGGTCACACGCAGGTAGGCAGACAGGGAAGTAAGGATAGACAGAATGAAAGAGAGGAAAAATGAAGTCAAAATGAAGTCATGCACTACGTCCCTGAAGTCTTGGAGGGAGCTTTAATAAGAGAAATGCTTCGAATTCCTCTAGAGTGTTATTGTTCTCAGTTTAGACACTTGGCTAGATCTTCCAACTGCAATCCTCCCTTACTGGCTCAGATGTATTCCTTCTTACATGTATGACAGGAATGATATACAACCTGGAGACAACAGCTCCTGAAAAATGATGCTATTCTTTTTATTTCATAGTGAATGGGTCAGTTGTCGGCTTGGAGCGTTGGGAAAAGTCACATAGCTTTATAAGAGTCCCCTGTGTCTCTTGTTGAGTATGTGTTAATGATGTCACGAAAGCCCAGTTGGTGTTTAGGGGCGTAACACTACCATTGGTCAGTTTATTGCTGGTCACAAAATGCACTGTTGATTGACAGCAAGCATTGCTACTTAATATATTTTATTACATTTATAGATGATGCCAGTATGACCACACTACAGCTCTGTTCCAGACAGACTTTCGAGTAAGTCTCTGCTTCCTGGATTTACTTTGGATATCTCTATTATCCCATTCCAGGCCCATTCTGCTTCCACATCACAGTCAGTATGATTGCATTTGATTCACTTGATGAAGTGAATGGTTCAGTCACTGATAATCAGCTTTATACAAATAATATAGACTCGTAATGAATTGCCGATGTTGCAGTCTAGCAGTAAAGTCTGTGAATGTATATGCATTTCAGCACAGCTGATGACATTTTCTCTCTTGGGATTAGTTATTATTATACACCAAGGACTTTATGTCACTGTTGTGGCAATAAGGGAGGAGATTATGTGTGTGTAATGTGTGTGTGTATGTGAAGGAGAGCTGACGTTATGGAGGCATGAATGCCAGCGTGTCCTATCTCAGTGGGAGCTGAAGCCTTTAGGAGCCAGGACCTTTAAAAGTCACATGCTGTGGATTCCTGGATTGTAATGAGATCCAGATCAACCAGAGCAGGCTGTAGTCAGCTTCATTCCTCTGGTGGTTCTGATGATGAGATGGAGTAAATGCACTGCACTTAATTTCAAACTAGTGCAATCAAGGGTTGTAAAAACTGATGTAGAGGTAGTTAAAACTGTGTGCATGTGTGAAAGATAACCACCCACGTGTTGAGTCAAGTGAGGATGAGCGTAGGTGAGTGCGGCAGGAGGCAACTTGGTTGCACAAGTACCATATGAAGCACATGGCCAAGAGGAAGTTTATCCTTGAAAAGCAAAGAGCCAGGATAGTGATGTTTGTGCAACTCTGGGAATGTCTTATGCTTACATTTCTATCAGTAAAGTAATCTGAAGTTACTTAAGCCAACTGGAGGCCATTTTCTCTGACCCATACTGCAGCATTGGCATGGCTCTGTATAATTGTGCTGGCAGCCCCTCCCTCACTGTGAGTTTCACAGCTAATGGAATTCCACAAGCCGTTTGTCTCCCCATCTGTCATTACTGGGCAGCTTCTCTCTCTGTGACACTCCCCGTCTGCGATGCTGGGAGGCTTCCCAGGGAGCCAGATCAGACGTCTCCAGGGCCTAAAGTAACCACCACACCCACAGGAGCCTTGGCCTCCTCTAACTCTGTCTCCCTGGGTCATCAAGGTCGTCATGATGTCAATGCCCTAGCGCTCTCTTTGCCCCTCCCTCTATTCCACCTCTATCTGTGGGAGTTGTCTGCCTGGTTTGCCCCCCCCCTCCTCTCCATGTCTCTCTGTAACAAGGACACTATTCTTCATGAGGTTTAGATCAATAAAGTCAGATGAGGCAAAGAAGGAGGGGGCCCACAGGGCTCCACGACTTCCAGATCTTCCCACATGAACTCATCCCTCCCAAATCTCCCATCTATTCCCCAGACGTTTAATCTGACATCCATCAAGAGGCCAAAGTCTGTGCTTATTACTTTTTATTAGCGCTGATCAAACATGAACACTTGTTAATGACCAACAAAACCCAGAGATGCTGTGACTTTACCTCAGAAATAGGGAGCGAGAGAACAGATGTATTGGAAGAGCTCCACAGCGGCTTCTCATCATTATTAGATAGAGATGTCACATATCTTTGACAGCATGTGATTCACTGATGTTGACTTGGTGTTATCCCTTCACAACTAAAATGATGGAATCCATTAGCTGGGCAGCAGTGTGGCTGAGCAGACCTAACCACTATGTGATAGAAATCCCAGTTGGAGGCAGATGGTTATAAAGTTTGTGTTGCATTTCTTAAATGGATACAAGCTACGTTAAGCACATTTTTATTGGGAATGTACCACGGCAAGCCTTCTTTTGGAACTAGCCCAGGTGGTTAATATTCCACAGTGATTTGGAGATTACGGAGGAATGTGGGTCTGTTTTAAACGTGCATTTGATGTGGTTTACTTACTGTCATCAGCATCTTGGAGAAGCGCGTGAAGCGAAATTGTGAAATTACAAAGACAGATGAAAAATGCATACTTTCGTGAATAGAAACAATGAAAAGTATGTTCTGGGTAAAACCTTAATGTTGTAAAAAATGAAATAATCTCTTCTTCAAAGCCTTTATGCTGCTGCTTCACATTTGCCATGGGATGGCAATGTTGAAGCAATGTAATATACACAGCTAGATTGAGGCAATACCTTGTAGCTTGTACATCGGTTTTGTGTCTATGTCTGTATCAGCAGGAGGATGTTGATATTAGTCCCATGTGTCCTAACTGATTAGCCTTTGCTTCACTAGCAGAGACACATTATTTACAGGGCATGTGATATGGACCGTGCCATAATGACAAACGTGGCTCGTGCCAAGGAGACATTCTGTTTTGAAAGCAAATGAGTTCCCTTTAAGCTGTTTGCTCCAATCAAGCATTGGCTCAAAGGCCAAGAAGAGATGGCTTTGCCATCTTAGAGACTCAAAAGACCTGAAACCCTCCACAGTGATTAAAGAGCTCTGCTTGCTCCTGGTTTCGGCGGCACCAGTTTGTCCCGTGGCGGCATGTCAGGAAGTAAATTGCTGGAAAGGGTCCTGAGGAGGACTTGGCTTTTGGTGGTTTTCCTATAGAGTGGCCCCCAATGGAGTGGAAAGGAAGACTGTCTCCTGTTCCTGTCCCATGGATGGCATCAATCCCTCCCGACTCCCACATGTTCTCAGCTTTTCCAGCAAGTTAAGGGTAGAAGCCCAAGACTAAGGTTGCCTCCCAGGCAGGTCCATGGGGAGGCTGGTGAAGGGCTCTGAGCCCTGTGATTGATGGACCAGACTTCTCAGTCGCCTTAGAAGAACAGCCCCGGGCCGGGTGGTCTGTGGGGTGATTGTACCAAATTAGCAATTAAAGATTTCTGTACAGCTGAGGAACTCATCTGACTATAAACTCTTTCCGTTCTCAGCCTCCTGCCTCCGTCTCTCTTTACTTTCGCTCTCATTTTGCATAAGCTGTCCTTTCATTTGAACACCCACAGCAGTGCTCTGCAGGGAACAAACTTTACTTTCATGTTAAAAAGGGACTTAAGAGATTTATTTCAATTTAATTTAGGAAAGCACCACCAATCAAGAATCTCCAAGGACTTTGAATTACACTTTCAGGTCAGAGAACTCGAGCAAATATTATTGAACAGTTGCCTGTGGAAATGCAACACAATTGAATGGAGACGGACAATAAATTAGTAAGGGGTGACAAAGTCTTTTGTTGAACAGGGCTAAATGGATGGACAACAATTGGATGTTTCTGTCTGTACCCACAATGGATACAGACCAGTGTGGGTCTACAGTTTTTGTAACTAAGGGTGACACTAATGATGCACAGCTTGAGATCACTCTTGCAAGCCACTGCCTGTGAAACTCTAGGTTTTCTAGACAAATGACTGTAGAAATAAGCATGAGAACTGGCACATCATTAAAACCTCAGATGATACCATAATTCTTAGCTTTCATGCAATAATGAAAGTTAAATGGCCACGTTTTCACTGATTTCAAGCTCTGGTGCTTATTGTCTTTTCTTGAGGTCAATGTACAGAATACATGGTTCTGATTTACCAGTACAGTACAAGAAGGAACTACAGTGATTTGTTAAGCAAAACTTCAAAAATTACAAAATTAATGAGCGAATCAAACAGCCAAGAGTCTCTATATCTCATGATAAATTAATTCTACAGAAGGCAACATGCTATTGTCAACCTCTTTTCATTTCAGCAGCTGTTTTTAAAACTTACATTAAATTCAGCACATAAGGGCACGTTCAATACAATCTCCCAAGTGAGATCCTGTGTGAAAATGAAATTTTACGATCATAAACTCTAAATGTGTCAGTGGAAACTTGCTCAATACCTCTTATATAATTAGGTTTTAAAACTGCTCAAGACTTTTACAACATCTCAATCTTCTCTCTCAAGCCATTTTAAGACAAGCAGAGTTTTGAAACGAGCTGTCTCTCAGACTCATGTTGAAGTTGTCACTGACTGCAGAGGTCCTCACCTCCCTGCTAATAAGCTTTATTGAGACACCCGGACCTCCCCCACTGGGCTTCCCTTGGCATGTGCGCTCTGCTGTCACTCAGGCCAGACTTTCCCTGATCCTGTCGCTGCAGGAGGGCGTGCCCACCGCCCTACCACAACAGCTCATTACTCAGAAACTTTGAAAGGGGGATTAGGAGGGTGCGGAGGAAGATGAGGAGGTGGGCGTCGCTTTGACACAGTTCCCCCCTTTTCACGTTGCCCCCTTCATGCTGACCCACTTCTGCTTTGTCAACCCTCAGGTACATTGACCCTGCCTGGTCCACTGGGTCACAGCGGGACCAAAACATAACTTAGCTTCCAGGTCTGCGTTCCCAGAAAGCCTCCATGTGGCACACATTCCAGCCACTCCTGGGAAAATGACACTGGTCGCGACTGATCGCTGGCTTTGGTATTGACAGGAGAGTTTGGTATCCTGTACATATTGAAGGCTAACAAAGTAGTTTTTTCATTGTATGTGTTTGGTATTGCTTCTAATGTATGGTGGCATAGGTAGCTGAAGATGGGTTATAGAGATGTGATCTTGTCTGGTCCTGGTCCATCCAGATAGACATTTACATCAGACCAAAGCTCCCTTTCAGTTACTCACAGGTTTTCTGGAGCTTTGGTCACAAACACGGTGCAACTTTTTCTCCCTTTCCCAGAGCCCTCTGCCAGGGGAAGAGATGTGCTTTCTTTGCTGGCAAGGCCTTGACCGTAGTTTCTTGCATGCGTCACCACTGTTTTTACCCTTCGTCGCTGTGGCAGCATGTTCAAAGCAATGTTTTACTTTGGTAAAATCTTATTCTAGCCATGGTGTAAATCCAAAAAATTGTCATCACTGTAATTTGTTTCTGTTTTCTATGAGAGCAGAATGTGGGATACCAAGATTTCTCTCTACATTTATGAGATGAGACATAACAAACTTTGACGTACATATGCCACCAAATATCTTTTGAAATCCTGGCAGAAATGATTTTTTCCCTGCAGGTTTATGTGCTTGAAGTGGTTATCATGATTGCGAAGCAATATAAAGCAAGGTTGTACCATCATTGCTTTAAGCTGTCTGATTTATGACTGTAATTTGATTTGAGTGGACTGTAACACTGAGGAACAGATCCGCATGACAGTTCAGCATCTCATTATTCTTTGAGCTTTCCTCACCCAGACACACATTTTTCCCTCCAAAATCAGAGGTTGCATCATCTCTCTTCAACATGATATGGAGCAAAATGCTTCAGCTCAGTTTATGTCATTGACAGTTTATGTCATGGAAAAATCTGCTGCTAATAATCATAGTGTCTCTGTTTAGAAACCTCTGACACACTCTCTCTTTCTCTCCATAAGATGCACAGAAACAGAGATGATCTTTTCCCTATGATAGTCTCATTGACCTCTCTGTACATTTAATGTAGCATGCTGGGGCTTGACTGGGTGCCGAATGAGTAATGACATAATGTTTCAGGCCTCTGTCACTATTGCCGCACTGGGGCATTAAAAGACACACTGTGTTATTTACTGCAGCAGTTCTCTGAACCTCTAATGTACACACCAGAAGCACACATCATATGATTATTATTCCTCTGGTAAAACAAGCAGAAAGAAATTTTAAGCTAATCACCTTCCTGCTAGCCACACGTTAATCGTCATTCCTAATGTACACAGTTAAAGTATTAGTCTCTTATTTGCACTGTGGCTGATGATAAAGGTCAGGCTTGTCATGTAGGCTTCCTCAGCATATTTATGATATAAGCACTTCCTTCGTCTGTCTCTAGAGGTCTAGGAGACTTGTAGGTAATGTGATTATAAATGACGTCGAATGTTATCGTTACATTCTGCTGGATGGCAATGCTGTCTTATAAATGTCGTTGATGGGGATCCATTTCCATACACTCACTCTGGAGTCCCACGAGGCCCAGCTGTGGGTCCCCTCATTTTTCCTCTTGCCAAGATGCTCACATCTGTAAGTTATATCCCCTAAAACTGTGCTCCTCTTCTCCTTCAGCGATAAATGCGATGCTTTTTGACAGACAGGCACGGTACTCATTCTGCTCTTCTAAAGCTGTGCTTTCTCTTTCTGTTTGCAGCATATGCAGTGATTGCAAATGGACAAGTGGAGTGTTCCAAAGGTTTTAAAAGACTGAATCTCACACACTGTCAAGGTAAGCAATAAAATCTCTTAAAAATGTAAAAAAAACAGTTCACTATTTTTTATGTTGTGTTACATGATTCAACTCATACTGCATATTTTAATAGGTAGCTTATATAACAAAAACATATCTTACATTAAATATAATGACATGGATGTGATGGAAAAAAAACTGACTGCCCATGTGTTTCTATGCTTACATGGACCCCTGTGGACTTCTATAAAAGTATTTCTTGCTGTACGTCTGGCCCCTATGGGAACCAGGTCAAGACTACAATTAGCTTTCGTTCAGGGTCAGAGTTCAGCAGCCAATGAGCACCTGGCGCTGCTGCTCTAATTGGTCTTTGGGGTTTCTGAGTAGAGAATGGTGTGGCAGGCTATGATTATGGTAAATGTGACTCTCTGAGTAACTGGAAGCTTTAGTTACAGACCTGTTTGCTCAGTCTCCCTAAATATGCCAGCAGAAGAAAACCTGTGTAACTTGCAGCTCAGCCAGCCATTTGTATGCAAAAACAAACTTAGGTCATTCCTGGACATACAATGTATTTTCACAAAACCACCCACAGTGTCCACTGTGTAGATAATCTTTCCACTAGAGGATTCAGACTATTTATATTTGTTGTTGGTGTTAGTCTACAACACTGGAATTAATACACATGAACAAATAAACCTTGGCTGAAAGACACAGGAAAAATGTGCTGCTTAATCTGTGAACAATGCAACTGATGCCAATGCTTTAAATTACAAAGTGCAGCTTTTCTGAAGGTCTACTTGAGCTGCGTTAGTGACTTGATTAATGCTGTCATAATCCAAAATGCATTGCTTACTAAAGCCTATGAAGTGCAACAACATAAGTGTCCAATGAACTATAACAGGCCTCATCTGCTGGTTCAGCAAGTTCAACATGTTTTCTGATGTGCACAGTACTATTGGCCTCTTGATGTTTTCAGGTAACGATTGAGCTGGGAAACATATTTTAATAAAACAAAGACCTGTGGACAAGGACACTTATTTTCCAATAGTGTGTCAACTAGCCAACAACTGTGGAAATGTATCTTTCTATTATTCATGCTTTTCTTTTATGATTGTTTCAAGATGTTCCTCCCTTTCAGTTACTCATTTCTGTAGTTCCAAAAAAGCAAAGCTGACAGTTACCCACAATATTTACTGGAGCGTTTTAAAGTCTCTGTCCTGTTCAGCTGCTGCTCCGTTCCCAAAAATTATTTCTAATTTCAAGTCTGGCAACAACTGCCAAAGAGGCAAAAACCTGCTTTTTCTGGGATTTTGTCATTATTATCAGGATGGTGTCCAGCTTGCTAAACTGGGGCTCCTATTCTGAGCTGTTTGACTGTATTTTATTGGAACACAACAGAGCTTGTCTCATATTCAGTAACAGGCACAATTTACTGCTCTTTCTCTGTACACTGACCCTTGCGGTCAGTGACGTCCACGCCATGATACGATAAGATGCCCCAACGGAGCCATGCGCTGCTCTCTGACTTCAGAGACGCCTCCTTATCTTCAGAAGCTGCTTCTCAGAAACTAGGTCAGCTGAATTGGCCATTTGTAACTGTGCTTGTTAGATGAAAGGAACACATAGATGCTGTTGTGGGTGGTAAACTGGTGCCGGGAGCAGGTCATATTACTCACACACCACTTCAAAGAAGAGATGATGGAAGTCTTACATAACTTTCTTGACATTTTGGATCAACTTAATAAAAGTTTCATACAATTTTAAAACACTGACATTTGACATTTATCACACTGAATACTGCCTGGGTCATCAGGTTGAGACCTCGATATATTAGGTTATGCAGGAGGAATTTGCCTGTGAAAACGTACTGTTCCCGGTAATGGCTGCTTTGGCTGTATTTTGAGAATGCTCCTTCCTTCTCCTCAGAGTTTCTAAATGGATGCATTTTTGGCCCTGTAAGTTATGTCTGGTTTGAGACTTCCAAAGTAGTCACAAGGCACTCCCTTTAGCAATAACAGCCAATACATATTAATAGAGTAACGCTGCCAATTTCCTTTACAGTGGCCATAAATAATTGTACGGGTGTTTATGTGAATCTTGGTTTTTCCAGAAGGTAACAGTGGGCAAGGTCAAGTAAGGTCGCAGCAGACTGCTCAACGCTTAATGCAGTTTGGAAACTTGGATAACATGCAACCATTAATATGTATCATTACACAGTAAAAACAAAGATGGATACTTGTGAGTTCTGAGAGCAACCAAGCATACATTCAAAATAGATGTTGAGATTAGTGCTGGCCATGACAGGTTGTCATGGAAGTCAGTTTCAATCCCGATCAACCCACCAGCAGACTGTAACAATAGCACTAATCTGGGACTCAACCGGACCATGGATTAAAGACCCCATGTGAGGAAGGCTGAGCCCAACGCTGACCTGAACCCTGACCAGATAGCATGCTGCTTAAACTAAGCCCAAGTCCCCACAGTACCTGCATACAGAATATTGTTGTTCCCAGCTCTTTAGAGCATGAATATCAGCACAGGCAGGCATGACATCTGTGGTCTGCTTCGTTGTCTTCACAGCATGTGTCTCATCCTCTCTCATCCAAACAGGTTGCTTTTGCTAACAGAGACACAGACTTGTTTACATTGTCATAACATAGATGCTTTGTCATTGTAAGCTTTAGCTTTACAACCAGTTCCTCTGAAGAGAGACAGAAAAGTGAAGTGGAAAAACAAAGGGAAACAGAGATAAAGAAAAAATTTTTTTAAAAAAAGAAGAAACAACAAGTAACAAAAGAACATTTGAGGCATTCCCTGGATTTGCTTCAGTCCACAGAATTTATCAGCCTTAATCCCTTATAAACTCACTTTTTCCAGCAGGAAGCAAAACAACAAAACAAGAGCAGATTAATTAGAATTGGGAAAATCTGTGGTGGCAGGCTGTCGGGTTCCAGTCGTCAAAGCAATGTGAAAAGACCTAATGATGTACTCTTTGTTTAACACGGTAGAACAACAAACTTTGCCTGGTCCCAATGTGATCGCATGACTAAGCGCCTGAAATATGTCCCCCTATGCTCCTGGCTGGCACATTAACTGGCTAGCTTGCCTCCTTTTGGCTTAGCAGCTCAAGAGCTGTTGGAGCAGTAAGCAAGCTCCTCTGGCCACTGTATCACTCCAGATGGAAAAAAAAAAACCTCTTTACAACTTTCAATGACTTTCACTCATTGACGTAAGTTAAGAATGCTGTAAACTTATTGGACGCTGTGAATGAAAGATGCTGAGGAAGATAACTGACCGATTGTCTAGATTTCAAAGTCAAGGTTACTACAGCCCTGAGAGTGTAGAAGATTTTACTGTCAGGGGGCTACATGGTTCAGTGCATTTTGGTTTACAGTGGTCAAATTTATTGTGCATGTTTCCCTCATGTCATCACTCCTCCTTGCTTCTATACAACTGTGAAACCTGAAAGTTTCCATATTTCATCACCTCCCAGCAGCTGGTGGATTTGCCTACATGATCTATTGCAATATTTTGTCACCTTTCAAGAAGTAAATGATTTCGAAAGCCTTACATCATGTCTGCTGGTCTGCAAGCATGAAAGATCTGTATACTCAATGTCAAATGCAGTACACCAAATCTGATATCGATACTTGTAGCAAATTTCGTTGAGGAGTTCACATGGAGTTCAAAAGAAAAATTCTACTCCATGACTGACGTACTGCATATCTCACAGACATCAATGAGTGCCTGCTGCCGGGGCTGTGTAAGAACGCTGACTGTCTCAACACCAAAGGAAGCTACAGGTGCATGTGTAAACATGGCTACATGTTTGACGCTGCCCGGAGCCACTGTGTCTGTGAGCATCATCATTTTCTTTTAATCATAACACACCATTTAAAGCTACAACCACTTTCTCATGCATTGGATTGGATTATGATGGATGTATGGACTTCTCTCCTCAGCGGACAAGGCTGTGTCTGTCCGGAGGGCACTTTGCTACCGATCGTCGTCAGCGGGCACATGCTCTCTGCCACTCGCTCAGCACATCACCAAGCAGATCTGCTGCTGCAGCCGAGTGGGCAAGGCCTGGGGCCCCGAGTGTGATCGCTGTCCTTTGCCGGGATCAGGTACAGCTACCAAAAGTGTCTCTTCACTGCTGCTACTTGTGTCCCTAATTCACCTCTACTACTCATACACTGTTTTAATTCAAGACCTATCTTGTCATCCATCTGCAAACTTAACCTTCCATTTCTGGTTTTACTGTACTTACTGAAAAGCGATTTGCACGGTTAAATGCTTTTGCAGATTTTAAATGTAACATGCAATCTTATGCAATGGTAGTGAAAGCACAAGCAAAGGACAGTTACCACTCACAGTCACCATTCTGCTCCTTGCCAGGCTTGTAAAGCCGTTCAAAATAACTGAATGTGTTTGGAGTGGAAAAGGACCAAAAACATAACAGTTTTCATATTTTGGAGGCTACATAATAGTGGGAGTCAGTCTTGTGTTATCACTCCAGTCCTCAGAGAGAAACCCCACTAATAGACCGGCGAAGCTTCACAGCAGAAATAAATAGCTTGGCCAAGTGAAACATGGGAAGTAGTTGTCATCTTTTTTTTCATACCGATCTAATCTTCAAAGTCTCAGAGAGAAACAGACTGGTTTTATGGAGTGTCTGTACTGGCCTGTGATTCATGGGGATTGTCATAGATCAGATATCACATACACAGACCTCCATGGTGCTGCTCAGCCAGGACTGACACAGTACACAGACACACAGCCCCTGATTATTTCGGACGCTGGCTTTTGTATAGCCTGACAAGCTGTTAGAGCCATGTTCTGAACAGAGCAGCCAGGCCCATTACTTGTAACTTGGTAACAGGAGCCCGTTGACTTTCATTCCATATTTACTCCATTTCCTCTGATGTGGCTCCCGATCATATATAGCCCCATTTCCCTCCACTTTAAATTCATCATTCGGTAGCCTATCATATCCACGTTTCCTGCATTTACACAAGCATTTACAGCGACCACATATCTGTCACTACTCATATCTCTATTCCAGACTCTTTTGGCGTAGAGTTGCTGGTTTCAGGTCAGGTAGGGGACACAGTGCTTCTCACTTGTAATGGATTCACCATCGCTGAGGTTTGTTGGGCTCCGACACAAAGAGGTGCAGTCTCCCTCCTTTTATCTAGCCAGCCAATCCTCCATTAGCCTCTCACTCACACGCCTGTACACCAAAGAGTTCAAAGGTCAGTCAGTATTACATGATCCTTTACTTCCCCCACTGGCATGGCTGTGTGAGTGTGCAGATATTCCCCATTCTTTTCAAATCCCCTCGCTGGTAGCCTTCTGTGACAGCTGTCACTGGCCTGCCAGCTAGCTAGTTCTGGAGCAATGGCCGAAACCCGACCCCCTAATTCACAGCACACAGTAAAGCACAGCACGCTCAACATAACAGTATTACACGGGTAGCTTATGGTATTGGTATGAGCGTCAGACAGAAATATGAGCCACAATTACACTCTGGCAGTGTTTTATGATATGATGGTTTAGCAAGATACAGAGGTGATGTTTTTTGTATGGCTCATTGTTTGCTGTGTTGCCTACTCTGCAGACCATTTCAAGGAGATCTGCCCAGCTGGTCACGGATATACCTACTCCCGCTCTGATGTGCAGATTTCTCTCAGACAGCTGGAGGAAGTTGATCTGCAGAGCACAGGAGTGTCTTGGGAGGAGCAGAGCCCCACTTACCCTCAGCCTCCACTCTCCCAGCCCTCACAGCCCCTGCCTAGTGAGCCGCAACGCCCCAGCTACCCACAGACGCCACATGTACCCCAATACACTGAGTACCATGAGACACCACGAGCACCCCAGTACCCTCTGACTCCCCAGCAGCCTCTCCATCCCTCTCCCCCAGCCAGAGAGACACCGAAACAGCCGGAAGGTGAGAATTAAATGTTTGGCACATTAAATCTCTGCCAAGTTGACTTTAAGGTTGGTAAATGTTTATTCTGAATGGTGAAGAGATAAAGGGTTGTTATTGCTGCTGCTGAATGTTTCGTACATATTATGCACTTAGGCCGTCGAGTTATCCAAACATGGTAACCAGTTGCATATTTTTACCACAACCAATGGCATAAACAATGCAGGGCAGTTGAGTGATTCACAATAAGATTTTTTTTCCTACAGGATGCAAATGGATTAGCTTTTTTTTTTTGCACGAATCCAAACATCAACAGGATGTTTTGATCTTCATAAATAAATGATCCAACATCGAATATATTCGCTGTAGTAGTACTCATGTCCCCCATCCATCAAAGAGAAACCCTTCTGAACATCACAGCAGTGCACACCAGTAATCCACACTGGCCATTCATCTAAATCCTTAGGATTTTCAGTCAATGTATCTTCCTGATTTAATGCTTGTGAGATACTTTATTGGCAAAGCTGCGCCAGCCTGATTTATATGAGGAGACAATTCTGTAAATATTTAGGGATTTTTGTCTTCATTATCAGATATATCTATTTCCTTGCCTCTTTGCATTTTTCCCTGGCCAGTAGTCTGCACTTCTGATACATCTTTCTCTGTCCGACTTAGAGGATAAATGTGCCGTAAGCTTTGTTTTATTAGAAATAAAGACTTCCAAAGCTGCAGGACAAGTGCCTGAGGAGAACATGGGCTGTTGTGCATGCTGTGTGTCGTCAGTATTGGTACTCTTAACTTTTGCTACTGATAAACTTTTCCTCTTCTTTTTGTCTCATGGCAGATGTGGAAATTCTGATCCCGGTAAGTTCTCCCTCCCTGTCAACCTCTTGGCACATACTTTTGAAATGTTTATCTTAGAAGGATATGCTCTAGCTATCTCAGCTGGAGGGTTTGTTATGATTATATAACTTATTCAGACCACATTTTGGTACATACGCACACCTAATTAGCTCTGACTATGACGACAAAAGCAGACATACTGTATGAAAATGAATATGATGATGAAACGTAACCAAAATCTCTGACATGAAATATTTGCTTGTTTTCTAGCCAGCTGTTGTGACTGACTCACCACTGAAATATCCAGGTACTTTTCTGGTACTTTTCTCTTGGCTCTAGCCACACAGATCATACAACACTACTTGTTCACCCTCAACAAGTGCCTCAACAGGCACGAGGCCTGTTGCAGTTTGATTTAGCATCTCCAAGCTTGAGGACCAACAGTGGTTTTCTATAAATTGCTCACTCCTGCGCAGCAGTGGCAGTCTCAGTTCTCGACTGTTCTGCCCTCACGCCAGCGAAAACATTGACATTGAAGTCTGAAGCTTGACTACATTCAATGACTTGATTTATTTTAGTCATTGTACTGTTTTTAGCCTGGAGAAAAGAGTAGATCATTTTTATATAGTAGTCCGGTGAGTGACAGCTGAGGTGGTAGTGGTTGGGAAAACAAGCAGTGTCTTGTTTAGGCTGTTGAGAATGAGAATTTACTATGTGTCACAGTGTTAGTGGTTCACTGTGTTCGCACTCACGCAGTCTTGATTCTTCTTCACAGAGACTTCTCCAGACTCCTCCATCACCAACCTGAGGCCAGGTTTAAAGGAAACCCACACAGACTCAACCATAGGTAAAACATACATTAACATACATGTATTAAACACTGGGGCCCTCATGAAACAGTGGATATGTATCTAAAATTGCCGGTGCCTAATTGACAGGTGGCTATGGTGCTGTAAGACGACCAAGAGCAGCATAGAGTCGACTTTTCATATTTTATGCTCTCAGTCAACTGCTGGCAGACAGCAGCACATCTCATGAGACATTTTTTAAGGCTTACCCAGATTTGAGCCGGGGAGAACTTGTATTATGCTTTTATTTGACCCCTTTTCTCAGAGCCAACTTGGCTTGAAGATGCCGTGCTGCACAGAGGGTGAGAGGGCGAGAAACCAAGAATGAGTGTGCCTCTTGGAAGGGGAAGCTATCCTGAGCAGATGTGGGCCAGATTCGTGAAAAATGGAGACAGGGTTAAAGTGCGTTTGGGTGACAGAGAGAGTGAGATAGAAGAAATCAAGAAAGAGAGGACAACTAACAATAATCCTATAGAGAAAGTCTTACTGTAATGAGGTCTTTCCTCCTCATGCAGCCACAGGGGCCCAGTTCAGTGTCTCTGTTTTACCACAGCCCATTTGGACAGAAAAAGACAAGAACAACACTAATGTCAGGCTCTACTGTGCATGACTTGTTTCTCGCCAACCCCTTCGTTGGAGCTCCATACCACCTGTTAGAACACTAGAGTGCTGTAAAACCTGTCCTCTCATCCAAGACCCCACCTATAAAACAGCAAGACAGGCTCACATGGAAAACAACATGTGCTGGTGGAATGCAGTTCTTTTTATTTTTTACAGTGTCTGTAATGTTATGTAACCCTAGGTCAAGGTTTCTAGGGATTCTGTGTAATGACTGTGCACATCTCTGTGGCTTTTCCTAGGTACTGACAAGTGTGCCACCATCCCCACCATATGTGGCCGTGGGAAGTGTATTCCTGTGCAGACCGGCTACACCTGCCACTGTGAGCCAGGATTCAAGCTCAGTGCACTGCAGACTAACTGCATTGGTAAGCAACGATGGGAGAAAGAGAGAGATGGAGTAAGACAGGGGTAATGGTGGGACACTCAGACGGAGGGGGGGGGCGCACACAAACACACACACGCTGACACCCGAAGCCCCAGCGGCTCTGTCTG
The DNA here is from genome assembly GCF_042242105.1 of Pempheris klunzingeri. Lineage (NCBI taxonomy): Eukaryota > Metazoa > Chordata > Actinopteri > Acropomatiformes > Pempheridae > Pempheris > Pempheris klunzingeri. The sequence goes on along the minus strand of NC_092024.1, from coordinate 10,647,211 downwards.
TCATCATCTCTGTGCAAGCAAGTCGTCAACACCAAACATTACACGGCACAGAAGCCTTGAGAAATGAAGCGAGCCAAAATGAAAGGGATCCGTTTGTTTATGTTGACCTGTTCCGTGATGCCTGACAACAGCGCACAGGCCATCCAAGGAGCTGCCACGGTGCTGTGATCCCTTACCTCACAGTGAAGGCCTTGGCCGCAGCCTCCACTCTGCCTCGGCTGGGCTCAGGCCCATCAGGAATGCCTGCGCAGCAGAGGAGCTACAAAGTCATGGCTTGCAAAGTGAACAGTCTCTGCTGGTGAAAAGGAACTGCAATGTAAATGTTGTATTCAACGTTTCTCATCTGTCTCCCATTGCAGATGTGAACGAGTGTGACGAGGACCCATGTGAAGGGAAGAGCCACTGCATTAACAACTATGGCTCCTACACCTGTCAGTGCCACAGCGGCTACAGCCAGGTGATCACCCAGAACAGGAAGTTCTGTCAAGGTGAGACACCAGGAGACATAATGTTTCCAATGGATGGAAGCCACCACAGGCTCTTGTCTGTCAGCGCTGTTCATTTAAAAAACATCCTGTCCTAATTAATGCTGTGGAGCACAATAGTCACTTTCTTTTCTGTTCTCCTTGGTTTTCATACAAACTGGCAGACATTAATGAGTGCAGCATGCCCAACAAGTGCCAAAATGGCAAATGCGTCAACACAGAAGGATCTTACACCTGTGAATGCAACAGTGGCTACATCAAGTCATGGAGAGGCCTGTGTGAAGGTGACATGCATGCACAAGCGCCTACACACACATAATCAAGTTCACATAACAGCACAATCCTTGCCAGATTTGCTTGCTGCCATGAGTTAATGTGTAGCCGGGTAACGAAACACATGTATTTTCCTCTAGTCAAAGCCAGGAAGAAAGCTATGCTTAATTCCTGACAGAGGGATTGTGTGTTTGTATATATCAGCATTTGTGACCTGACAACCTCTCTCTTCCATGGATGTGCACATTGTTTTAGTAAGATCTAATTCAAATGATTATTTTCATGTCCCACCTTCTCCCTGAGCAGATGTAGATGAGTGCAGTGATCCCAGCTCCTGTCCCAGCGGTGTCTGTGTCAACACTCTCGGCTCCTTCCAGTGCCAGAGTTGCGGCCCAGGGTTCAGGCCTGTCGATGAAAGATGCGTGGGTAAGGCAACCCCACACCCCATCACAGCAGCAGCAACACTACCTAAACTCCTGAGGGTGTTTCCGACCGCTGCATGGGAATAAGCTAGGTTTCCCTCTTATGCTGTAAAAGCTTCCTGTATTAGGTAACATTTACGTAGGCAAAGCTGCTGCTGCCGGTTGGCACCACCAAAAATACCCAAAGCGGCATGGCAACAAGCCATGCCGTTAATGACGTGCTGACAGCTTATGATGCAGTACAGTTCACCGAATAGCACAAGCTGAAGCTATTTTATTGAATTGCGGCTTTTTGCTCAAAGGGACACTCAGACTGATGATGTGCATGAAAATTATATAAAATAAATCGTATTTTTATGCTTCAAAAGACTTATATTGGATGTTTTATGCCCAGTGTGGACCACTAGTGGGCCCGCATGACAGCCCAAAACCACAGTGATGATGGCTATATTGCGTGGGCCCAGCACAACCCTCCGCCCTCTCTCTCCATTCAGTGTTTCCATATATGATATATCAGCTCCTCCGCCCAGCAGCCTCCACATATCCCCAATATTGTTTAAACACATTCACCGTGTTATTGCAGATCTTTTGATATCACTGGCCCCTGTAAAAAGATTGTTTATAATACTTCAATTTGGGAGAGTCCAAATATTTTCTCTTGGCCACAGCCTTGAACAAACAGCATATTATTGTTGGAGAGCTGTGGCCACTGTACTGTTGGGCCGAGCAGAGGCCAGCAAGACTTCATTACCACCACTGGGCTAGGTGAGAGGACCAAGCAGTCACATGAGATGTTTGAGAAGGTCAGAGGGAATATTCCTACTGTGAAGAGGTCCACTGTAGTCCGCTGTAAAACTCTTACTGCGGATTATTAGATTTGAATTCACAAGTGGCACAACAAACTACATTTGTTGTGTTTAAGCTAACACGCTAGCAGCTCCCAACCTGAAAATGGCCATGTTACATAACAGGCTGACTGGTGTTACTTACCACATCCCCTCTCTATGACCTCGCACCCCTCTAATTTGTTTAGAAACCGAAGCTCCTGAAGTGAGTATTCCAGAAATGTGAAAAGCTGGAGGACTGAATGAGGATGGAAATTCTGGAAATTAAGTTTAGTAGTGATATGTTCTGTTCTTTATCATTTATTTTTCAGTGAGTCTGACAACTGATGCCCTCGTTTTAAGTCTCATGATGTCTCTTCCACCAAAGACTTCAGCTACTTTCTGTTTTTGAATCCACTAATATTCATTCTGTGCAAATCTGTGGTATATAAATAGTAGCTGAGAGGATAACATTAGACGACAGTCCTACAGTATACATCTGGAGCTGTGGGAGTCGCATTAAACGGGCAACATGAGAGCTGGGTTTCCAGTATTTGATTCAGTCAATTGACGGTAGCACAGTGGTTTGGGCCCAATTGGCCGAATCATGGATAAGCCTAATTGCTAGCGTGATAGAGAAAACAGCTCCATTCCCTTGTCAGGGCTTATCGCGGAGGCCTGAGAGATGCCGGATGATTGCAGAAACAAAGCAACGGGCCACACTGACAGACGTCTGGCAGTGCCCACGGCTAGGCAAACAAAACCCAGTCTGTGACTCTCTCGCAGTGTTTTCACTCTGTCGGCTCCCTGTTTCGGCATCTCTATCACCACTCAGTAGCGTCCTCTCTCCAGCTCCTTTGCAGACAAATACTTTTTCTTCCTCTACCCATTCCCTCTTTTGATGTCTCTGACTCTTACAACTCACATAATCAGACTTCACTTGAGACTGTCTCTCACCTAACCTGAATAACTGCCATTGTTAACACTTGATAAATTTCACTATAAAACATACCATATATCTGCATGAGGTTTTCCACAAATATAATTCCTGGGTAAACTGCTCTGACTCATGAAGTGGAAAAGACAGCTACTGCAAATAGTAAAAGGCCTTCATGAATGAGGTTTGGGTCTGTGCACTGATGTAATTCAATGACTGCTGTTTTGCAGTCATTTAGTACACTAATTATGCTGTAATCGTTTCCCCTTTACTGATGTACTATGCTGACACGACCCTTACTTTGTATACATGCCTTTATTCTCTATTTTATTGCTGTTTCCTGCTGCAATGGCCAAATTATCTCATGTTAAAGGGTCAGTACACCCAAATTACAAAAATAACAAATTTTCTTGCTTACCTATGGTGGTATCTAGCCATATGCAGACAGTTCTGGTTTTATGTGCCTTCGCCCCTGTATAATGGAGAGAAATTGCTTGTGGCTTTTACAGTATTAAATAATTTTATTTAGAAATGTCACCAGCATTTTCAGCATTTTCTTTTGCTTTGTAAACTATAGAAATAGTCCCCAATAAAACTGCAAACAGTGATTTCTCAAGATTATCCAAAGTAACTGGGACATACTGGGAAAGATTTGTTGCAAACGAATGCTTTAAATCTCTTTCTTTTATTTCTGTGAGCGCCACAACTGACTTGTTTTTTACTTTCATTGTACTGAGGTATTGACAAAAATCTTAATGATGGATATCTCAGGAAAAAAGATACAATGTCTGAACACCATTTAAAAGCAGAGTAAATTAGACTTTTATTTTAGGGGAACTGACCTTTTAATCACACTAACTGAACTAAAATCTCCTTCTCATTTATGCGTTATCCTGTCCTGTTCTCAGATGTAAACGAGTGCTTGAACCAAACAGTGTGCGGTCGTGGTAGGTGTGTCAACACTGAGGGCTCCTATACGTGCAACTGTTTCCAGGGATATAAACTCTCACCAGACAACGTTTGCCAAGGTAACTGTCAGTCAGGAGGTCAGTCTGACATTATTAACATCCCATATCAAAGCAACAGCTCTGTGAACAGTTCTCCACACTGCTTCCACAGTAGCCTCGCGGCACCATTGAAGGTTTATAAAAAGGCTACAAAGAGTTAGCGGTTGTCTTTATTTTCTGAGGCCCCCTTTTCTCTCTCTGTATCTCCAGATGTGGATGAGTGTGTGCTCCCTGAAGTCTGTCTCCACGGCCGCTGTGTCAATCTGGACGGCACCCACAAATGCACCTGTAACCATGGTTACCAAGTCACCTCAGACAGCAAAGCCTGTGAAGGTCTGCAAAGGATTATCTAGAACTGTTGGGTGTAACTCATCACTGCAAACTTCTCAGCTCGTGGACCTCTCTCGACATCAGAATAATGTCTGCAAATTATTTCTTTTTGTTAGATGTCGACGAGTGTGCAACTGGTTATGTGTGCCCTGCGGGAATTTGCATCAACACAGCAGGTTCCTACACTTGCCAGAACTGTAGGCCTGGGTTTGGACCATCTGCTGATGGACTGAGATGTGAAGGTGTGAAATCGGCTGTCTCGTGATTTACGCTAAACTGTATTTTTTTTTGACAAACACTGGTAGATATATAATGAATGGTATTTTTGTTTCCAGATGTGGATGAGTGTGCCCAGGGTGACTTGTGTCTTGGCGGGGTGTGTGCCAACACGGAGGGATCCTACACCTGTACCAGATGCAAGGCTGGCTACAGAGTGTCTCAAGACCGGCAGAGGTGTGAAGGTAAATTCAATCTCCAGCTGTGCTCTTCATTCAGTAAAAAACATTACTGTTATGACTGTAAAAGACTTACTCAACACATCTGGGCAGTTTGTCATCTCACATATATTATTCAGTCTGTATTGTGATGTCAGTGCATGTCTGCGCTTGTGTTTCTCCCAGATATTGATGAGTGCCAGTCCCTGTCGACCTGTGCCAACGGGATCTGTCTAAACTCGGAAGGCTCTTACACCTGTGAGAACTGCCCTACAGGTTACAGAGTATCATATGACGGGGAGCTCTGTGAAGGTTAGTTTGTTCAACACATATGTATATTGAATTCAGCCTGAAAGATCTAACGGCGGTGGGGTTACTTGTTCTTGCATTTCATCCTGAATTTAGGGGGTTTTTGTAGAGACAACCCCATACTGCAGTGAAATCTAACAGTTTGTGTTATTTCACGGCAGATATTGATGAATGTGCGCTGCCTACTACATGCCCCCAAGGAACATGTACAAACACAGAGGGTTCCTTCGCATGTATCATCTGTCAACCTGGCTTCAAAGTCTCTGAGGATGGGCAGCGGTGTGATGGTGAGGCTTTTGGCTGTGTTCCTGCAGGAATGTGCTTGTGTTTGTATACTGCAGCACAGGTGTGTGTAGCTCTTATTCAGACATGCCAGACTTTGCCTTAATACCCAACAAAGTTGCGGTTGAGGGTGAATGTGCCAGCTCTGTTGAACATGTTTCCCAGCATGTTCAGGTTGTATGTAAACAGCATCAGGTGCGACAGCTTTGACCTCACAAAGCCCCATCATTAGAGCTCAAAATCCCAAAATACTCCTTCTAGACATCACATCATAGCTGGATCCTGGACCCCGCCGCCTCTGGCACCACTCATCTGATCCTTGCTCAACACAGTGAAACATCAGCCCTCAAATAGAACGAAATGATGTCAGGCAAATGCCGTGCAGATAGCTCAACTAAAAAGATAGAGGTGCCGACACTTGTAATTCCTAGCTCCAATGATTACCGATTGAACTGATTACAGCTGGCAGGATTTATTTATTTGAAGCCAGAGATGGTAATCTGTGCTATGATGTGTCCATGTTTTTGTGTCCAGATGTGGATGAGTGCTCGGTGGCTAACGTGTGCCCAGGCGAGCAGTGCTTGAACACTCCAGGATCCTACACCTGCAGAAGCTGTGAATCTGGCCTTCAACTGTCAGAGGATGGTTACGGCTGTGAGGGTAAAGCTTCCTCTGTATTTACCTACTTGCTCAGAACAGTTTGAGCTGTCACTGTGGCAAACACTGGACCAAACTTACAGTAGACCACAGTAGAAAGGAATGTATTAGGCCCAGAACATGATTACAGAAAATCTTTACAGTGCTCAGTAATTTGTCATGACATGATTTATGAGATCAATGCAGTAAAACGGCTGCTTTGACGAATCCAGGGAGGTTAGATCTGTCATGACTTCATGGGAAGCAGAAAAGGAATGATTATTTAAATGGATTCAAACATGGCCTCAGTTAGTCATATATACTGCGGTGTGTTTTCGAATGGAAGTGTGGACGTAGCCCAAGAGGAAGATCCCCCTCTGATATGTTTCTTTGTGCTTGGAAAAAGTTTCACAAAACAAGCCAGAGTCCAAGTCGACCTCTGATAGGATTTTAATGGATGCCTCTGATGCCATGGAAAATATTAAGGGCTTAATTTGAAATGAAGTCAACCACTCCCCGGCCTTCCACGTACTGCAGCAAGCTTGCCCTGTTGAACTTGCTCCGTGCACCCAAAGGCAAAACGGAGCCGTCTCAATCACTTAACAATGGCCCACTCTATTTTCTCCATAAGAAATACAATCTGTACCGGCTCGAGGAATTTCCAATGATCACATAACAGCGAGCCAGTGACTGTTTGTAGATACAGTAATTATACGCCACCTGTAAAAGCTTGCTGTTTTGGATTCGATGACCCTCTTGCATACTTATCTTTCCACCCTTTTTAATAAAACACTGTCAGTGCGATCTAATAAAGAGGGCTTTGCTTACTGTATGTTAGGCTGAGTCACACTCTGCCATTAATAGTTTTTAACAGATAAGACAGGGAACAATCAGAAAGTAGACTCTTTTAGAAGTCCCTTTGCTAAAGATGATAATCTATAGCTACATTTTCTTCTTTTTCTTCTTCCTCTTAGACATTGACGAGTGCCAGACCCCAGGTGTGTGCCCCACGGGTGTTTGCACCAACACAGAGGGCTCCTTCTCCTGCACAGCCTGTGACCCAGGCTTCACAGTGGCACCCAGCAGGCTGTCATGTGAAGGTACAGTACAGTGGGTGGTTCACCGTGGTCACTGAAATTCATGATTTCTGTGTAATCATTTTCACAGTCATACGTTCCAGCTCAGAATGACCTACTGCAATAAGAACAAGTCATTACTTGCTGGTGTAGATGATGCATGACTTTTCTGACATGCTCACTGTGGTCTGGAAGCGTTTCATATAAATGACAAAACTTTGAAATTTGAAGTGAGACCCAGTGATTTACAGCTGGTGTGAATGTGTCATACCGATGACGTGTGTGTGTGTTGTGTCAATGCAGATGTGAATGAATGTGAGGACGACAGCCTGTGTCTGGGAGGCCAGTGCATCAATAACATCGGTTCCTATAGCTGCTCCTGCCCCACTGGTCTGGAGCTGGTGGATGGGACGTCCTGCAGAGGTATATACACACACTCATAAAGTCTGGGTCATCTGTCACATAAAGTATACCATTAGTGGTCAACCATTTCTCGTGGCTTACCTCATGTTGGCATCTTGACGCAGCTGTGTGTGTATATTTGTGCTTGCGTGTGACAGATATCAATGAGTGTTTAACCATCGTGGGGATCTGTGGAGAAGGAGACTGTCTAAACACCGATGGCTCCTACACGTGCATTTGTCCCGACGGATATACCACCATTGAAGGATGGACTGGCTGTCGAGGTACGGTAACACGCTGCAGCAAGAGCAGTAATAGCAATGGGAAATTATTTTATGATGCCTGTGTAATTGGGTGAGGCAGAGTCAAAATTGGAGAAAGTTGGTAATGTCATAATGGTTTTAGCCCATGTTGCTCAAGTCATTTTACAGTAACCTCGTTTACTTGAACAGATTTCCTCATTCAGTGCAGGCAGGCTGACAGGAGTATCCTCACTATTGTGCCATGGGTGCTGAGGCCAGGACTGGGACCCCTGGCATAGATGCTCAGGCCAGCCTTTCTGTGTAATGGTCCATGGCCTCGTCAACTGTCTCAGCTCACACTCTCTCCGCATCAGTTTGATGTTATTCCAGCCGCACCCAGTGACCCGCAGGTCATAGCGATGGGAAAAGAAATGTAGTCTGATCATCATTTAGGGAAGGCTTTTCTTTTCAAGAAACTGGAGCATTTGCTGTCAAAATACATGAAATAACTTTGGCTTGGATGTCAGAATTGGATCAGTGTTATTTCTGGTGTGTCTTGCAAGTACAGTGAGAGGTGAAGTTAAGAAAACAGCATCATGTCTGGCAGTGAAATATCCCGTCCTGATGTATAGCAGGTAGATTTGGATCTCTGGGTCCAGGCCCCTGCGAAACGCGGGCATGGTTCTTTAATAATGGGCAAGTTTGACTCACAGTCGAGGACTAGGGTCAGTCCTTGAACAGGGACAACATTCTTCCTGGGGGCTTCATCCTTAGAGCTGCTTAGATGTCGTCCACAGACTCTGAGCAAACTGCCCAGCCTGCATCAGGTACTTTGGCTGCCCGCCACAACTAATACTGGGCTCTAATTATCCTATAAATCAGCAGTTGTCGTATATTTTCTCGCAGCCTGCCATTGTGTGTACAGTGCTGACACAATGAAAGCCAGACCCCTCTTACATGAGCCTGCAGGGGGAGGTGAAGGGAGGATGAGGGTATGTGAGTTTATGGGAATGAAAGATGGGTTTAGTCAGGTGAGGCCAAAATGATGCTTGGCCTTGACCAGACCTGTCTTTCAGCAACAGCATACGTAATAAGGAACTGACAGCAGACTAAAACACATCTAAATTTAATCCAAATCAACAGGTTGTGCCATATCCTCGCTGTGCCTTTCAATACAGGCTTTGAAGTCCCTGAATTAACTCCAAAACTATCAAGTCACAGCATATTTATGTGTTTACTTATAGTCTGGGGCATTGTTTTATTTCTCCCAATCCTTGCAAATGAATGTTTGTCTTGTCGTCTTTGAAAGATTCAAATGATTATCAAAGGTTGGAAAGGGAAGACAGGCTTTTCCCCAGTGATGACTTTCCACTTCTTTCTTGCCTTTCCCCCACCTTTTACCCCAGGTCCAAGTACCTTACAAGTTATGTTGTAATGCTGCAATTATCCACCAATCCACAGCTAATCAAGCATGTTGCATTCATTATTCATTTTTACGAGTCAGGGGGAAATGTTCTCTGCCTGAAAAGCTGAGGTGGATATTTTTTTCCTCCTTTGTTTCCTGTTTGCCAGTATACTGTTAAGTGCTCCAAATGGCCAATGCATCTTGTGCTCAGACAGGTGCTTGATTACACATTCTTTTTGTGATACTTATGAAAGGAGTGGCGTTCCCTGTGGACATAATGAAGACAGAGGATATATGGGGATATTTAGTGATAATCAGTATGTAAGAAATCTTGATCCACCCTTTGTCCAATTATCTCTCTAAATTTCTCTGACTTTCTTTTCCTCTTCTCTCTGCCTTAGACGTGGATGAATGCAGTAAAGACAACGTGTGCATCCGGGGCCAGTGTCTAAACACTGATGGCTCTTTCTTGTGCTTGTGTGAAGCTGGTTTCAAGTTCAATGCTGACACAGCTGACTGTGAAGGTAAGACAGGTTAAATCTCTCTTGTGATGTTCTGTTGTGTATGTTACTCTCTTAGTAAACCAACATGTCAGCATGAGCTGTTTGATTGTCATGCTACATTTAGGCTTAAGCGTACTTGGTATAGCACAGTTGGCTATGATTGATTATCTATAGCCAGTGGGGCCTGGGCTCCAGTGAAAGTGTCCAAGCCTGGCTTAGAGGCTTTCCTCCATGGTCTCAGGACTGAGGGGTGCCTGGATTACATGGCTGGAGCCCTGAACTCCCTCTCCCCTGAGGAAAGTATGAATGATCCCATTGTGAGCAGGAGGTGTTTCTCCCTCTGGAACGTCTCCCTTCAGCTCCTTCACAAGTTCTTTGGTTGCTGTGATAATATTGTTCTTGGCCATTCCTGTTGCCTGCTGCGTTTACTGAGGACAGCTACACCACAGGCCTCCTGGCCGACTCCTGCTGCGCGGCCATTACACTGGAAGCAGAGGAGCAGTGGAGGGAATATGAGTGTGTGTGTGGGGGTGAATGTGTCCGTGTTAGTGTCTGATTGCACATGTGGTTACATTTGTGCCTCTGTTTGTCAGTTACAAACCAACATCTGTCTCTCTCTCTCTCTCTCTCACTGTGCAGACCAGAATGAATGCAAGGAGTTTGGAAGCTCAGTGTGTGGTACCTGGCGCTGCGAGAACACCATCGGTTCATATCGGTGCTTCATGGGCTGCCAGCCTGGCCTCGAGGGAGAGGACACCACAGACTGCGGTGAGTGGTCAAACCATGTATACTTAAAAGACTAGCACACACAATTATGTTAAGAAAAAACAGGCAGATTTTGAGGCTAACTGTCTGTAGGCTGAAAAGACATATGCATTGTGTGGGCCGACCTATTTTTGTACCATACATATACGCTAATTCAATTCATTTAACATTCAGGCTGTAGTTAAAGATAGAGAGTGGAGCGTAGCCTCAGATCAACTCAGCACTCTACATACTTTTCGGGACTCTCCCTCGGTGCAGATAATGATATCTGTTTGGTATGCAGACACAAAGAGGCTAATGTGAATCAAATGCTATCAGGTACTCGAGGTCATCCTACACAAGAAGCCATGGGGGAGATGAGGAGAAGTGGCCCCTGAAATTGGGGCACTTTAGAAAGAGGAGTGCACTGTCCCTGGAGGCGGTGTGTGAGGCCAGCAGATGATAATAGCCTCATCCTCCTGACAAACGGAGCTAATGGAGTCTCTCTGGCAGAGACACAAGGTGGAACCTGATCACCACTGGTCTTCTTTTGACAGGCGATAGGATTGTAAGGCTCTTACTTCTCTTTTCATCCTAAAGAGGAGTCCGCTCACCTGGGTTGACTGGTTTGGTTTGCACTCAATGCTACATCTGGGCCCACAGCTGGCCAACAACAACGGCCGCATGTCCATGACCTCCACAATACATGAAGCCTTCCGGCAGGATTAGACACCTGGGGCTTGAGATATTAATGTGGTTTGTTGCACAATGTTTTGAGTTTATCACTCTTTATTTTGTAACGCTGTATTGCTTGTCTTTGTTGCTCTCATAGCACCAAGAAGTCTGGTTTATGAGGACTACTTGAGACAAAAACAAAAGGCCAAATATTTCCCTCATATTAAGACAGAATCCAAACAGACACCAGAGATTGACAGGCGAGAAGGGGAAAGAAGTCTGAGAGCATCACAAAGGAATGATGTGTTGGACTGCGGATGGAAGCTGTGGGTGTTTGCGGGTGTGTGTATGTGAGAGCGAGTGTGTGAGTGTGTGTGCATGTGGTTAACTGGGGGTTTTTGCATCCAGGCTTATGTGTTTGTGTGAGAGAAAGAGAACCAGAGGTTGTAACCATTGTAGTGATGCACCCGGATTGCGGTGCGGTTTCACATATTCTCATGACCCCGAGTTTTTATTGGACTACCAACAGATGGAGATCAGGGGAGAAAATGCTGCTGCAGTGCCGATCAGTGACAGATCAGTCCTCCGCCCCCCTCCATCACCCTGATCCCGGCTATGTTCGGCTGCCTCCTCGCTGCACTTTATGATGCTGTCTGTCTGGCACCAGCTAGAGAGTGCAGGGGCCTTTAGTGTGATAAGGGCAGATTGAAACCAGCTGCTCACCTCCGCTCTTTTAGTGTCAGAATCAAACCACTCATTTGGGTTCAAATCAGTGTTGTGCTCATTATTAGCAGACATATTTATGTACTATACGTTACACATTTTCCTACCTGACATGCCCTGCAGACCATGATGGAATCTTTAGGTGGGAACTGATTGAAAAAGCTTCACATCGTCCCCTTATGGGAGCACAAAAGTTTAATTTGTGAGTGCCCACTTATGACTGCATATGACCATCTTTCCCCCGTTGCTATGTTGTGACGCCAGCTGTTTGTGTTTTCACAAGACCCCACGATAAACACTCATACACTTCAGTGTTGACTCACAGCCCCAGTTTGAGAACCAAGCCCTCTTACCCTCAGAAGCCCAGCACTACACACAATAGTGGCTTGTTTCACCTCACGATTGCAAGTTGTGGGAGATGCTGCCGTCACCCCAATAAAAGTCCAGGGTGGGAGCTCAATTACTCCGGGGCATTTTTGTCTGCTTGTAAAAATCATCAAATATTTAGGAAGAGGCCAGACACTGTAATTTGCAGTTTCTCTGAGGGGCGTTGTTTTATTTTTACTTACCGGCCTTCGAAGGGGCAGTGGTTGTCTTTGGCTCTGCCTGAGGCACTCATTTAGATTTAGAGACCATAATACAAAAGGAAAAAACAGGGTTTTTTTCCGCAGCAGCACATCAACTGTGCTATGGGGGATGCACTCAGCTCTACCATGATGCTGTACACAGGGCTCCTTTGGGTTTGTGAGAAAGGCAGTATGTGCATATTCACTGGTCATTGTTTTTTAGCTTTAATCCACCATCATACTCATAAAGTCCCTCAAGCTATGCCTTTAATAAGGCTTGCCCAAAGGCGGAAATTGTCTGTGGTCACACTCTTGCCAAACTCCCACCCCTTCAAACGTATAGAAAACTAAAAGACTTTACCATGTGTGTGTGATTGCTCATTCTGTTGTGCAGATGTAAGATGAGTTTTTTTTCTCAAAAGTACACACATGTAATGAGAGCTTGACCTCCGTTGTAGTTAACCCAAGAAGGTTGTAGATATAATGTCAGATAAAGCACACAAACAACGCTTCCCTGAAAATAAATACCTCACCTCTTCCTTGCTCAGTCACGTGTGAAATAACCCCTGCTTATGGGGCCAATCAGACAAGGGGTTGCCCACAGAATTTGGGAGAAGTGTGGACCGCGGAGGGTGAGCCAACAGTCACTGATTCCTATATTCTTGTTGCCTGCCACCATGTGCTCTAGATTAGCACATGGCACAGAGAACCCCCCGAAACCCCCGGATCCAGGAAAGCAGATCCTCCTGGGTCAGACCATTAGGATAGGTGCCTATTGGGCCAGGTCACCCCTTAGCCTCAGTTCCTCCCATCTCAGCTGAACTCCTCACCCTCTCCCCTGCCTCACTTCTTCCCTCCAGCCAATTTACAGCTCCGCATGTGTTCTGACGTAACTGATTATTACATGGAAAGACTAAGAAAGGCAACCCCACGTCCTGCTGGTCTGAGAGTCGCTCTTGGTGGAGTTATCTCATTTTGTATTATTCGTTTTTTCCCACAAACCATTAGCAAGCTGACTCTCTCCTTGGATGACATAACAACTAATGCTGTCGCTCAAACAGACTAGAGTCGGATATGCAGAAAAACAAAAGCCATTAGAGTTGTCTTGATCTCACTGCTTTCATTTCTCCCCAGGATGATACTTTGATTGCATCCCATCACAACATGTGGTTTGCAACAGATTTTGTTCCATGTTACACATGAATGAAAAGCTGCCTGCAGACCATGATTATTTCATATATTAGCAGAGAGCTTTCATCGCCTCGTTCCCAGACCTCCCAGCTGGCGGTCGCTGTCATTCCAACATTCCAAGCTCCACTTATGCTCTTCACACATGAGGCTCACAAAAGCTCCTCAGATTCTGATATATAATGCTTTTTTTTACCTTACTCTGAGAATCCTCTGCACTTTTACACCAGTTCAGCATCTCAGTCCTCAGCTGCAAAATGCAAATCCAGTGGGTTGGTGGTTTTCAGTATGTGTCTATCCATTCCCCCTCTATCATCTTCCAGCCATTTGAGCCCACAAGTCTATTCTAGCAATTCAGGTCCTTTTCAGAATTTCCTGTGAAAGGTTTTACAAACGACAAAGACAATTTTGTCTCTGTAGTTTTATTAGCTTGTGGGATCCCCTGTCTCTGACCCCAGAGGCGTGTTGGAGAAGTGGCCAAGTCAGGACAGGAACACTGAGTGGGGACTTGTCCCCCAGCAAGCCTGAGAATGTAGCTGTCTGTGTTGGAGGGGAAGATGAGGCCCTGGCCAAATGCGCAGTTCAAATCAAATGGCTTGTGGCTTCACTGGCCAGCTTTCTTCCTTTCATAAGCCTTTATGAGTGCTCAGCGGCAAAATAAAACAGTTTCAGACAATATGTGAATGTTAGCGTGTTTCACTCCATAAATCATTATGTTTTAAACTTCAGGTGCCACTGGACTTGACTTTCTGCCCTAACTGAGCAGACTTATCCAAAATGAGCTTTACAAGTTTGAGACTGTTTAGTGGAACAAAATGTAATTCAAATGTTCAAATTGTTGTTTTTTTTAATCGCCTGTTTTTTTTTTCTATATTTGAAGTAGGTCTTTCTGTTTTTGTGAACTTGTGATCGCTCCGGTGGACTTACTGTTAGTCATGGAAACTTTGAATGGAATGGTCATGGAAGGTTGTTATGAAACCAAAAAGTCAACAAAAAATCAAATCACGATTACAATAAAACAGACATAGTGGTGTGTCTCCTAATTTCATTAGTGCAGCTCATATAAAATCACAATCCTGCCAGTTGTAATGTTCCCAACTTAATGACTTGCAGAAAATATACAGGGACTGACTTAATTTCATCTCTGACTTAAACATTTCTTTAGCTGACTTTGTTTTTTTTATCTTTAAAACTGAAACTGAAAAGAATAACTTAAATTTTATGACATGAGTCTCATAAATTTATCTTCAAAACAAGTGAGACTAGACGACGATTGGAATGACCGGGCTATTTGTAAGGCCTTTTATGCTCTCATGAGCAAGTTAACACTCATTTAAATGAACAGACAATTATGGTAACACTGACCAGTAGCCATGCAAAATTGACCAAAGAACAAATTCACGTGACTAAAGTCTGATCATTAAACTCTTTGATAGTTTTTGTAAACAATTATAATCAGACTTGCCCTCCAACAGTATCAGTCGTTGGCTCTTCTGCTGTACTCGAGACGCCAAGAATTACTAAATCATGTAAGAAATTGCTAACAAATGTTGCCTTTAAACAGCCAGCGGTGGGGAATCAGCACTGCTGTTGTAGGGTCCAGTGTTAACAGCCTCAAAGTCTCTCCCTGACATACAGCATATAGTCTCTCCACTGGTTTTATTGAACTTGTTTTATGATTTATTGCCTTGCAAACAACAAAGCACTGCAAGCTGCCGCCTACCAGATTTGATCCCTTACTGCCATTTTGGGCAGAAAGTCCTATCCTTAGAGTTCTCATATTGTACCATTTTAGCTTCAGAAGAGATCTACTGCTGATGTCAAACCTATTTAAATGAGTTAGACATGTTTATTGATTGGGATGGAAAGCAATTCCTGTCAGAAGGCCGTCAAAAATGTCTCCATGCCAAACCTGAATTCTCAGTCATCTTTCTCCAACTGCTTGTAAAGTGTCTGATTGCTGGCTGCATGCTGTAAACTCCTCCGTCTGTTACACTTTGGCGACATCCCAGTGACCCAAGTGCCACTTCTCACTCTACTGACACAACCAAAGAACATTCACTCGCAGTTTTCCACAGCCGCACGACGCTCAATTTCACCATGTCGATGCAGAGAGAAAGTCTCGCTGAATTAATGCACAAACACCGTAGTTTGAAAACCCTCTTAATGAATTGTCTGATCTGTACACCGTTTCTGACATGTTATGACGGCCATGATTTCTGTTGTTATTGTAAGGTCAAAATGGTAGGGGTGTTTATTTTGGAAAGGCTGCACCATGTTTACCGAGGCAGTCTGAAAGTCTATTGTGCAGAGCGACTGGTAAATATTAATGCTGTGCTCACCTCTCTTTGTGCCTTGCAGATATTGATGAGTGTCTCAATGGAACCATCTGCGGGAACCACGGCTTCTGCGAGAACACAGACGGCTCGTTCCGCTGCCAGTGTGACCAAGGCTACACCAACCCGCCAGGAGATACGAGCAAATGTGTTGGTGTGTAACTGCTCTCCAAGAAATATTCAGTACTCCGTAGATACTGTTTTTTTTAAATCCAATGACAAGACCAAAACCAACAATGAATTAATGCTGCTAAGAAGCATCTGTAGCCAAAGCCTGATGTAACTTTTTCCTCTGTGCCACAAAGCTCTATTGTTGCAAATCTATTAAAACACTTCACATTTGAGAGCCCCACTCATTATGATGGACATGTACTTTATAAGTCAATCCCACATACACCGTACTGCTGCTGTAAATACTCCAAAGAACAACAAATGTGTATAAACATGCAGCTGAAAATGAACAGCCGACGAATGCTGCATTTACTCCTATTCGTGTAACGTTTGCTGAAAAGTACAGTGCCCGCTTGTTTGAGGAAATTATTTAGCCTTTCTTGAAAATGAAAGTACACATTTGTGACTCACTTTTAAGGATTTATATCTTCATGGAAAATATTGAGAGATTGTTGCTTTTGGTCTTTTAGTAAGTTTTATAGAAAATGCGAAAAATATAGAAATATCACCAGACTTATCTTTTAATTACTGTGCATGACTTTTTTGTCACTTTTTTTGAGAAAGATAACCTTCAGCGTTTTTTATACAGAGAGATCAACTGATTTATTCCAAAATTTGATTACAACCATCCAAAAAAATGTCTCCTCCTTGCACAAATTATGCAAAAAAAATGTATACAATTAATCACAGCAACCAAATTAATGTATCTATAATGAATTGTGAATGATTCATTTCTGTTAATGTGGGTGTGAATTACTCTTCCAATAACGAGACGATGAAGATTATTTTGCCACAGCTTTGTCGAGCGCATGCCAGTGCGTACGTGCCTGATCCTTAACTGACCTCCTCTCCTGTCTTTCTCAGACGTGAACGAGTGCGAGATGAGCCTGGCGCTGTGCGGGGAGGCCCTGTGTGAGAACTTCGATGGCAGCTTCCTGTGCATCTGCCCCAACGACAATGAGGAATTTGATCCCATCACCAGCCAGTGCCGCTCCCCGGGTAATATAGCACGACTAGCACTCACACTGACTCAGAGGACTTAATTCTCCATCCCATCATTGGGAGACGGAGTTTTCCCTGATTTAATGAGCCGTCTCTCATTATCCAAACAACAAGGGTGACGAGGTGGACATGACTTACTCCACGTCTCTTAGAGTATCTTTTGACCTGGCTGTTTCCATTTGTTTTATAGGCTGGGGTTACGGTTGGGTGGGTTGCCTACAAAAATTTGTATTAGCCTAATCCCCCGAATGAATGATGAAGTAACTCCTCCAGTAGAGCCAAGTCAATACCCTAAGGGCCCAGTTAACCCATTTCCTCACCAAGACAAACAGGGATAAGGTGTAGCCATTGGCCATTAGCACTAAAGACACATCGCTCGCTTCCGGGCTAAAATGATCTTAAGTACAGAGGTTACAGATATGTAATGTATTACAATTTCAGAGTGACAGAAAAGGCCTTTGAGTCATGGAAATACCATCCCATCGCCAGCGTGATAGGCGTATGTGTACACGAATTGGGTGTATTTACATTATTAAGCGGCGCGCCCTCCGTGGGGATGTTTTTTCTTCTGCCTGGGCACTAAACCCCAGCTATGCCTTTGTGTACCTTTTTGCCACATTCCGCTGTTTGCTTTTGACGTGTGTTAATCAATCATGTGAGAGTGAATGGTGTGTTGACTCACATGCCAGTGTTTCCATTTGGCTAAGCCGGCAGCTTAACGGTGAAATGCCTGAGCCCATGCCTTTGGACAAATGAGCAGGCTCAGCAGTGGCAGGCGAGGTTGATGCACTACCTGCTGCAGGCATGTGCACATGCTCTGATGGATGAAGAGCAAGAGTTGACGCTGTTACTGGGTGATGATGTGCTACTGAAGTGTAGGATCTGCTGTAACTTTATTTACTCTGAAATCCCACCTCAATAGAAACAGATTTGAGTTAATTACCAAATCTCTGCCACAGCCACAGGTGCTTTTCTGTTGCTAACCGTGGGCCCTAAAAAAATGCTTTCTCTGTCCATCTACAGTTGTTATTGACCCAAAACCCGCGGCTGAAGGCCCTCCGTCATCTCCCTCTGCCGAGGAGAGGAAAGAGTGTTACTATAACCTGAACGATGCCAACTTCTGCGACAACGTCTTGTCTCGCAACACCACCAAGCAGGAGTGCTGCTGCACGGTGGGGGCCGGCTGGGGTGACAACTGCGAGATCCACGCCTGTCCTGTCCCAGGAAGAGGTACAACAAGAGGCTGATCATCTTTACTCTGACACTATATCAGAATAAAGTGGACTAAGATCATTCAGTTCATATCATAGTATGTGATTTTTTGTTAAATGTAAATTCTATTTCTATTTTCCAGATGATTATAACCAGTTGTGCCCTCATGGCAGTGGATTACTACCCGTGCCAGTTTCCTCTACGCAAAGTCTGGGAGAACAGCGCCTTTACATAGGTACTCTCTCTCTCTCTCATAAATGCTTTTATAGCGTCCCTTCACACACCTTTTCATTGGCACAAAAAGGTGCAATGTCAGCAGCCCATTTTACTTCTACCTGCATAAACTTTTAAAGCCAGATAGACAGACATAATCCCTCACCACATTTACTAGGCAGTCGCTACTGCAAGTCAAGGCTTAATGGGATACCTGCCCGCATACTTGACTAATTATTGTAATCATAGTGTGTCCCAACAACTTCTTACAAGACGTTTGAATGACATTTCAAGCACAGTGCCAGGGTTGCATCTGTGTTTTTGACTGTTGATACTTTCCACCTCAATTATGTAAAACCAATGTGTGAATATCCCTCTCTCCCCTCAGATGCGAATGAGTGTGACATGTTTGGACCAGACATTTGTAAGAATGGACAGTGTTCGAATCTCTTTTCTGCCTATACCTGTTACTGCCGTTCTGGCTTCTACTATGACAACATCCGGCTTGAGTGTGTGGGTAAGACATTCCATCTATGTTGTATCTATCTCTTAACATTCAAAGCAAACCATATATAATAATATTCATTCATGATCCATACCGCTCGCGGGGTATACTCTGGACTGGTCACCAGTCAATCACAGGGCCAACATGTAGAGACAGTCACATTCACTTTCACACCAATTTTCACACCAACCCGCATGTCTTTGGACTGTGGGAGGAAACCGGAGTACGCAGAGAGAACCTGAAGGAGAGCATGAACCTGAAACCTTCTTGTTGTGAGGCAACAGTGCAAACTACTATACCACCATACTGCACAACCACATAACAATAACAGATAAATTCAGATGGTATTGTGTAGGTATTTCATTAAATTAAACCATAAATGATTGGTCATCTAAGTCTCATGCCAGTGTTTTGGCAGTTCTAATAAAGACGACAGTTCCCATCATTGTTTTCAGCCTACAGCCTGAATGTTGTTTCTTAATATTTGTTTGATGATCATTTCTTCACACTATACGTCTGTGTGCCTCTCTTTGTGAATATGCTTTTAGATTATGATGAGTGTGGATTTGGAAATGCCTGTGAGGACGGAGCGTGTGTGAACACTGCCGGCTCTTATAACTGTTTCTGCAGTCCTCCGTTAGTCCTGGACAGCACACGGCGGCGCTGCATTGGCCTCAACACCACAGAAGGTATAGCAACATTTTAAATGTGTTTTAAAGTTAAAGTTTTAAATGTGAGGATTTGTTGCTTTTCTCAGGGAAATATCGTTGGAAATTTAATATATTTGGGTTTTTGATTGCTATTTGTACAAACATGTATCTAAATACATGAGATTGTGCTCTGAAAATTTGTAATGGACATTTTTTTACTTTTTTCTGATACTTCATTGTTAGTTGAAGCCCTAGTTCTGTTATATTTTACAGAGCTACTTCCCCGTTCATCTTTGACCCACTATGTTTGGACAGACAGTGTTTATTGTCCCAGGGGGGAAATCTGTTTATATAATCTGCAAATGTTCATGTCTCACAAGAAAAGCATACAAATACATGAGACAAATATGGTGGGCATGTGGGCATAACAACAGGAGGTGGGGAACAACAAGGAGTGCTCTGTGTTTACAGAATTTATGGATATCAGTGGTGTTTTAGTCAGAACTGAGTTTATTGTCTATACTGAGATATTTGAATCTGTCTTCAGCCCAGTCCTCAGAGTTTTCACTGACTATTAGTGAATCCCTCCTCATTCTATTTCCCAGAAATTCTAGAGCCTGATCACGATGTGCACATGGATATTTGCTGGCAGCGTCTGGAGGGAGACAACATGTGTGCCGAACCCCTCCAAGGACGCCAGACTACATACACTGAATGCTGCTGCCTGTACGGCATCGCCTGGAGCGGACAGTGTGCCTTCTGTCCCAGGAAAGACTCGAGTGAGAAGAGGATGCACATTAGAGAGCAATCACACTGTTAAAAGATTCCTGTCTGTGTATTTAACGCATCGCTGGAATTAATATCCAAAATATAACTCTGCCCTTTGTGCTGCTGTATTCAGATGACTACGCAGTGATGTGCAACCTGCCTCGCAGAGGCGATTCAGACAGAGAGCTGCGAGAGCGGCCAGGATATGAGTACGGTATGGAGGGGCCAGAGGATCCTGCAGAGCCTTTCGTACCTCCATACTTTGACAATTATGGCAGCCCTGCAGCACCCTATGACATGCCTGAGAGCGTTCCCCTCTTCATCGACAATGACTACAGCATCCAACAACCACCTGTCCGTGTCCCCATTCAACGGCCTCGGGAGAGCCAGCCACGACAAGTGGATGCTTATGCTGGTGGGTGTATGCATCCTTCTTAGACACACTGTACGGGTTTCCATGTCAAATATGTTGATTGTTGTACTGTATAGTAAAATATTTGACATTGTTTAAGTATATAGATTACTGTAAAATATACTGTATACTATGCAGTTAATTAAAGTGGAGGCAAACTATGAGCTTCAGCCACTGGCATCAATCTTGCATTCAAATGTTTATTTGAGCAATATAATGTACGGTTTGTATTACCTTTACCTTAAAGTGGCTATAAACAGTATTATTCATGATAACAATTTGTCAAAATGACAAGTGAAACTTACAGAAAAGTGAGTTTCAGGCAATTTTTCAGCAGGCAGCTGTTGATGGTAGCCACAAAAAAAAAAGCTCTACAAATACCCTCAACACTACCTGATCAGCACCAAACAACATACAGACATAGTTGGTGACTAGCTGGTGAACATAGCGGAGTGTTAAGCAGCTGAAAAAGCCAGACATCCTCATCAAGAATTGGTGGAGACCAAAAAAAGAATTGAAAGAGAGTAAATATTGGACTTGCATCTGCCAGGTGGCCAAAAACACCAAATAAATCGCTGGATATGTAAATAAGCAACTGTTTGCTAATATGTTCTCCGTATCAACTTAAACTGTGATATTATGTCAGTGTTGATGATTGTGTTCACAACTTGTTTCTGCTGCTTCCCAGAGGCCAAGAAAATTATTGCAGTTTTCAGATTGATTTTTGCTGTTGTGCTAGTTATTCCATGTATAGTTTTGTTGTAAGTGTTTTAGAACACATTATTCTATATGCTAATCATAATTAATGACCTCAGCAGCTTGTTGTTTTCATATAGATACAGTTTATATAGTTTACTGTATAGTTTAAAAGAGTGATGAGTGAACTCCCCACAACAAATAAAGGTCCATTAACTGTGTTTAGATGGATTTATCCTCTGTTAATTGAACTAGTTATGAACTCCTCAAGAAACCTCTGAGCACGTGCTGCTTTCACACGAGGATTTAGAGATAAAACAGTACCATCCCACCATGATTATTCCCACAAGCTTGAAGAATCAAGCAAATAAGAGAGCGAGTTTTTTTTTTTAACAATTACAGCATCACAACACAATGTGTTTTATGTTAAATATTTCTGTGTCCAATCAGAGCACTACGCCGGCTTTGAGGGTCTCCGAGCAGAGGAATGTGGAATCCTGAACGGGTGTGAAAACGGCCGCTGTGTTCGTGTGCGAGAAGGCTACACCTGCGACTGCTTCGACGGTTACGAATTTGACCTAAACAAGATGGCCTGTACAGGTGGGTTCTTTCCCCAGCATCTTTTCTGTCTTCCTAAACAGACCACCCACATTTAGACTCTGTGTTCCCAGTAGAAAATGATCAGAGGCTTCATAGAATAAAGGGGAAATCAATGACATCATTTGATCTGGTTTCAAAATGTGGCGTTGAATCTTGAAATCAAACCGCAGTGACCTCTACCTTTAGCTTGAAGCCTTTTGAAGTCGTGTCTTGGATTTATTTCAGTGAGGTAACTCTTCATGCAGTACATCATCAAGCTCAAGGAGAAGCTTTGAATTTAACAACCTTGCATTAAGCTATATTTTATGGGAAACTAATGAAAGCAGTGTACTCCTCAAAACCGCAGAGCTTTACCCTTTGGTCTGAAATTCCCTAGTCACACACTGCCAAGAGTAAGGAGGCCTTGAATCTTAGCCACTCGGTGTATTACATGAGATATTATATCTTTTAAGTGTACTTTGTTTGTTTTGTAAGAAAGTGAGACTCTTGTAATGAAATGCTATGATTACAATATTCTGTCTGCACACAAGCTTATCAGCTCCAAGGCCAGACGTTTTCCCAAGGAAAGTGATTGAATTCCAAAACTGTGGACACATGTGGGAGCTGTGCAACTCATGCCATGCCTCCTTTTATAAATATCACGAATGAGCGATTCCCCAGCAGAACATGACATAAACAGCAGGAGGGTCATTTGAGATTGACTGCTAGGAAATGACAATCAGACCTCCCGTGCTGAAAAAAAATCCCTTGAAGGCCAAAGGGAAACCTAATCTAATGCATTGTTAATTTTGCCATCATTCTGAACAGATCAGTGCCTGAGATGGCTGGGAATTCAAGTTCACAATCTATCCAGCCGACACGCAACATGACGGCATGTTTGATTCAAGATCCACAAGATGAGATATTATGCAACATATCCATTGGTACCTCCAAATGTGAATTTTAGTGGAACGAATCAAAACATCCTTGTTTATTTCTCGCAGGATTGCATAATGCGTTCAACAGTCTCACCTCACGGTTCATTTAGTAGCTGCTGTGGAGCTTGTATGGGGCACAAGTAACGATTATTTTCCTTTTCTGATGATTCTGCGGATTCTTTTCAAGATTAAATTGGTCGATCAAACGTCTTGTTTGGTCTGACAAACAGTCCACTAAAACACTCCATTTACTACTATTAATACATGAGTGCTTAAAGGACTTCTCTTCCATGTCAGTTTAGTTGATTTTCAAAGTCTGTGTTTTGAGTTCCAACTCCATCTGCTGATGAAAGTCATGGGATATGATAGAAAGTTCCAGAATAGCTATTAAATGAACTTGGAGGTGAGGTGGTTTAGTCAGCCGCTGTTTCCAAGGGCAAGAATGGACTTTCAAACTTAAAGACAGGAAGGAAGGAAGGGAGAGAGGGAGGGAGGGAGAAAAAAAGATGGATAAAGGAGGGAGGAAAGAAGAAATAAGAAAGGAAGGAGGTAGAGAGAGGGAGGAAGATGGCTAGACAAAGTAAAAAAAAAAGGAAGAGAGAAGGAAGGAGGAAAAGAGGGAAGAGAGGGGGAAAGAAGAGAGGAGGAAGAAGGAAGGTGAAATCAGAAATATGAATCGCTTGAGCATTCCAGCAGCAGCAGATGTGGCGCAGGCAGCTGTTTGAACTGTGAAATCTCCCTGCTGACTACTGGTCATGTCTCCTTTTGCCGCAGACATAAACGAGTGTGAGGACATCAGCGACAAGGTGCCCTTGTGTCAGAACGGGCAGTGCACCAACACCGAGGGATCGTACAAGTGCACCTGTTTGCCGGGCTTCGTGGCCTCTGCCAAGCCTCACAAATGCATCCCAGCGATCCCGGAGTCTGAGCCCGAGGAGAGCGCAAACTGAGACAGCGACTGTTGGAGCGCTGGCTCAAAGATCACCATGCACCCCCACCCCACCCCCCACCCCCTGCTCTTTTCCCCCCTCGGGGGGCCTGGCACTAAACCTCCAACAGTAACGCTGAGACGTCCAAACTCGTTTCCCTACACACGACACACACATACAAAAGCACACACACTTGCACAGAAACCCACTCAGATCCCCCTCATACACAATCAAGAGGACCAGGAATTTTGCAGTGAATGTATTACATGGGATTTAGTATTCACCAGATATCCATTTGCCTTAAAGGGATTTTGTGGACTGATCTTTTTTAACCCCTGGCAATTTGATATGCAGATATATTTTCCACATTATTTTCTCTGTCACTTTTTTTTTTTTTTTGTTGTGTTATTTATTTCATTTACATGACGGGCCTCTGCAAACTAAGAAAGCAACCTATTTCAGAGGGCACACTTGATTCCTCTTGTTTTATTTGTCTCGCCAATTGACCTCAGAGACAGTGTGGGGAGATAACAAACGTCTTTCGTAAAGAAAACGAACATCACAAGAAATCAGACACTCATAAATCAGCTTGCGTGCCACTGTCGAACCTCTCAGCAATATGATCAGTCATTGTGATTAGCATTGGCATCGGACTAAACGGACGCCTGGGATGACAAATATTAGAAATTCAAAAGAGAGAACTTTTTTTTTTTTTACAGCTGTCTTTCTATTCCTCAAGATTAACTACGTGCTGAAGGTGAAGAAGCTCTGGACCAAGAACTGGGAAGTCAACACACGCCAAACACATTAAAAATTTCCGCCTTTACGTGGACCTGGAAAGACTCTAGATGTATATGATGATCTATGTAATTTCTTTTTTTTTAAAAGGTGCAATAGGTATAACCTGCCTTCCTCTGTTTGACACCATTTTTACAATCTTAACACCAGCAATTAAGTAGGAAATCATGGACTGATCCCAGATTTTTAAATATCTTTTTAACAGTATTAACTTGATAAATACTTTTGTAAAAACCGTATGTACCATGACTTTATCGGAGTTTGATTCTAGGCCGCTTTCTGGCCTACCTTCTGAAACAACAGGAAGGTAAGTTAGTCAAAATCATCCGCAAATATCACCGTCTTATGTGTCACACAGGCAAAAAGAACATTTACATTTACATTCATCTGCAATGCAATTGGATCTCAGATCTCACATCAGACCATTCCCATGTGTGCGTCTCCGAATGCACCTAAAGACAAAGGCTTCGTTGGAGAGGTTTGGTATATTTTGTACAGATCTAGTACTATGTATTATTTGTGTTGCATATTCTCTTAATGCATTATAGCACAACCAATATTTTGTTTGACATAAAACACAAAATGTAAGAAAAGTCTGGCATTATAGCTTTGTAGATTTATACATGTCTGTAAAAATGTTTTTTTTAAAAGCATATCTTTTTATGTATGAGGAGAGTGGCTGACACTGTACCAGAGGAACTGTGTGTATACCCTGCCCTGTGGAGCAGACAATGAAATATATTTTTTGGAAGTGGCAGCACTGTGCTAATCAGACATTTTGTCTCTTCGAGTTCATTACAAAGACAATGCTTTTGAAATGCAAGCATCAACTTCTGTGCGTCACAACTTTATGGCTAAATATTAGTGATTGTGAACATTTATCTCTTTTAGTCTCTGTTGGATCTTAATGAATGTATGATAGACGGTATCAGCATACTCATTTGGTTTCTGAACTCCCAGTCATACACTTTTGTCTTTTATATTCAGGTCTTAGAAAATAAAGGCGTTATTTGTCTAATGGACTGAACTTCTCTCAAGAAATCTCAACAGAAAAGTCAAAGTTCAAGACTTCTGCCCTGAACATGCATTCATAACCTATTAACTTACAGTTGTACAAATGTTTCCACTCGATGTCCGCTGTACTTTACTGTGCTGTCTTAACATTTAGGTCAAAGTCGGTATATTTAAAGCCTTTCAAACCCGCAAATAACTTGAGATAAATGTCTTGTTGTAAAGCTGTGGTCATTGGAAATAATCATGCTCATTCATTTTGTTTACCTCCTGACTGTAATCGCTATCAGTCATCAAAATAAAAACATAAAAAATATCAATGTCTTTGATGATTTGCTTTGAAAAAAAAGGCACCTTGCATGCATCATGTCACATAGTCATTCACTGCCATGGAAGTTTGTTATGTGTATTAGAACAAGAACAGTAAGTTTATTAGCTGTAGTATGTGGTATATTACGACTACTAATGATAATAAAGTTAATAGATGATATTCTTACACCAAGCAGAGTGGCTGTTGAACAGTTTGGTGCAGTTATGTATAGGGATCACCGCTATATACATATCTGTATGGATATGGATGCATATATGGATCTGGCACATTACTGTGTAAGTAGTCTCAAGTGTGTGTTTGGAAGCGGTGGCAGATGTACTCAAATCTAGTAAGTAAAAGCAGTAATAACACACTGCAAAATACTCCATTACAAGTAAAAGTGCAGAATTGTTCCCATCAAATGCTCTTAAAGCTATCAGAAGTATTTATTATACAGAAAGACATCTGGTTTTAGTGGTAAATACTAATGTTAGTGGATTATTGAAGTACTGCTTTTGGTACATCGGCATGTAAGCAGCATATTTAATGTTGCTGCTTGTCAATGTACGGCTATTCTACCTTATTTATACTCTTAATTCACATCTATATAGCTGCCAAATAAGTGTAGTGCAGTAGAGATCTGTACTTTTTTTTCTGTAATGTAGTCAAGTAAAAGCATTAGGTAGTAGAAAATGTAAATACTTAAAATGTATCTCAAAATTGCACCTAACATCATTGGAGCAAAGACACTAGTTTCTCACCACTGGTGTTTGGGTGTTTGAGCACGGATATGAACAACAGACTTTATTTCCCCTGAGTGAGACAACAAATAAATCAGAATTTAGGGCCGGAAATGCTCGTTGTGTTAACCACAACATCTCACATTATCAACAAAACAAGAGGAGAAAGAAAGAAATGACTATTCATTTATTTTTTACACGTTATCTCCCTCTAGTGGTGGAATACAACTGCACATCGGGGCTTTTCCATAAGTTTTTTCTATTGGTTAACCGCTATTCCTGGAGGATACTGGGAAGTTGTGTTTACCCCGCGCTACCGTGCCCGCATTAATAACACAGTGGACTACACCTCCCAGAAGCCCCCTCGCCTCATACGTGTTTCGTTGAGTCGAGCTGCTGCCCCTTGTGCTCTCGCTGTGCTGCTAATGTGAATCTTTGAATAATAAAACGGTAATTTGAGGCGATAGAGACCGTTAGCACTGTTTTAATCTGCTTTTGTCTGAAAATCCGCCATTTGACGAGCGAATACAGAGAAGTAGCTTGCTAGGATAAGTATGTTACCGATGAAAATGCCCTAATAGCTTGGCAGGCGGCAGTGTAACTAATATTATGTCTAATAGTGTTAATTTGTTGAGTGGGAAAGGTGTGACATTCACTGTCAGTACCGCCTGTTTTGACTTTAAACACTGAGCACCGATAGCCGGTGCTCCCGTATGAAATCTTGCTAATATCCAAGCTAAATGTAGTTATTTGTCCCAGACAGCACAGCTACACATCACCTAGATCCCACTCATTAACTAGCTGCTGTTATTACATGTGTAGGTAGTGTTTCCTAATATTAGACTGGCCTGGCTTGGAGGGGAGTCTGATTATTTTGTTACAGGGTTTATTTCCTAATGGCAAAGGAAGAATGTATTTCAGAATGGGACAAAACAGGGAACACCTCAGCACTACGAAACAGGAAAATCATTCCCACCTCAGAAAAGACCTCCCAAACCACATCCACTCCTTTGTCAGAGGACCGAACCAGTCCAACTGCAGGACACTTGTCAAAAGATGGCAGCCAGTCCTCAGATAGGACATCTGCTCAGAGCTCCTCCAGAGGACATGCCGCGAATGAGCCCCCACACAGAGTGCTGCTGATGCTGGTGGCGGGGCTGTCTTTCTCCACACGCCTCTACAAGATAACCGAGCCCCCTCATGTGTGGTGAGTGAGGGTCCTCTTCATCCATGCATGTGGATTTTGTCCATCCTAGGGTGACTTTTTGTTTGACCGTATCCTGTTTTTTGGTGTTTCAGCTGGGATGAGACTCACTTCGGAAAGATGGGAAGCTACTACATCAACAGGACCTTCTTCTTTGACGTGCATCCTCCTCTGGGAAAAGTGAGATCATCCCGTTTGTGCAGGCTGCAGCGTCTTCAGGGAAACCTCCAGTACTGATGAACCATTCACCTCCCTCCTTAACTCTGTTGCAGATGCTGATCGGCCTCGCCGGTTACATGACCAATTATGACGGCACCTTTCCTTTCATAAAGCCAGGGGATAAATATGAGCACCACAGCTACTGGGGGATGAGAGGAGTAAGCTGCTCTTTCATCGATTAACAATCCAATTTGAATTCATACTATTTTAAGAGGACGTATTAATGCTGCTGATGTGTCTGTCCTGCCTCTTGGCCTACAGTTTTGTGCCGCGTTGGGCTCCTTTCTCCCAATCTTTGCGTACCTCACGGTACTGGAGTTGTCTCAGTCTCACACTGCTGCTCTCATCACTGCCGTCCTGCTCATATTTGGTGAGTCATCATCTAATTGTTTGAAAGGGACAACTCACAAGCATGTAAAAGATGCAGTTCACTAAAAGCATCTAAGTCTGTGTGGAACCTGCACAGACACATTCTGGGAAGTAGAGAAACAGCTACTGTATGTCTAAAATAACTTTGAAGTAATTTTCTGTTCCGTGTGTCAAACAGATCTAGCAGCTTGCATGTATCCTAATGTAAAAAGGATTAATTTGTGCTTTCTTTCGCCTTCCTGACAGACACTGGCTGCATCACCATCTCCCAGTACATCCTGCTGGACCCGATTCTCATGTTCTTCATCATGGCATCAGTGCTGAGCATGGTCAAGTTCAACCAGCAGAGACCCTGGTAGGACGCCACCACGAGGACTTTTGCCTCATGCAGTGCAGTCATTGATGAATCAGTTAGTTGGTCGGTTAGTTACAGTAATGGCTAGCTAATGAAGGATTATTTAGAATCTGAATCAGGTAATCTTCAATGAATGCACCAGTTTCTTCAGGTGAAATGCTAGAGATGTGCTGGTTGTAGCTTCTCATGCATAACTTGCTTATTTCCTATTTCACACCAAGTGTAAATTTAATTTTGTTGATTTTTTTTTGTGTCAAAATAAATAGATTTAAGACAGATGTCTGTCTTAGGATGGACATTAACTGGTTGCTAGAAAAAGTGATGAAATTCTTGGAGTTACAGTCCTAAAGTAATAACAGTCTATCTTCCAACAAGCAACAGTGTTCATGTTCATAATGGTGGGACATCTGCAGAACATGCCACATATTTTTGTAACTTTTTAAGCTAACTTATTGTTACTTACTGTTATTTCTAACTTTGTTTTCAGGCCTTTTACTGCCTCCTGGTGGCTGTGGCTGGCACTGACTGGTGTGAACCTGGCCGGGGCTTTGGGGGTGAAGTTTGTGGGTCTGTTTGTCATCCTGCTGGTGGGACTGAACACAGTCTGGGACCTCTGGAGACTTCTGGGAGACCGGAGCCTCTCATTGGTAAACAGCAGCATGCTTTTAACGGTAACTGGACACTGACAGTGTTGATGAGTGATGCTTGAGGCTTATTTTCTGTCTCCAGGTGGAAATTGCAAAGCACTTCCTGGCTCGCGTTTTTGGACTCATCCTGCTTCCACTCCTCCTCTATGTTACAATATTTGCCGTCCATTTTGTGGTGTTGAACAAAAGGTGCGTCTAATACAGTGAGATTACCGCTGACCTCACAGAATACCGCGTGATGACATTGCTGCATTGTTTGGGTAAATCGTCAACGTCTTCTCTCACCAGTGGACCAGGAGACGGTTTCTTCAGTTCAGCCTTTCAGTCCCGTCTAATTGGGAACAACCTACACAACGCGTCCATGCCCGAGTGTGAGTCCTAAACACTTGTGACTAAAACCACATGACTCCACAGCTGTGTTTACGAAAACACCAATAAGAAAATGGAAAAGGAGGTCAAAGACAAACGTAGGCATTCCTTTAGTATTGATGACAGCCAGATGGGCGGAAACATTTGCTTACATTTTACTGTCTTCACAAAGTAACATATCAGGGTTTTGTCATCAAGGATCAGAGCAGCGACGTTTAGTCGATTCATAAATAAGGTGTCAACTATCAAATTAATTGCCAACTATTTGATAATTGATTCATCGTTTTGAGTAATTCTTTTTTTTTAAATGTCCAAATTCTCCAATTTTAGTTTCTCAAATGTGAATATTTTCTACTCTTTCTCTAGTCCTCTCTGATAGTAAACAGAATATCTTTTGGGTTTTGGACAAAACAACACATTTAAGGACGTCCCCTTGGACTTTTGGAAACAGTGATCAACATTTATCACCATTTTCTGACATTTTTGTTGTTGTTTGATTATGAAAATAATCACTAATAGCATGGATTACTGTTCTTTTTTATGCTCTTCGCCACTTTAAATGACATTTCATAAGACATTTCTAACTACAAGAAATTGTGTTTTGTAATGATGTGAATCTAAATCGTGTTCCTCTGATACAGACCTGGCATATGGCTCCACCATCACAGTGAAAAACCTTCGTATTGCTGGAGGCTATTTGCACTCTCATTGGCACTTATACCCTGAGGGAGTGGGAGCGAGGCAGCAGCAGGTCAGACTACAGGTTCAAGTGTAAAACATTCTTAAAGGTAATTAAATGCGCTAATTATCTGTGAACATTTTATTTGACTTTGCTCCCCGCAGGTGACGGCGTATCTCCATAAGGACTACAACAACGTGTGGCTTGTTCGCAGACAGGGTGATAATGAAAGTGAGAAGATGGGGTCGACTTGCTGTTTAGAAATAGCTTTTATAAGGAAGTAACGTTTTGAGCCTCTCACTATTATTGTTTTTTTAAGCTCATTCTGGGACGCCTGATCTGGTCCGTCACGGTGACATCATTCGACTGGAGCACAAAGAGTAAGTGACTCTACAGGACAGTCAAATTAAAAATACTTTATTTAATGTTTGCTGCTTTATATGATGCAATGTCAAACCAAATAATCCTGTTTTTGGGGGTTTTTTTTTCCTCAGAACGACCCGTAACCTTCACAGTCACCTCCATGAGGCCCCTCTGACCAAGAAACACTTTCAGGTTACAGGCTACGGCATCGTGAGTTGGCCCGTAACATAAAGCTGCACTAAAAAGAACTGTTCATTGTGTTGTTGGAGGTGTTGAACTGTTCCTCTCCGTGTTCGGCCTGTTCTTAGAATGGCACAGGCGACACCAATGACCTGTGGCAGGTGGAGGTGTGTGGAGGTCGGAAGGGCGACCTGGTCAAGGTGCTGCGCAGCAAAGTCCGCTTTCTGCACCGAGCTACAGGTTGTGTGCTGTACTCCTCCGGGAAGACACTCCCAAAGTGGTAAAACTCTACTCTCTCTCTCTCTCTGCTCTGACTTAAAGCGTCTTTTCTACTGAAGATTCGTTATGTGTACGGACAGTCAGAGCGCATCTCGTTTCCTCTCAGGGGCTGGGAGCAGGTGGAGGTGACCTGCAGTCCCTACTTGAAGGAGACTCCAAGCTCTCAGTGGAACATTGAAGATCATATCAATCCTAAACGTAAAAGAAACACATTCCTTCACAACAACACATTCACAAACACATTCTACCTCACGATGTCAAAGACTAACCAACATGTTTCTCCTCCTGTGTGTTCCGGCAGTGCCCAACATAAGTCTGTCTGTGCTGAAGCCTCATTTTCTGGAGATCTTACTGGAGTCTCACATTGTTATGATAAGAGTAAGAAACGATGAGGAATAATGCTCACATTTGTGCCTAAAGAATGTGTTTTTTTTTTTTTTTAGAAATCATTAATTGAAATATCTCTTTAGGGTAACAGTGGCTTGAAACCCAAAGACAATGAGATGAACTCAAAACCCTGGCACTGGCCCATCAACTATCAGGTGCTTCGAATGATCTGCGGTATAAAGTTTATTTCTGTAAAATTAAATGCATGACTCCTTTTTAATTCCTTTTATTCCTGTAAAGGGGTTGAGGTTTTCTGGAGTGAATGACACGGAGTATCGTGTTTACCTGCTGGGAAACCCTGTAAGTCTGTCTTCAGCTTGCTTCATTTTTCCTCTGCTGATGACCTCACATCGATGCCCTCATGATTAAATACTCTTTTTCAGGTGGTCTGGTGGTTGAACCTGGCCAGTTTGGGATTGTACCTTATCATGGTGGCGGTGGCGTCTATAGCGATCCAAAGAGGTCTCTCATTGGGCCAAAAAAGAATAGGTATGATTATTGACAGCGGTACCATCACAATGTACAATGTCAATGTCAGCTCATGGTTGCAGCAGCGGTAAAAAGGTGATTTTAAACATCAAATAAAGGTTCTGTACTCCACTCTTTGTCTTTCAGAGCATTGTCTTGTTCTCAAGAGAGACGGAGGGCTGCTACTCCTCGGGTGGCTGCTGCACTATGCACCTTTCTATGCTATGGGCCGTGTCCTCTACTACCACCACTACTTCCCTGCAATGCTCTTCAGCAGCATGCTAACAGGTACTGACTCCCATTTTATATATATATATATTTATGAGAGGTTGTCAAACTGGAGGGAGAGATGTGAGGAAAAGACACTGCATAAAAAGAAAGGCATTCTAAATACTTGGGTCCAAAAAAGTCATTCTTATAAGTTATATATACACTACTCACAAAAAGTTAGGGATATTCGACTTTCAGGTGAAATTTATGGAAAATGGAAAAAGTTAATGCGACAGTGATATTATATCATGAAAGTAGGGCATTTAAGTAGAAGCATGCAATGGTAATTTCTTCATTTTAAACAATTTATTGAAAGAAAATCTAACAACAGTGGTAGGTAAACCACAGCAAAAAATTTTCAGTGTCTCAATGAATTGGGACTCTTCCAGTCACTCTGTATCTCTGTTGCAACCTCCTGATGACACTCTGTGACCCTCTAAGCTCAGTGAAAACTTCCATCTGAGGACTTCCTGTTTGAAGCCTCGCAATGGCGAGGTGCTGCTGATCAACTGTTAGGTGTCGTCTTGGTCTCATGATGTCAGAATGTGAACAGCAGGATGAGGAGGACTGTTTAAATACCAATTCTAACTGAAGCAGGAAATGTATTGGTCGATTCATGGATCAAACCTGTTGTGAATTTTGTTGTTAAGCTTCTTGTTAGAGAACAGCAACTTGTGCAAAAAGTACTGAAACACTGAACAGTTGGACATGTGCATTCAAAGGTTTAGAGAAGGTCACATTAAGTTCACCTGGAAAGGTTAGAATGCATTTTAGGTTCATCCTGAAATTTCACCTGAAAGCTGAATATCCCTAACTTTTTGTGAGTAGTGTATATCTTATAAATAGTTCAACCAAGTCAAATATGAACAAATATTGTTGTAGAAAAATCGCTATATGAAATAAAACCAAGCTCGGTGCAATGTAAAGCAAACTGAGTTCTTTAATATCAGCAGATCTTGCAAGAGAGTCAAGTCACACACACTACAAGAGAGTGAAGGAGTTGACTGGCACAAAGAGATATGAGACAGAGTATTATAGGCAATTGGGCGTATCATAAGCACAAATGGTTTTCTTCCTTATAAGGTAAAAATCTAAGTAAAACATAGCATTATAAATCACAGACACAAAGAGCGACAATAGCCAAGGTAACTCCCTAATTTCTGGTCATCCTCCCTAATGCTAAAATCAAGGTGGTTTCCTGTTTTCTGATCAAATGCCCTCAAACTCAACTCCAGGTGTTTTCCTGTTTTCGCCATGTCCTTTTCTTAGGATCAGTTGCAGGGCAGATATATACATTTGGCATGTTTCAGTGTTGTTACACTTGTGCTTTCAAAGGTCATCAACAACTAATTGTCATTTCAGTATTTTTCCATTACAATATGCATACAATACATTTGATTTTTTTAAAGTGTGACTTACACTTAGTGAGGATAGCATTCTCTCCAATGTCCATCACAAATATAACATCCATAAATCCACTTAGAAATCACAAAAAAATTCTCCTTTTAACTCCAGAACTTGCTTTGAGAATCATCCAGTTTTTAGTTTCTCTTCAGTAAAAGTAATACAGTGATAGTTGTTGGTACATCCATGTGATAGTTGCAAACAGGAACTGCTAACAGTTAATTCGGCACACTTGTAACGGTGTCTATTTGCCAAAATGAAAACAAACATAGGCTAAAAGAACAATCACCCAAAGCATTGTGGGAATTGTGGTTCCAGATCACAGAGTCTTATTATCCCCAAACCGAAGTGAGAAGAAGAAGAATAAGGGGAGATAAAATCCTTTGATAGTAACTTTTTTCATGATGCACAATCAATTTATGTTTTTAGTAGTTGTCAGACTTTGAATAGACGATGCAGTCATCTTCATCATGGGCTTCTGGTTAAAGCAATTTGTTTCATTTTAACAGGAATTACATTAGACGTTCTGCTGAAAAGCACTGAGCTCCTGCTACGCCCACCTTACTGTGATTGGCTGCAGAGAGGCGGGCAGCTCGTACTTCTGTGCGGTGTTCTTTACAGGTGAGATTACTAACAAAGGAAAATGTTGTAGTTGTTGTTGTACAGGAATAACGTCAGCGTTTGATGTCTGTTGCATTTAAAGAGGCTTCTTCTGATTATACATCAATTTATACCCACTCTCCCTTGATGCTCCTAAAATGCACTTGCCTCTATCTGGTATGGTTTGACATGAAGGCGAAGAGAGTGTTTGTGGTACTAAAGTAGTTGTTCACATTTTGGGAAATATGCTTATTTACATTCTTAGCAAGAGTTAGATGAGAAGATCGATGTCACCCACTCAAGTGGTTAGCTTAGCTTAGCACAAAGACTGGAAGCAGGGTGAAACAGCTAGCCTGGGGCAGATTATTTTTATTTTTTGCCACAGCCAGAGTAGCAATTTCCCCACTGCTTCCAGTTTTTGTTCCCTGATTGACTACTAAACGTACTAAAAAGTAGCAGATGGACTCATACCAATACCTACTGTTGTTGATTTTAGCCTCAGATCATATTTTCAAGTCTTCCTCTGCTTTGCATAAATCCCTGTAATCCCTTCTCTGTTTGTCAGCTTCTATCTGTTCCATCCGCTCTCCTATGGCATGACGGGTCCTCTGGCACACGAGCCGGGCAGCGCCATGGCTGGACGGAAGTGGATGGACTCCTGGGAGTTTTAGTCAGCTTTGCACAAAGAAGACACTAATGCTGTGATGTTTAACAGCTGTTCTGAATATAAGAGACTTAAATCAATCTGTCTGACAGACGTAGAGTTTTAGAGAGTTTACATAAAGAGATCATTTTCATAAGGTACACACTACTGTAGAATCTATACGGCAGAATGGAGTTAGTGCAATATGAAGGCCAGAGTGTTGGGTAGTAAGTATCTGAGAATAAAGATCTGTCACCAAGCTGCCTTAACTCACAGCACATCTTAACGGACTTCTACATGTTTATGTGTTGACTGTATGTCACAGTATTAAGCTGAAGTGCCTGGAAGGAGCGAGTGAGAATAAATCTTGGAAAACTGAAATGCTTCAAATGTGTCCGTTTTAAAGAAAACACTTTTTATTACATAGTTAGAGGATATGATTTTGTTTTGCGATTGTATTGATTTCAGTGCTCAGTATTTTTGTATTGGTGCTGTCCAGTACTGGCTTCTGTTTATGCAGTAAAACACTACTAATGACTGTCAGTGTCCCATGTACATTTCAGTATGACCAATAAAGTTTGATATTCTTGTAGTCTGTCCTTATGTCCATAATCATCAGTGTTTCATCTTAATATTCTCAACAACATTTAAGTTGCTTAAAATTCAAATAGCATTTATTTAAAAATGTTTTCTGTACAATTACATTTGATCTGTCTTTTTAATTGTATTATTTTATTCAGCCCAGTAAGTCTCTCTGAGACTAAACATCTGCTTTTACTGTTTTGGCCAAGATATGCAGAAATAATGAGTTATAGACAAACAGCATAAGACAGGTATAGCAACTCAAAATACACCCTAAAATCTGGGGAAAAAACCAAAATAAGGTTGCCTGTGATCCTTCATTTATCTAAGACTGTTCTGTGAGTTTGGGTGTGGCAATGTCGATGAGATTAATACCATGAAACTCTTAAATCACCTCCATATGGGACAACTTTATGTCACTTTAAATAAAACTATCAAGAAGTGTACATTTTTACTTAGTCTGCTTCTTTCTGAAACTACTACATTATTTATAAATAGTGAATTTATGTATTCCCCATAGAAAACAACATGAGTTATTCAGCAGCTAAAAACATGAAAACAAGATCATAATAGATTGCTTGACCTGGAGCTGTATTAACATATTCATGTGACCGAAGGAGGCGGCTATGCTGTGGATGTAAATGTACATACTGTATATTTAAGCCTCCTTCCTCACCTTGATGCCGGACCGTGTACTTGTATAGTACTTGTAGTACTTGCAGTACTTGTACTCTGCAGTAGTAGTACTCTGACAGTGGGCCAGCCCGCCGCCTGGTGGCAGGTTGGTGAAGTACAACAGTACGCGTCAACCCAGAGGACGGCTGCTGCTATTGGCTGTCCCTTATCACGTGTCCATTCTGAAGATGGCGTCTCCAAATGGAGGTAAATTCTAATTCCTTACTTGCTATGCTGTGGATAAATTGTAAATTTGACATTTTTAAGGGCATTAAATCGTCAGCGACTCCTACGCTGTCTTACACGAACCCCTGGGGACGACAGAATACGTGTGTTAGCGCTGTATTTGTGGTGTTTGGGGGTGTTTTCGTGCTTTGGCTAAAGCCTCCCCTCACTAGCCCCAGTGTTGTG
The DNA here is from genome assembly GCF_042242105.1 of Pempheris klunzingeri. Taxonomy (NCBI): domain Eukaryota; kingdom Metazoa; phylum Chordata; class Actinopteri; order Acropomatiformes; family Pempheridae; genus Pempheris; species Pempheris klunzingeri. The sequence goes on along the minus strand of NC_092024.1, from coordinate 10,610,374 downwards.
TCTGACCAGTGGAGAGAGGAGCCTGAACACATCGTACTGACTGACTGACACACAGAGCTCAGACTGGGGGGGCAGCTAGCTACAAACACCGCTACCCCCCTGGGGGCTTGGTGTTGAACAATATACAGTCTGAGTCAAATTCTTCTTATTATGGGTAACTGTTGGTGTTTTGTTTCTCAACATCGTGATTTCCACGCCTTCCCACTGGGTGTGTTTTGAACGCTGTTACAGGGAAGTGATCTTCTAGTGGTCTGTCTATGACCGTACTTATGCTAGTAACGGTGCACTGAGGTGTCTTCGTGTCCATTTGAAATGTACATGTACTCATACAATGGAGTATCTTAATTTTCTGCTGCTTTATACTATATACTCGAAATATACTCCACTTCATTTTATTTAGGTATTTGATTACTTTGCAGATTGAGATTAACACTTCAAAATGGGGTGGCGATGTCACAAGCTATCCAACAAAAAGTATAAAGAAAGTAGTTAAAATCCCTTTGACCAGCCTTCACATTAAAGTGATGTACACATTAATGCATCCACAATTACAATACGAACGTTATCCTGAAATACAAGTACAACATCTGAGTATTTACTATCTGTAAATGATGTATTTAATCAGATAACTGTGTTTGTATATTTTGACTTCCATGGCGATGGCAATTTTCACACACATTTCATATCACATGTTTTGTTTCATGACATGCAAAACATGTATGTAGTAGTTGTATGAACAATGCTGCTGCTGCTGCTGCTGAACAGTTGGGTCTTGTTTATTGTAGACACACACCAGTTCAGTCACAAATTCCTCCACTTTATGTATTGTACAAAAGTTGTACACAGACACTTTAATCTCTGCTTGCACTTCTATTTTTTCTGTAACTCTATTAGTTATAAATATGCAATTGAATGTGTTTTCCGTAGAAAATGTTTAAAAAACACTGTTTTGTGACAGGTGACGATTTTGAGTCCTCTTTGTTGAGTTTTGAGAAGTTGGACAGAGCGTCACCAGACCTGTGGCCAGAGCAGTGTAAGTTAACTCTCGTTTAATTCCACACTATGGAAATGTGTGTTCATGTTGTTAAAACGTTATTTACCCTGTAATCTCTCACGCAGTGCCTGGAGTTGCAGAATTTGCTGCATCTTGTAAAAATGTGAGTTAGATACATTGTGGCTTGCTTTGATTTACAAACTGGATAATTAAATAGACTTGACATGCTGTAATATCTAGAACTGATCTATAAATCTTTCATCACAGCCCATCACTAATTCGCCCCCAAAGTGGATGGCTGAACTAGAGAGTGAGGACATTGAAATGTTGAAAGGTAATGTAGTCTGTCTGTGTACCTGTAACAGGACAGAAATTGTCTTCATGTTTTATCCTGTCAAACGGGATAATATTTTGCTGAAAGTATTTACATGTAGCAAAGATCATTATTATAATTTGTTATTATTATTACTACTTTGTGTTCTCTGTAGAGCTGGGTAGTCTGACCACAGCCAACCTGATGGAGAAGGTCAAAGGACTTCAGAACCTGGCTTACCAGCTGGGCTTAGAGGAGTGTAAGTACATGAACGACACAAATCATACACTGCACAGTGCAGACACTATTTCTAAAACGCACAGGTGTTGATTTGACCTTATAAAAGTGCCTTGATATTGAAATTTTTTGTATGCAAATACACAGTTAAGAGCTGCACGACATATGATTTGAGGTAAATCAGAAGCTGCTTAGTCACTTTTTACCACTAGGTGGTGCACGTAGCCTTTCAGTGTCTACCTTGTGTCACAGCATCCTTGTGTGCTCTCACATCCAAAACACAAACAGACTGATTGCACATAGGCTCCTATGCTTTTATTCAAAAACAGAAGAGGTAATGTTGAAATGTTAAAACTGGACCCCCTCCCCTCCTGTCAGACAGCATAAATAAGTTTACTTTGAGACACTAAGAGAATGGATGTGGGTCAGTCTTGTTAAATTGGTAAAAGGTAAGAAACAAGGGCATGCCCGCAAGAGCCCATACAACAAACGCTGAAGCATTTGATGGATGCAAAATCTAGTTTTTAATCCATTCTCAGCTGCCTCCATTGTCATAATCCTTATGGAGTGTGGATTAGAGAGATGTAGCTAAGTGCTCATATAAGAGAAAAATGGGTATTTATTTTTACCGTGAAAAAGCACACAAGCCATGAAGAATTGTGGTATATCCCCCTCATACCGGTATTTGTTTTCCAAGTCACTTAAATTCAACCTACAACCTACCTGCCTACCAACATACCTGTGTCTACCAACCTGTGCGTAGGGGCAAAGTGATCTTTGTTTTGCGCGCACTTTGTAAAACTCCATGATGACATCCTTTGTTTATGAATCGAATTATGCCAAAGATAATTCAGAAAGGCTATGGTGAAATTTGAAAGATGCATAAGGTGAAAGTGTCCAAAGAGATACTAAGATACTAAAGGAATCATGAAACCCTATATAAGAGTGTCTTTTGTGTAGCGTGTTGTATTTTCATAGACCACAGGTTGCAAATTAATTTCGTTGAAAAGGTGTCTAATCTCCCTGACTTCCCTGAACCCGGAGAACCATGTAATCTGGCTGGTATAAAGATGTTAGCTGTCACAGGTGTAGGTCTGCAGGCTTTGCAATCATGTCATGTACCTCGGGATGACGGGACACAATGATGGTTATTATTGGTGTCTGAGCAGACCTATAATGGGTGCCTGTTTAATGCTCTCTGGTTTAATTTTCTCCTTTTCCTGGCTGTCAGGGGAGGCCTTGTAAATCTTAGCTACTTTTTCATCATGTTTGTGCACTCTTCAGTACCCGTAAAAGAGACTCCGCAGAGGCACGGCAGAGCGAGGGCAGGGGACAGGATTTACTGCCCCTCCCCCTTCAACATGTGGACCATTAAAGAGGAAGCTGGTTAATGGGCAGAGCACAATCAAGCAGTGAAAACTCACCCACCCTGCTGCAGCGAGAAAGGGGACCAAACATGGCTCCTATGTCCAGAATACACCTAGCCAGTGCTAGTGTTGGTACCTTCTTTTTTGTGCAAATTGTGCCCTGTGCACACGCTGCTGTACACTCATGTTTGTACATATGTGTTAACATGGATGCGAAGGGAGGATGCAACACATCCTTCATCCCCCACTCCCCATCCCTGTCCTGCTCCCACCAGCACCCCCAATAATGGCTGTATGACGCTGGCCTGGTCCAGTCCCAGAGGGGCTTGGCGCGTGCCTCTTCCACAGGCCCCAGCTGTTACTCCGCCCAGTGATGAATGCTCCTGTCGTGGGCCGCTGAGCACGGGCATCAAGCCCTAAGTCCCTGGGGAAAGCTGAGGACTCTGATAAGTGTTGTTATTGGAGGTAATTGAAAGCTGAGTGTTCCTTTGGGATGTGCTGGAGGACCCGTGCTTCTGAGCACCAAACTGCTGGAGTTGGTGATGGTACTCTATCACACTTGTGGGCTCAAGACCATTTAGCACTTATCTGTCTAGGACCTGTTGTTAATTAGGAAAGGTTTCTAATGCAGACTCCACTCATTAATTCAGATTTTTTTATTTTGGAAGACAAATTGAAACCAATCATAGAAAAATGTTTGACCGACAATTTCTTAAAGTGTTTTTAGGGCTGAGCAAAATTTCTGAGGGAATCCCTCAATGCTGATAATGTGATTATATAGCTAAGGTGGTGCATAGGCCGGCTCCCAAAATGCTCCTGGTTGGCATGGTGGTGAAGTCAGAAGTTTACTGTTTAGGCAGAAATTGGAGAAACGTGTCTATGACAGACTTGCAATGGGGGTTGAGAAAAAGCTACGAATGAAACCTTTAAAATGAAAACAAACACTTTACAGTTAAACATTAATAAAGGTCCTTCAATTGAGCCTGAACAGGATAAACACTAGCTTCAAAAATGTGACTTTATTGTGGTGGGTGGGTGGGTGGCATCATGAGCTGCTAACAGTGAGAAAGCTCCCACTCACCAGTGGTAATTATACTAAAATACTGATTACAGACACACTTTTTCAAGAATCTTAGCTACATTTTTCGACCCTGAGTGGTACAGAAATCATGTGTGGGCCATGATCCAACAGATTAATGCTTTTCTTTGTGCCAATTAACTTTTAAGGGAGGGTTCAGGGGCATTGTGGGGCAACATGTGGGTGATATCATTATGTTACAGTGATCAAAAACGTTGACATCTTGGTAAAAGCTGTCAACTGTAACACGTAAAGAAAAGTGTCATTCGGTGTCTCCTGGGTGTTAGACCACCTGTTGTCTCTCATGTAGCACCACAGAGCACCTCTCCTCGCCACCCGCTGTAGACCCTTGCTGACCCCTGTTGCATGTGCCTGTGTGAAGGTGAGACTGAAGGTCGCCCTGCCCTGACAGCTCCTAATGGGCCCGCATTCACCACCTCCTCCTCCTCACCCATAGGATCAATCTCCGGCCTATTAGAAGCATGCCGCTGCTGAATATGATTGCGTTCACTGGGCCCCACTGGTGCTAATGTGCCTCCATCAATCCATCAGACGGGTTGACCGCGGGGCGGGTGGTTATGAAGTGCCCGAGCTGACAGCCGCTGAATAAGGAACAGGAGAAGCCTCCCCACTGCTGCCTCCACTGTCCTTCCTCCTCCTCCTCCTCACCTCTGCTACTCTTCTGTGCTCGTCTTTTCACCTCACCCTTGTCTCATGGTGGGCACCTAGTTTGCTGTGAATGGCAATGTGGTGCGTCTCTTTGAAGGTGACACTTCCACTGTAAGGAAAGTGAAACAAGGATCAAGGGCGGTCCAGCTTCGGAAGCTCAATGTTTATCATCATAATATTCGGTAACCCAGAGTCTTGTCTGGTCAGGTCTTTGTAATTATTGGGCGAACTATTTCATAATAGTGCTGCTGCCATAGTGATGGCCCAGTCATTAGCAGTTCCACACACATTTTGCAACAGACTGACATGAATGTCTCGTTCCTCGGCGTAGCAGGTTGCAGCTGTATCTCATAGAGCCTGTCCATATCTTAAGCAGGATCAGTGTTGGAGCTGTGTTGAAGCAGAGGCAGGCAGAGCTTAAAACACACACACACACACACACACATTCACACACCGCTCCTCAGTTCTTGCCTGCCTGCCGCCTCCCTGAGCAGATCGGAAATGACACCTCATTTCCATAAAGGCATTAGGAATTCATTGGATTTTCTTTCCCAGCTAATCATAGTGTGGGTGTAAAACCTTTTAGGCTTTTTAATGAATGATTTTTGACTGATTGCCTATTAATAAGGACACCTCTTGAACAGGCATAGGCTGGGGCAGGGGTTGGGAGGTGCAGATGTGTTTGTTTTGGTGTGTGAATGTGCGTGTGTGTTTGTGTGTGTCAGTCAGGCGAAAATACATTGGAGTAGGAGGAGGAGGAGAGGAGGGGTGGGCCCTCTCGGTTGGGACATAAAGAGGAACCAGTGGCTCCCCTGGGAAATCACAGCTCGTGTCTGCATCTTAAATATCCCTGTGAAGTATCAATAAGTGGGTAATTGAATTTTGAACACAAACATGAGCGTCATGTGTATGTGTTGCAAGAGAGGCGTGCTTGGGAGGGGGGTGGCTGAGTGTGTGTGCCTCCAAGTGTTTCTTTGCTGGTGTGTTTGTGCGTTTCATCTCCTCTGTGTCTCCCTTGTCCCAGGGGAGGAGGGCGGTGAAAGAGGATGTTAAATCCATTAAATAAAGCTTACAGCCCGTAATAGCTGAGCAGCGCTCCGAGATGGGCAGTGGGGGTCAGATAAGTCCTCTTAACTCTTAATGAAAGTGAATTGGGGCAGTCAGGGCCAGGACTCCAGTTAACCCAGGTGGTCATCTGTCTTTGGAGCTAACAGGGGTCCTGCGGCTCAGCGGGAGCGTGCCATCGAGAGAGGCAGGCAGGGGTGGGGGTTGCGGGGGGCGCAGTGATGATTACTCTCATTTTATACACAGGGGAGTTATGTGGTGGGGGCTGGGAGCGGGCTGTGACAATGACACCCAGATCACTCACCGTAAACGAGGGGAAAGTAAGATGTTACACCACCACGTTTCCTCCACATTTACATTTGAGCCACCTGGGATTTGCCAAGTGGAAATGATTTGAACAGAAGAGCAAATTGCAGAAACATTTGGGTTGCAGCGCAGATTTTCCTACGGTGACGTTTTTTAAATTTTTTAAAAAGGGCAACATTTTAAATAGCCTCAGGGCATATTTAGCTGTTTGTTGGTATAGGTTAATCTCTATTGTTGCAGCAATAATCAGGCCCAAATCTACAGCCAGGGGATTACTGAGCTGATGTGGGATCTGTTATCTGCTCCACACTGGCATCTCTTGTCCTCAGACCTCATTCTGATGATAACCTGGCTAAGCTCTGCTTGTTTACACTTTGTGTCTATTTATGGGTGAAAATGATTTCATATTGCTTAGATAAAAATGGAGTCCAGTCAAGTAATGCAAGATATCTGATATTGATCAAACTATTATGCACACAGCACGATGTGATTGTGTTTACTTTACTACTCTGGTAGACTGTGATGGAATCTCAGATCAGTCGGGGTTAAATGATAATTAGATGGCAACAAATCAACAGGGTAAGGAGATCGCCCCAAAGAATCCATGAGGTGTCATTTAGTATGGATGGCAGTCGTAACAAGATGCTGATTAACTTAGTGCAAAATTAGTAATTGACCTTTCTAATCAACTAAACAAATCTCTAAGTCCCCCTAATCAGTATTGATCTCCCATGTTGTATGACAAAGCCTCTGTGTGTGTGTGTGTGTGTGTGTGTGTGTGTGTGTGTGTGTGTGTGTGTGTGTGTGTGTGTGTGTGTGTGTGTGTGTGTGTGTGTGTGTGTGTGTGTGTGTGTGTGTGTGTGTGTGTGTGTGTGTGTGTGTGTGTGTGTGTGTGTAGGTGAGTGAGCAAGTGTGATGGTGTCTGTTTTTGAGGCTTCATCTGAAACCTCATCTGTTCACGCGTTTTACAAAATATTATAATCATTTGCTGCAAAATAATTTCTTTATAAATGATTAGTTAACAGAATGATTGTAGAAAGAAGCAAAATGGAGGAATGTGACAAGCTATTGTTGAACATTTTAACAGAAATCACTTATTAACACTTTGGGCATTTCTAAGAGAATTCCATTTTGACATTTTTACTACCTGTTACCTTATAGCCCCTTATCACAGGTGTCACAGATGTAGGTGATAAAATGAATGATGGCCGAATTCCATTTAGCTGCTCCAGTGTCAGGATTATCTTATTGCAAGCTGGCTCTCATGATGTAACACTCGCCAAGTTTCCATTCAAATTTTAAACAACTTTCCAGAAAATTGGCAAAAGAAAATGCAAATGAATGCATGTTCCAATCCAGCACCGTGATGCAAATACCAGGAGTTGGCCACATCAAGCTGAAGCTGGCAGCAGTAATTCTCAAGTTGCGTGCCATTAAACCATTGCAGGTGAAAAAGGCACCATGAGATGACATAATTAAAAGAGCACCAATCAAACCTCAAACAAACAAAAACAATGTGGAAAATGCGATGAAAATGTGCCGTTTATGTTTTATTCATGTTTTAATTTGAGGAAGGTTACAGCCTCCTCTTTGCTTCACAGAGATCTGTGCCGCCATTTTTTGTCTCTTCAGTGAAGTCGCATGCTTCGTGCACGTCTTGATTTATTCACCAAGTCTGTCTCCACTGCTGCACTTAGTCACATTTTGCTTTTATTGATACATCCCCTTTTCCACCTTTTTCTTTTTTTAATTGTGCTTGGCCCAGTCACCAACACAGAGCCCACCTTCACCTTGCCAATCACAACACTTTTTATAAAAAGAGAGCCGCACATCATAACTTGAGCACTGATTTATGTTTAATTGGGTCTTTAATGCGATGATATCAATGATATTTCTATCCGAGTCGAGGGAGGCTGAGCTGAACCGTAATTAATGAGACGCTCGGCGGGGCAAGGGGTCTCGGGAGGAGTGGCACAGCCGTCCCTGATCCGTTTTACAGTTTGGGCTCATCAAGAGATGGAGAAAGCGATAACGAGGGAGAGACGCGCGGCATCTTAAAAATAAAAAATATGAACTGCTACTCTTTGCCATTCCTCATGCAACTGCTCCTAATAAGAAAGTTGACATCGGCGTACTTGCAGCTTTAGGGTCATCCCAATGTAATTACTTTCCTTCGCCTAATTTTGATGGCTTCATTTCAATCTAAAGCGCTCTATGCATGCCCAGGGGTTCCCTGATGACTTTGTTTAGGGCGATTTGAAGAGACAGTAAAGTGCAAAATGAATCCATCCCATTCCAATTAGCATCATCTTTAACCTAATGAGGGACACCTCAAGGTGACGTGCCCCCCACGCCCAGATGCACCATTATCATTCCACACTGGGCAACTCATCTAAATTACTGAGCGGCCCGGCTTTTTCATTAGCCGCCGTGGGCAGGGGAGGCGGGTCACATTCACACCGTCACACAGGTAGACAGCAGCCAGTCAAGATCCTGATCACATCCTTGTTGCTGGCGGCGTCGAGGTGGATGACTTTCTGCTAAATGCCTGTTTGAAATCAGTCCTCTCTCTGCTGCTCTGTAGTCTTATATTCGTGTGATGCACACGGTTTGTCAGAAACCGCAGTGGAGTCGAGAGCCCAATCTGCTAGTTATCTTAAACAAAGAGTAATTACTGCACCTGGATGGCGCCTCTTTAGGGTTTATGATGATGATGCTGCAGGAGGGTCCCAGCAGTCTCCATAGCGACACAAGGGTTTGTCTCTGGCAGAAAAGCTTCAGCAGCGATTGCTCTCCCAGAGAGGAGCAGCTTCACAAAGGGCCTTCAGCAGAGACAATGCTGTTGTAGGACTGTCTAAGGCACCGAGTTTAACAAACACATGCAAAACCTAGTTCAGGTGGTCCCACCCTGACATCCTGGGTGTGTGTGGCCTTTAACAATTTTAACAATGTGTATTAGGAGTTCTACAAGGTGTGGGGGGGAAAGTAGAGCGGGGAAACATTCACTCAATCCCATAATATCAGCATTATGACGGTGATTTTAGTATAATTACTGGCACATTTGTTCACAGGGGTAGTGATATGGTCTCTGAGGAGAAACAATAGTATACAGTATGGAAATTATTCTGTTTTATTGTAATGCAAAATCCAAGATATCTTTTCTCATTTAAGTACAGTGTCAACTATATCTCTGGCCTCCAGCATCAGCCTCCAGGGCTGAAACACTAGAAGAAGATAAGAAACAGCTCTGAGGAAATCTTTATCCAGAGTATTACCTAAAGTAGCAATACCAATTTTTTTTTTTTTTTTAAACTTGTGTACTTTTAGAAACAAAGCATGCGTTTTTTCAACCTATGAGTGCTCAATTTTAACTTTTTTTAAAATTTGAAGGAATAGAATTATGCTGAATTAAAATAAAAAATAGCAACACAAATAGCAGAATATATTTTGCTCATTCCATTAAACATATCTTGTCCCCTCAGATTTATCTTGCAACCCCTGTGGGGGGGGGGGTTCCAGTCACCAGGTTGGACGGGGTTAATTGTTAAACCATATTTACAGCTTCGTCTTTGCCACCGCTCGGATGAATATGGCTCCTAAAAGTGCTTCCTTTATTTGTATTTTTAGTCATTTGTCACTTGTTTTCGACATGGCCATATTCCATAACCACAAGCCGAGGTTAATAGAGACATTTTGCTTCTGTTCTCTCTCATCTTGGTGAATTGCGCACACACGAACACACACTTTCATGCATGCAGAGGTCTGAGTACTTGCACCTCACTACACAGAGACAGCAATCAAGCAAATCACAAGACTCTTTGGTAGCTAGACTCCATTTTATGTTGTTTTCCATGCCCTGAATGAACAGATGTTTGTATAAATTACCTCCCTGTGTGACACTGCAGATATTAAATACATGCTTTGCATTACTAAACAACAGCTCTGCAGTGGTTAGAGCTGCAGGCAAATGTTGTGTAAGACTGAGTTCTTGTCAGGATTTTTACCAACTTGTGTGTAAAGCAACCAGGTCTGTAACGCTGGTTTATTTTGTATATGTGATGTGTTTTCTTCTTGTTTTCCAGCCAGAGAAATGACCAGGGGGAAGTTTCTGAACATCTTGGAGAGGCCCAAGAAGTGACTTTTTTTTTTTTTTTTCCTTTTTTTTTTTTTTATTGCCAGCAACAGGAAATTTGGGACTGCGAGGTGAATCTGATCCGTGTCTTTATGAATATCCTCTGAAAACGTTCAGACCTTTACAACAAAGCTCACAGACTTTGCACTCAGATGGTAAATTGGGGCTAAATGCTCACTCACTCTCACACACACACACACACACACACACACACACAGCTGAGGTCTTCTCTCCAAACTCCTCAGTGCACCTGTCGGCCTCCCACATACACACCTTTCCATTTATGGAAACTTCAAATGATTTATTACTTCTCACTGAGTTTTCTGTGACCTGCTTTGATTAAATGTTCCCTATTTATTCTTATTTCTATTTTAAACATGATTTACATTTTTGCCATATGTAAGGTTGTATAATAAAGTTTTAAAAACAGATAGATTGCCTTATATTTAAAGTCCCCTTGAATGCTTTTAGACACAGTTGAACTTTAAATCAGGGCGGTACCTTTATGCCTCTCATATCAAGGAGCTCCGACGTGAAAGTGCTTTCCCGGCTAGCAGGGAATGTTTTCCATTTAATGAGCATTGGAAGCAGGGTCCCCTACACAAAGCATTGCGTAAAAATAATATTGCTCATTGTCATCGCCGTTAATGGGAGTTGACATAATTACTAGGACCATTTCTTTTCTAATTAGCACACTTCAGCCTTGTCGGAGCTAGCGGCCGGGCAAAAAGGGAATCAGACAGGCATGCCGAATGGGAAACAAAAAGAAGTCCATCCGCCATAATTAGGTAAGACAATGCCTCGGACTGTTCTCGGCTGGAGATGTCGCTGGGGCTCTGGCCGCTCACTCCCAACAAGTTACACTTCTCCCCAGGCCGCTAATAAGCCCCTAATCGTCTTTCCGATTCACACGGACAGAGGCCGCCATTGCCTCAGTGGCTTCACCCCCCGCCTCTCACACGGACCCTGGTGAACCCCTCTCGGAAAAATATGGATTATTGTATACGGTTCTGCGGGGTTTCAGGAGCAGTGACTTCCTCAGTGTGTGTTTTTGCTGGAGTGCCGTGGGACAGGGAGAGAGGACCCTGTGGCGCCCTGAACGCACCATGGCACGGTAGCAGGAAGAAGGGGGTCAGAAAGCACATTGAGCTTAATTTAACCCAAGTAGCCTGCCGTAGTTTTATGTCTTTGTACATAGACACATATACATATCATATACATGGTCTGGAACTGCCTGTGAAATGCAATATTGGCTATTACAAAAACGGAATCTCGTGTCTTGTGATGCTGTTAAAGGCTTGTATAATGTTACATAAATAAATATGTATAGACTACATTTGCATATTATGTAATTGAACATAGGGCTATATAAATACAAGTCCCGCATTGATTATTTGTTAAATATGTAAAAACCTAAAATAGATTAGCTGTTCTGCAGGAAAATATAAATAGTTCATTGGGAATTATCCAATTTGTAGCTGTTAAAACAATGCAGTGCAATAGAAATAACCACTTAGGCTATTTAAGTCTGAAATGTGGTCCAATAGAGGTGTAAACTAAGTGTACTCCCACTAAATGTGTGGATTCTCAGTTTTTTTTCGGGGGGAGCATTAAATCGTGGAGGTGACCCTGCTGTCTGTGGGACCGGTTGCATGCCGACACTTGTTGATGCTGACTGATGAACGCGCGGTCTGCTGAGCGTTGACGTGGTGAGCGACCTGACATCCTCAATGCGTTGCACGCACCGATGGCTGCCCGTCACCCGCAGCCCCCCTCCAGCCAAACAGCCTCTGCAAGAAACGGGTCAGGCCCCTCAGAGCTGGTCATCCATATGGAGGGAGGGAGGGAGGGAGGGAGGGAGAGAAATCAGAGCTCCTCCATCCATCCGTCCGTCCATCCATCCTCAGAGTGTTTCCTTGACCTCACATAGCCTCGGTGCCCCGACAAACGTCAATCCGATGTGAGCTGAGTCCTTAAATTAGCTGTCAATTAGTGCAAATTAATCAACTCCTCGCCTAATTAAGCAATGACGACGGGCAGCTACCAAACATGCCATTGTGGAGGAGCCATGAGAAAGCTGCGGGGTTTGCAAACTCTTTCTATGCTGCGGGGGAGCGGAGGAGGAGGAGGGGGAGGATGAGGGGGGGGGGGGAGGAGGGGGGCGGCATCGCATCACATCACGCCCTGCAAGTGCTTTGGGAGAGCAGAGGCCCTGGCTGTGCTTTAGTTTTTCCCCTGACTCGGCTCTACATGTGTGCTGTCATCAAGTTGCAGGTTGATTCAGCACTACTGAGGACTACTGAACCACAGCAGCGGACAAAGAGTTTTACTCCACTCTGATCAACCTAATGCAAAAAGGAGACACTGAACGCAACGCATCACATCAATAGGAGTTAACATGGAGGATGAATAGGCCCATATATATATATATACATATACATATATATATATATATACACAAAATCTATCTCAGTTAATGCATTCAGTTATATTCCCTGTTCGGCTGTGACCTTCCTGCACAGAAAAAGTTGTCAGCTTATTCATTATCACAAATGCATTTCAAGCTTTGGCAGTCACATCAGCAGGATGTGATATTCATTGTAGTGGGCGGTTTTTGCTTAAAGCTGCTCATCAGTTTGTGACCTGCTGCAGACATACTTCTGTTTGAAGGTTACAGGCTGCTTATTCACATCCGGCATGTTAAGGTTTGAGGACTCATTGTTCCTAATTTTTTTTTTTACATTAGGCCTTTAAAAGGTGCCACATTGTGAACAGGAGGAGTGAAGGGAGCAGAGAAAGGATGTGGGGATGTAGAAAGGGTGGTGCAGATAAACAAAAATTTACCAACAGCTGTTTGCTTTTTAATCTGCTGCCGTCAGATCCTGCAGGTCTTTGATGGGCAACCCAATCTACACGAATGACTGAACTAAATCTTCCCTTAATCTAGAGCCTTATTAGGCAGCCTCTCTTCTGCATGTAAATCAGCATGCAGCCATTTTCATAGCAGATAGATTATTAAAAGCCATACAGAGAGGAGACTCGTTGCACCATCAACAAACACAAAAAGCCCGTATGGATTACTGCAGAAGTGATGGTGGAGGGAGTGCGGGCAGCAACCTGCCTGTAAACGACGGGCCATCCTGACTCCCACCCTTCCATGGTAATAAATGACTTGATCCCAACAGGCGGATGTGTCATTAGCATATCCTGATAACATTGATTTCTTCATTAATAGAATTCCCACTAAGTAGGCCCTAATTAGTTTCAACTGGCCAACCACTAATTGCAGCAGCAATATTTTTCTCCTCTTCAATCAGCAGCTCATTTCACACTGTTTGATAAAAAAAAAAAAAAAGAAAAAATGATGCTGCAAGTCTGGGCCACATCACTGAAGCTGTAGCTTTAGGATGCTTTAGTCATGTTGAGCGTTTTGTAGATCGCATGGCCCGGTTCCCCTGCATAGTCTGCTTTTCTTCTGTAATTGTCATGATACCCATGTGTCGATTTATTATTATGCTTGATCGTTTCCATCATTGTCTTAATCCACTGGTGCGTTTACATTCTGACTTTGATGCCCACGCAAGCAATGAGTGCAAAGTAAATCCATTGGAAGGCCAATCTCAATTCATGCCAATGTAACAAGCACTGAAATAATACCATAAGCAATCAGGAAAACAACACATTTCCCTGCATGAGATTTAGACTTGGCACAAATAATGTGAAATTAGCTTTATGAAAGTGGGTGCACTCTCTCGTATTTAACCACCAACACTCTCGTGATCTGCTTCACCCTGAAACACCAAGGAGAGAAAGAAAGGAAGAAAGAACGGCCTAAGTGAGTAATGCAAATTTTTCTCTTTTTCTGTAATTATGCCATAAAATTCATATTTAGAAATAGGCCTATGTGCAAATACTGACAACGACTAAGAATGTGAATACAAAAAAAGCACTACACTAATCATATTCAGTGTGTTGATAAAGCAGCAAAAGAAAAAAAAATCCACTTAAGGGGAGACACTACAGGTGAGTAGGGTAAAAAAAAAAACTAACAGATATCTCCATGAAACTTCTCCCATTGAATATCTACATGAAAACAATTATTTTTGCTATATTTATGGTAAAATATGCAAATGTTGCATTATCCAATTAAAGGTGCTAATTTGCATGCGTGTCCTGAACATAGATCTGAACATTGGATAAAGCCAGGTTCAAAATCCTTGTTTCATTTTGTTGACACATCAGAGCCAAAGGATTTGTACAGAGGGAAATTACGGATATCTTTTTCCATCACTGCATAAATCAGGAAATACTGTCAACAGCCATGAAAAAAATAAACAATTTTCAGCATGTTTTTGCAAATCAAATGTTATATAAATCAGGGTATGAATGATACATGAACAAAGCCCTCAGTAAAAACCTTCAGAATATGGATGGGAATGAAACTGGAAAAGTTTGGTACATAGTAGAGATACTGAAGTGGAGATTTCTGTCTCAGAGTGTGAGAAAAAAAAACTATATAATATAATGTAAGAAAACAGCCATGAAAGATTATGAATTCAGGAGAAATCTACAAAGCGGAAATAAACCAATAATATGTATTTTGAACGTTTCCTTTCCAAAAGAAATGTTTAATGTTTTAGGAATAATTAGTGAATCCTATATGTCTATTATTATTATTATTAGGCATACTGTTATAATTAATGAAAGGTCAGTTTATTTGTGTCCCACATTCTGTATGATTTCCTGTCTCCTCTGTGATTTAATCTGCAGCCTGTGCTGTGGGATTAGCGCCGTGCAGCGCACAGGGCGTCCATATCGTCCAGCTGTCGTTTTTGGGAGGGCCTTTGATTTGCGTGTGATGAGTCTCCCACAGCATCTGGAGATCAATTATCCACTCGTGTGAGCCAGTGGTTGAGAGATCATAGCTGCTTCTACGGATGTGTGTGTGTGTGTGTGTGTGTGTGGACCATTCAGAGAAAGGCAGTACATACTGGTTTATTCTAGGAGATTGAGGTAATTTTCTAAACCTGCAGCATTTCAAAGGTAAATAAGAGATGTGACATAGATGATTTAATTAGGCCCCACTTCCCAACGAAATATGATGTGAATGATGCTGCACTGTCTCTGCAGTGAGTTTAAGATGGTTTACGTGGTACTTGTTCCCCCATTGTAAGGTTAATGGTGTAATATTACAGTTTATCTTAATGTCTATATGCTTCCCGGTTCTTCTCTGTAGTTTTCTTTCTCAGCATTTCCCCTTTCTTCCTGCAGCCTGTAGTCATTTCGTTCCCTCCTTTCTTTCTGTAACCTAAATCCCTTCCGCGTGTATCCATATAGTCCTGAGGAAAATGCAGATATGTATCCGAGAGGGCGTATAATGCATCCATGATCCACAGGAATCCTGAATCCTTGCAGCTGATTGGCTGCTGGCTCCTGCCTCTTGTTGGGATGGACCTGTTGGATAAAAGGACCATTTTCTAAAGGACTCTTGTGTGTCATACAGAGGATCATGCACTGGGGACCATCCCGTACGTCGGCATAATAAGAAAACAGGCCTTTCAAGTAGCATCGAAGACATCATGACGGGGAAACAAGGCGCCGTGCTGTCGGAAAGTTTAAACCTATCGGAGAAAACCTCTCTAGGCGCAAACGGAGGGAGTAACAGCCACCAGCCGAAGAGCAGCGCGACTCATCCGCCGCCCAGGTGCACCGGCTTTGGCATCCAGGAGATACTGGGGCTGAATAAGGAGCCATCCGCGGCCCCGAGGACCCCGCTGGGCGCGCTGCCGGCCGGGGCGCACCTGATCGCCGCCAGGTCCCTGCTGGGCCCCGGCATGGGTGTGGGTGTCGGGATGGGATTAATCGGCTCTGGTGGAATTCCGTCGTTTTACAGCCAGCCGGCGTTTTTGGAGACGGTGCTGTCGGATGCACAAGATGGTCACCTGCACCCCCACAGCAGGTCCGTGGGGCCGCTAGACACCAGCCAGTCTGCCAGCTCAGGTGATCTGCAAACACTTCATAATGACTGATACTGCAGCATGTTTACAGCCTGGACTGTTTGTGTGTTTTTATTATTATTATTGTTATTGTTATTATTATTATCATTATCATTATCATCATTATTATTAGTAGTAGTAATAGTAATATTATTATTATTATTCTTGTGCACGTTGTTCTAAATGAAATCATACAACAGGGATGTATATTCGTTTATTCTGGCAAATCCAAAACGCTCTCGTGGATGCTGTTAACTTCAATGATTCCCTCCTGTTTTTAATCCAGACTCCGATGATTTATCTTCAAATGAACGAAAAGTCTCAAAGTCATCAGTAAATCAGAGCAAGAAACGCAAGAAAAGACGCCACCGGTTAGTGTGGATTTCTGCTTTATAATAGTTCATGATGTTACATTTTAGAAATGACCAGATTTTTCCTCCGTAAAATAACCTCAGTAATAATTTTCAGGTGCGATGGTAATTATTTTTTCTGTTTTTTTCTAGAAGTCTTATTGATACAGATGTTTAATTTTTTTTTTTTTAAACCACTGACATCCAGAAGTTTGGGGCTTGTCCTGATCTGTTTTACATCTATGCACACGGATGATAAAATACTTAAATATCCACAATACTCATTTCAGTTTTGATCAAAATGACATTGGCCTGCACCTTTAGTTTAGGGAATGACACACTATATTGTGTTGATCATGTTTCTAATGATAACCCGTCTCCACAGGACCATATTCACCTCATATCAGCTGGAGGAGCTGGAAAAGGCCTTTAACGAAGCGCACTACCCGGATGTTTATGCCCGAGAGATGTTGGCCATGAAAACAGAGCTACCTGAAGACAGGATACAGGTAATACTCTGATCTGACCCCCTGCGTTTCTATGATTATAATAGCAAGAACAATTCGGCACTATTCAATCGAAAGATTTTGGGCTACTTGGGTAATGGAGTCCTCATTATTATTTGTTCATTTTTTATATTTTTTTCCCCTAGTTTTTATCAGTTTTTGTTGGGACGTCTTTCATTTAATTGAGTTTATTTCCATTATACCGAGTTTAGGTAAATTAGATACAGCCTTTTTGATTTACTTTCAATTATGAATTAAACTATATTTTAAATGGCTCAATTCTTACCTATAGCAAGGTGTTATCAGGCACTAACTGTCCTTTTAGAAACCCTATAGTTTTAATTCATGCTGTAAAAATGCTAAAAATCGAACAAAATAATGTATTCTGGCCGTTTTAGTTTTATTTTTGAACTAAATGAAAATTTTAAAAACAATAGAATTAATTTCTAAGGATTATTATTATTTGATCTTTATTTTCTTTCTTTATTTTCTAGATAAATGATAGATAGATAGATAGATAGATAGATAGATAGATAGATAGATAGATAGATAGATAGATAGATAGATAGATAGATAGAATGGCTGGCCAATCAAAGCCAAATAAAGGCACTTGTGTCACATATTGCTAATTTAATTTTTAATCTTCAAAGATTCGATACAATCTCATTTCCTTAGACTGCTATTGCAATAACTTATAGCTAATAAGATGAAAAACACAGAGTGATAATAGATGAGTGTCGGTATTCTGCTTCTTTTCCTTCTGAATACGCGCCTGCAGTTGTGCCGCCACTCGTCCCTCCGCGATAAGCTGCTGTGATACTTGACGTTGAAGGGGACGCAGCGGTGCTCCCCTCCAGTCTGAACAAAGCAGCCCGCTCGCCAGGATAGATAATCTCTCATCAGGCGCAGTTGGATGTGAAACAATTTGTTCTCGGAGAAGGAGCCACTAACGACCTAATCAAGCTATCAAGGCGGAAGAAGATTGCAGTGTGACCCGGACCATCCATCTGCCGGGGCGCCTTGTAATCTCATTCTCATTACGGGCTGCAACAGTCCAGCCGCGGATAAATAATAAAACAAGGAAATAAATAAATAAATAAATAAATAAATAGCCCAGGCCTGCTCCTATCCCAAATAGAATTAACACCCAATTTTCTCATTGAGTGTAATTAGTTAAATCAGACGAGCTGGGGGAGGCTGCTGCTGCTGCTGGAGAGGCGCAGGGAGTTCAAATGAAATAACTACATTGAATTTATTAGCACGGGTCAATAGCGCTGCTCCCCGGAGTCCCGGTAGTTTAATTTCCCGTGATATTTGCCCGCCTGCCCGCCATCGATTGGGCCTGAAATTAACTTATTTTTCAATCAGCCTCGGCGTGCCCCAGGGTCACTCCCCCTCACAGCTTCCACACTGCCTCCTTTTGAGGGGCAGAGAAGCAATTTCTCATATAAAAAAAAAAAAAGTACCTTGTATGAAATAAGGGTTATCATCAGAATTACCAAGAGGGGGAAAAAAGCTTGAAAACGGTTTGATCGTTTTCCATTTAATATCTGTCCCCTCATTGGAATCTCCTCTCCTCGCAGAGCCATCAGAGGTGCCTAAGTAGAGTGTTTAACAATCCTGTGTTGTGCTATACAATCAATTTGGCCTCTCTCGGAGCTGACAGATAGCCTGCGGGGCTTTAAGAGGTGGCTGGCTGTGGCCGGGTGAAGTGTCTTGATGTGTTGAAGCATCCATAATGCCAGCACAGGTAGCTGGAGATCAGCTCTGACAGGAGGCAGAAATCCTTCACACCTGCAGCCAGCAGGTTATGGGAAATCAATGGACTGAATCCAAACGGAGCAGTTGTTATCTTAAGTTGCTTTGAATCACACCAGAGATCCCAACATGGAGATCATCTTTATGCCAAAATCCAGAGTTCACTCCACTTTCCAAGGAGGCATCCTGGAGGGTTGATAAGCTGTGGGGCAAACTAATGGTTTTACTAATGGTTAATAAATCATTTACAGATCACTTGGAAGTCATTAACAGTTTTTGGGTTGCCAGGTTGTGAAAAATCCATTTTGATGCCAATAATCCACTCTAATGATGCAGTTATAAATTGTTGTAATGCGTTAATAAACACTGAGGGCTCTGCTCTTTCTAATAAGCCACCAGGCCTGCAGTTATCAGTGACAGTAAATGACCAAAAAAGAGTTTTAAGGATGCAACAACAGCAGTAGTAGAGTTCATGGGCCAAAATTTAAAAAGAAAAGCAATCACATAGAGTTTTCACAACCCAGCAACTCCAAATGTCGTCTTATTGATAGCTTATAACTGGATTTATTGATCATTAGTAAAGCTGAAACCTCTTTAGGTTGCCAATAGTTGTATCTTGCCAGTAAAGAAAGGCAAAGGTTCAACCCTTAAAATGAAAATGAATCCGATGGTCGACTCCAAAGTCCAAAGAACCACTAAACTCATATTGTATGAGCTTGTATGAGTATTGCTGGACATCATCTCTGCCATCCCCCAAATAATTGAGAAGTCACTCACTGTCCCATATCAGTGAAAAGTTATCAGGACCACCAATCTAATTTAGTTCTTTCTCAGCATTTTTCCAAAATATTCAGGGTAATCTTGATAGATCTAAAAAGCACCAAAAAATGCATCACATTTCAGCTCATTAGCATAAATGTTTTGCAGCCAAGCTCAGTGTTCCTCCTGGCAAAAACTAGAGGACTCACACCTATAAGCAAAGGAGAGAATGGCTTATTTGTCTTGAGGGTAAATGTGCTGGTAAATAACATCTGTGTGTTTTTCCCCCCTGTCACAGGTATGGTTTCAGAACCGCAGAGCCAAGTGGAGGAAGAGGGAGAAATGCTGGGGCCGCAGCACCGTGATGGCTGAGTATGGGCTGTACGGAGCCATGGTGAGGCATTCAATCCCTCTGCCAGAGTCCATCCTCAAGTCTGCCAAGGATGGCATCATGGAGTCCTGCGCCCCCTGGCTGCTCGGTGAGGATGACGTCCATCTGTTCCTCCAAACATTCAGAATCACTGCCTCTTTGTGTCGGTGCACAGAATATATTTACCACATCGTGATAACAGTGAAGAGTAATGGTGACGGACTGATACTGTCTGCAGGCACTGATACTTTTAAGTGTGATAGATGCTCTAATTTTTGCTAAGCATGACCCTTCAACTTCTTAAAAATGTGGCACAGACTTTGCATCACACAAAATATTTTCATCCTCTCCTCTAGTCATTCATTGCCATCATCCATTAAAACATGGTATTCTAAACCGGAACTATCTTTGCTTGCTGTTTTCAGTCCAAGATGGCTTACCAATCAACAGACGCTATTCTAAATCTGAATGCCCGCAACTCTTTGCAGGGATGCACAAAAAGTCCACGGAGGCCGCAGCTCCCCCGGCAACAGGAAAGTGCGACGCGCCCCAGCAGCCGAGCTCTCAGAGGGCAGAAGAAGCTGAGGCGGAGGAGAAGAGGTCGGAAGGCAAGTCCACCATTTCTAAAGAGGAACTGAGAGAGAACAGCATTGCAGCGCTCAGGGCCAAGGCACAGGAGCACAGTGCCAAAGTGCTGGGGACGGTTTCTCATGACAGACTGCCGGAGGGCAAACAGGAGCAAGCCAGTGACCCCATGAGTCCAGCGGAGGAGGAAAAAAGTCCATAGAGACCACCACCTTCCTGAGGACTGTTACTCTCATGAGTGAAGGCAGTGGCCTGGCTGCTTTCAGCATGTGCAGGGGCTCACCCAACATGACTCACCATCCTGCAGGTTTCCATCATTGACTCGTTGACTTCTCTAAGACTGGCCTGCAGCTGGACTTCTTTAAGAAGAAAATTCATCTGGCCGTCACTGGTTTCTGCACAGAAGATGCAAATGCACTTTTTCTGATTGACTTCCAAACTTACAGCTGTTGTTGCTTATGCAGCGTAGAAAATACCTGACTGAGTGGGGGTAAAAGTGTTAATACTGGAGTACATACATCCCACTAATGTATATAGAGCCAGATGAGTAAAAGTTTATCTGCTATAACGGTTATAACACATTAATTAGGACCACCAATGTCCAATGAGGAGTCTACACTTCAGTCTTGGCATTCATTTTAATGTTGCTTTTGTACAGTTACTACACTGCGACACTTGAAATAAGAACCATCCCACCGACAGTACTCTTTTAAGAGAAAGAAAGTAATTGTTGTCCTATATCGCCCTGTATATAATTGATATATTAATCTGTCTCACCAAGGCACAATTTGAAATATGTTTTCTTGTAGTCTTAAAAATGCTTGTGTTTTTATTTCAAAATATGTATAACTCAAAATACAAAGCATAAAATAGAAATCACCTTTTATTAAATGTGGCTTTTTGGTGTCTATTTATTCTGATTTCTTTCACAGAAATGGTTTAAATCTGTTAAAAACACACATACACACACACACACACAAAAATTCATTGTCAAAGCATTGCTGTAACTCTTAAACGGCATGAAGTTGCCCTCGGTGTTGGAGTAGCTACTTGTTGTCACTTGATGCTCTGCTAGCTGGGCTCATTAGGACAGAGTCCACAGCTGCATGCTTGGGTTAGTCCCCATAATCCGTCTCAGTTGAGAGCCTTCAATTTCAGATTAAACGAGGGGACCAGTGCTTTTGGGACAGGAGAAGGAGTGAAAGCACCCCCCGAGCAGGATGACCTCAGGCTGATTTCAAATCACTTTAATAGATGCTACCAGCCGACTCTCAAGCTGTTTCATCCTCTTATCTAAATACTCAGCCAAAGTCCAACAGCTTTATTTGTTGGCAATCTTCGTTTTTGCCCGGCTGTTCGTAAAAACTTTGTATCAGGCCACTTGAACCCAGCTTTACAACACGTCTATGTGTCCGCATTAGCTGTAATCCATATCACATTTTACACTTCACCCTCGGTTAGCCAATATGGCTTCCTAATGAGTTGAACAATTGAGTTCTACTCCAATTAACCAGAGAGCAATTTCAAAGGGCAAGGGACGAGTATTATCAGTATGCTGCTGCATGTCTCAGCACTGAATGGCCCTCAGATTGGAACCATAATGTCACCAGATGGGAAAAAGGTTGCTAATTACATTGTTGACAGAGATAAGGATACACACAATAATTAATTATGGCTTGGAGATGGACTGGAGTGTGTCTGAGTAATAAGAAATGTTGAAGCAGTGAACCTGGGAATAGCACTGATTGAACATTGAACTGTAGATTCAGGAAGATGCTTGACCATGCAAAGAGCTGTACTCTTGAGTATTTAAGGGAGAAATATGTTATGGAGAGCTCATGCTGCAACATGAAGGTTTTGTTAGTCACTAAAACCTGAAAATGCAGGTTATGTGTGCTCATCCATAAAAAAAATACAGCTTGGGTGGTTTATTTTTAAGTCAGGACACAAAAAACAGTCAGTATCTTGTTCAGGAGAAAGTGCTTGCTCATTTGTTGCCTTGAACCTGATATCACTGGTAAAAGACACAGTTTACTGACTTGTGGTTTCACCTTGCTGCAGGTTACACGTGATTTCCATTTTCTAAGTGATCCGCAGTTTTGAGCCATTAAAGCAACACGTCTTTAGGGATGCCAATGCAAGTTCTCCTCTTCGGTCCTCAACAACTGTTGGGTGGATTACCATGAAATTTTGTGCAGACCATTCGTGGTCACCAGCAGTGAATCCTTAACTATTCATATGGTGCCACCAGCAGGACAAAATTTCAGATTGTTCAGTGCTTTGATTTATGATCAAATTGCTGCAAAACTATTTCTCTCAGCTTCAGTAGCACTTTGTGCTTAGTGCTAAATTTCAAATGTTAGCATGCTAGCCCACAAAACTTAGATGGTGAACATTGTAAACATTATACCTGCTCAACATCAGTATGTTATCATTGTCCCTGTAAGCGTATTAGCATGCTAAAGGTAGCATTCAACTCAAAACACAGCCACATTTTGCAGCAAGCAAGAGAAGTGATTTTTGTTATTGCTGATTTGTCTCAGTTAGACCTTGGTAACACCCTGGCACCCAAAACCTGACTCTTTTGACCCACAATTACACCAAAACCTTGCTAAAACTCACAATTGCTAACATAGTTAGATCATGTTGGTTTAGTTTTAAACGTCAGGAGAATTAGATTCACATTGTAAGCAGAAGAAGTCACAAGAAATATGATTCTGCACATCCTCCTTTAAGGCGGAATTCTCATGAAACCCTATGAGAATTCGAAGCAGCCAGACTGAAACGATTTGCAATAGACCGAGAACTCACCTCCACAGACCCTCAACCCAATTCATTTATTGAGGCCAAGACATATACAGAGTGAGGATTATTCCTCTAAAGTGCAAAGCTATTTAATCCCCCGAGAGTGGAATAGAAGGCGATGATAGATCAGATTTGCCGAAGATCAAGCTGTTTACATTGGCTATGAGGAGGTAATTCACAGTATCCCTTATGATGGACAGTTTGCTTGTTGAAGACCATCATAAGATCATCTCAATCCATGCAGAGTGAGATCAGAGGGAGGTTTATGGAAAGATTTCGACTAATGCAATATTAACATTCAATTTCTTTTTGATAGGGGTAAGAGCAATATGATTTTCATCGGTGAGATTAAGTCCATGCAGATCATTTTGGAGAGGCTCCTGAATCAGTTTGCAAGCTGAGCTGAGATGAAAAACAAGACTGAAGAGTGTTGAAATGTGGTGTTGTCCTGCCCTCTGCTGCATAGATTTATCAGTACAGCTAAAGCTCAGAATACCACAGTGTGATGTGGAGCTGGTTGCTGTTAAGATAGATTCAATATATTCAATCAAACAGAAAAAAATAAATGCCAAGAGCCTGATGGTAAATGTCTCACTTATTGGACATTGGATCACTTAATCTCTTCCAGTCAGAATCTAAAGGCCATCAATTATTTTCAGGATCTTTATGCATTTTTTTTTTCATCAAGCGTGTTTCTATGAATACTTCCTTCTGTTACTCATACACAGTTTGGCCACGTCGCCAGCTGATCTATATCTTTATGACAAGACAATCACACAATCAGATCCATTATTAGCTTTTGACTGGGTCACATGATCCTCCACGACAAAATGGAGTTTGTGTCAGTTGTCATGGAATTCTATTTTTTGGGCACTTTACAAACATCACTATTACTTTACTGTGTGCTTTTTAAATTTAAATCAACAGTAAGAGAGCGAACCATATGAAGTGACGACTGAAATTCAAAGTAGTACAAATTAAACTATGTAACTAAGCTTTCTGGTAGTTATGGAAATAAAATGCACTTTACATTTAAAGAAATCCATTGTTTAATATCAAATTAAATATGCCTTACATTTATTTTTATGTACAAACATTTCTTTATTTATTTATTAGCCTGAAAGTTTGACCTTGGAAACTACAGATTTCAAACTTGTCTTACTGTAAAATATGTATTGGTGCACAAATGCATGCATATATATATATAAACATATAAACATATGTGGTGCCCTACAGTACATGCATGTCTACTGTGTCTGCAGTACACACCTGCATTCTATATACACATATAAAGAAATTGTACGTGTGTACATGTTTTACAGTATGTGTGTGTTTTTGAGTATTCATGTATGAGTGTGAGACAGTTCAATAGGTAGACTATGGTGTGTATAAATCTTTATCTTATATGTTTGCATTCTGTTTATTTACACATGCAAACAGTACATACTTAGACATGAAACGTGTTTATACTCAGACATAAAGTACATATAGATTTACATACATACATATTCACATAAACAACACCTTTACGCATACATGTGTACAAGCATTTACAAGTGCCCGATTAATTATGTTAATTCTGACAGCAATTTTGAGCTTGTTTGTCTTCCTCTTCTAGTGCAGGCGATGCAGAAATTAATTTTCCTGCAAAGTGAGCAGCTGCTTCGGTGCAGGTTGTGATCCACATGGTGGCACCCTTGAGCTTCATTTAAAATCAGAGTCCTCTGTAAATCGGTGTATGTGAGAATTAAATCACATCTTGTCTTTAATACAGTCAATATATGAAAATCCTGGTCCAGAAATATTATGTACATCATGACGTTGATTCATATCTGTCAGGCCGAAAGAAAGGTTATATTACAAGCTTTTGAGCAGACATGATCTGATTTCTTCATCAATATTTGTCATCTCATGTCACTCGTCTGGTGCTCTCTGTGATGAGCCTGTCTGCTGTGGGTTAATGGAGACTGGATTGATACTGCGGCTAAATGATCTGTCTTGGCTGGGGGCTGATTTCATCTCTAAGGTTCAATTTTTTTTTCCAAAGCCACTCCAGGTTGATCACACAGACCCAAGCAGTTCTCTTTCACCCTCCACTGGATAAGGATAATCATCTCAGCACTCCAAAGTGGCTAAAATCAGTATTCAGAGTTTGTGCAGGATATTATTGCTTTATTTGTGTAATAGTAATGCTAAATTAGCCACACAAGCCTTTTGATTAAGCTGCGGAATGAAGTCTGCTCTTGGTGTCTGAGACCTATTGAATACTCCTCTGTGGTTTCATTATGATGGATTAAAGTCCGACTACAATGGGAGGAGAAACAAGGAAGTCACATAATGGAATGTAAACAGCATTTTATTTCACCTGATGGCCTGTTGGCATTTCCTTCAGTGTTACAGCTGTAAAATAAAACAGTAAAATTGATTAGCAAGCCTTGGTTTTGTGTTTCCAAGATGTGCAATCCATACAAACACATATATTTTCTCTTCTTTTTCCAAAAAAAGGAAAGCTCTGTGAATATTATGCATCAGGATTATAGGGTTAGACTGATTACAAAAGGAAGATGGGAGCTCTGTGTCCCGGGATAACCTTTACTGCCTCTGCTCAGCTTTATAGACCAAGAGTCCTCCGTGTCACTGCTGCCTTTTTTAGTAATTCACATTGGTTATCTCTTGAAGTTGAACCTGACTGCTTGTCCCAGAAAGATTTATGAGGTGTGGCACAACACCAGCAGCCGTCCACTGCAGCCGCCCTCCAGCCTTCACTGCTTGGTATTTTCAGCAGGCCATCTGTGGGCAGGTTTGGATGCCAGCTCCAGTCATCTGGGCAGACATAAACTGTGTTAGTCTTGGTTTCTTTAGATATTATCTTACTAGCTTTAATTTCTTCCTGCTTCATATTTCATATCTCACAAAATGACATCAAGCCTCCCTTTGAGCTGTCAGGTACTTGGGTTGCAATTAAAAATCATCACATCTCCATTGGATGCCTCTGCTGGCAGCTTTGAAGGAGGCTTAGAGCAAAAAAGGAAAAAAATAGTGTCCGGTCTGTAGTTATCAACAGAAGAGAAACATGGACAGATAGACAGCGGCGCCTTGTTGCTTGAGAGTGATAAGTGAAGCCAGAAGATGAAACTGTGAGGCCCTTATCAGTCCAGAGTGTGTCCTGGCAAATGCCGGCGCCACAGAGAGAGGCATGTTGCTGTGCGACAAAGGTGCGAGGGCAGATAAGCATGTATGTGTGAAATGCTTTAAAGATGAGCTTAACGTTGATATTAAAGTGGGGTTTGAAAGGAAGGGAGGGGAGGGAGGCGAGGTAGAGGGGGAGAGAGATGGGATGCTGACATCTGTTGTGCTAAAAGTTGCTGTATGGATGTCTTCATTTCCTCATGCACACTGAAAAGTGCTAACCTGATGGGAATACAGATTTGTCCCGCTCAAAATCCTACTTAAGTGAACGTACATGAGTATTATAAGCTAAATGCTCTTATACATTTGTGGTATAAAAAGTAAAAGTACTCACTCTGAATAAAACATGTCCCCTCCGACTGATATATCATTCTAAATCACTTTATTAAATTGTCAATATAAATGTATGAACACTGCAGCTACATTTTACAGCTTTAGCTGGTTTAGCTAGTTTTAAAGCCCCTCCAGCAGGTCACTTAATACGTCTGTAGGGTCGTCATGATGATGAATGGAATTGGAAAAAAGTATGTTCCTCTAAGAAACATTTGTATTCATGTATTTTGGCTTTTTGGCTAAATATTGACGAGTTTCACCTCATTGGACCTCAAACTGTGTTTTTTAATGAACAGCTCATGGTCACAAGGGGTAAAGGGCTCACAAGCCCAAAGAGCTGGGAAATGTCAATTAAATATAACAGAGTAAAAAGACTTTATTTCTCTTTAGAAGTGTAGTGAAATATAAGTATAAAGCATAAAGTGGAAGTCAAATGGAGTCAAAACTTGAGTTCTTAGTTACTTTCCATCACTTAAGCAATTGTAGGGCTGTAAATTAATAATAGTTCCGGCATTATTATTTCATAGATATGATATTTTGTTATTAGGAAATGAGATGAGCAGAATCATTATGGGATCCCTGGTGAGGAAGTTGTTTTTTTATTAGATTTGCAATTCACCTATTCAAAGACAGCATTTACACTAAGATGATAAAATGCTTCTCAAATATTGAGGTCAGTAGACTGATGGGAATTTAAAATACTGAAAACTCAAGGAATTACATAATTACATGCTTTACACAAGACTTGAGACGCAGAATTCAATCTTGTGGGAGGTTTTAGATTCCAACATAAACTCACACTCGTGCCTGTGTTTGCCTTCAGTGTTAGTAAAAGAAAAAAAAATACATTGTTTAGCTGCTACATTGCTATTAGCTCTCCTATTAACAATGTATGAAACTAATCCATCTATTTTCTGCATCTGCCTATGGGCGCCCATTGAGTTAATACATTAACACATGTAGAATAAAATCAACACAATGAGTGCAGTAAAAAGATTCTGGATTTGGCTGAAAGTACCAGCGTCAGAAACCCCTGGTGTGTTGAAATGCTGAGTTAGTATTATTATTATTATTACTATTATTTTCTCATCTGCATGTAAACTGTTGAAATCTCCAAGGGGCTTTATATCCATCTATTGCCAGAGAAGTCATTGGTGCTGCTGTTGACCCAGAATGTTTCCCTGGAATTATCAAATATACATTAAATGTATCAGCCTGCATGGAAAATGATCTGTGGATGAACTTCAAACAGCATGCAAGTGTCTGTAATCTACCAAATGAACTATGTGGTTCTGATTTAAGATCTGACACACAATACAGAGCTGAGAGGTTTTCCTCTTCTGCAAAATAACCATTGTTTCCCCAAGTAGCTTGAAATTTCAGGACACAGTATCCGCACTCCTCCTCCACGTCCTCCGATTGTGGTTGCGTACGGTGAGTGTCTGCTGGCTGGATCTTTTTTTTTCAAGTGTTACACTCGATTTTTCTGTCCTTTTCGCAAGGCAAATTCCTTGATAGATGTCTGTAAGACAAAAGGATGTGTGTCTACATTCACAGCTTTTTTCCACCGCTATTGCTGCAACCACCTCAAATAAAACCTCTTTTGCAGCTGCACAGCACAAACTGAAGATAATGTTTATGCATCTATTGTCCATGAGCAGAGAGTGGTGACAGGTATTTCATCAAGGCAGCGACAAGAATCTAAAAATGCCTTTCAGTTGCATGAACAGTCAAGAGCGTCATGCTCTGTATTAATGTAGCACTCAGTTCTAATGTTTTTTGTCTTTCCACTCCCCTCCAGTTTCTTATCCATTTTGTTTCCACCCATTCATCATTGTTTTTCCTCTACAAATGTGTGTCTCACTTCAGCTCTGTGTGTGAGACCCATTCATTTTCTTTTTCGTCATTTGCTAGATGTGACAGTTCGGGGTATGACTTGATAAAAACAGACTTTTGGTTAATTTTAGATGCAAGGATTATATTTAGAAACACACTACGGATTAATAATGACTTTAAAACAAAGACCTGCGTTGCACACAGTAATACCCACACTGAAACTGTACTACCCTGCAATGAGAATTTAGCAGAAGTTTAGATTCAGTCTGCCTCTTGGAAAGTTTTTATACATGTGGGGGTGGATGACTAATAAAATCAGTTTGCTTCTGGTGGTCTGAGCTAGCTATGGATGCTGTGAGTGAGCGAGCAGGCAGGCGTGGGTGAAGCTTCCTATCTATTGAGGGAGAGAAAACACATGTGGCACTGCACTCACTCGCAGAGTGAGCCCACTTCAGCACCCCATACAGGTCCCATTGATGAGAGCGGCACTTTTCGCCCCCGTCTCCCCCATCGAGCCACATTTTGTGCATTAGAGACTTGCTTGAAGAGAAGCTGCAAAAATGAAAATGGACAAATGTAGGAGAGGTCAGGCTGTGCAAGCTTTCCTCTACGACCAGCCTACCTTGCCGTTTGCTCCATTTACCCTGGCGCAGTGAATGATAAGGTGTTTAGGTGAAGTGAATCTTTTCTCTGCTGCTTCTTGAGCTCGGTATGTGATCAGTGCTGTCTGCAAGTTGAACCTGAAGGGCACTGAGTAGTTTAGGATACTATGGCCCCAGAGGCTAATGTTCTGATTGGATGGCAGGGGGGCAGGAGAACAGGACGTGCATGATGGTCCTTCCAAGTCCTGGAGGGGAATAAAGTGCTGCTCTCATTTTGTTCTGACATCCTGACTTCAGAAAGCAGGCATTGTTCCTGACACTCACAGCACTTTGGCAGCTAAAGTCACCTCGAGGCTAGACAGTGAGTGATGCCAAAAGACGGTGACGAGCCATGCCAGTTTCAGCTGCGGCCTGTGACTGCAATAGCAAATAGTCAATATAACACTCTGTGATCGACAATACACTCTGACAGGCTTCTCTAACCACACAATCCATGTCTTGTTTAGCGGTCCCCAACCGTTGTTGCCTGATGTGCCCTGACAGCCCATCAGTTGAGCTCAATTACCCCATCGACCCTAGCCATCATGTTCCAAATATACTCTTACTGTATGGAGTATAAAGTGGATATTGTTAGATATTTTTCGTATTAATTGAATGTGTCATTATATGGGTTTCTGGGCTCAAGTTGAGTTACTATGAGTGGGAGAAGCTGGATTTCAACCATCACAGGTACTGTTCTTCTATATCAACCATTTATGATCACGTTTAACCATTTCAACCATTTAGTCAATTATAATGGACAATTGATGTGCAGTTTATTAGATCAGCATCACACAACTTGTAATTTGACAGTTTATTTTACTCCTTAGCACAATATGTAACTGTCTTAATGTCATTTTTTTAAGTTGAGCTCTTTCACCCATCTATGCTTATTGGAGTACCCCTGGTTAGGAGGGCAGACACCTCTTAAAGAGAACAAGAGGATGAGAGACAGATAGGTAGATGGTGTTTCATTATTCATGCCAAATGTCTTTATTGACTAAATTTACAGTACACAACAAACACAATAACCCTCTCAATCACTGCTTGGCAAGTGCGTGTCGGCTACACACCTTAACAATCACCTCTTTCTATTAAGGGTTCACTGCGCTGTTCTCTGTTTGAGACTGGATCAATTTCTGGTATCTTCCTCGAGTAAACAATCACATAAAAACCCACTGGCTGACTGCTTTTTTTTCCAAGAAATTCATTTACAAAGTGGACAATACACGATCTGCATTAGTATTGATAGAGAATACATCTACTATAAAGGTAAAATAAACAACTAGTGTGGTAAAAGGTAGGTAGTTCTTTACAGCTATGAGCTCAGTTTTTGTCTAATATATAAGTACAGCACAGTCTTTGTGGGTAGTGGTAGTCATCTTTCTCATCACAGTCTTCTTGTGGTGTTGGTGGAATACCTTGGTGGGAGTGTTGCATCCCACAAGTAAAGATTCAGTTTGGATCAATATGCAGTCTAGGTAATACTCAATCCACACATGTTTGCTTGCTTTCCCTCTCTCTGGTTCAGTCTTTTCTTTTCATATAGCTTCTTCTTCTTTTCAGACGGCCCGGCAGCAGCACAAGGCACAAAGCCTTGAGGAGAGGTGAAGAGATCTCCAACCTCGTCTTCTCCCTTCCTCCCTTCTTGCTTCCTCTTTCTCTCTATCCTCTCCCCTGAGCAAGCTGGTCCCAGTGCTATACGTGTCCAGGCTTGGACAGGTAGGCGATGAGGGCCACAACCACCCCCACGTACATCCCTGTTCCAATGGTGATGGAAAGAGCAGCCAGGAATAGGGCTCTTCTGGAGCTCATTCCTGCTCTGGAGAAGTCTCCCTTAGCGATGGCCTTGCCAGTCTGACAAAACAAAAACAGAGAGTGAAATGAGCCGGTGTGTTACTCATCAGCACTGAGAGTATGAGTAGGTGTTAAGCCACAGTTAAAAGAGAGAAAACAAGAAATGCTCTCGGGGAGCCATTAGTTACCATGGCAATTAGGTCATTATCCCTCCGACAGTGACAAATGTGTTGTTTGGGTGTTTTGGTCTCCTATCAAAAAATGAGCCTGGCCTTTATTTATTCTTCTGACACATTATTTTCTGCTCCAGTATAATTGTGTCTGCAATTACTGTGGAGGATGTTGCAAAACCACTAAGATATGCTGTGCTTCGTTTGAGGTTTCGGGGATAAGAGCCTAATTTTTTTGGAATGGATAGATACTGACATTAGATGAACTTAAGGCGATGCTATAATTACAAATAAGGTCTCAGCTATGGATGCAACAACCTAGAAACATTTAATTGCAGTGGACTGTGAACACAGAATATTCTGCAGACCAAAACCTCAATGTTAATGGTTTCACAAAGTGAACACGGAGGAATGGCAAGTGGGCCGAAGCTGCTGAATTTACGTAGTCAATCATCTGAAACAACTGCAAGGCGGTTCGCACGGTGGAAAATGGGCTGTGGTAGGACTTGTCTGAGTGCCTGTGCTCGCTGACCTTAAACAGAACGCAGCGTTATCAGAGTTAACGACAGGCTTGACGTCTCTGGGCATTTACCTTGTGAGAGTAGTAAAAGGCAACGATGCCCAAGGGCCAGAAGCAGCAGAGCATGGAGAAGATGGTGAGGCCCAAATAGTCCCGAGGGGGCAGCACAATGAAGTTGTCCTCACTCTCACTGTCACTGGAGCTGTCACTCTGGAAGACAGTGGGTTGATAAGGAATAGTTACACGTCAGAAAAAAAAAAAGATGATGATGCACTTTTTGCAGGACTACTAAGTACAATTTGTGAGACAAACACATTCACAAAATGAGGCAAAAGGTGAATGGAGGGGTCTTGAGATTGACACTTCAATGATACTGTAGTAAGGTTGAGATGCGCAGATAGTCAGTGTACTTTGGACATCTTAACATGGTGTTCCACCACCACCCAGGACACGATGTGCTCAGCCAGCCAGAGAGGATTTGGTGCTTCTGTCAACACCCATGAGCGGCCTGACAGATAACACAGGATTAACGGATTGTTCCATCATTGCGTGGTGACAGGGGAAACAGCAAGTAGACAGTGTCATTTATGTGCTAAATTGCTTCTGCAGCATGTGAGACCTCCACCATTTCTCTTCGAAAGACACAGGGTCTTTCGAGGCAGCCTCCCAGTACTATGCCTCGGTACTCAAACTCAGGGCCACAAGGGCTAAGTGGGCTAATGAATGATGGATTCGAATGCCACTGATGACATTGGCACATTGTGCCTGCAGCGAGGATGGCAATGTGACTGCATGGGTGACCTTTAAGAGGACATCGCCGTACTTCTCTCATCCGCCCCAGAGACAAAGTGGATGTTTGTCTAAATAAATAGCCCCCATAAGGAGCAGGTTTCATTTGTTAGTCGTGCTGCCTGCAGGGATCAATCAAAGAGGGGAAAAGGAAGGCACAAAATAGGAATCGATATGTAAGGCAGGAACTGAATCAACCATTTTAGAGGTAATTAAAGAACAGTCAGAGAAGCAGGCAGAGCAGGAAGGAACAACATTTGGGCACTGCTGACCACAATTTGAAACATCTTGTGCACAGTTTTCTCTTTCTCTCTCTCTCTCATCTACATTTACAAAACCACAAGATTTAATGCAATTATCGTGTGCTATTTTAGGAGTGTTTTGTGTGAGAACCTTATTAGATGTAAGGAGGAGGTGGAGGAAAGCAGCGCTATACTTTCCAAACAGTTTCCAAACAGCTAGAAGAGATTATGAAACATCCCCTTATCTGCTTTATGAACACTGTCCACCTGGACAGCCGGGTGTGATCCATCAAAACAGCAGCTGGTCATAACCACATAATCTGACATCACATGAATAAACCGGTGGGAGCAAACAGCAGTAATCTCCTTTTATCTTTGGAGCAAGACCCGATAACAGTTCTGAGTGACTGGTGCATTCAGTTCTACTGACAACCTGCCTGACACCGAGCCCGGCTGGCTGGGGATACACTCCCAGTCTGGTCTGATTCCGGTCTGACTGATGGGGCACTGCAGAGGCAGAATACCTTTAACAACCCTGTCACAGCTCTCGCCGAGGCCTCGTTAGAGTCTGGAGGGGACAGTCCACTCCACAGCAGGGCACACAGGGATCCCTGCACCCTGTTACTCGGGGCAATCACAGCGGCACCACCCACGCACTCTTGTCACTTTGTTACCTGCAATATATTTTTTCTCTGTCACACAGGTGTCAAACATCTGCTATTGTAAAGTGACACTACCATGCTTTTTCTGTTGCTGGATCTAAACAATGGGAACCATGAAAACATATAATGATAACATGGGTTGCAGTAAGAAGCACAAAAAAACCCCACATCTACTGACAGATAACACGGTTGTATTATGATGGGAGACCGTCACAGACTACATCCTGGAATTCACTCGCGCTGCTCTCTCCCTCTTATTTTTAACATTCATAGCTGTGAGAGTCCTCTAAATGTTCAACATCTATGCATCAACACAAATGTTTGTTTTTGTGACTCACAAAACACATTAATCTAAGAACTGAGGCACACACACACACACAGAGGAAGGGAATAGCAGGTGCTGGGCAAAAAGTCCATCTGGAAACCCAACTCTCATCTGAGCCCTGTTCATCCGATTCATTTGCTCTTTTGAATTGACATGGAATAACTTCAGCTCCAGGCTCACCTGCTTCGAATGGAAATGCATCAGTGGAATTATACCCTGGTAGCACGGCATTACTTATGGCATTAATGGTAGTCGCTGCCATGTCTCTATCTATCTGCCAGGCCTTCGAGTGACAAGAGCTGCTGCGATCATCAGCCCAGTTAGGGGGCTATACTTCTTCCTCTGCCAGCTAAGAGCCTTGGGTATTTTGCAAGCGTCCCTGGATGAAATTAGATTTTTACCACTTCTCAAAAGACTTTGCTCTTTTGCTGTCGTGATTTTCTTTGGATAATGTCGTTATGGTACTAAAAGAACAATAGCCTGGATAGATAGACTCAGATGTGTCATTTTCTAAGAAAGTAATTATAAAACAAAAGCGAACAATTATCCTGCGTTAGATTTGGAAGACTCAAGTAAATTGACCATTTAGGGAACAGAGTGAGAGATGAGTGTGAATCACAGTGGCAGTCTATTAAAATGAAATTATTAAATAATAAGCATCACTATACACGCCATGACTCACTTTCTGCTGAAAGATGGCCTTGACAGCTACGAGTAAGTGTTGTCACGCCTTTAATTTCATATAGCGACTCAATATTCTAATTACTCTGTCAAACCCTGCCAAATGGCTCTTACTTGCATCAATCTGCTCCTTAATGTGTGTAGTTACAACAATTATTGCCATATAGCTTGTAGAGTATAACAGCTTCTACACCTGCACACAGAATGTCAGCATGTAGCTGACAACTGAAATATACACTGCTTGTAGAAACCTAGTATATCAGGCACCTACATCTCCTAACGCACTGTAAACTGCCATATATACAGAAAATGTATTCATATTTTTCTTTGGTGTGACCTCTGACCTCGTACTCAGGACCCTGCTCCTCCTCCACCTCATACGACACCGTCTGTATCTTCGCATCCTTCTCCCCTTGTAAGCCGTCCAGAGGGTTTTCTGTGGAAACTCCACCCGACAAAGCGTCCTTACTCTCTGTGAAAGTGGTCTCAAAGCTCTCGCTCTTGGAGTCCTTGCTGTGAAGACTCACGTCGTCCTTGTACAGGATGAAGTTGGGCCTGTAGAAGGCTTCCACAGCTAGATGCAGGGATGTGGCATCCAAGAACTGCTGAGTCTTATGCTTGCCATTAGTCCCGGTGTAGTAGTAGCCAATGAGGCTGTCCTGGTAAGGCTGGCTGGGGTAATCACACTGGTAACCCTGGTAATCGTTGTGCACCACGTGTCTGCTGCTTTTGTCAAGCAGGGGGTTCTGGAGCTCACTGAGGCTCTCCATGATGGCAGGTTCAAACGTCTAGTGGATCGGAGATGAAGTCCAAAAAAGATTTGGCAGTCTGGTA
Source organism: Pempheris klunzingeri (assembly GCF_042242105.1). Classification (NCBI taxonomy): domain Eukaryota; kingdom Metazoa; phylum Chordata; class Actinopteri; order Acropomatiformes; family Pempheridae; genus Pempheris; species Pempheris klunzingeri. Next base: position 10,575,065 of record NC_092024.1, on the reverse strand, counting down.
GCTGGAAATGCATGTTGGATACAATTACATTTCATTAATCAGAACTTTAAGAGAAAGAAAAAGGAAGCACTTTGGTTAAATCATTGCACATTTTGGGGAAAATATAGTTAATCTAGCTGCAGTGTAACTATCCAGTCAGACCCAGATGTAGAACATGAATTCAGAGCAGGAAATACTTCATCCTGTTTGGCAGTCAGCATTCCTCTCACAGGCTCTCAACAGTCTGAGCCATAAAATCACCATCTGCCGTATGTTCAACTGTTGCATCTCACACCCTCAGATTCATATAAACGTGTGAGGAAAAAATATCCTCCACATGTCACAGCGTCTATACTGAACACTAAGTTATGTGCTGCAGGCGTTGCTGCACTTTGCACTGCATACTGATTACTTTGTCTGTAAACTGGACTGAGTGTTTTCAAATGAAACTGAAGAGTGGGGCAAACGAGTGGAAGATTATCTTTTTAAAAATTGTGATTTTTACAAAATAAAAAACAACAAAAACACAATAGCACTGTCGGGAGCGGCTGTCACTAAGGCAACAAGTCTGCCAATGAGAGGCTGTGTGATCTGAGCATGTTCAGCTTTGAGTAAACATATATACTATATTTTGTTTTTCAAATCAAGCACCAATGGTTGGTCCATCTTGGCCAACAGAGACCTCATCCATCAAATTAATCTTTCACCCTGTGAGTTACAATGAAATAAGATAACAGCCACTGAGGGAGCTGAATCATATTTTGGAATTAATAGAAAGTAGCAAATGAAGTAATGCCATGCAATCCTCGTTGAAAGTGCTGTAGTGAGAAATGAGCAAAACATTTTGAGGTTTTCCATGCATTAAAACTATGAGGTTTGGTGAGTTCCACAGTGCTGGAAGCAAAACCTCACGGGCTGGGCAAAAGAACATGAACACAAGATGAAAAATGTATTGCCATCTACTGCAACAATAAACAGCCTCAAGACTTGTATCTATGCTTCTGACACGGTCTAAGCAAAAACTACAAAATCCTCACAAAGCTGATATTTATTGCAGAGGACTGTGTTTGTTTGCATTACGGTGCCTACATATGAGATGTCTCCTGGCCCAAAGCGAAGACATGCTGACCTACAGCAGACCTTAGGCCCTCTCTGACCCCTGAAGAACAGAAGCTCATGGAGTCACAGTGGGTGTCGGAGCTGTTTGGCATGGAGAGGCATAAATAATGGTGGCCGGTGGCTGAATCTGAGCCCACACACCCAAGACACAGGCTCAGTATCTTCCCCCCTGTGTCCTGCGGTCTCCATTCTCACATGCCTCTGAGGCTGAGCCCCTCTCCAGATAACAGGGAATTCCATTACACACTACATTAGACAACAAAAACCACATCCCACATCCACAAATAATTCATCTGACAGGAGAAGATGTGCACTTAGCACTTGCATGTGCTCAGACCCTGCAATTATTAATGATCATGAGCACATTCTTTCTCTCTATCTCTTCTGTCTGTTTTTGTCTATTTACAGTTTATTCATTTATATGTCAAATATATGTTGCTCTCTCTCTCTCTCTCTTTCTCTTTCTCTCTCACACATACACACAAAGACGCACACGCACAATTTTCATTATTATTTTCCCTTCACATAAAATTGCACTTCATTTCTATTTCTAATTCTTTTATTTTCTTTTACTGTTTTGCTCGGTTGCATGATAGAGACATATCATATCCACCCTGGAACAACAGACTGGGAATACTTTTGGACACTCGTCGGTAAACATCTCCGTAAATCATCTTACCTGTAGTGGAAATTCCTCCCGCAGCTTTGCTCAGCATCGTTCCTCGGCGCAACTGAGTCGATGGAGACGGACGGACCCACCTTTCTACTTCACATTATCAGTTTTTGGGGGAAACTGCCGTCGTAGCATCACATGAGGCATCCGCCTCAGAGGAAGTTATTCCGTGCGTCTTAAAACCGGCTGAGCTCTGCCCGCCATGGCACCGCTGCTGCGTCTGACAGGTAGCTTTTACGCACAGTATCACACTGAGCTCAGGCTCCCGACAACTCCGACAGAGGCTGAGCTGACTCCAGCCAGCTGACTGGCTTTGTGAAGGCGCGCTGTAAACTCTTAATACCGACTACAGATTTGACATTTTCCAAACTCGACCTGCCTTGCCTGGGTATCTTCCTCCATCCCAGTGTCTCATGCTGACTGAGGTGCTTTCTTTGCCTCGTTGCATAAGCAGAGTGTCCCCTGGAAATAGGTTGAGTGCCTCCTGAGATAACCACTATATTAGATCACGTGAGCCAGCCTTCCCACTTTGCAGACTCATAAGATAATGATGTGTAAGTGTTATTCTTCCTCACTGAGAACGCCCACTAAATGTAGAAAACACATCTGAAAAGCTTATCCGATTATTTCAATAAAGCTCTTCCTCTGCTGCGTGATTTTAGGATCCCTCTTCCTTACATAATTTCGTCTTTTATCCTGTTTCAGAGAATGTGCCAATTTACCATTATTTTCTTCTCCCTGCAATGTGCATGGCTCTGAATTGGTTCCAAATATAGCTCAGGAGTAAGCCACTATTAAATTCATTGCGCATTTATATTTGATTAATATTTTAGACAAATCCCATGCATTTATCATGAGCCTGCCAATTTGGTTGTGACTTTAACCCGACTCTGCTAAGCTGCTTATGATTCCATGCCACAATTTATCATTGTAAACACTGTTTACATAACATTAATAAAGATGTCTTTCCCATGCAAGCAAATGGGTGGCATAATGGATTCCACAGCGCAAAACTAAGCCTAATTTATTTTGATCCTACTGGAAAATAATAATGACATAACTAGAGTATTTACAGGGACACTGTCTGCGGTTTATACTCACTAAAAACACACTAAAACAGTGCCCATCAGTGGCTGTAATGCTGTGCCATGAACAGAAAGACTGATATACAGCCACTGAACACTGGACACATATCTTATTCAGAAGAAGCACTCTGTTCCACAGGCTCATAAAAATGTCTGGAGTTAATAATGTGCAAGCCCAGGCTCTGTCACTTTCAGTGGGAGATGTATTAAGGTGCTGATGGACACTTTATGGGGGAAACATGGGGCTGCATTTATAAGACTGGACACACATGAGCTGCGTCTCTCCCAGAGTCACCTTGTGTTCACATGCACGAGGCGACGTGGCATAACAGCCCTGCCGTCTCCATGATGGATACCACTCCCTCAGGAGACGAGTATATTAGAAGGGGGTAAGGAGGGGGCCAGAACCTGCAACTGTTTATCCATTATTCTGCTTTCCCTCTCTCTCTCTCTCTCTCTCTCTCTCTCTCTCTCTCTCTCTTTCTCTATCAGCCATCATAGCAGGATTCAGAGTAACATTTTCTAATGAAGACCTGTGTCAAAATGGCACAGCAGCATCCATTGTCCAACACATCCCAATCTAAGATGCGGCACCATGAAGTCAAACCCAGTATGGAAGAGTGGTGTCACATTAAGCATAGTTTATGAGAAGAGAAGATTTCTCCTTGGACCAGGCCAGCTTTTTCTGTAGATGGACTGTGAATATTTATGGTCCTCACTGTGCCCCTTTCTTCTGCTCCATTTTCCACTCTATATTTAGACACTGTGTCACTACATAGCAGATGCACTATTTGTCAAGTGTTTTTTTTCTCAGAGTCTCATAATTTCAAGAAACAAAAAGATTGTTAGGACTGAACGTGCAGGTATTCCTGTGCTGTTGATTGACAAAGTGTAACACTAATGTGAAAATGTTCTTATACTTACCTCTTATTGACTTTCCTCCACCCCTGTTTGAAATCACAGCTAACTCTTGACACCATGAACTTTCCTAAGGCCCATTAACCAGCTTTAATCATTTAAACACTTTTGGGAATTAATCAGCTTAATCCGATTGGCAGAAAAAGTATCAAACCACTTAATTTGATCTGGCCTAGGCAGGGTTTGCAAAGAAAAGGGGGGCTTTAAGGAGCTTTTCCCACATGACCATTCTGAGCATTATTTCCTGTTTGATTAATCACTTTGGCAAAGCGTATGCCAATAGAGCACCTCTGACCGCTGAAACAGCCCATGGGAGTGAGGCTGATGCTAAAGTGAAAAAATACATATTTAAAGCTGTGTGGATGCTAAGTAGTTCACATTTGCAGCATCATTTAAACATATTTCTAACTGTTTCACTCAGCAGTTCTTATATGTGCAGTTATTTCCATATAATAAACTATTTTCTGCGGCTGGTGCAGACACATTGCAGACACCAGGTGTTGAGGACTTCGTTCATGTGGTCAAAGCGGTCAGTTGGACAATTTTCCAACCCCCCGCAGCGCCAGGTTCAGGTGCACGAGCAGGAGGAGGTTCAGCATATGGGAGGGTTTTGGCAGGAAAAGAATGTGGAGCTTCTTCCAGACCTGGGGGCAAGCTGCAAGTCTCAAACTGAAAACTGAAAGCCACACACTAAACACTGTCATATTCACCACCTGACTCAGGCTACAATCAGCTTTTCAAGAAGGAGATGACAGCGTCACGTCGTCTTACGAGCAGAGAGAGTATGTAAATAACAGTTGGTGATGAATAGGATAGTAGGTAGGTGAGGGAATGAACAGCAGATCCAGCTGAACACCTTCAGGCAGTGGAAATTTCTTTCAAAGGAGCAAATTGAGCTTAAGAGCAAAAGCAAACAAAACAAAAGCTCTTTTATAAAGCTCAGTTTGTTTACCATCAAACGCAGCTAACAGGCTCCCACAGAAGTAATTTCTGAGAACTTCACTTTAGTTATTTGTTAAGGTCTGATAGTAAAGCCAGGCGGTCTGAAGGGCATTAAAGGAAATGGATTTATTGCCCTCTTACATCCAGAGAAAATGAAAATGAGTTTGACTCCTACAGTAGGTTGTCATAATGAAAAACATAATAGTCAGTGAATGCCAACATTATGAGAAGCAATTTCATTAAAGTGTTAGAAAGTTGCACAGTATGTGACTTTTCAAGGTCCCTCTACAAATGTTCAATCAGAATATTAACAGTATGTGTCTGGACGTTGGCCCACTTCTGTGTGGCGGTGCGGGGGGGAATGGATGTGCGGGGAGTCCCAAGGGACCGGGAGAGGCTCTTGGCGTTGCAATTTTCTAACACACAAATGCAATATGTGTCAAATTAGTTGAAAGTGCCCCATCAGGAGGGGAGAGATCACAGTTTGTCATCCACAGTTTCAGACAGAAGTACCACTTTGTAGCTCTACCCTTCACCTATAAGCACATATCCCTTTAGCAGTGCATAAAAAATGCAAAGTATGCTACCCGGGAGAGATCCGCTCCGGAGCCACTGGTGTCGACGTCAATCATGATTGGACTTCCTCCCTCAGAGGGAGAGTGAACGAGGACAGGGGGGAGCTTCTCTTCTTCACAGATCGCTGGCAGTGGTACAGTAGCCAACCGTTCCACTCTAGAGAAACACCGTGTGCAGATTAATGGCATCCTCTGTGGCGAAATTTGAAAACTTCCATTAATGGAACACCAATGATAATTTATTTGGACAGCCGAGCTGCTTCTGTGTGAATAATGAAGTGGCCTCGGGATCATTAATATGATGGATTCCCTCTAATGTGGTGATGCTGTGCCAGAAGTCCTCGCTGTGGAAAAAAAAAGAGAGAAAATATATAATAGCTCTGTACATTGTTTGCATTATTGATTTGTAGATTGAAAATAGTCATGGTTTGATACTGACGCTGTGTCCCTCTTTAAAGGGATTGCAGATCTTTTTCACTTAATTATATTTCAGAGGATTACTATTTGAAATATTAGTAGTGCTAATGACCAACACATTAATCCTGTGAGTGTTTGCACGGATACCAGGTGATGAGTCAACCAGGCATGACAGTCTGCTGTAAGCCTTGCAGGGATATTGTTTTATTCACAGTCTTAACCATCAGTTCAATAAGAAGAATTAACGATTAAATGTGCCCGACCCTGTCCGAGCTGCTGTCCCTGATGTGTCACAGAGCCAGCCTGCATATGTCAGAGCTCTCTGCATTCAGATTTCCCACTAAGCCCATTAAACCACATATTAAACAGCAGAGGATTTAGCATTACAACTTAAATGTTCTTCCAAGTAAAACAGAGCTAAGACGTGTCTGTCAGTGGTTGTGGGACTGCTGTGGAAGGGCTATAAATAGGTGATCGCATAGGAGTCGTTGCAGGTTAAGCAGAGGAGCTCGCTGATGGCCGGGGTGACTCATCGCCCTGTCTCTTTGCATCATGTTAGTTACCAGGTGTCTGCACCTGTCAGCGCACCCCCCACCACCACCACTTAAAAACCACTGACTCGCACATACAAACAGAAGCCTGCTGAAAGATGCATCCGTATGGTCTACAAACAAAAAATTATATCAAAATTAAAGTAAATTAAAGTGGCTATAATCTATATTTTTTTATAATTTTAATGAATGTGAGAGGAGTTGCTCTTCCCCTCAGTGCTAGACAGCATTTTAGCACCTTCCACCTCATTGTTACGCAACTTAGCTGTTTGGTTCACTGTCTTAGAGTCACTTTGTGCCACAGCAGGCAGCTGTTTGCAGAAGAAGCTATAAAACCCCCCAGGTGGTGGAGTCCAAACCAAAGCTAAAACAAAGTGAAAATTGCATTTCGATTCAGGTGGAAACAAACACGATTCCAAATGACCCATATTAGCCATAACAACTCGGTATGTCAGTGTTGTGTTCACAGCTTGTTTCCGCTGCCTTTAGCTGGTCAGTTATTTAAGGAGACCATAACCTCAACACGGAGTCTGAAAAGTTTGAACCCAGTGGAACAATTTTTTGCTTAAGCTAAGATTGCTGTGTCTCAACAGTAGTTTGAGCTAGCGTAGCTCCCCAGCCCTGTTGCAGTGCTGGCATTTGGGAGCCCTGATAAAGACTGTGGTTTATTTGCGAACATCTAATGCCTTTTCTGCATTCATCCAGCAGCTCGTCCAGAAATTCTTTATCAGTACATTACAGTTCTCATCCACAATCATTTGGTACTTTGTGAACAATAAAACTAAAATGCTGATATAAAGATTGGAGCAGATTGCACAATCTTCTGCAGTGTAATATGTTTGAAAACCATATTCTGCTGAAACAAAAATTGTAAAACTAATTATTTCATTTCATGAAGCTTGCATTATGTATGAGCTGTAAAACTCCTCTGCTCCCCCGTATGATTTGAATCAATAGCCACATGTTCCCTAATGTTCCTTTTTAATGTTCTTCACTGAGCTGTAATTTCAGGTGGGTTTATTATCAAAGCCTTGACAGGCTGCCGTTTCTGCCCTTATTTAAAAAGCTATTTTCAGTGCACGCTGTCACTGCGGCTGATGTAGCGTCCAACAAACAATACAACAGACCCTGGGATCCCTGTGGGTGTCAAAAGGTCAGGAAGCACTACTTGTTTGTGTGTACCATCCTGCCTTTCATTTTCAAGAGCCTCTAATGGACCCACAGGAGATGCTAGTCTTTCACGGTGAAAGACCAATCCAGACATAATTACAGCCCTGTAGAAAGCTATGATGCTCTGCAACACGATTGCTTTCTGTGTCAACCCAAGCTCCACAGGATATGTGTCGACTTGGACAGGCTTTCAAGAGAATCAGTTCTCACACGTGTAACCCCTGGGAGCGTAGCAATCATCAGAATCTAAGATGAACAAAGATGCATTTCTGTAACCGTTCATCAGTTCGAGCACTCTGGTCCTTTAAGTGACCAGTCTGCTCTGCCATATTAGTTTGGTCATCTATCCCCGGACAGCTGTCTGCTGCAATAGAGTGATCCTCTGAAAGGCAATGTAGCAGGAGGGGATGTTGCTCATATTTTTCATCCCAACGTGTTCATGATTCATCTGTTATTCTGCGACAGGAATACCCCCATGCTCTCTTAACTTCAGAGAATAATGACTCAGTTAATGTTAAGCCATGAAACAGGCGTCAGGATAAACATGAGATTGACACTGCTCCAGAAAAATGACACCACGTGAGAAAATATTGTAGACTGATGAACTAATGAAAGCTTCTGCATCGAGCCGATTTAACTATGGACGATATTTTACATGTCTGCACTATGCATAATGGCACTAATTGACTTTGCCTTTCCCTTGTTGGGCTGAATAGTAGATGCCTCACTATGCATAATTCATCTGAAATGCAGTATTTGTGGATTTCAAGGCTGCAGTTGTCACAGCCACTGTCACTGTGTCAGTTGTTTATTCTCGTCATCAAGGGAGAAGTGGAGGTTATCTGCAGGATGTAATGAGAGCATCACAACCACAATTGGAGTAATCAGAGCGCGCTAGTCCTCAGAGGAGGTGTTGCTCTTGCTCTGTTTTTTTCTCTATAAAGTCACATTCACACACAATGACTACATGTGCACAACAGCAGCCTATGGGGCCACTAAGGTTCATGTCAAACTAACTGGGACTTCAGAGACGCTGAAGTTGAGTCAGTTTAACACTGGGGACTGTTGGAAGTATACATATTTCATTGGCATATCCATATTTTATTGAAGTGCTCATTATGTTGACTGATGGCTCGGATGGTGATTTAATCAGGTCCTTTTTAATCTCTCCTTCACTTCATAATGACCTATTTCTCACTTGACATTGAGTCTTGGAGGTGGACTTGCTATTTTACTGTGGCCTTGAGAACCATCAGTAAGAAACTTCCATGAAGATAGAAATTTTAAAAAATGAGTGAGAGATACTGAAGCTTTTATAGATAGCTGGATAACTCAAGGACTGCAATTGAATAAACTTAAAGGTGTGCACCAAATTTAAAGGCAATCCATCCAGAAATTGTTGGGACATTTTACTCAAAACCACAAATGTCAGCTTCATGGTGGGTCTAGAGGAAAAACACCAGAATTATCACACTTCATCCTCTGGGAACCATGAATGTCTGTACAAAATGTCATGCCAATCCATCCAATGTATGCTGCAATGTTTCACTGGACATGAGTAAAAACTTTGACCTGTTGGTAGAAGTAGACGAAAAGCTATGGGATCACCAAAGACATTAGCTTTCATCCTCAGGGGGTCATGAATATCCGACCCAAATTGTCACAAAATTTAACTTATTGATTCGTATATGTGGGCACAAATCTTTCCATTTTTTTCATGATACTAAGCACAGCTTTCAAACTAATGTATTTCAGTTGAAATATCTTTCATGCCTGCAATAGTTGATAAATAAATAAGTTTATGTGTGCCTCCTCTTCATCTCCGTTCAAAATGTCTATCTTGTGAGTGACTTGCACAGCCAACATAACACAGCCTGGTGCTGTATTTACTCTGCATGTGCTGTAAAGAGATTAGTTAAACATTATATAACTGAAAGTATCAGCTTGACAAATAGGGTAGCTTCCTCCTACAAGGTGTGTGTGTGTGTGGTACTCTATAATAAGGGATGATAGTTTCCTAAAATAGGCTCACAATGTGACAGCGAAGGTTACTGTGGTTACCGAGTATGAGGTAGAGGAAAGGGGGGGGGGGGGGGGGGGGGGGGGGGGTGTACCTGCACAGGAAACATATGGGTTATATGGCTATTAATTCACTAGAGATGCTTGCTGGACATTTTGGCTTTCTATAGACACAATGTGTAGTATATAATGTGCATACATCCAGGGTTTTAAGCAATAAACCTGTGCAGGCAGAGAGTGCTAATAACAAAATTAAAGCTACTAACTGGCTCTGCTCCATGTTAAGGTTCCTGTAACTGCAGGCTGGCTCACCAAATTGCACTGGCAAGCAAATATGTGAGAAACAGAAAATCACAGAGACAGTCTTGTAGGGAAGTGACACATTTTTGTTGGAAGTGTTACTTCTTTTTTTTTTTTTTTTTTTTTCAAATTGTCATTTGCCTTGATAAAACAGGATGAAAAATAGAGATGATATGGTGTTTTGCTGAGTGTTCACAAATAGTACTGTCCACATATCACAGACCAACAATATGAGATGACAATTAAGCATATCATCTATGTAGAGTAAATTTCAAAAGGTAATTATTTGTACAAAACAATAAAGCGGGATTTAAGAGGTGGTAGATAATTTAGATTCCTACAGTTTCCTAGATGGAAAATAGTATTAAAGTCACCCGTTTATGAGAGCTATCTAATAATATACTGCATATAGTCTGAAAGTGACTATTCACTGTTGGCCGCAGAATTCATCAAATGATACTCTGCACTGTGGCGGCTGCATCGTGACCTTGTTTTTGCTCATTATTTCTGTTGTTTCCTCTCTCCCTGTCCACTTCCCACTCCAATTTTATATGTAAGGAACTCTTGCAAGTAATTGCAACAGTTCTCACGACGCTCAAGTCCACAGCAGCATAGCAGGGTACAGCTATTCCAGCGATTCGAACAAGCAACAACATAAAAGTACTGCAGATGGGACTGTAGTCTGTGCCCACGTATCTTTACTCATCAGACTACCCACCACTCCAGGAGTCGACATGGTCTGTCCCTCAGTTTTGTGCAGCATATTGCACCACTCGCTGCCTCCACTGGGACGTGACAGTTTGAGGTTTTTTGACATGCCAGGAGAGATGTTCTCAGACGATGTGATGTATAAATGAAGAGCTGTGGCTGCACAGGTCTAAGCTGTCTACTCACATTATCCGTGTGCTTCCTCCTCTCATGCACTTGGCAAGGCAGGGGGAAGGTCAGGAGTCAGTCGTATCTCAGGGCCTTGTGGGTCGATTGAAAGATTAGACCGGCTCCCTGACTCGTGAAGTCCTAACCTCGCTGCGGCAATTTCACATAAATGACTGATGAGCAGGTTTGTCTCTGTTCTGTCTGTTGATCAAATCTACTCCAATTTTAAGCATCAAAAAACAATAGAGGATAATCTTTCATTTCCCATTATGCTGTTCTGAAGGAAGTGGCTACAACGCTAATGGTCACTCTCCAGGGATGCCTACAGGGAGGACAGCATCAAATCACATTAATGTGAACAGTTGGCCGCTCCCTGTGGGTTGGCTGCTCACAGATGGTGGAGAGTTGTGTGTGATGTGTTTAACTTAGCTCAAGTTGACCCAAATTAACTTACGCCCATCACACTGCTGACTCTAGGGATCAGCAAAGGTGATCCGTAATGATTACAGTGAAAAATAATGGTTGGAGGCGAATATAACTGGTGTCATACTGTATTGTTGATTTCAAGCAGTCCCCATGTTAAAGGTGCATGTCCAGTGTCAATTAGAAAATATTTGAATTTACTACCTGACAAATTACAGTCAACAACAGGGACAATTAGCTTAGCTTAGCTTAGCTTAGCATAGACACTGAAAACAGGGGCAACTACCTAGACTTCTTTCTTTTAAAGGTAAAGCATTAAGTGTGTAAAAAAAAAAGTGAGTTTACAGGGGAACATGTGCAAGACTGTTTCTTGGTGGAAATGACTTGGGGTAAAAACACTGCCAGTAAAACTAGGCTACAACTCTTTTACACTTCTATTTTTGCACGGATTAAAGAAATAACATGTTAATTAGTAAATCCTAGTCTGCTTGTGGGCAGATTTGTTACTTTTCTGTTTCCAGTCCTCATGCTTAGCTATGATAATCACCTCCTGGCTGTTGCTTCATATTTACCATACAAATGTGAGCGGTATGGATCTTCTCATCTAACTCTTGCAACACAAGAAAGTGAATACATGTAAATGGTAAATGTAGATTAAATAATAATAATAATAATAAATAATACATGATACAAGGAATCTCCACTGAGGAATCTCTGTATTTCATAGAGAGAATTAATGAACTGTAGGTACTAAGCACCCACTGAATACATCACTCACCATAATTCTTTAAATCTCTAGGCAAATGTCCCTCTGTTTGTGTTATGTGCTGTTCCAAGGCCACACAATAAAATAAAAGGCTTTGAACAGAGATGGTTGTGGATTACACCATTTTCATCACGCAGTGACAGCTTCTCCTCTACACTTTTTCTCTTGGAGATCTGACCTTCAAAGAGAATATAGAGTAGATTTGGAGAATGAATGATAGAACCATCTCTACTTCTGCCCTTTAAGTGATGTATCACCACAGAGCAGTAAGCGATATCAATGGTTTCGTGCTGTTATGATGTGCCAAGTGCATACTGTATCCTCCAGGCGTCTTAGGTAGAATGTGCTGCATACGTGGTCATGTCCCCATGTCCTGGGTCATTGGAGAAAGCAGCAGAGGGTGGTGGGCCAACAGCAACTAGCAGACTCTTAAACAGTCTGCTGGCCATCATTAAAGTCCTGTGGATATTTCAGGCAGCCATGATGGAGAGGTGTGGGCTGAGCGTGTGAGTAAATGGACTCTCTCAGCGTTATTGCTGCGACGAACAACGAATCATTATACACAGATGCACTGCTGAGGCAAACTAAGGCTCCATTTAACAAATTTACCACAACTCTAATGCAGTGATGCGTTCTGTAAAGCCCTGAAATTTGAGCCTGCTTCAGTCTGATTGTAGCATTAACACACCATTCGCTGAAGTGAATATCGTAACCTCCTGGGTCGAAGTGTTAAATCAAAAGCCTGGAAATATTGGCCCACTATAGGGCCTAATTAGAGAATGAATCCATCAGGGAGACATAACAGAATATGATACGCAGCTCGCTGTCACTCTGGATCCTTTCTCTAATAGTGTAGTGTTACATCTAATTTGTATTTTCACTTTTTATAGGGACGCGTTCAGTGGACACGCAGTTATTGCAGATGATCCGTTTTATGTGCTATCACACTGAACAGGATGTATTAATACAAAAAGCTCCAGTTATTAAATTCATCCTTACAGTTTTTATTGTCTGTCTAGTTCTATGATCCACAGTGAATCTGCGCCTTCTGGAACGCACATATTGGAGCAAACTATTGTTTGGAGATACGCTGTGCAAATATACTGTGTACAGGCTGGTGTATGCAAATGAGGCACAGCAGCTGTAGAGGTCTTGCCTCAAGGAAAACAATAAAGTCCTGCCAGTACAAGAAGAATATGGGAGGTGAAATTAATTTAAAGTTAATGTTCTCTGTTTTATTGGGCCTTGTCAGGGAAAATCTACAAGTTTTAATTTCATGTGCCGACGTGTCAGCAGAGACACATGAGCATGGCTCGATAAGATGTGATGTCGTTCAGTCAATCCATCACTTTGCTCCTGAAGTATCTCATCTGCTATCGGATGGATTGCCATGAAATTTTGTACAGACATTTGTGCTCTCAAGAGGATGAATACTACTTACTTTGGTTAAGAGTGACTGAAAAATTTGGCACAGTCCTGAAATTACAAGCGATTGTCCCAAATCCTGTTCTGTATTTGTCCCAAAAAGTAAATCTAAAAAAAAAAGTTTTGATTTGAGAAGCATTTTAAATGTTAAAAGTCTTTAGCCTGCATGAGTTAAGGCTGTTGTAGTTTTTTTTTAGCTATGTGCAATAGCAATGCAAATTGATAGACAACTACTCGCAACAGCTATGACGCTATGACATTGCTGAATTAAAATATTTACAGAGGGGAAATTAACCATCCATTGCTGACATGGAGCCTGGGGTCCTTGGACCTGTTGAACATTCAGCCCTAATGCAAAAATGTTACTGCAGGTATGGGAGGAGTTGGGAGGCAGATAGCCTTCCCATGAATCATTGCCAGGGAGTGTGCCAGGCTTTGAAACCAATTTGTACTTAATCCATCATGTGATGCATAATGTTATTGCATCACATGACGGATTAAATACTTTTTTCCCCACAGACTTACATTGTGAAAGAGACGTCTAAAATCAGTGAAAATATTTTAAGACGTAAGAACCCCTGCAAAATCATTCATCTATCCATCTGAACTTGATCCGTTTACTTCAGGGGTGTCCAAACTTTTTTCACTGAGGGCCACGTACAGAAAAACATACAAAGGGCTGGGCCACTCACTAGAAGTGAGCTATATTGCTAACTTTAATCCACTAGAGGTGATGTATATCGCCTCACCTCTAGTGGATTAAAGTTGGCAAAATCAATCAAATGTAGGTAAATCCTGCTTGATAACTGAATATGATTCAAGAAAAAAAACAGCCTTTCCATTAGTGGGCTTTCATTTATTAGTTGTGGTACAAGCTGGTCTTTGCCTTGTAGGCTCTTGTTCAGTGTGTTAAAGTGATCAGTGAGATCCACTAAAAATGCCAACCAGAGAGGGACACTGAGCTCATGAAGAGGTCCTTCTCTCTTCAAAACTGGTTGATTTCTGATCTCAGGTAATAAAACCGCTGCAGCACAGAGCCATGACTTAGCCAGCGCACATGAGCACCCCAGCACCAGCATCAGCATCAGCATCAGCATCAGCATCAGCATCAGCATCAGAGAGGGAAGCTTGAAATAGTCTGTGCTAGAGCCCTGGTGCTTGAATCAACAGCCTTACCTCCACTTTCTTGCCCCTCGGCGGACACCGTAGATTCCTTTGCGCTCACAGCTGGAGCCCCATCCGTCGTACCTCCACACAGCTCGTCCCATTTAAGTCCCATCATGCCAACTGCATCTGGCACAGCTTCAAAAACATCCTCACCCGTCGTGGTGCTCTTTAGACTGCTAACATCAAGCAGCTCCTCCGTAATGCAAAAGTGATCGTCATTAGTTATTAGCTGAGCTTTCATCGCAGACCGCGTCTGAAACTTTCTATACTAACTTGCTCTCTTACGTTTCCTTAATTCTGCCATTTTGGGTCACCTGTAGCAAATGTCTTCTTCATTACTTATTTTATAGAGAAGCTGCCTCGTTCAAGACAGTTACTCCACCTAGCGGTGAGACTAAGAAGTACAATACAGTCCAGCGCAAGTTCCATGTGTGTATTACAATACATTTTTAGAATTTCCTGCGGACCAATGAAAATTGGACTTATATGTCGGGAGGTCAAACTAAATTGGCTTCATGCACAACTGAACAACTTTCACAGGAATGAACAGGCCTCCACCTACGCTGTATCCACTTCTCTTTATACATCCACGATCCAAACAAAGCGTTACATGTGTTACATACAACACAGTCATTATGTTTCTCTTCCCTAATGACAGACAGTTGACTTCATGAATAAAAATAATTGATTTTAGAGTTTTGTAGCGACCCCCCTCCCTTTTCTATTCTTCTATTCTATTCTCAAAACATTAACATGTCCAAATTTTGGTTTATGAACAAGTTTCTGCAAAAATAATGGCAAATATTAGCATGCCAACACGATGCACTAAACCGAGAACCTGCTAACCATCTGCATGTAAACACTGTCATTCTGATGTTAGCATTCAGCTCAAAGCCCTGCTGTGCCAAAGCACATTCTCACAGAGCTGCTGATCGTTATGACCCATAATGTGTTTTTGGATGACTGTTGTGTTTCCTCCCTGCCTGAGGACGGTGCTGTTCTGTTTGTCCAGTGTTCTGAGTTGCAGGTGGTGGCTGACTGGGCCCCTGATAGCACCTACTTTAAAATGGCACCTGCTGAGACCAACTCCACTCCTTCTCCTTATCGGCTTCCAACTGGACCCTGTCGTGCCATCTTGTGTGTTTCGAATTGACTTAGAATTAACTACTCTCAGTGTGTGATGGTTGTAAATGTAGATTAAAACCAGCTGCGGGTAGATGTAGGGGTGAGAAGCCTTTTTCTTTTAATTCCCTTTTCTCCTGTGTCAGGTAAGAGCCCTGTGTTTTTTTTCATCAGTTAGGAAATTTAGTTGGTGTTTTTCATAAGATGTTTTGTTTATTGTTTTGGACTGATCTCACCCTGAAACTGAAAGCTACCTGATGATAATGAATCAATTCTGTTTGGACTGCATCTGCTGTGGCATGGGTCATCCTCGGGAGTGGGGAAGAGAGGAGTCACTTTGTGTTGTGTTCAGGCTTCCCCTAGGCCGGGTGTAACACTGATGTGGCTGTAGTTGCTTGTTTAAAGCAGCTAATAGTAATCTTGTATGTATGTATGTAAGTATGTAAGAGAGTGTAAGGGAGCGAAAACCACTTGAGGCTTTACTCCAGATGAATGCTAACATTTCTCTTTAACTGCTGGATGTGTAAAAAAGCAACTGTTTGCTCACAAGTTGTCCATATCAACTTAATATGTGATGACAACTTTTTTTGCTTTTTTGTTGTTCCCTGTAATGTTTTGATTACAGAGAACTTCTTATGTTACAACTAAACATAACCGCACTTGTATCACAGCTCAAATATTCTTATATTTGATATTCTTAAAATGCATTTAAAGTCTGGTGTTTCATGGTATAGCAAGTCTAAATTGAGGATTCTGCAGAAGAGACAGACTCCTGTGTTAAAAGCTGTCCATCACAACACCATGGCAGTTTCTGATTCCAGCGATCTGTATTGCATGTTCCTATTTTTGTGTTGGGGTAAGCAGCAGACTGTGGTGCCTATTAGGCAGGTGGGGGAGTCCAGCTGTGTCCCTCTGCTCGGTGGAAACGGAGGTAGATGTTGAGTTGGACTGGGCAGACACGCACCGGCTCAACCCAGCGCTTGATTTGCTCTGTGTTACTCACCTTCATAAGGAAATCTCACCGGGGGAAACTCGCTCTCCTCCCCTCCTACTTCCTCCCGTCCTCGCTCTATATCTGTTCCTTTGCTGCAATGCTTCGCTTCGCTCTCCTTGATCTTGGCCATGTGTTGTTTCAGAAGGTTCTGCTGATTGCCGAAGCCTCTCTGGTTGCTCTCAGCACTGCAGCATCTGCTCCTCTCTTGCTACTTTTTCTTCTTTCCCTCACCCACCTGCTTCCCTTTTTCATCAATAACGCTTCCTCTCCTACAGTCGGTCTGTGCAGCATTTGTTCTGTTATACACCATATAGCCTTCAGTTCTTGCCATGAGGGAGCACTTTATATCAAATACCATGATGTAACATGGCACTGCACAACTTCTCGGCTTATACCACATAAAACACGAAACAAGACTTAGACATTCTGACAATCTGCTCTTCAGTTCAACTGAGTGTGACCCAACAATGATGCATTTGGTTCAGTGCAGCTGCGACACCTTGAACTCCTTATTACGCCACCACTTTCCAGCAAAGAACACCTTGAGGAGCAAGAATAGGGAATGAAAATCAATCAGAAATCACCCTGACGGCTGCACTGGTGACATATGTATTAACATGAATCTCAACAACATGTAACTCAAAGCTGTATGCTGTTTCCTCTCTCGTGATGTGCTTTAGTTGCTCCTGTGACTTGTTAGTCAACAGGAGCGAGCAGTCTAACTATGACAGCATGCACAAAACAATCTAAATAAGGAATATGTTTTTGGCTTTTGAAACCGCTCATCCTGTGAGTGTCATTAAGTGTGATTCTTTGTATACAGCCAGAGTATATGTCTGTGCCAAACCCACTGGGGAGCCATTACTACAGGAAGAGAAGCTGCATTGTCTGGTATGAGAGAAATACACTGGGTATAAAATTCTGGACTTGTAGATTGCTTTATGTGTGTGCTCAGCCTCATTGTGGGGAGCTCAGAGCTAGATATGTAAACTAATGTTTCTTTGTGGGCAATCTCGGTCTACATTGTTGCCCACAAATTCATTATCCACGTATCAGCTTCAGGCTTTGCCGCATCTCTCTATTCTGCATTTACCAGGAGCTGATAAGTGGATTTAGTCTGTACTATGAAGCTAAAACTACATGATTGTTAAAGGCCAAAAAGGGACACGGCTGAGTGATGATGTTTCTCTTTGCAAACTCCTGTTACAGCCCTTCTCTTGTTACACTCCTCCGCTATCATCAAGGTTAATTAAAAATTTCACCATGGCTTCACACAATTTTCAAACCACCTCCAGAAAATTTCCTCAAAGTGTGCGTCTTTCTCTCTTTTCCCACCACCTCCACTGCAGCTCCTCTCGCTGCTCTTCCACGAGGGTCCTTTGGCCATCATTAGAACTTAATGAACTCGCTTTAATAACCAAGGGAATTAGTGGAGTGGAGTTCAGCAGTGGCGTCGCTGTGTCCTACAGGCATTGTGGTGGTGGTGGTGGTGGTGGTGGCGACACCTGCGTGTTAAATGTGTTGTGTTCTCTGTGTCCCACACTGTGCCATCAGGGGGATATAATGGGATGTTCCACATCTTTCCCTAATTAGTTTCGGAGTGTGTTCATTAGACTTAGCAGATTTAGTTAACTTATGGGTATCTCACGATGGCCCAATTCCCCCAAGTACACTGATGTCTGGGTGATAAATCATCTCTGTCTGCCCACTATAATTACGCAGACTTTTGAAGTGTCATATTTTACTTTGAATGTATGGAGAGCTGCACTGTATCAGCTTGCTTACATATGTCTGCAACCTCCTTCAGACTCTATGCATCACAATTAATTGTGTTTACATCCTGTGTTGAGTTTGGAAATGGATTTGAGACTGATATGTTTTATCTTCATGGCGTCTACTTTAACATGTCAGTGCACTTACATTTCTCCTTTCAAGCTTGTGTTACAGCCTTGGTGGGGGGGGGGGGAGCAGCCCTTATCGGAGCATGCAGTTGAACACATGGTCTCTCTGTCACTTTCTCTCAGCCAGCCATGATATTGGAAATTATTCAGCATTAGTGTGTACGGAGCCTGGTAGACTTGGGGTGTTACTCCCTTGCAACTGGGCGTCACATTGATATAGAAGTAAATTAGCTGTCACCAAAGCTAAGCTTGGGAGCTGCTGCTATGCCTCAGAGACTCCTTTTTCACCAGATCTTTGCTCACTGCCAAGTCAGAAGCGCAATATAATTAGGGTCAAATGGTTTTCTTTATCCGAGGATGAATTACAAGTATAGAAACGCATGTAGCTGTGTAGAATCACCTGCTGTTTGCAGTGTTGCTTAAAGAAAGCTGAAGGATTGGGTACTTTGGGTTGAATCTGTGCTTCTTCCACAGCAGACAGTTGCCCTCTCATTATCTACAGGCCCATATTAACTGTGGAGCGGGACTCATTACCAGCAGCAAGCCCAAGGGACAGGGCAGATTGGCACTGTCTCCAGACAACAGGGTGACACAGCCGGTCTTTAAAGCTGTATGTCTCACAAATCCATCACTCCACCATTTTATAGATATATATATATATATATATATATATATATATACACACAACACTTTACTAATGATGCTTAAATTCATCTCCTAACTGCAGGGTTTTTTTCCCTCATGAAACTCTATTTTTAAATGTTTTTTTTTTTTTTAAAGTTATCTCATTAAAGTTAAGGACAACTTATTAGAGAAAATTATCAGATTGTTCTGTTTTTTTGCTCTTTAACTTGAAATAGTCTGACTTGAACACAGAGATAGCTAATTAGAGAACAGTATGTTTGACACAAGTCCCAGAGAGGCTGAAAACTGAACGTCAATAATCATTAGCAGGAAGCTGAAGAAGTATGACGAGGCTTTAGTGACCCCCAGTGGTCACACTGAGTAACACAAGCTGAGATTTTATCTGTTTATTATAACAATAAGAGAAGAATACTGAGAGAGAAACTTGTCTTAATCAAGATGGCACTATGTATACTTTGCATTTACAATACAATACGCACGTCACAAACACACGTATGTTGACAGTTCAACACTGCTACAATGGACCACGATAATAAAATGACATGGCTGCACAATAGAAATGGAAAAAGTATCAATATGATGCCAACACACACAAGCATAAATAATTCACAGAAAGTACCAGTATACTGTACAAAATGTTCATGAAGTCACTATATGAAGTGTGTAGTGTCTGAGACAATAAATATTAACAGAAGCACTGAAAACATCCTGTGCATTGATATGAAGAGGGACAATGACGCAGAGCAACAACACTTCTGTACATCTGAGGCCTCCAACTTTATAGAACCATCATAATAACAATAATGTGTCTTGTTTTTGAAAACTGCAGCCTCTGCTTTTTTGTTTGTTTTATGTTTAAATATAAATGTCTAGTCTCACGATTGATCGATAACTGATCGAACAAATCCTGCTCTATTTTCACTCGAAATACAGCACTCCTTCATTAAGTGATTTTTTTTTTTTTTTTTTTACGTTCATATACCTTTAACACAGGAAACTCCACCTACTCCTATTGGTTCCTTAAATAAAGTGAGTTATGCTATACAATACAGCGAAGGGGCTCCTTCTCTTCTCTCCTTTACATATAACGCTTCAGCCTTTTTACCATTTTTACTGCATTTTCTGCACTGCGTAGTGTAGCTTCCTTCCATTCATTACTGGTGACATACTTATTGGCTTTTTTTGATTGACTGTGTACCTTCAGCATTAAAACACTGGCTATTTGCAGTGTATCCAGCTATCCAATACTATGCGATGCCAAATTGCCTTTGTCTTGTTATACTTATAAAATACTGGCACAGTCCACAACCAATAAGTTTGACACTGGATCCAGACTTGCACATGCTGCCATACTGGTCTGCAGCAGCAGTCTGTCTAAAGGACATCCGGCGTGCATATGTGTCTACGAGGAGGAGTCCTCCTCCACAGGGTGGAGAGCATGCCTCCTCAGCAGTGTCTTTAGTATCTCCACCTCCCGCTCTGCCTCCTTCAGCTTCCTACGTAGTGTCTCGTTGGCGTTCTGGAGCCTCTGGTTGTCCTGGGAAAGACACAGAAGATTTATATGATGTAGAGTAACTGTGGAACATTTAAGACGGGGCATTTGTTTGGAGGAGACTTGGTCCTGACACTCACTGATTCCAGAGATTCATAGTTGGGCTTGCTGTCCTCCTCTGGCTCCTTGGGCACAACAGATGCTCTGTTCTCCCACTTGGCACAGTGTCGCTGTTTTCTCTGCGGCACCGGGCTGGGACATGAGGTGAGGGTGGGTGCTGCAGGGACCAGCAGCGATGGCTGAGGGCGGCTGGTCTCTGGGACTGCAGAGGATGGCTGGGGTCCTTCTGTCTGGGTGCTGCTATGGACCCTCTGAGGCCTTGAATTGGAGGTGACTGGGGAGTCTGGGCTCCAGTCTTTGCTGTCGTCTGGCGGGTACGGGAAAGGACACTCTTCTGAACCTGGAGAGTGGAGCATTATTAGTAATGAGACAAAAGAAAAATGCAGATTGTCTTCAATCATGGCTTAGAACAGAAAAAGGTTACTGAACATATGCAATCGACTGCCACACAACAAGATGACTCAATTCAGTATGAGGTCACACAAGATCAATATACCATATGACAAAATAGCACGTCAAAACAACTCATTTGAAGAAGGGTTGAGTTAATATAGCCCCAGTGGATGTGTCTTGATGTTCCTATCCATAAGTAAAATTGAAAGTTCTTCTGTTGTGAGCTAGTTTCTCACCATAGGTGGGTAGCATCAGTATTACTGTCAGTGAAACAGTTCCAAATGACAGCTGGAGGGAAATCACCCTCACAACAGACCTGGCGCTCTGCAGTTGTTTTCTTTAAGCTGCAGCACACTGAAGAGAAATCATGTAAATTTTGACTCTCATTGTTTTCTGTACGGTGTGGCCGGCAGTGATTACAGAAAATATTATTGTTTAGATGGTGAACACTTGCCTTAAAAGGTTTCTGCCACCAGATGGCACGTCACAGGGACTTACTGATTGCTGCTGCTTTACACTCATGTTTTTGTCTTCATTCTTTACGTGTGTGTGTGTGTGTGTCAATGGGACTTTTCACCCACCCTCTGAGGTGCCCATGGTGACAGGTGTGGAGCTCGGCGTCGGACTGTCAATGGTGTTTGTCACTTTGGTGTTTTTCTTGCATTCAAACGCCACCTGGTCCTTGCACAGTTTGTGGCAGTTCATCCCACAGTCTGAGCGAGAGAAAATAATGCACAACATGTCAGGACAGGAACTAGTGTCAGTCCTAACATCCACAAACTCACTTCTGCTGACTTCTCTTTGAGCACTGTCTGTTCTGCAAGTGCAGCTTTCAGAGCTGTGCGTGCTTACAGTCAAGCAAACAAATAGCTCTCAGATCTTTCGGGGGAACGGGGGAGGGGGGGAGAAACTGTGCGTCTGCCTGCCCTTTTTTTTTTCATGTGCTGCAAGGTTCAGCTAGCTGTGTGCAACACAGAAAACCACACTACACCTTTTTAAAGACTGCATCGCTTTACCTGCTCCCCACAAGACACTGCGTATCTATCCTCATTTTTAAGCGTGTTACTCACTGACATTTGGCCAAAGATAGACATGCCCGAGTTGCTCAACATAGAGTGCAATAATCACCTTTGCATCTGTAACCTTGCTTGATGACACCCCACAACTGTAGAGAAGAATACACAGAAAAGTATTGCTGAATATCAACGAGCAAAAGCAAAACTAAAAGCAAGGTATTGTTGGGGAATTTGTAGGCCGTGATGTAGCTGTGAAGGAGTTTCTACACTTCATCAAACACCTTCATGCTTGAGTTTGCGTGGTGACTTACAAATCCTGAGCAGTTGTCACAGAAGGTGGGTTTCATGTAAGTGGTCTCCTGGAAGTTGTGGACAAAACCAAGACCCAGTTTGGAGCAGATGACACTGGCCCGCATGAAATAGGCTGTAATCTCCTCTCTGCTGACGAGGCCTTCCCTGGACAATCCCATCATATATACAGTAGAATTTAATAGAGGAAATGCAGCATGAAGTGATACAGGGTTATATGGGAACATCTTGACAGAGTTAACTTCCTGCTTTACTGTTTGGTATTGTCTGAACTGATTTATGTATTACTGCACCCACTCATCCAGCCCCGTGTGTTAAAAACTATCACACTCTGCCACTGTGTAATGTGAAAATAATGACATCAACAATGCTGATTTTTATCTTCTACGTGAGACCTCACATCACATGCTCTTCTGTGGGTATCATGTACCACAGAGTGTGCATGAGAAATAAAACAGTGCATATTCAGTGGTGGTGGTTAGGGTTACTTCTGCAGCTATTATGTTTCCTGTTGCTTCACTCGACACTACAAATACCACTTTTTCTTCCTCTCCACAAATGAACTTGCAGAGAGTACGTGACCTGTCAAACACTCACTTCTCTTTGTCCATGACACAGAAGGAAAAAGGAAAGCTAGCAGCAATTTTCTCAAATTCCCCTTGAGAAATGAAGCCGTTCTGGTCGTGATCGTAGTTCTTAAACACGGACTGTGAAAGACAAGAGGCAAACATAGATGTTGCTCGACTATTGGAGAACAATGGCCGCAAGAGCAGGCTGTCAAAATGGCAGCATCCAGAAGCATAGTTAAAATAAATGACTGTGGTTATATAAAAGCCCTACTGAGTACCTACGCGGGGGCTACACTTGAAAAAGGGGAAGCACTTACGTCCACCATTCTCTGCACATGTTTGCTGATGGTTCGGGGGTCAGGTTTAGGAGCCACTCCTGATGCCCAGTCCACAACCACTGGAGGTCTAGAAGGGGTGGCTGGCTGATAAAAGATTAATTTGTCATTAACAAAAACAAGTCTAAGCAGGCAGATAAACATGTAAAATATTATATTATAACGCTCTTCTAAAGCAGAAGCAACACTGGCACCTTGATAGGAGTCGAATAAATTGTGTTAAAAAAAAAAAATTTAAAAGCTGAGTAATGCTTGGAAGGATATTTAAGTATTTTGACATTTTGGGAAATAGGCTTATTTGTTTTCTTACAGAGTTTAATGAGACGATTGAGAACACTCTCACGTCTGTAAAAATGCAGCTGCAGCCTGTTAGCTTATCTTAGCTTAGCACGAAGACTCGCAAACAGTCTTTACACAGTAAACAAACTGTATTTACACATTTAACAAAGGATATATCATTATTGATAATGAGTGAGCTTTAGAGGTGCCAGTTAGATTTTCTTTGTTAAAATTTGAACTGAACCCGGCTAGTTGTTTCCCCCTCTGTCTTTGTGCTAAACTAAGCTGAACCACCTGCTGGCTGTAGCTTCATATTTTGCATGCAGACACGAGACTGGCTCTCTGCAAGAAAGCAAATAAGCCTGTTTCTCAAAATGTCGACATGTTGCTTCAAAACCAGCTGCTTAACAGTTGTCAACGTAATGTGTCAGTGTTTTCATCACTCACAGGTGCTTTGCAGTTCTTAGGTTCCCTGGCGTAAGACAGCTCGTAGATCTCGTCCTCAGTGTAGTAAAGGTCCAAGGACAGCTGTAAGGGGAGGACAGAGCACATCTCAAAACATGGGAGGTAAACAGAAAGAGAAAGAGCTCTGTGTTTGTCTAGATGTTCCTCCTTGAAACTCGTTTTGATTAGGGCAAAATTAGGTCACGGGGTAACTATTATCTCTTCATGGGCATTCTGTCATTCAAGTACGATAAAAGCACCGTGCGCAGATAGCACAACAATGCAGCAATCTGAACTCCCTCTCATTCACACTTAGTTCGTCACCCACACACTCATAGATCATAGACTCTCATCACACCCACACGAGCACGGACAATCCACATGCTGATTTGCATCTGTGCTTGTCTTCAATACAATCCAGTGAATCACAGGAAGCTACATAACAATTTTAAAAGAGTCTCAATGCAAAGTTGTGTTACCGTCAACAGATGGACCAGGTCCTTGTTAGCGTCCAGCCTGGGAGGGATCTGCTGAAGCTGGATCAGCTCATTAATGTGGCTGTAGAGTGCCTGGAGCTTCTGCACATTCACCTTGTTGTCCTCTACGTAGTCTGACATAGCCTCGTTGACCGAAATCAAGTCTTTGAGGTGGACGCCCAGGATAGGGATTTTAAAACCTGTGCACCTGTTGTAAGCTTGTCTATAGTTGTCATAGTTTCTGCAGGAGGACAGCAGGTCTGTCATCTCGTTCAGTGCCTGGAGAGTGAGTCAGTTTTGTTGTTTTTTTTTAATTTGTAAAGATTCATTTGAGGGTGTTTTGTCTCAAATATCAGCTGGATCTTACGGGTGTCATTTACCTTGATGACCTCACTGGGTACGTGTGAGGTGGTGTCCTTCAGTCTGGAGATGGAGCTGTGACAAAGCCCTCCCACCACGGCCATTAGTGTGTTGTAATTGTGCATGAGATGTAAACTCTGGTGGATGCACACAAAAAAAAGCACATATATCAATCCATCCACGCACACACATACAAACACGCACAATTAAACTTGTTCCAGGTAGCCATGGTTATATAATCCACAACACTGCAGTTACATAAGCCACTTATATTGTTGCCTTTTTCTTACTGAGCTCTGATATCTCACTCTTTTTTGGAAGTGCTTTTTTCTCTCTCTTTTCAGTTCTTTAATTTGTGCTGTCACTGGAGCATTATGGTGTGAAATTCGTTTCCACACCCCTGGGTTTTGAGGTTGACAGCAGTGAGCAGTAGCAGACTGGTGCATTAGTGTTAACAGTGCAAGAGGTCCTCCACTGTACAAGCCTGCCTAACGGCTTCCCTGAAGCCAGCGCATCACTTCTCAGCAGGCTGCATGCAGCCTCACATTGGACTGGTTTTAACAAGCAAGGTCTGATCAGAGCCTACACTCACGAGTCATTTCTCTCTTTTCCACTTCCACAAACTCCTCACCGTCTAAGTGTGTTCCACTTGATGACTCCATTAGCTTGCATTCAGTTAATATTTTTCTTTTGGTACAATCTTTGGATAGGCTAAAAGCCTGCAGCAGAGCTCTTGAGAATCATTACCAGTTCTCTGTGAATATGCATTATGCAACTGCCAATTATGTAGCATCTACAATGTTGTGACAATAGACTGTCATTAGTTAGATAAGGTGTGTGAACAATAGCACGTAGATGCAAGCTAAGAGGAAATGTTACAAATAGAGTTCCTTTTTTCCCTCTAAAGCAGGAACAGAAACCCTGAGAGTGTGAGTGAGTAGTGAGGGGTTGATTTAACCACTACCTGGGCCACATGGATAAACTTGGTGAAAACCTCAGCTCTCAGCTGAGCGGTCGGCCTGCTCAGCACCATCAGCTGAACCCACTGGGAGATACCATTACACAGGGCGATGGAACGCTCCATCACAGGGATGTCCTTCATGCAGCAGTTGCGAATGTAATTCTGATAGTCTACAAACTGGCAGAGAGAGCAGAGAGGCGAGCATAAAGTGCTGCACGGAAACTGCAAGGCACTTCCCCTGGGGAGGAAACACCTAATGGTTTGTAGTTCAAAGAGATGCATGTCAAGTAAGCATCAAAGTGCAAAAGATAACCTGTACACACTCAAATAGTCTCTTAGAGTGTATACTCACTGATATCCTGCAGAAAGACTTGAACTCCAGGAAGGTGAGATGTTCGGCCAGCTCAATGGGCTCCAGGTGATCAAAAAGAAGAGAGACCTTCCTCTTTTTACTGCTGTTGGCTTTGATCTTCTGGCTGGCCTTCCAGGACCAGTCCCGTTCATTTCTAGAACACACCATGGAACGCAACACGACCACAAACACAATCAGCAAAGGTTTACGTGATGGCGTGACTTCATAGAGTTGTAAAAGTACAGCTTCGGACATTGCTGTGTCTGTCAGCTCAGGCTCGTGTTAATGTGGCCAGGCGTTGCTCATTATTTAGAATTCTACTTGAGATGCAAACAGTAAATTTTGCATTTATATTAAATTTTCTATTTGACATAATGGTGCAGCCATAAATTGCACAGTTTGAAGATTTGAATAAGGTTGAAAGGATTAGTCAGAAAACTAATTGGCAACAATTTTGATAATTGCTTCAACAGTCAATTATTTTCCCTTAAAATAATTTTTGATTGGCATTTTATAGGCCACATGATTATTAATTAAGAAAGTAACAGGCAGATTAATCAATTTATTTATTTAATGTATACTAAATCGTCAAATGTGACATTTAGTAGATTTATTATACACTGGTGCAAGAGGACATAAGTGTACACTATATGTGATGTCAAATGGTGTGAAAGCCAAGCATTTGATCTAGCTTTGACACTCCATTAGCAGCTTCAAAGTTATGTTGTTCACAATTCAAAGTCTGTATTCTTGATCGTGACTGATTTCAGTACTTTCCATGACTGAGTCGTGTCGGCCTAATGTCTCAGTGGCCAGCTGGTCAGATATTAACACTTACATCCATTTGGTCTCTAGGAGAGAGCAAAGATGCTCCTGTCCCTGCTCTCTGATCAGCTCCCTGAACTGGTCCAGGCTGTCTGTCAAGCTGTGGTGCAACCTGAACATCATCCAGAATTCCTGGATCCAATGCCTGGAGATTAGACACGATACCGTAAGACAGATACAGAACATGCAATTAAAGCTAGACTCTTTAAAAGTGCGTAAGAGTGTTGAACTGACCTGATGAGGTAGCATATCCTCTGGCATTCTGTTGGTTGCTCATTGTCCACCGCTAGTTTAAATGTAAGGGCTTTGGTTAAGGAGCTGATGCTGACTCACAGTGATAACTAACCTGAGTAAAAAGAGTTTGTTTTGTATGTGAGTCAACGCTGGGGATCACATCAGGAGTCAGCAGTGTCTCAGGCTCAGCAACATTCTGCTTAGGTGCAAACAGCTTGCCAGAAAACCTGCTGATCTCCGTCATTGTTTGAGACAGGTGTGTTTCTTAGTAAATAATGAACATATGGCTGATTCGACTGCAGAGCTTCTTTCGTGCAAACAACTCATTAATAAAGCCTCCAGCAACTGCAGTAAACTAAAAGGCGAACAGAAGTGGCATTTGGTAATGTGGGAGGAGGCGACTGCATGAAGCAAAACTCTGATGAGCATCACTGAATCATTCTGGCATACAGAAGTACGCGAATAACAAAATGTACAAAGAGAACACACAGTCAATGCCTCATATACTGTAGAACAACTGCTGATTCATGTGCTTTGTTTAGTGGCTGGACTCTAAAGATGTTTTAATCAATATCTTGAAATTATTCAATACTCCGGCTGCTCTGCCCTCTATTTTCAGTAGGCTGACCACAAAAACACCTATGAATTTACGGAGTGGACACAAAAGCTTATTATACAAAGCAGCCCCTATAAACAGACTACGGGTCTTAACTGGCAGAAATCAGCTTGAAGTGAGGCACATAAAAAGGCTAATTGCGTCATGGGAGCAGAAGAACTGCCCACGCAATTCCAAGGCCAGACTGTGATGAAGGCTGTTAATGGCCCCTGTGTCTCTTCCCCGATCCTAACTCACACACTGAATTTATTTGATGTATCCTTTTGGGTGTCAGGCTCACAACGTGAGGGTTAAAAATAGCAGAGGGGCATTCGGCGTTGCTAGATCTGACGCGGGTTCGTGTGAGCTAGGGCCTCTTTAAGCGAGAGAGGGTCCATGTTTATATATAGCTGAAGAGGACTTGTATGTGAAAGAGGCAGGGTTAATTAGAGCCTGAAACCCCAAGGCTGCTCGCCGGACCCGTAGGCTCCTCTGAGAGGCTAAGTGACGCAACTGCTGTTTCCTGAATGGGAGCCTAGATTACAGGCCCTCCACTCGAGGCTCAAGGCACTACAAAAAAACAAAAAAAAAAAGCTTTTTTCTAGGTGTGAAGTGGAAAAAATGAAAGAAGAAATCAAACATTTTGAAAAAGACTAAATACGTGATGGAAATAGACCCCCTGTTATTGGATGAATGGGATACAGGCACACAGACAGAGATGTAGAAGGTCCACAGCAGCTGACAGCAGCAGTAAACACAAACTGCCACTTGCCTATCACATTTTACACCGACAGCTACAGGCTGCATTGGAAGCCAAGTGCAAGCCTGTTGCTGTTGACAACCCACAGAAAAGCGGCGAACACCAGATCCACTGATCTGATCCCATGTTACGTGTGGCTGCGTTGTGATAGCGGTTGTCGCTTTGTATCGGGCTGTTGAAGGATATAGCGTGATGAGTTTGTCCAGCAGATCACTGGAGGAGATGAGGAGACGGTGCATGGTCAGGCTGATGTTCAACAGGTGTCTGCTCCCACACACACAACCCTCCGAGTCTGCAAGACAGGATGCACACACTTGAGTTTACCCTCACTGCAGACTTATTACATTTTTGCATTTTTCATTTTTTTTATTTTCAATTCAGTTTTGTTTAATTTAGTTTCCAGAGAGGGTTTGATCATTTCAGTTTAGTTTTTATTGTAAAAAAAAAAAAAAAGTTTAGTTTTATTAGTCTCAGTCATAGTTTTAGTTCTTTTTATAATATGGTGGGTATTTGTGAGGAGCAAGATTTAGGAAGTTCACAATTTGTATAAGTGTTTAGTTAAGGTTATTTTTTATTTCAGTTAACTATGTTTTTGTCACAACTAGTTTAACTTATCAGTTTAATTTTAGTTAACTATACGGTAACCTTGCCGTATTGCTACTCAGTGGAGAAAAAACAATATGTCATCTTCTTAAAATAAAAGTCAGTGACACCAGACTCCTCTCGTTTGGGTGGTATCTGCTAAATTTTAACCAGAACCAGTAGCATCTACCTTTTTAAAGGATAAGGCTGCTGGTGTTCTTTATCTCTCTTTTTAGTGATAATGAAAAACCAAAACCAACAATGTGCTATACCGCTACTCAATAGTTTCTGACTTCCTGTCTCTGGCTCTCAGCCCCTTGGTTGCTTATGAAAATGTAAATCTTTAAAAATGGGCCACAAATATACACATTTCCTAAAACAGCTCGGCACTGTGTGTTTTTAGCAAATGTTACTCAGACAGGAGTAAATAATGCTTTTGTTTGGGACTATTTACAGCCGCAGGTTGGTTCACATTAGCCTCTACTCCACTGATTATTTTCAGCGGCAGAACAGTGTGTGTGTGACTGACTGAAAATAAACACCCAGTGCGGTGTGGCTCACTGATTTGTCTTTAATAGTGTTTGGACAACTGTGGAGGTCTATGGCAGAGAGGAATGAGCTATATTAAGCTTAAGGTACACTGGCAATATCTGTGAGTAGGATCAATTCATTCAGTCATAAAGTTTGGTCTTTTCATGGGATTCGATAGGATAGAATATCACAGCCTTTTTGTGAAATGACTGTTTTTGAGATCAATTGTGAGGACGGACGGCCCACACTTTGCAAAGAAGCCCATATCCATAGATGCAGTGCTTTACAGATTATTATAGATCATTCTGATTACAAAATAGATTATATATCTCTTCAACACTGTGAAAACCATAACCTAGATAAGGTTTCCATCAATGGACAAAAGAAAGTAAGGTTAACCAGGAATAAGATCAACTGATGCATAACTGTGATACATTTCGTCATACTGTCCACAGACCACGTTTCTGAAGATCTGACTTTTCCTCTGCTTGTGTGAACCTCTGCGGTGTGCTTGTCTCACTACCTTTTCATGCTTCCTTTTCCCCCTTGTATATCTCACTTCCTCGCTTTGTGACCAGACCACCCTCCCTAATCTTGGTTGTCTGATGCTACACTAAACTCCCACACAGTGAGAGACTCAAGACTTCATGTGTACAAAACATTACAGAACGTCTGCCAGACCTGACCTCTAATTGCAGAAAATGTATTTTCCTGCCCACTTACCTGCTGCGAAACTTAAAACCGCTAATACATGCAGTGAATTAGTGGCTGACATACAGAGGAAGAGCACTTAATTGCTTCTTTGAAAATATTATTTATATATCATGGGGCATTTTAGGCTGTTCACACGTTCCTCCCACAATCTGCAGATTGTGCATTACATTTGTGGAGCAACATTTGTGAATTCGTACTGAGCATTGTTTTCCCTTAAAGCTCTTCCAGTATCTTGACACCATCAAGGACATCAGGCGTCTGTGGACCAGCTTTCAAACCACATCACCTTGGAAATACCTTGGACGCCATGGCAACACGTTCTCTAATCTTTGTTATCTGTAAGCAACTCGCCACTCCAGTTGCAGCTGACTAATCCAGCCCTCATATCCTGCATAGGGTGTGTTTCTGTTTATAACACACAGCCGCTACCAGCCAAACCAATGTCAGTGCCCTCACCAGTTAAGTCAATAAGAAAGAGACAAGTGAAGCATGTTTTAGTATTCAAACTTACATGGCTGATAAGGAAGTAACGCTTTGATGCATTTAAAATGTACAAAATGGACAAAACACACCCACTTCTTCTTCTTGACACTAAACTCAACTATACGACTGATTTACTAAAATCGTCAATATATACTCAGGCTTAAGTTCACAAGCTGGTAATAATCCAATGAGAATCAGCCAAACTCAGACATGATGCACAACAGGAAGCCATGACTCTCCATCAGGTAAACAATTGCTTCATCCTCTTTTTCACAACTTTCCAACCGCTAACCCTCCCTATACAGGGTTAATTACAACAGGAAATCCCTTCTGGTTTGTCTGTTCCTGACTGGAAAATTAGGAGGGCTGCCGCCCGCTACACTGGAGCGGTGCGATACTGTACGGTGATAAACACTGCAGAGGGCACACAGCACCTAACCCAACGTTAAGGTTATCATTCATCAGTCGCTTCAAACCTGCGTGTCACTTTTCCTTGTTTTGACAGAGCAGCGAACAGATCAGACTGGATGATCTCTTTGTTTAAAAGGAATGTAAGCCAGATGCATAATGTTTATCTCTCTGTACTCTGAACAAACCTCTCCTAAAAAAATCAGAACTCACTAACTTTATGGCCTATGTTTGGAATTTATACTTTAAAGCAGCGATTCCCAATCAGGTGCATTTGTACCGCAGAGAGCTGAAAGATTGTGAAGCAGATTGTCTAATTTTACGAGACAGAAGATCACTATTTGGTTAAAAAAAATAAGTCCACATATTGAGTCAGCTACACCACCTGGATACCATATGACCGAGAGTGGGTGAAAACTAGTTGGCAAGCAAAAAGGTTTAAG
This sequence comes from Pempheris klunzingeri, assembly GCF_042242105.1. Classification (NCBI taxonomy): domain Eukaryota; kingdom Metazoa; phylum Chordata; class Actinopteri; order Acropomatiformes; family Pempheridae; genus Pempheris; species Pempheris klunzingeri. The sequence goes on along the minus strand of NC_092024.1, from coordinate 10,543,317 downwards.
CAGTGAAAAGCAGTGGCTGAATGGTGAAAAGAGATGGATACATTATTAAAATCCACAGCTAAAAGTAAGGGGTAAATAAAACGGCTAAAAGTAACGGATGAACGGCTGAAACAGTTTCAATAAAATAGTGAAAGAACACTGAAGCATCCACTGTTATGTCATTTATAACAACATTATATCTCATTTAAAAATCAGTTGAAGTTAACACATTTGGATGGTGGTGGATGGGGTCAATGAGTACTTGGGTGCATCGGACAAAGAAGGTTGGGAACCACTGCTTTAGAGGTTGAGGGCTTTTAACATAATCGGTGGATAACACAAGTTCTCAGAGTAAGAATCATACTGTTTGATGGCTTACATATTTTACAGATGACACCCAATATAAATGTATCAAAAACAAACTGCATATGAATTAGGTCGAATGTTCGGAGCCTGAAGTGTGGTCTAACGACAGCGATGTCGTCAGCAGCTATTGATCCACACCTCATAGCGCTCTGCTTTTCAAAGGCTGGTCAGCATCTAAGGTCCACTGTTAGGGGAGCTGACCTTTCGGCTCAGCCAGGCTTGAAGCTGCCATCAGGTAATCCTTCAAATAGCTCTTACGTGCACTCTCACATTTGAAAAGGTGGCAGGACTTGTGGACCTTAGGGGTTCGCCTGTGATGTGATGTCGCCTGTGTGTTCTATCAGGAGAAGCTGCTCAAGGAAAACCCCCAGTCGTAACGCACTGTACTCAGTGAGATGCCGTCTCGAGGATGTGCGTATGGTTCTTATGATTTGCATTGTGGCACTGAAATTTGCTTTTTAAGCAAGTGTTCAAAGCACTACTGTACTACTGGGGTTCCTCAACTCCTCTTCTGATTAATGCTGGTTCCTTCGTGAATGTGAAATGAGCAGCAGGCTGTCATTACTGCCCTGTTCTTCCTCTCCACAGATAAATGGAGTGATAGGATGTCATTTTATGCACAGCCCATTGTAACACCTCTCCATTGCTGTTGCTCCATTTGTGTAACTAGGCAACGGCAATTTGAAAGCTTGTCTCTTCAAAGACGCAATCACCATAACTCTGAGAGCACTCCAGACAACTTGATGAAGCCAATGATCTTTGCTTGATTGATCCAACTACAGCCTACTCAATCACTGATGTGCTTGTTTTCATTTACAAACCCCTCTATATATCTTGCATACAGTAAAATATGGATATTAATACAGTGATCAACAAGTACAGCACAGCCTGCCATGTATGAGCTATCATTAAATACTACCATATACTACTTCCCTCAATGTTTGCAAATCACATTAAACAAAAAACAGACTGTAAGCACCATCTTCAAAACATAAAATCCTACTTTAATTGCAGCTGTGTTCAGAGAGTCCATTTCACGTTCAAATGCAAAGCTTCCCACTCCCTTTTTTTTTAAGAGGCCTGCCCAAACTTGTAGGAGATTTGCAGCAAAATGCCAGGAAAAGTAAAGTAAAAAAACAAGGTCAGAAACTACAACAGCGCATGATGTCTAATGAACTAAAGGTTCCGTTTTTGGGATTATTATCTCGTTTCTTAATAGCAGAGATGAAGAAACACTGCAGAAGAGCATGAGTCAGGCTTTAAACAAAAAAATATCCAAAGAATTGTGAGATTTCAGTGTTAAACAAACATGAAGCAGAAACACCTGCTGCACACCTCACTGCAGTGTCCCTCCTTGTCAACACTTGTGCAAAGGCAGGTCGGCGTGGACTCACCGAAGGACTGCAGGCAGGCCTGGATGAGCTCCTCCCAGCTCGCCCCCTTGGTGAGGTGTCCCAGGGACGTCATGGATTTACCCGGGGCGGTTTGGACCGGGCTGGGTTTGTGGAACCTGTGGGGTCGGCCTGGAGGAGAAACTCTAGACTTGGAGCCACATCCTGGAGTCACTCTCCTGGAGAAACACCAACACAAGAAGAGTGAGGGACAGGACTTGTAATGAAAGTTTCTCTATATGCACAGAGGATGTAGACTATGTCTGCATGCATGTGTTTTAAACCATGATCTTATGATACCGCAAACTATCACACATGAGGCGATTTGTGCAATTGTCTGAAAGAATTGAAGACATTGTTTGAAGTTGAGAAAGCCCCTCTTGGATTTTGCTTTTCATTGTTCTCATTTCCTTCCTTCAACTTGGGGAAATACCGGTTGATTGCGGACATCCACTTTAAACTGTTGAATGACCAGTAAACAAGAAGGAATTTGTTCGAAACGTGCATTTTAACCGCAGCAGGTGGTAAAAAAAAATCGAATTCTGGTTAAGGAGCATGTTGCGCGCTTGTGCGCAAAAATAATTTGGAAGCGTCCATTCGCTTTTACGCACAAATCATGACACGCCTGTTTATATATCACTAAGAACCGATCAGAAACACAACTCTCACAAGTAAAACAGTCACGCTGCTGCCGAATAAGTGTGCGCATTTTCGCCCAAAGCACACCGCCCGCTCTTCTCCAAAGCCGTGAAAAGAGTATCTGACTTACGCGTCATCCTTTCCCTTTTCGTCCGTCGTTATACTTTCGTTTTGGCAGTTTTCTTTTGATTGACATCCCATGGCGAGGTACTGGGCGACGAGCGGCTGAACTAGGCTGTCCATCTGTGTCCTCCTCGATGGGAGCATTTCATCGCTCTGCTCGGCTATGTGCGCCTCCGCGGGCTCGGCAGCATTGTGCTGAGTCGTCAATAAACGTTACACAATTAAGAGTCACCCAGCTCCTCGTCCGCGAGTGGGCGGCCGTGGTGGTGGTGCCGGGCTTGTCGCTCACACCACTCCTTCACTACTTGCGTCAAAAGTTGAGTCCCTGCAGCTTTGTGCTGTACGGCTTCAATCAGAGAATATATATAAAATGAGGAGCAGCTCATAGATTGTACCGTCTCACAATAAGGATTACTGATGTGATCAGAGATTTCACTCCCCACACCTACACGTTTCAGCCATATTACGCAAAAATCTCAATAGATTCACACAAAACCAGGTCCCCTCGGGTCTTTCACATGACTGCACTTTGGAAAATCGGTGGGATCCCTCTTGCAGTTTACTAAAACTCCTTGTTTGTTCAGTGTGCAGACCAGGAAAAGGGTGGACCATCCGCTAAAGATAACAGTGGTTGCAGGTTCCATTAAGGCTCATATGGGGGGTTAAGTTATTGTACCATACTGTAAGTGGTCCACAAGTCTTTCAGCTGCTTTAAGAGGTTAAGTGAGTGTTATCAGGTGTATCTGGGTGGAGAGCTCTGTGATAAGGGATACATGTAGCCATGATGTCAATGAATAACAGGACAGTAAGCTGGATGGAACGTGTGATTGCTTAAGTGGAACCAAGAGCCATAAAAATTACATCTGGCGAGTTTAGACATTCTTCCTCAATGAATGACACAAGTTACCAAAGAGCTCCTTCTTACTTTACAGCATTCCTCAGCTTTCTATTCTGTAACAGATAATGTGAAAACGTGGAAATGCAAGTAAGCACAGCTTCTCTTTTACCACAAAACATTCGATTTCAGCAAAATGGGATGCTGTTAAATTAGCACTGGAGCTTTCCCTTTTTTCACTTGACTTTAACCTGCAGGCATAAGCTCAGGAAAATGACACGAGGTACATACAGTCTGTGATTGAATCTGAGACAGCTCTGTGGCCCCCTCCCCAAAGCGTCCTCTCTTTGATGAGGTGCCCGTCTGTGTGCGTCTCCACAGGCAGAGTAAAGTCATGAGAACATGTGTATTAGCAGCTGGCTACTTGTGATAAGATAGCTTGTCTGTACCCTTTTCTGTGTCGCTGCTGTTATCAGACCAGTCAGTGATGCCTGCAGCCTGCCCCCATGTGGCTAAAGGAACATCTAAATCTGATTCCACTTTTTTGTCATGACAGTGAGCATCGCACCGCTGACAGAAATGTCCACACTTACAGACAGTACAGAAAGAAGGAAGCAGCATACATTACCTGGTGTTGGTGTTACTTGTGACCATCGTCTCATCGCGAGTTTCCACCCAACCTGAGTCCAAGAACACACACATACTGTAAAACTGAAAGTAGGACTTGTAGACATGTAGTAGTAGTAGTAGTAGTACTTCTACTGCAGCAGTGACTTGATTCAACGTATTCCAGTTAAAGTCATCTCACGGCAGCACTGCTTCTGACACTATGCATGAGGTAATTCAAAGTGCATTATTATAAGAGGCTGTGGAAATATGGCCCACCCAAAAGTATCACAAAGTTAGCGATGTAAATGTTTCCTCAGGAAGCTTTTTCTGAGTGACCAGTGGAAAACAAGTTTCAAATATTTATAAGAATAAACAGTTTTTGGATTTCATGGCTGAAATCACTATTGGTCTTTCCTTATTATTTAATTTTTTCATTTCTTTAAAAAAATATCTGACTTGTTTCCTCTGCATGCCTGGACACAGATCATTTAAAGGTGATCAAGTACCAGATCTGTCATCTGCCCTGTGATCAGACACAAAATATGCAGCAAGGCCAGTTGGTAGTCAGCCAGGCAGCCGCTGCAGCCGGCAGCGTGATGATTGATGTCTGTGGGGTGTAAGTAAATAGGGCAGTGAGGGATTCCTTGATAAATTATCCAATTAGACAATATTTAAGTGTTGTGGCCAAGGCGTACCTCTCGAACACAGCCCAGCATTGGGGCGCTGACACACTGTAGACTCAGACAAATGGAAAATGGTCACATGCACACACTTTGTCACTATGTGTCATTATCAGATTGAAAATGGTCACATTTCTAAGACACAAACACGGGTCAAAAGAGTGAAGGGCTGGAGCTGAACAGCCATTAGCTCTATACTTGGGCTGTGACCACCCCCTGGTGGATATTTTGGATGCTCTACTGACCAGCTGGGAGCACACTGGCCTTTTGTAGTTGCTGAGAATTAGCTGTTGTTGGATTAGAGGAAAGATCAGGTCAGCTCAGGTGTTAAACTGTTGCATTAATGTGTTGACGGTACTTACTGTGGAAGCTCTTTCTGCACACTTCTCAGACTGCACACTAATCAGGAAAAGTAGGATTTAGAGCAGATCTGAGCAGAAACATTCTGTAAAACAAAAATGTTTGAAACCTTCATTTGTATTTGTCTTCTTATTTAATAACATTTCGTTTTTAGCTTGATTTCCCCCTGATTTTAATAACTAATGCATGTGTTTGTTGGACTGGCCTGATTCACGCAACCCTGAATACAGTTTGAAACACATGAGGTTATCTGAAACAAAAATGAACTCATAACATACTTATACTAATAATGATACTTATTATTAGTCTTATTAATTACATAATCACAGTAATGAGTAATCATTACGGTAATCGTTTTTATTCCACTAGGGGGCACCACATTTCAAATGAATCACATGACGTTAACAGCTTTACTCAAAACAAATACGCTGATGTGCAGTTTGCGTATATAATAATCTACATAAAGTAAATTATCTAGTTAAGGAAGCTTTTAAACTTATTTGCAGTACCATTTGCGGGATCACTTGGGTAATTTTAACAGCGTTAGCCAAGAACGAGGAAGTCAAAGCGAACTTAACGAGGGGCTTTTGAACGCAACGTAGCTAGCCTCCGCTAGCTAGCTAGCTAGGCTAACTGGCTAGTTGTAGGAAAAGCTAGTCTGTGCTTTGAAGCGATTAGCGGAAAATAACAGCATTGACAGCGTGATATTTGCAAGATAACAGCGTCATTGTTTTAAAGTAACTTCAAAATGGTCGTGGACGACATCCAGCTGCTGAACATCCTCAAGGGAAAACGCATCAAACTGACCCTCAAGACCTCCTCTTACCTCGGCGTCGTCCAACGCATCAACCCCAACAAAACGTTGATTTTGGCGGACGGTTCGAAAAATGTTCACCGTGTATTTTACAGTGTTGAGGACATAACTTAACTTAAAAAGTATTTTGCTGCCTGTAAAAAAAGACATTTGTATGTTAACTGTAGTGTGTTGTGTCAGTTGTCAGCGGCAGTGATGGCTGTAAAATCCCGGGTTCAAAAATGTTCTTCGGCCACGAGATTCTGAATGGTGAGTTCAAGTCCAAGTGTTTGTTATATTGATTAACATGATTGATATGTGACATGATGTTTTTGTATGATTAACAGTGGAATTCACCAATGAAGCAAACGGTGACAGTGGGTGAGTGAAGTTCACCAACAAACACACACACACACACACACACACACACACACACACACACACACTGTGCTGCCTGTGATCTCTGAGCTGTAACCAGCTGTGTTGTTGCACAGAAACCGTGAAGATCTCAGACTTGAGGAGCACTTGAATGTAGAAAAGTTCCAGCCATACAGGAAAATGATCGCACTGGGTGAGTACTATAACAGTGTGGGATATTCTTTTCTCTGAAGCTGTATTCATATTCAAAACTCATGTCTTTTCCCAGATGATGAGGATGAAGAGGAGTACATCAACTTTGTAGTCATTGATGAGTTCCATGAGAAGTTTGGGCCAGCTGTGAGTTGATTTTCAGGTCCTTTCTGTGTTTTTTAGTGTGTGGACTATAGAACGGGGAGACGTGTCTTTACTCCGACCCGTTATCTTAAAAACTGTATAACATCTTGAGGTCTTGTCCTTCAGGTGATGCACATCAAGAAGCAGCGTGTGATTGGTGTGGCAGCTGATGGAGTGGAGGTATTCAAGCACAGCAGGCTGTGTTGGCTGCAGGTGAGAAGTTCTCAGTCCCTGTTTCTTTTTTTTGGGCCTTCACTCCCATCTCCTGTCTCCTTCATTCATCACAAGAATAACACCTTAAACTGGTATTCTTTCATGTAGATTTCCACTAAAAACAAGGTGTACCTATTTGATATCCTGTTGCTTGGAGCCCGGGCCTTTAAGAACGGTCTTTCCATGATCCTGGAGAATAAGCAGATACTGAAGGTGAGTAGTGTAAATAGACTAGAGGAGTACTGTTCAGTCACAGTGGTGATTTTTACCGTAACATCTGCGTCGGTTGTTTATTCGGCACAGGTCATTCATGACTGCAGGGCCATTGCTGGCTGTGTGATGGCTCATTTCGGGGTAAAGCTAACCAACGTCTTTGACACGCAGGTACAGTGGCCGACTTTAGAACCCTCTGTACTTTGTGCTTCACTCGTGGCTTTTTATGTTTCTCTACTGTACGTGTAATTGACTTTTTTCCTCCTGCGTTTCTTTCTGCTTGTGTCAAGGTGGCAGATGTCATGTGCTTCTATTCAGAGACGGGAGGCTTTCTTCCCGACAGAGTCAGTACTCTGGAGGAGGTGGTGAGTCTCCATCTGAAGGTGCCCTCCTCCCAGCTCTTATCTTTGAAGATGAAGTCAGAGCTCACCAGGGTACAGCACACAGTCTTACCCGAGATGTCTTCTCACCTTACAGTTATATCTGTGTGTGCTGTAATCTGTGTGTCTTTTTTTTTTTCTTCAGGAAGAAAGGGAGATGTGGTACAAGCGGCCCTGTCCTGTGGCCCTGCTCAAGGTGATGGCTCTGTCAGTGATCCACCTTCAGCCTCTCAGACTGGTGCTGCTGGATACTCTCATGACAGATTACATGGCCCTGGTGGATTCCTACATCAACAGCAGCCACTACGAACCTGACAAATTAGAGCATGTCACCATGGTGGGTAACTCACAAACGTGCAGTTGTTTCTTTAAAATTCCTGTCACTAATTTAATAGTAACACAAATGCACACACCTCCAGGGCATATGGTCACCATCCTTAGACTGCCAAATCTGGCACAGTCCATCTTTAGTGGATACATGGAGGCACCGCCTATTAAGTCTATAGTTTTTCCATTTTGACATGTCATAATGCCACCAATATGACCAATCAAGTAAAAGCAAATATATGAACAAGATATATATATATATATATTTATGACGTATATTTAACTAACAGGCTTCTCATTCATGTTCTGTTTCACTGGTCTACTGATCTAAGCATCTTTTTTTTTTCTTTCTCTCTGGATAGTCGGCTTGTGTAATATTGGTGTTCATTCAGGTGTATACAGCGGTTTATTTTTCATTGAATATTTCACACACAGGCTCACTCTCAAAGCATTAAAAGGTGGTAGGACATCATACGCCAAGGTAAAATAAAACATTTGGCAGCACTTAATATTTGGCAGAGGTTTCAGCCCTAACAGTGTGTTCACAATTTACACCAGACCAACTGTATTTTTGTACAGGTTTGTAGGTGTCTTTTTTCCCCACTCGCTCACTCAGATTATTCAGATGGATTTTAATTGCTTCAATTTGTGTAGTACTTTAATATAAAAGCTTGCTCATTTACATATTTATCTTAATACAGTTTGCACAAGCTAACATCTATTGTATTGAAACAGTTTTTGTAACTAATTCTTCCTTCTGTCCGTACTGGTTGTCAAGATTTCTTCCTAATATGATGCCAGCATAAGTAATGAGGGACGAAATATTCAGTCTCTGTAAAAATAAGGACCATTGTTATAATAAACAATAGTTTAGAAGCATACATTAAAGGAGGTAAAAATACAGTCTACCTGTTTGCACCTTCAGGACAGTGTGTTGGAGTTGCCCAGAGAGCTGAGGCAGCTGGAGTACAATCATCGTGAGCGGCAGGAGTGGGCTGCTGACCACTACCCTGTCACAGAGCAAGGTCTGCTGGCTCGCTTCAACCCCCGAACCCAGTCTCCACCCCAGGCCTCACCTGCAGCACAGGAGCATAGCCAGACCTCCTTAGAACCTTCAACTGTGGAGGCACCTTCATCAATACCAGTGGACATTCTCCCACACAAGCCATCCGTGAGCCCTCCAAGAGCCACCGGCCCAGCACCTCCGGCTCCAGTCCCAGCGACTGCACCAGTCTGGAAACAAATGTCTGCTGACGGTCCCCCGTCTCTAGGTGTAGGCAGAGGGCACACAGAGGCACTGATGGACAGGGTGGGTAGAGGAAGGCCCTTTGTAAAAGAGCAGTCATCCGCCCCGGCCTTACCCGCTCTAGGAAGGGGCTTCCTTCTCCAGATGTCACTAGCTCAGATCCCCAGAGAGAGCACTGGGGACATGGGAACTCCAGGTAGGAGCCATACACTCGCCAATGTCATTGGCACCACAGCCAATGACCTGCCAAAGGACACTTGAGAGGAGTTTTCCTGTCTTTGTCCGCCAAGCAGTCATTTCAAACACTGAAGGAGGTATTACAAAGCCGTACATGTCTTACACGTTTGCTGTTCAATTGTTTGTGATTTCCTAGTGTGACCAGTAGATGGCAGTAAATATTCTGTTTTGGGCAAAGGTTTCTTTGATGCCAGGTGCCAGGCATTATATTGCATTGGATGTTGCATTCAAATTTACTTAAATATTTTTGTATTGACAAAAAGCATGCCTGCCTGTTCCCTTATTTGTTTTGTACTTTAAGTGTTTTGCCTCTAAATCATTCTAAATCTTGTTTTGATTGAGTGGTAATTGATTGCACTCTCAACAGTAACATCTAGATAATCTGAATGATATTCAGAAATGTAATTATTTGATTATCTTTTTATCGTGCAGAATGTGCCCTGATTGTATGTTTCAGTGCCAAGAAAAAAAATTAGCCTTGGCTGCTGGAAGACAAAGTACAACCAGAACCAGCGCCACAAGCCCATTAAAGAATAATGTGCTCAGCTTAGAGTGATTGATTGTGGGTACAGCTTGGCTTCTGTGTTGTATTTAATTGATTGTGAAAAGCAGAGATGGCATTGATGGATCTGCTGTTAATTGAGCAAAAACATTACTAACTGACACTTCTTTTCATTATGGATGACCAAAAAAAAAACCCCAAAAACATTCGACTTGGCACAGGCTGCAGCTTCGGTCATTGCTGCAGTTCAGATGATCATAGTTCGGCCAACACCTGCTATGTTCCACAATAGCAGATCTTATCCATCTAATTTGCTGCTTGAGGTTCCATGCAGGTTTTGCAGAGAGGCGCTGTACAGCCATTTTTGCCTAGATCAGCAGAGGTGTGCGTCTGGGATCAAAACAAGGCGTGGACATAACAGCAGGGCATTGCTGCAGCACAAATGGGTCCTCCGTATTAATCACATCTTATTGCTATGGTTATCTACATACAGAGGCTTGGGCCCTTTCCAGAGCTTTCTAATTGAAAGCATGAAACAGATAAAGTAGGATTTTAATTAACTGGGAGGCAGCCCGGCACAAAGCCTCCCATCTCTCTTAGCAACCAGCTCCTCCTCAGCTTCTGCTAAACACAAGCAGGGTGGATCCTGCCCATATGCCTCCTTTAACCCTCTGAAATGCGGTTGTTGCTCAGTCTGCATGTGGGTGGGTTCAGCAGGGAACAAAAGGTTTAACACATCATCGCAAAGCGGATTCACTTGATGTTATCTTTGAGCTGCTGCACTCAAATCTTGCAAAACTTAATTTCCTGTGCCACAACTTTATATGTAGACTTAACTGCACTGACTCGCTTTGTTTGTGCTTATTTTTAGGGTTTGTTACACACAGAATGGGAGCTTGTTTTAGATTCCTGCGTCACCCGACAGTGAAGGTGTTTGTGTGGGTGAGGGGGGGGATACAGGTCTCTGTGGGGCTGTGGAGGACAGGCTCCTGTCATTGACAACCAGATTGGGGGCTCTTATTTTAGAGGACCTTGCATTTCCTCTCCGTCACAATAATGCCTTATGTGCAGCACTTCCTGTTTCTCAGGCCTGGGAGGAAGGAACAGGGCGCTTGTCACACGGTAGTCACCGCTTCCTCCCTCCCTGCCTCCCCCTGCTCCCAAACTTCAGACAGTGTTGTGTCCTTCACAGGGGAAAGATGACTGCACCTTCAGCATCACAGCAGGATGCTGCCGTGCTATTTTTAGGATCAAGTCGGAAAGGTAGCGCACAGACATAAACACAAACTTTAGGATGTCCAGCTGTGTTGATTTAGCGTCCGAAAATGGAGGTTCAACAGTGTAAGACCAATTATTGTTTTGACTGAGCAGTGGGGCTCTGGAGACCTGCTGTTTGCTCAAAGTGTAATTAAAATAGGTCACTCGTAAACAATGATTAGCACTTTCAGATATTACACACATTTTCCTAAAGATCCGTTTGAAGTACACTTAAAATTGCACATATTTTGCTCAATCACATGTATTTTTTTCTGTACCATGGCTCAACCAGACAGCATCAACAGGCAACAAACACCCGCACACGTGCCAGACTGCATTATTGATCACCTTGACTTGTGGCGCCCTTCTGACAGCACCCAAAACAATGGTATTGTGTCCCCTCTCCTACCCCAGCGCCTTATTTACCTTCCGCCATAATGCTGTCATACAACAGGAGCTCCAGTTACCAAAAACACCAAAGCAACAAGGTATTCAGAACAGGCCATTGCTCCTAGGCAACCATCCCTCCTCTTAGGCTACAGATTTGTTCATAATTAATAGGCTTTTGTTAATTATTAAGAATGGAGGGACAATTCAGCAAAACCACTCCCTTTAAATGGCACCTTGTAATAATCGTCATGTTTTGGCTGGCCAAGCACATCATTAAAATTCATTGTTGCGTTTGCTGACTAAGTGCACATTCAGGTTACAGTGCATTTCTCTGTTAATGCTGAAGGCAGGGAAAAGCTGACCGCACGGTTTGGACCACTCGACTGTCAATAATCAGCTTGTTTGTGAGCTTTTTTAAATTAGTACTCATGATTGCGTCCTGCCACATGAACAGTTCTCAACTAATTACAAACCTCATGTCATCTGGGAGTTGCTTTAGCCTTAGGTGGCAGACTTGGCCCAAGGCGACGCATTTGATTGGCTTGTTGAAAAAACTTGATCTGCTGGTCTCACCTGGGTGAAGCGGTACAATGAGACAGATTGATAGGCAGCATTCAGCAGTTCGCAAGTGTAGGCACAACAAATTAGACACATGTCAACAAAATAATCTCAATTTCATTATTCATGTAACCACATGTAATCCCTTTGTATTCACAGGCTGGGAGGAATATAATCAGATATCAAGTTCCACTATGACACTGAACTATATCCCTGCAGCCAATCTTCCATCTGTTAGGAAAAACCTATTGTTTAATCCTGCTCAACCCCCCCACAACCCCCCCACCCCCCTCTCCCTCTGTCTTTCTCTCACGTTACAAAATGACCCTCTTTTGCTCTCCCCTGGTTATATTCACCGGGAGAATTAATATTTAACATGAGAACGACTGACCTATCCAGATGGCCTCTCAAGTACAGCAAAAATGAGAACAAAACACAGCATTAATATTTCAGCCCGCCTCACTAACGGTATGTATGTATCCCTGCGGTCAGGAAACCCAACTCAGGAAGAGCCCTCAATATGCACACGCTCGTTCTCCCCACACGCAGATGCAGGCACACAATATGCATCTTTATGAACTGCTGCTTCATGTTTACTTTGACAGCATGGAGCATCGGGACCTTAAGGGCCTCTCCAAAGGAACCAGCCATATTGTGACCTTCAGCTGGGACAGACGAACTTGAATAGCGGATGAGTGACAGATGAGGGTGCAGATGAGAATGTGTTTGATGCAGGGAGCGGGCCTCAGGAATGTCAGTCCTCAGCTGGTCCGACTGTGCATGCATAAGCACACTAATGAACACTACCAGTTTGGCTCCGTGGACAGAAATGTTTGTTGGTTGTCCCACAGCTTTGTTCCAGACTGAAATATTTCAACAACCATTGATAGATTGTCATTCAAGGTCCCCTGAGGATGAATCCTGATCCTGATGACTTTGGTGTTCCCCTGGCAGCATTGCCCAATATTTTGGTTTTTGATGAGATGCATACAAAACTACATGAAATTCTCTTCAGCCTCAGCTTTGAGGTACCATATTTTCAAACCCCCATACTGGGACACTTAAGTAAACTACACATCCAGGTACACACACATGTATGCCCTTATGCACTCAGTATAGGTGTTTAAATCAGGATGGGAGACAGTTATTTCAGCAGTTAGCACACCTACGTGGTGCACCTTTCAGCACCATTGACTCAATGAATGCAGCCCCTTTAGCTCTATAGAAGAAATTTACTTTCTCTTTGACATCACAGATAACTGTTAGCATACTGACTTGACACACTTACAGACCAATTGGTGTTGAATTCAGACGTGCGGTACATTGTGTTTTCTACTGGGTTGGGTGACAACGAGTGGGACAGTATCTCTGTAAGAGCTGAAAACCAGTATAATGCAATTATTATTCTAACTGTGGTGGAAACTGGGACAATTTGCCACTGAATGTTGAAATTTGGGACATTTTACTTTTCTACAGATATTTGTCGGGACTAAGGGCACCAAGCCTGACCCGGGACTGTGTTTAGTGCAATTTTAATTTGAAAATGTCAGCATGCTAAACTAAGATAGTGAACTGGGTAAATGTGACCTGCAAAACCTCAGCATATTAGCATTAAGCTCAGCCTAAGTTCAGCCCCCCAGAACTTCTAGCATGGCCATAGACTCTTAGTGCTGTGTGTCTGAGATGGGTTCAAAAAAGTGGTAAAAAGAGGTGCATTATAGTATTTTTTACATCTGTAATTACAGAGAGTGAGACATGGTCAGAGATGCCCTTCAAACCTGGTCTGGATGGGCACAATCATTATTATTGGAAAAAGTAAGAGAAGCTATTTGCCGTAAACTTTATACTATGTTTTTACACAGCTTTGTTGAAGACTCAATTCTGGTCAGTCACAGCATTCTACTGTCTGTTATTTCTGTATAGCAGACTGTTGCCATCTATAACAGACTGTTACTATTGATGCAACATCAAATGTTGGATTCATTTTGCAATAATGACTGGCTCGCTGTATCCCTTATATGAGCATTCCTTCCTGTTTTTTTGTGTAATGTGAACAAAAAGAATAAAAAAGACTTGGAAGGAGGGAGAGAGAAATTTGGACGGCATGCGACAACAATCCAAAGCTGAATTTGAAGGCATTCACGTTGCAAGTAGTTTTTCAGCCACATGAGTACTCTAATCCACCCACTCTGTGTAGAGAAAAAGTTTGTCCTTTCAATCATAAGCTTAGCTCCAGGGTAGAGACCTGGACACAGCAGGATTTAGTCTTCATCACATCAGAAGAGCAGCTGAACGCTTCTGAGCATTTTGGCTGTCACTTAACCAACCACAGAGTAAATGGCCCGGTCACATTCCCCCGGGCTCAGTGACTGCTCTCTCAAATGACAAAACGAGCGGGATGTTAGCGATTTGTGCAATGAACACGGACATGTGTCAGTGACAAGCATGCAAATTAATGATGCAAGGCCCCCCATCAAGCTCCTAATGTTGAGAAATAATGTTTGTTCTTATTTTGGTAAAGTGAGGGTGTTGAAATTGTTGTAAATATGATAACTTTGGACATATCTAAAATATTGTCCCGGTAGCTGTGATTAATCTTCTGCAACAGCATCAAGCAAAAACTGTCACCCTGATCTTCTTGCATCGCCAGCTTTGAGAGATTTTCAGGCTTTGCTCGATTGAGAAAGGCCACTGTTGGTCAAAGGAAAAGGTGTTTATTCACCAGAAATTCTGGTAATTAGTTATTAGAATATTGGCATCCCCCTCAGTTACAAATGTCTTTGATTAAAAAGATGGGAGATTAGCTTTTGGCAAGTTTGTCATAATTAAAGCCTGCATTGTGTAAGGTGTGTGTGTGTGTGTGTGTGCTCGCACAGATGAGGGGGTAGTTGTAGCCACGGGGAGGGCCTTGAAGAAGAAGGGGTGGAGGGAGGCTCCCTGTGGCTGCCTGAATTAGTGCCCGCTGGTTTGGCCTGGCAGCTGTTCCCTGAGCCTGGCATGCTGACAGGCTGGCACTGTGGCGCTGTGTTGTCAGGGCCAACCAGCAGACTGTTGGGCAGGCGGTAACGCCAGGCCCACCGAACACAAACTCTTTCACCACAGCAGGCTTTGTCCTCCAACCAGCTCGTCATACTTGTGTTACTTGTTATGGCAATATCAATGGATTAGTGTGAGATTAAGTTGGGTAATTAAAAAGGAGAAAATGCATTCATGTCATCAGGGAAAATGTAAATGTCATGCTAAGCTGGTTATGACATTTAGCCATAATGAAAAATGTGACCATTACGGTTTTTTCTTTGAAGCAGCCTTTGGTTCCAAAACAGTCAGGTGTTACATTCAGTGAGCTCTGCTTTGTCCCGTGACTGGCTGTAGTAAAGACCGTCTGTATGATTCACTGAAGAGAAATTCAATTTAGTTCAAACTCTTTGTGAAAAGTGCTCAACAAAAGCCCTAAATGGTAAATTAAATGTGATACACATGGCAATGCCATCTGTTTTATGCCACCTACTTGTTACTGCAGTGACTTAAAGAAAATGGTTTTATGGAACTCTAATCTTGATATGATGATGAAGGAAATCTTTTGATGCCATTTCAGTCACTGAAAATTCATATTAAACATCATTTAACATGAATACTGGGCTTTCATAGGAATTCTCATCCACTTTATTTTACTGTGTATTGATAGCTGTCTTGAATCTAAGGTGGCATGCTTGTAAAAACAGAGATAATTGAATTAATAGCCATTTCAGACCGTCATTTTAGTGCCAATATCCAGCTATTTTATCACCATTGTACTGACATACTCAAAGTGTCATCGTGTATCTGCTGCAGGCTGCTAAAGGTGCTTATTGAGTCTTTAACAACCCTTGTGTAGAGGGTGTCACCGGTGGGATTTGGGGAGATCCTGGGCCTGCCAGGGCCGGCTGGGCCAGTCTTGGCCCAGATGCAGCAGCTTCTGTCCAGGCATGGCACTGGGATATCTGTGGGGCCCAAGCACACCAGCTGCTATCTCCGTGTCACAGACAGCTGTGTCTGAATATTCATACAAAGTGCAGATTAATGTGTTTGCCTGGCCCCACATGGAGCGCCGTCGAGCAGCCCAAAGTGTTAAACTGCCCAAAGAAGTCATAGGTGTAAAAGCACGACGTCTACTGCGGCGTGATTGGCAAATTCCCACAATTTCTGATTCTAACCTCTGCCTGAGAGGGGAGAGGATGTAGGGGAACAATGTGGTCAGTCCCATAAAAACGTGGAAAAGGGTCGATGAGATCCACACAGCAACAGAACAATGAGCCGTCTAATGTACAATTCGAAGATAGATTTTAGCTGCTGTAACACACTGGCTCATTAACTGTGTTTATATTTTGGCCCTTTCATGTCTGGCTGTGGGAGGACCGAAGAGCAGCTGTCCATCTTTCTTACTAGTGGCTACTTCTGTTGCTGTAATGCCTCAGCTCGTGCTCCGTCCAACTTCTCGTTTGGCTGATGCCATTCATGTCACGCCAGTGGGAGACAAGGAGCAAAGACTCCCACATTCGCATTCAAAGCAATGGCCGCCTTCCATCGCCGTGGCTTGATCAACCTTGGCCTTCTTTGAGATGTGTTTCGGAGGGAGTTTTGGTGGGTGTTGGTCAAATAATCTGCTGGCTGACAGCAATTGAATCTGTGAATGTGTGTTAGTGAGTGTTTTGAGACTGGAGTTCTATAAAGTGAGCAGATGGTCTTTACTTCCTCGCCTGAATAAGTGGAGTGAACCAGTGGGCACACAGAGGGAGATTTGTGGGTAAACTGTTTTACCTCCCCTCTCTTTGTTTTGTAATGGGGAAGGCAAAATGGTTGCTAACTGCTGACGGACAATGGCTCGGCCCTAATGAGAGCAAAGTGTTTTGGTGTTGCTGGTATAATGAGGATAAAGTGGGGCAGCTAATTATTGCAGCCATCTGAAAGTATAGGAGCCAGATGAGCCCGTATTTTATATACACCACAGTTGGTGTTATTGTCCAGTAGTTGCCAAAATGTTGCATTCAGTTGATATTGAAAATGTGTCTTTGAATCGGGACACCAAGTGTAAGATATTTGAACAACATACATGTGAGCGAAGATGAGCCTGCTAAGCAAACTGAAACAGAAAGGAGTGCCTTATCACAGCAGTGAGCAGTCAACTGTATGTTAAGCCATCACAGGATAGTAAAACCATAAGGTGACGGGATATAAAGCTTATTGACTCGGGCAGGTGTGCTACAGCCCTTATCTGCTGCCTGGCCCCTGGCTGACCCTGAGAACCTGTTAGGCCGACACAATACCAGCAACACAAGCTGTAAAAGCCGCAGGTCATGAAAGATTTGATTCTTACAGGTGAGGAGGCTCTTGGCAGCCATGTTTGTCTGGAGGTTGTCTTGGTAATTTATGGAGGAGAAGGTGTGTGGGTGTCCCTTTCCCTTTCTGCCCATTGTCCTTCACTTGCCCACAACTGGATCCCTATCTGTGGAGTGTCTTAAATTGTTAGTCTACTCAATTAACAACCATGGTTTACCTCCATGTTACTGTGCCGAAGAGCGAATCAACGCTAGTCATCGATCATTTGACCGTGTTGTCCAGAAATGACATAATCTGTGATGCATTGCTTCATTCCACTGTAATCGCACATTGACGATCTCTGATAATGAACTGGATTTTGCTTACAGGACATGATTGACTATGAGTTGATTACAGAGAGGATTATATTCTTGGATAAGCACTATACACTCTCCTCATCAACAACAAGCTTGCAGTGATTGCTGTACCAATGCCCAGGCACAATCCAACTGCATGGTGGTGATTGCCCTTGCAGAGTGGGTGCATAAACAGCTCATTTCTAAACTAAAGGGGCCATCCATCTACAGGGAGACACTTGGTATGGCAACAAAGCAAAATAATACATACAGCATGATATTCTTAATTTTATGCTAACTTTAAACAAATACCTATCATAAATAAAACTGGCATGGGATTTAGCAAGATGGTGAAACTGCTTTTTTAAAATGAAATTTTCGAACTAGTTCAAGTTGACTTCCTCCATGAGAAATTAAGGCTTTCTGGACTCTAGAGGGCACTTTTTTCACTCTCCCTTATGTGGAAAGAAAATTTATATTGTGTAAATAAAGATAAGAGCCACATGCTATTTCATCTTTTGAAATTTATGGTTGCAGAGTGTGGGTGTAACAGAGCTCACAGTGCCCTAAAAGGAGACATTTTTGCAGAGGCTTACAGTTTCCCATCAAGCCTGTGCCTTTGCTCTCCGTGGCAGCAGGGCCAGAGCACTTTCCCGTCATTATGAGGGCTCCAGAGGAAAAGAAAAGCAAAATGGTTTCCAGGTTCTTCTTTAATTTTAAGAGGGAGGGGTGAGAGGAGGTGGAGGCTCGGTTGCAGGTAACTTCGTCAACTGTGAAGAGGCTGTGGACCAGTGCACAGTAGTAATGTGTCTCAGTGACATGACTTAACATAAAAAAAATATCTACTCCCTGCCCCAACACACACACACACACACACACACACACACACATCTTGTGCTTTCATCTTTGTGAGGACACGACCCTTTGAAGTTGTGCAGCCAGACAAAAATGTCCTCACTTTGCTTCTTGCATGCATGTTCTGGTCCTCACAACGTAGCAAGTACAAGAACACACACAGCCTCACATTTGCTGTATTTTAGATGAATAAGTATATATTATCAGCCTTTCATGCATTATTCTCAGGTTGTCAACCGGAGGCAGCCATTGGAACAATGAGCATTGTGATGTCTGACAGTGGCAAACCCCTCCAATTCTATGAGTTACACCGGAGGATGACACCCATATGGGGGGAAGTGGGTGTAGATTAGGAAGGGAAATGACACAATTTCCAAATGTAATTGTGCAACAGACAAAACAACGGCAGAGGTCCAGAGTTTCAATAAGTTTAATTTGAGCAGGTTTTAATGGCAGCATGACATCATTAAATTAGCGGTTTCCAAAGAGCTGTTTTGTTTTCTCCGATTTTTTACTCTTTTGGTGCTTTCAAGCTAAACAATAAAGAGAAATGTATGTCTAAATGTATTAATGAATTAAAAACTTCTATGTAATGTTGTAGGTATAAAGCACAATTCCGCATACTCAGCAGGCAAGGGTGGTCCTGCAGGATTCCCACATTGTCCCTTGTCCAGAGGAGAGCCTTATTGTCTGAGGAGGAGCCATGTTGTCTACAGGGGGTCCCATTCTCCTTTGTGCCCTGATAGGTTTACCAGCAGCGGCATGGAATAAGGAGTCACTCTCTCCCATAGGACAAACAGGAACCAGTCTGAATGTGGCCCAGATGCTTATCTGTTGCTCCCATGACTACTGTCTGCTTTTGAAATGAAATGCCACTAATGCTACTTTGACGGCCATTCAAGTTAGACCGTTCAACTCAAAGCCTGAGAAAAGAAAAAAAGCTGTTTGGTCTGCAATGTTGGTAAAAATGCTTTTTTTACTTTCTTGCAAAGAGTTAAATGATAAGGTTGCTACCACTTCCATGGTAAACATGAGGCTGCAGCCAGGACACAGTCGGTGTATCGCAATGCAAAGACTGGAAACGGGGGGGGGGGGGGAAAGCCTAGAGTGCTGGCTCTGCTGTCTTTACAGATAAGATATGCCATGTTAGTTATTGTTAGTGAGCTTCAGAGGTGCTGTTAGTTGAATTTTGTCATCTTTAGATAGAGCCAGGCTAGCTGTTTCCTTGTTTCCAGTCATTGTGTTAAGCTAAGTTAAGCTAATAGGCTGTTGGCTATAATGTTCATGTGTTGATGTCAAACTATTCCTTTAACCTGTGAACAATCAATAAATAAAATGCCAAAAAAGTGTCAAAGGTGAATGATCAATAACTCAAACGAACAAAATCTCTGATCTTTTGATATCATTCGTTAACATCCTTGCATTATGTTTGCCAGTTTTTTAAGCTTGATGGAGATTGATGATGGGACAAAACAGGCCTGGCAGGAGGTAGCAGAGGGGGACTTCTGCCGTCAAGACCAACTCGGGACTCTAATACTAAAAGTTGGGTGTGTCTAGACTACCTCCCTACACTATGGAGAGGAATGCAGAGATTTAGCTAACTTCTAGGACTTTTTTATGGCATTTTTTCCTTTTACTTGATAGAAGAGAGTGACAGGGACCATGGAAGAGAGATAAAAAAGAAGTGGACGTAGCCGTCATGATGTAACCCATTGGTATGTGGACTGCCGAGTTTGGCTTTACGTCGCCATCTTGGTTTTGGCACCAGAAGTGATGTTCATGCCATGAATACTGCCTCTGAATGTTAACTCACAATGTAGCCGAGGTGAGACCAGAAACTCGTTAAGAAACTGTTTACTGAGGTGATAAATCAAATAAGAAGTATGGTCCTTTTCTCATAGTCCTATTGCATTTCTCTTTGGAGCCAGTGGGGTCGCCCCCTGCTGGCCAGGTTTAAGATACTTCCACATTGGCTTCACTTTTCAGACCCAGAGATTATGTATAAAGTTTAAATGATTTTATACAGTCTGCCAAACAGGACAGCCCTCTCCAAGATTTTTTTTAAGGTTAAGAGAGATTACAAATAAAATACTGCCAAGAAAAACATCAGTGGAAAGTAGATCTAAAGTAGATTAGGAAAGAGCCAAAAATACTGAATACAAAATACAGTTTGTCAATGGTTCTGGTGATGAGCTTCAATTTGTAGTGTTTTTTTATGTCCCTATGGATTCATTTTTGCTGATGAGGAAATCAAGAGATGTAGAGCTAAACAAATGCACAGTCATTCCAAATGAGGCATGCAGTATTTGTTCCTGTACTAAACTGGAAGCACTCCTGTGATACATTGTGACATAATTTAAAGCAAACATGCTTAGCTTTGCATAAACAATCAAAGCCGGAGAACAATCCACTCTCCTATAAGGGAGGAACTTCCTTCTGATTTCCCCTACACTTGCAGAAATATTGTTATTTTACAGTGGGGGAATTTGTTTTTGTACTGAATCACAGTCATTTTTCACGCTCCTGATGACTGCCAGGGTCCCTTGTCCCTCGCCTTGCAACATTTCCTTATCAAAGCAATTTTGTAAAACAGTTACTTATTTGGCTTTATATCAAAAGCTGAGGTTCTGCGTGTATCAAGGGCTAATCTCAAAGTTGTGTGCTTTACTTAGTCGGTTCCCAGCATAGTTCAGCCTGGCATGAGGTAGCAGGGAGTAAACCCAGCTGCAAACAGGGCCTCTTGTGTGACCTGCCCCCGCTGTCCAGGGGGGAATTACTACAGGCGTAGTTTGGGGTGGGGGGGTTCCCATGTCACAGCTAAAGGCATGCTGATGTGGGCATACTTTGCAGCATGTTTTTATTTTCGCTCCTCTGACAAGACTCTTGACTCTTCAGAGACCTTTAATTCCTGGTCCCACTCTGCCGACTGTCAATCTCTGCATCCCTGGGGGTCATTCTTATCCATGGGAACATTGGTTGTGACAGTAGGAGTCCCAGAGGGGATGGTACAGGGTAGATCTTGACAGAAAATCACGGGAAGGCCAGAAAAGCATAGTTTCGCAGTTCAAAACTTCTGTGCTGCAGCCAAATGGAAGTGGTTTGAGGTTAGGGGGGCATTTTGTAAGGAGTCGACACTCGGGCTGGCCTGCGATTCCCTGTATGGACGGGCCACATGGGCCTTCCGGGAGGCCTAGGGAGTAGAAGGATGTGTCACCTCTCCCTAGAATAGGTCACTTCTGCAGAACCTTGGTGATATAGGTGAGAGCATGAGGGCTGATTAAGAGCCAGGATGTGCGTGAGACATCCTCTGATGTTCAGGAATTCCCTCATTAAAGAGGGTCATGTTGATGCTCAATAGGAATCAGCCTGAGGAATAAACAGGGTTAGTTCCTCCAACAATTTCAAATAAACACACTTTTCACAATCAACATGGAAATGGCTGTCACAAATATGTACATTTCTTGAATGCACCATTTCCTTTGTAGTAGGCCAAAAAAACTGTGTAGTTTCCTTGACATTAAAAGGCAAAAATTGTCCATTTTTTAAGTGAATTTGTCATTTAGTCCAACAACTTCTCACTGTACATCACATAATATAAAGTGATTAATATAGAAATGCCATGGAATTGAAATATTGTCAAGCATCCTGAGTAAGGAATGAAATGAGATGATTTCTTCCAGTTAAGTGTTCTGGATAATATATATTCTAATAGCCTGAATTGCAGTAATTAGAGGGCCAATTAACATATCTGTTCAGTGTACGGTTCAGTGCTGGGGCCACATCAGGGCCCTGACTTTGTTGTTGTTTTTTTCCCTTTCCTGGCTCTCCCTCCTTCTCATGTCTGACAAATCGTTTCCAGCTAATTTACGATGGTCAAACTGTGGGAGAACAATACCCCTTGGACGTAACACGGCGCAAGCTCTACCACATGTCCCCGAGAAGAGCGAGGTGCTCGCAGGAAACACTTGCTGAGATAACAAGATAGTAAGGAAAGCAGGGCCACTGAAAGGCCAGGCAGAGGACTGCTTGGAGGACGGCTCACCACTTAAACAGTGTGTGCAAACATTGTAAACATGTCCTCAATCTTTTGTTCCATGCAGAAGAATATTCTGTCAAAAGAATTAGTCTTTGGCAGAACATATTGTTTTACTGAGGCATAACTAAGCTGATTGAGATATGAAATTATTGATTTTTTGCCCTTGCTTCAATGACCATCACAACCTGTGATGTCAGGCCAGCTCCAGGACAAATCCATCCCCACCACTGCACTGTCTCCATCTCCATGCACACACACACAATGCTCAGCCCTGACTTCCCGGTGAGAATAAACATTTGATGAAACAGTTAAGATGCGCGTCTGCAGAGGCTGATTATATGTATTTAACCCAGATAATCATTTCTGGATCTCATGTGCACTGTAATTACAGACAGCACCTGTGCCTGGCCCACCTGCAGTCATTACCACGAATGCCAAGCAGCAATTTAACCGTAATTATATCAACAGGGGGAAAAGGAAACCTTCAGCAGCAGTACAACTCAATAACTATTAAAAATGCTGCTGTGTTTTCATCATGAGAGGAAAAGCACTGTCTCAATAGGATCCTTGGAATAATGAACTACAGCACCGCTGCATGAAAACATTTAAAAACCTCTGACCCCCCAGGCAGTTCATGGTTTAAATCTTGCCAGCTGGGTTAGGGTTGAGCAATACAGGTGACATAGAGGACAGCAGGATCAAGGTTATCAGTCAGGCCAATTGATGAGCTTACTTGTTTTCACTGAGCCCAAGAATAGGCACCAAGAGGAACAGGAAAGCGGTCTTCAAGGCTGCCATGTTTGTGTTTTGAGGACAGAGGTGAGAGGTCAAGCAGAGCTTTGAGTTTTTAGCTTATCATTGAACTCATTCCTCTGTTTGACAGTGAGCTCCAGGCTGGTGAAGGGTAAGTTTCTCCTCTATACAGTCACTCTGGTGGGAAAGGAGAAACAGGGAAGTGGTGAGCACTCTTAAGATCAATGAATTCGGTGGAAAAAGGAGTGGCCCAGGGCAGCCAATAGCGGCCGGGCCACAGGGAGCTGCAGGGAGATAACGTAAACAAGGAAACCACCTGATGTGAGTGGGGTCAGATAAATGCTCAGCTCTCTGCATAGGCAGGTGCTTCCTGAGTCCCGCTCTCTCAATCAGTTGGGCCTTGCTGCCCTCCTCACTTTGCTGCTTTCCTCGTTCTTTTTCTGCTTTCTCAATCTGTCGCGAAAGGTTTTTTCCTAAAAGTGTCATTCATAGCACGATAGCAAGGTTTAAGTTCAACCCACAGTCACTGCCTGTTGTTTTCAAACTGGGGCTGAAAGCAAACAGTGGAACAGTAAAAAAAAAAAAAAAAAAAAAGCAGAGTGCTTTGAGATTCAGTGAAGTGATGACGATCGCGTAGACAGTAAAGATAAGAGCAGCATGCTGTTTGTCACTAGGATAGAGGACATAATGGTATGCATGTTTTGCAGGGGTCTGTGTCTGCAGATAAAGGCCGTTTACCTTTGAAAGGGACAGTCAGGTGAATACTGCAGATTGCAGCTACAACCTGCACAGACTGACAACACCCCTTAAAATCCAGGCTCACCTCTCCTTCTGCTCCTTTTCTTTCTCTCTCTCTTTTTCGCTTTGCTGGTTGGTCTGGGATTGTTTTGTGCTGTCCAATGAGGAAGGAAGTCGGTGTGAGAAAGTGCCTGTTTTTTTGAGACCAACAGGAATTGGCCTCATCACAAGCGGTTCCTTCTTTGCCGCTGGAACAATGCACTAGCGTCACACCCCTCGACTGGACCTCGGCATTTCACATGGAAAAATGTTCCCAGAATTCCGCTCCCAGGCTCGGGGTAGGGCCGAGGATGGGGTGAGGGTGAGAGGGCGGGAGGTGGAGGGCGGAGGGTAACGGCTGTTAGCAGAGCGGGTGACTAGTGGACACTTGTCAGCAGGGAAAGTAAAGTACCTTTTCCAAATTATGACATGTCAAGGCAGCAGAGTCATTACCGAAGTCCTCATATAATAAACACTTTATGATCCATCTCACACACTTCAGTATCAAATTCTAGCTTCAGCTTCTCAATGCAACCCCATAAAATGAAATCATAACCGCTTCCCAAACTGTCGCAAACATTTTCCTCCATAAAAGTCTCCACACTTTAGCAGACCTGAGCATGTAGCGTCAAGCCACCATCTGACCACACAGATGCTATCATTTAATCATCAACAGCTTCATATAGTGGGAGGATAAGGAGACATATTGTTTTGCTTCCACTTCTGATACCATCCTATCGTGTTAATGTGCCCTGAACTTTGAACCTGAGAGGTGCCCAACACCCAATACTTGAAAACTCAAAATGCTCAATACATTTAGAGGTCCGAACCCTGGTGTACAGAGGAAGCATAACACTCAAACCTCCCGGCACTATTTATAATTGCCGTGAGAGGGTACACACTGCTGCCTTCACAGAGCCTTATCAGCTCCAACATATCGTACAGTTCGCGAGCACTTTATGGCATAAAACTCATCTTCTACAATAAAGCAAATTATTTCATATTTAGTTATATCCTAATGAAATGTCATGAGGGAGAGAAGGCTTGGATTAAAACATTTCTGATGTGTTTGTTTGTTTACTTTGGCGGTCCTCTTGTGACCACTCTCCGGAAGTGGTACATTTTACCGACTGCAACACTGATCACTGGTAACATCAACTTGAAATGGGCAGTAATATTGTCCACTTATTTACCATGTCTCCCTTCAGATGGAAATATGAACAACATGAACCATTTTCTTTACTGCGAAACAGTACTCTGACATATTGGGACCATAGATCTAAGTACTTGGCATCAGAATATTGCACTGGTTTCTGCTCTGGTCCTACAACACAGGCCTGCAAGATAAACACATTAGCCCTGCTAAAATGTGCAAGGTCTGCACTTATAATACCAGTGTCATTCATCACCCTGGCTAATAAATCATCATGGAGTGTATGAGAACACAAACTCTGAACAGAAAGATTAATTTGCATGATACAGTTAACTATTCATCTAAATCCATTAAAAATGCTCCAGCTTTGAAAGAAAACATTTTAAAAAAATCCATATGTGTGCATCTAAGAGTGGCATAACGGGCATCGTTATGTCACTACGCCACTGGACGGCGATGAGGAATCGCTGCTCTTACGTGCTTGTTTTCCGCAGTGTTTTACCTCATAAGGAAGAAAATTGGTTGTTTAAAATGTGAGAATTGCTCAGTGTGATGCATTTTTGAAATGAGGGAACATTAAAAGAATGACATCTCTCCTACGAGCATGGTCTGGAGAGCACAGAGTTCTTGAGAGACGTCAAATATTGGACAGAGATATGAAAATTGCCTATGAGAGCCAAGTCAGAGGGGTAATAACTGGGGCAACTCGGGACTCACAGGGTCATGTTGGAACAACACTCCACGACCATTAGGCCTGGCAGCAAGGGACTTCAGAAATTAGGCCGAATGCATCACTGATGCAGAACATATTCATCACCATAAACATGAAGGCCTTCTACACGATCTCATCAGTGAAGATCCGACCTCAATGAGCCTTTACTAGACAAACAGGCTGCACCCAGGCTCCTCTCCACCGGGGTCCCACTGAGAGAATTAATCAAACCACATCCAGTCGGCCCCCGTTGTCTCAGGCCGAGGCTGGGTGAGCGCTGACAGAGGCCTAAATGATGTCAAACATG
Source organism: Pempheris klunzingeri (assembly GCF_042242105.1). Lineage (NCBI taxonomy): Eukaryota > Metazoa > Chordata > Actinopteri > Acropomatiformes > Pempheridae > Pempheris > Pempheris klunzingeri. Next base: position 10,517,261 of record NC_092024.1, on the reverse strand, counting down.
GCGTGAAGCCCACTGGCTCGTTGGCCACAGGAACACAAACTGGCCGTGGAAACGTATACATCTTCCATCTGTGCGGTACACTGCTGTTAATATCACAGGCAGGCCTTAAGTTGACTTGAATAACAGTCACTCTGCACAAAAGGATTTGCATCTGTTGTTTGTCCTGCGGAGTGGAGATGGGTTTGTGTGTATGTACACAGTGAGCAGTTATGAGGTCAACTTCAGTTCAGCTAGCTAAATGGAATCCAAACAAAAGGTCACATTTCACTCTCCTGATGACTCTTGGTAGGACAAAGAAAAGGGCTTCGCACGGGCAAAGAAAAGAGGGTTTCTTGAGAGTCCACACAATCTCTGCGCCTCTCACCTCCAAAGACGCACATCCTCACGCGCTACCCCGAAACATACCAGTCACACACGCAACGCCAGCACAACAAATTCCCAAGAATCTCTTCGTGAAATCGGAAGCAAGGGTAGGAAACGGCTCCTGCATAGACCAAATGGGAAAAGGACAAATAGGAATTTCAAATCATCAACGGAAAAAACACGGGACCCTCCAAAAATACTTCTAGATCCGTCTATATAAATAAACAATAATATAGTGTCGTGAGAGGTCATTTGCCCCTGGTCAGGAAGTGCAGGAAGAAAAGCAGATTAGGGATCATTAAGTCTCTGGATAATTAAACCAGAATCACAGACTCTTATCACCCCGCATCACAGCATCTAACAGCGTGGCATGCCAAGGTGAAATTACTGGACGCTAATCACGCTGATGGTGTTCAGTGATTATGTTGAATTTCCCCCATGGTGACGCTGAAGCCAAAATCCTAACTTTGAAGATTAATATTGGCTATTACTTTGATGACAATTTCCTCTGATTCACAAAGCCGAGCAACTTCAATAAAAGGCAATTAAAAGGAACTATTTAAAACTCTATTGCCAAAACCATTTGAGGACATTTGTGCAGCACATAAAGGGAAAGCACCTGCTCACACCTCATACTAACAGGTAGATTAAGGCCTGAGGGTTCATAATCCCAGGCTGGTCTTTCTGATGGGCTAAATGGTGGGGTTTTAACAGCCCTCTTCACACCAGCATGCTCTTCCCTCTCCTCCATTTATCTCTTTCCTTTTCCTGCTGTGAGGTTTTGTCTTGCGTAAGGCAATGATGCTTTGACTCTGGCGAGGGAGGATTTCCTCAATCCTGCGGTAGCTTCTTCCAAACACACAATTAGCCTTGCACTGGTAATCACTCAAGAACTGCTCGCATAGAAAAACATGTTTGGCCTTTTTTTCATGTGTTGTGTGCCTGGGAGTGTCCTTCGTGTATTTATTCAGGTTCAGACACAAACAACGGCAAATAACAGGAATGCACAATCAAACGGAAATGTAAAATGAAGCCGGATGTGACATCATTCGACTACAGTGACAGATGTGGTCGTGCCTGCTGTCGCTCTATGTGTCAAAGGTGGAGCTGGTCTGTTAGGATCAATATTAAGCATTGAAGTGGAACATATACCTTGCCTGCCCGTTGGGGAGGGGGGTATATGCTGCTGTCTCCTGGCACTCTGGCACACAGACAGCTGTTACACACACCGCCTCAGATTACCCAGACCTGATTTACACACTTCAACCTGAGCAGGAGCCTTTTAAAAGATGCGTCGTTGAGCCGTAAATTACACCACAGACATAAATGGTGTCCGGATGCTGCCATCCACCACGCGTCTTTTCAGTAGCTTCCCTCAGGTGTAGTGACACCTACGCGCAACACGACAAGGTGTCGGTGACCAAAGTGTGTTGTTGGTTGCGCCGTAAGGGCAGAGGAGTGCTGACACGGCTGTGTTTTGTCAACAACGTAGCAAGAGGGCGGCTGGAAAGTTCCACAGACAGACCAGGGCTCTTATTAGACAGGCAACCATAATGTCAGGGTCTTGAAATTCAGCCAAATGTCAGCTGAAGGTTTGAAGGTTTAAACTGAGTGAACGTAGACATTCGTAACAGGTGTGACACAAGCTCTTACATGGTCTTTTGAAATCTTTTAAATGCAGAAGCTGATCAGAAATCACCTTTGGTTCCTAAAGTATTATCAATTACAATCATCATTCAACAGGGAATTTCACTTTTAATCCTTGTTTTAAACATATTCAGTTTTTGCAGTTACTATCTTTACACCCTCGACACGCACACACATTTTAACATAACTGGCTGAAACAAATATCCCCCAAAACCCCCCAACATGTATCTGTATCTGAAGGCAGTTAACAGAGGGCAGAACGGCGCTGCGAGGGAAGGAAACCACCCCTTGCCTTTCTAATTGCGGCAGCAGGTGATTTCTCCTCCGAGGGCGATATGCTTAGATGCCTCAGATCCATTGGCAGCGCACATCAAAAGCCCCATTGATTGGCCGGACAGATTGGGGTGTAGGGATCAAATGCGCTGCAAAGAAGTGTTAAACTGCTGTGCATTAAACAGGGCAGATCTCTGGACTAAAAGGGGCCATCTGTTAGCACTGTAGCTAATTTCCTGTTGCACTTGCCCACATTGTTGATGCTACTGGAGCAGTCCTAAAGAGGAGAAGGTGGTTTGAGTGCATCCAGGGATACGAGTATGTAAGAAGAATGGAAAATAAATGCACCTGCAGGTGGCCTCTCAGGTGACTTTTCTGTCGCGTCATCAGGCTCAGCGTTTTAGTCACTTACTGTACCGTTTAGATGAACAGTAAACACATGTTGGCATTTAGCAGGGGACAATTTAATTTAAGAAGGCCTTTGATCCCTGCTATATTGATAGGGGACACAATAATCTTCACGTGTTTTGGAAATAAATAAGTATCAACAGTATGTTGGTGTGGCCAACATTTGGGGTGAATGTGTTTTGAGCTTCCTTTAGAAAAAGCTCGGGAACGAAGAGAACAGAAATAGCACCTCTCTGATTGGATTAAACTATCAGCATTTAGAGTAATGAGATTTCAAACATCTTCTTGAATTCTGTAACTTATGAACAGTGTTCTCCTGAGAACAAACATTAGTCAGCCAAAGAGCCAAACATTTGCATCAGACAGTCTCTCATAAATAGCAACTTGCCTAATAAGTCCGAGTCCAGAGGCACTTTCATACCTCTTCATTTCCCAATCAAAATGTTATTTTTAGAGTTTGGATGCCAGATGAAAAGCCATAGAACAATCAGAAGTCAGCTTTACAAAACACTGTCACTAAGAAAAATGATGTCCTATACAAGGCCGATGTCTGTTTCCAAGGCTGTGTTTATTCTAGAGCAACGCAGCAGAAAAGAGCCTGTTAGATTGTTGTTTGCACTGGCCAAGAGTAAATAACCCGTACAGCTAAAATGTCCTGTTATTTCAGGCCAGGCTTTCTGTCTATCTATATACACAAAAATCTAATAAAAAGAATAATAAAAATGAGAGATTAATAGGTAAATATTAAGAAAGCACTTCTCCACATCTGATCCAATGTTTTCCTTCATGCTGCACCAAGAAGCTCCAATCCAAGATCACCGTGTTTTCCGAAGTGCTTGCAGTCCAACGCTTTTACAAGGAATTGTAACCTGAGGCACAGTTGGGAAACCTTAACCATGGCCCATCAAATATTTAAGTGTATGGATGTTTTGACGTGTATGAAGGGAGGGCAGGAGCACCATTACACGATACACTTCTCTCTACAAAAGAGATTAATTGGGCTCCAGACTCCATGGCAGACATATGCCTCACAGATAAGTCAATTGGAGTCACTTTTCTACAAAAGAAACAAACAAAAAAAAACAGAACAGGAATGGAGGAATTAAAGCACTGTACTGGGCCGCATTGATCCTCCACAGGATCTGTGTGATTTGGTCAATGGTGGGAACGCCAAATGCTTCAATACAGCAGAGTTGTGAGATGTCCGGGCCTCTTAGTCACACTGCTCCAGACTCAATAGTCCATTGTCTCTGCCTTAAAGTGGAACCTCAAACCTATAAGTCAAAGGTGGGGGCTCACACATGAAGTCATCTCGGCAGGAGAGCCGTTCAGCCAGACACCTTCATGGCCAGGGAACAGTTCCTAAATCCTGTTCCCTCACTGTAAATCCTCCCAGACAAGTTGGCCTGCTGCTGGGGTGATAAAGGTAACAATGCCTGTGCCCAGCGTGAGTTTACATGTGATAAAAATGTATATGGCATGTGAATTTATTTGCTTAGCAGCCTTTATACACTGTTTTGAGTTCATTTTTCTTCTCTCGAAACAATTATAAATACACTTGAAAGGAGAAGAAAGTTTTCTCAACTGGCTCTTGTGGATATTAGTTCAACAAACACTGTTATGCTACATGTCGGATACAATCTGGACTTTAATTTATACAAATGCGCTTTCAATTGAGGGTCCCTATAAGTTATGTTGTTAAATGAAGTGCCTGAATAGCTGGGCGCTTGCACTTGTTATGTTAAGCATAATAAACAATAACTTAAAGTAAGACATAAGCTCCCTCTTCCTCTCCTTCTATAGTGTGTTTATCCTCAAAGAAGGCTTCCAAATACGCATTAGTACATTTAAAGTACAAAAAAAAACAATGGCGTTTGTTTATGGTATGTGAACCAGATGTGCAAATGTATCAATAGAGGCAAAATTACATTAATATCCATCTCAAACATTTACAGTAAATCATGGACGTCCCATTTTTACGCGTTTACTCGCCAGATTTTTCCCCCCAGCTGATTTATGAGTGAGACAATGTTTTTGAAATAAGAATCCATTATCATACAGCTGTGGAGTGTCCTCTCGTCTATCTAAAATAAACACAAGAAACAAGAGAGAAGGCTGCGAGGTCACAAGCAAAAAAAAAAACGAAGCACACGAGGCGTCCAGGCGCGTAAAGACGCACAGCCAGTTATTCAGTGATCCCTGAGTGGTTGTGTACGGTTGTGTCTCTGGTGACCAACAGTGGACTCACTGACCTTTTCCACTCGTAAACTTGATAATAAATTACTCTTTACCTTAATTTGATTTTGCAGTGCTCTAAAATTAAGATTAAGGGATGAACAATCTGCATGAAAAGCGCAGAAAAAGTGTTTCTGGAGGCTGAATGCAATATCCTTCATAATTATAATGAATGATGATGATGTTCCAAGGAGAGAGAAGGTGGAGGGGGAGAGTGGGCGGTGTTTCGTGACTGACAGTGTCTGTAATGGCACTACACCGCCGTATATAAACTGGGAGGGACGTCAGCCATCCTTCACTGGGAGTCACTATGCGCTGATGCTCCGCCACATGCTCGCATCACTGTTGGCAACACGAGCCGCGCATCAGCACAGCAAACTCAAACAACATCTGACCGGCACGATGGATGGGCAACATAAAGACCGCAGACAGAGTCACTTGTGGATATTGACGTTACTGATATTTGTCTAACCTCTAGCACTGGATAACTCGGGCTTTTCCAACTTCTTCTTCTTCTTCTTCTGGATACGAATTGAGCTGGATTTCGTCCTGCAGCTTTGGAAGAAGGATTATATTTATTCTGATCACTTTTTTTTTTGTCATCGATCCTGTTGTCGCCACCAGCACTTGGAATAGGAGCATTAAACTGATTTTTTAAGGATACGCACATCAAACTCTAAAGGATGGCCGTTTGGTTCACCTCTATCCTCGCAATAGTTATAACATTATTTACTCAGGTAGCCTGTCTTTGTTGTCTTTAGAATATTTTTTTATTTTTTGAATGTTGCATTAGTCTGTTGTGCTCACTTTCTGTATCCTTTTAGGTTCTGGGATCAGGTGTGTTCGAGATAGATCTCCATCACTTTCAGAATACTAAAGGTTTGCTGGCAAATGGACGTAGCTGCAGCATGACAGGCTGCAGGACTTATTTCAGGGTTTGTTTGAAGAACTTCCAGACGGTGCCGTCTCCCGGAGACTGTATATTTGGCAAAGCCGCCACACCTGTTCTGGGCACCGACTCGTTCAGCATCCAGCAGGACGCCAGGCTGCGTCTGCCGCTCAACTACACCTGGCCGGTAAGAGCGCCTGTCCGGACGCATGGCCGCATTTTTATGGTGAACACAACCAAATGCGGACGAGCAAAGTTTAATACGATTGTCACATGATTTAGTAATGAATTGGAGAGAACAGAAAAAAAAATCCTCCTGGTGACAAAAATTACCTTTAAAATGTTTTTTTTTTTATTTAATCGCATAGTCTGCTGCAGCGCCAAATGTCTTACTGGACTGTTAATTATAGATGCCATCAATATTTTCATTGCCAAAGAAGTGTGTCTTTTTAAATGTCATTATATAATATATCAAAGCTGTTGTAGATCAAACGTTGAGTGGCATGTTCTGCATCTTTGTTGTCCTCAACGTGCGTAAAGATACAACCCTGGAAGCATGCGTTCTCGTATGTTTTCAAATTTGGATAATTTCTAGCGAATTAAAGCGAAATGTGACTGTTTTATCATTATACGTTTTCAGGGTTTTTTTGGTGACTTTTATGTCCTCATTTGTCCCCAACAGGGTTCCTTCTCCTTAGTTATCGAAGCCTGGTTTTCTCCCCCAGCGGACCTACCTGGAGGTGAGGAGACGCGCACCATCAGTGCACCACTAGAGGGAGACATCACACGTGTAGCCCTGACGGTCTTATTACCTGTCACACATTTATCTCATCAATAACGTTTGCTCAGCGTGCTGGCACGGGCATCTGCCATTCCCAGCGTCGTGGATCCGCGTTTGTTAGGACTCATTATGAGTCACACGACAATCCTTTACAATCAAATCGCCCCAACACAATTGCACTTCCCTTGTTTTATTTCGGGCATGCATGGGAAAGTGCACAGGCTCAAGTGAGAATATGAAGCCTTGCCAAAAAATTCCCATGGCAGCCTTTTCCTGGATTTTACACCTTTTTTGTTAGGTCCTGCACAACGGGGGGGTAACGTGAAAGGAAAAGGAAATTTCAGTGTACAGATTGTGCATTGTCACACAAATTATTAATGGAATGATTGTTCATTTATCATCTGAGCCACAAACTGCTTTTAACTAATCTGACCTGTCTGTCTGACCTGTTCTTCGCAGAAACCACCAACCCTGAATTCTTGATTAGTTCTTTTGCCATCCAAAGACAGTTGGGAATAGGGCATGAGTGGTCCCAGGGTGTGCAGAACGGGACGCAGACGGAGCTAAGGTACTCATACCGGTTCATCTGCAATGAAAATTACTACGGGGACACTTGTTCCAAAATATGCGCTCCGAGAGACGACCATTTTGGCCACTACACCTGCAAGCCTGACGGGCAAATAGCCTGTCTACCGGGATGGAAGGGAGAATACTGCCAAGAACGTAAGCAAGAGTAAAGACACCATATGGACACTTTGCTTTGTTTGTGATAAAAAAATATAAAATAAAAAAAAACCTTCACAAGGCAGATTTTAGGAGAGGGCACACACTGCTGCAAGAGGAAGTTTGCCTGGAAATGAGCTAAAAGTTTAAAGGCTGTGAATTTGTGTGTTACACAAATTAAAATAAAGTTAGACTACAAAAAAAAAAAAAGGGGGACAAATGGGCTTTTTGGTGCAACATGGGTACATTTTGTTTAATTCTTCCGTGAAATGATGAAATAAAAAAAAATAACTTGCAGATAAACAAGCTGCACACTTATTGTACATTTCATAATGAATTAGCTGGGTTTAGAGCTTCTGGAGACTAAATGACCTGTTAGGTGATCACAGGTGTGTGTGTGTGTGTGTGTGTGTGTGTGTGTGTGTGTGTGAGGCAGCCAAACACAATCGGAAACAGGAGCCGTCGAGGTGAAATTTGAACACAGGGTGCGCACTTTCTCTGAGGGCGCGTGCGGTTTTTAATCCAGGGCGGTGGTCGCCCGGCAGCGCGCGCCGGGGTTAATCGCGGCATTATCGTCCGCCACGCGCCACTAAATTGCGGACTCTATTGTTGAAGCGGTGCAGGGCAGCAGCTGCAAACGGGGCTCGAACTGCCCACCCATAACAATGGGGCAGCTGTCCCGCTTATTCTTTTTTTTTTTTTTTTTTTTTTTGAGATCAGGCATCTGCTGCGCACTAACCAGCCGTTTAACTCTTTAAAACAGAATCTAATGTGACATACAGCAAATTATGTTTTCCTCTGAGGTGGTCAGGTAGCAGGTTTTATTATGCAAAGCAAAAAAAAAAAACATTTAAAGATGATAAAAAGCCTTATTGTAAATGACAAATTATGATACCTTGAGTTTTGAATATTCTTTTTTTGTTTTGTTTGTTTGCTTTACAGCAATCTGTCTTGAAGGGTGCAATGAAAGGAATGGAAACTGCACATTACCTGGAGAGTGCAAGTGAGTATTCACTTAATATCTGTTTATTGTGTGATGAAATGTTCATTTCTGGTCACGTGACTACAGAAATAACCTCCATTAAGACCAGATAAACCATTAGATATTTTTGTAAGTACTTAATTATGTAACAAAATAATTTGATTTCTTTTGTCTTGCTGTTTTAAAATAATCTCTAGGAGTGTCAAAGCTGCGACTTAGTGGATAAATAGAAACGTCTGTGTAAATGAGTAGGCCTGTGACTTTTATGGGCAGGACACCAGTGCTGATTTGTGTCATGTGGTTAAATGTGTGGACAGATGCAGAGAGGGCTGGCAGGGGCTTTTCTGTGATGTGTGTAAACTCCATCCCTCCTGTAAACATGGTACCTGCACAGAGCCGTGGCAGTGCACCTGCAAGGAAGGCTGGGGAGGCATCTTTTGTGACCAAGGTGCGCATCCGTCTCATTCTCAGAATAAGGAAACAGAACGAAATGTTAGTACTGTAGATACAATAATGCTTCCACCCGTGCGTTTGCAGATCTAAACTACTGCACCCACCACAAACCCTGCAGCAATGGGGCCACGTGTATGAACACAGGCCAGGGCAGCTACACCTGCACCTGCCTGCCAGGCTTCACCGGGGTCAACTGTGACTTGGAGGTCAGGGAGTGTGACAGCCAGCCCTGTCGCAATGGAGGCCACTGCCTGGTGAGTCCGGAAGCCTCTCTCTCTCCTTTCCCACAACACAGGCTTTCCTGTTTTTGTTTTTGCCTCGGTCTATCTGCTGGGCCAGGAGGATGCTATCGATTGTCAAGTCAGTAGATGACCCAGTTCACAGAGTGGGGACTGTAAATAGAATTCAAACTAAGGATAATGGGGTTCATTGGGCCAGTCGTGAACAGGATATGATAGGGGGAAAAAAAACCTCTGATGGGGAGCTTTTTGATAAACGTTTTATCTTTTTTTTTCTCTGCAGGACTCTGAGGATGTCTATGAGTGTGTGTGCCCTCAGGGATATGAAGGGAGACACTGCGAGAACAGGATGCTGACGTGCGCAGATACACCCTGTTTTCATGGTGGCAAGTGCAGAGAGAGGGACAATGGGCATAGTTATATGTGCGAGTGTCCAGCAAGCTACACTGGACGTAACTGTGAGAAGAAAGTGGATAAATGTACCTCGCTGCAGTGCTCCAATGGTAATACACCATTCTCTCAGCATCTTTCCTCCCTTTCTCTATATTTGTTTTAGAGATAATCTGAAACACAAGGGTCTATAATGCTGTTTTGTTCTGCGTAGGTGGACACTGCATGGTCCTTGGTAACATCCGACTGTGCAGCTGTCGCTCAGGCTTCACAGGCCTGCGCTGTGAGATCAACATCGACGAGTGTGCCAGGAACCCCTGCGCAAACGGCTCCACCTGCATCGACAGCATCAACGACTACACCTGCATCTGCCCCCCAGGGTACGAGGGCCATCACTGTGACAAGCCAACGGACCGCTGCGCCTCCCAGCCCTGCCTGAACGGCGGAACCTGCACCACCGGAGCTAAAGGCCAGCCCACCTGCATCTGCCCCGCCCAGTACAGCGGCCCCCAGTGCCAGTCCAACGACATGCCTTCACCCAACACCCCCAGCCCCAACATAGGCTGGGAGACCAATGACAGGCTGAGCTTGGCAGCCATCAGTTTGGGAGTAGGCCTGGTGGCCGTTCTGGTGCTTTTCTGCATGATGGTGGTGGTGATTCGTCACGTAAAGAAGCAGAGAAAGAAGGAGCGGGACTCAGAGACCATGAACAACCTCTCCAAGGGTGACTTTCAGAAAGAGAACCTCATCTCCACTCTAGAGCTCAAGAACAACAATAAAATGGTCGATTTGGAGGTGGAGTGTCCCAGAGAAAAGTCGAATCACAAACACATCAACCACTACCACCTGGACTACAAAAGCTCCTCGAGGTACAAGGATGAACCGTCCCTTCTGGACAAAGATGAAAACTGTGAAAAGACAATAGCAGAAAAAAAGCATTTGAGTAGAATGTACAGGTGAGTGCTCGAGACAGGGTTGTTTCTGTTTTTCAGATTTGTAGATCTGAATATGTTGATTAGAACATCAGGCCATTGATGGGTTTTGTTTATGTGCTCATTGACTGACGTAACGTATCTTCACCCCACAGTGAAAGCCCCGAGTGTAGAATATCAACAATATGTTCTTCAGATTCAATGTACCAGTCTGTCTTCGTAATAGCAGAGGAGAAAAATGAATGCATCATTGCAACTGAGGTAAGCTTTTTTCCAATTAGGAGTCTATTTTCTTGTTTCTGTAGAGTATGAACATTTTTAATAACAGGAAACAGCATTTTCTCTTCTGTTGTTTCAGCAGCCAATTGAGCCCTTTTATCCTCTTCTTTTGCAGGTATAATAAACCGAAGATATTATTCACTGTCAACATTGGATTTCTTGTGGACTGTTTACAAGCGTGGAGGGACTGGGATTTATTTAAATGCAAGTTGCTGCTCTTGAAAACTTGATAACTGGATGGGAATTCAACAGAACTGAAGCTACTAAACTTTGTGAGAATGTTAAGACTGAAAAGACTGAAATAATGAGCAAATCTGCGCGTCGATTGGAAGAAGAGGAGGATCCTGATGGACTCCTCTCCACCTTATTGCAGTAATCAGCAATCAGCACATTAGGCTGCCAACAAGCCCGTGGAAGGAGACAGCCTTTTCCACTCTTCCTGGCCTGCGTTGCGCTATGCAAACAAAAATCAGCATTGTGCTAAATCAAAAAAAAAAAGAAAGAAATGACAAAGGCTACTGAAAACGGTTCATTTTTGAAGGATATTTAGGGTTATCAGTTTTATAAATCAAATCCTTTTTTTTTAATAAAGAATGTATGCAGCCTAGATCACAAAGCCTTATGTATGTGTTAAAAACATTGTGCCCCACCTTATCTTGATTCCTTTGCACAGCAAAATGGAGGCGGCGTAAGAGATCAAAAGATGAAATACGCTGTAGCGCCATGCAGGGAAACTCATGATGAGGCCTCGTTTTTATATTATGCAAGATCACCCTTAAATAAAGACAAAGAAATACATGAAGTGACTATCGCACCAAGGACGCCTTCAAAGGAAATTACTGAACCAATAATGTTATTTTGTAAGATTAGTATTTCATTAGTAATTTAAGAATATGAAGCACTGATCTTTCTCTTTCTATGTTTTATAAGATTATTTTGTATATACTGTATATTTATATGTTGAGATTAGAAGTATGTAAGTATGTTTTTAAGTCGATGCCCAGAGAAGGTGAATTTATTTTTCAAGTGTCGTTGGTGTTTTGTTTGATTGTTTTTTTGTCATAAAAAGAAACAATGAACACATATCTGGTACACCGTTTGTTTGTTGCTCCCCAGTGGCCGAGTGTACATGTGGTCAAATAGAGATTTCAAATGTTGGAATCATCTTTGTCTGTGTCAGCCGGTGTGGAAGCGGCTTCATTGTCTATAGATGCAGAGTCTTATATTCGGCCTGGTAACATTTCCAGTGATTCCACGTCTATGTCCGTGACGTCTGTGTCAGTGTGATGTGAAATCAATGTGTTAGCAGTCATTCAGTGGACGGCGTTGTAATTGGCAGCAATGTAAGGAATTACTCGATCAAAGGATATATATTTTAAAACAACAAAAAAAAAAACATCTGTATGTGAAAATAAAGAATCCGTGTGGTCTGTCTGCAGAGCTTAACTGCTTCTCTGAGCAGCTACTGTATCTCTAGATAGCATATCGCTGAGTAACTCAGGCACTAGAGGCTAGCTGTGATCTCTGATGATATGTTATCTCTTATGGCTGTGACTATAAACTGAAAGGGGGAGGGGATGGAGTGAAACGAGAGGAACCTAACTCTGCATATGCTTGTGCATGTGTCAGTGGGACAATCTGCATATGGCCTTTCACTACGGAGGCACGAGCGCAGCAAAGTGGGGGACCAAAACAACCCAGCACACACCAGCAAATCACACTTAGAGCATCTTTCATGTCACTCACCTGAACCCCTGCAGCTGATACTAAACCATCAGCTAAATCTCACTAATAGAACAGTGTCTTTTACTGCCACTTGGGGGCAGTAAGCTTTGTGTGAAGTTTGTTTGTCTCATGTTATCTCATCAGATATCGCTCAGTAAGTGATGGGCTGAAGGCCGGTCATCTCAGGCAGTCCTTTCATAGCCTGTGTGGGCACAATAGTGTGCTAGACAGACTGTACAGCTGTACACAGACACGTAATGAGCTTAAGAGAGCACAGATATAACAGTCACAGCTATTTATAGGTAATGTGATTACCTGCGGGACTGGCACTGTTTGACACTCAAGGGTACCAGAGGTGCTTGCACATTATTTTATTAAAATTAGAATGAAAGGCCCATAAGCATGTGTCATAAAAGGAGAGTATTTTTAAAAAGACAGAAAGAAAGAAAGAGAAAGAGAAAGAGAAAGAAAGAATTGAATTACTTGCCAGTTGCAGTTTGAGTCCACTGGTTTCTTGTAATAACTGGAGGACTGTGTGTTTTCCTTTCCTCTACTGATTGACTCTGGTGTGGAAGTGTTACCACTTAAATGATCCTGATTGGTTAATCCGTTTGCTAATCCCGCCCCTTCTGCCTATTGATTGGTCGAGGCCGTCTCGCTCTGATGTGCTCTGCACAACAAATACACGTGTATGTGCATCAGGTCTATAGAAGAGAAACGGACAGTATCCACACATCCAAACAGTGTCTCTGGTTATCATAACAGACGCTACAAGACTGTACTGAGAGCTGGGAGGTTACTTTGTGCCTTCAGCACTTTTTAACACAGACAGTGGGATGTACTGGAATGTATAAGACAGTAGAAACGAGAGGAAATATCGGAGAGCAGCTACTTGTTGACAGGAGTGGCGATTTAAAGCACCTTTTCTAAGCACAGCCAGGCGATCACTATGAAACCTCAGGACATCATCAAAGAAAAGAGCAACCTGTGGATATTTGGATATGGCTCCTTAGTGTGGAAACCTAATTTTGCTTATAAGAGGAGCAAAATTGGCTTCATTAAGGGATACAAAAGGCGCTTCTGGCATGGCGATGATTTTTATAGAGGAGACAAGGAAAGGGTAAGATTTAGATTTAGTTCAGATGTTTTTCTCAAGGCTTTATTGTGACTTTGGAATGAATCTAGTCGCACTTTTATTATTTCCTCTGTGTTTTCTGTGTTGTTTTGAAGTGCAAAACTTCTAACCTGTTGTGGTTGTGTGATGTGATGTCCTCACTGTGCTGTCCTTGCTTTCCACAGCCAGGCAGAGTGGTAACACTAGTGGAAGATCAGGAGGTAAGTGTCCTTGTTTTGCAAGCTCACAGTCTATTTTCATACTGCAGTGGTGAACTCGCTTTCTATATCCCTACCATTGCCATTCCAAGAAAAAATAAATAACAGAAGCAAATTTACAATTTTACAACTGCTCACAACACTCACAAAGACGACCCACCTTTCGCTCTCACACCACATTTGTCCAAACTATTTCGTCTTGTGACTTTGTGGAATAAAAAAAACTGGGTAAACCCTTAAGCTTAACTTTTCCTGACTTATTTCATCCTGATTTACTACAGCAGCATTTATTCCTTCAAATGTGGCCATGAAACATTTATATCAAGTTAAAAAGGTGCGATCACCGACACTCAGTATGGACACTCTTAAGAAGAGTTCCCAGAAAGTCTAATTTTTCTGTTTCCCAGCTTTGAATGTTCTCTATATCTAGATCAAACAAAATATGTTATACTTTACATTGATTACCATTACATACTGTAATTCTTCCATTTATATTCAGTCATTTATACTAAACACTGTATCACTTGTTTTCCCTGCAGGCTTGCACATGGGGAGTGGCCTACGAGGTGACGGACTCGCAGATTGAAGAGTCCCTCCAGTACCTGAACATGAGAGAGGTTGTGTTGGGGGGTTACATAACAGAGATGGTGGAGTTCATCTCTAAGGAGAAGGGTCAGGCTCCTCTGTTGGCCCTCGTCTACATCGCCACCTCCGACAACCCCATCTACCTCGGCCCGGCCTCGGACAGGGAGATTGCCGCCCAGATTGCCGTCTGTAGGGGCAACACGGGCCACAATATTGAGTACCTCGTTCGCCTGGCAGAGTTCATGAGGCTCTACTGTCCCGAGGTAGAGGATGAGCACCTTTTCTCTATCGAGGCGGCTGTTCTGAACATTGGCATGACTGTGGAGGGATCAAAGCAACAGACTCAAAACCCTCACTGCTGGGAGCTACACAAAAGACTACACAAGGCAGAAAAATGCTAATGTTTTTATACTGGCTTAAACTGGGTCCTGCAACATATGTTAAAGGTGCTTATGTGGTGTTTGAAAGAGGAATAACTGACTCAGTTTCAAGGAAAATATAACATGGGTGATATTTTTGGTGGCAGAGAATTTTTAGCTCATAACATAATCTTACAGTGTCTTCTCAGGTTCCTCAGTGCTCTACTTTTGACCTTCTTGTTTGACATTTTGCAACTAAAGGCAGAGAACTTGAAATATCTAGGTCATGCATACTCTACTACATACTGTACACTAATGCCTGAAGCATGCAATGCTTTTAAAAATTCACAGAAAGAGATTACTTAATGAAGACATGTCCTACACCTTTGTTGTAAAAGGGTCTTATTACACTGTGTACTTTTTAGAAATGTATTTTAATAAAAGCACTAAAATCTGTATGAAGTGATTTGCTAATATCTGTGGCTCTCGCATACTGTGAGTTTGAACAAGTCTCCACTATGTTTATGTTTTCAGTTGAATGCTTGATAGCATACAGACTCCCTTCCCTCATGCTCCCACATCACGTGGCAGAGGAATGTACAGCTAGAGCCTCCGGCCAACAGGAAATGCTGACTTTTCCTCAGGGAGCTGCGAAGTGCACAGGCCAAGCAGCTTCTAGCCATCTTTTGTGCAATTACACCATATAGTACACATGTGTTTGCTTAAATCCTGGATGTGCAGTTGTGATCCAGTTCTATGCAGGTCTTGACTTCATGTCTCAACCAACAGGCTATAAAAACATTTTCTTTTATGATGCCAAAATTGCCAAGGTCTCCTACCTCTTTAACTCCTGCCAGGCACAGTGGTGGTCCATCTTTTAAATTCCCATTGTGCAGCCAAGCATTTCTCAGACCCATAAAACATAACTTAAAAATCTATTTTAGATCCCAATGTTCCCAGACACAATAAATATGTCAGGATGAATCATACGGAAATGCATATAAAGGGATGCACAAACAACTAGAATGATTCATTTTATTTTATGGTTAAGCCATACGTTAAGATATGCAAATATTTCACTTAGAATAAAGAAACCTCAGGAGACAATTAAAGGAAAAATCAAGCATAAATCAGTGAAATGTCCAGTGTTGCTGGTGTTGGTGCAAAATCTGTGTAGAGTAACACAGTCAGCCATATGAGAAAAAACCCACCATGGAAGACTGCCTGCTTTCAGTACACAGACTGTATGAGGGTCTAGCTAGGGGGTGGGGGTACAGATAGGGTTTCTGTCCATGTCTAAGCCTTGAGCACGTTACTTTAACATGTGCGCATGCCATACGTCAGACTCATAAAATAGTTTCATCCACGAGACAAACAAGCCCACATTTTAAGCTGCACCTTTTTTGAGGAACACTGCTCTACTTTCCTAGAAATCAGCCCAAAACTAAGCCAAAGGTCTGAGCTGAGCGGTGAGACTTGAGAGTCACATGCCCAGAACATGTAATGTATAACAACACAGACTGCTGATATGGGCAGACCATGATAACCTATCATTACATAACTAAAGCGCTGTACCCATTGGCTGTCTTTTAAACTGGAAGCTGTGGTAGAACTCCTGTGGTGAGTCGTGCTCTTGCTAAATCACCACTGAAAATCAGTTTACTGCCCACAGCGAAACATCAAATTCCCTGAGCTGTTAGAGACACAGTGTTCTGTTTTCAGCCAGACAGTTAGTCAGCCAGTCAACAACACAAACAATCATCTGTGGTTTCATAGCATGACATGACAACGTGTGGTAAGCTCAACCAGTTTTTGTCCAACAATGAGTTTAGACAGTGAACATGGTGTACTCTCTGCCACACCCAATCAATTATTAGTTCTCCACATTAATTTGTTTTTGTTTTTACAAAGGTATCTACTTGGTGAAAGAATTCATCTCTGACTTAATGATAGTCATCAACATTTTTATCCATTTCCATAAGCCAACAAATACCAAAGCTCATCCGCTCCACCCATAAAATTGATGTAGTAAAGACGCATATTCAGCTATATCAAAAAACTGTCAAAATCATCGTCAGCATTACTCAAGAAAATACACCTACTGCTCTATAAAGGTAGTTATAGCGTGTTCATGAAATATTTATTTCAAGTTGTGCTGCATTAGCGCATCATGATTTACAACTCACTCTGCCACCTCTCATTAGAGCTATAATAATAAAGATAAGTAAATCAATAAATGCCCCTTACACTGTTAGTGCTCCATGGAGAGATGCAGAAGGAATATGACACCCTGGGGTCACCGTGTTAGAGGATACTTATGCACAAAGAGAGGTGAAAAACATTCACATGCACCACTATGTCTATTCTTTGTGCATCTGCAGTGAATACACAGCGACATTACATAAAATCTCATGTAAAATTTTGTTCTATTGACATAAAATTATGAACATACATAGAGACACTGTGCTCTCTATGCACTCTGCACTCTGCACTCAAAATCAATATTATTACCCCTCTTGAGTTCACATGCTCTCCAGGAAAAGGTGTCAGTCATTATCCTCTGAACAGAGCACACTCTGATTGTGAGGGGCACACACAATACACAAGTGGAGATTGAGGTCATGTCCTAAGGATGCGCATTTGGCCTACCGCTACCCAGAATGGCGATCATACATCGTCCAAAACCTTGTTCCTGTTGGTGCATTTTGGCAGCCTTCACCTGCATGCTAATGTGTACCGAGTCTGAACCCTGACCCCTGACCGTGGCTTGGTCAGTGCAGGGCTGAAGGTCACCCTGGAAGTGTGTTAAAGAGAAAGCGATTGGGCCACTAATGGAGTCCATCCGCTTTAGAGCCCTAGCTGTCTCATATTGGGAGGTCAGCTCCATCCCTCGCCGGGCTCCTGCCAGTGGACTTGAGTGCTGTGTGGTCATGGAGGCCACTTCACCACGAGAGGAAGACTGTCCATTAAAAAGGCACAAACTAAGGCTAATGATTTGGCAGTAAACCACATGCCATCTTTCGACCCTCTGTCCGTCTGCAAAGTATAAAGTGTAACTGATGTTCCATTTTTATATTCAACTAAAAGAGCAGCTTTCTGAACGCTGAGATCAAAAGACTCAGTCTGGTTTGTGGTTTCTTCCATGACGCAGGAAAGAAAGAACACAGTTGATTGTGCAATGATAAATGCTATTCTTTAATCCATTCATCATCGCCAGTGGTTGATGTCAAAATTGTTTCTTCTCATCCAAACAGAACATGACTCACACCCTCTGCATCTTTTAATCCAATCTGTTTGCAGCAGGACAGGCGCCTGACAAAATTAAAGCTCCAGCCAGAGAGCTGCCTCCTGCTTTATTCCCTGAATAGTTTATTCCCTGAATATCCTTCTCATCCTCAGGGATGGAGCGAGCTGAACTTTTTATCTGTTTCAACTTGAAACACATGTATTTTGGCATTGTACACCTAGTATGTTGTGCTGCATGATCTATAAAGCCTTGTTGCCTTGATAAAAATTATTAGTAGCTAAGTTCCATGGAGGCATGGCCATAGTTAACACTAATAAAGAGGAAATAAACAGCTGCATGTGGTTTGGGTGCTATATTTTGTTTGTTCATTTGGTAAAGAACCCACACGATTCCCAAGAATCCATCCGCAGACCACTACATGCTGTTTTCACATTTCAGTTTTTGTACTGATTAAACCAACAAGTGTTCGTGTAAGTTAGTGAGCTTATAAGTAGGTTTATTTATGTTAGGACAGAGGCTAGCTTTCCCCCCCCTGTTTCTTTATGCTATGCTAAGCTAACTGGCTGCTGGTAGAATCAGCACCTTATCACCTAACTCTTGGTAAGAAAGCAAAAAAAAGTGTGTCTCCCAAGAAGTCAGTCTGTTCCTTTAAAATTGGTTTTCTGGGATGCCATGGTGGACACATTAGTGACAGCTTCCAAAGCCAGTGTCTGGTATCCATCAATTGCTCCAAAGGCCACAGAGTTGGATATTTTCCCAGGGGTTTGTTATGTTTTTGTTTCACTTTTACTGTGTACGAGACAAGACTAAAAAAAAACATATTTGAGCTAACAATGGTATTAAGTGGAGGAGAGGTAGTGGGGTGTACATATGCTTCCTGGTCTGCTTTGCAAGAATTCCAGGAAACATCTGAGACCACCTAAGTTAGGCATTGCAAACCTCTTTCACTTCTGCTGATGGCTCATCTGCAAGTGCAAAGCTCTGAGCTTTCAGTGTAGTCCTGCTTCGCTTTGGCAGCGTGCACGTCTATGATCACTGTTGTGAAGCCAAATAAACCTCTCGTTGTCTTAATTTTGTGCAAACAGAATAATTGGCTGAAGCAGGTAGGGTTCCTTTTAGTGCCATGAGCAGTGCCTCAGAGATGTTTAGCAAACAACCTCTCATGACTTCAGGATGTGGCCTGTTTCCAAGTACAGTTTGAGGACATATTTGTTCATTCTTCATCTCCTTTATCAGCCTGTTAATAAGTTTTCTCTTAAAGGATGAATCAGCCAAAACAGTAAAACACAATCCTAACTGAACACCCACGTTCTGTTGAGGGAAGAGACCCATAAGTGGGCGTCAGTGAGTGCAGTGGGTGCCACTCACACTCTGTGCAGAGAGGTACAGGTCTGTGCCACAGAATGATTGAGCAACTCTGTGCTTGCGAAGGAATGACGTAATGTTTCTCCCTGAAACAATTGCACCACACACCTTCTCTCCTCCACCCCCCTTGAAAGAGATAAATGTAGACAGAGAAAACAAGGGATGTCAATAAACTCTGCGGGAATATTAAGGGGTGTGATTTAAATATTTCTTTCTATAACTTTAGTACTTTACAGATAATTTTGAGGTATAAATGTCTGAGACTTTGCCTGATTTTATAGATATGATCTGTGAGAATATCACTCGAAGATGAATGACGCCTTTGTGAAAAAAGGGAAAATAGGTTTCAGTGGATGGGATGCAGAAGTGGGATGAGGCTCCAGCCCCCCCTGTTGGCAGATTCAAGCTGTATTTCAACAGCAAGCACTGCTCAGTTAATTGATACGTGCAACGACACTGAATTGTTCATTCTAAATACCTGATAGACTTTCTTACCCTCGGCTTCACTTTAACATTTGCTGTTAAAGAAGGAACCCCGACAGCGCGAGGCCTCTAAGCCCACAGGTACTCTGAGTCACTTTCGCAGTCTGAATCAAAAGACCCTGGAGATTTCCTGCCATTTTTCTCTGGAGTGTTTTCTCTCAAAGAACAGGAAAGGCAGCTCTGTTTCCCACACACTCACAGAGGTTCGATATCAATGCCATTTTACAGTGTGGGACCACTGCAGCAGACAATCAAGCAGCTGCAGAGTCATTGTGAAAGTTAAGAGGCTTTGTGCAGCAGCATCACACAAGGGGAACTTTGCAATATTATAGCCTCTTGCTGCTGGTAAATGTATCTTAACTGATTAAAAGAGCATCTTATTTTGTTCACACAATTATGTTTTTCAGTCTTGAATTCTCACTTGAATACTGACACCCTTACTTAACAGATTTAGATAAAAGCAATCTCGACATGACCTCGAGGGAACTCTGAGATGTTGACCAGCACAAACAACTTTTTTTTAATGTTTCATTTTTGAGAGTTAAAGGTTCCCTAAATGTATAATGGCAAGTAATGATGTTATGTTGTTTGTTTGGAAAGTTTTATTCCTTTGAAAAAATCGTGTTCTCATGTTAATCAGCCAATTGCGGCAGCTTTTCCTGTTTAAATAGATTCTAATCGGGGCTCTGCAAGAACATATGCTGCTGTGTGGATTGATGTGGAGCCAAATGAAACTCAAATAAGAAGAAAACACAGATGTTTCAAAGGCCAACGGGTGAGGCCCCTGGTGATATTGTTATCAGTTCCCCGTGGTGCATCAGATCAAACATTCAAACGTGGGGGGACTAAAGTGGATCTGTATTTGTACGTGGAATCATGATAACTTGAATAGCTTCTAAAAAATGTCTGTATTCTTGTAGCAGTCTGGCATTGTTCAAGCGGCTAGCCTTTCATTTGAACTATAACCCTTCTCTTGACTTGTCTCTGTTCCAATCTGTGCCATCATGCTCGACCCACTTGAAAACAATAAACTTAATGCGTGTATTGAAAGCAGGGCAGCCAGCTCTTATCGACTACATGGCATGGCACATAAGCACAGACGCAAGCATTCAGAAGCCAGGTGACACATAATATGTGCGCACCACAATGTGGCTGCCAAGCCTTGTGACAACCACACCAACTCAGAGAGGAATGCAGTTCTGGTAGCTCATGTAGCATCAAACCAGATTTGATGTTTTAATAAGTGAACTATAAAAGCTAACTAGGCTGCTGCCAGTAGCTTCATATTTCTTGTGCCATTTTAGAGTTTGACCGCAGAAAACTTCTCTGGTTCATCAGGCCTGTGTGTGTGGTGGTCATTTGATAAGATTTGATTGACAGTGACAGTCACATTTTGTCATTTCTCATTTTGATTTAGAGATTGTTAAATCATGATTGTTGATCACCTTTTGCAAACTAGCCTCGTCCTGTTCAAACTAGCACAGATAAAACAGCACATATGTAAATTTCTCATGTGAAATATCCCAAACTGTCCACACTTTGGCAAAAATCAATTGTGTCCATGTAATCCTTAGAAAAAAAAAATTTCAGGGTCCTCTAAATGTGTCTTAAATCAATGCATTTGTTAATGTAAATGCATATTCCCATGGCCACAGTCACTGAGCAGATGAGCTGAAGGATACTTGTTTGTAGCAGGGCTGCTGTCTATCCCACGAGGCACAGAGGACAGACCCCCTGTGATGCTCTCTGGAGGGTAAAGTGGGATTAGTCCACTGCTCCTGGACCCCTGCCAGGGTTTAATGGAGCAGGAGTAACTAAATTGACGGGGATCCTTGCTGGCCGACAAAAGCCCAAAAACACTTAGGCTTTACTTAAAAATTGGGACATGCTGACTTAACCCTAAGCTGGTTCAGATCCAAATGATACAATACTGGTTATGATATTAATTCAGATTAACTGCAAATGCACTGATCCAACAAAAAAGGCAAGACATGCATATCCTGATTCACACGATTATTGTATTCACAGACATAGTTTATGCTTTCCTGGAATAACTGGCGACAATTCAAGAATGTGAACAACAGGGGTCAGCCAGGAGGTAGGGCACGGGTAGGGGAGATCCACACAGGACTGAATTCCCATGAATCACTTGGTGCAGTAGCCATAAGGTGCAAAAATTTGAGTTGAGGTGCAAGTGAACCTGGGAAGGGGGCTTTTTCCTGTTACTAATAAACTGGAGAGATACATGACATGACTCTTTCATCAATCATAGAGGACCTTAAACTGATGCTCTGGGCAATAGGAGGACAACGTATTGCATTTTTAACCCCTGAATGAAATACCTCAACAACTATTGGATGGTTTGTTATGAAACCTGGTGAAGAGTCCTAATGACTTATCTCTAATCCCCTTTCTTTTCCTCTTGCGCCACAATAAATTTCACATTATGGTCTTGAAAATATCTTAAACTAAAGGTTGTTTTTCTTTTTTCATTAAATTTAGTACACACATTCATGATCCTCTCAGGATGTATTGTAATAACTCATCTAGCGCCATCATCTAGTCAAACTTTTTATTTGTCCCAACAGCCTCTGCTATTTAGCAAATATTAGCATGATATTACGCTAAATTATACCTGCTATACATTAGCATGTTAGCTTTGTCACTGTGAACATGTTACTGTGGTATGCTAATGTTAACATTTCCAAATACTACTAAAACCTCACAGAGCCAATTAGCATGGCTGTAGACACTTAGTGTGGTTTCTGCTCTGATAGCAGGCTGTGCAATTGTGCTACAAGCATTTAAAATGTGAAATTTGTTTGAATTGGTGGTTGTAATTTAATGTGGAAACACAACAAAATGCAGCCTACACTCCCCTCCAAAAGTATTGGAACAGTGAGGCCAATTCCTGACGTTGTCCTGAAGAAGAAAGAAACCACTGGTGTACTAAGTAACAGACATCGAACGGGTAGACCAAGGAAAACAGCAGCAGTTGATGACAGAGACATTGTGAGAGCTGTAAAGAAAGACCCTAAAACAACTGTTGACATCAGCATCAACCTCCAGAGAGCAGGAGAGAAGGTGTCACAGTCTACTGTTCGCAGAAGACTTCATGAACAAAAGTACAGAGGCCACACCAGAAGATGCAAACCACTCATTAGCAAGAAGAATAGGAAGGCCACGCTGGAATTTGCCAAAAAGTCCAGAGACAAGCCTAAAAATTCTGGGACCAAGTTTTATGGACTGATGAGACAAAGATGAACCTTTACCAAAGTGATGGAAAGGCTAAAGTTTGGAGAAAGAGAGGATCTGCTCATGATCCCAAACATACAAGCTCATCTGTGAAACACAGTGGAGGTAATGTCATGGCTTGGGCTTGCATAGCTTCTTCTGGGATGGGCTCATTCATCTTCATTGATGATGTAACACATGATGGCAGCAAAATGAACTCAGAAGTCTACAGAGACATTTTGTCTGCCAATTTAAAGAAAGATGCCACCGAATTGATTGGGAGATCCTTCATGGTGCAGCAAGATAATGATTCAAAACACACTGCCAAAACAACAAAGGAGTTCATCAGGGGCAAGAAGTGGGAGGTTTTAGACTGGCCAAGTCAATCTCCAGACTTCAACCCTATAGAGTATGCATTTTACCTGCTAAAGAGCAGACTGAAGGGAGAAACCCCCCCAAAACAAACCACAACTGAAAGAGGCTGCAGTGAAAGCCTGGAAAAGCATCACAAAAGCAGAATGCAAAAGTTTGGTGATGTCAATTGATCACAGGCTTGATGCAGTTATTGTAAGCAAAGGATTTGCAACTAAATATTAAGTCTTTTCACGTTAATGTATTTTAAGTCTATCTGTTCCAATACTTTTGCTCGCCTAAAAATTTGGTGTTCCGTTACAAATAATGCTATCTTCTAAGTTGTGTATCAGATCCAGATGTAAATACCTGGAAATAAAAGCTGAAATGTTGATCTCTTGTCTCATATTCATATTTTGATGTCAAACCCAAATGTTTTCAGTCTACAGCAAAAATAAAGGAACTGGCCAAAGGGCAATAAAAGTTAATCCACGACAGTCTATGTTTCGTGTCAAATTCAAGCATGCGAGGTCAGGACCTTTGACAGCCCAGCGTAAACAGCATTACAGAGATTATGGTGAATATATGTATAGCAAGTGACAGTGTGCCCCAGCCACGACCCTTCAGTCACACCTAGGAACTAAAGAAGAGGGGAAGGCCAGATTTCTATTATGTGAGGTCTCGATGTGATGGAAGCACCGACTCTGCTCTAATCCTCACCACTTAAGAGCCTAGGCAATATCTACTTAAAGAGACATTATGCAGGAAATGTTATGCAAATGGCTTGTTTATCACATCATCTCTGTATCAGCCACTTGTTTAGTGCCCTGTCTCCAGTGTGCCACGCTTATCTCTGGCTTAGGGAGGAGCATAATCTTTTAACACCTATCTGGCAGATTTCTCTATTGTTGTCAGATTTCACATACAGCAGGAACATGAGTCAGTGTTTACATTTTAACAACCGGAGCAATATTTCAGGGAGACATGAGGGGTATTTGAGCTCATCTTAGAGCCTGTATTTGCATAAATTCGCACGAGTGAGTCCGTCAGCACGGTGGAATGAATTTTGAAGTGTGCTGCGTGTATATTGGGGGCTCTCCCTAAGCTGCACATACTGAGAGACTCTTACTAAGCAGATTACCTCCATAAATCTATGTCAGGATACATTTCTGTATGTCTAGTCATGCAAAGAGAGAGAGAGCGTGAGAATGCAGACAAAACATGTTTACAGTATCAGATATACACCCTAACTGACAAGCTCTAGGCACTGTTAAAGTCATCAGTGCGCTGCTGACATCTGCTGCACAAGTTAAGGTACATGCAAACATGCAAACACATTTGCATGTAGTATCACTGTGCTTGTATTTGCATTTGTAGTGTTGGAGGAGCAGCTCGCTGGTTGATGTATGACGATAAAAAGAGGCTGTTGCAGGAAACAGAATCTTTGGATGTAGAGATATTTAAAGACTGTTTCCTGTGTTTGACATTTACCTTGGATCAAGGAACAGCATTGTGACTCACAGCTGCCAGAGGTGCAGCATGGGAGCCGAGCTGGCAACACTGTGTGTGTGTGTGTGTGTGTGTGTGTGTGTGTGTGTGTGTGTGTGTGTGTGTGTTTGTGTGTGTGTGTGTGTGCATGTGTGGAGGGTGTGGAGGGGGGGGGTGGACCAGATGTTGTCCTCCTACCATGGGGAATAAACTCTATCACAGGTGGTGGGAAAAAAGGGGGGAGAGAAAGGGAGAAGAGAACGAGTGAGTGAGAAACAACGGCAAACAGGAAGCAGAGACTTTACAACACAATGCTCGCTGAGTTTCCTGCAGGCTCAGACAGATAAGGAACAACACTTTGTTTAAAGCTGTATTTTCACCCCCAAACAAGTCCCAATCTCTGAAACCACATCTTACAACGCTCGTATCTTACTTTCTTCTGCACTGCAGATGTTTTAATAATGTTATTGCACAAGCGTGTTGGTCAATGTGCATCCGAGAGACCATTACTTTCAATAATGCCTTATCATCATCACTAATTGTAGTTTTGTAGTGTAATGTGCAAGTGAACCTTTATCATTTGTGACTTTATTTTCAATAAATATAGAATTTGTGCGTGTGTGTGTGTTTATGAACCCTCTCACCCTGGATAAGACAGTATGAAACATGGCATATGAAGTTTCTGCTATAAACTGCAGGTGGTGACAGCCTAACAATGCCCCCTCAGCTGTGCCCTTTGCCCCTTTTTACGCGAGAGAATAAAGCTGCCTGTGTGAGCTTTCAGAAAATTGAATTCATAGATTGAAAATACACGAACAACAGGACAAGGTGGCGAGCAAGCCTGGAAATATTTAAATGCCCTGTGACACCAAAGTTCCTGAGATATGATGTTTGGGCAGCATGCGTCCTGAGAGCCGAGCTGACAGTTAATTACTGAAATTAATCACATCCACGTCCCAGTAGAGAACCAAAAAAGCACAGAGGCCACTGTGCATTACACGAGGTTCATTATGAAAGTTAATTATGTACCAGCTTGGAAGTCGAACCACACAAAAAGAAATTGAAACGAGCTTCTGGATGAGGCACAAAGATGAACACCAGCATGCAGAAGAAGATGCTGGAGCAACACCTCCCTCTATGGGCCAATGGTGGTATTACAGCACAATTAGTGACAATATTAATGTTCTGGACGGCAGACTGTGAGACGGAGACGCAAATATATAAGAAGCACGAGCTTTTGGCATGATAGATAAAATATATTACACAATGATCATATTTCAGTCTCCTGTTACAGTAGGAGTTGGGGTCTCCACATGTGGCAGGTTACACTTTCAAATGCATAATTTGACATGCAAGTGTATGAAGTCGAGGAATCTATGAACAGAAGATCATTATTGTTAGTGATTGTTTATTTTATTTTTTTTAACTAAAAGGTCGCATCAGCTGATTCTGCTCAGCACTCAGGCCCCTCTCGGTGGGTGTGTCTATGTTAATCTGCATCAAACGGAGACGGGCAGTGTTGGGACACCACTCATCTGATTGGGCGCCTTTGTTCTTTCAAATCGAAGTGTCCCCTCGCCTTTTATTGGCACCAACGGGCCCCTGGGGGAGAAGACATCTTTTACAGTAAGGCTGCACTGCCGCATGGACTTTGAGGCTGCAGGAATAATGGAGTAACAGTGTAAGGAAAAGATGGCAGAGGCCTGTCAGAGACATGACAAACCTTACAGGCTGAGGGAAGAAGTGAGCTGCATGCTGGTTGGTGATGGAGCTGTGGGGAAGACCAGCATGATCATCAGCTACATCTTCAATGGGTACAACAGCGAGTACAGACAAACAGCTTTTGATGTCTTTACTGGTGAGTGAGGGTTATTCTTTAAATTTAATGACTGCTTTAATTCTGCAGGAATAAATCTTGATGTTTATTTCTCACTTCCAGGTTTGGTTCATGTGAATGGAGTTCCAACTCGTATCAAACTCATAGACACTGCAGGACAGGTAGATATCCCACACCACGTTGTGATTCTTTAGTTGGTTAGACCCTCCTGGCTCATCTTTTTTTTATATTTGATCTGCCCAGGAGGAGTTTGGCCATCTTCGCTCTCTGTGCTACGCCCACGTGGACGTCTTCATCCTCTGCTTCAGCCTGGTCAACCCCGTCTCTTTCGACAACATCACCTCCAAATGGATCCCACAGATCCGTGCTGGCAACTCGACCTCTCCCATCGTTCTGGTCGGGACTCAGTCAGACCTTCGCCACAATGTGGACGTCCTCATTCACCTGGACCAGCAGAGAGCCAAACCAGTGCACTTCAGCCGGGCCAGAAGGCTGGCACACAGGGTCAGAGCGCACGACTATGTGGAGTGCTCGGCCCTGACGCAGCACAACCTCAAAGATGTGTTTGACTCTGCTATATTTGCTGCTGTCAAGCACAAGCACACTGGCTCAAAATCCAAAAAGCTCAGCCCTCTTAAACGCTTAAAGACTTTTTGCGATTGTGGATGGAGGAAAATCTTCAGGCTCATCTGATGTGGAACCAAAGAGTGGATTAACTGTACTCAGCTTGGTCTGTTTGGGGATTTTTGGGACAAATGGTGCATTTTTATCAAAGTATTTCTCTGCAGGATGTGGACTGTGCACTAACAAAACATCATCAAGTATCACTAATAACCTGCACTGGCATCCATCCTTAAGGACCTGTAAGAAACAAGACAATCCTCATACGAAGATCATTGTGTAAGGACAGTGGTTGATGGTTTTGTGTTTTATTTGTTCATATTTGTGTTTGTGTGTGTGTTAAAGTTTTGTAATAAATGCACTGCAGTGTAACATATATTTAATGCCAGTTGCTGTGTTTCTTTTAAAGAATTATGTAATGAATCTAAAAAAACCTGCAGTGAAAGATACTGTCAGTGAAGAAATGGAGGGAAAACACAAATTGCCACTTGGGACAAATGGTCACCTGCTGATGCTTTGAAGCGCTACTTTACAAGACAAAAGCCATTTAAATCCATCCTCTGTTTAGGAGCTTATGCTGATGCAGGTTTTTAACAACTGCTTTGAAAACACCCACCCATGTGGAATTTTTAACTTACAAAAATTCAGGTTTTCCCTAAACCATTTATTATAATCTAAAAAAAGATACATTCATTAAAGCGCACAGCTGAATTTGGAGCAATTTAATACACCAACTCAGACCAATATCTTAATATTTGACAACTGAAAAAAACAATAGGACATGCATTGTCTGCAAGGCAAACTTAAATATGTGATTGTATTTCTTTCTTTGATCTTGTAGAAAGTGGTGGTTTTCTACTATGCATCTACAGGAAGGATTATTATCATGAAAGATTTATCACTTTACATGCAAGACACTCTAAATCTTGCAGCTCTGCAGCCAACAGTTACAGAATTAGGTGCAATAGTAGTGCTTGTTTAAAGGTGAAATTATTTGAGGTAAACAAACAAACAAGATGGATTTTATGAGCTCAAAAAAACATTGTAGAAGCGGCACAAACATTGTTCCACAGCCACAGAGAGTAAACTCACTGCTAGCTTGTCTTGTAGAACTACGCTTCCCATCATGCAACAGCACGCCACCCTCCTCTGACCCTGTGACTGAAAATAATCTGATCAGCTGATCTGACCTGGCAACAAAATAACGTAGCTAGAGAAATCTGCCAGGGAGGGGGCTGAAGAACAAAACAATGACACTGCTCGGAAGGATCCAAATCCAGTAACACTTTTTAAAGACTTTTCAAGCCGAATCGCGCGGATTTTCCTCCCGTTTTTAAGTAAAATAGTCCGCGGATGTCCGAGCTTTTGACATCGGCTGGCTGTTGTTTTTGTTGATATGTTGTTACAGCTCAGTTGACAGACTGGAGGCTAGCAGCTTGTTGGGACGACAATGAACTGTTAGGGCTCTCTGGCTCGCTAATTACAGTTTTTCTGTGGAGAAAAGTTAAAACTGCGCGTCGAACCCAGCTAGTTGTGAGCTACGTGTTGGTGCTTTGTTGCCAAATTATCCACCGACTTTGCCAGCGAGCGGTTGAGGGTCAGTTTGCTAGCTAGCCTGTTGTTAGCATCAACATTTGCACATTCATCTTTTCAGGGAGAGTTCATTGTCTCGGTTGGTAGAAGCTACCTGCACATGTTTCTGTATTATTTTAGTATTATTCGCTAACCTTAGATATATTTAATGTAATGCTGCAGCTAAAGTGCTAACTTTAATGCACAAACAAGCTAACTGTTGGTGGTAAAACAGATATCAGGTGTAACTCAAGGAGACGGCTGTTTCTGCCTTTACTGCTGGATGCACTAAATGACATTATTAAGACCGTGTTTCAAATTCATTCTGCCTATGCTAATTAGATAAATTTTACGTTTGTTGGGGCTTAGTTGTTACAGCCATCCAGCCCAGTTACCATGCAGCTGTTTTCATAGATTTAGTCACTGTATTAGCTCATTTCAGTTGTCAGTATTACTGCATTTTGTACATTTTTACCTGCTAGCGATTTATCTAGAGCTGTTGTCAAAGCTGCTCCAATAAGCACTGCATTGTGTTCAAGTTTACGTTGTAAGAAACGATGAGTGGGCATGGCTCATCTTCAGAAAAGGGAGTCAATACTAGTCTAATATGTCAAGAGAGTTATGCCTGTGGTGGCTCCGAGGAAGCAGCATTTGAGTGTGATGAATGCAAAAGCTTGCAGTGTGTTCGCTGTGAGCTGGAGCTCCACAATCAGGAGCGTCTGAAGAACCATGAGCGGGTTCAGATAGGTCCAGGGCACGTCCCTTACTGTGACAACTGCAAAGGAAGCAATGGAGACCAGGGCAAACGCCACAGATCTGTGGTCCGCTGCCTGAACTGCAAAGTTAACATGTGTCAAGACTGTCAGAAACGCACCCACAGTGGAGGGAACAAGAAGAAACACCAGCTCACATCCTATCCCCCACCGCCCAAACCTGCAGAGATCACCTCTGTATCTGTCCCACCGGCTGCCCGAATAGCCGATGAGATCAAATCTCAGAGAGCAAAACTTCTGGAGAAGGTTTCCAGTTTTCTCCTGGTTGATGAGAATGAGGAAATGCAGGTGAGTTACATAAAAGTGATGCATGTTATTGAATAGAAATAGAATCAGAATACCTACAAGTTTAAATTCTTTGCCAAGACTGCACATTTGGTTGTTTGCTTAACTAACTTTTTGCCTCTAAACTCTTGTTTCTCCGAAGGTAAAAGACGAAACTTCATTTGTAAAGCGCCTGAGTTGCGGCCCTGACCAGCTACTGAAGGTGGTGTCCATCTTTGGCAACACCGGAGAGGGTAAATCTCACACCCTGAACCACACATTCTTCATGGGCAGGGAAGTGTTCAAGACTTCTCCCACCCAGGAGTCGTGCACGGTGGGGGTGTGGGCGGCACTTGACCCCATCCGTAACGTGGTGGTCATCGACACAGAGGGGCTGCTTGGGAACAGTTCCAAACAGGGCCAGAGGACCCGACTCTTGCTCAAGGTGCTCGCCATCTCCGACCTCATCATTTACCGCACCCACGCCGACCGTCTCCATGATGACCTCTTCAAGTTCCTCGGGGACGCCTCGGATGCTTACTTGAAGCATTTCACCAAGGAACTGAAGGCCACAACGGCCCGCTGTGGCCTGGATGTCCCACTGTCCACCTTGGGTCCAGCGGTGGTCATCTTCCATGAAACTGTCCACACTAAGTTGCTTGGCTCAGGTAAAATATTTCAACACTTCTGTTACTCCCACTAGTGTTGAGAGTCATTACTTCATCTGTTACACACTTATTAGACATGTCAAAGCTTTTAATAGAATATTACCTCCATTGGGACAGTACATTGTGACTGTATCACCATGACTGTAGCTCTGCATCACAGGAAGGGACAGGAGGCAGCACCTTCAAAGTAAACTAAGCGTTGAGCACTGCAGATAATTACAAGTTTAGCAAATATTAGCCTATGGTGTTTCTCTTTCTTTCTTCTGTATTGCTGGAGGTAGCAATCTGCATTCCATGAAAGGTGTGAAAAAACTGTGTAGCCACATATTTACAGCTTGAAGACACTTGAAAGACAGAACCAGTTTTTGCATGTTTTAGTTCATTTTCTACAGCTCATACTTTGCATTGCTGTCAGCCTTTTGCCAATGCCTGATATTCACCACAATTTAAATGTGTTTTTGTAAACAGGCACCTGCTTTCTATTCTTCTATTCTAGTCCTCTAGACTAACACTTTGTGTTAGTTAGATAACCTCCAACGGTCAGCATTTGTCTGCTTTTCCTCTTGTCAGATTATAGCTACTGATGC
The DNA here is from genome assembly GCF_042242105.1 of Pempheris klunzingeri. Taxonomy (NCBI): domain Eukaryota; kingdom Metazoa; phylum Chordata; class Actinopteri; order Acropomatiformes; family Pempheridae; genus Pempheris; species Pempheris klunzingeri. Next base: position 10,486,176 of record NC_092024.1, on the reverse strand, counting down.
AAACACAGATTTCTTTATGAAGTCTTTGCTCCGTTGCTATGCAATAGTAGAGAAACGGATGAAAATAAAATGTGTTATTTAAAATGTGGTGTTCTACTTCACTCAAGTAAGTTACAAGTTGTTCTTCTATATAGAAATGAACGCATGGAAATGATCTCAATGCTTATGAGGGAGAAAAACACTCTAAATGTGGTAGGCCTTGGAGTGTACACAAGATTTGTAGTAAATGTTGTAAAATGTGAAGAAACACTTGTATGAGCTTCATGACTTCGGACAACAAATGTAAATGACTGAGCTACATGTGTTTCCTTGTTTATTAAGTATGTTTTTTTGGGGGGGGGGGGGACTGATTGCTGATGCTACAACATTCTTCTTGAATATTCCTGAACACATGTTGTATCTGATGCACTGATTGAATATCTACACTATATTCTGAGTACACACTGTGGTAACGTCTCCACTCGTGTTTTGTCATAGACAAGTCATCTGAGTCAATAGATCGGCTGCTGTTGGATCGCTTCAAGAAACTTTCCCGTTTCCCAGAGGCCTTCAGCTCAGTCCAGTACTGGGGCACTCAGACTCTCAGCCCCCCTACTGACTTCCATGGCCTGCAGAATAAACTGGAGCAGCTCTTGGATAACAACGCCACCCGTTCCCCACGCACCCCTGTGGTCATCTTTAAAGCCCTGCAGGTAGGGCAGTTATCCGGCCTCTGACCAGCACTGAACTGAAGTGATTCACAGTTTTCTGATAAACTGGCTCCTGGATTCAGAGAAGGCTTATTTTAATACAATTAGCGCAGTGCGAGTTTTAAGCGTATCATTTTACTGTTTAGAAAGTGCACCTATTCTTGCTAATTTCTGCTCGTCTATGATTCTCCTGCAGGCACTGAGTGAGCGCTTTAATGGGGAAATTACAGGTGAGCTTGTTGCCCACAGCTGTTTCTTTCCTGACGAGTACTTCACCTGCTCCAGCCTGTGCCTCAGTTGTGGGTGAGTACCTCCCTGCTTTTCAAAAGGCATTTTAACAATCACAGTCTCTCCTTTAATCTTTTACTTTCCAGATTGTTAATCATTGTAGCATATTACTTTTATCCCAGATCCGGCTGCAAGAACAGCATGAACCACTTGGGAGAAGGAGCGTGCCACGAGGCAAAGCATCGTTGTCGTTATTCTGCTCAGTATGATAATCGCATTTACACCTGTAAGGTAAGCCCAGAAGTTCACCTGCATCACTTAGGTACAACTGAGCTTTCTCACCTATGCCACTGACTTCATGACTGATGAGTTCCGACTTAAAGTCATTCTGTGGTGCATCACTTCAGGCTTGCTATGAAGGGGGGAAGGAGGTGGTAGTTGTCCCTAAGACCTCAGCTTCCTCAGACTCTCCATGGATGGGCCTCGCCAAGTACGCCTGGTCTGGGTGAGTTGCAGCTGAATGACCTACAGGGTCACATGTAACTACGCTCGGGTTAGGCTTATGTTACTTTTACAGAGCCTAATTTTAGCACTGGCAAAGCAGACTCTGACCTAAAATCAATGTTTTCTATTTATATTAACCCGCATGTTCCAAATAATACCACAGATAATAACTCAGTTACACATTTATATGTCTAATGTATGTTCAGGTACGTTATCGAATGCCCCAACTGTGGAGTGATCTATCGGAGCCGTCAGTACTGGTATGGGAACCAGGACCCTGTGGATACCGTCGTCCGCACTGAGATCCAGCATGTATGGCCAGGGGTAAGAGAAGCAAGCCATTTAATTAATTCATCAGATTTTTTCTTAATTAAACAGACCTGTAATTATATGGTCAGAGGTAACCCTTTATCTACCCATCTGTTTTTTGCAGTCGGATGGCTTTTTAAAGGACAACAGCAATGCAGCGCAGCGGCTTCTGGATGGAGTCAACCTAGTGGCACAGTCTGTGTCAGAGCTCAGTGTCAAGCCTGCCAAGGCCGTCACCTCCTGGCTGACAGATCAGATCGCCCCAGCCTACTGGAAACCCAACTCCTTCATCTTGGTGAGTGACACACACAGCCCCACCCTCTGCCACCCGCCAGCAACAGCCAAGTCAACACTTTGTGTCCAGGGGGATGTTTACTGTCTGTGGTGCTCTGTGCCTATTACACAATCTATGTTTGCATGTCACAAGATAAAACTTGGACAGACTCAGATTGCTCACAGAGCCAGCTCTTGGTCAATAACAACTCCTGTGATTTTTTTTTTTTTTTTTCTTTTTTACAAGGTGTGCCATAAGTGTCACACAGTCTTCCAGGACAATGACACCAAACATCACTGCCGTGCCTGTGGGGAGGGCTTCTGTGACGGCTGCTCTTCCAAAGCTGCGCCCGTCCCAGAGAGAGGCTGGGGTCTCGCCCCTGTCAGAGTCTGTGACGTCTGCTTCGAGCAGAGAGCTTCATACGCAGGTACACACACACACACCTCCAGTAATGTCAAGTGTTACCTCTTTTTCCTCTTTGTGTCTCATGCAGCCATTTAAAGCTTGGGTGAGCTCGGCTTTAGCAAAGATATTTTCTTTATGCAGAGCTGCTTGAGGCAGAGCTCGAGGAGGAAGAAGGTGGAACCCTCGCCAGGAAGGTTGGAGAAGCGGTGACCAACACCATAGGGGTTGTGGTCACTGCTATTGACATCCCACTGGGTGAGTGTTGCCCAATCTAAAGAGGATTGTTATGTAAGGGTGATAATGACCCAGTAAATGTAAGTAACTGGATATGATGCCCTCTGTTGGCAGAGATGTAAACTGCTCATTTACAGTAAGTATTTAGGCTTTGTGTCTGGTTTGAACTCTCAAAGATGTAATGCCGAAGTCAGACTGTTAAAGCCTCCCCTATGAGGAATACGGGGTGCCCTAATGGCCTAGTTGTACTGTAATGGATCCTGCACAACTAAAAGCTCACAGGTCTCTGTTCCCTCACTGCATGCGGATCTTCAAATACTGAATTTGCATTTGTCAAGCTTATTCTTGCCAAAAATGTTTATAAGCTACTAAATGAAATTCCTCCCACACACACTTACTACAGAACCTAAAACTGCCTTTGACAAGCTCTTCAGGAAGTATAAGTGGCAGTGCCTCCATGTAGAAGTGCTCAGTTGCCTAATGTTTGATGTAGACTGTCAGACCTTGTATCTGTTGTTTAGATTTGTGAGAGGTGAGATAGACGACTGTTTACCCTGTTTACTCATGTCGTTTTATGAGACTCCCTGCTGTATATGTGTTTTGAAGTGGCTTGAAGCATTTGTCATAGACCGTGCTGTTCTCTGATGCCTAAAATTTACTTTGGGCTGATGATTATTAGCAGAACTTTTTTTTTTATAACAGCTGATATGACGCGTTTCTGCCAAGATAATCCAAAATGTGTTTTAGATTGTGAAAACTGGCTCTGCTGCATGGAAAGAGATTGCAAAGTGTTGGCAACAATAAATGCTGTCTCCACTCGAATACACGCCACAAATTATAGCCCTTATTTTCCCTTCAGGTTGTTGTCTTAATCAAATTTGGAAACCCACAAGTATTTGCCTAATCTAAAGCTAAAGTAGTATGGTTATTAATGTATGTTAGTCTGCTACATAAGTGTACTGTAAGCCTATATTTGCTGATAAAAGGGCTTAGATGCATATGTTTTTGATATCCTGCTGAAAACTATGTATCCATCACCACCTCAAAAATACCTCCGAGCCACGTCTGGTCCAATCACAACAAAATTAGCCTACTTGTTTCCAAATCCAAATCTTGTTTCTATGTTTCCATGGATACCCCAACCAAGATGGCTAAGGACATGAAGTTATGGTGCATTTTAAACAGTAGTGTGGACAAATAAGCCTGGACATTTGAGAAGTGACCGTGCTGTGACACCAACAGCCGAGGTAAAAGTTACTAATGTCAGTCGGTATTGTAAGTAGAGTAAATAAATGTCGTTACTTCAGCATAGAACAGCATTTGATCATAATGGATGAGATCTATAGTGGAAATTGGCCATAGATGTAAATGAAAGGCATAACTCGACGTTTTGGGAAATACACACTTGCGGGGTGGGGTGGGGCAGTTGCCAGGCAACCAGCAGAGCCTCCAGGAAGTCATTGGGCCCTGCCAAGTCTGGCTTATAACCCCCATAAAAACACAATTTGCTGTTTTATACATTTCAGTTTTCGCACTGGTTAAGCAAACCAGATATAACTGACTGATTAGTGAGCTTTGGATAGTGCTGGTAAGCAGACCTTTAGACAGAGGTAACCTGATATAGCGTGATATAAGGTTATCAAAACCTGTAGATCTATGCCCTTTGCCAGTGTATATACAGTGTAGGTCTACATTGTCCTTTGGAGTGAGCCTGTCTGAATGATGAAGTTTAATGTGATTTAAACAGACGACCATGTGTGGTGTCAACGGAAAACACTGTTGTCTTATACCATGTACCTTATACTATATCTAATATGTGCTTGTGTGTATTTGTGTCATGTGTTCCCTGTAGGCCTAGTGAAAGACGCAGCCCGTCCAGCCTACTGGGTGCCTGACCAGGACATCCTCTCCTGCCACAACTGCCAGCGCGAGTTCACTGCCAAGCTGTCCAAGCACCACTGCCGCGCCTGTGGCCAAGGAGTGTGTGACGACTGCTCCCCGGAGCGTCGGTCGGTCCCATCGCGGGGCTGGGACCACCCTGTGCGCGTGTGCACCAGCTGCAACCAGAAACCTGGAGAACTTTAACAGGGACGGCCTTCCTTCCTCGGAGCACCGGAGAGAACCACTCACTCAGCTCGCAGTCTGTCACTGCCTTACCTCTGTTACTCTAATGGTTCTGTCTGTTATCTGTGGAAAGGAAGTTTTTAGGCATATATATCTATATATATATGTATGTATGTATGTATGTACGTATACAGTATATATAGGACATTTAGAAGATTTGGGACGTCAGAGTTCCTGTGGCCTTTGTAGAACAGCCAGAACATGTGAGATGACTTGACTGAGTGTGAAACCTGCATTTCCACTCTGATTATTCACAGAGGGAATATTTTGATTCTTATTGACACAAATCCCCGATTTTACGTTAAATAAGGCTGTTGAGCTATTTTTCTACTATCAGAAAATATAAAAAAAAATGTATCATTTAAAGAATCTTAGTTAGTTGAGAACCCCGTGGGGTTATTGTGATTAGTCTCCAGCAATTCTTATTATTGAGCATTGTTTCTCTGATGTCGTCTGTGTAATGGCGAGGAGATATTTTATATCCGTGCAGGTGTAACTGCAGTTTCCATTGCATGCTGCATTGCAAGATTTTAGTTTTTGCACTAAGCCTTTTTCAGCTGTTATAGGCTGTTGCTTACAATGGCCAAAATCCAGATATCCGGATGATCAAGTTGTCTGTCCCAAACTGAGCTGAAATCTACTACAGTAGGACTAGATTGTGGATATCTGGTGTGCCAAAAATCATTCAGGTCACTGTGTCTGTGCTGGTATAATGTTTATATTTTATCATGTATTTGTGGTCGTATGAAGACATAGAACTATGTTAGAGGAGTGTACTTTTCAAATGTTGAAAATTATTTATGTATGAAGATAAAACAAAAAAAAACCTATTAGCACTCTGGCATGCATGACAGTCCGAGAAGTCCATGGCCTTTTACTTGTTCAGAGGACGGTCTCTGAATTAACCTCACTATGTCTTTTACCAAACGGCATTGTAGTGTGCACATGTTGAAAGATGTTTCTGTTTCATGTTCAAATTTGTTTTCTTGACATCTTGATTTTAATTGGTTTCTAAATACTTACAGTTGATGTCTGTGTGGTTGTATGGATATTGTTTTGCAGACCTGAGGAATATCCAAATTTATCTTGAAACCAGTTTTACAAATTGCATTCATGCCTCCAGGCCGTCGTAGGTCTGACATGATAAGGACTCCTGACAAAGGTCAACTCATTTCATTTTTTGTCCTGTTTTAGTAGCTTGTTTCCTGTTATTTTACCTCCGTTATTGAAAGCTATTGTATATTTTCTTTTTCTGTTTTATTTTTTTTTTGTTTGACGTTAGTTACTGCATAGATATTTATATACTTTGTAGTAGCTGTATGTGAACCACCTTTTCTAACCATATTACCTTTTTTCTTCATTTTGTCTTTCAGCATTACACAGAAAAAAACTGATGCTCAATTGTGGCAATGATGAATTGTTGAGTCATTTCTAGTGACTGACAGCTTTAACTTGTCTTGCATCATCACTAGTTTTGAGTTATTAAGGAATGAGGCTTTTACTTTTGGATATCATACAAAGCACAAGGTGATGCCTTTAACACATATGCTTGTATTTTGTTGTCAAAAATGAGAAAAAAAAGGGTCTTTGCTGATTGTAAGCTTTGTAGATAAAGTTATTGCTCCCTTTGCTCCTAACGTGGAACTTTTTAGTTCTGATGTCTGATGAGAAGATGCTGTGTCTGCCTTGTCTCAAAATAGATTTATCTGTCTGAATGTTGCATCTCTCTCACACACACACACACACACACACGCACATCCTCCTCTGAGGTGGTAATATTGCACAGTATAGAAAACGAAACACGTCGTTGCAGATTACTCACACTGGGGTTACTTTCCATGGAAATTTGTGCTGTCTGTTGCTTTGGCTATCCTTTGTGGTGTTTGAGAGACACATATAGGGACATCCTTTTTTTTTTTTTTTGTTTGCGGAGTGGCTTGGGTGCTATCGACACTTCTCACCTACACACTACAAATCAAGAGGGAGTGATTGCTGCATTTAAGACTGTTGGACAATAACTTGAGGTGATGATGTGTGGATACATGCCGAAATGGTGGAAGATTTGATTAAAATTAAAGTTGTATCAGCTCCCGTCTGTCAAAAACATAATATGGAACTGCCTCCATGTCTTTAGTGTGAGTCTGTGTGTTTGTGTGTTTCAATCTCGCTGTGTCAAACCATTCACTGTACTGTATGTGGGAGGAATAGATCTTGTGCACGCCTGTGTGTTATAAGCCTTGCTTCCATTCCTCACCAACACTGCAGCTTCAGATTAAGAGAGGGAAAAATATTTGCTTGGTGCTTATTGATGATGATAAATGATTTATAATTATTTTAATAAATAATTAAACCCAAGCTTCGATGTTGATATTCTGTGCCACTTGCAGTTGCACTGCATGGTCTCGGTACGCCAGGGGTGGGGGGGGGGTGCACTTGCAATGTATCCAAGCTCCAGTAAGGGTCTCTTTAAAAGTGCTGTTATTCACTTACAGTGCACAATATAAATACAAGGGAAAACCCTTTAAAATAATTTTGACAGTTTACCCCAGAAGGCCACGCCCCATCCGCGTATGCTGCAGATGTATTGGTCCACGAATTCACCCCGAGCTCTGATTGGTCAATTCCCGTAGGTTTCCCTCAGAACTGCAAGACGCCGATATTGCGTTACATTGTAGCAAAATGGCGGCTGTCATTCAGAATCCACTAAAAGCGTAAGTAATTTAGACATTTAGCAATTTGTGAATAATTACTTTGTTGCCAACTTGTATGTTAAAACTGGCTGCCCGTGCATGTGGTTTCCAGCCGTGTGCATATGACAGATTAAGCTGTCCAAATTCATTTTGTGTACTTCTTGCATGGCAAAGTAGCCTCGTACAGTTCTTTTATTCCACAAGCTTTTAACATTTAGTCTTTAACATGTGCGTACGGCTGCCTGACATTTTGGGTGCACCGGAGGAGCTTTTCCTCCACACGGCCGTGCATTCAACAAAAGAGAATGTCGTCTTTCCTGGGCTATAAATTTATTTGAAAACTGTCGACAACGTGCCTTTGCGCTGCTCCGAATAATTAAAAGCCGATTTCCTCCGTGCTCGGTCGGGCATAGCGGCGGAATATCAGCCGACATTCCGAAAGTCGTTTATAGTTAGTGTGAATTGTCGACATGTCAACTTTAGCTCCTCCGAGCGCAGACGTGGTCAGGACCCGGTAAAGCAAGGGAGGAGGCATTTTGTATTTGCATGCTTGCTGGCGAATTCGACAAAAGTGACAGCAATTTGAGTCCGCCGGTGGAAATAGGCTGTCACTCCGTGCTCGAATGGCCCCTGGCATGCTCAATTTTTATCCCTCAACTTGAAAGAAATGCTCCACCTTTTTCTCCCTTTCTCCTTTGTTCTGCTGTATTGTTTGGCCATTTCCACTGGTGAACATATCTACTGTAAGTTAGCGCCCCGCTTCTTGTCATTTTCCCTTTAAACTAGATACGAATGTGACATTTCCTGACACGCACGCACTCAGTTGGACGTGACAGAGGCGTTTGAGCCTGTATTGATGTGTTCTCACCATCATGGCTCGTTGGGACTGTGGAGGCAGAGCAAGGCTCTCCACTGTGCCTTTAAGTGGAGGAGTGCTGGAGATTAGCTTGGTCCAGGATCCTGGGCCCATCTGTCAGAGAGATGCTCCGACAGAGAGGAAGTGTTGGGCACAAGCAGGAGAACCATCTGCTCCTCCACAGAGGTACCCTGGCACCTCTGTGGACTGTAAGCACGAGGAGTGGACCACACAGCGCCCTGCACACCAACCCACACTGTTGCCATTGTTGTGACATTGCTGCTACACTTAGGGACGGGTGCTGAATGGTGTTTCTGCTACCTGAGTGTCCACTTCAGACTGTTTTTTTTTTTTTTTTTTTTAATTACCTGTGAACATTTTCTGCTGGAGATAATTTTGCATGTGTCCAGTTCAGAGATTAGTTGGCCAGTGATACAATAACAGTTGAATTGGGCTGAATACAGGGGCCATGGATCCTGTCAAAGTGGCCTTCAGCAAGACAACCCCACTGTGCATACTCATTGCAGTGGATGGTGGCCATTTGCAAAATTTCTATAGAATTTATAGCCCTTCATGCGCTGCAGACTGCCACAGGGAATCGCCCAATACACTCACAGCCACCTGTACAGCTGAGTGAAGCGCCTGATGTTAAAGTGCTCAATTTATGTGTTGAATAAATAATACTTACTTGTAGCTCCTTTCATTCTCTCATCACATATATATGCTTTTTTTTTTTTTTTTGTCAGAAGTGCATGATCTATGTCGGAAAGTACACTTCATTATTACCTTGTTGGACTATTTCCCTGTCTTGAGTCCCAACAAGCTGCAGTGTGTGTCTGCCGTCACGCTGCCTTTTCATCTCGCAGACGTTTTAGCATTCTGATGTGGAATGTCTCCTTGCTATAAACTGTGCTTAATGAAGTGTTTCAGTGTGCTATAATTAGCCCCTGTCTTGGGTTTCTGACTTCATTTCACACGTTTGTCAGATTATAATTAGTCACACTTGACACTAATTGGATGTCGCTCCCGTGGACCAGTTTGACCTTTTTTTTGTGTTAAGATGATTCACTTTAGGGAAATGAAATGCTGGTTTGACTTTGTTGTAGAGATGTGGCGGATGAAGCCGCGGCGTGCAAGCCTGTGCTCGTCTGTGTGTGAGGTCTGGCCCTCCTACCAGCATGGGGAGGACAGTAATCTCCAGAATCTCCTGATTAAAATGGAGTCTGGAATATTTGATTAGTAAAGAAGCTCATGAAGCTGCTCATAAAAATTTTAGCCACACCTGGAGTTTCCTGTGGGGTGGACACGTCTTCCAGCCGCAGCTCTCCTGACATTACATCTGCGAGAACCTTCCCCATTTGTGAGCTACCTTGTTATTGGTGTTGAGGAGCCTGTATAGTGAGTCAGGCCTGGTGCTTATTGGTGCTGCAGTGTGGAGGTGTATGGTCTGGTTTTACTCCTGCCCTCACCCAGACTGTGTTGTTCTGATTGGTGTAATCAGAGGTTGTTGTCAGGATGCAGTCACTGTGTAGGCCGCCCTCCTCCTCCTCCCGCTACTCCTCCTCCTCCATCTCTCTTGTTATGTGGTAGCTCTAGCTTCCTGTGAAGGAGCAGTGCACCTGCAAATTTGAGAAGCCTCCTGAACAGAGCTGAACAGACCGAAGTTGTGTTTTTAGATCAAAGATTTTTATTCTCATTCATTTTTCATTGTATTTTTCACAAGTCAGATCTCCCGAGTGCTGCACCATTTAGGAGAAGACGGCCTCTGTAAGCTGCTCTCCTGCAAACTTAAGTTTGTCGTCAGATATGCAAAATGCGTGTTGACACACGCACATTACGGATGCAGTCATGTGACACGGCGAACCGTTGACACGAACGTGCTGATACCAGAGGCCCCACTGGCCACAAGATTTGCTTTTGTTCTTCGCCCTCATGCACACACTCACCTTCTCTACTCAACTGGAAGATATTGAGGATGTGTAGCACATACCGCTGAGGCACCTTTCCACACAAGAATGAGTGTTTCTAGTTCAGTTTGATTCCACACAATTTTGACATCTTTAGGTAGAGCTAGCTGGTTTATTACAGCATGGATCTCATTTTTTTTAGTTAAATTCTGTCAGTTTTGGTAGAACTGGATCCATTAAACTAATTGCTGAGATTCAGGAACACTGGGAAAAAATAGTAAAAGGCTAACAGCGTAGTGAGATTATTGAAACCAGTGTTTCCCAAACTGTAACCCCACTAAAAACTATAGGGCTAGGAAAGCAAAAAATATATATTTATAATGCACCTTTTTTTCTTCCAGACTTCCCATAAATCTTTCTTAATTACTGGATAATTTTACCCTTTGTGGGAAAATGATGCATATTCAGTGATGAGGGTGGCCATTGTTTTAAGAATCACAGGCCAAAAAGTTTGGAGATCTCAGATCTAAACCAGCTAATATGGAGGTGAAACTGAAATTGAGTGCACGTCAAATGTTGTAATAATCCCTCATTGTGCAGGAAATTGTGTGCATGCACGTCTATGGCAAGTACAGTAGGTCAAAGTGAACCCGGAAGCTGGTCTGTAAACTGTGACAGATGTTTACAACAGACAGTTGTGATTTTACTGTTTACCTCAGTTTTACCCTTGGTCCAAAATCTGTATGATTATCAGATTGCTTGTGTATTTTTACTCCATCTGACATCTACTTACGTTCCCAGATCTCAGCAATCGAGTAATTAGGGGAGTATACAGTTTTCATAATTGAATGGCGGCCAAAACAATAAAAATGAGACCCAAGTTGTTAAAATAACCAGTTCAGTTTCAAAGAACAGTGAGGAAAACGGAAAGAGACAAGTGGGGAAAAAGGTGTGTGTGTGTGTGTGTGTGTGTGTGTGTGTGTCTGTCTGTCAGTATGACTCTCTCTCTCCTCCCGTGTTGTTGGTGGTGTGGGTCTTGTCACTCATTACAAGTGTCAGAGAGATCTCTCACCTACGCCAGAGCACCTGCTGCTCGGGGCAGCGGGGGCCCTGATGGAGAGCTTGTCGTCGCACAGACAGCCAGCACCCACCGGAACACTTTCACCTTTTGCTCTCTCTCCCTCTCCCTCTCTCTCTCTTGCCCCCGTCCAAACCCCTGCATATTTCACTTGAGACAGATCAGCATCCTCTCTGGGTGTGTTCAACTTGAGAAATCTCAGGAGTGTCTTGGCGCTCCGCGGTGCGCACCCTTTTGAGCGTGACTTCTGCTTTGCTTTTAGTAAACTGATATCTCATCAGAGCATGTGCATTGATATCAAGGAAAGGCAGTGAAGCGGCTTTGTTTGACTGAGATTTACTGCTGGACACCCTACACTTGACCCACATATGGTATAAATCTATGAAATGCACATTTCAACACAGCTAGTTATTATTATTATTATTATTACTATTGTGTAGCTTTTTGATCAAGCTACTGCTGAAGACAACCAACCACTGAACTTGTGTGGCCAATCTGTTTTGAGTGTATCTCTGCGTGATTCCTCTTGTAAAAATTCTTTCACTCTTTCATCTTAAAGGGTGAGAAAGTGCTGCTACATCTCAGAAACCAGTGTTTTCTTGGCTTTGCATTCACAAAGAAGCATTTTATGACACCTTTGCAAGGCAGAGACTAGTAATGACATGATTATTAACAACAATAAAGCCACTATCTTGGCCTGGTTGCAACACCAGGAAAGAAAAAGTCTCATAGTCATAACTCATGATCTTTTTGTTGGCTTGTGACCTTCTTTCTCTCTGTCATGCCTTTTTGAAGCCCCTGTCTTGTTTTTATTTCCCTACTTCCCTCATCTCTCTCTTTTTCTCACACCTTTCCTTCCCTCCCCATGCTCGCTCTGTACCTGTGACTGTTTACTCTTCTCAGTCACACTAACACGAAGCCTCTCTTTCCCAGAAGCCACACACACACACACACACACACACACACACACACTGTGGCTTTGTCTGAACCGCAGAGCAGTGGGCTTTGTGCGGGACAGCATTCCTTGCTCGGCTGTTCATCTGCTCGCCGTCGTCTCATGGAGGGGTAGCGGCAAACAGTGAGAGGGAGGGAGAGCAGGATCTGGAAGACGCTGACAAATCAGGCTGCAACCTCCTCCGCCCCTGGTTTAAGATTCCAGACTCGACTCGCAGCCCGCAGCTCATTAGTTTCACTTCAAAATGGCCGTCTTCCTAATGTTGTAATTGAGAACACGTGGAGGAACTTCATTATGCCGATGTGGAAGTATTCGTACTAGAAGAACCAGTAGCTATGATTTGCCCTGTTGAGCCCGTGATATAACAGCAGACTGGAAATCACAGACAAAGTACCTTGCTGTGATTTTAGAGTTTCAGCATTTACCCCCATCTTTGATATAGTCAAATTAGAACCTGCCCTTGTGCTAGGCACTCTGCTGAGATTAATTAAGTAGGCTAATTACCATACCAGGCGTGTGGCAGCGATTGAGGGCTTGAATGTGAAATATCCTCCCCCATTTCACTCTGAATATTAACATTGAAGCCCTGAGGGACTGCCAAAATCTCAGTGGCACTAAGAAAAGTGGAACTGAAGTGTGAGAGTCTTAGCTGCTTCCTGATCGGAGGACAGACTTCATATCAGTTCCCAGATCCTATGTTGTTGTGATAATGTGACTCAGTCAGAGCCACCATAGCTCACAGCCCATCTAGAATCAGATCAGACAAAGAGCCCACAGAGGTAATAATATGTTTAACTTCAGGAGTGGGAGCAGCAGAGTCGTTGCAGTGTTGTAACTGGGTTGCATTGTTTTTTTTTTTCTTTCCACAAATTCTCCCTTGTGGCAAGCTGGAAGAGGAGAGAGATACTCGGCTGTCAGTTTGACACTCATTGAACAGTGCCGGTTATAAGTTTGAACAGCATTATGTGGGTTGAGTTTTTTTTTTTTAGGGACTTGCATACAAATCTTGTAGCTGCATCAGCTTACTGATTAAATAATCTGTCGCCAGCAAAGAAACAGGCCATTATCAGGGCATTGATACATGATGAAAAGAGATTCTACAAATAGGATCACATCACGGTTCTTCTTCAAACCAGCTGCCACATCAGTGGCTCTGCCGTGCCATCCGCATCATCCAGCTTCACTGACCTCTGCTGCTGGTGTTACCCCCCCCTCCCCTGCAGGTTGGGTGACCAGTTCTATAAGGACGCCATTGAGCAGTGCCGCAGCTACAATGCCCGTCTGTGTGCTGAACGCAGCGTCCGCCTGCCATTCTTGGACTCACAAACCGGCGTGGCCCAGAACAACTGCTACATCTGGATGGAGCGACACCACCGCAGCCCTGGTGGGCAAAAACACACACAAACAATGTTTTACACTAGAGTTAAGAGTATTCCTATTTTTGTCTATTAAGCTTGTAGAAATTGTGTCTGCACCAACATAATAAATAATAATGATGGTAATTATAGAAATAATTCTTCTCATCATCATCTAGGGTTGTAAACAATGATTATTTTCATTATTCTAATGACCTAATTACTCTAATTATTGTCTTTTTTCATTATTTTTATTATTATATTCATTATTGAGTTAAAAAAATGTCAGAAAATTGTGAAGAATATCGCTCCCAATTTTAACACAGCCCAAAGTGATGTCTCCAAACAGCTTTTTATTCTACCAATAGTCCAAAGGGGGTTAGTTGGTCGCATTGCCATGCCTCCATACAGAGCCACTAGCATGGCTGTAGACTCTTAGTCTTTTTGCAGTAAGAATGACCTCAACAATCATTTGATTATGAGAAATGTCAGTCGTCTAATTTTATAATAATTTAATAATAATTTTTGAGTTAATGTTTTGAGTGGTCTCAAAGTGGTAATATCTGAGAAATTAAAATGGTGTAAATCTTAAAAGAAAGAAAAAGAAAGCAAAGAAATATAATCCTATTTGCAGACTCAGTTTTTATTTTACTATCTATTAGCAATGTGTCTCAGTTGAAACTGTCTTGTCTTGCATGTTTACAACTGTTATTGTGCAGGGGTTGCAGCCGGGCAGATGTACACGTACCCGGCCCGCTGCTGGAGAAAGAAGAGACGGCTGCATAACACCACGGATCCCCGTCTGGGAATCTATGGGCTCCAGCTCGGTAAGATCCCTCAGCCTCCCCTCCACAGACCACCTGCCCGTCTCTTTCTGCTCCCCTCAGTTTCTCCTCCCGCTCAGCCGTCTCCCACCCACCTCCACCACTTCCTTCAGCTCATGTGATTACTGGTGATGATCGGGAATAATCTGGCTAAAAGCATATCACTCTGTCTCGGCGCACTGAGCAGAACAGGCTGCCAGTCATTTTTCCGAGGATAAAATGTGTCTGTGTTCATCCCGACTGGTAAACTTGTTTTGTGAGAAGTAGAACATGTAATTAGATTTACCACAGCTGGGAGCAGCGAGACAGAGTTCGGCCTCTGCAGACAGTATTTAATAAATGTTATGGAATGAAGTTTGGCCTTCTCTGGCTGCCAGTCGAAACAGCTCACTCAACACATTTATCCTCTCCTCTACGTTCTCCGTCTACCTTATTTTCCCCTTACCACCTCCCTTGCTGACCGATTCTGTCTCTTTCTCGCTGGCACCTCTTTCATCTCTCCATTTCTCCCTGTAGCCTGCCTTGCCGTCTGTGTGTGTGTTGTAGCCAGTCCTCCTGAGCTCAAGTAACTGGTCCATTCTGTGCCCAAGGCTTGCATACCCACTGGGATGTTACATTATCCTTAGGAATGAACATGACAAAAGAGAGAATCTCACACACCTCATGTTACCTCTTTTTGTTATGACTGAAAGCTCCACAATCATGATGCTTTAGTTCAAATTAAATTTCAGCAGTGCATGTTGGAAGGACAGCAAGTATGAAAGAGGGAGTGGGCTTGGAAAGAGAAAGCAAGATGGAGAGATAGCATGTGAACCAAGTCTTTGTTTCCCAAACACATCCCATTGTAGCCTATTGTTTTCCACTGAGCTTGCGCTCACTAAGACCCCGCCACCACCACCCTGCTGTCCCTTCCCTTCTCCAGCAGTGGATTGTATGTGCTGTCTGCGAGTACCCAGCGGAGGGGAAACGTACCCTGATTTAACCTGGCGTCTCTTACACGGAGCACATTGTGCAGCTGGCCAGAGGTGGCCAGCACAGGGCAGCAGCCAGAGTCTGTCTCGCTGCCTCGGCAGCCTGTCTAACTGATGGTGTGCTAGAGACTGGGGCTGCATGCAGAATCAGCTCCCTGCTGCAGGCTGCTGCCGGCTCTATTTTTAGCCCCCCAGCTCCCATGGGTTGGGAGGGAGGGGAGTAGATGGAGGGGGGGTCTGTCTCGTCGCGGAGAGTTGAAAGTCAACGTGTGCAGACACAATGGTGAGGGGCTGCCACCGCATGGTGGAGGGGCCCATTTTAGAGGAGTGTGTTGTATCTGCTTCTCACGCCTACCTCCTATATCTACCTCTCTATGCCGTCTTCTGTTGCTTCAGCACTTCATGCTCAGTATTCTGCAAAAGTCTTTCTAGTGGGCGCCGTGGTAAGATGAAGGGCTCATAGAAGACTGGAGTGAGAGGGCTTTGAAGTGTGTCCTCTTTTCAAACATCCACAATGCAATGGATGTCCATGAGGCTGTCTGTGCAGAAGAGATTGTGTAAATAAGATTTGCAGATCAGACAAACTGTCAAAGCTTTTGTTTGTTCTGCTTTGTCTGCTGAACCTGCTTGCCTCCTCCACTGTTTATTTAGATCTTCAGCTCACTGTAGGAGGAGATATCTGCATGATCAGTTCAGGTTAAAGTGATAAGCTACTTAACTGCATTGTACCTCAGAGATTCCTGTGGACAACGGCGGCCTAATGTCTTCATAGTGCAGCGTTTTCAGGAGCTCATCGATAACAATGTGGTCTCTTTCAGAATGAAAACACGTACGTGTTTTTTTTTTTAGTAATATAGTGCTGTGAAAATAGTTGTGATGACACGTTCTGTTGTAGGCAAAAAAAGATGACAGTTGCTATAACAAACATGCTCTAGCAATTTACCACATGTTTTTATTAGGTCTAGTGGAAGAGAGGAGACATAATGGAAATATGCTGATAGAAAGCTGCTCACAGAGGTCAGACGTTGTAGCACAGATGCCTCGCGTCACAATTACAGTTCTTGATGGTGATTCAGGGGAAAATAGTAGGACTGTAACATACTGCAGCTCATTCATCATTATCAGAACCACTGCTTCCATTATAAATCTGTGGAACTTTTTTGTGGAACAATAGACATGTTTGCATGTCTGTAGTTTAATAGAAGTGTAAAGACAGAGCTGGTATTTTGATGATTTATAAAGTGTTGTCTGTTTTTGTCTTTTTGCAGACGGCAGCCTCAGGTCCAAGGACACCTTGCCCACTCAGAGCACCACGCTGGAGGCTCTGCTACGGGGAGAGGGTCTAGACAAGAGGAACAACTCTAAGAACGATGAGGAGAGTCTGCTTGAGATCCAGGTGAGCTCAGACAGAAAGGTTGTCCTGTGTGTGTGTGTGTGTGTGTGTCGCTGTGGTTAAGAGCGTCAGCCAAACGTTTCAAATGTAAATGTTCAGTGATATCACTCAAACGATTGAGAACCCTGGCACGGAGAGTGAAGTGTTGCGCCCCAACCGGTTGTCAAGGCAACTTGCCAAGATTTTCCAGCTGACCTGCAGGGCTCGTTAGCTGACTGCTGTCTCACTGAGAGGCATTTTGGACAAGTAGCCCACTTCAACTCCCATTTACTGATTGTCATATACAGTGATACCCAAATACCCACAACTTTAATTAAAATGCAGGAGCTCTATGAGTGCAAAACATTGTTGATCTTTATTGTCTCCTGAGGTGTGACTGCTTTTGACTTTCAGCATCACACATTGCACCAAACGCACATGTGGACACATGTATGTCGACAGGAAGAGGGGGCTTGGAGCATAATGGCTCATCTTTCCCAAGATAAACAGTTATTGCCTATGATCTTTAAGCATTTCAACTTGAAATTGGCAGAAAAACAGAACATACACTACATCTGTCAAAAACACCCAGAATGTGTTGAGAATTGGAAAATTGATTTATCTTTCCTCTCTGCTGTGGCTGCTCAGTGTTTTATTTTTCAGCAAGCCGGTGTTTTAATTAGAGCTGAGTATTGAAATGGTCTCTCTCTCTGTCTCCTTTTCTCTCTTTCTCTGTCTCTTTCTCTCTCTCTCTCTCTCTCTCCCTCTCCCTCTCCCTCTCTCTCTCTCTCTGTCTCTCAGAGGGTTCTGGAGGCAGACGCGGCAGAAGATGCTTTCAATGACGATGACGACTACGAGGTGGACACCCCCAAGAGAAGGCATCGTGGCAAAGGAAGAGTAAGTGACTGCGTGGACATCACTTGTCATGAGCTGCAGTTTGCTGTAAGCAGCACAGAAGCTGTTTGAGAAGAATTGCATTATCCACTGACTGTGTTACACACACCTGTGGTGCATAACTTCTGCAGCAGCTTTTTTGTGCATGTCGGAAAGCTCCGAGCGTAGATTTTACTGCAGATCGTTGCAGCATCTGGATGTTTCTCCTCAGGGTCGGGGTTCGGGCCGCAGGAGGGCAGATCTGGATGACGACAAGCCATATGTCTGTGACAGTAAGTAGAGATGAAACGTGACGTTTGTTTTAGTGTCATGTCCTCTTAATCGGTGACTGTGCAATGCTGGCTTTCCAATATGGTTGTTTCAGTATAGTCTGATCTTTTCTGTGGCATTTATTGAGCCTTTTGTTCATTATTGAGTTTTAGTTTAATATTTACTCTTAAATTTGTACAACTTGCCATTTTAGAATGTCAAAATATTTATTTTGTACTTTTATCCATAATGTCTAATATATATACAATAAAATGTAAGACTGAATTTGATATTGTGATTTCCTTTATTTATCTCAGACCTAATTTATCATCTCCTTGCATTAATGACCTTCTTCATGCTCACTAAATATATTTCCTTTAAGTGGAAAAAATGTGGCCCACTTGTCCTACTTATTAGCTTTATACTGTAAATGTATCTGTGAGTAGCGTCGGGGCTTCTGCTGTCAGAAAGTCAACCCCACTGTAACTCAATCACCAGCACAGGTTTTTGAGATGGAGCCACTGGATGAAACAAGGTGAACTCGTGTCACTGTAGCCTCAAGAACTCCTGTACATGCAAGTTGCATATGGAAAGTCCCGCAGGGGAGATTGGATTTTCCTCTGTTGTAAACACACATTCTCATGCTGTTTTTTCTGTCTTTGCTTTTGCGTCCTCTCTGTTTCAGACAGATACAGACAAAAGCAGAACTCAAAATCTTCGACCTCAGGTACCTTGATTTTGAAAAAACTTTTCTACAGTAGTTATTCAAGGTGTTTGTTTTGATAGATTGTTAAGTGGTAGTATCACATGTCCTGTTAGTATTGATTTAGCCCTTTATATTATCTTACTTTTCTCAAGCAGAAAAATGCCTGTGGTGCTGTGCTGTGAGGAAAACTGAGACATGGTTATTATGTGTCTGTGTTTGCGTTTTATTTGACGGAGTATTGTTATCAAAAGTGCTCTATGAATCACCTGTTTATATTTCAAGACTTGATGAGATTATCATTCTGCACTTAAGCTTTTTCTACAATTTCAAAATCTGCCTGTATGTATTTTTAGTTATGTTGCTTTGTAACTTAATAACAGGCATTACCAGCTTGCCAGACACTTGGTGGGTGTTTGACTCTTTGCTTTGTGAAGGTCTCGCTACAATCAAACCGTACTGCGGTGTCTAACACAAGTGGTCAGAAAAGGGGGGAAAAATCCCACATTTAGAAATGATGTGTTGCCAAATGTATTTTTAGATATTGAAATGCAACCAGTCACAGCAGTAGGACTGAGCATCTGCCATCTGTTGCAGTCTGTGCGAAGCGCTACAGGAACCGTACAGGACTAAGCTACCACTACACCCATTCCCACCTGGCAGAGGAGGACAGAGCCGGAGAGAGGAGCTCCGTGGCATCCAGATCCCCCTCTGTACAACAGACTGACAGACACAAACGTAAGAAGTCAAACTGCTGCACCTCTGATGTATCAGAATGTTTGGTGTCCTCAAACAAACATCATGACCATTACTTCCTATATGCACTATATGTTATGTATACAATTCCTCCATATAGTTGTGCCCACTGTAGTTTTGTTAAAAATATGTTAATACACAAAACATTTGCATGAATGTTTGGTTACATTTTTACATTTCTAATCATTTTATTTTTGAAAGATTTGTTTTTGCATTTTGCCTTTAACAGAGATGAGCATGCAAAAACTGCACACTCATAACTCCAGTGCATTTATTTAACCATTTGTTTTTGTCTTAGATGCTGAGATATTGTATAAAGAACCTCTTAAATGTTGAATAAGGAAGTGAAAATAAGTCACTCTGAGAAAAACACCAATACCTTTACACAGTATATGAAATGCCACAAAATCACCAGGTGCCCCCATAATTTAGATTTTATCATCTTGTATGACTGATGGGGATAAGACACAAAATAAGTTTCTTATTTAAATTATTATCATTATTATAAAACAGAGAATTGACTATAAGTAAGGTACAATGCAAACATTTTTCTTTTTATAGATACCAGAATACAACCTCAGCAAAAAATGTTAAACTTCCTTGTAGGTCCAAAGGGTCCAGGTGGGACCAGCATTCCCAACTACTGTAACAAATGCCAGGGCTCGAACAAGAAAACGGGTAAATCGGGGTCTCCCTACTCAGCCTGCCAATGCAAAAGTGAGTACAGCAAAGCATGATATACATACAATACATAAGCTTCCTTTAAGTGAGTGCGAACATGCCGACATAATGTGTGATAGGAAGAAATGGATGCTCTTGCCTCATGACTTAACTACTAACTCTGTGCTGCTCTTGCTTGTGATCCGTCACCTGACTCTATTCCTCTTCCGTCGTGCGTGCCAGCTGACTGTGGAGAAGAGAAGGAAGATGGGACTTTTACTGGAGCTGAGGAGCTGTTCGGCACCACCTCGGAGAGCGACACTTCCACCTTTCATGGCTTCGAGGACGACGAGCTGGAGGAGCCCGCCACAAACAGCAACGGAATATCCAACCGACACAGATAGAGAGAATCTTTTTGATTTAAAGAGACACTCTTTTTTTATACGGATTAACCTCTGGCAAAAAGCTGCTGCTTCTTTTTCAATGTTTTTTGTTTGCTAAAAGCACAAAGTGATAATTTCAGGACAGAAATGCAAGTGGTATTTTATCTACTGAACATTGTTGAATAATTTATGAACACCTTTTTTTATATATAAATATATATATTAACTTTTAAGGCAATGAACAACTGTCAGTGTTTCTTGACAAGTGACTTGGTCTCCATGCAAAACAGAAGATGTTTTTTTTGAGTGTTTTGTTTTTCTCCCCTCACTGGAGCAGAAGGAGCATTAATGTTCTGAACAAAAAACACTGGAGAAATTTGAACAATTGAAAATTTTAAAGGCATAAATGAGACGGTGTGTTTGGGAGATGATTGAATGTCATTGCAGACCCATACTTGAGCTACTGGATTTTTTTCTGTTTGTTTTTTTTTTTTTTTTATATCAGTAGTCCCTGTGACTATGAAGGTCTCTTCTACCGCTCTAACTCTGGATTAAACTTGTATGAAAATGAAGGAACCAATGAAAGGACAGCCACCGGACCTGCTTGGAGATGAAGAAACCTATAAATATAGTCTTTACAGATACAGGGACTAAATAAATGAAAGGTAAGCAACAGGTTTTGTTTTTTTTCTCGTCCTGAAAATTCTGCAGATGGTTGATAATTGGCTATTCAGACTGTTAATGAGTTATCCTGGATGACTAAACTAGCCCGTTATGGGAATAGTTTTTTGGACAGCTGGACAGATTGAGTGATCGAAATTTGCAAAGCCAAATTACATTCAATCTCCTGTCTTTTTAAGCTGCACAAATCAATCTGACAAGTCGTAGTAATGAGAACAGTAATCGGACATTATTGTACACTTTAGCCATGCTAGTGGCTTTGATGATGCTTCTGTCTGTCCACCAGTTTGATCCAAACTCAATTATTTCAGCAACTAATGGATTGACAACATTTTGCCCAGACATTCGTGATCCCCAGAGGATGAATCCTAATGACTTTGGTGATCCCCTGACTTTTCTTTTAGCACCACCATTTCAATTTGGCCAGTATTGGTTTATGACTACATATGGTAAACATTATACTTGCTAAATCTCAGCATGTTAGCATGCTGACGTTAGCATTTAGCCCAAAGCACCTCTGTGCCTAAGTATAGGCCCACAGAGCTGCTAGCTTGGCTGTAGGCTCTTGTTCAGGATTATTATGTGAGTCTTACCCATGTTGTATGTGTCATATGCTGTAGGAGCACTCAGCACATTGGCATGTGGCCCATGAGTGGGGGTGACCAGTGAAGAAGAGGATTTAACTCTCAAACTATGAGCCTTCATGTTCCTCCTGATTTGGGCCTAAAATGACAGACTGAAATGGATGCACAGACATCCATCACCTTTGCAGGCCATGTGGCTTAATTGAAGCAACTGCTCCCTTGACGATATGTATCGATTCCCTTTGAACATTTGAAATGTGAGCAGATCCAGCTTCATTTCATCCTCTCTGCACTGTGCTGGAGCTCCACTGAACTATGGGAACACTAAAGGCCAGGCCTTTGGACTGTTTGTGCCCAACGGGTGCATTTGGGGCCCCGCCTGCCCACTCCTGCTCTGTGACTGTGTCTGCTGTGTGATCCAATGTGACACTAAGACGTCATTATCCTCATCACTGTGCCAGCCTGCCGCTCTGCACTGGAAACCAGCTCTGACAGCCATGACCCTCCAACCTGATTGGACCAGTGACCCTCTGACCCCCCCCAGCCATAGAGATGGTGCTCAAATCCACCACTATTACATGCAGACCTCTGGACTATTATATTAATACTCTGACATGGATACAAACTAGGGTTTTATCTTTCTGCTTCTGTCCCTCTGTCTGCTGTCTATTTTCCTCTCTGACTCGAATGCATCGCAGTAATTTAGCTCTCTTTTTTTTTTTCTTTTCTCTGATGTATAATATTTCTCTGTTTTGAACTCTTAAAAGTTTGATTAGTATGACCTCTTGGGTTTGTTCAGACTGCTTTGATACCTCTGTCCCGATCAGGTGCACAACAGCCACAACTACTCAGGCATCTCTCATTTCCTCTGCTGTTGATTGTTCAGCTGCTCAGCCCTGATTCATGTGATTGTATTCAGATGGCACGGAGGGACAATAACCAACCGCCACACAAGGATCCCTTAATAATCAACTCCCCGGAGGGATTTAGGATGCTTGCGGCCTCATGCTATAGGAAAACATCGCAATAACAAGCTTCAGCTTTGTCTGGTCTCTGCTGATTTTTACCAGGTGTCAAACTCGCCATGCAAAACCTCTCCACTTCCTGTTTGAAATCTACACTTTCAGTAGATCAAGGTGATTCTCACTGCTGTCACAACCAATAGTGTTGCAAGAGAGACAAAACTCTGCTCGGATCCACATACTTAGCGAGAAGTGAAAACTGTAAAGTCCACCTTATCTGTGACATTTCCGTTGAGTGCTTTAGAGGGCCTAATTGCTTTATGACATTTAGAAGGTGCTTCAAGCTCTGCATCAAAAACCCTTTTAGGTCCATAGGTTGCACATACTGTGTAAGGTGTCGGTGTCCTTCCATGTGATTATTCAGTATCGCTGCAATGTAATAACAGCCGCTCCGTTTTTGAAGCTAACCATTAATCCTATGTGTCTGGTATGAGTTGCGTAAGTGCTTGTGCATTCAAACCATATTTCTTCACTTCCCTCAGGGACCCTCCACACAGCAGTTTATCTCCTCTGGACAAAGAATGGATCCGAGACTTCTCAATTATCTCATCCTCTTCTCTAGTGATGTGGTGTTTTCCACAGTAAAAATGGGTCATTGTGTCTTTTTATCTTCCAGTCATGCCAGTAAGTGAAAGCATGTGTCATCAATCATAACCTGCTTAATGTTACCTACCGTATAGGAACAGGCCTAGTGTGGTGCAGTTTCTAAGCAAAAGGAGAAGCTCCTAAATGCAAAAGTCAGTGATGTCTGCTTCGAGTTATGTGTCACCAATCATTGAATAGCCTGTATACCTCGTCAAAGACACAGCAATAGGCCCTGGTACCCTCTTGTCAAGCCTGCCGGGGGTGGACAGGGAGGATCGGGGTGGGAACGGAGCCAAGAGGAGATGAAATGGACATGACTGGGTGTTTGTTTCATCTTCAGCTGTAAATACAAGTCGAAATGGAGAAAATGAAGAAGTCTTTGTTTGTTAAACTATTTTTATTGTTCTGAAAAAATAAAGAATAAACAGTAATGCTCGATGCTGTTTTTTTTTTTTTTTTTGTCTGAGAAAGACCACCATGTCATTTTGAGGAGGCAGCTGATAAGTAGAAGAATCCTAGACTGGATCAATAGGTTGGAGTGACCCTCAGACCCTGTGAGCAGGCGAACGGGGAGAAAAACAGCACTCGAGTTTGTAAGAGCAGTGGTAACTCTGGGCTCTAAATAGGAACCAGACGACTAAAAGAGGCTTCGGCACATGGAGCTCCTATCGATCGGTTGGTGCTCCTTGAGAAATCACAAAAAAAGGTCAGAGGTCATACATGAGCAATAGAGTGCCTGCAGAGAGGGATATTTACTTTTAGCAGTAAATGGGATCCGAATGTCAACCACAGGTATAAAGTACAAATGTTCTGAGTCTTACAAATGACTGAAGGGAACTTATTTATTAGTGCTATGAGAGCAGGGTTCACATGGATCCTGTTAATATGTCAAGTCACTTCATCACAGAGTGGCAGTAGATTAGTACTTGAACAAGAAACTGATCACTATGATCGTGTTCTTGGAATAGAGAAACATAAATGTCAAAGCGACAGCTTCTGATCAGACAAGCTGAAGCAGCAGGATATTCACTACTAAAATAGAAGGAAAGGGGAGATCTCATTTTAGGCCAACATATGGAAATCAGTTTTCTTCATTTATTATTTTGTTTAACACTCCACTCAGTCTATTTCCTAGGGCAGCTTGTTTTCTGGATAATTTAAAGTCATCTAGTATTGCACTACCATAGGGATGGATGGATCCCATAATCCAATTTGAAAGCATTTTTTCACAAGATGCTTCACACTAGATAAACACCCACTTCTTTTCCATGCTTCCAGTTAATTGCACAGGCTTTCTGTTATGATGTGTGAAATCCCCAGGTCCAAACTGAGATAACCCTGATGACATCATGAGGGGTAATTTTTCATACTTATGCTCCTGAACCACAGATGAATTTACACAACTTTTTTTGTCTGTTTTGATTTGTCAAGCGCCACCAAAAGGCCTAAAAGCTTTGGTTTGTGACAAAATACGTATAAAAGTAGTGCCATTTCCAGAATCCCCAGCTTTTGTGTTTAGTGGTAATTATCAAATGTTAGCATGCTAACAAGCTAAACCAAGATAGTGAACGCAGTAAATATTACCATGTAGTGATACATGGTAACACGCTCATGTTAGCATGCTCATGTTGGCATTTCGCTCATACATGTTGGCATGGAGCATCTGGTAAAGCTCAGTAAGTGGTTTCATGCAAGCAGATGAAAGCTAGTGCTGGCGAGTACTACTGTATCAGGTATAGAAATTATGAGTTTGTGGCAGTGAACACCCACAAATACACGTCTGAATAAAAAGACATCAGATCCGCGCTGAAACAGAGGATAGGAAAAGATTTGACTAGTTTTTTTTTTTTTCATGATGCAACCACAAATAAGAGAGTGACAGGTCCAGAGTTCTTTTTATTTGGTACCCATGAATAGATAACAGGTGCTTGAGTGTTTTGGAGTGCCAGTAGTTACCTTGCTGACTGAGAAATTGCCAAAAAGCACAAAATGCCCTGAATATGTTACATGCATAGTAATGTTCCCATATCATAATAAAGTGTGCTTTTACATAATGAAATTTAGCCAATTTACATCTACAATGCACCCAGTACATAAGTGTCATTGTGTTTGTGCTGAGAATAACATTTGGTATATGGAGTTAAACATCTCTCTCTACCTAATAATGAAGAGGTTATTGGTTTATGATAATAATGATGATTATCAATATGACCTGTACAGTGCATTGCAACGACTCTAATAGAAAATAATAGATGATTCACTCACTCAGCAGTGTGTTCTGTCACTGTAGCAGTCTCTGGCCTCACGGGGGAGCTGTGAGACTAAAATCTCCTCAGTCTGAGCACTCTCTATCTGTAGAAGAAGCCTTCCAGTCACAATGGAGCACAGAGGCCTTAATGTCCAGTGTGCGGCGCCCATGACAGATTTCATAGTGTTCCCGTTGGCATATCAGGGCATTGATTTCCATTTACTGAGGACTGTTGCTCCAGTTCAGCCGTCTGTGCGCTGTCTTTGGAAAGTCAGAGCCATCCCTCTTCCCCCAAAGTTAACACTCCATTATGGTCCAATAACATGCACCATTTTCCCCCCATAGTCATTAAAACACATAATGATTATTTGATGGAGAGTCACGGCATACATTTTGAAAAACAAAAGTGGGCAAGTTTCATGTTTTTAGAAAACAAAGATGAGATATCCATGCAGTAAAAAAGCAACAAAACATAAATGATCCCATATAGGGCTGCAGGCCTTGAAATCTCTCCATGATAAGAGAACAGCTAGTTTTGACATCATGATGTCCTTCAGTAAGATGTGAACACAGCTTAATACAGTCTTGTAACCCTCTGTTGCTGGTCCTGTGGTTTAACCACCACTAGATGGACCCATGGCACTGGAAACACAAAAAACGACACTATCGAAGGAGCCTAAAAAGGATGCTATTTCACGTTTGACTGTGAAGACCAGAACTGTGACTAAAGCAAGACCTGAAATCACTGTGATTCACACAGTGGGTCATGTTTATGTTGAAGCCTCTCAGTTATTCACACAGACTTTCAGAAGTGACTGATTCGACTGCACAGCCTGAACATTTTGGACTTTGATATTGTGACAGCAGTGGACCAATTTGCCAAATGGATTAAATTCATCTTTGCCATAAGTCTCATTACAAAGCGCTGTTGTAGAACCCAAACATTAATCCTCAACAAAGACATTTGGATGAAACATGCAACGGTGCAGTGTGAATGCTACATTAAGCCCTTATGCCAGATTTTGGAATGTAATGAAGCATGAAAAATTCAAAAATCTGTTTCGTAGATGCCATTAAATATTGGGGAAAAAACCCAACTCTGTATTGTTGATTACAGCCTCACTATTTATCTGACATGTCATGTGCTTTGTAAGGAACAGATATAATAGAAATTTCAAGGATATAAAAAGAGGTTGGATACATTTCTAAAAAAAAGAAAGAAGTGGTCTCACACTTTATTTATTGCTGGCTGCCTTGTGAGTACAGAGACATTTGCAAAATGTTGAGTTGGTTTTAATGTGCCTCTTTGACCTTGTATTCAACCAAGTATGTCTGAGATAGGGCTGGCTCCAGCTGTAGTCTATTAATTGCAAATGTTGTGGTAAATAGCTTTTAAATGTACTTTTTTTCAAAGAATATTGTTTCAATACCAGACATGTGCTTTGTAATATCCAACGAACACGTATATATATAAAACAAAATGAAAACAATATAAATTGATCAGCTTAGTCGACAAAGAGCCTAAAGAACAATTTGCTGACTAAGTGATAAAAAAGAGGGCAGCCCTAGTCTGAATGTGCTTATACTGTATGCTGCATGCCATGTGGTGTGTTGGCTGAGGTTCCCCTTGTCGGCATAGTCTTTTCCTCAGTGGTTCTCTTTGGGGTGTTCGCCCCAGCGGGCCCAGCGCTGCGCTGCCAGTTAGGCAGCAGTCCTTGGAGCAGTGTCTGAGAGCCTCCACAGCAGCCCCGTCCAGTTCAGCTCCACTGTCTGTGCCCTGGCCCTGGCCCCCGCGTGGCCGTCACCCCTCCAACAGGGTGTGGCTGTGCCCCTCCAGCACAGGCTGTGTCAGGACGACTGCATCAGGCCTGTCAGGCGCTTTCCCGTCAATGACTTGCCCTGAAAGGTCAATTAACACCGACACCTTACTAGACTGACTTTGTAAATCACACAAAATCTCTAACAACAAGGTGCCTTTTTATCTAAAATGCTTGGCTGCAACCATTCATGTGACTAGCGTGTTATCTTATTCAGAACTACACATCCTATTACAGGTATAAAGAACCATAATAGTGTAATATGGTTATAATTGCAAAAGCCACTGATAGTGAGCCAGCCAGTGTGGTTTGTGATATGAACAGCCCCAGCTCCAAATGACTTACCACACTGCGGGTGAACTTCTCCAAGGAGGTGCGGCGGCCCTGTTCAGTGTCTGCTGGCTGCTGTTTTGGGAGGGGGGGAAGCAGGGTGAGTGTTTGGGTCAGGTACGGGTGTTGACGGGGGTGTTGTTAGTGGGGGGAAAAAGTGGGCCAAGCATTGCAACAATGAGGGCCGGGGACAATGTGGGAGTTGCATTTTTAGGACATGGAGTGGGGTCAGTGACAGGCCAGCAGAGGGAAAAGTGTCCAAACGGGGAAAGGGCAGAGAGGCTAGCATGAACACAGGCAGCTGTGATTTGCTGAAAAGCTCCATATTACACAGTAACAGCTAAATTTAGCTTGTTTAGCTGTGCAAGTCTTAAGAATTACGCTAATAACCTACAGGAGGTAGAAAAAAATAACATAAAACCATCACCAAGTCACCATCACTGCTACAAGATTAGGCTGCATCTGTCAACCACTTCTGTACAGTCTCTTCTTCGTCATATGTATGTAGAGCATGTTGGTCATTTCTCTTCTATGCAGCAGTTTGTCTTCGCTTGGCATATGATTGGTTAAGAGTCGACAAATGCAGCCAAAATGACACTATAGTGACCCACCTTTGTAGCCAATTTTTTGAATTGCTTTGCTTTCCTGTGTGCATTAAAACAACATTCATATCTAGAGGTGGAAGAAATGTTCTGATTTTTTTTACTCAGTAAAAATAGTAATACTCTGTCACAAGTAAGTCATGCATTCAAAATGTTCAGTATAAAAGTATTAGCATCATAGTACAAAGGTAGAAGTACTCAATTTCTGAATAATACACACACACACATATATATATATATATATATATATATATGAGAATAATCTAAATCAAATCAACATTTGGTGTGACCACCCTTTGCCATCAAAACAGCATCAATTCTTCTAGGTACCCTTGCACACAGTTTTGAAGGAAGTCAGCAGGTAGGTTATTCCAAACATGTTGGAGAACTAACCACAGATCTTCTGTGGATGTTGGCTGCCAGGGCATGTGATCCTCGACAGACTCTATGATGTTGAGATCAGGGCTCTGTGGGGGCCACACCATCACTTCCATGACTCCTTCTTCCTCTTTATGCTGAAGATAGTTCCTAATGACATTGACTGTATGTTTGGGGTCGCTGTCCTGCTGCAGAATAAATTTGGGACCAATCAGACGCCTCCCTGATGGTGTTGCATGATGGATAAGTATCAGCCTGTATGTCTCAGCATTGAGGACACCATTGATTCCGACCAAATACCCAACTCCATTTGCAGAAATGCAGTCCCAAACTGCAAACAACCTCCACCATGCTTCATGGCTGCCTGCAGACGCTTATTATTGTACCGCTCTCCAGCCCTTCAGTGAACAAACTGCCTTCTTCTACAGCCAAATATTTCAAATTTTGACTAATCAGTCCAGAGGATCTGCTGCCATTTTTCTGCACCCCAGTTCCTGTGTTTTCGTGCACAGTTGAGTCACTTGGCCATGTTTCCACGTCGGAGGTTTGGATCTTTGGCCACAATTCTTCCATGAAGACTTCTGGCCAGACTTCTCCGGACAGTAGATGGGTGTACCAGGGTCCCACTGGTTTCTGCTAGTTCTGAGCTGATGTCACTGCTGGACATCTTCTGATTTCAAAGGGGAGGAAGCATAGTGTGTCTTTCATCTGCTGCACTGAGTTTCCTTGGCCGACCGCTGTGCCAACGTTGCCCGTTTCTTTGTGCTTCTTCAAAAGAGCTTGAAGAGCACGTGTTGAAACCCCAGTCTGCTTTGAAATCTTTGCCTGGGAGAGACCTTGCTGATGCAGTATAACTACTTTGTGTTCATCACCCACCAGTTTTAAGCCTCCTACACAGCTGTTTCCGTTTCACTTAATGACTGTGTTTCAACCTCCATATGAAATAGATGATCATTAGCACCTGTTTGGTATAATTGGTTAATCATACATCTAACTATGATCCTGCAAATTCCCTGACTCTGTGTAAGTGTACCGAGAAGAACTGATGCTGTTTTGAAGACAAAGAGTGGTCACACCAAATATTGATTTAAATTCGATTTTTCTTAAATTAGATTTATGTGTGCGTGTGTGTATCACTTATGTTGCAGCTAGTAAAGTTAGGACTTATTCTAACTATATTATTATTATGATTTATTACTTGATTATGTTTTGTACTAATCATCTGAATAGAGCAAATGAACTAAACTGTCAAATATATATATATATATATATATATATGTATATATATATAAATATGATATTTGGATCCAAAAAGTGTGCAAGTATAAAGTAGTACAAAATGGAAAGTACCTCAAAATTGTCTTCAAGTATAGTACTTGAGTAAATTTACTTGTAAATATACATTTTACCACTGTCACTAATTACTTTGCAGCATGTATTAGTCAAACTATGGCCCTTTTTTTTGGCACAAACAGTGTAACACAATGTAAATAAACTAATTAAACACTTCAATGATGCACTTAAATTAGCATCAAACAATAACATGCTTTGCACCTAAGACCTAAGACTGCAGGACCCTATCCCTCATTACTGACTACACACATACAATAGATACGAACCTGGAATATCCATTAAATCATTAAATGATATTAGAAATGCAAACTGACAAACTTTTGTAAAAAAAAAAAAAAAAACAGAAAGAAAGAGGGGTGACATTGGGGTCAGTGAGTGCAGCTCACCTTCTTTCTGGCTAACAGGAGGTCTTGGTAGATGTTGGATCGCAAAAAACGTGCATAGCTGTCACTTTTCATTAGCTTGAATATGTGCTCCTGCAATGGAAAGAAAACCTGATGAGTGTGTGTTGGCCTGGAAAAAAAGGGAAATGAAAAGTAAAGAGAAGTGTAGAGAAACAAAGGAGGTCTGATTATGCCATGATTATGTATGTGTGATTCTGAGGGGGTAATGCAAACCGAGCGTGTTGACATAAACGGCAGCATCCTGTGAGACTAAGCTGACTAATGTCCTGCCAGTGGGGGGGCGTTCCACGTCACACATCCCCAACCCACTTTGAACCAGAGGAATCCATTGTGAACCGAGCGAACAACCTATTCATGGCATTACTCGCCTCATTAGGCCCTGGCACAAACACACTCCGTCATTCTTCTCTCCTCTCTCTTTCTATTCCTCCCTGC
This sequence comes from Pempheris klunzingeri, assembly GCF_042242105.1. Taxonomy (NCBI): domain Eukaryota; kingdom Metazoa; phylum Chordata; class Actinopteri; order Acropomatiformes; family Pempheridae; genus Pempheris; species Pempheris klunzingeri. The sequence continues at coordinate 10,455,317 of NC_092024.1, read as the reverse complement.
CCTCTCATTCAATCACTTGTGTAACATGAGTGGGGTGGAAGGGCTCAGTGTTTCTGTGGGCAAGTGGCAATAAATGGCTGCAGTGTGTGTGTGGTAAACTGGAACGTAGTGGACGATAAACCCATCTGTACCATGGAAAGTACTGATGAGGTATAAGTAGGACATAATTTAAAGAAAAGAAATACACAATATTTATTTTGTCACTGTTTTCTTAGCAAAGTATGCCTTTTCTGCACCACTAAATAATGTTCTCTTTGTAGCACTATAGAGCTGCTGTTGGTGTTGTGTCTAGCGCAGGTGCACACCTAGATACCGTATGTGTCTGGTGTTTATTGAGACTATTTTAAGTGTGTGTTCATGCATGCAGGGACATGTATAACCATGTGAATTCATCCACAAGGTACAAACAACGCGGGCCACCTGAGCGTCCTCATAGCTGTATCGTCCGGGGTCCTTGAGGTTCTGGCTGGTGCGCTCGTAGCTGTGAGAGTCCAGGTTGATGGAGCTCGGTGCTCCCTCGGCGAGAAACTCCTGCCAGATCTCCTGCGCCCTGGAGGCCACATCTTGGAGCGGCCGCCGCTTCAGATCCTGCACTGCTAACCAGAACCTACAACAGCATCATTTCTAATTAATAACAAGTCCCCAAACATATGAGATATGAGAACATATGTATAAAGATATGTATAAAAAATGGCAGTTAATCTGCTTATTTAATTATGATCATTATCATGATATATGCCGACCATGACTTTGAATATATTTAATGAATTCATTTTAATATTGATGAAGGATGAATATTTCTGCAATATGTTAAGATACTTCTCTTGACAAGAATTTCCTATATTTTAGAAGATGATCACACGTTTTATATTTAAGCTGTCACATAAACATGGATATTATTTCCATATAAAATGTAGTGAAGTAGAAATATAAAGCAGCATAAAATAGAAGTATCCAAGCAAAAAACCGTAAGCTTGCACTTGATTAAAGGTCCCATATTATGCAAAAAGCACTTTTCTTTCTTCTTTTTTCTTTTCTTCGTAAAAGTCCTCGGTGTGCCTCCAGATCACCAAACTATTAAAAGAAACTGTCCTCTCTCTTTTTGTCTTGGGCCATGTTTCAGTAAGTGTGTGTTGGTCATATGACCTCCTCCAGCCCTTCGGCAGACTCTGCTCACAGAAAACCTGCTGAAACCAACAGTCTGCCATTGTTTTTCATTACTAATGTCAGCTCCTGCTAAAATAAATGTGTTGAAAGCCACAACAAAATATATAAACTGTTGTGATCCTCTGAAACGAAGCATTCAGACAGAAGCTGGTTACAGCCATGACTGCTATGAGAAAAATAATTAGCTTTTATGACCATTAAACCCTGTAAACTTAATCTAGTAGGACCCCCAAATGCAAGCGTGAACTTGAAAATGAGCAGGATATAATGTTTGGTAATTAATGTCACTTGTATCTAAAAATTATTAAGGAGTTGTAATAATTATCATAAAAGCCTTAGTATTCATGCAGAAAGATGCCCCACTCTTTTTATTGCACTCATCATTAGTCAGTATACACAGCAAATGCATCATTATACTACAATACCCCACACAGCATGCCATACTGTAGTGAGAGAAAAATCCCTGAACCCGCAATAATTACTTTTTTTTTGTCACTAAGGGCTTCAGAAAGCTGTAATAAACATTGGCCTTTTCATGCTTTTAAGTTGATACTGTAAACTCGTTAGCAAACAGTTGCATATTAGCACTTATATTATTCAGCTGGTACAGAGCAACATTTGCTTTTTAGCTCTGTTTTGCTCTCCACCAACCCCTGAGGGGGATATCTGGCTCTTTAGCTGCTAATTGCACCATTGTGTTCAATAGCTAGTCTGTCAGCAGTTTGATGTTGGGCTCTTAGTGTACAGTGTTTTTGCAGCTTGTTTGGAATATTTGTATATTTTATATACAAGTATATATTAATATGAGTATATTATATAACCTCTTCAGGAAAGGCACATAAGGTACAGTGACATCCTCACCGCAGGTTCTCAGAGCTGAACTCCGATTCCAGAAACTTCAGGAACTGGTCTCGTCCTGCTGGATCTTTCAGTGCCTCCTCTAGAGAGAAGCCCCATTTCTTCACACGCTGCTGGCTGGGGTCACGACTATTCCGAACGCAACAGATTAGAAAAAATAAATAGAATACATAGGATAGAATAAAAAACAGGGGTTTATTGTTTGCATGTCGTTTTTCCTCACAGTCTACAGAGAGCAGAGGCCAGAGTGTCAGCACACAGTAAACCTTTGGCAAATGCCCGCATTAGCTTTCATTTGATATGAGATCCAAACAGACAGATCCCTCCTAATTCAGGACAACAAGGGTTCATCAGCACCGAGGCCTCCATGCTCTACCTGACCTCAGCATTGGTTTGAGGCACTATCAGCCTCCAACTCTCAGTCCGTATCCCAAAACGGTCCCTCCAGCCTCACCTTGCCTCCAAGTCCCAGAAGGAAGTGTCATCACTGATCCAGGGGTTGGAGGGCTCTGTGGCCGACACAAACGGGTCATATTCCATGAACTGGTCTGTGTAGCTCATCAGGCTGTCGGCCACTTTGGAAACCTTCATACAGTGTCTGTCCAGCTGGATGTTCAAGAAGCTAATCTGATGGAGAGGGAGAGAGAGTAATGAGGAGGCTAAATAAGGTAACAGCTCATCAGTCAGCGTCCCCGGCTGCTGCTATGATGGATGGGCGAGGCAGGCCGGTGGTAATGACCTATGCAGAGGACCGTCACACTGAGTTACCTCCTTCTGAACGTCCTCTTTGGTGGGCTTCCTGGTCGGCTGGGAGCTGATGTGGACCGGGCTCGGCTGGCTCTGGCCGTCATCTGGTACCCCATAGACTGACTGGAGAGGGCAGGAAGAGAGACATATTAAACCTTGTTTTGTTGTGATGACGAAGGGTTTTGACAAACCTTGACAGGCCAATATTGCAGTTTGATAAATGTCAGGCAATAGTTGAGGGACCAGGGCCTTAGTTTCCATTGAAGACACCAAGGCAATGACCTCGATATTGTGTCTGGCAAATTGGGGTTTTAACATCCTGAAGAAGAAAAATTGCACATGGTGGATTTTTGATTTTGCTGCCTCAGTTTTGTTGTTTGCTCGACTTACAATGACAATAAAGAAATTGAAATTGAAATTTTTAGAATAAATATCTTTAGATATTTAGATCTGATCTATTTAGATTTGGTTTTACACATACTTATTTGTGAATTTGATTAGTATTTATTTATAACTCAAAACATATTTTATTAAAAATCTATTATCTATTGAGAGATTATCATTCAAATCTTTAAAAATGTATATTGTCATTATATAATAAAAACACAAAAAATGTTTTTTAAATTACATTTTAGAATGATTTTGTAATAAACACTATTCAACAAGATGAAATATTTCATTTAAATATTTCCTATAGTGTATATTCATGTGTATACAGAACAAATCCACTTGGAGTTATGGCTCCCTGTGTGGGACAGTCATGGGTCAATATGTTTGCTAAAAACCAGTGTTCCAGGGTTTAGATGAGAATATTAAGGTTTGGAAAGCTAAATTCGTGCATCACACCAGCTGTGTCTCCTCTCCTCACCTTTTTAACCCTGTGTGGGTTCCTCTCTCTTCGGCACTTGCGGATGTCCATCTCTGTGGTGTTGACACAGCCTGGCTGTGGGAGGCGACAGGAGACAGAGTGTGTTTCAGATAAGAGTGTTTCTACAGCGTGTATAGTCTGTCCTCCTCACACAATACAAAGCTGTTTCTATATTCAGCAGTGGCACGCTCACAAAAGGCTCATATGCAAAGTGACCGAATCTGATTCTACTAACACCCAAACAGGGCTCCCAGTTGAACAGTGAGTAGAGCTGAGTCTGCTGTTTTCAGGCTTTAAATGATAACAGTCAACAACACAACACTATCTTTTTTTCTCTTTCTTCCAACACTTCTTTAATTCCCTTTTCTTTTCAAACGAATTTGGTCCTGACTCACCACTGGCCGATGGACGTCCCAGAATGCCCTTTCCTGGCTGTCCAGGATCTTCCTCTCTGCTTTGTCCTTCTTCCTGTCGATCCTGGGAACAGAGCAAGCAGGCCACTCATACGTAGAGCACATACCTCTGAAATATCAGGTCAAATAAAAAAAAAAAAAAAAAAAAACAACAGGCCCCAGAGTTAAGTCACATAGCCTCACAAGCACGCTGACAGGCCAGACTAGGGAACAAAAGGATGAAGAGTGTATGTCTTAACCTGTCTGCTTGCCTCACCAAGCGATGCCTGGTTTCACCGCCGGTAGGGCCGAGCTCTTACATAACTGACATTTACTGATCGGCCTTTATTGTTTACTGTGCAGGTATAAGGGGAATTATTGCTTTAAATACAACAAAACAGTGGCCGACAAACGATGGCATGACTGAAGATTTCTAGAAACAAGACATGAAGAGGATCTTTCTTTCCTCATTGAATGACATGAGATACCAGTGCTGTGCTTACACATGCAAGCCACCAGATGGAAGTCTTACTAAGACGTAGTGGTTAGGGAGAACTGTGCGTGTGTTTAATTCCATGGGGGACTACTTTATGTGTGGGGGAATACATGCTGTAACTAATGCATGTTAACCTCCAGTCAAGGCAGGGCATGAAAACAGAGCATTGTTAACGAGAGAAGCAATGGCCCGATGCCCGGCAGACACTGCACACTGCATCCCTTTATCTTCCTTGGGGAAATAACACTCAAATCATGCATGGAGACAAATGCTGGTGTTTTATACGTATGAATGTATAAACCTGACTTCATCATCATCTCCCAGTTGCCACGTTCTGACTCACATGTACAAGCGAGTACTCACTTGACCTGAGCCTCCGCTTGCATGAAGATGAATTCCCACTTCCTGGCGAAAGCCCTCTGCAGCCGGGCAAGGTTCTCCTAGAGGAACCAATCAGGCGCGGCGTTAGGGGGGAAGGTTATTTGAATTCAAGGCCTTTAGATGATTACATTATCCATTCACTGTAATGACATGCCATGACTTTGGATTACCTCCAACCAACATGTCCCTGAACAAGTTTCTGAACTGCTGCTACCACACAGTATTTGTGCTTCACGCTTGAGCACCATTTTTGTACACTAAGATTGAAGTGCAATAGCCGTAAGCTGTATTCTTAAAGGAATAGTTCGACATTTTGGGAAACACGTTTTTTTCGTTTTCTTGCCTAGAGTTAAGAGTTAGAGTCACCACTCTTGTGTTTGTATGGTAAATGCGAAGGCATCACAGACAGTTGGTAATCTTAGTTTAGCTTAAAGACTAGAAACAGAGTGAAACAGCTTGGCTGGCTCTGCCCAAAGGTAGCAAAATCTGATCGACTGTTGTATCTCATTTGTAAAATGTCAGATTGTGGTTATGTGGCGATGACTGGTTGCGCAGTCCAAGTAACTTTCCTGAAGTTGTGAAACTACAGTACATTTGTACTAACATGTAACTAACATGTTACATGTTTGTGAACTTTAGTGGTGCTGGCTACCGTATTTTGTCACTCTTAGACAAAGCCTGGCTAACAGCTTCCGTGTTCCTAGTCTATGTATAATACTAAGCTGCCTGGCTGCTCGCCGTGACTTCATATTTACTGCACAGACATGAGGAAAAACATATTTCTGAAAAATATCAAACTATTCCTTTAAATATTTCCCTGCCACCAGGTACAATATGGACTTGAAAGCATAAAATAGTTTGGATTACAAGGCTAGAATTTGACATGTTTTGCCAAAATTTGCATTTTTGGATATCATCTCTGAGGTGAAAAAGCAGGAGGATAATTACCAACAAAGGTCTCGACTCGCCACAAACTCATGACTACACTGAATGCAACTCAGTGTGGTGTGATGCATTTTGCTTTGGTAAAAGAAAAAAAAAAAAAACGGCTTCAGAAGCTCTTTAAAGGTCCATAATGTACACATAACACAGCTGCATGCTAAATCGCGTGTCCTTAATAACACCACTCAAACAAGCATCTGTCAAAGATACAGTACATGACCTCATTACAAAGAGAGAAACAATTCTGGGCACCAACTAACAGGCATGTTCACAGTGAGAGAAATGAGGCCTAGAGGTATAAAGTGACCTGAATAGGAGAGAATGGAAGTCTACTGGACAATAGTTGCAAAGAGTAATTTAGAATAGTAAAGTGCAGTGTGTGATTGTTACTGTACAACAGGAAGACATCTGCACTGCAGTAATGCCCCTCATGAGACTGTATTGATCTGCTGATGCCAATTAGGCCCGTAGACACTTCTGTATATATTTTGGGGCCAGTAAATGGCTGCATCGTCCTCTGCCATATGGTGCTGCTGAAAAAGGATGTTGACAGATTTGTATAAAAGTCTACAATTCTATAATGGAGTTTTGCTGGGAAGAATAGATATTGATATTTCGGGGGCCCCAGAGGACACAGTTTCAGCAGGAAAACAGGAAATTCAGAGTGTCATCATATCATGGTGCATGAACAATGATAGCATTGAACTGATAGCTTCCTGGCAATCGCTAAACCAAAATGACAGTATACTTACAGCCTCGTAGTCAGCTAGTTCAAGCCTGGCCTTATTCTGCATGGTGCGCTTGCACAGGTAAATGGCTGGAGGGGGATAGAGAGACAGAGTGAGACATGAAGAGGGCAACAGAGTTAGTCAGATGGCTCGTCTGCTTTGTAACTCAAAAACAAAAAAGGAATATCTCCAACGGATGCAGCTCTGTTTTTTACTGAGGTCTCAGCTGTGTGAACCGACACTAATGAATGGAACAGACAGGCGGTGTGTTGTCTTCTGAAATAACAAGCCTCAAGTAAATGCCATGCAGAGAGCCGGAGATGTGCTCATATCAGTGAATGTCTCTTTATTTGGTTAGGCTAATCTTATCCCACAGGATTTTCTGTGGTGGGGGTTCCTCGGGGCTAGATACATTACAGGGAACGGACCCGTGGATCAATACTGAGTGAGTGTCAACAGCAGACCTACAGAATGAGTTGTGTTTCAGCTCTTGAGGAACAGAGACAGCCGAAGGCTTTAGCGAGATCTTGCTGGCTTGGAGAAAGAGACAAGAATTGAAAGACGGTGTATGACTCACCATAGTCTGTATTCTCAGGCTCCCAACAGTTTGAAGGCCAGAAGTACGGAGACTGATGAAAACACAAGGGGTTGAAATAGAACTTGTTTATTTACTCACACAATCAGCGTTACATTCTTTTCTAGATAAACAATATTACTCTCCAATGTGAATGTTGGAATCTCATTTCTCCCACCACCCACTCTCCCTCTGCACCTCCACACCAAGTCGAAAGACGATTCTGTGTTTGATGATGATCCTTGACGTCCACATAACTATCTGGGGAGCAATGGTAGCTATATTCTCTCTATCCATATTTAATTGTCTATTGCAAATGATATTTATTACATATTCTAAGTTTATTCCCAAGCCTATTAATAATGGATCACTCACATCTATCATGCATTCTTAATAGCAGGGCAGAATTAGAAGTTGGTGGTACTCATCCACATATTTTACTTCCACTATTACTCATAATGGAAATTAGCCTAGGAGCAAAAGGCTGAGGCTGATGTATGTGCTTGTTTGAATGTAATGAACAAAAAGGTTAACATGCTCTCACTCGGCATGATAATTGTCAGTTCAACTCAGAGAGGATGAAGCCGATCTACAAGGCTTCGCTACTGCACGCACAAATCTGCAAAGTTGTGACAAACAACAGAAGATAGTTGTGGTTAAATCTCTACCGGAATAGTATCTATTTATAGAGGAGCAAACCAAAATTCCCCGTCACTAATCCGTACAGCACAGCTATGGAGACTGGCCAATACATTTCATGTGCAGCGTGGACTCTTTTTAGATGTTCTGATGACGTGGGCCTGTTGCATCACGACAACATCAGAGAGAATATTTTTAGCCCCTGTTGAATGAGCAAGTGTGACACACGCTGCCCTCCATGCGCAGGCACAATAATGGCTTTTAATCTTGAGCAATAGAGGTGAAGATAAATGCATTCAGGGGTAGATTGAGGGGGAGGAGCAGGAGCAGGCTGGTGACAGTGAAAAGTGCAGAGCCAGCGTGCAGCCAGCTCAGTGCTTCCCATAGGGGAGGCTGCCTGGCTGGCTGGATTAAGATTCTAATGCTCCAGTCACTGTAATGAGTCATTGCGGAGCCCGTAGCCATCAGAGGGACCTGTCAAAGTTCATGCTGGATCAGATGGAGCGCAGCAAAAAAACACCCCTCTGACAAGCTGCACAGCTGGCCCGTAGGTCCTGTTCTGTGGCCCACCTCCTGCTCTGACGCAGCGTCCAGCAGGGATATACAGTATCGACCTTGGTGGGATGAGTAATAGGCTTAGCAAGGATTGCTCTCATTAGCATCATGCAATAAACATATCCCTCTGATAAAGTACCATCATCTTATTGTTCTATATTAAAAGGCCTCCTGACACTTATCAAAGACTCTCCCATGGTGTAGTTTTCTTTACCTGAAAGCGATAAAGGGTTCCATCATCTTTAAGTGTCAGGACGTGGTCAGAGATGGGGAAAATGTAGCCATGGGCAGCGATCAGACTCCCGAGGTGGATGGCTTCAGCTGTTGACACGGGAGCACACAGACAGGTGGAGGTGGGGAGGAAGGGGGCAGAGACATGATTTGACATGATTGCCTTTTCTTTTCAATTGAGCTCCATTGTGCTTAGATTTAATGACAGATTTCTCAGCGGGCATACCTGGATCCTCAGTGGAGAGGTTTTTCATCAGCCACTGAACAATGTCCGCCCCTGGTATTCAGAGCAGGACATGGGTTAGAAGTCACAGTTCCACATCTGCACTAGTTTCCACAAAAGCTGCAATCCCCAAACACGAATGAGTTTTGAAGAAGTCTGTCTTTGTTCAAAGGTGTCAACGCTGAGTAGGTGTCTAAATTTAACATAATTCCAACAGGTTTGCAGTCTTTACTTCTGGAGAACACAATATTTGGCCTGGCTTTTGTGTTTGGCAGAAGTGGCTGAGAGACATTGTGAGACCATCAGGCCTGGGGAAGCCATGTGAAGGAGTGAGTCCGAATAAGCCTCTGGGAGAGCGGGAGCAACCCCTCATCCAACACCGGTGACTCATTTCATGGACAAACACACGAAGGAGTACAGTGCATACACACAGAGGAAACGCAGACGAAAAAGAGAAGTTAAGTAGCTTTTCCGCAGTGTGACAAGGGCAGCATCGCACCGAAGGCAGTTTCCTCAGTGGCTGAGGTCTTATTGGCAAAGACATCATCTGCCTCCAACCATAGTAGCAGCAATTTAAATGAGCCCAAAAGGTCATATTTGCTTTACTGATTCTGACTCGTAAGTCCGCTTGCTGCATGAGACAACACACCCACAGAATTATCAGCACACCAACATCGTCTTCATCATTAAGGAAGAAACACACAAGGAACTGCAGCATATGTAAATGTGCATTTGCACACCTACGCACATATACTAACCTGAAACCACACTGGGGATCTTGGAGAGGAAGCTTTTGACAGTCCTGATGGCTACACCTCCTGCTTTCTCATCTTGTATTCGTGTAACAATATCTTCGATCTGTGGGGAGGACAGAGGAGGAGTGTGTTAAAGGTTAAAAAAAAATACATGTTATATATTCTACAGCCCTCATTTAAAAGGGTTCTAAGAACACAACTGGGAATACCACGGACATTTTGTTCTTTCTTCTTGAAATAAAATCATCATGATGATAGAGGAGAAAAACATCCAATGTAAGGACATTTAAACCTTAAATTAAAGGACCTTTTTTAGAGTGAAGAATTTGTTTTCACGTTGAGTTAAAGCTGCATCAACTGATATTTTGGCCACTTGGGAGCAGCAAAGAAAGCTTTCTCCCTTTACCTTTGTTTTTGGTCTCCATCAACCCCTGAGGGTAATATCAGGCAGCTACATGTTTAAAGATGCTAAAACGCTACATAGATTGGAGAGGAACAACAGAGTTGGGTGTCACTTCATCCACCCTGATTAAGTGAAGCTCAGACCTTTACCCTAGAACACTAACCTAACAGTTAGTAACACCATCACCCGATATTTTACCCGATATAATATACCCGATAAAAAAATACTTCTCATCAAAATATATTAAAGTACAACAACACATGCCAAATTGAAGTACTCTTCTTTTATTTTCCCCTATACGTCTCATAAAACGAAAAAAAGGTATCACGAGGGGACCCTATAAAAAGGCTCTAAAATTAGTGAAAAATTTGGGAATCGTTAATGAAAAATTCCTTAAAAAAAAAAAAAAGACAATGAAACACAATGAAAATCACGTGACCACAATCGTGTGGGTGAAAATCACAAGACGTTAGTGTTCTAGGGTTAAGGACAGAATGGGTTTGGGTCAAAGGTTCACTAGGTTGAATGGTTTACTGACACACACATATTTACATGGTACAATAGGAGCATGATTTATTTAGCTGCAACAAGGGTTTGGTCAGACGCTTTGGTCAATTGAAAAAAATTGTCACAGCTAGTCCCCAGAGGCAGAGATAAACATCACACCTCCAACACAGCCAGAGCCCCGAACACAGCGCACATCAGCAGCCTAAAATTAGGCCCAGCACAGCACAGCACAGCACAGCTCGCCACTCAGCCACTACACAGGGGAGAGCACACACACCAAACGAGTGAACATTCGGTCGCTCAAGGACACGGACACACATGAACAAACATGCACACGAACATAAATAAAATCCATATATGGATTTATATATAAACACACGAACATAGAGAAACAATTTATTCTTTAAAACCTGTGTTGAGTCAAGTCCTTTAACAGGTTGTTTATGAGCTCAAGTAGTCGGGTCGGGTCCCGTATTGATGTGAGCATTCAGTGCACTGCTGCCTGATGGAGTATCACTACAAATCAATGACCATCAAAAACATCCTGATTTTGCACACTTAGCTGTATTATCAGCAGCCAACCACATGCAGTTCAGTAGCTGCTAAGGTCGTTGTGCTGGCTGTTAAATTCTTTATGGCTCCCTAAGCATCTGTCTAGTAAGTAAGCACACACTGCACGCACACAAACACACACGTGCATACGAGCGCACACACTCTGCTACAGTATGACAAAGCTGATTAGGGGAATTTTAAGGGTTATACTCATGGGCTCAACACACACTGAATTTAAAGAAGCCTTTTATGTTTTTTTTTCTCATCCACAGTGGCCTATAATATGTTCCCTCATTTTCCCACCATATTCACAGATGACTTCACGTCACGATCACAGGCACACTGCATCACGCTGTGCTCTAGTTCGGGCCTTTCAAGGATGCGTCTGGACCCTCTCCCTCTTTCCTCCTTCCTCCCCTGTTCATTCAACATTTAACACCACATATCTGTAAATGAACTCCCACCACTACGGCAGACAGACACGCTCTAAAGCACTGAATAAAGGTATGTATGACATTGTTAATGTTTATGTGTTTGCTATTTTTAGCCATGTTGTTCTGTCTTCTGTCAGTCTGATGAATCTCGACAGCTACTGGATGGATTGCCGTTAAATTTGGTACAAACATTCATGTTTGCCTCAGTTGATTGTAACAAACTCTGGCGATCTCTTAATGTTACATCTAGCGCCACCATCAGCTCAAAATGTCAATTTGATTTATGACCAAATAACACATCTGCAAAATGAAAAAAAAAATTCCCATCAGCCTCACTAAACACAAGTAGCTGTGTTTTAGTACAACTTGTTTGTCCGACAACATGTATTTGTAGTTGATGATACATCCGTACTTTTACATGCACATTTAACCATTTACATTCACACAATTCTTAGTATGCTGGATTTGACCATTCATGTCCAATGAGGGTGCAGACTTTCAAGCCTGTGTTTTAAATGCATGCGTGTCCTGTTAAATATATGCACTGGGATGACATCAGCATTATACATAAATCATTTTCACCAATATGTCACACTGCTACAATTTGATATTCAGCCTTTAAGTTATCATCAGCCCAAAATCTAGTATTTTGTGGAAAAGTGGAAAGCAGGTTAAAAAAAGACCAACAGGCAGCGAGTGCAGCATGCAGCATCACATTTACTCCACCATTACAATCAAAGGTAATCATACTCCCTGGCAAAGCATTAACTGGATGATTCATACACGCAGCCTGTAAATCTACAACAAAACACCCAGATGTATGTGGATTTAATAACACACATAATGCAGAGCAGAGAGGAGGGAGAGAGCAATGCGTGGCAAGACAATTACCAATCTCTCACCATAAGCTTGAGAGAGTGTCTTGGCATGAATTATTGAACATCCACAATGGAGAATTACTGCCTCAACTCTTGTTGATAAATCTCTCAGTGAGGGGAGGGAGGAGGGAGAGAGGGGGGAGCTACATCTGCTCTCTGTGTTGAGAACGGAGCCTTGGTATTTTAGGCCTGCTTTCGCCTACACGTGAGTATAAACAGTTTTACATGAGCACAATCAGGGGCACAGCAGATTAGCAGTGAAACATCACAGTATTTCCTTTGAAGACAAACCTTCTGAGCAGAACAACAAGGAAAAAGCTTTGAAATCAGCTCTGATCCAACTCTGAAGGACTTCCCAAATCCCCTGAGACACAACAACATGGAAAGGATTAAGCCCTTTTGTTCTCACATGATAATGGACCTTGGACCGGGTATAGCGGTATAGAAAGAAGAACTCATTATCTCCCTATAGGATGACAGCAGACAAGAAGTGCTTGGCACAGCTACGGAAAGTGCACATTGTATCTCCTGGATGTACAAGCTAATGGTGTTTGCAGCTTGGTGTGGAGGGGTTTCGAGAGCTGAAAATTGCTGCTAGCATGCGATAACAGCACTTTGCCCCTCGCCACCAAGCTCTATAAATGATTATCAGGAGAACACTTGTGTATCTTGCCACTGTATGTTTGCATTTGCTGCACATGTGTGTGCGAATTTGTGCCAGTGCATGGCCGTGTGTTTGCCTCTAGAGGTGTGTGTGTGTGTGTGTGTTGTCATTTGTCCGTCTTATCTATTTGGCCCTTGGGGCAGCAGTAGCTCTCTGAATATCTCATCCAGGAGGGTAGAGGTGTAACGAGGATGCAAGGGAGAAGCAGGAGGTGAAGTACGACCCCAGCGACTAAGGCCACCAGTTAATGAAAAGCATTTAGTCCACATTCATGTCAGGGCAGGCCAGTGAGCTCTAATGTCTAAAACTACTTCCTGCAACATGGTTTTGTAATTGGGGCTTAATGAAGTGAAATCAAATGAGAGCGTCTGCGACATAAATAACCATTAAGTAAATGCGACATGTTGAACTCTCACAGGCAGGCGGCAAGTATGGAAACAGTCACTTCTCCTACTAATTGAAACACTGTGCCCCTTTTCCAAAAATGCCCAGAGACGAAGCTATTAAAAACTGGCCCAGTCCTCAGAAATGAGACAGCTGCTGCTAAAAGATGTATCAGGCGGTAATAGTGCCATTAATGATTCAGGAGCCATCAGTGGGGCTCAGGCACACTTGTCATTGTTGAAAGACTTTTGGGTCTATGAGGGAAAACGATGGATGTCCAGGTGATACATTTCTGGCCCAGAGATAATTATGACGTGTCGGAGAGAGTTGGATTAAAATGAAATACTGATGGGTCTTTGGAAAGTTTTCAAGTTTGCCAACTCATACTCAGAAACCTAGATCAGCCGTCGTACTTTTTTAAATACATTAATTGTCTTAAATATACTCAAAAGCCTGTGTCCTGTTTTTTTCTAACCTATATTAAACCTATATTACCACATTAAGAATATTACAACAGAACCATATTTTAAATGTATGAGGATTCATTAGCATTGTATTATATTATGAATAATGCTATTATAAATAAGAAGCAGCTGGATGGATTTTATTGTTCACTGGAAATACAGCAGCATGATATAATGTAATGAAGGCCTGCCCTCCATTCTTCTTCTTCTGTTTTAATCTGGGGCGAAAATAAGAGCCCAGCATAAGAAATCATTTTAAATAAGCCTCAACTATCATATTGATACATAAAATATATTAAATATTTTCCAGTTATTGAAATGAACAATTCCAGCTCCTGCAGTGTAATCCTCTAGAGTCCGATAAATTCCTTATGAATAAATTATTACTTTGTAACCTTCGACAACAAATGGATATAATGTAATAAATGATTATTCATTATCTCACCACAGGTCCTGAATACATTCATAGTTGAATGTTTTAATAGGTGGGTCGTTCTAACTTCTAACATAGAGGTTGGGGGCATTGCCAAGGCAGCTGGAGGTTTGTATTATGTGGTTTTCCAGCATCAAACAGGTCAGAGAGACAGTTTGCTTAGTGTCCCATGTTTGACATGATGGAGGCTATCATTACTGCACTCCCGAACTTTCCTGCTTTACACAGATTCCTTGTGCTTCTCTCACTCCACCATTTGAGGTTAAGACCACGTTACTCTCCACACAGAGCCTTGGATGCAATTTAAACAAAGCAAAAGTGACAATGCTTTAAATTTGCTTCTTAAACCACATTGTGCCAGAACGTGGCAACAATTAAGACTTTGGCCTCTTCATAAACTAGTTCCTCATTCTGAGAGACTTCTGGCTTGATACAACACTCTAAACTTTGGACTTTATATGTTTGAATGCTTTTGGCTTAGAGAGACAAGACATTTGTTCTTCTTTTCTTCTTTTTTCTTTAAAAGTCCTGAAGCTGTATGTCAGCTGGTTTGCTTTGCCTTGTAATTTGCCTCAAGTGAGCTGCTGAGTCAATTAGCTTAGGCCTAGATGAACCTTTTTGCTTTGCCTTCCATTATATAAAACTTGCTTCATATACATCCACTTCCTTCCTTACCTCAAAGCACCACTGAATTACCCACTTTCTTTTTTGTACATTGTTTGGATTGCTGACTGCAGTGTTAAACTTAAGCACCGTTCCTTCACTGTGAGCGTCTGTGGCTGGCTGAGCCCCCGTTGGCTCATTGAACGGTTGCCTTCCCAAGGCGATCTCCCTCGCTGTCTTTTTCACCACTACTTATGTTTCCAGACACTTGTGGGCTAGTAGGACATTACTAGCACAGTAACCTCCCTCAGCACTTGGCCCGTAGCCATCCTTTTTGTTTCACGTGTACTTCTTCACTCTGACTTTTGTTTTTGCAAATGTTAACAGAAAATAAAAAATGGCTGTTATTTCTACTTGATGAGGTCCCCGTCATTGCTAATTTAATTAAGTAATAAAGTTCTTCTCCTGAGTCACTTTCACCCTCATACAGAGGGACAATCTTTTAATATGCTGTAGTTTTCTGACATATTTTGTTTATCTTCAAGCCAATTTACTTTAATAAAGTTGACAATGTGCAAAATTACATTTTTTTAAGCTACAAAATATGAGATAATGACATAATAATATATATTCATTGCACACAGTTTCTCCTGGCTTATAACTTGTTGGATGACGTATTTTGAAGAAACTTCTGCAAAGTACACAACCTGTCACACCATACTTTTTTTGAGAGCCATTTTGACCTCTGCGTCATACTGGGCGCATAATTAAGTGAGTTCCAGCTGGTGTGCGGTGCCCTGGGGAAGGAGGCGAGAATAATGCCTGTTGGAGAGAGAAGACCCCCCTCCCACCACCACCATCCAACTCTCTTAGCATGCCAAGTCATGATGAGGGAGCTGCGAGAGCTTCTCTGCTGGATCTGACACACCGGGGAGGGACACTGACAGCCGCACAAGGAGCTACACAGCAGACTGGAAAAGCCCTGCCAACCAAGTGTGATGGCTGGAAACTTCTTCTGCGTTGGAGACGTGTGAATGAATCACATTTGCACACGCTGTCACATACCCATGCGCAGTCATGTGTGGAGCATGTGCATATGAACACTTACGCAAAAACATAAACAGTCGCTTGGTGAATGTCATCAATAACGAACAAAATAAATCACCTGCTACGTCTAATGTTGCATTTCAGCGAGGCACCAACCATGTCATAAAAGGTTCTGAAAAAGAAATATTCACTGATCCATTTCTTCTCCAAATTGCCATCTCCGCAGGAATGCCCTGCAGGGAAAGGCTTTTCTTTTCTGCAATAAACAACTGTTTTCCCATCAGGTCCCGCAGCTGAAAAAAAGCCTTTTACACTTCAGTGAAGCCGTGTTCCCTTTTGCCAATACCTTCCATATGTAATCCCTGTAATCATTTGTGGCGATGGATTGTAAATGCACTTCAGTTAATTGTTTGAACGCTGAGAAAAGGAATCCTTTCCACTCAAATCTGGGCTCCCTGGGTTACATTATTTCGAGAAAAGCCTGGTGAAGGTTAAAAGCGTGCTACAGCAGGTTTTTGTGTTGTTCTGATAAATGGCTTCTTCACGTTTTCTCAAAGACGAGGCAACACGTCAAGAGCATTAGGATGCAACCCGTGTTTCCTGTCGGCAAACTGCAAACAATTGCAAATCCATCGCAGCAACGAGACCCTTGGCTGAGAGCATCTATTGCTGCGAACCAGCCCCTGCAATGACGGCACAATTTTCAGTCACAGTCTCTCCTCAAGTCAGGCGTTGCCCTGTGGATTCACGTGTAATTCAATCACATACCAGGCATTAGCAGTCTCTTTAGCTCAAGTGGCAACAATACAATAGAGACTCTGTTCTGACAAAGAGGCGCAGGACTGTACAAAGAGTCCAATTAGCTGCTGTTTGATTGGACACCTCGGGGAAACATGTTCAGATCCAGAAGTGTCCAACTGGGCTGCTACGCATTACTTTGAACCAACCAGACCCATATGTTGGGACAGAGAGTGTTGATGAGGACGTTAGTCACTTGTTTGGGCCAGTTGACGATCCCTCATGGTAACTGACGTGGGTGCGATATGGATTGGAGATGGGATGGGTCTGTGTGTGTGTGTGTGTGTGTGTGTGTGTGTGTGTGTGTGTGTGTGTGTGTGTGTGTGTGTGTGTGTGTGTGCGTGCGTGAGCTTAGATTCTCCATATCCATAGCAACACAGTAGCAAGAGGAGCTGAGCAATTAAAAGTTTGTCAAGTTTGGATCCAGGATGGGCAGTAAGCTATCTTGACTAAATTACAATCGAGCACTTTGGAAGGGAAGGATAATCTTGTTGTCAGTGCTTTCTGACTCTTACATGAAAAAAATGCAATAATCCCCCTTTATCCTCCAAATCAAAAGCAGATACTTGAAATCAAAGCTCTGGAATCTTATGAGCAAAAAGGCAGACGGAAACGCAGTGAGGCTAAGACAGGCTATACTCAGGAGAGTATAAGCTTACCCACAAACCACAGTGACTCATCAGGTCACCTTTCTGTTGATGAGACTCAAGGAGGACAGAAAAAGATCATCTCCCCTCTTGTAAATGTCTGTTGTTAGATACTCAACGGGTTGCTAAGGGCTTGAGTGCTGGGAAAACATGAGTCTGCTGCCCCTCTGAATAGACAGTCCACTCTAAAATAAAGTGGCCAGTGCGGATCGAGGGGCTACTTCTGAAAAAGACACTGTCTGAAATGAAGGGCATCAGCACACCACACATCTGACTGGCTGCTTTTATAGCCTGGTTTTACTCCGCTGTGCATGAGTCCATAACCTATTACACCTGAAAAATGAACCGTAGCTACAACAAGCCACAAAAGGTCATTTTGCTCCAAAGAGCGAGAATCACATTACCTGCAGTTCTCTCTCGTGCAAGATTTACCTAAGAGATCATTTACTAGCAATTTACATGCAGAGAGGCTCCTTTCACCGGCAACATCTCTCACACCACCTGCATTTTGAGTGCCTGTGGGACTCAGTAAAGGTTCGGATCCTAATAAGGTTCAGTATCCTCACAGCCGCAAGTCTGTAATTAGGGAAGAAAAGCGAAGGAAGGCTATTTGCATGCGGAGTAATGAAAAAACAACAGAGGAGGAGAGGTGGGATGTGACAGCTTGTTGTGGAGAAAGCTAACAAAAAACATCTGCTGCTATCTGCCTCATTGTCAGTTTCAGAGTCCTTTCCAGAGAGGGGTTTCTATCATTTATCAGCTATTTTTTTCTTCAGCCAGTCACAGGAAAAAGTCTCGCCTCTAAGTCGCAGCGTGTTCACTGTTATGCAAGACAGAGGTAAGCTGCTAAAATGTAAAAGTGGGAATCAACAATGGTGTGACAGTGTCGGGTGGATAACACTGTGCTATTTTGAGGATACGAGAGCGGATGCATACCAGTTAGAGCCCCTATGGGTGCCCAGACTGGGCACAATTCTCTCTGCTGCTGCCAATTTAGGAGCCGAGTGGCTGATGGAAGCTGGTTGCTACCCGTGTCAAAGAGGTGACACTGAATTTAAATTCAATTTTTCACTCTCTTGATCGATATATCTTCATTCTGGCTCCATATCTGGGGCACTGCACCAGTTGATCCTTTAATAATATCTGCAGGAGATTAGTTTGAGGTGGTAAAACCTCAGAACCATCTGTCTATCTTTGATGTTGGCGTCGTCCCCTGACACGCCGCCTGCCCGTCCCATTCCTTAAGGCCTGGTGGTAATTGGGTTACACAGAGAGAGAGAGAGAGAGGAGAGCAGGCGTCATCAAGCCCAGGTCTGCCTCGTCCCTCACTGGGCCCACAAGCCCGTTCTTGATGTCTGACACACAGGAGACAAACTCTCATCGCAGGGTTTACTCATCTCCGGGGGAGAGGAGAGGACTGCGGGTGCCACGATGACGGGTTTGAGCGTCAGACGTCCGCAACGTCCCTCTTTCCCTTCAATATTGACACCAGATTCTGCAAAAGACATGCAGCCACCATCTGAGGTGGTTATTTGAGATGACAAGATGTGTTAACAGTAACAGTAAAATGCAAGAAGTGGGCAACTGTCCCGTCAGCACTCAGCTCCATCCGTTGCAACACACACGGATGGTTCTTTAGCTGTCGTTAGTAAACTGTTAAATGGGTATGGTGTGAGTGCCTAAACAGCCAAATGATGCATCATACATCTCAATCAGCTTAGCAAAGTATAGATTTAAAGGATCATAGCACCTTTTTTTTTGTGTGTGTCATCATTCTATGACGCCATCTGCTCTTAATTCTGCCGATCTCTCAGGAGAGGGTACGTTTGAATCCTCCGCACATTTTCTACCTTAGCTCAAAACCTTACTGTTTCTCAGGTCTGTTCCTGTGTGCTCACACTCAGTCAGTGGGGAAGAGAGGCCCTTGACCTTTCAAGATGCATGGATTTCCTGTCATGGCTACTGGCATAAGAGGGGATTTTTATAGCTCTGCTGTGTATTATTAAGCTCCATCCCTTCCCCCGTGTTCCACCGGGGCACGACTGTCACTCACAAACTGTTGTTACTGCAGACCTGACGTTCTTATTACCTGTGCTGGTTCTCCCCGGCAAGTGTGAGAATGCTGACGGGCTTTTAGGGGCAAAGAGAGGAGAAAGAGAGAGGAGGCGTATTGGAGCACAGATCTTTAGAAACTCACACAAGCCAAAGCTGCTGTCAGACTGCGAGCTCCACACTGACCAGCAGTTCTGTGTGTAAAACCGAGAAGCAGCAGGATGTTTTTCTTAGAGCATCATTTCAAATCTGGTGAGGTGCTATGAAAACAACTCTGTTCCTTGCTGGGTGACAGATTTCCAATGCTGGCAATAAAGCCTTGTTACTTCCAACTCGCAGGTACTGGTAATGAAATTCTCGAGGCTGGGCTGACATGTGGAGGGAAAATCTCATCTCGCAGTGCCACAGGGCAGCAGGCAGCGCCACACACCTGTAATGTGCTTTGCTGCTCTCAGTCCCTGGAGGGATGACTCCTCTTCCTGATAGGGACCTGCAGAGGACGTGTCAGTAGCGCTGGCCTTTCTCACACTGCCTTCCTCTCGCTCGCACGCCAACCCTGCCCAATTAGCATCCTCTAACTATCTTTTAATGAAACCGAATAAGGCCTGAGGTGGCCGAGGGAAGCTCCTACAACTGCATCACAGGCAAAAAAAAAAAGTGCTTTATGACAGGATGTGTTAGAGAGCTGTAATACCTTAAAGGCCGGCTGACTGACTGAATGATCAATAGATAGTAAAACGTGGTGTTTTATGGCATCAAATCCTTACTCACTGCTGATTGATTCTCTATGATGTCAACAGACCACCTTCAGTGCTAGCTAATGCATTGCTCGGCAGCGACCAAATTTGCTCATAAATCTTTTATTCTTTCACCTCAGGGGAGCCAAAAATGAACCATCTATTATGTCTGCAAAGCTAAAATTTGCAACCAAACCATCACACCCCCTTGAATTATTGAATAAGCTTCCTAGAAAGGGACTAGCCATGCTTTGTGATCTAATATCCTCTCAACATATTTCAAAGTGAAGTGAAGTGTTCTTTTCTGTTTTCATCCCCGGCTGTATGCTATCTGTGCGTGACAGCTGGCTGTGATTTTTAGCAAGGCGATCAGCTCAGCCACACCTGATTTAGGACTTTGCACTTCAGAATTGGCTTGTTTTCTCCACCACAACAGCAGCTGCTAAAAGCATTTCTGTAACCAGGACTTAGGATATTCCTGTTATGAACTATGAATAATATATTACACAGAAAAAAATAACTAAAAGAATAATTCTAAAAAAGAAAATATTGCAGTCTGAAAACCCCAATATCACTGTCTCACCACAGCAGCGAAGTTTGTAAATTGTCCTCTAACATCTAATCATGACGTCTGGTTTTGGAAGGCAGGGCACTGGTGACTTTGAATTATTGAAATCAAACTCTGCATAGCCTTAGACAATGATTTCAAAAAGGCCATGACCTGAGTTATGCAAAGATTTAGCGTCTGCTAATGTGCCCTCTTCCTTGTAATGCAAGTGCATATATAATTAATTGATCCTGACGTGCAAAAACTTCATAATAAGAGCTAAAACTTTTTCTGTGCCTTTCATCAGACATGCTGCAAAATTACTTTATTTTCGCTGAGGTTGGATGTCATACTGCTCAGGGAGATTCTGGTTTAACTAACAGCATTTTCTGGCTAGAGGGAGGATTGAACTTATCACAGTGTGACTCCAAAACTGATTTGGTGCTTTCCTATAAAATTGAAACAATCATGTGTGAATGTTAATGTGAAACAGGCACAGATAGCCAGTTTAATAGGATGGCCCTGATGAGTTATAGTATCATAGCATGTGATTACTGTTTTCTTTAAATGCAGTCATTTTCAAACAGTAGAGATAATGCCTCTAGTGTTGTTACCTCGACATTTTACTATTTTATCATGAGCTTAAAGGGAGGGTTGATTTCACTTTCATCTCAGCGAACTCAGTGGACAAACCAGTCCAGGACATGTTAGCTTGGCATACAGGCTGCAGGCTGGGGGACTCCACTAAAAGACAAACATCTACCAAGAACTCCCAAGTGCAATGTTGTGTCTTCTTAACTGGCGAGCCACCAATGGCCTTAGTGTACTTCAAAGGAAAAAGTCTGTATAACCGGTTGTTTGACCATGCCTAAAAAAAAAATCTTCTGCAGACGGTAGACTTTCTGAGGGACAGTCTGAGGTCTACCGTCTTGTCTTTGCATGTCTTTTTAGTCTGGATTTTATTAATCATACAAATATGGATAATGGCACACGTTTTTGGAGAGTCTCTCTTCGTAGGCATTCAATCTCAGTTTACAAGAAGCGAGCTTCAGACCTCTGTAGAAACCCTGCCCTAAGCACAGTTTATCGTTTCCTCATTCCTCATTCACTCTCAGCTCTGGTGCTGTATGTTAGTCAGGTTGGCTAAACTACGCCTGAACCTCAGACCCTCCCCACTGCCGTGGCGGCACTGTCAGCAGCCTGGCGGCAGGGATGCTCCGTGGTTTGCTCGGATTTTATAAGTGAACTGTGATGTGGTTGCACACTTTTACTTTCTCTGTGTGAACATCTGATGTTTTTGCAGCACAGGAGATAAACAAAGGCATTAAAACGAGGGTGCAACAAGCAAAGCACAAGACTGATACAAGCTGATATGTATCACATATTTGTCAGCTACAGTCTTAGCAATATTCAAACCTATAGCCCTTACTGTGGAAAAAACGGACACAATTATGAATGTGCATTTGCTCCTCGCTGCCAGCTGCGCCTCCGAAGCGTGGGAATAACCTTGTTAGCCTCTTCTCGTGTTACCACCCTATTGCAGCATCGTCATTGCTTCTCTCCCTGGCCGGAGCCTGGTCGATTCTGATGAGTACGAGCTTAAAAGCTTCAGCACTCCCTTCCTACTGTCTTCTGCGTTAATGAAGACCACTTTCCATTTAAAGCAAATGCAGTGGTGTCAGTTTCAAAGTTGGATGTATTGGTGTGTATAAAGAAATTAGGATCATGTTGCCTGACATGTGTAGTAGTTGAGAAGGAAGCTGGGATTAATAAAGGTTTCCTGCTCTGGAGAGAGTAGAAGATATGGACTACTTGGTTTGGAGGAGTCATTCATGTATGTGTTTGTGAAATTTGAACAGTATACTGTACTGCTTGCAATACAAACCCAATGTAAATTGCTAATAGAACTTGTATAGAAAGTAAAATATAAGCCTTCATATACCTTCATCAAGCCTAGTTCAAAAAGACCTTTTTTCAAGTTTTCCTATCACTCAGTGTGATGAAAGTGATCACGACTTTGTTATGGATTTGGCCTCTGCCGTGTGAGTTATTGACAAAGAAATTGGAGCAGAAATGGGAGTCGGCACAAAGCAAGGTCCCCCACAAGGACATTTCTATTATTTTCAAGCTGAGGAGGAAAAAAGAAGAAAATCTGCCACTGATTATCTAACTCACTCACATAATGTCAGATAGTCCAACCTCCTTATCGTCACAGACTACGTTGGAAATCTCCCTGCGTACCAGAGGATAACACTGTCATTTTTGACAAATGGGTTTAGTCTTTTATGACTGCAGCTGTGACTAAACCAGACAAACACACAAGGACATTTCAGTCAATTTTCCAATTCCTTTTTGAAGATTGGGGAGTTGTAGTGACAGCATACAAATTAACTGAGAAACCCCAGGCGGCAAAGTTACACAGTCAGGGTGGTCTGAGGTTGGGGATGCAGGTCCATGCTCTGGAGTGAGGCCAAATGGTCTGGTCTCTCCTCCCAGGGCTGTTTAGTCAGACTGGCGGGTAATGGTGATTAACATTTGGGGCCTGGCTGACTCATCTCTGCTTCAGCCTCGACCCAAAGACAATTACAGAGAGTCACAGCACTCCAGCGAACAGACACTGCATCATTACCTGTGGTTCAACAGTGCACAGATGACACTCTCTGTCTGCCTCTCTCTCAGGGCTGCCAACTCTCTGGTCATGCCACACATCCATTTTCTTAGGCAGCGAAAAACAAATGTATCAGGGGTTGGACAGTGCGTCCGTGCACGCTGATAACGCTGTGATGTGACGTGACTAAAAGACAGACAGACAGACAGACAGTTCTGACGCTGTCAGTGTCTGTCCTCTACAAGAAGTTATAACAGAGTACACCAGAATTAAAGCAAAGCCTGTCCTGTAGGGGAAGCCTCTAAAGTCCAATACAGCAATTTTAGCTGGCAAGGTGTCAGAACATGAATTGCCTTTGTTGTCTGATCAGTAAATATGTGTGTGTGAGAGCATCTCTGACATAATCAATAGAAAAATATGACAAATCCAAACAAAATAGTTCAGCTAAGAACTCTTTCCCTCTCTTCTATTTCTAGGCTTTCTGGTATTATTAAAATCTAGTCTGTCTGTTTTCTGGACAAAATTATCCTTTAGGATCCACTGTCTGTGAATAAAATATTTGTCTCCTTCATTAACTTTTCATATAATGTTACTGTTCGTAGACATGACTTTTACATTTTTCAATGCCCCCTTCTCCCCCATCCTCCCAACTCCACATGATGGCAACAAAATTACTCCATAAATTCACAAAAATGCAGGAAAACTCTCTGAAATTAACAATTTCCTGGGAGAATATCTGGGGGTTGGACAGTATGCTGATCACAAATATTTATTCCTCACTGCCCTTGCGAATTGACTCAGCTTTCAACCTATAAAAGCCTTAAACTTGTGACTTTGGCTGCTTAACGTTTTAAACAAAAGTCCCAGGGGTTGAGGAGAGATGGTGTATAATGAGGGCACACTCTTAAAAATGCACCACTGAACAAATAATCTCTAAAACTAAATTGAAAAGGTGACCGCTCTGCAATCTGAGTCACACCTTCTATTTGAAGAGGAACTAATTTCGATCTATGAACCCATCACATGTGTCTGCAAACAATACAAATGGGAGTGCTGGCAGATGGTGCTCCAATTACCGTACATATGTAAGGTTGTTGATCAGCATGTTTCATTTGCAGTCTTCATTGTGTGACAAGCTGTACCCTGTTGTATTATGCTCTTTGTCTTTGTCAGAGCTAATTAAAAGCCACGTCAGTGTCATGTTTGAATGAGTGAGACTAGGTTCTTCGGATATTCTCCATTCCTCTCCAACTTGATGTAGTGTCTGAGCAGAGGCAGAGCAGCCTAATGAGGCATTCAAAGACCAAAATATGAAATATCTTGAACCCGGGTAAGTAGAGTGCAGCTTTTTTTTTTCTAATTCAAGGATACGATGAGAGACCAACAAAAGACAAATGTGTTCTTTTCTCGAATTCAGTGTCGTCAGTGTGGTGAGACTGAAAATTGGACGAGGGGAGGTGAGGAGCATTTCGAGACACAGCTGAACTTGAAGCATAAAGAAGACAAAGTTGTAGAAGAAGAAAAGCAGGCAGAAGTGAGATTCCAGAGGCAGGGTCTGATGTGTATCTCCAAAGTGTTTCCGATACTGAATACTTGCTCTACACTGTCTACTGATTGTCTCTGATTGTACGAGCATCGCTTTTTAATGTTCCTTTAAAGTTGTTATTTTGCAGAACAAATGAACCGTCTGCTCCTGCATCCTTAACGCTCAATGAACTATTAAATTTTCATCAGCCCAATTGAGTAAAAGCAGACTCATGGCTCATTCTGCACACACACTGGGCACACAAATGATTTGGTTAGCCTCTTAAATGACCTATGCTCATCAGCCTTGGTTGCTACTGCACCCTTGAAAACTAGATCAGTTCACAAAGTTAATCCATCTCCACAGCTTAATGACGCAACACCGGTGGTGAAAAGAGAGGACAGAAAAGCTTAATGCATATACAAACTAAACCTCCTATAAATATTTTCTATATTATTAAAAGTATGAAAGGATTTGAAGGTGCAGAAATGACATACATCTTTAACCGAAAATATAACTCAATATAGATCACGCTTTTTTCACAACATTTTTGAACATTTACAGCAGCTATGCACAGACACTGGTTGTTAAAGCAGAGATGATTAATGTTTCTATATTTACAATTAAATAGTCGTGGATGCAGTATGCAACACAAAAAGTTTAAAAACCCTCTGGACATAACCTGCTCTGCACCAAATAGCAAACACCCAAAGTTAGCATTAGAAAAGTTAGCATTTAGCAGCAAAAGCGGCTGCTATTTTGATCAGGGGTTGGTAGAGGCCAAAATCGAGCTAAAAGAAGAGAGAATAATGTGCCGGCATTCGCCAGGTGGCCAGAAGCACGACTCCAAATGTATGCCAACACTAATTTACATTTACAGCGAGTGTGTGATGAGGCAACTGTTTGCTTTTGCTATACAACCTCATAAGGTGATATGCTGACAGCTTGTTTTCACCGCACATGTGAATTCCTGCCTTTTAGATGCAGCATATTTCTCAGTTATGCTCATTTTAAGCATCCAGCACAGTCGATGATGTAATTTTAATTGACTGTCTCATGGACTTTTGAGCTTAATCTTGCTTTCTAAATAGAATCTAGGCTGTTCAGCAGATGTCACCTGTCTGGGTCTTGTCTGGCCAACTTGACACATTGCTGACTTTTTAGTTTTTGTTATATGAGGTCTTCTGGTTTGTCTCCAGGGCTAGACGTATGAGAGCGTATGTAGTTTTGTCATTAGGGCTGAATTACTTCCTATTGATATCTGTGCGTCTATCTTTAAGTCCAGTGTATGTATAGAATTATTGTCACTGTTACTGTGAATGCATTTGGTTTCAAAAATGTGACAAAACCATGTGGGACTGCTACAGCTTGTTCTCTTTTTACATCCTATTCTTCACTAATTCAGTGTGTCAGCACTACCACAGGCCTACAGTTTGTCCAGTGAGTCACTGCTGTCAAAGTTGTCACCCCAAGGCACGGAGGACCAGCGGCTTTTAACATACTAATGTCAGACCCAGTTCCAATAACCCATTAGTATTCACCATACATGATGACACGACAGTTTATTCTTTAGCAGCATCATCAACAACAGTTTAACCGGGCAACAGTTTCCACGCTGATGCTATTACACATCAACCTCAAGACAGTTAATGGAAATTTTATTCAATGTGGAAATCCTCTCCTCGAAAATTGCTGTAATTTTATACACATCTCTGGTATTCTCACATCATCCACTCTGTAGGAGCGCAGTGAGCTCCCTCAGTGTCCTGCAGAGATACTGAGGTTATTCAGAGTACAGTAGGAGGTATTTAAGGCATACTCCATCTCTAGTGCGCTTCCAAGCAGCCTGCGATAAGCAGGAGGCTCAGGGGGTTTTGGAGGGCATTTAGAAGTGGGACACAGTGGTGCCAGCAGACCCCCTACTCACCCAGCAAACTCCCTATTAGCATCACCCTATGCATGCATGTGCAGCTTTAAGCTTCAATCCCAATACTAGGCACAGAAACACTAGCTGCATTATTAAATGTGCTCCCTTTAAGAGCACACTGTCAGCAGTGTGCAAACAGGGAGGAAGACCAGGAGAGGCATTGGCACAGGAAGGACTTTCCTCACTGGAGAAAAGCCTTTTATTTCAGTTGCAGTGATTCTCTACGGATGAGGTGAATAATCCTGTCAACATAGTGCGCAGGCCGCCAAAACACTGTGAATTATTATCCAATTATGATTTGTTTGCCAATGGACTTCCAGGATTTTCATGTGTTGGTCCTTCTGCTTAACTGGAAAGAAGAGACAGGCCAACACGCACGAGCTGGTTATATAAGAGACAGAGCTTTACACTGTTACTGTTGTTTTATCGTATTGACCCAACTGGGAAAGCAACCCACACTGGCACTTAGCATACAGGCACACAAGGCTTCAGCCTGACCTTGATAGTTGAGCCCATACCAGCGCGTCAGATAAAGGCTCCAATGGTGCAAGTGGAGACGGTGTTAAAACAGTCATATATGATAAAGAACTGAGAGAACACGTCCCTACAGCTGCAGAAGTGATATCCTGAGAGTTGACCGGACTGCGCTATCTTAAGTGCGCAGAGGAACAGAGAGTATTGGCCCGTAGACACCTCGGATGGAAGTTAGTCTTAAAAGAGGAGAGATATACCCTCCATGGGCCTCGGGGGCACTTCAGAGAGAGAAGAGAGTGTGACTCATGGGCGACAACGGATAGACAGGCAGGCAAGCAAGCTTCCCCCTGACCAGCAAAACTAGAGCGATTCAGTGCTCTTGGCCCTTCAGACCCAACCAGCTGTCAGTCCCTGCCGTGGCAGATAAATGCACGATGTGGGAAGCTACCATTTACAGTAATTTACAGCTGCTCTTACCACTTTAAGAAGATTTTACATCTTTCTGTTAGTGTGACTGCTGTAATTTTACACATATTTGCAATATCTCCAGATTGATTATCCACACTGATACAGTAGGAGAGGAGCAAACTCCCTCTGCGTCCGGTCTCTAAATCATCCTAAACCAAACCGGCTGACAGTCAGCGATGTGGATGGTGTGGGAGGTTGCAGTCAGCACTGACAGTAATTTCTGCTTAACTCGTCACTCAGGCTAAGTTAGATTCAGCATCTATCCAGTCTGAAGGAGTGGCACAGTCGTCATAACTTGTCCTGCTGCAAGAGAAACCTTCCACTATCATGTACCACAACATAATGTTCGTGCAGATGCTAGTTCAAAATCTGTCCAACTAACTAATAAATACTGTGTTTTGTTGAGACTTTATTCCCTTTTCACCACCTAGTCCCCTCGTCTTCACATTTAGACGCACATACATGGATAAAAATACCAAGTGATGATAAAAAATGTGCTGGGTATGAATAAATGAATGGAGGGGATATGATGTCTCAGAGGACCAGATATTTTTCCAGAGATGGAATGCTTGAAATGAGCTTCAATTATTAATTAGCAAGAAGCTGAGGAAAGGCTGAAAAAAGGAATGTGGGGGGAGAAAAAGAAAAGGGAAAGGTTGTTAAAATGAAGAAAAAAAAAAAAAAAAACAAGACTTCAGCCATGGCTTGTAGCATCTTTGTTGTTTTTGTTCCAATCCCAAGCTCCTCCTAAAAGTAGTATATAAATGCAGCCATTTGCTCTTTAACAGTGACACAGCCATGCCCTCACATTGTTCTGATGGTCCATTATTCAGAAACCCAAATTGTCCGAAAAATGTCCCATTGGAACGAAGGCCCATTTGTCCAACAGCCCATTATCCTGGAAACAAATGCCCATTGTTCATAGAATACACTCTTCCTGCTGGGCCTGTCCATGGTGCTGAATCGGTTGGGGTTTTGCCCTGAACAGGCCATCTTTCTGGCTTTACACCAAGCAACATTTCAAGTGATTTTAGCTTTTTTTTTTGCTTTTTGACTGCTTTTCATTACCCATTTCCAGCCAATAATCAACTTTATTTTTCATTTTCATTTTTTTTCCATAACCTTGATTGTTCCCAAACCTTAAACATGTTAATTAGATGAACAGACAGAATGTCTAATGATGATTTACCGTTGTAACTAAGTCCAGCCAGGTTTCGGACCAGTGCGTACACGGCATTTAGGTACGTGTATGCGTCTTGGAAAAGAGGACTAGCAGGGAGTGTTGAGTGTTCTTACTGCTGTGTGAAAGAAGCTGCTTTTGAATCAGGTGATACTGTATTGGAGATTTGTAGCTTCTCCCAGAGGGTAGAAGCTGGGTGCGATGGGTTGCTGGTTATTTTAGCTGCCTGGCTGAAGCCGCTCTTTACGTGCAGTCGGTCGACTTGGAGGTGAGACCAATGATGTTGGAGGCTTCCATTTGTTAGGATGCTCCACGGTGGCTTTATAGAATGGACCTACAGATGTTTCTTGATGTTATACTTCTTCAGTCGCCTAAGGAGGTACAGTCCTGGCTGGGCCAGGAGTGTTGCATGATGTTTTCAATATTTCTAACAGTTTTTTTTATGGCTTTCTGGATGGCATGGACAGACACTCAGGCTACATCGACTACATCTAAGGTCTCAGGTGACGGTGGCGTGTACCAACTGAGGTAAAACTCAGTCACTGAACTGCAGGGAGAGTGTATAATTTCAGACCAATGAGCCTACAGAGCAATGGACATTGGTTTTCAAGAAAATAGGCTGTCAGATAAATTTGCTTTTGGTGGGACATTTTTCAGGCTATTTGGGATTCAAAATAATTGGCTGTCGGAACAATGGGCGGTCCCAACACAGTACAGCACCCACTGAGAGTTACTGAGACAACCCACAGAGTGGTGGACTAACCAACCCACAGACTGACATTGCCACCTTAAGCGCCGTGCCATTAACTTGGCTAAAAAGCAGATTTTCTGTACTGATTCACTTCACAGACGGAGCTTTTAGAGAGCTAGAATACTACACAGTTGCAATTATGAACCAAAGCATACTCTTTGCTAATAGAGTGCTGAAGCTTACACACACCCAAAGGCCACTCGCATCAAGTAATGTCTTTGAACTTCCTGGCGAGGCTCATTACTAATATTTATCCACTAATGGCTCCTAAAACTCATTTGAATGAATGTTTTGTGTGATTGTACTACACATATTATGGCTATAACACCCGCCTTCAGGTATGAGTTGACTGCCAAGAATTATCCAATCAAACATTTAATGATCTGAATAAAAAGAAGATGGGATGGAGCACAAAGCCTTAACTCTCCCTGGGTAGGACAGGAGTGTTTTAGTCCTTTGGCAACAATTAACCGCGTGTGTCAAAAACCAGGTAGACATCACAGCAATAGTCTTGGCCTGCAAGTCACAGGTTGGGGAAAGGGGAAAGACTCACACACTCACACACACACACACACACACGAGCGCTAAGGGGATGCTAGCTATTAATAGTTTGTGAGCTTTACCCCATCAGAGCAGTAAAGTGGCCTCTCTCCTTGGTTTAATTGCATTTCCCAGCACAGTAGTGCTTCTCATCATGGTTTGAGTTTCTGTTTTGTGTGTCTCTTGGTGCCAATCATACTGATTTACCCTCCACATTCTGTCTGCTAACTGTACCAAACACAGTAAGGATAAAAACACGTGCATTAAAGCAGCATGAAGCCTTGTGTGTGATTTCCCGTATGTGTTTGTGTGCGTGTGCACTTTACAGTATGTGTGCAACCTACTTCTGCTAGACCAAATTTTCTCCACAAGTTCTTGAGGCAACAAGACGTCCTGCAGTTATTGGATTGTTTTGCTTCACTTCCTCTTTTCGTGGGAGGAGAGAGACAGAGCAAGATAGCGCTGCACCAACACTGCATGGACAGAGACAACCTCCTCCCCTCCTGGGCACTCAGCCTCTCTGATGGCCTTTATCTAACTGCCTACACAGTTTACTTAATCGTTTTGCAACAGATAACGGCAATATAAGTATTTCAACCCTTACTTTCTATACATATTTCACAAAGGTGCTACCCACACTTTGAAATATTTTTATCTCTTGCCTAGGTCTACACAAGCCTTTGCTCCTTGCAGTAAGATGCTGATGTCTTCCAGCTGACAGGGGCTCAGGCCTTTGGGATGAAGCTGCCAGTGTTTTCCCAGGCGCCTGAGCATATTGGTGGCCATCTGCCTCTCTGCAAGCAGCACCTTCACACTGCGCCAGGCTGCCCACCCACAGAGTCCAGAGGCCACGGGCACTCTGCCCTCAATGCCCCAGCACCTCTCTATCGTTTGGCCTCTTTGACGTCTTCAGCTAGTGACTGGCACTGAGATGAAATATGAGAAAATACAAAGAAACTGCAACTAATAAATTAAATTTAGGACCATATACTCAGACAAATATACTTAGACAAATTATTTATTCCTTGTATGTGAAAACCACTTTTGCTTAACCAGCTGCACTTGCATCCTCAGCTTTCTTCCTCAAAAGCTGCAAATCAAAAAAAAAATTTTTCAAAGCAAGAAGGAACGGGAGGATCCCGTCACTCTCAGAATCATCTGTCTGTTGTCACTGTGAATGACTAAAACATGAAATGATGAATATTCCCTCAGGCAGCATCCTGACAAGCAAAAACTAGCCTCTTAAATGTGTTGCCTCCAGGCATGTGTAGCGTTACGTAATGAGGCTCTGCTGTGAAATCCATGAAGATACCCAGTGTTACATGCAGCTACAGCATGTTTTCTCTCCAGCGTGACAGCTTCTTAGAATACATGGAGGATAATGACAACACTGAATAAACAATGAATGCGTTACTATGTCGAATAAACACACAAAACAGGCCCGCATACAGTACTATGCACATATTTTTGACAGCCGGGACACGCATTGAAATCTGGGCTTCAAGGAGAGGTGCCATTTCTCTCAAGATGGTCATACTTCTGATCTGATCATTGATTATCATTCCTGCATTCCTGGCGGGGATGTTAAGGTGACTGGAAATGCCCAAATCAGGTGGATTATTTACAGTCGACATGTGAGTTGTTGCTTGCAATGCATTTCCACCAGCCCTTGTGCTGCCAGCTGCTGATGTTGGACACGCTGTTCAGAGCACCCAATTCTAGTGGCATCATTATCGGAAGTAGCGTGAGAGATTTAGCAGACTACAAAGGGGGGCCTTGACAGTTCTTCCAGGTGAGCTGCCAACTGGAGGTGTTTATTGCAAAGATGCAGGTTTACAGGAGATTCTTCAAGTCGTCTCCTGGCTCCAAACTCCGCAGTGACACAGTCATCAACGCCTAAAAGGGAAACTTTCCCACTAATGCAGCCACTGTCAACAATTATTTCAAATCCTGTCTCGCCCATCCCTCTACTAATCTGTTTACCTCGCTTTATAAACGGACATTAATTAGGAGCAGGATGAAACAACAGATTTGGGACAGTGGGACAGGATCCGTCAACTCCATCCTGCTTATAGGACAATTGTCACCATAATCAAGACAGCAGGCTCCGTGGAAGCAGCCGTGGATGCCGTGGTTTAAGTATGATCAAAAGACGCGTTTTTTTTCTATTTTCTAAAGTGGGCTGTCACAGTGCTGGGAGAGAAATAACAAACTATTTGCTGGTAGACGAGGAATAACCACCCCCTCACTGGGTGTTTCCAATCCCGGCCCTGGAAAATCAACCACTTCCTCCCTGCCGAACATCCACATAATTACCACCAAAACTGCTCATCCTCTCCAATCAAACAGCAGCTATTAAAAGTGAGGCACCACGGGGACGAGGTAATTACCCTTGACACTAAAAGGGCCTCTCACTGCCCAGACCCTCAGTGATGGGATTCAGAGCTTATTAAAACATTGGAGGGCTGAAGTTTACCAGACGTGTGATGGGTGATGGTAGGAAGACGGTCCTGAAGGAAGAGAAGGACTGAGTGAGAGAGATAGAGTGCAGCTGAAAGAGAGGCTTCCTGACACCTGAGGTTGACAGTGAAACCAGTGTGTGGTAGATACACACTGATACGGACCAGTGGAGCTGTCAAGAGCCTGTCTACGGGTCATTGCCTCTCAGCGAAGGCTTCTCCCTTCATATAGGCCAAATGCTGCAGCACACACATGAAGTCAGCCTTACCTTTCTGTAGACGATCATATTCGGGGAGTCCTCCTCCGCATCAGTGGTGCCCACGCCTCCCTGGTCTCTGGACCCTTCCGCCATTTTCACACAATCCTGTTGAAGAAACAGATGAACCGCATGAACCCAGCACCTTACATCCACCGGGCGGTGGGAGAACACAAAATGACGACTTGATAAATATCAGACAGCATTTCCATTTCCTCTGAGGAACAACATTCCTCCAGCTTTTATCGTCATGACATTCAGCTGCCAAAATATGTGCTGCTGTCTCAGAGAGGAGAAGCCTGTCACAGTAGGGACAGATAACAGCTCAGGTAGGCTGATGTAAGATGAATAGCTGTAACACCTGAACACTTGCGATTGAGCATGAAAACTAGTTAGCATAAGCGGAGGGGTTCAAAGAGTGGATAAATGGATTAAATAGATAATGCTAAAAGTAAGGGATGAATAATTCAAATACTACAATATGTAATACAATAATATGTCCCATATGCCCAAATTTTGAAACAGAAAGTAATGGATAACTGTTGAATTAGCCAAATTCATAGCCAATTGAAATGGCTAAAGTTCACTGGATATATGTTAGAACTAGCTAATGAATAAAACAGTTCAAACTGTTTTGCGTAATAGTTACAGCTAAAGGTAGCCTTGCTGTTAAAGTATTTAGCTAACTGTTAAGGATGAATGTTTGAAATAGATATCTATCTATCTATAAATGTGGAGCTAGTTGAAGTTGCTAAACTTAACTGGATAAATGGTTTAAAAAACAGTTTGCTAAAAATAATTCCTAAACAGCTGAAACAATTGACTAGCAGTAACGGATAAATGGTGGAAACTTCTGGCACTCGCATGGTAGGAGTCCAAACGCAAACTTGACCACACTGACAGTTCAGCTGAATAAAAGAAATACTGCACCATATCCTCCTAATTACACGTGTAATTGATTAACATTCAACTGCGAATTCAAAAGAAGGCATTTGGAACATGGGGTGTTGATTAAAGGGTCCATCTGATAAAAAATGGCGGGATGGAGAACCACTGCAGTGGCATATCAGCTCAGGGGAGTCAGGGTGGCAGTAATTATGTATACAGCACAGATGTGTGTCTACAACACATAGGCTGTGTGGCTGATGAGTCATCTTTCTTAACAAAAAAAAAAAAATGATGTTCATAATGAATGAACCCTCGCTGAGGTGACGCTGATGGTTAAACTGCGCTCACTGCTCGCCACGCTGTTTGCTGTTGTTTTTATGCTAAGCATCAGTAAGTGTTCACTCCATTAACTGGAATCATATGATGGTTACCTCTGATCTGCCTGCGCTCCCCACATTAACCTCTCCAGGCTTCATTCTTTGTGAGCTGCTGTTAAGGGATTTATTTACAACCTCTACACAGTCCCATCACTTTCTCTAGGCTGTCTCCCCTCTCCCTCCCCTCCCCCTCACTCTCTCAGGAGAATTAATTCTGCTTAACTAAGGATTTCCATAACCTACGCTGACGACTGGGCTTCATCGAGCCTCCTTAGCCCCGTCTACCCTTTGCCATTGAAGGCTCCCGTGTGTATTAAATGGGTTAAAGCATTTGTTAGTCCTTTAATCGTGTGGAGGAGGATGGGGGGGTGGATTACACAGTTCGACACATTCATAATTTTTGGTACTTATAAAACACAAAGTGCGAGTGGATAAAGCTGACAGGGGAAAAAAAAAGAATCACACAGCTCACCGGGCCTCGCTATTCACTGTAACAGCTATTTGTGTTTCAAAAAGAACTATGATGAGCTATTGAAGGGAGGACATGCAGAATACAGACAGCATTTCATGTCATGCACTCATGAGCAGGCACAATATCAAACCTTCATACATGAACTGAATTAGTAGGACTGCATCTTGCCAAGGGCCAGCTGCTGGCAAGGGATTTGGAGTAGTTGAATTATTTAATTGCAGCTTTGCAATGTTACAAGTTTCAGCAACTGCACATAATGGCTCTGGTGGAGAGAGAAGTATTGAAATAGTCCAAATTCAGTGTGTGCCACCAGCTTGCACAACGGCACACACGTAAGGTGGCTTTGTCGCCGTAGTTGAACGCTTTAATCTATTACACCACACAGCGTGGTGGTGCGCATGAGTGAATAAGTAATCATCCGCTCTCGCCTTACTGTTTGTTATTGCCACCAGAAGTGCGGAGTGCAGCACTCTCTATTGGCTAACGCGTTTGTGCTCTTTTTAGAGTCTGAGCACATTAGACAGCTAATCTTTGCATCTGCCTCAGGGGCCGTATAGAATGGCAGGCGGTATGGATTGCATAGCACCTGCTTAAAAGAAACAATAGTGTGCCAATGCGTCCCCTGTGGATAGGAGGCTGTAATTCTAGTGAACAACTTCCTCTCAATCAAGCTGCTCAAGCATGCAAATCAAACTCCACAGAGGGGCCCATCCAACATGTTAATTGAAAGCTTGTGTCAAAGTGAAACAACTGGAGTACGGACACTGACAGTTGCTGAGAGACCGGCGACCAGAAAGCACCAACATGCCCTCGTGTACAGTGTATGTTCCACATGCACTCCAAGCAAACACCAATTTATGAGGAGATAAACACAGAATATTACACACACACACACAAATATTCATAGGAGAGAGCTCCCCTGCAGTGGCTCAAATAAACAATCCAATAGACACCCAGTTCTCTGAAACAAACTGAATAAACTGGCTAAGAGTTACATGTACAGAATAAACCAGATACACCCAGAACCACATTGTGACTGTGAGACCCAAACCCCTGTTCAGTCTCAGCAGGCGAGCAGCCCAGTGCAATGCAACATCTGTTACACCTGACAGTTGCAATGATTGAAGCATTCATTACCTTAGAAACAAAATAATTCCTGGTCCACTCTGCTCCCCCGGCTGGCTCCCCCTTAGCAACAAGCAGCAGGCAGGTTCATTGTATAATTGGCAGAGGGGGAGAGAAGGGGATGAAGAAGACTGGGTGATGAAAGCAGTGAAGCAGCGAAAAAGAAGGGAGAGAGGGAGAGAGAGAGAGAGAGAGAGAGAGAGACAGAGAGAGAAGCTGGCTGGTCACTGCAGTATCCTCTATTCCTCCTCCTCCTCTTCTTCTTCTTCTTCTTCCTCTTCCCTCTTCACCAGTCCTGCCTTGCCCCGGCAGTTCAGGAGATCCTCACATGTGTGCACCTTGTTCATCCCCCCTCTCCCTCTGTCTGCATGTGCTCGAGTCTGAGCGAGGGCGAAAGAGTGAGTGTTTGAGAGAGAGAGAGAGAGAGAGAGAGAGGGAAGGAGATAGAGAGAGAGGGAGAGAAAGAGAAAGAGG
The DNA here is from genome assembly GCF_042242105.1 of Pempheris klunzingeri. NCBI lineage: Eukaryota > Metazoa > Chordata > Actinopteri > Acropomatiformes > Pempheridae > Pempheris > Pempheris klunzingeri. Next base: position 10,419,086 of record NC_092024.1, on the reverse strand, counting down.
GAGGGAGGGAGGTACTGTGCAATAGAGAGGGACAGATCAAGTTGGGAAAGGGGGAGGGATGAAGGAATTAGAGAGAATATAAAGAGGGAAATAGAGGGAGGAGAAAGACAGACAGAGTGTGTGTGTGTGTGTGTGTGCACGAGGCAGAGAGTGTGTGTGAGAAAGAGAGAGTGGGAGAGAGAGCGGGAGAGGGAGCGGTGGCTGCACAGAGAGGAAAGGAGGACAGGGAGATGCACACTGCAGCAGCGCCCACCGATGCTGAAAATGAGAAACATTTCATTAGGAAGATATTGAAATGCTAATATAAAAACAAGTTACTGTTACTGAGCGCGCACACAGAGGCACGCTATAAATACATATCCCAGACTCTTTGAGCAAGCAGCCTCAGAGATAATGCTTTTCAATTTCCATTCAAAGCTTATGTGTTTTCTGTTTCTGTTTCCCCCAGCAGCCTGTGATCCAAACTCAGACACATTTCCACAAACTTACATCGGTGATCCTGAAGCTTTTATCTCCTCACATTACCACAAATTCCATTTTTGTGCTTGAGGACGGCAAACACGCGCTCTTGCGTCTGTCTCCAGCAATCCTCTCTTGCATGTTCTCCTCCTTGCCTCTCTCTTTGTGGAAACTCTGGAATCACTCAAGCTTAAATGGCAACCCGAACGAATGAACCTTTTCTCCCGCAATAAATGAGATCCCAAAAGCCCCCCGAGGAAGATACTCCAGAAATACATGGCATAGCCAATTTGTGAACGCATGCATGCAGAGTGAACACACACAGCCACACACATACAGATGTTTGCGTTGACAGAACCAGTTCACTAGTTATCAAAGAACTATCTGGCTTCTCCTCGCCGTCTCCTCTTCTTCTCTCCTCGTCTCTGTCAGCAAAGTGTTGCTATCTAAGCAAATGGTCTGGCTCTGTGAAGCCCTCGCTCTTCACTGCTTTTGAAAATATTAGAGGTGCCTTGAATATTTCTTCCCTTGCAGAAAAGACCTTGAATGAACAGGGGTTTATTTTTTTTTATGAAGCCAAACAGTTGAAAAGCCAAATTCTCATTATTAAAAGTTCAGTGTTCAGTTCAGGATTTTTTTTCCTCAGGCGAAAGCAGATGAAGTCAGAAAATTTGTACGACTAAAAACTGCTGTTCTCAGTAAAAGTGGTAACCAAGGGAAACCGAGGTCACACACCCGCGTGAGTGGCGTTCCTATTGGAGTGTGAAAGCATTTGTCAGCCCACAGTGCTTACCCCACACATTTTTCAGCAGGAAAAGGATTGTATATCATAACCCCTCCACCACCACCACCCCATCCCACACATTATTAGAGCTCTGCTATCACTACTACATGTCTTCTTCTGTATAGAAACCATTTAGCCACATGACATAATCACCCATCCCCCGCCATTACAGCAAACCGCACACATGACCCACGCTGCAGCGACCTGCGATCAGCATATTTTCCTGTCCCACGAGCTGCTCTGGCATTAAGGAGCCATCATTAACAAGGTGACAGACAGGCAGGCCGGCAGGCAGACAGACAGACATACAGGCAGGCAGACAGGGACTTCTCTAATCTGCTTTAAGGGGGCCAGCCCTGCTATAATCTGCATTAATACTAAATTATTGAACAGCCTGTTCACAGCCACACCACTGCCAGAGAGCAACACTACTGGCCACACACACACGACACCACCGAGATCCTGCTTAGTGACGGAAAGGGAGTGTTGTGTATATATTAGCTCAGCAAATACATACTGTGAGGCTGGCAATGCATTTAAACACGTGCGGGCACAGTGGAGAAAGAAATCAGTTAAAGGAAAGTAATATAATATATATATAGGTATATAAGAATAATGCCTTACAGTAATAGTCACATGTATGTTGAAAGAGAAACTGGTTGCTCTCATTGTTCCTTCTCTCTTCCTGGTGTGTTTTCAGTGTAGGAAATGGGGGGAATGTCTGCAGTACTTCCTCTGTGCAAAACGTGTTCTGAAGTTCAGCCAAAGCTAATATGAGACATCAGCAGTCCGAGTTAGATGAATCAAGCTGCAAAACATATATAAAATTCCTTTTTTTGGCCCATACTACTGTAGCAGTGTCGGTCAGTCAGCTGAAATATCCCACAACTATTGCTTGGATTGCCATGACATCTGCTACAGATGTTCCAGGTCCCCAGAGGATACATTTTTTTATAACTTTGGGCATCATCTGACATTTAATCTTGCACCGGTATCAAGTCAAAATCTAAATCTGCCAAAGTTTGTTAATGCCCCAATACTTCAGCTCAACTTGGTGTTTAGTGGTAGCTAACAAAAGTTAGCATGCTAACAGGGTAAACTACTGTGGTTAAGTGTGAAAGGTTAGTATGTAAGTGCAGACACTGTGAGTGTGTTTAGCGTGCTGGCGATACCATGGAGTTTTAAAAAGTACACATTTTAAAGTGTAACTCAGACTCGTAGTGGCTTCATGCACAAAGGGATCTCTTCATGGCCATTATGGACCGTCCTGGACGAAAACCTCATGCGGCCATGAGACGATTATTTTATAAAAAAATGTGAGCCTATCCTTTAATCTAATTTGAGTGAATATCCAAAACCAGCTTTGCACTAGTATAGCCAGGACTCTGCAAGAGATCACACGCCAGTCGTTTCGCGGATCCATAATCATCCACGTCTTGACAAGAGGGTCTTTCAGGTTATCCTCATCCATCAGTCTGTGTGATCGAGGTTCGTCTGTGTCAGGGCCACTGCTTTATGTAATCGGGCCTAAGTGGAAAAACAGCAGGTCTCTGTTAATCACAACAGCAGGCAGACACCTCCTGCCAGGACACAGGCAGGTATCCGTTCTCTTAAAGCCACCTCACATGGCCCCAGAAGTGCAATTACTTTTCCTGTTTTTATCTCAAAACATTTTTTTTATATATATATTCTGTCATTTTATCTTTTTGTTGGCATCAATGGTTTGTTTAAAATTGGTTTATATCTGCCACCAAACAGCATGCCCAAAGACCACTCTGCAAGACAGAAAGTGTAGTTCAACAAAATATCTTTAATAGATATAAACATTTTTACACGTCACAGCTCAATGGAAACAGAATCACATGCTGTCACACATGTTAAGAATGAAGGTGCAGGGGCGATCTGCTGTGCTTGGGGCCCTGGGACTCATACGTCTGACTCCGGCTCCTGGTCTATGTCCTGTCTTATCCCCTGTTTATCGTTATTATTGGTCCTTTCACTCCCCACTACATCCTAGCCAATAAAGCAGAAATGCATCAAAAATAATCTTAAAAAATAAGAATGAAGGTGCAAATTCTGATGAATATCAAAGTCTCCTTATGTACAGTTGCACAGTATCTGAGTACAAAAGGAAACAGATATGAGGCTTAAATAAGGACCCTTGTGTGGTCATCATCGGACCAAATCCAGGTCGGGTTTACAAGCATTTTTACACTACAGAAAACTCTGTAGCTGGAATTTTAGGGATTTACACAATATCTTACTTTGTAATCATTTACCGAACAGTACCGATTTAATCTATTGAGGAAATTCCGGGTCAGATTGAGGCCTTTTAGCATGCTATGGATAGAGCAGGGGATCTGTTCCATGTAGCACTTTACATGATGTCAACACTGGGTGGCACTGTCAATTAATCCGCTGCAGCAGGCAAGGCTGGAAATAAACTTTAAGGACTTTCAAAAAAACATAATAAGAATTAGTATTTTTGATAACAAGGTAGCTTCCTCCTATTAAAAACTTTGCTTAAATTTAAAAGGATATATATTCTCTGTGTGTGTGAGACTGGCCATTATAAGTACATGCAGATCTCTAACTGCATATGGCTGTTTGTCTTCTCTCGGTCATCATCTTTGTCATAAATACTCTTTATATATCATATCAAGGGCAGCAGTGAGAAAATAAATGTTAACATCATTTATTTACAATAATCTGAACAAGTGACACTGAATTGTCAGTCTCTGTCTTTATGGCACCGATATTATTCTGTGTTTTTATAATATATATTTTTTTTATCAGCTTCTGACCAGTAGTCCTATACAAGTTTTGCCTTTTTTTAACCCCTCACGAAATTAAACATTTCATATACTTGTACAATCTTATTACATTGGCAGTACAGACAGGCACTTGACCTTACAGTGTTTACAGTTATGTGCTAAGCAAAGGGTCTGTCTGTCTGTCTGTCTGTCTGTCTGTCTGTGTGTCTGCGTCTACCTACCCACACTGCTACTGAAAAAAAGCATAGTGTCTTATCCAGGGCTGACATCTCCCACCGTCTCATTTAGCTTTTCTTTTGGTGAACTAATAAAAAATAGTCAGTGTTGCTGTCGTCGAACTGGGAAAAGTAAAGTCAACAGCGATTAACGCACAACACACTGTCACTTTATTCTTAGAAAGCGTCGACCTCTGTCTGAGGAATATGGGACTACGTTCACCAGCTCTTGCAAGGGATGAACACATTTCAAATCGTGTTGGAGCTTTTTAATTGGAAATCTGTTCACTTGTAATTAGGTTAGCTGGGGAGCTAAATGGGAACAGCAACTGTAAATCCCTTTAGGTTAGTTTCAATATCTTGCCATCTCTGACATGCAGGGATAATAACAATCCATTAAATTGGACACAAAGCATCATATTTGTGAAATTCTAAGGAAGGGAGTGCATGCTGATCGAAACTGATGCACCGTCGCACCTCTGCTCTTTTTCTTCAACTCTCCTGGTCTTTCAAAAAATAATGTTGTTTGTCCGTGGTGAGTGTGCCACAGATCCACAAGGCCGAGGAAGGACGACATGTAAGTCCACGCTGGCACTAGTTTGTAAAAGCCAAAGAGAAACAGTTTGTGTTGTACGTTTTTACGTGTAATTCTGTGTGCAGGGCTGAACAACCAAGTTTCAGACCAGTTTGAGTAGTGGTCAGACTCCTAATGTAGAGCAGTCAGCGGCTGTGTGCATCAGTTCATGTCGATAGTGTTAAAGACCCACTCTGTGAACTTCTTCAGCTTGGCTGAGGCGCTGTAGGACTCCTCCAGGAGACGCTGGTTGTCCTCTCGCAGGCTCTGGATCTGAGCCTGCAGCGACGCCTTAGCGTCCTTCTCCTGGTGGTGAAAAAGACATGCGTGAACCATTTGATCTTAGATCTTGACATTAAAACAATAAAAAACTGGATACATCGGATATTGTCAGTCTAAATCTGCATGTCTGGTTTTTGTGTCACATGTAATTAAGTTTTCCATTGATTCCTTAGATGCTCATAGCTTCTCTAATGGCTATAGTGGCTTTACATGCTGGATACTGGTACATGCTGGACAATGAGACCATAACTCACCTTCTTCAAGTCGTCCTGTAGAGCCTTCACCATTGACTCCAGCTGGCTGACCTTCCCCATCAGGCAGGCTGGAGTCTCTCTGAAAAAAAGGATAAAAAAAACAGGACATTAGCTGGAACAAACACTGAAACAGTGTTGAAGGGTGAAGCAAAAAGGTTTGAGTCCTGTCCTATTTAAGTTTACAAACGCTTTCATTACAAGGAAACACCAGAGATGCTGGTTTTACTGTTTAGCACGTAGTCAGCCAGAGTGGAGATCTAATTAGTGATATCAGCTGCAGTAGTGTTCGACTGGAGTGAAATGTGCAGGGTCTTCCAGGGCACGGTGCTGGACACCAGTAGATTAAAGCCAACACTGGTCCCGGGCCATGACCTGAGGCCTCTTACCCAGGCGAGGGCTGTCTCAGCGGGGCTGCCTGAGGCTCAGCCTGCTGGGGGCTGGTGGCTGCTGCGCTCTCAGCCATGGAGCTCTCCTCTTGGGCTGCTAGGAAGACCAGCCTCTGCTCTGAAAAAGAAACAGTTAAAAGATGTTGTTATTATTAGACCCGGTGAGAGAACAAATACAGACAACACTGCCCTCTTCTGGTGAGTATGAAGCAAGCAGTTGTTTTTTTTTCTGCCACACCTTCCACTGAAAAGTAAAATCAGTATTTAAGCTTCACTTCCAATGCTTTACGAGGAGGAAATGAAAACATGACGTGTGTCTACCCTCAAAGGCCTTGGCAGCGTCTACCAGGTGGGCCCAGTCCAGCGGACCATCTGCCCCAGTGTCAGGCAGGGGCATGAGCACAGAGTCCTGCAGCTGCTGCCTCCTCCTCTCCTGCTCCAGCTCTGAGCTCTCTGGGGCTGACAGATCTCCTGGGAAGGACAAACAGCAAAGTAAAACAAAGTGGACAGCATTTGAATCTGTTCTCCCATGACAGAAAAACAGAGACATTTTGCAACAAACAGCGAAGCACCAAACAATTGAGATTGTATGTGATATTTCTAACATTCAGATGTGTCTATTGTCTGTGTTTTTAAATTAAAATTACAAACTTCATTAAGGAGGATTTACTGTGTATTGCAAATCATGTTATCATACTTCATTACGTTTGTTATAATTATAAACAATGGTTCACAGGACACTGTGTATCACACCGCCATCTCCTCTATGATCAGCTGTAAATACTGAAGATTCACCCAAGGATTTATGTGACGCTCGCCGGCTTGGTCCATGGCGAGTGGTGGGTGAGCGTGGAATGGTGGAGCAGCTGAACAGAAGGTCAGTCGGCGTGTCACGCTGTCCGCTGGAGGACGACTCCCTCTGCCCGCTGTAAATACTCTCATCTGACAGGGTTCTCTGGAGGGAGCGACGAGAGGGCGGCGGGCCTGGAAACAATGGCTTCAGGTAGGGATGGAAACAGGTAAGAGACAGGTCAGCCAAAGTGAGAAATACTGCAAATGGTATTGAACTCAAAAAATCACTTTCAAATAAACACGAAGTAAACAAGTATGTAAGTAAACAGTGGGTCTTACGGCGGTGCTTTGCTCAAGTTTGCATGTCACAGCTGTATGTTTCAACCATCTATCCATCTATGCATCTATGCATCACACCAATTCGTAGTCATATTTGTTTACTTTCCTCCTTAACACAAATGCGTAAATATTCTTAATTTCTACTGTTAGATCAGTTTACTTAAGTTAATTAGTTGAGTTTTCCAAATGAACTCTGGGAGCTGAAGAGGTACCCCCTGGGAATAACTGTGGTTTGTTACTATGTTACCAGCATCAGTATAGACACAGCCAGTACCTTCTCTTCGCTTGTGGTGGGTGGAGGGCTGTCAAGTGTGATGAGCTTCTTCAAGTCTTCTTCCAGACTGGACTTGGCAGTGTGCCGCTGGGGCGACTGGGAGCCCCGGAGATTGGCCCTGAGCTGCGGCTGACCACCCAGAAGACCATCACTCTGATGCCGCCTGGGGATAAAAGCAAGATTTAACTCAGAGAGGTACCTCTTAAATTCAAATAACATTGTGATTTAAAGACTGGATGGGCAATCTGTGAATGTTACGGAGCTGCGGGTTTACATGCCCTTAACATGACAGTTCCCCACTTAATTGCCTCACCATGAAAAGCTGTGGTTTGTAAAGCAGCTGTACAGTGAGAAAACAGCAGTTGTCAGCAACCACAAATGAAGCAGTCACCCTCTGGGCCAAACAATGAGACATATGCTGCCTCGAATGAATGAAAAAGGGCAATTATATTTAGTCATCCTTCCCTGGAAACCAAATGATTTTGTTAAAAACAGGTTCACCACCCAGCTGCACCACATGGGGGCAGTGTTGGCCAAATCAAAAAAGCATTAATATTAGATGAGCAGTCAGTGGGGCAAAATATGACAGTATTCATTCCTTTCCCCAGTCAACATCAACACCACCAACAGCAGGACGCATTTCTGCACTGAAGGAAAATGTTCACAGCACGCAGCACTGCAGGAGACACCGCTTAAAACATTCACAGATGTTTAGTAAAAACCTCCCATCTTACTTGCGAGTGCTGCCAAAGTCCACAGAGTTGACGGTTCCTCCAGGTTTCCTCCAGCCAATCAGGTACTTTGAGGTCGCTCCTTGCCGAGGGTAGAAAGTCTTGGACCCCGGGGACTGGGAGTTCGGGGATGTGGGTGAGGTGGCCGCAGCAGCTGCCTCGTCTTGTGGCGACATGGGGCTGCAGCCCTGGCCCACCGGACTCCCTGAGTGGCCAGAACTGAGTGTGATGGAGAGAGGGGGAGGAAGGTAAAACATATCCATGAGTATTCATGTAATTACATAATATAAAAACACCAAGGGCAGAATCGGTGGCTGCAAAAGTGGCGGTGCACTATTATTCATGTAATGGTTTCTGCTAAATTTCATTTTGGCCTTGGTTCAATTAGCATGATTGAGCATCAGCATCTTTAATTTGACTGAAAATGAATTTGCCCAGATGGCCATGTTTCCTCTATTTCAAACTGTCAGATTCTCATGAAAAACATTCGTTATCCTGCTCCATCACTACATCTCTTACTACCTTGACAGATGGGATCAACTGATAAAAGTTATAGATAAAAATAGGACACAGTGTCCTTGCACTTCATTTCTTCAAATAACATTTCTCCGTAGTGTGGCATAAAAGCTTGAATTTTGAAACGGCAACTTTTGCGTCTGTGTGCAGGAGCGCATGTGCGTGCACATACTATAAAACAAAGCTGCCAATGTACAGGTCTGGTGGAGCTGAGTTATTTCTGGCTGAGTGAAGAAGAGAGAGGGGAAAGCTTTAGTTGATTCAAAGGAAGTGGGATTTAGAAGTGGGGGAACAGTGCTGAGCTCACAGTCTGCATTTCTAGCAACTTCAAGCACTTCCTTTCTATCATGGCACCGGGAGACGGAGATACATACAAATGCAAAACCACACACACACACACACAGTTCATTCATCCTCTCTCCCTTTGTTAATGCCAAACCGCAGAGCTTTGGACTTTTCCATCTGGGATGGTACAGGATATATCTGGACTACAATGAATCACTGTCTGTTTAATGAAACATTGATGCGAGGGCATGAATTCCTCAGCTGACTGTAACAGCAGCACACCTGGAGTGGGAGGCGGCATCGCTCAGGCTGTAGGAGCCACTATCGGGAACTAGGGGAAAGGCTGATGGACTCTTTGCTGGGATCTCACTGCCTCCAATGGCGAGGGAGTCTGGTGCTGGTGGTGGGGTGTCTGTCGCCCTCTGGCTGCTTGCTGGGTCATCCTGCCACGCGATTTTGTCCTGGGCCCTGAAGGCACCGGTGGAGGAAGATGTGCTGCTTTGTGTGGCAGTGAAGGAGGTGGCATCGATGCCGCTGTCAGTGGAGGTGCCTTGAAGATAGCCGTTGAGCTCGAGATCGCTCCGCACTCCCGAGCGTGAGCCCACTTCATACCACTTCTCGTCGCTGTGGGCGGAGCTGGAGGCGTTGCTCGAGAGTGTGTTGCTACTTGACTGGCTGGATGAGTACGGAGCATCCTGCTGTTTTAGAAATAAGATTACAAATACAGTATATATTTCACTTGAATGACTTGGAGAACACATAATGATACTGCAAGCAAGATTTTAATGACTGTCCTCCCACTCAAAGGCACATGATCATAACCAGTGATTTAACAGCAGCCCTTTGGTTACTTTATCAACTTCTAACCTTCCATCAAATAAGAGTGAGGAAATTACATATATCACAGTGCTTGTTGATTCCTGCTCACCTTGGTGCTTTTGTTAGGAGACATGTGGCTGCTATGCTCTGACGGCTGGAGTCGAGGAATCACTACCTTGGAAACCACAGTGTCTGTAGGAAGCAAAGACATATGAGTAATGAAGCCTGTATGAAAGGTCTATTTTTTTTAATGCTATTGCTAATATCAAGACCAGAGTTTGGAGTTTCTTTTACCTCCACTAGTTTTATCCCCGAGTCTGCTGGTCGCTTCCCCCTCTCCAGTTCGGGACCATCCGACGCCAGTGCTAGAGCACGCTTTGATCCCATTCACCCCCTCACCTGCCACCTGACGCACAGACGACACAGGGGACTGGCAGTTGTTGTTGTTAAACCTAGAGGGGAGATGAGGGAGGTCACCTATGTTGCCAGGTAGGGAGGCAGGCCTATTTAGCGTCATGTAACCCATCATGAGAGCAGACGAACTTACCCATCAGGCATGGACTTCTGCCTCCAATGGCTGGAGCTCATGGTGTCTGTGTAGGAGAGGCTGGAAGGGGAGTTTGTGTTCTGCAGTGTGCGACCCATCACAATGGAGCAAGCAAGAGCGTAGTTGTCGTTCCCTGGGGAATATCTGTGACCATGCAAAAGTATGCCGTTAAAGACGAGCTGTACGCTGCAGCCAGGCAGCTGCGTGTTCAGTGTGTCTGCAAGTTTCATAACAGCATTAAATTTATTTTGTGACCTTTTGGGATTGAGGGGTCGTCCGTCGCTGGACACACTTCGGGGAATAGCAGCAGAGTTGCGGTCACTGAAATCTGGAGGCGGGGCCTTGATCAGCGTTCCCCCTGTGCCAGCAGCGCGTGTTTGAGGGCTGGATGAGGTGCGTGGCCACTTGGTGTTGTTGTTGGTGGGGCGGAAGGGGAACTTTAGCTCGTAGGGCATGCCCTCCTTGTGGTTCTTGTAATCCACCAGCGGCATGTGGTAGATTTCTGAGCAGCCTCTGTTGGCACATGAAATGTTCACAGTCAGAATAGTTTAAAGGCAGCCTCAAAACGCCACAGACGACAGCATAAAGTGGCATAAAGTACAGTTTCTTTCGCGTCATTTACAGCCAGTCTACCTGCGAGGTGTGGAGTCCTCATGCGGAGGAATGATGACCACCTTGACAGTAACAGAGGTTCTGAGTAGGTCGATCATCTGCTCGTGAGACAGCGAGGCCACCGCCACCTTGCAGATCTCCACCAGGCGGCTGCCCTGCCTGAGCCCAGCCTGCCAAGCATAACCATAAGGCTCCACCTCTGCAACAATGCCCTCAAAGTTGACATGAAAGCCCAGCTGGCCCAGGGCGTTACGCCGCAGGGTCATCTCTGTGGTGTGACTGCCTTTGGTCAACAGCTACAGAAGAGATAGAGGGAGGGAGTGGAAGTGGAAATGGAGAGAGACGAATCAGAGAAAGAGTAATGTATAATGTATAAAACTTTTAAAAACATTGTTTAAAAAACAAACAAACCCTAAATTACGTCTTCCATGCAAACCACATCTTTTAAAATGCATCTGACACTAGCTTTTAATCCCACCCAAGAATGGGGTACATATTTCAGTCACACACTATGAATACCAAGCACTTCCATTTAAATTATTCACTACGCTCCCATGACAACTACCATTAGATAACCTGTCTAGCTCTCCCTCCACCTGTGGGAAGTTAACTGAGGACAAAATAATAGATGGTACAGCCTGGGAGCCAGTCAGTTCTGATGCATGTTATGATGCCCAAAACAAAGGAAATGAAAAAAGGAAAAAAAAACACAACACATTCCTGCTTTACAAGCGAGGGCTCATGCCAGAACTGGTAGCAGGCAACAGCAAACCTTTGCTGTTTACCACCAACTAGAACTGCACTGTCAGAAGAACGACCCAAATGCCCAGGCAAACAGCTCTGCCTTACCTTCACCACACTGAGGTAATAATATCATATCACCAAATTACTATGTATGAGTCAACACAACAGCTGTGGTGCCTAGTTAGTTACTATATAATTTGATGATACGCCCTTATGTTGCTACAATAGCATCAACAATACTTTGTTGTTATTATTTCGTACTTCTGTTGTCAAGGAAGTGGACAGGGTGAACATTATGCCCTCACACATCATGGGACTGAAAGTCACTGATGCCACTTCACTAAGCACTTCTCACCACGTCACTGGCCACAGGGATATTCCAAAAGGCTTTGCACTCATCAATTGATCTGTATTGATCTGTATTGGATACGCTTTCCACATAACTTGCTAAATTGTAAATATAACGATTAATGTATGCATTTAAATAGAGGTAAAAGCACTGGGCTGTTTGTGACAAGCTGCTCGTTAGAGATGGAGTGTTTGGTTCAGTGTAACCTCTGATGACATGAACAGTCCTGGTGCCCCACTGACCTCCAGTCTTTTGACAACCTCTCCGAAGTCTTCTGTGTTGTTATTGATGGAGCGCAGCGATACACTCTCACCACGCTCATAGTAGATCTTCATGGAGGCGGGGCTCCCCGTCGACCAACCAATCACGTCACGTGTGGCGCAGTTAAACACGACTGCTTTGGCCTCCTGATCCAACAGGATGATGAAGTCATTTGAAATGGCCAACAGGCATTCACGTTCAGCACCGGCTACCTGATCTTCAGCATGAACCTGCCACGTCACGGCTCCTAGGCTCCGAAGCTCCGCCCCACTGTATGGACGCACCTTCTCCCGTCGTTTGTGCGCCAGAGAGATGAAGGGGAACTTCCCAGTGGGTTCTACTGGAGTACTGGTCACATGACGCTCTGCCAAGTCCCGCAGGTACTCCTGCCGTGTGCGTGTTGCCATGGCACCAAATTTATCTGATTTGTGGGCTGCGTTCTCAGCGTTGATGACTTTACTCAACAGGAAGTCCCTGAAGACAGTGGACTTGGGGAAGGTCACGCCTTTGGGGATTGGCGGGCCAAAGGAGGGGACGTCTTGGGAACGGGTGACAGCCACACTGCAGAGAGAAAACAAAGGAGGAGAGATTTGAGGTCACTGCAATAGTTTGTTAATAAATTAACATTACAATTCGTACCTGTAAACCATTTTTTTTTAGACCTTTGCAGCAGAACACTGTAAAAGTATGGGTTGATTTGGTTGGATTCCGTCAACACAAAAACATCAAAATAAAACAACATAAAATAGAAATAGCATTAAACACAACATGGTTTTATGCATAGAACTGAAGCCTGACACAGGATCAAAGAGTAAAAGCTAACGTAACTTATTTCCAAGATGGTCCAGGAGAAAACATTACACTGCAAGGACATACAACACATGTAAAAAAAAGTATAGCAGAGACATCTTAACATAGTTTCCCTTAAGGTATTGTTGCCTTTGACCTGTTTCACTTGTGAGTATAAAGGAGGGCGTTCAAATACCTACGGGTAAGGCTCTCCTCTTGTTACCCTCTACTGCTCCTATTCCATTTGCACACAATAGCTGCTCTTGAGTTGGATTACTTTAAATTAGTTAACAGGTGCAGGTAATGCTGCCTCATACCTGCTGTTCATAGGAAATGGGCTCTGTGTAGAACAAATTCAGCAAAGTGTGCTTTTAAACAGATAGGGATTCATTTCCCATTTGGGAAGACATACATGGTTTATGCCCATTCTGTTCACACTGTTAAGTATGAAGGTTAAATGGCTATAAGTGCATAAACACATACAGTCAGTAGCATATACACTAGAAGCCCATAGGAGTGTGCGAACCGAGACATGGTCTTAGATAAGCTGATGCGACAGTCCTGACAAGTCTCCATCCAGTCCATTAAACAGATAACACAGCCATTGCCTGTAGCAGAAATGTTGCAAACCATGCCTGACTACACCCGGCGTAGAAATACTATACATTCAAACACAGTTGACAAGCCAGCTTCCAGTGCAGACACCCTGCCACTCTCTGCTCCATCATAGTATGGAGGAGCAGTTTCGTGGCTAGAGCTAACAAACACAAACGGCGTACGTTTCCTAAACAAAGATCTAGTTATGCAATCTGCTTTGCTGGCCCCGTGTGACTTTGAGGCAGCGGTTGAAAGCAGCAGATTAGCACCCCGCTGGCCCCAGGCCACTTACTCCTCTAATGCTCCGGACTGGCTCAATATGACCTGAGCATTAACCAAATCTCAGCAGCAGGCAACAACAGGCTATTAATAACTGGATGACTCAACAAATCTTAACATACTCTTTTTTAATAGAGATTAGAGAAGTAAAGACACTCCATAATTGACATGGTCTTATGCAAGATACTGTATAAGGACATCACATAAAATGACAAAGAAAACGAAAACAAACAATAATCTCTTTGTGGGAAATCAAATTTCAAGCTAGTATGTGTGTGTCTAAGAATCAGTGTGTCTGTTTATGTTTGCAAGTGTGTGACAAGCATTCAGCTGAAATCCATAGAGTTTTGTATCCAATAAGTGGTAAAGTCGAATCACTGCATCCAATACTCTGCATAGTTTTAACAAAAAACACCACAACCTCCAAACATCAACACAAACACTAAACACTCACCTCCTGGTTTCATCAAAAAGCAATCATTTTCTTCAAAGTATTACTGCACAATATCCTGAAACTTCAATCAATACGAAGCGACAAAAATAAATTTCATGGGTCGATGATAACTGGATTCTCTTCTGTAGCTAGTAGTGAATCCTTGTAGTCTGTGTTTTCTTGTCCGGACACAGAATTCTTTCCAAACCGTGAAGGAAAGGCATCCATGGAAAGACTTGTGACTAGCAGTCAGGAGTGAAGCCTTAACATATGATCCAGAGAATCTGAGTAGAAGCCAAAAGCTGGGAGTGTGTAGGTGTCTCAGGGTGGGGTAGCTTTATTGTCCTCAAGGGTTCTGTGTCCCGCGCCTCTCCATTTCATCCATAAGGCAAACCAGGAGAACCAGCATTTCACCCTTTCCCCTCTCCAAGAGTGTGAATTAGAAGATGCACCCTTTAGGCAAAAAGCAAGCTGAATGAAGGTGTCCACTTGTCGAAGGGGATGGAGTAGCTGGTCAGAAAAAAGGAACTTGCCGGTGAGAAGACAAGAAGGGCTCGAAATAAATTAGCCCAAATTTGACGCGGGTGAGAGCTGGCCTGACCCGTCCGCTCCTGAGATGTACTCTGTGAGCTCTGAGGGGACTCTGCTCTCAACAATCCTCCCCGCTCACATGCATGTCCGGGTGAAGAGAGCACTTCATGTGCATGGCGCTAACTCCTTCAGACCATTCCGGCTCATGCTGCCCAAAGGCAAAGTGGCAGGCAGGGAGAGGAGGAGGGTAAGGATGGGGAGGGGGCTTGTATTATATGAGTGTGTGAAGAGTGAGCCTCTGAGTGAATCACTGTGCAAGGGCAAAAGTGCGTGCATGTGTGTGTGTAAATGTGTGCAAGTGAGCATGAGAAACAGGTAAAAAAGGAGAAACGCGGGTACGAGAGTGAGAGGGAGCAACTAAGTGTGTATAATATCTGTGTATGCAGAACATAGAAAGCGTGTGTGCGGTGGTGTAGCGATGCATAAGTGTGAATGCCACAGAGCATTGCGAGCAGATCATCAAAAGGCCAAGAATCAGCCAGCGGTGGAGAAGACGAGATGAACTCCCATCAGTTCCCATCTATTTGACTATAATCAAACAAATTTATGCTCATGCAAAGACACAGTGGACACACAATCCAGACACACACAATCCAGAAAGATGGGACGGTCACGCAGCAGGCTTTTATGTTCGACCCATGCCTTCTAGTCAAAGCTTTTGTCTTAATGCGACTGTGGCTACCTGCATAAAAACAACACCGCTGGTAGCACTGAAAGTGGTGTGGAGCTTTTAAGAGTCCTATAAAAAGGGTGCAGCTCTGCATGGAGCTGGGAAGTTAGAACCAGATTTTTATTCAGTATTGCTACTTGGTTTGGTCGGCCCGGCCCACTGAAAATTGTAATGAGTCTCCTTAGTCTCTTGATACAATCATATTCATAGCTGGTGGGCTAACCTTAACCTCAATGTCAGTTGCATAATTCAAGGCTTTCTGGTAAGTTCTTCCTTCCTTTCTTTCTTTGACCAAAACAAACCACATAGCATGTACACGTGCGTAGAAGAAAACCAAAGACTTAGACTTGTTTCCATTGTCCTGACACAGTTGTATCTCTGCTGCTCAAATACAAAGACCCACCTGTAGCATGTGCTGTCAGAGCATGGATTGTGAACTCGTACAATGATGAAGACGTGTTGGAAGTGAGAGCGAACAGCCTTGGGGGTGAAGGGGTGAGCTCCAGGCTCCTGGAACACGATGGTCACTATGTCGTTGCCTATGTGGCGCTTTCTCAGCAACTAGTCATTGGATAAAACAAGTTCTTCATTAGAGAAAAATGGGACTTGAATCTGAAAGCAAAGTCATACCAAGCATTCGCTAAATTCTATTTAATTACAAACATGGCACTTGGACACAATACAAGTTTAAAATTAAAGTTGGAAATCAAAGCTGACACCTGACACAAGTCATATCATGCATTCCTCTAAATGATCCACCCTTCCTTTAAGGATCTTTGATACATAGTGGTGTGAAAAAGTATTTGCCCCCTTGCAGATTTCTTCTGTTTTTGCTTTATTGTCACACTTACATGTTTCAGATCATCAAAGTTTTTAAATGATGATTTCATTTATTAAGGGAAAAAAGCTATCCAAACCAACCTGGCCCTATGTGAAAAAGTAATTGCCCCCTCCTTGTTAAATCATGAATTAACTGCATTAACCACATTTTTGAAAGCCGAGTTCAATTTCTCTTGCCACACCCAGGCCTGATTACTGCCAGAGCTGTAGAATCAAGAAGTCACTTAAATAGACAACATGAAGTAGGCTGAAAGATCTCAAAATGCAACACATCATACCCCGATCTAAAGCAATTCAAGAACAGACAAGAAACAAAGTCATTGACATCTATCGGTCTGGAAAGGGTTACAAAGCCATTTCTAAGGCTTTGGGACTCCAGCGAACAACAGTGAGAGCCATTATCCCCAAATGGAGAAAACATGGAGCAGTGGTGAACCTTCCCAGGACTACCAGCCTACCAAAATGACTCCAAGAGTGCATCAACGTCACATGCAGGAGGTCACAAAAGAACCCCAAACAACATCTAAAGCACTGCAGGCCTCACTTGCCTCAGTTAAGGTCAGTGTCCATGATTCAACAATAAGAAAGACACTGGGCAAAAATGGCCTCCATGGGAGAGTTCCAAGGAGAAAACCACTGCTGACCAAAAGGAACACAAAGGCACATCTCACACTTGCCAAAAAACATCTTGATGATCCCCCACACTTTTGGGAAAATATTCTGTGGACTGACGAGACAAAAGTGGAACTTTTTGGAAGGTGTGCGTCACGTTATATCTGGCGTAAAACTAACACAGCATTTCGGAGAAAGAACATCATACCGACAGTCAAACATGGTGGTGGTAGTGTGATGGTCTGGGGCTGCTTTGCTGCTTCAGGACCTGGACAACTTGCCGTAATTGATGGAACCATGAATTCTGCTCTCTACCAGAAAATCCTGAAGGAGAATGTCCGGCCGTGACCTTAAGCACAAGCGCACTTGGGTTATGCAGCAGGACAATGATCCCAAGCACAACAGCAAGTCCACCTCTGAATAGCTCAAAAAAAAACAAAGTGAAGGTTTTGGAGTGACCTAGTCCAAGTCTGGACTTAAATCCAATTGAGATGCTGTGGCATGACCTTAAACAGGCCATTCATGCTCGAAAACCCTCCAATGTGGCTGAATTAAGACAATTCTGCAAAGAAGAGTGGGCCAAAATTCTCCCACAGCGATGTGAAAGACTCATCGCCAGTTATTGCAAACGCTTGGTTGCAGTTGTTGCCGCCGAGGGTGGCACAATCAGTTATTAGGTTTAGGGGGCAATTACCAGGTTGGTTTGGATAGCTTTTTTCCCTTAATAAATGAAATCATCATTTAAAAACTGCTTTTTGTGTTTACTCAGGTCATCTTTGTCTGACATTAAAATTGGTTTGATGATCTGAAACGTAAGTGTGACAAAAAAGCAAAAACAGAAGAAATCTGTAAGGGGGCAAATACTTTTTCACACCACTGTATATTTCCAAACAAAGGAGTTTTCCATTCCCTGATAGACAACTAATGGTATACGACAAAGGCCGGGCCCTCCATCTTTACCTGTTGTTTGTTGTTGGGTGTGTAAGGCAGCAGAGTTGACACATGGAACATGATCTCATAGTCCTTGTAAGTCGTGTACAGGGAGTGAGTGCCCGTGGAATCCGCTGCAGGAAAAATAGTAATACAGCATTGAGACCCATTGTACAATTACTGCCATCCATCTCTCTCACATGCGCATTCAGTGCACTCAGTGTTTCCTGCACAAGACAGGATGCAATTTCACCATAGCCCAAACAACTAGACAATAGGGAGCTGTGGATCAATGTCAGTCTGGATGAAATGTCAAAACCAGCGCTCAATCAACTGTTTTACTCGAGTGACGTTCTGTAAGTGAGCCCTTTGCATGTGACATTAGTTTCCAGAACAATGGACAGAATGTTCAAATAATCAAAATTCAAATTTTCTTCGTGGACAATGAGGCCATGAACATAAACGTTTTCATTCACAACTGTATAATTATTAGTACCACTGAGTGACTGCTGTAATGGACACATCAAAGAGAAAAGGATACTAGAGAGAAGAGAGTTGAAAAGAAAAGAAAAACGACTGCTGGCAGGAGAAAATTAGGTCCAGTAAAAGGAAATAGCCAAAACACCATCCATTCTTTCATTGCTAAAACTCTTCATATCATATGTGTGTGTGATCTAGGGTGTTTGGGAGTTGTTACTTTTGGTGTCCAGCTGGGCTCTGTACTTGGTGAAGCCCTTCAGCCGAACCTTCTCCCCTAAGAGTTGGAGGAACTCTTCCAGGGCGGGACCAGCCATCTCGTTGTTGTACATCTCCTCCTCGGTGCTCTGGCCTGCTCTGCAGTACATCACGCCCACCTTCACCTGAAAACTCAGCTGGGGAAAAACAGTCAGACACAATATTTCTTTAGCAGTTCATGTCAGGGCCGAGTACAACATAGGAACTCACAAAATACAAATTCCCTAATTGTACAAATACAGGCAAGTAACTGAACATAGCACTGATTCTGTAAAATAAATACATTTATGTTTTGGAAAATCAAACTTTTTCCTCCTACCCCTTGTTCATCCAGTTTCATCAGCTGCTCTGTGACTTTGGGTGTGTTGAGGGCCAGTCGGAGGCAGGATAGATCCAGCTCAGGGAGAAGGAACTCCAGTACCTCCTTGATGGGCAGGCCTCTGGTGGTGCCGTGCTTCGAGGTGGAAGGCACTGCATCCTCCAGGACAGAGCCTCGGAGAGTTGTCAGCTGAATGGGTGGAGATTATAGAGAGGAGTGTCAGAAGAGAAGGAATGCATCTCAGGAATCCTTGGTGTGCTTTGAATTTTCTCTTGGAGATGGAACATACTGATAGCAAAATACGCCAGGCCAGACATTAAACATAGTAAACAAAGACACAAGTCACTGCTGGTTATAAGGTAATGCCATCCTCATATTGCACCCTTAAAGAAGCTGGCATAAAACAACAAGACAATTATGACCCAAAGCCTTGGGTAAATAGAAAGTGGAACTGAGGAAGAAGAGGTGGGAGGGCTTATCCAAGCATTCTGCATACAAAGTCTGCATTGTGTTAGGCTCTGGGAGTGAACTCCATCTCCCAGCTATCATAAGCAGCTGGAACGGACCTCGACTTTCTCTCCTACAAGCTTGAGGCTCTGCAGGCCTGTGTTTACAATGGACCTGTGTTCCTGATGTTTGGAAGGTGGGATAAGGGCAGGGGTCCTGCAGTACTTCAGTCTAAAGTGCGGGGGATTAATCACATGCACCTGTCCTGCTTCAGTCCACAACAAACAGCCTCAGGCAGGTGCCTTAAACCCTCCGTCTGGGAATGTACATTCATATAATAAATCCCAGTACCCAAAAATTTAAAACCCAAAATCCCAAACCAAACGAAGAATGGGAGCCAACATTGCAACTAAATATGACTGAGGCACAGACTGAAACACACATGTAAATCTCTCCACACAGTGGTTTGAGGTTGTTGGGCACTGACAGGCCTTAGAGGCTGGAAGATGAGTGCACTTCCTGAAGTTTCTTCACACATTGCTGATATTGGGAGACAGCCGAGTAGCCTAAGGGCTGGTTGCATAATAAGAAACAAGGACTGAGACTGGTTTTGCCTCCAGCTGGTCTTCCTAGTATGTAGCACGCATTGAAGTAATTGAACTTAAGTAACATACATAAATAACACAAAAATACAACAAAATAATTGTCTTCTCCGACCAAAATAATTTCTTTAACTTTACTGCATTGTTAAATGATGTGGGCGGATTCATTCCATGGCAAGAGGGATTGATGTGATGTGGTGTCGAGGTTCAAGTTGGGGTGTAGGAAGGATAGGAAACTATGGCTGACCTCGCTGGTTCTAAAGATGAGGCGGTAGTTATACTGCTGGCCGTGCTCCTTGTCCTCCTCCTGCTTCTCCCTGCGCAAGCTCACTGCCACAGGACCCAGTGCCTCATCTATCCCAAAGTAGTTCCAGTGCTCTGAGGGGAGGAAGTGGCAGAGAAACAGTCAAATTAAAAAAGAAACATCGTTTTAAACAACATATTCATAGACTAATGAGTGCATGTAATGACAGGAATTAAATGAATCTTACCCCTAAGGTAAAAGAACTTCCTATAGTAGTAGGCTCCCAAGTCCACATGCTCTACAATGTATTGCTTGCCCTTTTCGCTGACAGTGCTGGGGCCTTCCTTCGGTCCCTCTAGCACAGCTACTCCGGCATTTGTGCAGTGCGTGCTCACAGATGTTTCATACATGTTGCCTTCCACACTGAGGGTCCCTGAGCTACTGTTACCAGCTCCACTAACCATAAGCCCATGATACCCTGAACCACCTAATCTGCGCCTGCCGTTGCCATCAGCACCTATCTCATTGCGGAAGCAGGGACAACTTAGCAGCATTTCATTGCTCTGTTCATCCCCTGCGTCCAAACCAGGACTGTCCCTGGAACTGAGCTCTTCCTGGCTGCCACTCGGGGAGCTGTAAGGCAGGCTGTGCGTGGACGAGAGGGTGGAGGTCGCCGAAGCTACAGCGGCAGCAGATGCTCCCGTGGTGGTGTTTTTCCTCTTGCCTGCAGACTGCCGTAACTGAATAACTTCATTGAGATCAAACAGCATGCTTTGCACATCATAGTGGGCAAAGCTTTTCTGACAGACCCAGGGCTTGAGTGGAGGGCCCATATCATCTGTCCGGCTGTCCTCTGCATCAGAGCCTGCTCTGGGGGAGTCCGACTCACCCCGCACATTTCGAAGTTTGCGGAATATCGACTCACCCCCCGTCTCAGATTTTGTTCGTCTCTTTGGGGGCTTTTCTCTGTCCTTGGCTTTAGGAGGCTGGTTGTCCAAGACATTCTCTTGAAGATCAATGATGGCCTGCTTGGGCCCAACATTCAGCATGTCCTCCAGTTTCTCTGGAGCAGGGCTACGCTGGTCAACTTTTTCCCCTTGATAGCCCTTAAGCATTTCAAAAAAGCTCTCTCCAGATGCTCCATGCTGATCTATAGAGGAGGTGCTACCGTATTCACGATGAAGAGGGGAACATTTAGCTCCCAATGATGGACCCCAGTCCTCTCCACTGTCTCCGCTGCCTTCCATCTCACTGATAGTCATGTCACTGTTGCTGCGCTGACGAATGCGTCTCTGCCGTGGGTTTCTATGTCCAGGACCTTTGTAGTCTCCTGGGGCTAGGTAACGGGCGTCAGGGCTGTAGTTGTTAGCATGGATCTGTGTTCGATTCTTTAAAGTATTGTGGATGTTACGCAGCATTGACGAGTCCTGAGGGCTCATAATGGCGCCTAATTTAATGTGACCTTTTCCAACAATGGGCACACCAGAGTTCTCAGGCTCTGTAGCTGAGTGCCACAAAGTCCCTGCAATGTCTTTTCTTGGGGGCCAGTCAGCCACCCGAGCCCGTACACCCATTTTAGGCACTCCTGTGCTCACAGTGGCATGGACATTGTCTGTGCGGGTCGGCACAGCTCCTCCATTGACCATACGGAGGTGGCGGGTGTAAGACTCATCAGTGGTGGGGATGGAACCCCCAACAGTGCGTTCCATGGATGGGCGCTTCACGCTGGTCATGACACCAGTGCCAAAGGCTAAAGGCACTTAGCAGGGAGACATGGCTGCCTCTGGGATGGGATGCTGCTTCCTGACTTCATGAGCAGGTTGATTGTCTAGATCATCAAGTGAAGAGGCAGAAAAAGGGAAGTGACAAGCCCACCACTTCAGCACTCAAGCCTGCACACTGCTTCCTCAACTGCGTCGACACTGCCAGTTGGCATTTTCCTTACTTCAAGCATACACTCCTAAAAAGAAAAGAAAAATCAGTTAGTACACACAAATAAGAGCAGATAATCTAAACACATCTGTTTCTTGAATCACACAACTTTCTCTTACATATAGAAGACTGGAAATAAGAGAGAGAGCTTGATAGCAGGTCTTAAATTAATAAGATGATGAAATCAGATCTTTACAACATTACACTTGATTGGCTGTGGCAGTGCCCTGTTACACTCTCCCTGACATGGGAGAAAGCACAATGGTAATTGCAATCTCTCCTCTTCACCTAAGCAAGCAAATATCGCCAGTTTTTTACTACTCTAAAGATTCTTCATATTTGACACTCTTCTACATTATGTCTGCGCTAATTTGGTTGTAGGGCATCTAGTAAAAGAACTCCAGTATCTGTCTTCATACAACATGGCATCTTTCATGTAACCGTTGCTCTGAAAACGTGTGAGGCCATCTGCCTGCAGAACAGAATGTGGATGTTTTTCTCTGACGGCTTTTTACGAGCCAATGAAAAGTCACTGACATGTTCAATTTCAGATAAGGGGGCCTACTTTTCGAACCAATTTCAGAATAAGCATCAAGGGGGAAACATGAAAGCTCAGCCAAATTCCAAATGGGTTCAACAATGTGCCTCTTTTTTCCTAAAAGTCTGGGCAAAATCATGCATTTGCCCTAATCAGTTTCATTTGGCCAAAGAGAACAGTTAAGGTGACTGCAATTTAACGAGCCTGTTCAGGACTTCTGTCATAACCAAGACTATACAAATGATAGAAAAACTATCTGGATCGATCAATAAACTTAAATCTCTCAAGCCAGCAGACCACTGAATCTCCCTCCCTCACTGACTCTTGTCTTGTGACTTGTTTGATGTCTATTTGCGTGCCCCCTTTAGTAGCAAGCATTGGTGAATTGTTTTCTCAAATATCCCAAGCTGCACATCAAAAAGCAAAGGGGCCCTTTGAAAGTCATCTGAGAAGTGGGTGATGATCCTCTGCCTGACAAATCGGGCCAATTTGGCATCGAGACATTGAGGCAAGATTAAGCTCCACTCTCACTCAGCCCTGCCTGGCTGTGGCTGTGATCACATTAGCCACTAGCAATCAGTGCACTGTGACAGCTACAGCACAGCCACCTTCACACCGCATCCCTGCATCAGGGCCAATTTTATGCTAACTAAGCAACGTACACTTACTTGTTGAAAAGAAGATGCTCAAGTTTGCTTTAAACAATAAAATTAATCAAAGTTGTGTTTCGCAGTCAAAGAAATGGAAAGTAGCGCATAATACCGTATGATCAATGGCATCAACCCAGTGACACAGTCAACTGCGAGATGGGTCAAATGTTCCCTAGACTATGCAGTTTGTTTCATAATATAAACATCGACTTAACAGTCAGGCAAGCAGTGCAAGTGTAAAATCTCAAGGCTCTGGAGATGATTCAGTTTTCAGAATGCCTGAGGCAAAGCATCCCCAGCCAGCCTTTTTTCAAAACACAGAGTGTTTTCTGACAACAAACCTCTAAACCTGTGCATGTTATGCTTCAGAAACCCCTTCGGTTACTCCAATGTCGAGCAAAAGCAAGCATAAAGTCTTGCAGGAGGACTAACAGGCATCATTCCTGTTCTAGTCCAAAAGTGTGTTGCAGCAAAATTATGCTCATATATATTTCAGCTTCTGTGAAATACAAACATAAAGTACTGTGCTAACCAAGAAATCCATTACAGGGTTTCATACAGAGCCTAATATCCAAACATCAGTTTGATAATAAGCAGATAAGAGCAACATTCTTCGCCTAAGACCGTGAAATGAAATGGTCATGCCAATTTTCAGATTCAAACCCAGGATAGAACAGCTTCATTATTACATGAAATATCACAGCCACAAGAAATTCAAATAAGGTGAAAGAAAATGTTGCCACTTCAACTGTACACTCCTCTAATGAATGGGCACCTATTCTTTGGGCTATGGGAGTAGAGGGAGTGTCTGGAGCAGATTAATAAAAACTCATTAAGTAATAAAAAAAAAAAAAAAACTCATTCATGTCCTACTAACACCCTCATTTCTCTGACATGAATAAGAGTGAAAATAGTTAAACTGCATGTCCATTCCCAGAGTGTTGGGCCTCATTCCCACATGCTGCTGAGTGTCCACAGGGACATACAGAAGAATAGAAGCAACACACACACACGCACACACATGTCCCAGAAAACAGGCCTCTAATATCCTCGCTGACGGACATGCAGGCGACTGGCTTCATGATCTTTTCAGATTAAACGGAAGAGTGGCATGGAGACTAGGATTTAGGAGGAAACAAAGTAAAAACAAAAGACCCACAACATAATGCAGTCACGGTCGCCTTTCAACCCACCCTGCCATCCTCTATCCATCCCCAGCAGAATTAAACAGTAATCTTTTTTTTCATAAGTCTGTGGGACATGCCCAGACAGCTTGAGCCTGTTGACTAAATGAGGTTAACGTTTGTTAATTGGGGCTCTGACCTCCCAGCTGGTCTGTCAGACCTGTCGAGGGATGAGCAAAACGGTGGTTCAGATTCAGACGAAGGGCTGGTGATATCATGACACACCTCTGAGGTGCTACAATTTGTTGTTCTGGTTGTAAGGATGAGTGTAGACACAGAGGATTGCTCTCTAATAGAGTAACATGCCTCTATGAAGACTCAGCCTGCATGTGTTGCAGGTGACTCAGACAGCAGGCCCTCTTGTGACAAAGCACACACACATACACATGTACTGCATGGAATTAAAGGTAGAAGACAGACAGCAGTCAGTCAGCAGAACAGATGAACACTGTAGTGTGATGAATCAGAAACATGTACCTAAGGTCTGAGTCTTTCAAATCTAACTCGTAAAAATCAGAGCAACTGAGAGGATGAGACCTGAGTCATCATCAAGACACAGGAAGGGGGGGGTGGATTTTCTCAAAGCCAGGGGATTCTGAGGGCAAATCTCTGTTGCTGAGTTGTCTTGGCTAGCTGGTGTCCCAGAGAGAAAGGACAACATGCTGGAGTTGAGAGAATCATCGTCCTGGGTCTCCAAACAGAGAGGGATTGAAGCTTTCCCAGTAGACTGGGCAAGTGTCTCCAAAGCAGAGACAAAGGAGCCGAAGGACTGCCCTACAAGCTTGTAATTACTGCGTGCGTCAATGGGGCTAAGGGGCTGTTTGGCTGACACCATTGGCTTTCAAACAGGCACCCTACCATTTAGCCCATTGGTTCTCCCCGTCTCCTAATCTTTCCCTGCTCTAAGAGCTGACTGGGCTGTTGGGCAGCAGGCACAAAGGTCTCTCTGTCCTGGCTTGGGCAAGACTGGGGCCCCATTCCAATATAGTGAAGTCTTTGAAAATTGCCTGGCACTGGAACCTCACTATGGCTGTGTATAGAAGGGCCGGCCAGGAAAACCAAATTAATTAGATGCGAGGGCAACTGGAGAGATAGAGATGAAGCAAACACAGTACCAGAAACAAAGGAAAGAGAGGCATCAAAGACCAAGAAGGATACATTTGTGATGAGCACAGGGAGGCTTACAACAAAAAGCAGAAAATTATCAGTGTTGAACCCATTAGGATCTGTTGTGTAATGCACTGACTCACTGCTACAACACATTTTAATGGACAGATGATTGAGATTTGGGGAAGCAACAAGAGAAAACCCTTCCTATCTGAAGAAGATTGTATAAACAGTGATGAAAGCAGCAACCAAAGACTGGAGGTAGACTGCAGTTAATTCTTAAACTCTTCCACAGCGAGCAAGCTTTCCCACAAAGTTGGGCACCGGTCAGACAGAGAATTTAAGAAAGAAAAAATCTTCAGGGAACTGTAATTCCACTGAGTCCTACACAATATAATTTCCTGTCTAGGAAGGAGTTATGAGGTGAACTGGGGTCTCTACACATCCACTGAGGTGTAGCCTAACCACGGCCGCCCAGGGGCACAACAGATGCGCAGGAAGTAACAAAACATCTCCACCACTCCCCTGTCTCCATCTGCAATGCTCTTTTTTTACTCCTTTTCAGTCTGCTCCCTCCTCCTGTACGTGCATCTGGCTGAGAACCAGGCACAAACCTGCCCGTCTGATTGAGCAAACCTGAGAACCTGACTCCTTCAGAGAAAAACAGGCAGGCTTGCTGGCAGCCAAACGATACTAGCGTCACCCAACCGCGAGCCGAGATCCTGGAATTCCACCAATGTCAGTGGAGGAAGTGATGAACGTCTGTGTGAGGGGGGGGGGGGGGGGGGGGGGGGGGGGAGAGAGAATAGTAGGGCATGTTCAGGCAAAATTCTTAGAGAGAAGTGCAACACTGACTGTGATAGTCTGTTCAAAAACACTGTAAAGTCTGCCACGACTTCACAAATACAGGCTTGTCTTCTATCTTATTAGAGCGTTGATCTATGAAATACCAGCTCTGGATAAAGTGGAATACCACAATGTCATGACAACTGAGCCGCTGAATTGTTCAACTGACCACACATGTGATGCACATTCCACGTGTAGTTGGAGCACTTCAAAAACCAGTGGCAGTGTATCAACATTCATCATCACCATTGTTCTGTGATGTGCTGCCGCTCTGCCCTAACTCTGGGCCCCTCGCTATCACTGCAGCACAGTTCAGTGAGTAATTGGCATAGCTAACCACTGGCAAAGTGAATTTCACTCACAGCCTTACACGAGGAGACAGCTCTGGAGGAGCGCCAGAATGTATTCCTTGCCATTATCTCCAGCAGGGTGTCCTCGATCCTTCCTCTCTTCTTATCCAGAAAGTGCTCCACCAGGGTTTCACGTTTTAGGTGGGAGAGACGGCGGGATAAATAGGCACTTGAAACACTTGACATAGTTTATAGTTAGCCATGGTAAACCCATTCCTATTTCCAATGTCATTATCTGGGTGGGCCAGGAGTTTGACAATGAAAGCCATTGTCCAACTCCTAAAGGGCCATTTACCACTAAAAAAAATCTAATTGCAGCGCTAACAGCTTAGGTGGTCTGCTTGTCCAGAGTAAAGAAGGGTTACTGCTTCTTATGCTTTGACCTATTAGCTACAGGCTTGTATTCGGTCGATTTAAAGTATGCAAAGCTATCCTCAGCAGTCTGCAAGGAAGTTTTACAAATTTATGGGCCATACATTACTCTCCAGAGACCGAGCCGGAGTTGGTTTAGCGTCTACCATTTGATGTGAGGTTATACATGACTTGGCTTTATTGAGAAGGCGCAGATTCAGAAGTTGTGTGTTATAAAGAGCAATGGAGAGGATGCAGTGTGCTGCTGCCTTAAGAGGAATGTAAAACATTCTTATGAGGTGACTGCCTAGCTGCTGAACTGCAGCAGTTGAGAGCTGGGGTTTAAAAGTGGAAGTCTGCTCTAGGCTGCACTTTCCCTCTCCCTGCCCTTTCTGCCCGCCTCCAACCCTTGGACTCCATTAGAGACACAGAGAGCTCCTGATGCACATGGACAGGTACACACAGAGACAAAGAGTCGCGCACACACACATACGCGACAGAGCAAAACCCTGAAAATAAAACACCAAATTCTACAGAAAGTACAAGAGTGCAAAGCAGTCGATTTGGCTCAAAAGAATATAGTCTGGGAACTCAGGGGACTAAAGCTATTTTTGAATTTGAAAAAATGCTTTTGGTTTTTGCAAACATCAAAAACTGCACTTTTCTGTCCCCTGCCAGCTCGTAGAGATGCTATTTCTGCAACACCTGTCTCGACTAAAATCACCTTTTCGTGGAAATCATGTTTGAAATGCAAGTTATGGGTAGAGTCCAAAAAGAACAAAAACCGCACCGCCCTTTCTATGAATTAACTACAAAATGTACAATGCATACACATAAACATGGTGGTCATGTCTAAATTTAAACCTTAAAAAAAAAAAAAGCTTTAAATTGCCACCGCTGCATAGACTTTGGTTTACCTGCTGTGGTGTTTCCTGCTTGGTCAGGTGCCAAATTGCACCTAGCGGGCAGTGTTCTCAGGTGGGAAGTCAGTGGAGGGTTATATTCTCATTGACTAACAGTAGATACTGGCTGGATTTGTGGCCCTCTCAATCATAAACGTTGTTCTTCTGAATCTTTCCTAAAAGGTAATGAAGAAAGACATCCTGGAAAGCTACACCCATATATCTGCACTGCCTGAAATATGTTATCTCTGTTGTAAACTTTCCAATACCCACATTAGATGAACTGAAAGTCTCTGTGTAACAGAGTTCAGTTGTAAAGTATTTTAGTAATACTGTGTGGTGGCAGCATTAGTGGTGGTGTAAGTGGCAAAATGTAGTTAGAGACCACAGGTTATGTGTAATAGCTTGTGATCTGGGATTTACCTGTTACTGAAGTCTGGTATAAATGGGTCAAACACTTGTTGATTCTCAGCAGGTTCATTGCTGTGAACATGCGTTTTGGCCGTGTAAGTGGCACTAGACTCATGGAGCACCATAAAGGTAATTGCAGTAAACTTTGCCACGAGTGGTTGCACCGTGCCAAAAGCTGGTGATGAAGCCCAAAGTCCAACCTGTCAACTGCCATTCTGACTCTCAACTGCAGGTGCTTGATAAGCACACTCACATTGTAATCATTGGCATTTGGACTATTGCCACTGTGCATGAGCATTCAAAACCTGCAAATCCCCCACAGATCATTATTATTTTGACATTAATTTACTACTTAATTTTCTGGAGAACCACAGACCAGGTACACAAACTATGGGGAAGGGGGAGTGAGGCAGGACGATGAAGATTAAAAACTTACCACAAGCAGTACCTCTGGTAATGTATTCATCTGAACATGACTTGCTAGAGTAATCAGTGTCCTCGGCTGCAGTTTCACCACATCAGGAAAATCAGCCTGCCGGGGTTCATTGAAGAGGTAAAAATACAATGCTATCTGATGGGCGTAACTACCACAGGAGCTTTAAAAAAAAAAAACATCTTGAGAAATTCAATATGACAATTCCACTTTAATCCTGCTCCACACGGAAAACTGGTAGTGACAACCATTTCCACACAGGCACACTGCCAGACAGAGTACCTTTTCCCAGCAACGAACTGCACCATCTCCTCCAGGTGAAAAGGCTTTGTGATTTATATGAGAATGTTCCCCGTGACATCTCGGCAATAAAGCTTTGGATTTCAAAAGTAACCCCTCGCTCTTGGATAGTCTCGTTCACCCACTGTCTCTGCTGACAGCTCCTGAAAGGGGCTGTAAGGCGACTCCCGCCTTGGCAGTAATGCATTTGAATTTAACAACTGTAGCCTTATTGCTATTGAATGTGAATATTTGCCCTTGTTACGCTGTAGTGAGAAATGCAGCCATAATTGGTGTTTGACAAAATTTTGTCTTGCAGAAGTGAGCAACAAGGCCACTCAGATTGGCCTAACCCTAATGCAATGGGAGCATTTCCCAGCAGTGTGCCTTGTTAAACAGGGCAGAGAGGTGTTTTTAAGGGTACTCCGTTTCCCTTACTCCCCCAATAAAAGGTAAATACGTCCTTAATATCTGAAAAGCTGTGAGCCTATGTGTTACAAAACAAATACTCCCAGCTCAGCATGGGGCTGGCACACGCCTCTGTGTGTGCTCAAATGTGTGTGCGTCGGGATGAAGCAATTTCCATCAGTTGAGGATTAAAATAGAAGGGATGCGAGTAGCAGCGGTATAATTAACAGTGTTGATGCAAGGAGGAGGGCTGAGTGAATAGTTTGTGTGTTTGCCGTCTATAATTCAGCCTCTCCACGTGCCAGAAGACGGGGGATGGGGCTCAGCCAGGGGGCCCGCCAAACACTTCCAAGCCTGCTATTACTTCATTCAGGGATCACAGGCACTCACAAGCAACACAAATCCACAGTGCTGCTCACACATCTCATGTATCTAGCATATTCTAATTCATTTTGACTGCTCCACTGGATCGATGTCACGTTACCGCTGGTAGCAGCAGGGTTGTGGAACTGCAGGAAAGTTTGAAAGTCATCAGAGACATCAATCAAAATGTCAATTAGATGATGGCATTTCGAGCGAAGGCTGGTGCCGGAGATTAGATGTTTCAGTGTGTAGCGTGCACCGCTGGCTGCTCGAGGCAAGGGGCATCCGGTGGTCACACACACTGCCAGACAGCCATGCTGTCAGCATGTATGTGCCCATCAGTGAGTATTGCTCACTTGCCCGGGGCCGGTCCGAGCACGGCCCAGGCCAATACTGCCATTAATTGCTGTGGCCCATGGCTACTGACAATGAAAATAAAATGGAGGCAGTCATTATTTATCCTGAAAATCATCATGCTTGCACATACAGACCTTATACCAACCACGTTACCCAATTGTTCCCAACTGGAAGCAAACATATCAGTTTTTTAAAAAATTAGTCGTGCCTGTGATAGTTTAGAGCTCAGAGGATGATAATCTTGGTTGCTAACAGGATTAAAGTACACCGGTCATGTCAGGTGAAAGCAGCAGCATGAGATAAGATATTCCTTTATTAGTCCCACGATAGGGAAATTTACAATGTCACAGCAGACAGGGGGAGATATAAAAATATATGTACAGTTAAGACAGAGGAACCTAAAGGGGCAGGTACAGGACACTTTGGGTAAATAAATGTTTTTGTTTTTTTTTCATTCTTCCTGGTTTCCGGATCGTCTTGCATCACTGAGCCTCCATGTGATTCTGAGTTACTAAGGTTTTTCAAACTGCAAAAATGGGACTGTATTTACGGGCACGAGTATGTGTGTGTGGTATGAATGTTGGGGGGATTTGGGATGATGACAGGGTCAGAGGTGAGAGCAGTTAGGTCTTCGCGTACAACCGTGTATGCGCAGCAAGGTCAGTCGACAGTTGCCTGACAGATTCTCACAGCAGAGGCGTCAGAATGACAGATCCCTGCGATGTTTGGAAGTCATCCACTGCCCTGTCTTCTAACATCCCCTGTCTGATTACACAGGTGGCAAACAAGCCAAACCACTGAGGACGAAGAAGACAGAATCCTGATTAAACCACCCGGGGGGGGGGGGGAGAAAAAACAGCGTATGTGCACATGCAACAACATTGAGTATGTTGTTAAAACACAGACATATTAATGAAATCACTAGATAGATAACAGTCTGAAGAATGAAAACATTGTCAGCAACAAAGGAATGGATAGGTCTCAGAGAAGGTGAGACCCAACACAGGAACTCAGTGTGTTGCTGAAACTGCATTTTACCAATGAAATAACTTTGGGGGTGACATGTTGGTTTATTCCTCATTTTGACAAGGCTGTCAGGACAGGTTGTGGCAAGGTGATGTTATGGAGAAGGAGCAGTCGTTTGATTAGGCGGTTTTGGAAGGGGCAGGACCCTGCTGAGCAAACGTGAGAAACATGAGCTGCACCACAGCAGCAGCATTGACCACAGGCTGTTTAAAAGGCCCCCCAGGGAACGCCATCAGATTTATCATGAGATCCTCTAAACATCCTTTGGAGTTCATTCCCATCAGTCAAACTGATCTGCCAATCGATCAACAGCTGCTTGGCAGACTAATACACCTCTGCAGCAAACCGGGTAACACACATCAACTAATTTGATTGCACAGATGAATGAGGCTGTCATAATGGGATGCATTTCAACTGTGCAAGGACTCCCCACAGACTAATATCAGTGACAGAGGAGCATTAGAGTGCTTCTAGGAAACAACAGGATCCTTAAATGAGAGAGCGGCAGTCAAAGGAAAACAGAGGCAGCCATCGTGGAAGGCCAGAGTCAAGGTGAAAGCTTGATTAATATCCCCTCACACTGGCCAAATAGCTGCTGTGCTGCCACCGCACATTAATTGTGTGCCGAGCACACAAGATGTACTGTACAATTTTGTAATTAACCATTTTCACTTGCAAGGATGGCGGCAGAGATGTAAGAATAGGATCTTGCTAGGTAAGCGATTTAACAAGGTAACACCATGGGCTGCAGTGCTGGGGACATGGGGAAGCTTCGGTGTAAGTTGACATGAGGGCCAGCGCAGTGAAGAAGGGGGGGGGGGCAACAAAGGAAGGGCTTATTATCCTCAGATCCTCAGAGAAAACCTCGGGGGAATTCTCTGCCATGGTTCAGGAGAAGCCTGGCTGACTGACTGTGCTGTCCCATACAGCTTGGAGGGCCGCCTAATTCCCCAACAGAGGACTCAATGGAAAGCTCAGGTGTGCCTCAGTAATCAGCATTGTTTGTCAGAAATGGCAAGTAGTTTTTAAATGTACAGCATGAGACACAAAATCCACAACAACAACGTAGCAAAGTTATACACTAAACCATTTCCAATCATTGATTTTGGCATGTGTCCAGTGGATAGTCCAGTGTACTTCCAATCCAATTATAAACAGTCAGGCACGCAGAGTTAATCAATTCATACAGAGTCATTTGGACTGCGATAAGTCAGCTAGTGTTGCATAACAGTGGTGCCCTGCTAAATCACAGTCTGTGTCAGACAATCACAGTGAAAACCTGCACAGCATGCTGCTGCTGGCCTGGCCTCCACTGCACTGCACTGCACTGCACTGCACTGCACTGCACTTACTGGGACACTCCAGCCAGCTCTGCAACTGTGATTTATCGTGCTGCCGAGCCTGTTCAATGCAAGCAACATCTCATTTTAAGCAGAGTGCAGGGTCTTCAATGCTTTTGTTTCCATTGTAAATGTAAAAACAAACACTGATTCTAAAATACATGACAGCATCTGCTTTATTAGTCAGACAGCATCGGACAGTTGTCCCAGTAACGCTTCTGTATCTTAGACTGTGGATACAGAGTGAAGCACAATCCAATTAACACCTCCCTAACCCACATCCCTCCCCTGGCTGGCAATAATCAGGACGTTACATCCCCACAAGTCACAGAGGAGGAAAACATGCAAGTTTTGACAGGAGCTCTCTGAGTGCCTCGTTAGCATCGAGTGTTTTGCTAACTGGCGCTGGCTATTTCAACACCTGATTTAGGTTTCTAGAGTCTGTTCAAAATGAGGCGAAAGGTGAACATGCAGGGCGCAGCAACAGACCAGGATGTGTGCAGGTGCAGGTTTTCTCTTTCTAGTAGTGAACAGCCGCTGGTGACTTCTGCTTAATCAGCATTCAAGACAAGTACGAGAACCATGTAAACACAAAGATGGCAACAACACCACCTCTCCTCCTCTCTTGCACAAACAGTAAGTATAACTGCTGAACTAAGCACCAGTTCTGTAGAGATTTACAGACGCATCACAACATGCACTTTAACAATGGAGGAAGCAGTTAGTATATGGTCAAAATGGGGTGTCAAGAGCTTCTATATGCATGCATTATACAAGCATATATCCATTTCCTTATTTGCATGACAGCTTTCATTTTCAAATGAATCTCTTGTGTAGCAAATCTGTAGGCAGGGCCTCCAGGAATACATCAATGAAACACACAGGAAACAGGCAGCAGGAGAGGAAAGGCTGGGAAAGCAGCCATGTTTGTTATTAGCCAACCGTATCTGGCCTTTGCACCTGGAGAAACATGGAAAAGGGACTAATTCATCCGACAGTGTGTTGTTGTACTGTGTATAGCCTGATTATTTCAACGCCAATATTTAGTTCTATCTATTTTAAAGGCTGAGGTGATAGCACAGAAGGGCATGGACAGACTGCATGAACAGTGACAGCAGGACATTTCCCTCCACACTTCACTCAGTCCAGCTGAAACTTCTATTTGTTTAAAAAGTCATCTGAATCTAGCAAAGGAAGCCTTTGGTTCACAGTGGACTCATTCTTCCCTCTCAGCTTTATTAAAAGCAAGGCAGGAACTCACAGGATGGAAATGGATTCCCTGGTTCCAAAGCAAAGGATGTGGAATTTTGGAGCAATATGAGGAGAGATTTTCTGAGTTTCAGTACAGGAAACTAACTAACGCAAACTATAGCAAGAACACTTTTCCTATTTCAGAGAACTTGAAGCAGGAGTGGTCAGGGGGAAACCTCACGCAGTGTATTGTTGTGCCAGCATTCCTGTTTTTCTACACATGGTAAAACTGGCTCCTGAAAGTAACGAAAGCTGTAATAAGCACGAACAGGAATGAGGACAAGCTGAACAGACCTGTCTACGCATCGAGATCTGTCTTGAGCTCAGCCATGACCAAGCCCTCACGCATTCCTGTCTGCTTCTCAGATTTCGGTCCACAGGAGGGACAACAGCAAAACCTCTGTGGTTTTTGTATGTGGAATCATTTTCCACCGCTGCCCACACAGGCGCTGCATGGGGCAGGGGCTGGAACTCTGCTTGATGTTTTGATTCTTCTCTGTGCACAGTCTTGTAATCCGCTCCAGAGACAGCACGCAGGCCAAACAGAGAGACAGTGTACCAAGTGGCAGACATGTCGAGACAATACCGAGCACGTCATCACTGTGTGGCGGCACTGATAGCCCACAGCAACACATCATCATCATCAGAATCCCAGATTTCATTATGGAAAGTTTTTTTTTTCTCTTCTCTTGCTTTAAGTTTTCTCAACTAAGTGGTCGTTTGTCAAAGTGTTTTCATTTTTTCTTTCTCCATCTTTCGATCTCCAAGCCGTGTCGTGCTATTTTCAGCACGTATGAGGTTTGATGGGAGCAGAAAAGGGGAATTACAGTGTCTGATCTCCGCATGACTGTGGGTTTTGGTTTCGGGTTGAGAGTTGGACGCAGAAAGCAGTCAGAGATTTTGCTTTAGTTCATGAACGTATAAGTAACAGACCACCGTATGGAGACCCAACTGTTAGTCAGGTAAGGTCAAGATCTGAATAACTAGCACCTGTCCCGCTACTAAACTCGCTCAGCGTCAGTCAGCCCTACA
Source organism: Pempheris klunzingeri (assembly GCF_042242105.1). Lineage (NCBI taxonomy): Eukaryota > Metazoa > Chordata > Actinopteri > Acropomatiformes > Pempheridae > Pempheris > Pempheris klunzingeri. The sequence goes on along the minus strand of NC_092024.1, from coordinate 10,384,241 downwards.
GAAGCTCCCACATAGATAATTACAGAGTCCGGATTGCCGTGCATTTTTGCAAGGTCAAAATTCCCCAAACTTTGTGGCAGGTGGGGTGAACAGGAGGGGAATTTTCCTTTGTCTGCACGCATTTATTCTGTGACAGCGCACTGAAAAGGGATTACATCATCACTATTGTGGCCTCCGAGCCCTCTGCTTTCCTCCATTGGCTGGTATACAGTGGACCGTCCGATCCAGACAAAGATGAAGCATTCCAACAGTTTAGCAAGCAGGAAACGCCGACCCGTAATCACACCTCATTACAGTCAAACTCATCGACCCTCAGTCACCAGCAAAAAGACATTGGCACGGGAAAAAGATGAAAAAACGCTGAAGGCCATATTAACCATCAAGTCATTTGACTTCTGACTATGGGCTGACTAATATTCGTCAGACACATCACTCATGTTAAAACTGGTGCGCAGCTTCTCCTTTTTTTCTTCTAAAAAAAAAAGTGATATATCTAAAGCTATTACTGAAGGTTGTGTCATTTTGGTGTCTGTCACAGAATAAACAAGCATGAAGAAATTGGCCTTATAGCAGAAACTGGTCACATTGGTGCACCAGATCATCCAGGGCCATTTCTCAAGGTCTGTTTAGTCTGTCATCAGTAACAGACAGTTAAAGGTGGCAGGGCCTCTAACTGCCTAACAGCAGCCAGTGCTGCACATATCCAAAAAGTGAGGATGAGAAGTTTGAGACATCGACTGAAAAACTGCTTGATCTGAACCTGCTGTAGACATCGCCATCATTAACCCAATAAAGAATAATGCACTCTTAACTTGGGAATTAATCATAACAATAATCTCATTACTCATCAGAAAATGTAAACAGTTAGTATAAGGATTTCATGATGGCCACTTAGCGTAATTGCAGCCCACACATTCCACAGCGGCAAATTATGAAGCAGACAATGCTCTTCTTGTTGTTGTCTTTTATCTTTGCTCAAGCTATTCCCTTCGAGCCATTGCACATGAGACAATAGAAACATGAGCTCAACTTAGCAACAGGAAGCATCCCTGTGTGAACGTGTGGGCACGTTAAAGAGAGTCTACAACGAGCACAATAACAATTGTTTCTCTGAGACATCTGATGCAAAACTTGAAAATAGAAACACTGTCCTTCAGTAATAAACCAGGGGGAGGAGTGTTTGTACTGATAGAAACATGAGCTTGTCCCTCAAGGAACAATCCTGTTAGAGTTGGACAGAGCAGCCAGAGAAAAAAAAAAACTCATCTTTGGACTTATCTTGTCAACCAGTTGTTACATATCTGGGATTCGCTGCTATGGCTGCAAACTATTCTCTCTCAATGAGATGTTTTAAGGCCCATGCAGTTATCTTCACCTTGCGCAGTGTTTTTATCTGCAGCATAAAACGCAGACTTGTTGGGAACCATTGTAGCAGATTAAAACAGAGCATCCATGCTTTCCCCAATAACAACATGCAGAGCTGATGCGTTCGATTAATACTCAACAAGAATCCATCCCATCTGACGGATCAAAAAGCAGTCCGGTGTGAGTAGTAGCCACGGTTTAGACCGAGCAGACGGGGCAAAGCTGAGATTAGACTCACTAGTAAAAATGGCAGTGCGGCTCTGTGATCAGCCATGCCCATCGCTGGTCAGCTAAGCCCATCAAGAATGCTAAAAATCCTCGTTCCTTGCCCAAAGCTCAGCTCCAAGGCTTCCTTTTTTTTTTTTTTTCACCTGACTCACGCCAAGTTATCCAACTCCAAGGAGCACTGCTACTGGAGCAGGAGCTGGCATTCTGCTGGAGGGGACAGCGCTGGTCTTTAATCCCCTACCTGCATAATTGCAACAGGTTTGTTACAGTTGGTATTTTGTAAATACACTGATTTAGGACACAATGCTGCATGTGTTTGAACTTTGAAAGCTGGCACAGTTTCCTGGCTGTTACTATCTAAACAAACCTCTGTTTGCCTTGTTGCTCTGCTTTGCCAGATTCTTCCCTACTCCATCATGTTGCCACCATTGTAACAATCTGGATTCTGTTTTTTACACCAAAACAGTCTGGATGCTTCAAAGTGGACAAAAACAGGCTGGTTTTGAGTAGATCCTGCACATTTAGCGTTAATAAATGAGCAACCAGAGGGTGTAGTTGGGTTACTCTGTCATCAAAATCCCACAACTAGCAGACATTTAACATATTGTTCAGATTGAACTCTACGTTCACCATGCAATCAGCTTGGCCTAATCTGTTCAACGAGATGAGGCAGGCAGGGCTGTAAACAAATCAGAGCTCCCAGGGCCACACAGATGTGGCACAAGGAAGTCACCTGCCTGGAATCCCTCCTCGTGTGGCACCAACACGGGATATAGCATGCTGTAGATCAGTGATGGTGACAGTTACACAAGGAGACATGCACACATGCTATATGTAACACAGCGGTGTGCTGATACCACCTGTGAGTCGTCTCCCAAAGCAGAGCAGGGAACAATGCCCTTGACACACACAACGACGCAGCGGATACGTATATTTTATCGGGTGGAAACGTCCACCTCAGTCTACCACCATTAGTTGCAACAAAAAAAAAAGACAGTGGCACTGATTGCGCACTGGCTCCACACTGCACAAAGATGTGCTTTGTCCACAGACAGCCGACAGATGTTGTGCTCCTACAGCCACCTACCGCGAACACCACCGCGCACACACACACACACACACACACACATGACCACACCGCGGTCCCGACTCACCTTTTTAGGATGTCACCCAAGACGAAGCGGGTTTTTCCTCCTTTTGTTTCAACTCGTAACAAGGTCCAGTAAGTCCCCAAACACCAAACTGCGCAGCGCTCCCTCTTACCTTGGCGGCGAGACGTGTTCGCTCCGGCTCAAAACTGAAAATGGCCCCGTGTCTTCCTCCGAAAGGCAACTTGGAAGTTTGATAGAAAGTTACGGGCTCGCCTCGTTGCGCTATGCAGCTGCTGGAGGGATGAGATCATTCAGGCAGCCTCCCATCTCCCTCTCTCCCTCTCTCTCTCTCTCTCCCTCTCTCTCTCTCTGCCCCGGAGTCTCGCGAGAAGGGGGCAAAGCAAACGTTTCCGTGGCAACAGCGCTCACCTGTAGGTAGACGTAGAGGACGGAAAGCGAAGAGCTCTCACTCTGCGTTTTACAACATGCGCTTTTCACATATTGCTTTTAATTACGTCATTCCTCTGTGGCTCCTGTTGGACACGGTTTTGTGTTTTACCTGGTTTACGTTTGGTCAAATTTGAACAAACTTAATCGGATGTTTCTGCTTTATTTTGTTTACGTGTGATCTTTCCACCCACAGGAGTGAAGTTCAGGAGCTCCAGACTCATTTACCTATTGGTCATGGAAACCTGTAACCTTTGACCTGTTGTTGCTCATGTCCTGTCTTACGATGGTATTTTACAATGGCATACAGTGACTATTTATTTACAAATCATTGTGCTTATTTTCATATCTTAGATAATATTTAGCAGTAGTTACATCCAGGGTTATTTGGGCCAAAATACATGTAACTCAGAGAGATGAAATTAGAATGTGTGTGACATCCTATACTATATCCAGATGTAAAAGATACTTCCTCTGTTCTATTATTTTAATCGATTGTAGTTTACATAATTTTCCAGAATTGAATTGAGTGACTGATCGCTCAACAGAGGCGATCTTTGATAGTATTTTTCTGCAAGCTGTGTGAGCAGGGGAGCAGTGCAGGCAGAGAGTGGAGGAGAGGCCCCATGACATTCCTCCTCCAATATTTGCTGCCTCTAATAAGCAGCATTACTTACCTGACTGTCAACCACAGACCGGTGGAGCTGCGGGAAATATATAAATCAAATTGGCCTGCTGCATCACAGCAACACAAATATTTAAATGTGATATGCAAAGACAGCAAGTCTACAAACAGAAATAAAACAGTGTCAGGTGACTGAGCGTTTGTCCCCGCAGCAACCTGCCAAAGACATTAGGGCACTGCCTGGCTCATGTAGCCTGTGGCTCTGACATCATCAGCTGATGTGGATGTGAGCGGATGTGCAGAAAATCCACAGCTAATCTGCAGAGCTGGCAAACAATACACACTGTGCATAGAAAACTAAATCTGTATAAGAGCTCATTACCTCAGTGGAGAGGTTGCTGTTTTCCTAAAAGCATGATTTAGGACTTGTCTTTAGGTGTCACTGTGGTAGTAAAGCATTCCTGCCGTTGCATTAGGCCACTGGTATCAGCAGATCTTACTTTGAAACGTGGATCTAATGAATTGGTGGAGAAAGCAGATCTCAACAACTGAAGATTGAATCAGCTCGTTAGATGATGCATAATGCAGAGGAATGTCCTGTGAGTTATTTTAGTGAGCGTGCAGCATAATTCCACATACTTCCTATTGTATTTCAAGCCTCATTACTATGCCCACACAGAGCTGTTTCAGATGTGACAACATCCATTTCTGTCAACCTTTGCACCAAAGGCACACATCTTTATTGGGGGGTGCCCCTTGCATATACGCTCCATTTAAAACAAGATACATTAGTGAGAAAAGATGATTGCTTTTTAGGATTTTATTCCAGCGAAAACATTTTGTGAATGGTGTGTGTGGTGAATGCTAATTCAGAGGAGCATGACAGAAGTTATCCTTTGTATGATCAAATCAGCAGCACCATCTGCTGGCCAGGCTGGCTTAGGACAAGAACAGAAAGGACATGCAAAAGGAAATATCCTGCTTTACTTTAAAACCCTTTTACATATACTGAATGCAGTTCTCCACTGCTCCTAAGCACTTATAAGACCTCAGACAATATTCCCTCATCTTTTCAGAATATTACCCTCATTTAATAAGGCTTAAAAGAGTGGAAGACGACACATCGGCCTTGACTTTGATGGATGAGAAGTCATTAGGACTGAAGGCTATTCTTAGGTCTTGGTTAATCTTAACAGTCTTTGAATGTCAGGCTCTATGTCAATGGTGGGGAACTTTTTGCTGTATCTTTTAAAGGGCTCTCCCTCTGGCCCGATGAGGAATTTCTCAAAGTTCCAAGAGACGTCCGTCCTGCAGATGGGGCTCCAGACCAGAAATTTGGGGTCCTGCATGAGGGAGTTGGGGTCGTCGTCGGGATACGGGAGCTTGTCTTTAAGATAGGCAAAGACCGGATGTGTGTTTGTTCCATTGACATCACACTTCTCAAAGATGTTAAAGTTGGGCTTAAAGCCACCGCCTGGCCGCACATGCTGCAGGGAGTTCAGGATCTCACCATTGGAGCAGTTCTCCTGCAAAACACCAGAATTCATTTTCATGTTGTCCGGCTGTTTCAAACTCCACAGCAGTATTGTAAAAGGCTTTATGGCTCATAGTCTGCCTCTAATTTCAGTGGTAACAGGAATTAAGATGATTTGTATGTAGCAAACAAAATCACTCTCTGCAAGAGTGTCAGGCAGACACTTAAAATATAATTGCAGCTACAGCTTGCATACAATTCGTGCTTTTCTTTTGAACTGATATATAGGTGAATATAATGGGAATCATTCTCATTGGGCAAACATGGGAGAATTGGGTGTAACTTCCAATTTGAAAAGCTGTATTTTGTGTCCAGTGGTTAGTATTAAGAGGTGAACTGATGCAGGTTTGACATTAATAATTCAATATCATCACCATATAAAGTAATTTTATTTACTTTTTTTTAGATTTCTGACTAATATCGATGCAAGATTTTGCAGGGTCATACCAGCATGCCGGAGGAAACCATGCCGCTCAACTGACCTGATATCCAAACTGGTTACAGGGAAAGCCCAGGACCACCAGCCGATGGGGGTACTTGCTCTGGAGCTGGTTCAGCTCGCTGTAGTCCCGGGTGGTGGTGCCTCAGAGCGAGGCCACGTTTTCTATCAGGACCACCCGGCCCCTGAACACGTTAAAGTCCACCGAGTCTCCCTCCAGCGTGGTGGCCCTCAGGTCGTAGAAGGTCTTGGCGATGAACGTCATCTCGACTCCTGTGCTTCCACTCTGGAGATGGATGGGATCCCGATGTGTGACTGTATCCTACTGCTTGGTCACCTGACTCACTTAGGGCAGAAAGCTGCCTTTCATGGGTGTCAAATAGCACTGCAAGAAACTGATCTACACCTGACATACTATACTCTTCAGTTTCAGATAGTTTGATGTAACTGATTGTAGAACAACACATTGTATGAAGTAGTTTTTACATGATTTGCAACAATGTGCGTTACCCTATTTTGGATTCAAAAGTATTTAAATTTCACTTTTTGCCATGGACTGTCAATCATTGGAATTCTTTAAAAATTGATTATTTTCCTGAGTATGTATTTCTTATGCTCATTTCAATAAATAGTCTTTATTATCGGATGTATTCAGCATTATGGTATCTCTGACATGTATCCGTTTTCTCAGTCATCAAAAATTTAGCGTGTGATGTCCTGTCTTTCACTGTCAGTGATAAAAAATGAATGAACCCAGTGTCTGAACTCTCTGTGGACCCAACTTCACTCTCAGTCCAAATTTAGTGACTCAGCAAGGCCCTGCTATCCCATTAATTAGCTGTAAATCCGACAAGTTCAATTTATTCGCTTATACATTGATTCTTTGCATCATCCTTGAGTTTCAAGCATATTAAAATGACACATCTGTGGCAACTCAGCCAAGACTCCGAAAACCTCATTTTCAGCAGCAGTAGCACTGCTTCAGTACTTACAAACAGTAGGCAATGTCAGCCACATTCATAAAACTGTACATATACATTCAAGATGGTAATTAAACCTGTACTGTGTTCAGAAAGGTCATTGAACATGGCACATCGTCTCCCTTGAGGAAGTAAGTCATTTGTGTAAATGAAACCTTCCCTGCTCGGCTTGAGTTTCAACGTGTAAATAATTCAGCTTTGTCCCCTGGCTACCTTGACGTAGCATTTATACTCGTTGCAACTTAATAAATAGATTTGTGATGCGTAGCCTGCGAATTGAGTTTTAAAAAAGTGACAAGAGGGCAAAGGTGATTTAGATGTGTAGTGCATTTCACTGAGGAAAACGAAGAGAGCGTGTGTGCATTGGTAGTTTTGCTGGAGAGCTACCTTCATGCACTGTAGATGGACTCTTCACTGGCTACAGAGTTCACCGATCATGCAACAAAATGGGCCCTCTGCTGGTTGCTGCTGCTAACTGCATTTACCACCATATAATGTCACCGACTTGATTGAAGCAAATCAAGCACCCTCCGGGGCAAACAAGTCCTCTATGAAACAGGCGGGGGAGGGCGAGTCAAGTCACGGTCGGTGGGGAGTGAATGTCTTTAGCCTCGGCACTGTGACCCCTTATTAACAGGTGCAGGTCCTCTGAGCGTTGCCGCCAGTGTTTTGACTGTCATTCTCTTCATCCAAAGCGGCCTTTTCCAGATAATCATCCAGAGATCCCAACAAGTTATCCACGTCTCTCTTGTGAGCCTGCAGCACCAGTTCTGCCACACGGGTGAAGGACTGAATGAAGGAGGAAGTGAAAATAAACAGGGATGATGAATGAGAATGTGGCGGGGACTTCCCTGTTCCCCCTGTTTGTGCATATTTCTAACGTAAGAACAGACAGGTTCTTCTGCTCTTTCTGTTCTTTCTGTGTCCTACCTCCTGGATGTTTCTACTGGTGGAAGCACTGGTCTCAAAGAACTCCATCCCATAGGTTTCTGCTAGCTGCAAGATCCAGTTAGATGTAATTAGAAATAACGGATTTCGTAGCTTTAGTCAGTTTTTTTCAGATGTACATGATCACAGGGTTTAGGAGTGTGGATGGTCAACTTCGATTATGAAAAACATATCATTTGCTTTTGTAACTGAGGTTGTTAGCAGTTATTAGCTTGCCTATCAATTTGTTTTTAATGAAATATTCATACAAATTTGCTGATATGCTGGGACCACTTTGGACCAATTTAAATTCACCCACTATTTAGAGATTTTTTTCCACCACCAACCTTCAAATTCTGTGCAAGCAAACTATGCAGTAATGAAAGCTAAATTACTGCAGTATTTCTGAACGATAGTTGGCGAAATACTTGCCAAACTAGCACACAAAACAGTCACACTCAGCTGTGTGTCCTATAGAAATGTCTGCTTAGCACTTAGCACTGGAAACTAGAATCCACTGGGAACTACTGGATGTTTTTATATATCTACAAAGTCCCACACAGTACATTATTACTTAACAAGGAAGTTAAATGCAAAACATATATGCAAAGACAACAAAATGAAGTCGAATCAAACCTTGCTTCCTTGGTCCTTTGTTACCTGCCTCCTGAGTACCTCATCAGACTTGTTTCCTACCAAGATCCTCTGCACAGTGTCTGGGGCACACTGCAAAAAACAGCAACAACAGCAAAAATGACAGACGGCACAGACATAAGGGACTTCATCATCTCGTCACTCACACTAAGCCACTGGGAGAGCAGCAAGCAAGGTAACACAAACACTGAGTCACGGTCAAAGGCAACAAGTGCAATCAAAAGTGCAATGAAATGAGAGAGCTTATTGCGTTACTTCATCCACATCACTGGCCCACTTGGCAAGGTGCTGGAAGGACGCCTTGTTAGTGATGTCGTACACAAAGATGATACCCTGGACAGAAAAAACAGAGCGATTAGAGAATTAATGCTGCAGCAAACCATGAAGGTAACTTGACGACAGTGATCGCTCATCTGGAGGGATCACCTGTGCCCGCCTGTAGTACTGCTTGGTGATGGTCTGGTAACGTTCCTGACCGGCCGTGTCCCTGCGCAGACGACAAAACACACATCAGCAGGAGAGGATCACACAGTGTACACGCCAGCATACTGCAACTGCGATGAAATGACACAGAACTTACCATATCTGCACTCGCACCTTGATTCCATCTATTTCTAGCGTTTTCATTTTAAAATCAACTCCTACCGAAATAGAGGAAAGTTACATTTTACTTCACAGAAAGCAGGTTGAACACAACGCACCAGAGGCTATTTGAGATGCAGCTGCACAAACGCAACATCAAACTGGAATCATTCAAGCAACTGAGACTAACTGGTGAAAAAAAAAACTTTTTTTCACGTGGGCTTTTGTGTGTCTGTGAGCACTTAATGAGAGTTGTTCACAGACACTATTATCCCTAATGAATAGTATGTCTGGGGCTGCATAGTGCCAACTTCTAAATCATTGCGTCTCCACAAGGGGGTGTTTTCTCTGCTGGGTAACAGCACAAGAAAGCTAACATATGTGACAGAGAAGCTCTGACTGCTGCCAACCACAACCACACCAACTGAATTCAAGCTACCTCTATGTTAGATACTAATAAAACTACATACTTGGCCAAAATTAACTTCTAATCTGTAACCCCTTTGTCTAAACTTCACTGCTTTTGGAGTCACTGCTCTCTGACTTTATACTATACTATACTATACTATACATATATATCATTTTCAATAATGATTAATCAACTGATTATTTTCCAACTATTCAATCAATCAGTGTTTCCACATGCTCATACTGCTTATTTGGTCCAGTCCAAAACCCTGAGGCACAGGTTTACTGACATATATAAAATTAAGAAAAGCAGCAAATTTGCTAAATTGATAAGATGTTTGACATTTTTGCTTGAAAAGTAAACTAAAATGTTTAATTTATAGTCAGAACTTTTCCACAGCAGACAATCAGCTAATCAATTAATTCAGTTCCACTATACTATACTATACTATACTATACCACACCTGTTCTTGTGCTTCTGCTCTGAGGGACCGGCCCTTTGTTGGTCAGGTGACCCTCTCTGAGTTGGTCCATTGGCACTTAAACAGTGAATGATTTATTTGGCTGGTAGAGGTTCTCTTTAAAATGTTCTCTTTGCTTATGTGGACATTACATTATTGTGATTTACTCTTCAGTGTAAGACCGAGCCACCATTTTCCCCCCAAGTCATTAGTCTGTGCCAGAGACAGGAAGAGAGGCAGCGGTGAAATGAAGCACTGATGTGTGTATCAGCAACTAGTTTGATTCTTGGAATTAAAAACAGGATAGAATTTCACTCACTTTGAGGCCAGAGAAAATAATGTCCTATTTCCTGTAGACCTCCTTCCTCTCCATTGTTACTGTGACACAGTTCACTGATCTGCTCTCCCTTCAGTGTGTTTGTAAATGTTTCTAAATGTTATTATTTTAGTCACCATCACTGAAGCTTTCTCAGCTCTGACATGTTTTTCAGCCAGTTTCATGGCTGTTATAACCCGAGGCATTTTGCACTAATCCTACCAGCTTAGTGGGCCTGCTTACACACTTTGAACAAAAGGGAAAATTACAGCACATTCTCTTGAAACTTCAATTTAAAAAAAAAAAAAGTTGCAGCCTCAACATTCATTGAGCAAAAAGTATTTGCTAGTGTTGTCCGGATCTCTCTGAGGTGAACGCAGACCCATATGAGGAGTTGTGAAAAACTTGATGGATGGCTTACCGATGGTGGAGATATGTAACGGATCAAATTCACTGTCCGTGAATCTGCACAACATGCAGGTCTTCCCTACCCCCGAGTCTCCGAGCATAAGCAGCCTGAACAAAACGTCGTACTGTTTAGCCATGATCGGAGCTAAGACACAGAGGACAGCATGACTCTCCCATGTAGCTCCTGACTGATGTCCTCACCCACTGTGGCGGCGTGCTGCCTTCACGGACCCTCACACACTCCTACTTCTTAAATCGGTAATTGCGAACACAAGCGCAGCCTGTTGCGACTCGCTCCAACTTGAATATTTCGCAAAAGCAGATTGTTTTGGTGGCGTTTGCTAGAAATATAGCATTTTAGATGTAGGGGTTAACGAGCTAAAAAGACTGTAGATACATTAGCAATGCTAATTACTGATCATATTTATTATTTATATTTTATATATTAAGAATAATCCATTTGATAATGTCTTTTCAGCATAAATATGTGTCTCCAGTGTGTCCAACTGTGAAAAAATCCTCCTCTCACTTTTTCTTTTGCTCCATCTTTCAGTAAATGTGAGTGAAAACGCTCTGTTAAGATTTGGCTCCCCTTGTGATGTCACTAGGGGGTCTGTTGAACACGTGACCTCCTCTGGCCCTTCAGTAGGTCAGCGAAATCCTGAATCCGCAATTTCTTTTTTTTCCTTCGCTTGTTGCCAGCTACTGGTAAGATATAGATGTCAAAGGCGAGAGCAAAGCCTGCAGACTTTTCTGTTCCTCTAAAACGGAGCATTCAGACAGTCAGCTGCAGCAGACATGTCTGGTCTGAGAAAAATACTGTCTCTTGAAGATTAAACCATGAAAACCTGTTCTGACAGGACCTCCAAATACTAGTCTGAACTACTAAATGTGCAGAATATGGGACCTTTAAAATACGCACGTTATATATGCATCACCTTTGCCGTCTGTTTTGCTGTGGCCTCCATGCTCTGCCCTCTACAGCCTTCACACGTCAAATACTCAAGTAGATTATTTCAGGTACACTTTACGTTCCCACATGTACTCAAATTTTCTACGGTCCTAGAAGGCAGCATACAACCTGCATCCTTGAAGAGGCTGCCTCTTGCAGTGGGAGTGTCACCTGGGACACATCACAGTGGGCTATTTAAACAAACAATAAAGGCAGACCTGTAGTCAGCTATTACAAAGGCCATGAGACCAATATATATATATATTTTTAGAATGCACAGAACGTTTGTCATTCACCTTTCCCTGTACTGCCACGTCCTCCTGGTGAAGAATCCTGAAATGCAGACATTTAACTAGATCATTTTTTGCTCAAAAACTACCAAATCTAAAAATGTTTAGACTAAAACTTTAAGAATCAGTGTAAAATGTGTAAAATTCCTCAACATAAACTCTTTTTTATGTCAAATTACCTGATATGTGTTTCTGAGGGTGTGTCCTCAGTAGTAACCTGAATACCGGCACCTGTCTACTGTAACTGACTCCTTATTTTCAGAAACTGAGTGGAAAAACAATGAAATCTGAGCCCTCTATTTGTTCAACTGACACCCAAGTTCAAATACAACAATCTAGCAACATTTAAATGGTTAATATCCTCAAATAGATGAATGAATTACCCACCTTGATTGCTTTAATTCCATTAGCGGTTCTTTAAATTTGATTAAAGACATCCTATTATCTCAGAAGATGAGTTCATTCCACCACTCAGATGTTTCCCCTCCAAACCCAAACACACAAAAACACACATAAAACAGTTCTTTTTAACATCTACTGTATAAAATAATAGCAACTTAGGAAGCGTAATGTACACAAACTATCATAAGATATAATCAAAAGCATGCTGAGTCACAAATACATCCCAAAAGGATAAAATAGTTTTATTTATAGTCTCATAATAAAGGTATGCCTTAACTTGCAAGACAACCGTTGGCAGTATGTACAACATACCTGTAATTTCCATGGAATGGAACAAACAAATATTGATTACGCACACACTAGAATACCTCTGCAAAAAGGAAAAAAAAAAGAAGAAAGATCTTTCCCAGCACAGGCAAATATTTCAAGGGAAGGCTTTTCTTTGCAGAGCTGACACCATTTAAGAGTATACAGTGTTATATACTACACACTGAAATGGACTTCCATTAAGGTCACTGCCCTTTAACTGCATTGCGTAACATTCAGCATCCATTAGGGGATTTTTTTTTTTTTCCTGTACACCCACGTTTTATCTGGTAATAATAAAAATAGAGGAAAATAAATAGTTGAACCTGCGGAGAATCCACTAAAACGGCAGGTCAACTAGCTCCTCCTCCCGTTCTCTGGAAAATCTCAAGCCAAACAGCTGAGGGAGGTCGGACATGAGGCTAAGAAATCAATTTGGGTGCATCACTATAAATAGAGGGATTCATTTGATTACACAAACATCTTCAAAGACAAAAACTTGAGCCACCTACACTGAATAAGGAGGGTTGCCTCTTGCATAACAGCAACTTCACATTCTTTTTCTGGAAAAAGTATGAATATTAAAAAGGTATACTATCCCTAATTACCATTTTGTCAAAGGTCGTAAAGTCTCCAACAAAGAAAAAATAATAATTAAAAAAAAAAAAAAGTTAACTTTATGTGGCTTTACTAAAGCCTTACATCTTGTCATCTCCACATTTGATTATGAATGGTTATCATGAGGTCTGAAAAGCAGAAAGTCCTTCAGAACTGCAGAGCTGCCTCGCTTTGGGGGTCTTAAAAGTTGTTGCTGGGCCACGAAAGGAGTGACAGGATGCTTGCCAGGAGGAATAATGGAAGGTAGAAGCGTTTTATACATAATAGCACCTCTCTCACACAGTCTCCACCTTGTCTCCTGGACTGGCGTAAGAAGGCAGGACTGAGCGTGGGCAGGTACGAGGAGGGGGTCGGGGCTGGGTGAGTCTGTTCGGAGAACCGGGGCCGACCCGGGTTTAGCTGGGCTCCACGCGCAGCTTCTTTCTGCTGGGCGGCTCGTCGGGCTCCGACTCGGAGCTGGAGTCGGAGCCGCCGTCAAAGGCGGACACCGCGCTGCCTTTGCGGTTTGTGTACAAGCTGCTGTCAGAGGAGTAGTTTGTCTGGAGCTGAGTGTTCCCCTTGGCCTTCTCCAGCGCACGGACTGCAGCACAGAAAGACACACAAAAAAACACTGCAGTGAACACCACACTCATCAAACACTGCGTATTGCATCTGAAAGACTGCATCTTTTGTGTCATAACAAGACAGCACTTCCCTCACTCACCCTGCTGCTCCAACAGTGCATTCTGCTTCTTTAAGTCATCGATGTCTTGCTGGTGGGTATGGTTTTTCCGCCTCATGTACTGGATGTACTCGGTGGCTTTGTCTAGAATCTGTGCTCGGGAAGCCTGTTTGACAGAGTTCTGTCAGCAAAAATTTCAGAGAGCCATGGGACAAAGCTGCAGTGTCTATTTGTTCAGGTAAAACACAGATCACACTGTACACATGTATGACGCAATTAGTTTTTAGTCTGTATTAAAAATAAATAAATAACTAGAGGTTAAAGAAAAACAAAAGAGCCATTCCAGGGGCCACAAATCTTTGGCACATGTGCTGACGGATTACAAAATGGTTCCTAACACAAAGGAGGAAAGGAAAACACACTAAGTACATCTGCATGCTGGCTATGCCACCGCCTGTCGCACTTTTCAGATTTAGTTTGAATCTAAAATGGACTGTAGAAACGTACCTCTTTTCATCCTGCAGTTGTGACAATGTTTCCCAGACATTGTGACATGTTTTAACAATCTCAGATCTCAGATCGAAACATCAAGGTTACTTTGTTTTGTAAAACTTTGGTACATGTCAAGCTGCCCGTCTTCCTATTTTTTTTCTCTGCCCTCTCCTTGAGATAGCTGTCCGTGCGGAACACTGTAGCACAGCACAGGCTCAGCTGCAGACTTTGCTGCTGCGGGTGACCATGTTTGGAGAGCAGCGCACAGCAGCGCAAGATGAGAGAACCTGCATTTCCACCTGCTGGTCAGAGAAATGCAGCCGTCTCCTGAGCCTTACGTTGCTTGTACCAACAGTCTTTAGACCGGCTTACACTCCTCGTGCTTTGCCGAGGTGATTTGCATGCGCACAACTAGATGTAACAACAAAGCTCAGTACAGGAAATCATCATGCTTACTATTTAGCAACTGCTTGTTTGACTGCCTCTGAGGACATGCAGGTTAGACTTATGCCAATACTTAGCTGGCCTTAATGTGAAAGAATAAATAGTCTTAGCGCATTGGTTTACTTATGTACTGTTTTTCTGTTTTCTTTAAATGGATTAGGAACTCGTTGATGTGGCATAATGACAAGAAAATGTAAAACTGGTTTAAAAAGATTTCCACTCTTTGCTGGTAGAGACACAGAATGTATAAAATGAACAGATTTTCCTCTCACCTTCTCCCCTTGTAATGCAGGCACAGAATCTCGTAAACCGTGAAAGCTGTCTTTAATGTGGTCCCGGCGTTTGCGCTCAAGCGCGTTGTGATGTGCTCGCTTGTCTGCCTGCAAACGGACAGGGTACGTTCATACTTAAAACACACACACAAGGACACGCACGATTAAAAGCAAGGAAGTTCGTTACTTGATTTCTAACATGTAAGAGGACGGAGCGGTCTAAAGCTGCAATATTCAAACGCTGCTTTACATAAATAAGTAGAATAAGCAGTGGTCTTGTCTCTCCTTGTCCTTGTCATACATGTCATTTTCTTGACACACAGGAGGAACCTGTGGTGCCGGTGTGTTGTTTGCGAGCACATATGATCTGTTTGAAGAATCTCAACTGAAGACGTGCTATTTGCTTTCGGTTGCTTAAAGGTTCGGATCACTTTTTCAGCTGGACAAACTAGTGTGCAAACGTTCACACGTTCAGCACCTGCAGTAACTTTACAGGAGTCAGTCAGCTCAGCTGTTTCACTGGGATGGGTGGACAGCACTGAAAACAGCCGACATTTCCTGCCTATGAGTAAAGAGTTGCAAGCATTTCTTCATCCTTGTATGAGTATAGAAAACACAGAACAATCTAAGATTTTTAATGGGGGGGAATAGTATGAAATAGCTGCCAGCTATTATAAATATATACAATTAGATTTTTTTTTTTAAAGTGCTGCCACTAAACTCATAACTTGCTTTTCATATTGAGATTTGCCTTCGAACTATTGTGCGTTGAAATGCTCCACTGTGTAGGCGTGACAGGCCTAACAGTACATGCATACTGTGGCTCTGTGAGGATCCACCAGGAGATCCCAGCTTAATCAAATGGGGGGAGGGGAATCCACGGCTCTGAGAAATATGTGACCGGATCGAGGATCTGGCACGGTTTCAAAAGCACACTCAATTAAAACACCACAGCACATTATGGGCTATTAAATGCAGCAGGTTTGTACACCGTGAGGGATGTACATCAGCATGTACAGTGTGTTTTATGTGGCATTAGGCCAGTTGTGTTTTAAATGCAGTGTAAACTCCTGCAACAGCACTGGGAGGCGGACGGGTTTGAAACAAGGACCAGAGGCCTGAAAGCGAACTACAGGCGAGCCCGGCGGATCCCGGATCGACTAAACATTAACAACACGAGCTTTCTCTCGTGTCTTTTTTTTTTTTTTTGCACTGCGGTCAAGTGAGCTGTCTTTTAGGTTTTGTTGCGCTTCTATTCAAGCAAATACGGCGCTGGGGCAGAGAGCGGCCAAAATGGACGTTTAAAGAGTCGCTGCAGATAAAAGTTCACTTCGTAATAAAACCACATTATCTCACTCATCCTGAACCAAATATGACTTTTTAAAAGGCTAACTCGTCCTGGTGTGCGAGTGTCTATATGTTTCCATTAAAGTGAACTGCTTTAAAATGTGCCATACAGAAAAGGAGTCATATTACTACAAGCTGAATACGTGAAAAATAAAAATATCAGTTCACCTCATCTGTGATGGATGGGAAGTTCCCTCCCCACTGTAATGATTTGTGAACATTTTAAATGTGCACATTATGGAGAGCATTACAGGAAGAGTCACAATAATTTGCAACACGCTGAATATTGTCATATTTGTATTTACATTTCATTTTGATTACAATCTCAATGGATCCCGTTCAGAATACACCCCTACATGAAATGTGACTTTTTCCACAGCTGCGCACTTAATGACCTTTACGACTCTTTTATGATCAGTCACCCTGAACAGGCTTTCACTGGGGTTTTTAAATAAGAATTCAAATGTGAGGACATATTCTGTGTTACTATGCATTTTTATATCTGCACAGTTAAAGAGTATTCTGCGCAGAGATCCACGGGGATTCATGTTTCATCTGTTTTAAAACAGGAGGGGGCTTTTCTATATATTACAATACGTAATTGCAGTGGAGGAGAATTTGTATATAGTACATACATCGCATCTTTTCCACATTGTCAACAAAACATATATCGTCAAATGACGTCTTATATTTCATATTTTAATTAGCTGTTTTGCATCATTGCAGTTTGCTTTGAGCAAAAAGTCTTCAGGAAAACTTTTAAACGTCCTTTTTGGTTGCTCCCGGCACCCGTACCTCAATTCACCAAATAGACGCGCAACCAAATCCGAACGGCGGATGGCTTAAGTGTTTCTGCAAACATGCCTCACTTGCTCGCAGTAAAACGACGCAATTTATCCACCAGACGAAATGTGCTCGACTTTTATGCGCAAGCCAGTCTGCCAGCACTCCAAAAACACACTTTCACCCTGACATCTCACTTCCTATTCCTCTTCATGTTTAGTATTAGCCAAGACACCCAGCTAGCTTAGCTAACTTAGCTAGCTAACTAAATCAGATAGCGTAGGTTGGCAAAAATGTTACAGTTGCTGTTTTGGCTAACAATTTGGCTAGCTACTTCTAGATGAAACTAAACCACATACATCGCTGTCGACTTCGATGTCATCGTTTTCGCTCATTCTTCGGTAAAAAGGTATGACAAAAGAAAACAGGCAGCTGTCAAAACAAAGTGCAGCGACAGATCTAGCACGGAGCTTTGCTACAGCAGATACATGACGATCGACGCGTTCGCTACACGTGATTCGCCTACACATGGACGGGAAAACATAAGCAGCGCAGGCGCGACAGAGTGAGGCATTGTGGGTAATGTAGTAGTTTGTCAACGCTAAGCCAAATTTTCGCTAATGCCTTTTCCGGACATTTGAAACTATATTTCCCATAAGCCCACGGTTATGGACGCGCCCACCAAAATATACCGTTATCTCCTATAAGCTGCAAACACAGCAGCCTCAGCACCTTCAGTGTAGTTACACAGGTGGACAATAATATTATTTGATGCATAATGATACAAATATATGAGGCACACGTGTTTTGTTAGATTGCCATTAAAAAACAAGTAATTCCTTAAACATGATCATATTTTATGTAACATACATAATACCCACCAATAAACCCTCCATGCCAACATGATTCTGTGGTATCATGGGCCAGAATGCATTGTGCTAAAATCTGCTGTTTCAGTGGTCATTGTCAGCAGGGTAGTGTACTACAATAATAAGGCTCCTCTCTCAGCATATGATTATGAGGCCAGATGGTGGCCTAGCTCACTTTGGCTGCCCTCCCCCACTCTCCATCCATGGCTGCACACTGTGCCTCCATGGGACCTTTAAATAGCTTCTGCAGCAAGTGAACACAGCTTAGAAACCTACTGCAGCACTTCAAAGATGAAAAAAGATGTTCCCAAACATTGTGCATATCAGCATCAGCATTTTTACCTTCACTGTCATCACTGTCTCATCGCTCCAATAAAAAAATGAAATAAATAAATAAATAAAAAAGAACAGGAATCAAACCACCAAAAATACAAAGTGGCCAATGAGTGCAAATAATTCACAATAATTTCACAAGAAGTCCAAGCAAAAGGATTTCTTGATGTAGTTCAGTGTTTGGGGTGTTTTTTTTTTTTATTCCTTTTCTGGCTGTTTCATTTATTTGTCAATGTTTACCACTTTGCTAACTGGATTTTATCCTCTGCTGCACAGCCGTTTTGTTGTATCATTCATTGCTGTGTAAAAGTGTTTGAGCAAGACTGGTGCATACATAGGAGAAGGTTTGTGACATCATAGGCTGTTGTTCCTGTAAGAGATTCCACTGAATGTCCAAATAAAACACCAGCACTCACAGATCTTCTTAGACTTCTTGTTTGTTGTAGAGGGAAAATATATTATATTAAAATGATATTACAAAAATGATATGCATGTGTATCTTCATGTATTGGGTTATATAACTCTTTAGATTTTTTCTATTTTGTTTTTTCTATATTTCTTGCTATATGTTTCCAGTCTTGGGCATCCAGTTGCACTCAAAATTATTCCACAGAGCATCACCGAGCCACCGCCATGCTTTGCTGTAGACGGAGCGCTCTATTCAGCGTATGCCTCGTTCTTCCTCCTCCAGACATACCGCTGATCCATAGACCTGAAAAGTTGCAGTCTTGTTTCATCGCTCCACAGAACAGAATCCCAAAACTTCTGCAGCTTATTTATATGGTCCCGAGCATCTTGTGCTTTTGGATCAGTAGTGGTGTACGTCCTGGAGTTCAGGCATGGAGGCCTTTCGGCGTTTAGTATGCGCCTTATTGTAGAAACTGAAGTGAAGTCTCATAAGTGCTCTTATGAGAGATTATATTCAGAGGGTTGGATGATTTTGAGACTGCAGTAGTCATTAAAAGTGAAATTTTGTGTTCAATTTGGAGAAACCATTTGTAATATTAGTTGTGTTGAGCTATTTAAATTGTGGGGTTCTGTTTGTTTTGATCCTGCTGCAACAATGCTCAGACACTGTTCAAGATGTGGAGCTGTGCGCTGTTACTGTTAACTGTTACTTCTTAAAAAACTTTTTTTTAATACCAATCACTGAATGTGTGGTGCACTGAGATTTGAAAATCAAATGTCTGCCATGCTTCAGAGATTAAGGCAGCAACATTTGAGCCTTGTCTAACACATCTCATCTGTTGTGCGAGTTGTAAATAAGCGCCCCAGGCTCACAATAAACTAAGGGCCTTTTTAAAAAGGCTGCCAGGAGAACTGATGCCTCTGCCTGGTTGCATAATATTAATTGAAGGTCTATTCACACATGCAAGTGAGGCCACATGAATAAAGTGCCTCTTTAGAGGTACTGAGGCATTTACATTCTCCCCTCATTATCGAGCCCACCAATGCCCAACTTTCCCACGATGCCCTGGAAAACAGGGACCGAAGGAACTCGCTACGGGTAGGGGGTGACTTCCACTAACTGTCTTTAAAGCTGGATTCACTAGATTTCTGCGAAACACACGGACACGAAAACATGTGTTCCACAGGGCAGGGTTGATGCTGTTGATTGTTCACACTTACTCTGCTGTCATGAGCCCATGTGACAGAGAGAGGAGGGCAGGAGGTCCAAACACAGAGGAAAGGAGTTAGACACAAGAATGTGAAGGGAGATGGTAATGAGCGTACGGGAGAGTACAGAGTGAAGTTGCAGAAGTTGGTCTGGAATTAAGGTAAGAAAGTAGCTTTATTGCTTTGCCTATCATGATAATAATAATAATTTTTTTAAGGGCAAGAATGTTATATTCTTATATTACTGCCAGCAATTTCCATGAAAAACACACAAAAGAGCCATTTTGTTGTACAGTGTGATAAATTCTTTCGTTACAATGACGGTAGCCAGTGGAAGCAAACCAGTGAAAACCAGAACAAGGAAAGAATCCCTGAGTGGGTGATATCACACAGTTTTTGCAAACTACACTTTTGTGTGTTATATTAAATAAATGGATCACACAGTGCAACAACATGGCTCTTATATGTGTTTATTAGTTTAGGAATGAAGGCTACATAGAGCTGTAATTTGCTCTTGAGGTGCTTGGACTGTCCGCATCTTCACCTGCTTTCTTTAGTTCAATATTCTTTCATATGACAACATGTCTGTAAAGTATCCTAATCCCCATTTTCAACTTTTCCCACGTCTCTGTTTACAGTTCTTAGACAGTGATGCTTATCAAATGGAAATATCTTTATAAGCTTTTTGAGCCAATTTTTATTGGTCCGTTTTTGTATTTATTATTAGCCCACTTAAGAAGAAGCCATCTTTCAAAAGAAAATTTTCCCCAAATACAACCCCTTGATTTTATGGATGAGTGATTTATGATTTTGTTTTGCTTTTAAATCTGTTAAATATTTGTAGATGTCCTCAATCTCAGGCTGCAACAAATAACATTCATTAAACATGTTTTACCATAGAAGACAATAGTGACCCTTAAGTACAAATGTGGTTAGTTTTCTCTTTCTGGCAATCGCAACAGAAAAATAATGTATCTGTATACATGCTGTATACACAGTATAGTACAGTATACAGGCAGTAGTTTGTAGTGGTGTAATCTCAGAGCAAAGACATTTCATTTCGCGTGACAATAGGCTTCCACTCAGTAAAATTCAGCTCTAACACAGAAAGATGCTCCTAGTTTTTAATAAACTGTTGCAATATTAACCTTTTAGCTAAGTCAGTTTGTTCCCCACACCCCCCTTTTGACTCAAAGCAGTAACAATTGCATGGAGGAATGAGTTAAAGAATTACAAAGGGGAACAAACTAGATAAACTTGGAATCGCTGTTTTGCAGCTTGTTCGTTTGATGTGTAGAAAAGTGCAAAGTGTCATTTACCTTTAGATCCTGACCAATTCTGTTACCCAGATGTGATACTTAACAATTATCAATAATTGATGAAGTTACTGGTACCGTGGCACCAAAAGTGCCCATTCTGAATTTGGAGATGCACTTAATGTTCCAGCTGTGTGATGGCAAATTTAATCATTAATATAACTAAAGGGATCGCTGTGTTCTGGTATCTTGTTGAATTCGTCTGGGGCAGTCCAGGGCTCAGCCCCTCTTCTTCCTCTTCCTCATCATCACACACTCAGGAGTTGGGCAAACAAATCAGGAGTGTTGGGTAGAGAAAAGCTGGGGAGGAGGTCGATGCTGCAGCCGCTGGGACAGTGAGGAGGGTGGCACGCGCCTTGTTGTAAAGGTCCCTGTGCTCCATGGAAACTACGGAGAGGTCTGGCAACTCAAAGAGAAGTGGTCGGCAAGGCATGTCTGGTGCTCCGCTGAGCAGAGGAGGGTCTGACCCAGCTGCCTCGGCTCTGGGGGGTCAGCAGCAGTTGGGGCACTTGGCAAAACAGTCACGGACAGAGACCCCCAGCTTTATTGGTTGACTAATGTTAAAAATGTACCACAGTGCGCCACATCCACAAGCTTAAGTGTGTTTCTATTTGTGTATTTAAACTATGAGTCTGGTGATATTATGCATTTTCTTAATGTCAATATTTTTTAATGAAAATATCAAAATACCTGCAGCCTAAATGGCCTGAACTGTTGTTGTAACTTATACATTATAGGAGGCAGGATTGTAGAGCTCTCTGAGAATGATCAAAAAGCTTCCATTGTGCGCATCTTGCAACCTGCTCTATGAGTAGGTTAACAAGTTTGTGAGTGAGTTCTAACCCAGTTGTATGAGAAACTTTACATACAAAAACCATAAAAACAAAACCAAATTTAAAAAAGTACTTAAGTGACATAACCCTGAACACTGAAAATGGAAATGAAATATAAATGGCTGCATTTATAGATGGTATAACATTTCTAAAGAAGAATCTCAAACTGATATTCTTGCTGTTAATGTGTTTCATTTGACAGGTGAAACACACGCAGTGTTGGGATGAGTGCCGTGATGAATGTGACGGAGATTTACAACGGAATAGTTACCGTCTACAATGAGGGAAATGTCTCTGGCAATGAAAGCGTGGCTGTCTCGGAGCAGTTCCCCATGCTAAACAAAACCATCAATTTCTTTGTCATCATCGTCCTCATCATCACCATGATATCCGTTGGCTCTACGATGGAGATTACCAAGATCAAGACCCACATCAGGAAGCCAAAAGGAGTAATCATTGCTCTGCTGGCTCAGTTCGGCATCATGCCCCTGACTGCTTTCAGTCTTGCCAAAATCTTGCAGTTGAATTCCATTAAGGCCATAGCTGTGCTCACCTGCGGCTGCTGTCCAGGGGGACACTTATCAAATGTTTTATCCCTGGCCGCGATGGGGGACATGAACCTCAGGTAAATACCTCACTGATGTATTTATCCCCTGTCTTGTTGGAAGATTTCAAATGTCTACAATAATTCAAGAAGAATAGAGTTTATCAGTTAGAGTTTAAGTCAGCACCATAGAAAAAAAAAAGAAAGTTTTCTTGTATTATTTGAAATATTTACATTTCAAGCATGTCAGTCTAATTGTGCTCCCTCTCTCTCTGACACCCCGCCAGTATCCTAATGACCACATGCTCTTCCATCGTAGCCCTGGGTATGATGCCTTTGCTGCTCTTTATCTACTGCCAAGGCTTCAAAAATCTGGAAAATGCTGTGCCGTACGTTGGCATCATCACTGCTCTCACACTGATCCTGGTGCCTTGTGGCATTGGCATCGCCATTAATCACTACAAACCAAAGTACTCAGCGGTTATCAGAAAAGTGAGCTTCACACAAACATAATCTTTCAGAGATAGACCTTTTTCACTGCGCACGTTCTGTCTTGTCGTAGGGAGAAAAGTATCTTATCAGTAACGTTAATGATGGCTCTGTGGTATTCAAGCGAAAAGGCCTTGATAGTGTGACGGTGAGCCGGCATTGAAAGTGCCAGGACACTGAAAATGAAGCAGCTAAACAAAATTCAGCCATCGCTAATTTTACCATAGTCACCTATGTTTTTAAGAATGAGACACATCGTGTCTTCTGAGAGAAAAAGCCTACTTCTCATCACTTTTGCGGGGGATGGTGTGTGCAACCGGAAGCCACAGTCCTTTAATGCTTACTAGCAGCAGCCTCTGATGCTTCCAGATGATGTTTTCCACATCTGGAAACAGAGACAAAGAGAGACATTTCATGCTTTAATGCTCATGTTCAAGTAGCATGTAAGGGGAGATAAACTGACTCTTGTAACAATCTTTTCATTTTCTAAACAGACTGGTCTCAGCATCTTGGTCATCTGTTCCATCATAGGGTGTGCCCTGTCTGGTATTGCCTACAGACATACACTGTGGCTGCTTCTCACCGCCGATGTTCTGGCTGTGGCTACACTGTTGCCACTGACTGGCTATACGCTGGGATATGTCATGGCGATCACATGCAAACTCAGTCCACAGTAAGTGAAACAAGTCTGTCCGTAGCTGTTTCTCAGTTGCTACATATCAAACGCAACACTGAGCAAACGTGCTGAATACTATCTCTCATAGTATGCTTTATATTATAAACGTGACAGCCAAAGGAACTTCAGAAAAAACACGACCGTCCAATATCATCATTACAATTAGCGTCATCATTGATTTCCATCCTGACACCACTATATTAAGCAAAATTATTGGTGATCCCTCTTCAAAGGTTGTGGTCTTAGTGCACGCTTAGTATTTTATGATGAGACGGACCCATTTATTCCTCTTATGAACTCATCTTGGGTCCACCTCCACAACAAGAGAAACATTGTGCTGATTTTACTCCACTACATTGAATGAGAGCTTATGGCTCCCATACACACCACTGAATGGTTCCATAAAATATGATACACTGCTATAGATTCAACTACAAAGCAGTAAATACTTCAAATGAACTCCACCATGCCCATCTCTGACATTAAAACGCTACTTACGCATTAATCTATCAGTGATAATAATCCAATAATAAAACAGTAAAAGCCTCACAAGAGCCATGTTTCTGTGCTGTGAGTACTTTTGATAATTTACTGTAAGCACAAACATATCTACAATGCAATATATTTTTTCACATTCAAATAATGAAATATTAAAACTAATAACTACTCTTTTCTTTTTAGATCCTGCAGGACCATCTCCATGGAAACAGGGTGTCAAAATGTCCAGCTGTGCGTTGCCATCCTAAAGGTGGCCTTCGACCAGCAGGACATTGGGCCCATGTTTCTCTTTCCTCTGATATACATCGTATTCCAGTCTACTGAGGCCATCATCCTGGCCCTGGGCTTCAGATGTTACCGAGCACTCAAGCCACCAGCTGAGGGTAAATGTCACAGCTGCCCCGTGTGTTTCTGTAGAGTGAGGCTGGGAGGAGGGGTGGAGGGGTGGAGGGGTCAGGCCAACATGTGCAATCTCCAACAGATTTGTAGCCATTGGTCTTTAGTCTAAAGAAATTGTAATGTCCTCCTTCTCCTACACAGATACAACATACCACGTTGTTGATGGAAAGCAAGAGGAGGTGAAACAGCCATGATGGAGGCACACAGTGACCCCGTGCTGCTGGGGCAAACGGAGGAACTGAATCCTACCTTGTGAGGATGCGCCCCCACTGTTTTAATATCATCTGCATATTTGTCACTCAGGCCTGTGATATTGAAAATTGTTAGAGCATGTGCAGCAACTAATACTTTAATTACTGAGCCAGTACAATGTATACTACGGGAAGTGGAGTAGGGAGTGTCAGTGACTCACAATAAGATTTTGTATTTATACTTTTGTATACAAGATATCTGAGACACTTACGTTTTTAATTTTTATAACTGAAGCCTTTTTAGCACATTTTGATGAGTATGAATAAAGGAGTTCATAAATTCACGATCATTCATGTGTCATTTGCTCTTTGGTGCTGTATGTTGTAAATACTTAACAACAATAAAATACGTCTAATGAAAAGAAGGAAACGGACATTTTGAACACCTCAAATAATATTTAATCAAAATGATCTCATGGTATATACAGAATAAACTTAACTTAACTTTTTACATATATTAAAATACCCAAAGGAAATTCAACAGACAGCCAAACAAAGTCAACACTGACGTTACACTTATCTGTACACTTACTCATTTGTGTGTTGGAACTTCCCAACCACGTTTTACAGTGTCACATACAACGTGCCTGCAGCAGAATTAAAACTGAAGCAGCAAAGTGAACAGACTTTTTTCTTTTGAAGTTTCCAAGAGCTGTGGAAGCATCAACAGAAGTCATGGCTGATCAACAGCGTTCTGGACACAAATAAATTAAACATACATTTTTAGTTTCCTGTTAAGACTTAAAACAGGAATTTCCAAGCAGCCTGCATAAATTAAGAGAATAATATTTTCTGGTGTACAAGTGATGTGTCTGACGGAGCCACACATAATATCACTAAGCAGTGGAGGCATTTAAGTGACATTCATTTTTAAAATTCCTTATTTTACATATTACAGATACCTGTGCATAGAAGTGGAAAGCTAAGGCCATTGGGGGCAAGGGTATGAGTGTGAAGAGAATACATCTGAGTTCTTTGCAGAGGGGGGGGGGGTGTTGAACGCAGGCCTGAAACAACAAATCTCTCAAAAATGTTTGGCATCAATCCAGTGAAAAAGAAGCAGAGTGAACTCTTGAGTGGACAAGCAGCCTTAGACCGTACAGTGACATGTGGAGTGACGTAAATAATGATTAATGATCACAAAAATCTCGGAAGATAATCTAGTACGTGTGCATGATTTGGACAACAATCTAGATTACCTGGCCTTCATGCATCTTTACCAATGTGTGTTTTAAGTGGGGTGATATGTGGTTAAATGAAAGTACAGTAAACAAGACAATGATGAGATTATTAGCTTGGAAAAAAAAAAAATTGCAGCTTTGCGCATTCAATTGAACTACATCCGTCATTTTTTTCCAACAACCTTTAAGACACACTCCTTCAGAGGTGGCTGTTCCTTTCTGTTTTTGTTCTAAGGTTTCAAACGGGGCTTCAGACATTAGACATACATACATAATGTAGGAATTCCTATAAAAAATGTAACCATGTATGTACATGTGAATCCCTCCTGTGTTCTCCTTTGGGGTGGTCAGGGGAATTTTTCTGAGCGACCAACAGCTTCACCCAGAGCCTCCTCAGTTGGGCTTGTCTGTGTTGACAGCTGTGTTGACAAACTCTACAGAGACACCCCGCTCACCAGTACAGGTCAGCAGCAACACTGGTTGTCTTGGGAAAGTCCAAAGGCTGCAGCATTTTCAGGCCTCCTTCAGCAATGGCATATCTAAAGACAGCAGACAAACGGTTGCATCAGTACAAAGTGGGAATTTTAAATAAGTGATAAGTGAGTCCGAGCAGGGCTTTACCATCGGAGTAGTCCGTCTCAGAGTCCAAAGACAGGCTGTGCTGGTCGCTGCCTGCAGACGGCCTTCTTTGTGAGGACGAAGGAGCTGCAGCACCAGCATGCTCCAGGACCCAGGCAGAGGATGAGGGTGACGGTGATGACGAGGATGAGGGCTGTGGTACAGGGTGGACCACAACCATCTCTGACTGCTGCTGTTTGAGGGAAGAAGGCCTAGAGGGGCCAGCCTCTGGCGATGTGGCGTGCTGACCCTCAGACAGCACTATCTGGACTCGAGACTCAGAGCTGAGAGCTGAGGCCGAGGCTCCACTGCCACCCACAGCCTCTTCATATGAGGGCAGAGTCACCTGCACGCCTTCCACCATGATTGACACGGGCTGGCCAGACACACCCTGGTCACGTCTAGGAGTGGAAGACAAAGTTACAAACATGTCAACTTGCTACTTAGTATTCTCAGTGTAAAGTGCCAACCAATGCCTCCGGTTTCAAGGAAAAAATGTTGATATTAAAAAGCAGGGTTTCTAGGGCAGACTCACCGATGGAGGGACTTGAGTTTTGGCTGCAGAAGTACAAACAACACCACAAGGAGCAGGATTAGGGCCACTGAGCTGGCTGTTGATGCCACTATGGACAAGGCAGGCATCCCCAGTGGTAAAGTTGGGTCGCGGTCTGAGAGACAGATAAACATTTGACAGTTATCTCTACAGAACTTAATGCAATTATCTATTTAATAGTCCAAATGTGTCCACTAATATTTTACCTTGCTCCATGAGGCAGCTGAGCTTCACTTGGCTGTCCCATTCCCCGTACTCACAGGTGAGGTATTTATAGTCTCCCTTCAGAATATAGCCTTCATCACAGAAATATTCAATCACAGTGCCATGAGAAAGTCTTCCACATGTGGAGGGGTGACAGGTGTAGCCCCCGTTCTCTGGCTGATATGGAGTCTGACATACTGTCAATGGAAATGAAGGAAAAACAGAAATACATCAACTCTAGTGCCATGTTCCTTTAATAAGCTATCAGTGCTAAACTGGTCTGAATCCCACTTGAAGGACAGGGACTACTTTGTGTCAATTACATATCTGATTATACAAAAATTGATTTCCATGGATCTCCCCAAGGCACCATTCTCAGTCTTCCACTGTTTACGTCTGCATGCTCCAATTAGCTTACAGCTAAATATATTACCATAATCATAAGACAACACACATTTTCATTATATCACCAGGTGACTATGATCTCTGTACTGAGTAAGAGCATTAAGCCCATAAATGATTGGATGTGCCAAGATTTCCCCAGTTAAACAGGGACAGAAATAAAGATAATGTTTGAAGCCGAATGAGAACAATTTACACGTCAGTGCTCAGCATCAATCTTTAACGTTAAAAACCACAAACCAAGCCAGAAATCTTGGTGTAGTTGTGGAGTCAGTTATAAAGACAATTACAAAATCAGCCTCCTATCACCTTAAGGATATAACAAAAATTAAGGGACTCAATAGGATGCCCTACAAATAAACTTGCCTTGCCTCTCACTATGTCCTTTATTGCATTCCAGAATTTCCCCCCTGAGATCAATAAAGTATTTCTATCTATCTATCTATCTGGCAGCAAAATGTCTCTTATAGGCTATCTCAGCATCAATACATCTGACTGCCTGTACAGCATGTACTATAACCTCATTCAGGTTATAGTACATGCTGAGACCACGTGTAAAGAGTGTTTATGTTGCCAAAAGGCAGAGTCAGGAATGCGGGCAGTACTATAAGGTTTGTCCTTACCATCACTGCGTATACAGCGTGGAGGTTCAGAGGACCAGTGTCCCAGTTTGGTGCAGGTGAGGATGCTGGGTCCGTCTGCCAGGTAACCTGGGTCACAGTGATACTCCAGTACTGTGCCCACAGGGAATGAGCTCCTGTTGGTTTCTGTCAGATTTGTTGAGCCATGCTGCACGATGGAAGGTCTTATACAACCTTAAAAAAAGGGACAAAAGTTTTTTAAAAAACTGTTAAAACAGTAGTTATTGACTAATTAGCTATAGCTATAGTTAATAATTCAATTTGATAAACAGATAGTAGTAAAAAATCATGAAAATTGTTTTGAGCTGTATGTTTATTTCCATCTTCCTGTAAATTGTTCTTGGAAAGGTGTGTAAGTACAGTGAAAGGAACTGGTGTTTAATTCCATATATGCGTGCACATTACAATAAAACTGGTCCTGATTCTGATAAACTGGTGACATAATTTTCTGTACAGAATTTGTAATTATTTCTCCGATGGTTCTGAAGTGTCAGCTAGTCTAAATGTACCGTCCTCCATGAGGCAGCTGATCAGCATGAGGTTATCCCATTTCCCATACTGACAGGTGCACAGAAATACTAAATCACAGTACTGTGGGAAAGTGAACCGCATGGGTACACTAAGGTGTCGTATGTAAGTATGGCTCATCTCGGTGTATCTGTCATAAAAACTTTGTCTCCATTGATGGATATTTCTTTTTATGATACAATCTGGGTAATATGTCCATTTTCACTATCATAGTTGCCGGATGTTGATTTAAGACACAAATTGATCATACAAACCAGCCCCAAAAGAGGCCTGAGACACAGATTCCCAGTTATACTCATTTTAGCTCAATGTTATTCATGTAAACAAACGCCTGATTTTAAAAACACAGATGTCCTTCATCATACAAAGAAAAAGCAATACGGTATTGAAAATGAAACTGGAATAAACAACAACTAAATCAAAATAAGAAGACAATGAAAATTCTCAAACTATAATACACCTAAAGCAGACCCTGCCTATTCACCCTGGTTAAAGTGCACAGTGATAACAGGTATAAACAGGGTTTATTTTGCCAAAAGGCAGTGTCACTGAAGACAATACTGTGAAGAGGTTTGTCTTTACCATCACTGCGTATGCAGCGAGGAGGTTCAGAAGTCCAGAGTCCCAGTGTGGTGCAGGTGAGGATGCTGGGTCCAGCTGGCAGGTAACCCGGGTCACAGCTGTAGCGCAGTACTGTGCCCACAGGGAACAAGCTCCTGTTGGTGTCTGTTAGATTAGTTGAGCCATGCTGCACCATGGAGGGTCTTATACATCCTTTAAAAGGAGAAAACATACACAAATACAGTCAATAGCTGTAATTACTTTTCAATAACAGTGTTACAAAGTGCTTTACAGGTAAAGGCAGTTCAATGTGGATAAAAAAAGATACACATGGGACAAAAAAATAACCATTAAAATAACTAAGACAAGAGCTTAACATACATATTTGTTTTGAAGAAGGTTTAAATGAAGACATCAACTTCCACAGCTGAGACTTTCGATTGGATTAAGACCATCTCTTTGATGGACTGATTAATCTACAAAATGCATATTTTTTGCTGGCAGTATTTTGTCGACAGTTGGATCTTTAAAGATTCTAGATGTTTATTGTCCCTGTACAAGTACACTCGCGTGAAATTCCAGAAGATACAGTGGTGTGAAAAAGTATTTGCCCCCTTACAGATTTCTTCTGCTTTTGCTTTTTTGTCACAGTTACATGTTTCAGATCATCAAACCAATTTTAATGTCAGACAAAGATAACCTGAGTAAAAACAAAAAGCAGTTTTTAAATGATGATTTCATCGAACTGATGGCTGGACATTCTCCTTCAGGATTTTCTGGTAGAGAGCAGAATTCATGGTTCCATCAATTACGGCAAGTTGTCCAGGTCCTGAAGCAGCAAAGCAGCCCCAGACCATCACACTACCACCACCATGTTTGACTGTCGGTATGATGTTCTTTCTCCGAAATGCTGTGTTAGTTTTACGCCAGATGTAACGGGACGCACACCTTCCAAAAAGTTCCACTTTTGTCCCGTCAGTCCACAGAATATTTTCCCAAAAGTGTGGGGGATCATCAAGATGTTTTTTAGCAAGTGTGAGATGTGCCTTTGTGTTCCTTTTGGTCAGCAGTGGTTTTCTCTCCGCCATTTTTGCCCAGTGTCTTTCTTATTGTTGAATCATGGACACTGACCTTAACTGAGGCAAGTGAGGCCTGCAGTGCTTTAGATGTTGTTTGGGGTTCTTTTGTGACCTCCTGCATGAGACGTTGATGCGCTCTTAGAGTCATTTTAGTCCTGGGAAGGTTCACCACTGCTCCATGTTTTCTCCATTCGGGGATAATGGCTCTCACTGTTGTTCGCTGGAGTCCCAAAGCCTTAGAAATGGCTCTGTAACCCTTTCCAGACTGATAGATGTCAATGACTTTGTTTCTTGTCTGTTCTTGAATTGCTTTAGATCGGGGCATGATGTGTTGCATTTTGAGATCTTTTAGCCTACTTCATGTTGTCTATTTAAGTGATTTCTTGATTCTACAGCTCTGGCAGTAATCAGGCCTGGGTGTGGCATGTGAAATTGAAGTGAGCTTTCAAATATGTGGTTAATTACAGTTAATTCATGATTTAACAAGGAGGGGGCAATTACTTTTTCACATAGGGCCAGGTTGGTTTGGATAGCTTTTGTCCCTTAATAAATGAAATCATCATTTAAAAACTGCTTTTTGTGTTTACTCAGGTCATCTATGTCTGATATTAAAATTGGTTCGATGATCTGTAACATGTAAGTGTGACAATAAAGCAAAAACAGAAGAAATCTGTAAGGGGGCAAATACTTTTTCACACCACTGTATATATAAAAATAAAATAAAGATATATAAAGAGAGAGCAAATAAATAAAAAGAAACACAATATGAGGTAATGAGGTATGACAGCAGCAAAAGGTATAAATGCAATACACATATGTACGTATTTATATATCCAGTAAATATAAAAATACAAAACAACCTAACATCAGACACGGAAAAGAATATAAATGATAAAAGACGCTCATGTAGTCAATGAAAAGTGCCCATACAGTCAGTAAAAGGTGTTTATGCATTAAGTGGTCAGATATTGAACAGAATGGTTTAAGACCAATATATGAACGTACTGATTTAAATTTAAGGAGTGACCAACCTTGGCTCACACAACTGATCTGCATGGGGCCGTCCCACTGTCCATCCTGACAGGTCAGGTAGTTATAGTCTCCACTGAGAATAAAGCCCTCATCACAGAAGAACTCAATGACAGTGCCGTGGGAAAACATTCGGCAGGGGGATGGGTGGCAGGTGTAGCCCCCATTCTCAGGTTTGGAGAGGGGTAGGCAGGCTGATGGAGGAAAAAAACACATGAACACATATAAAGTCAGTAATGCCGAACTTTAAAAGTGCGCTGTTTTTTAAAAGACTTATACATTGGCAAAACTGGTTAAAAATCATAACAAAGACTTAAGTACCTAATAATTAAAATGTGAAAATAACTCAAAATAAAGATGTTTTTACTTATGAGAGAAGTATTTTAAATGAGGCTAGTTTCTCACAACGCTGCAACTCCTCATTGGACATAATGGCTTACCACCACTGCGAATACAGCGAGGAGGTTCAGAGGTCCAGCGTCCCAGTGTGGTGCAGGTGAGGATGCTGGGTCCATCTGGCAGGTAACCCGGGTCACAGCTGTACTGCAGTACTGTGCCTACAGGGAATGAGCCCCTGTTGTTTTCTGTAAGGTTTACCCAGCTGTTCTGGACCATAAATGGCCTCACACATCCTGGGAAGAGAAGGCCAAGGAAGAGGAAATTCTGTGAAACTGCTCTAGATTTCAGAAGAATTAATACAATCAATATTTTGAGCTTGGTTTGGGACAAATGCTAAGTAGTGCATCCACAGCATAGCCTGGGGTCACCATCTGTACAAGAAAGGCACTGTGGTGGCACCACCTACAGTGAAGACATCATTACACAAACCCTTGTACTATGCTTTACTGCTTTACTGTACTGTAATTGAATTGTACTGCAATTGTAAACCTTGTAATGTGTTTTGTTTGTTAAGGCAGGTATTTAATCAACACAATAGTAATGTTTGCACCTGTAGCTGAGCTTCTGGTGTGCCATTGCATCACACTATATTGTAATGCATTCGCAGTGGTGTGCTCCTTCTCCCCAGCAGTATTCTTATGTACTGCTAAGGTGGTAACAAATTTAAAAAAGTTGGAGAGACTCCATGTGCCTGAAGGACTTCGCTGTAATTGTTGTTTGTGAACCTACCATTTTAAATCTAAAACCACTGGAGGGTTTTTTTGGCAACACGTACATGGCCTGGTTATACATCAGTCACAAGAATGATTTGTTTTGACTAGATTATTGTAACATTTTAGCCAGAATTGCACCATTTTTATTTGAACAGGGCTGCATATGCTATTTAAGCATTATCACGCCAGGCGATTACAGGGCTGTTTTCTTTGAGCTGTACTATTACTGATGATAAATCTGCTGTGATAAAATGGCATATGTCAAAATCAATATTAAGAGGCTCCTGTGCTGTAAAAGAAGCAATAGATCCTCTTAATCCTTACGTTCACCCATTCAACCTGCGCTATTACAAAGCTGATTTGATAATGTTTCTACAATGGACAGAGGAAAGGTTAAGTGCAGACATAAAACACATAGCTCTTATATTACATGACTGCTGTCTCTTACCTGATCCTTGCCCAGTGGAAACTACAGTCAGGACCAGTAGCAACAACAAGGACCGTTTAGTGGCTGAGGTGTGGGCCCAAAAGGCTTTTGATATTGACTCTATCATTCCATTGCACATCTTCCCCTGCAGAGTCAACTCAACCTGGTATGGCCAGAAAACGAGTTAATTACAAAAGGTATGATTACATCATGTTGAAAAAGCAGTCCCCCATAGCCTTGACCATATGCTGACACCTGCCTGGCGCAGGTACTCTGCAGAGCTTGGACAGCTGCCAGCAAAATGGGTGCGATTGTGGGACAGTGATACAGTGACGAGACCGAGGGGGGAAAACACGAGCAATAAGAGCATAGGCATTTAACAAGCTAACGGCAATTACAAACCAACGCCAATCCCTCCGATTAATCATCAACGGTAACGAAGCAATGGCTGAAGCTAATTTCATCAACCACATCTAAAATCTAACTCGGGTTCTGAATGGTTCTCTGCGGCTACACACCCATTTCTGAGAAAACTGAGTTCGATAACGTTACACAGTACAAGGCCAAAACAAAAGCTACCACAATAACACGCAGAGTATATATAATGTAATGTTGTGTGCTACCAGTAATAGAAAAAGAATATCCAGCAGAATACATCGCAACTGATTTTCATTGTTGTCTTAGCTAATTTAGTACCCGAGACGACCAATATTAGCCTTTTTAGCTTGCTGGCGCTAGCTAAGCATGCAATAGCTTGTTGGTAAACGTTACCTACCACAAAAAAACGGCCTCGAAACCTCCACCCTCACTTTCTCACGCTGTAGACATTTATATTGTATTTCTCAGCTACACCGACGGCATTTAACGCTACGGCGGAAACAAGAAAAATATGATTTAACGAGCCGAGCGGTGCTACTACGGCTAACCGCTAGCTAGTACCCGCTACGCTCGCTAGCTGAATCGACTGAAGCGTCAGCTGAGCAGCCTCGATTTCGTCCGGTAGCCATAGTAACAAATGCATAGCTCTATACTCACAACATCCGGGAATGTTTGCGTCCCTGGTTACCGAAAGAGGGCGGAAGTTTGGGAAGTTTATGTTAACAGGTGGTATTACTTAGCCAAAAGCTATTTAATAATAACTGCCAACACCGTGTTGTTGAGAGACAGTTTAAGGAAATCACACTATGGAGATTATCAGAGGCAGTTTAGACGACATTTCCCGACCTGCATCGAGTGAGCAAACAGGTAGCCGTGTGTCGAGCGTGTCATTGCCTCACAGTGACAGAATTTGTCCTGCAGCTGCATTTTCCCTTGTTGTTCTGCCCAACGACGCTGCTGATATTCAGGTAATTTGGTCAAAACGATACATTACAACATTCATGATTACTGGCTGACAAAAACTGATATCATCCAGTGACTTCAGAATACAATTTCCTCGTAGATACAGAGCAGCTCCGAAGAAACTATAATCATCTCCACAGCCAGAGGTCCAGACAAAGGTAGTTCAGACTTCTTTACAATGGAGTAACACTAGTACACTAAGATATAGGATGGTCCCGTTTTAATGAAGTTACCCCACATGGTGGATAATACTTGTGCATCTTTTAGGTCAGGGTCACCTCGATGTTACTGATGAAGAGAATGAAGATCCCAAACTACAGAGCGCCTTTGAGGAAATGAGACGTCTTGATGAAATACTGTCTGCAAAGATCTGCAGAGAAAAAGAAGTGAAGCGTCACAGAAAAGAACTTCAAGCAAAACTCTGGCAAGAGCTCCTGGTACACACGGTCTTTGTATTCACTGTACTCACATGATCAGTTCACTAAACCAGTGTTGTTTTTTGATTTTGAAAAAGTAGTCACTGTCACTTTCGGTGTGATATTATATACTGTGGATTTTTTCTGCAGCAGGGTAAACCTGAAGGTCACTGTGAATGTGCCCATGAAGCTTTGAACACAAGGTTGTTTTTGGCTCTGGAAGCACCCGCTGGTAAGCATGGCAACAGTATACAGATGAGCAGCAGTGTTGAAACATTTAGTACACACAGTCACTGTGAGGCATCTTTAATTATGTTTATATCTTAAAGGGACAGACGAGGAGGACGACGACTTTGTGCTCGTGTTTGAAACCCAGGTTCCCGACTGCGAGCAAAACAGAGACAGACAATACGTGGAGCAAAGTGAGTGAGTGAAAATCAAACATGACAGAGAATGCATAATGCAAAAGGCATATCTCCATAGGGGTTAGTGCTGGGAAGGTTTGTGGTTTGAACCTTGAACATTTCTGAGTAGAGTTTGCATGTTCTCCCAGTGCTTGCGAAGGTACTCTGGCTTCCTCCCACAGTCCAAAGACATGCAGGTTAGGTTAATTGGTGACACTAAACTGCCTGTAGGTGTGCGTCTGAGCATGAATGGTTGTCCGTCTCTGTGGCGACCAGTCCAGGGTGTATCCAGCCTCTCACCCAATGTCAGCTGGGATTGGCCCCAGCCTCCCTGTGACCCTTAAGGGTAAGCTGTATAGACGATGGATGGATGTCTCTGTTGGCTGAAAAACAATGTTATCAATTTTACTTCATAAATTGTACACTTGATGGCGCCATGAGCTCAGGAAACTCAAAGTGGTTGTTTTCCCACTTCATAGTAGGCTGATGCAGACAGTCGTAAACGTACTCAGATATTACAGCAGTTTTCCAGACGTGAATGCATAACAGTTCGCCTGTAATGCATCTCATGAACAATTTCCTGATCAAGATCTTGTAGCTTTTTATGATATAGATCCCCTATGGAAAAAAAAATCTCATTTTCCCCTCAAAACAGCAGCCCAGACTGTGAGGAATTCATTGTGCTGCTCTGTGCAGAGACACTTAAGCCGGTTTCTTGTTATCATGGTGGCCTGAACCTCTTATAGTTTACTTGAAGCATGCTCTTTCAACCCACAATGCCACCTTGCAGGGCTATATTAGAGTAGTCTAATTTTGTACAAATTGTTTAGTTTTCACGCTGTCCCAAGATTATTTAGGCAGCTGCAAACTCCTTGATCACATGGATTCAGATAATAGAACTCACGGTTGAAAAATGACTTCCATAGATACTCTGTGATTTTTCTGTCAGATTTGGCAAATGGGTATTATTAGAGCTCTGACTTATTTTTTCAATATTTACCTCCTGGACTCTAAAGTGTGGCTTTCCTGACAGGTGAAAATAGGCCAGACAGCTCGACAGAATCATTTGAAATAGGCCATGAGGAGACTGTGGAAGAGCAATTTGAAGGCAACCACTGTGGAGCTTCTAAAGGCAAGAATAAACAGAGGGACTTTGTCAAGAGAAACATTGAGGTATGTCAAAGTTCACGTCGGGCCAAATGCAGTGCTGGGGTATATCGTATGACTTGGAGCAAGTCTCTCAACTGTTTGTTTTTCCAGTGGGGAAAATATTTGTCTCTAGTTCAAGAAGAAGACATATTTTTAAGCCTATAAAGCCTAATAGAAATGGTATGCTAATGCTGTTTTTGATTTCTCTTTCTTCTCTTTCTTAAACTTTATGTAATGTATTAGCTAGTGACTGGTGAGGGGTACCAAATGCTTTTGACCCAGGCAGAGAAAGACCGTCTGGCCGAACTCCTCCGTGAAGTAGACGAAGAGGAAGAGGATAGTGCCAGAGGCACAGACGGCGAGGTAGGCTGACATGAAGCCCTAACAGACAACATATGCAGTGGGTGAGCCTCTCTTATCCAAGTTCCTTAATAATTCCCCCTTATGTCCACAAGTCTTTCAGCAGGTGATCCCATCCATTGCTTCTGCTACCAACACTTAGAGCTTATATTCACTTAAAAATAGTGTTTATTATTTACAAAAAGCAAATATTGATTCCATTGTCATGGTCACAGCCTTTTAATACAATCTCTGTAATTAGAAAATGTTTCTGTCATGATCTAATTTGTTGGAATGTGTATCATTATTTAACATTTAGCCTTTCCAGTGGCATTATTAAACACATTGAGTAACCGCAGAATAACACTGGTCAGATATCCATGTTTTGATGACTGCTTGGCAGCTGAGACGGCCTCTGGGCAGAAGCTTCTGTCTCCTCAAAGCAGTTCAGATTATGAACCAGATGTCAAGTGCCATATGCAGTTCACATGGAATGCCGCATGTTATGGATTCAACTTATTATCACATTTTCATAACCATTCCCTCTGTGGTGTTCCTGCCAAGCTCGAGATCGTTCCTATAGCCCCATTATAAGCTACAGTTGCACTCACAGTGAGGGTGTGCTGATAGAGCAGAGAGCCAAGAGACCTCTTGTTTTTCTTTGATGCTTCATCTGAGACCCTGTGCCTCCTGGAACAGTAGACTATTTCACTGTGAACCCACCTACACAGTCCTAACTTCAAATGTTTTTTCCAGGTTTAATTTGCTTTAATAGCCCCTTTGGCAGCTGTGAGGCCAGTTTGAAGTCAGATGGGATGAAGTCTGTTGGGAAACCAAGAGGGAACATACTTACCTTTCACATACGGTTCCATTTAGCTTGACCCCGACAGCTCTGCATCCGTGGGACAGCTTGCCAGGATTTTTTTTTTTTTTTATGACTCGCTGCTCTATTTATGATGTTTGCCTTGACTTTTAGAACAATACTGCAGTAATTGTGGTGGCAGATACCAAACTGAGGGGAGTACAGATGCTCTGGATTTTTTTATTGGCAGGAGGAACGACTTCCTGTTATTGCGAAGACATGCTATCATGAATGGTTATAACGGAGCAAGCACAATATTTATGTCACCATGACTTTGGCAGTGATGTGTCTTTAGTTTGAAGACCTCACCCAGTTCTTGGCAGGATCCCCCAAGACACATCTACCACAAGCTGCTGCTGTTAGCCTCACACACTTTTTTGATATTACTGACTCCTGTCCTAAGAAGCTCCTCACTTTTGCATAGGCTGTAAACAGTAGCAGTCATTAATACTAGAACCTTTTTGTGCAGCAGTAGTGGATGTAATCTCTTTTACTGACATCGACCGTTTATCTATTTTGATGCTGTAAAAAATATTCCATGCTTTCGGCATTTGTAATACACTTATTTGCTAAGATGAGCTAATTGGTCAACACCAAATTATCTTAGCTTATCTCGTGCTAAATACGAAACTAGAGCCAGGTGATGATTATCTTAACGTAGCTTAGCATAAAGGCTGGAAAGAGGGGGATCAGCTAGACTACCTCTGGCCAAAGGTAACAAAATCCCTCTAATATGGCACCTCTAAAATTCACTAATTGCCACCATATGTCTTGTTTAATTAATATGTGCAAACGTGGTATCAATCTTCTCATCTAAGTCTCTATTTATTTATTTATTTATTTATCATTGTTTGTGCCGCTTTGTTTATGTATATCAGTCACTGGTGTACTGGTGTAAATGGGGTTTCAGTCTGGATCAGATTAGATCTGTAAATATGAAAAACACAAATCATTGTCATATGAATTGGTTGATCTCATTAGCAAAATTTTGTTTGTCTGTTCCACCAAGTTGACAGACCCTATGTTTGCTATTGTCTTCTGCCAGTTTTCGTCAGCTCTCGCTCACTGTGTTCACAGGCTACAGCTTAGGCATGAAAGCCCTCCTGCATTCTCTTAGGAGTTCACAACCCTCCCACTGTTTCCCATAGGATATAAACTGGGATAGATGACCACTGTTAGGAATAGGCATTTGACTATATAGTTAGCATGCAGCATGGAGAAGAGTGATCAGCACCCTGTTCATCTTCCAGCAGTGAATACCGCCTGCTGCAGTCAGACTAGTGCCTCACTGTCACAAAGTTGCTAAATAAGCAGTAGATAGATCATGTTTATCGGTGCCTGACTTCAACGCAAAATGAGGCAGGCTTGTTCCCTGAACTCTACGACTTATTCCATGGACTGCTGTCTTCTAGGAGGATATGTGGGCCGTGTCAGTCCTGATAGACCAGGGTTACACCCCAGAGCCCTCTGACCTGGAGCAGCTGAATGACATTGACTCCAAAATCCGCCTTCTGCTTCCTGTCGAAGAATTTCTCTCAGCGCAAAGCTCATACACAGACATTAGCATGTCCCAGGTATGTATCCAACGGCACTACTGTCTACATGGGATTATATCGTTTATATAGAGAACCATTATCACCTTTAGACACAACCCAGCACTGCACTGAGATGAGGTCATCAAGTCTTATTACTAGGTCAGCTCAGCATGGCATCGATGGAAGCATCTTGTAAAATCTTTTGTTATTGACCCTCAGGGAGTCACACCCCTATTTGTAAGAGGGGGAAAAATAGACTTTTGTAAGCTGCTGTAATTCGGAACTGAGGGTTGCCTCATTTTTCCATCCACTTTTCCATATTTCCATATGAAGGCCGTACTGTAAAGCCTCTTGTGCTTTACACAAGCCTTGATTGATTGATATAATATTTTATTGTAACACGTTCAGTTTTTGTCCATTTAGTCTTAGTGTGAAGTGTTTTTTGTGATTCAATGCATGTTTATATGGAATGCACATCCTTTAGATACTGTAAATTGTCTGGCTTTGCACTGTGATCTGTACATCACTACTACATCAGACAGCAGAGAACCAACTTAACAGATATTTATAAATGTAAGAATTTTCCAGGCCTTGTTCTGGAGTTTGGGACTGCTCCTAGACATGAGCTCAGTGAGTTATCACAGGACCTTATCTCACTGTATTTTAAA
Source organism: Pempheris klunzingeri (assembly GCF_042242105.1). Taxonomy (NCBI): domain Eukaryota; kingdom Metazoa; phylum Chordata; class Actinopteri; order Acropomatiformes; family Pempheridae; genus Pempheris; species Pempheris klunzingeri. Next base: position 10,344,335 of record NC_092024.1, on the reverse strand, counting down.
GGCCAGATGGCATGCTCATCACTTGCATAGACTGTCAGAGGAAAATGATGTTTCTGAAGTCATAAAAACTTTACAACACAGTTTTGAAGAACCTAGGGTGCCCTTTTCTACTATCACTATTGGACATAGACAAGGAAAAACTGCAGTACTTTAACCCCAGTGCTGGAATAGCCCATGATCTATGTCATAAAGTCCAGAATATTTATGTTGCTGGCCTATTTATTTCACTTTCCCACTGTAAATGTACTCAGTCATTGATCTGATGTTGTAAGGAAATGGCAGTAAAATTAAGTTTTTGAAGTCAAAGCACTCAGGCCATTTCTGCTGTGCCCTGCTGTGTTTAAAAGATACCGATTCTCAACATTTCCATTGTCTTGAGTTGAAGGTAGTTTGAAAATTCGATTATGATCAAAGTGGTGTGCAAAACTGTCCATTACATGCACAGCTGAAACCATTAGTTGGTGAGTACATGATCAATAGGCAAACTGTGGGGAGTGTTGAGATGAAGACATGACTTACTGCCACTGGAAACTCCCAAATTTTCTAAACTGATATTTCCGCTAGTGGTAATGGCCAAAGTGATGTGAAGGGTGAATGAGCGAAACACTGTTGTTCCTCGATAACTCTGACTGACTGTTGTTTTAAGTCAGACTCCCATGACAACTCCCTTACGCTCTCCCTGCATGATGCCAAGTGGACTTTTGGCCAATCGTACAAAACGGTGATATTACTGGGCAGCTGGGTGTGTCACTTTGTGTGACCTACCCCCCGAACCGTTCCCACCCTTTAATCATCTTGCCTGGTTAAAAGAGTTTTTGGGAAAGCAAAACTCCCCGTCATCCATCCATCATCTGCTCTCCATTAGTGCTGAAATGGCTAATGCAGGCCTTCCTTTTCAAATGATGTAAAATATGAATTAAACAATGATACAAAGCATTTGTCTCTCAAGTAACTCCAGATGACTCACCTTTAGGTCGGTTGCATGGCGCACAAATTGTAAATTCACTGTATTTTAGTGTTTTTCATGCAGCGTATGAAATAAAAAATGAAAAGTTGGTGAATACCACAACTGTATGGCTTGAAAAGAAACCGTTTCCTCAACCTTACTATTGTGGCATACAGAATATTAAAGATAGACTGCACTGACTGTAAATCTCTTTCTGGGCCAGTCATTCCACATCAGTGCTCATAAATCCTAAAGGTGGTCATAAAAGTAAATATGCTTTTGTTTTGCGGTTACCTTTCTTCTCAGTAGCTTGCTCCGATACTACTTTCTAACTGAAACCATTTGGATGGTGAAGCAAGTACCTGCTTGTTTGCCTACTAGACAGTGTCTAATGTACCGTACAAGACCATCATATCTCTGTTTCCACATCACTGAAACAGTTTTTCCCTGTGACACTAAATCACACCCTAGCTTTCTGCGTTTGTCTCTTGTTTTCTCTTGTTGTTAGATTGATCATCTGTCACGTTTTACATGGAAGAGAGGGAGTTATTCACCTCTCCCCAGTGAGCACTCGCTCATACAGGATCAGTCACGGCTTGAATCTGTGACTTCAGAACTTGGCGGCACTTTTCCCCAATAAGTCTTGATTGATATTCTGAGGAAGAAGCCGTCCTGACATTCCTGTGCAGTCACCTTAGGAGTCTCTGCCTCCACTTGAGCCTGCAAGGGTGGATACAGCCTGTGAGGCCTGGCACCGGCAGGGATACTGCCGCAGGGGAGAGTCAGCCCCCCATCAGAACCTAATTACAGAGCCGGTGGAGGTAAAGGAGTGCCAGCTCCAGAAAAGGAACAAGGCTTTCCCTTTCACATGCAGAAAGGCTTACTGCATCTACAGTAAAGCCTACTGTATGCTGGCTAGGAAGACCAGTAACCCATATTTTTCAGCCAATCATCTACTTGTACAGTACATTTTTGTACAAAAATGTATGAAAGTGTACTTTGTACATTTTTGCACAGGAAAAAAAAAGAAGAAAATGTCTTTGGGGTGGTCACCTGTGGATTCTAGGTTTTAGACTTGCATGTGTAGCGATAAAGCACACATCACTGCGCTGGGACCAGCTATTTGCTGCAGCGTTCTTTCTCTGTCTGTATCTATAAGGCAGTGCAGTGGCAGGTGCACATTTAACTGTACTGACTGAATGATAAGGCATGGAATAATCCATGTCATAATGCCACAAACCACAGGATCAGTATTGGTGGAAGTGTGGTATCACTCATCATATGGTCACACTGTGAGTCATGGTAAAAGCCTCAATGAGAAAAAGCTTTGTGTTCTTTGCCTCTGGCTCCTTTTTGATGATATCTGATGATAGGGAAAAAAGGTCAGGTAGCTACAAACCAAATCTTTGAACAGTGTTTTCTTTGATTGCTGTCAATATTGTGCTTATGACGGCATTTCTCCTTTGGCTTTGGCGTTCTTCATTTTCTCCCCTCTTCCCAGGCTTTGGCCAAAATAGCCTTTCTGTCATTAAAGCCATCTGTTGGCACATAGAATTAATGTACAGTGCACCCCTCCTACTGTACCACTGTGTGGTAATGCCTGCACCACCCACAGTTTGAAGCCAGAAGTGGGGGGGTTCTGTCATGAGAATTAGCTGCTGTTGGGTGTTTGGTGACATGGGTGTGTTAGTGTTTGTGTGTGAATGACACAAGTTATTCTGTCAAATGTGGGTTTATTTTTTTTGGAAAGTGTGGTTACAATGAAAATTAATAAATGGCATTACACAGTATGGTTCTCAGTCACTGTCCCACTATATCTGACTACATCGGATCCCTCCCCCAATCAACAGGGCTTCAACTCCTCCTCTGTGTGTGCTTAGTAACTCCAGCTGTGTTTTCTGTTGTGTATCGGTTGGCTATATTTTGATGTAAGACCATGAGGTCACTTAGTCACATTGTGTGGTTGCTGATGAGCACCCATGATTTTAAGTACAGTGAATGTTAAGTGAGAGAGCAGAGTTTTGGGCAGCAAACGCCCTTTTGACCAACACAATGCGGTCGGCAGATAGTTAGCAAATTTATCCTGTTCGGCCCGGTCATGTAATTAAACAGATGTGGAAAAGCTTTGGTCATGTTACATTCGTATGAAATGTAGGTTAGCTCTTATTTTACATCATCAAATGTAAGCTGTATTCATGATAGAAAGTCAGGACACCAGCTGACCTTCACATTGTCTGAATGTTCAGAAATGTGACAAAAAATAAAGCCAGAGCGAGAAAGTTTAAAAAAAAAACCCAAACCAGAACAATGTGTTTCTCTTTAATAGCGATGACAGCAGGAAAACACATATTATTGTCTGTCCCGAGGAAGAAACTGTCCTCTCTGGAATACAATGTTCATATCCCCGGTGAAATATTGAAAATATTCTAATTCACAACAGAAACTGATGTGACAATATTTTATTCCCTACCAGTGGCTGAAGTCCATCACTCAGCATGGATCAACTTAGCAGTGCACGGATGTGTTTTTTTTTATTATTAGCATGAAAACATTGAGATTTACTCATTTTAATTTAAATGTTTGGAAATATGAAAAGCCTTTAAATCATAGTATCATCTTTTGCAGCCTTTGTGGCTTACATAGTCTGCAGGAGTATCTCTACAGCTGCATGGGGAGAACTGAGATGTCAGGTTTGTGGCATGCTTGGGTATTTTCACAAGGTTATCTTGGCTAAAAAGAATAGACTCCACACCCTTTCCCCACCCTATAATTCCTATGAGACCCATTTTATTGTCTTCTTATAAACGCCTCTCCCACTGGTGTTATCCACAGCAGCAGTTGTGTTAAGTGGTTTAGAGAGGTTTTTTCCCTGCCATGGTTGAGATTTAACTTTCGACTGTTCCACTCATTATGAGACTCTATAGTGGATGATTCAGTAACAACAACACTAACAATAAACAATACTTAAAATAATCTCTAATCTCCTGTCCCTATGATCCAAATTAAACAACATAAAAGCAATTTAGAGTATTATCGCAACCGACTATTCTGTGTATTTTAATACGTTGCTGAAGTTGGCATTTGTCCAGTTGAAAATGTTATAACTTGAGCAAAATGTTCGCAATTTTTGGACACAGCCATGCCAGCTGTTAGCTTGCAGACTATTTTTTTAAGCATCACACTGACAATGCACACAGCCCTATATTTTATCTCTCACACTTGAAAAAGCACCACCTCCCTATGACTTTTAGCAGCTGAAATCTAGGTCACATATTGTGCTTGACGATACACAGCATGTGACACTGGGGGCCATGAAGTGCAAAAAGATGCTTGGACATTTCTTCCCTCCAGATGCTTCTGATAAATATTTAACATGGTCTGCTTCTTAAGCTCTTTGTTCAAATTTGTTCTGTCTGTGTCATTATTTGGCAAACACCAAAATAATTTTGTATTAGCAAAGAGATGCTGGGTGGAGAAGGTGCTTGGAGTCTGTTGGACACAGTAAAAGCCATAGACTGAGGTACTTACAATGATTTGGAGAGATCAGAAATATAAGATTTTGTTCTACAACCAGAACAGTGAAAACTTTAAATGGATCAAACATTTTTCAACCTTTGATTGATCTTCAGATGATGCTAAGATACAGAGAACACACGGGCGGTGTGACTATTTTGACCCAGTATCAAATTCAATATGCGTTTTTGATCATAAGCCGCAACAGGAGGTTTTGATCTGTGCAACAGTGATTACTCCAGACCACCCTCAGTTCTCAGTTCTGAAAAAAAAAAGAAGTATAAAGTCCAGATGACCCTCAAGTGAATCTTCTAATACTTCAGGAATGTTAAGCAATCACCAAGTCATCTACCACAGATCCAAATACTGATGTAAAAACATGACCTCTGGAGGGGAAAAAGACAACTTGGATGCAAACAAATTTCATATCTGGGACATTTTTTAGATGGTGATATACAAACCCTCACATGGTCTCTCATGGAGCAGTATTAGACTGATTTGTGGTCTAACTTTCCTGTGGAGGGGAAGGAGTTACGGTGTGAAGAGTTAAATGATACCTTAGTGAAAGTTGTGTGTTGCATGGCCAAAAGCATTTTTATGTATTACCTCGCTAACCTAAGATTCTGCATGCACCTAGGTATATAACATGTATGGCCGACATCTGTGCTACAGTACCTCTGCCTCAGACAGGTCATAGCTGGGTAAAATGTCAGTCTGAGAAAGAAATATGAGGAAAAGGGAGAAGTCAAGAGACTCTCAGCCATAGCTTCCGAACAGCTCTCACAGGGAGCGCTCGTGGCAAGGCATGTGGACAGGCCTTGGCAGGTAGCCTGGGTCCACGTGGCACAGCCAGAGCTCCTACTATACTACAGATTTGCTGAGAGACAGAGATAGAGAGAGACACACACAGGCACAGAGAGAGAGAAAGAAAGGAACGGGCTGTTCTGACCAACACCAGTCATCTCTAGGTGAGTCAGCATGGCTGGCACCCTTTCATCGTGAAAGCACTGTCCTCTTGCCATGTGTAGCCAAACGTCGTCATAAGGACTTACACTTAGTTACCACTAATCAGGTGAATCTTTTTGTGAAGCTTATAATGTTCACTTTTTGTTGACACAGTGTTAGATTCATAATGTTTTCTAAGCTGCAGCTGGAACCGTATTGTAGCGTATTACGTAGTATTGAAAAGCATAAATGGAATGGATTTTCAAAGTAATGCACATCAGAGCAACACCACACTACCACTAACTACAAAATTACAAAATGAAAATACTGTGGATTTGAATCAGAGCCTCAGTCATAATCTTTTAAAAGATAGGAATCATTGCTGGACTATTGATGAAACCACCAAATAAATTGATAATTGATAACAGAAACACGCTATTGTCATTACTTAAAGTAGCCTGATTTTTAATGACTGAGTGACTTAATGTGACTGACAGACATTTTTAATATAACAAAAGCCCTCACAGTCAAGGCCAATGAGCCACTTTGTGGCTTCTGCATGCTAAACCAAACTGCTGTTTGAAATATGGGCTAGTGTCCACATCACGTAAGTGTTTTGCAAGGAAAAACCAACTGAGTGGTTTTTCCTTTGTTGGTTTATTGTTGTTATTAACTCTTTGCATCATGTTTGCCTCTGAGGCCTCTGTTTTCCTTCCTACGATGTGTAGCTTTTCTGTCTGTTTTTGGACTTAGCTAGTTTGAAAAAAGCATAAAGAAGTTGAAGAACTGAAAAGAGGACACGTTGAATGAATGCCTTTGTTTGGAATACGCAGTAGCGTTTAAGATTTTAGTGTTGACACTTCCTTGGATTAGCTGCCTCAGAACATGCTGTCTCTGTTCAGCTTGTCTTAAATGTGTGAACGGGGTCGTCAAGCACTCTCAGCAGTTACTGGCCTCCTAAACACCTAATTCCAATCTAAGAAGGAACCTGAGGCGAACAGTGGGCGTAGTATATGATACACACTTCTACATAAGGGTGACCTTGACATTTTTCCTGTTTTCTTGCTGTTTAGAACATGTATCTGAGAATGTGTCTACATGAGAGGATTCAGCTGTTGTATTTGGCAAAATGGCACCACAGATGTAACCCACCGTGGAGCAGAGAAGAGGCCCCTGGCTACTAACGTCAGTGGCTCCCTCCATTGTGTAACAATGTTTTAGTTAGTTTTGTTATGACGGGATATGATTATGTGTTCCTATGATTATATGTTAATGGGAACATAGCACACTCAGTATTTTTGAATGTTAGGCATCCAAGATTTGTTTTGAATTATAAACATAAAACCATCAACCTCTGCAGCTGTTTAACACTTGACAACCTCAGGGTGGAATGCATTACTTCTATTTGAAATGATACAGCTGATGAGAGGACATCACTGTGAAATGCGTGCTTTAGCCGTCTGAAAGTACTACAAATGACCACTGATTTTGGTTTTACTTATGGCAATTGGCAAATTGTTCTTTTTGTGGGAAAGCATGATCTGAACCATAAGGACAGCTTCTCAGGAGTTGTTACATCATGCACGGATGAGTCTTTTCTCTTTTGTAATAACAGTTATCCTGCATTCAAGGTGAACCTGGCAGGCAGCATAATACGCTGCATTTACAATGCTGCGCTTTACATCAACTCATTGACATTCCATCGATAGGCTGACATACTTTTCTCTTAAAAGATTACCATGTTTGACATGTCTTTTATACTTCACGAAAACAAAGTCTAGAGCTCTGTGGCCTCCCAGCGGCCTTGTGACTCTGATGGGTGACCTGATTATCTGAGGTCTTCAGCTGCATGTCAAGTGGCTACTCCAAAAGGAGCCAATTACCAGCATTTTGCTGATGCTCAGATAAGATGATCCCCGGTCTCTCTCCCCTGCTCAGTTTGGAAGTCACTCAGTCTAACCTCACACATTGCTGGAGAAACACAAATACTGTAATGTATTAGAACAATCTCTGGAGTCTATTAAGGTCAAGAAACATTATTCCCCCAGTCTTCTGAAAGAAGTGAATCATGACGACAGTTTGACTGGCACAAGACACCAATGTGCTGTTTACCCTTGCCAAAGCCTTGGAAATGGATCTAAACGTGTTTATCATCACTCATTTATTATTTCCTGCCTAATCGCTTATATATTCAGAAACACTGTAGACAAAGTACGGCAAATAATAAGCTATAGGCTGAAGAGTCTTTAATGAAACTGAAAATCAACCGTGTGTCACTTTAACACTTCTCACACAGCTTTCAACTATCACTTGTCAAAGCAACTACATGTTCACATACAGTATTTCAATCTCATCTCATCAAACCTGTTTTATGCTCAAACACGAGAACTATTATGTGCAGATGAACCTTGAACACAGCTGGAATGCCTCCTGTGTTAAAATGCCTTAAGAGTGGAGTTAAATGATTTTGACCCCATGAACAGCATTGTGAAAACATCTCCTTACTGGTTTCAGTAGAAGACAGAAAAGGGAATCTTTGGACTTAAAGAAGGCTGTGAGGTGTCACTTGGCTCCGTAGTAGTATTGTATGTAAAAACTATGAAAACCTCCAAGCTTTGTTTGATTTTCCTTTGTTATAATTAAGCTGATACAGATTGCTACTACAAAGAGGAAAATCAGGGTCCAAGACAGTGATACAACAAGGCAGTGAAAGCCAGGGCAGATGATGTGTAATTTAAGGACCATCTATCTTTGTTGTAATTAGGGTCAAATGTTTACACAAAGGGACAATGAACTGTTACGCTAACCAGAATTCATAGGGTGTTAATTAGCCACAGAGAATTGGTTTAATTAGAAAATATGTGACACATGTGCCAAATTAATTCAGACTTTGGCCAGTGATAGCTTTATCATCCCTAAGCCCTGCAAACAATTTTAAAGTTTGCAGTCTATAGTTCTTGAAAAATAGGGCAGCGGTCGTTTCCAAATTAAATAAACTGTTTCTCCCAAAGATTTGGGCTTTTTTAGAAACATGCATTTAGTGGTGTGAGGACGGTGGTAAAGCTAGACTTTAATTTTTATTTTTCCTGGTTGGAATGTTGTATTTCTCACTCTGGTGCATGACAGGAGTCTGATCCCGTAGTGGTCCTGGCTTTTGTAGTCTGGACGAGGGAGGCTTAACCAAAGGGCTCCAGTAACGACCACTTAAAAAGAGGCTTCACATAGAAGCTGTCATTATTTCCCTATAGACATAGACAGAGGGCAATGGTAGGTGAGGCCACACACAATTGGGAAAAGTCTTAGAATATTCTTGCCAAGATTTAGATATAAAAGTCGTACCGGTTCCAGACAGTTGTCTAATATCTGTATGAATGTAATATGTGATATTTGTTGAGTAAGCATGTCTGTTTTTCTTCTTAACAAGGCAAGGGCAGAGGCATTCATTCATTTTTCTCAACATACTGGCTGAACTTGACTGAACTCCCTTCCTACCCTGGGTTTAACTAAGATTACATCCTATCATAAATGTGTCATAATAGATTTAGTAACTCAGGTTTTGAGTTCACAATTTCTGCTAGATCCCACTGTCTCCAGTAACCTACCATTTCACAGTACACTGGTCCCTATTGAGATGTCGACATTTTATGAAATATCCATCAATTTCAACATTATTAGATCATGCATACGCCTGCCTGGCATCCAGGCTAACCAAGAGAGATGGAGATTTCAACCACACGGTGCTGGACTAACACTCCAAAACAGCCCTGCGGTTGGCAGCATCCTCTCAGAACCAACAATCTTTAAGCCTAGCTGCTGCTTTTAGAGAGAGGCTGTGTATTTTTAGAGGTCAAAACATGACCCTAACACAGGTCAGTCACTGGTCAGTGTCTACAGTATTGTTCATCTTACCATGTTTTTCCACCCGTTCCACAACTACGCTAGCTTTCCAGCACCCAATCTTCACCGCACTACATCTGCAGAAACTAGTCCTCCATCGTAGCGTAGGGTTTCAGTATCCGCAAAGAATTACGACCTGTTTAAATATTTGACATCATGTGTCATTTGAATGGGATGACAATGAAAAAGATCCGTCCTGTGGTCAGAAAGACAAGCCTCTCACCTATCAGCTCTCTGTGGATGGTCCTCCAGGCATGACTCACCCATTTCTTCTTGATCCTTTTTCAGAGTTTGCTTTGAAGGCAGCTTGCGGTTCATTACGTCAACCCAGCGCACGTGGATGCCATAAATGTGTCATTTATGTTGGACCCCGTGTGGACTGTAGCCGAGGTGTTGAACTTTCTCAGGTTTAATAATGATGGCTGATTTTACACTGTGGTGTCTGTAAAAAGCAGAAAAGAACTATTGGCGTGCAACTCCACATTTTTAGGGCCTAGCACAGTGATTACATTTGAGCAGAGATAACCATACTGTAACTCAAGAATTTTGGAGGAATGGAAAACTTTACCATAAATGAATTGTGATGAACTTTAATATGGGTTTGACCCCCATTTAAATGGAATGAAGTGCAGCTCTAGGAGAGCACCCAAGCACGCCCACATGTGAGATGAGTTGTTTGCTCCCCATGAGAACCGGTCATGTCTGTTGTGTGTCAGGGCCGTGGCTCAGAGGTTGGCTCAAAGTGCAGCGGGGACCCGCAGCCAGGAGAGAAGGTCCTGCAGGATATAAAGGAGAGGAGAGGGCAGGAGAGGCGGCTTCAAGAGATCCAACAGCAGCTGGAGATCCTGGGCCAGGGCCAAGAGATGACTGTGAGTTCAAAGCAGCTATGTTCAATCACCCACACACACACACACACACACACACACACAATTCACACAAGCACTTACATCCATACACTGTCTGTGCTGTGCATTATAACACTCCTTGGAGCTTCTAGTGGCAGACACGTATGTGACAAATTATTACAAGCACACAGCTCATTTTCAGTCATTCTCACAAGGGGAATATGAAATCATGCATTATTTGTGTCTCTGCAGGCCCATATTTTTTCTCCATTTTCCTTCTCTCACTTTGTATCACAGTTTGCAGTAAAGTAAACTGCACGTTTTGACTCACATTTGTTTTCAGTGCTGATGCTGGATGTCTTTCTCTTCTTTGCTTTGCACCCATGTTTTGATCAGAGGCCGAGGATGGTCATTTACTCCACTGATTGCCTTTTGTCCTCCACAGTGTTTCATTGCTCTCTAGCAATTGTTGCTGAGATTTGATGTCCACAGTGCTCCCTAGAAACCATTCAGCTCTGTCTGCTTTTAGGAGCCTCTGCAGAGTTACAACCAGCAGACCTCTTTCCCCAAACCCTGTAGCTAAAGGCACAACACAGGAATGTAAGAAGAACAAAGGTGGATAGCGCTGATTTCTGCTTCTTCTGACATTTATGACTTTAAATTTTGTGCGAAAGGACTTCATCATTGTTCAAATGTGAAGCTTCTCCCGGTCTTGTGCAACAAAACTACCTGTTTGCTTCCTCACGGCGCTGCTGCTTTTACTTCGCCAACACGTCAGTTCTCACACGGATGAACCACAACATGATGTATAAATGCCTAATTTAAACATAAAAGATCCCCCTCTTGCTCACAGACAGTGAGGTAGTAAAAACATTATGTGGCAGCCACACCCTTACATCAAACAAAGCACCGTGCCATGCAACCCAAACCTACTCCTGCTCTAATTAAGGAGGCATAAATGGAATTTTTTTGCTTATTAAGCTCCATTTTAGGAAACCGTTCTCTCATTTTGATCACAAAACATCAAAACCACTAGTCACTTAACTACTGGTGTAGCTAGACAGTCTTTACATTTAGCTGTGTGTCACTGCATTTTATATACTGTCACTAATAAACGAACCAAGCGAATGTCTGCAATGTATACAGCACACTCACTGTGTATATTCTTAGTGCCACCGGGCTTGTTTTGTGGTTAGAAAAGATTTATTTGTATGGAATTTGTCTGGGAGGGCATGCTTAAACAGTTTCACACAGCTGCAGTATACTCATAAAGTTAATTTGTGTAACATCCGTAACTCAAACTTCTTCTCACAGACTTTTGGTGTGTATCAACTCTGCAAGCTTTGTACTTAGTTCTTTGGTCATTTATAAGAGCATGATAACTGAGAGGAGATCGATTTATGGAAAGAATTCATCTTTTGTAGTGTTGTATTGAGCAATTAAGTGAAAATCAGAGCAATTCAACGAAGGCCACCATCTTTTAAGATGAAGCAAGTGTTCCTCAAAATTCTACCAATACTTTACTATTAAAATGTACGTCCTTCTTTTGAGAGTTAGATGAGAAGATTGATTGGTGCTCTTACGTCGGTACAGTAAATACAGAGTGAGAGCCAAGAGGTGGTTAGTTTAGCTTAGTATAAAGAGTGGGAGCAAGGGGAAACAGCTGGTCTGGCTCTTTTCAAACTTCAAAAATATGTCTACCAACACCTCCACCTAATCAATATGTTGTATTTCATCTGTGCACACAGAAATAAGGCTAAGCTAAGCTAATGGCCTCCTGGTTCCAGCTCCATACATAACACACGGGCAAGCGAGTGGTATCAACCTTCTTATTTAACCCCAGGCAAGCAAACAAATACATGTATTTCCCTAAATACTAAATTATTCTTTGAAGTAGTAGCATTTGTATTTGAATTAAAATACTAAGAACTTTGTATCTGAAGCATTTCAATTATTCTTTGGCTTTAGTAGTCCCCCTTTTAGCATACGTAGCCCCAGTTCATCAACAGTGAACCACTAATACTGCCTCCTATGAGGTAATATCATTCATTCATTTGGAATGATTTTTAGAATCTAGTCCAAAATGAGTATGTAAGCTATGAAACCCACCCGGTGGCCTAGATATTCCTATTTGTTTCTTTGTCTGTCAAACCTTTTTAAGAAGTAGAGTCTACTTAATGATGACGAGTTAGGAAATGAACATTGAATTCCAGAGAGGGAAGCTAACGTAAGAAGATGACTATGTCAGGATGGATTGGATATTAGATGTTTTCCCTCCAGATGGGAAGTATGTTGATCTATGTTTATTTTCTGGCCTGCCGCTGGGGTGTACTACCTACTGTAGCGGTGAGTACAGATTCTCTGCTCTACTTCAGTTTGATTGATTCCAGTGTGTGATGTTAAGAACTCATGTGTTTGACTGGAGATCTCCTTGATTTACCTTTTTACAGTGATTTATTTAACCAAAAGCTGTGTTGCGTTGGATTCAGATCTGAGACTTGTAATTTTGTGCGTCATCTCTCCTTCTCCTTTCTCTCAATCCGAATAACCCTCCTATTCCAGTGAAATTCAACGCTTTGCCAAAGAATCTCTCCTCTCACCTTTGATTTTCCATTATTCTGTCCGCTGTTCATAATATTTGTCTGTGTACTTTCAGTATGGCCGTCATTGTTCTCTGTTAATGATGAACAGGAATTATAGTGTAACTCAAAGAAGAAAACATTTCCCGAAAGAGGAGTTAACATAAGTTCAACGTGTTTTTTTCAGCTCTTTAGAGTTAAATCTGTGATCACTTGCTTATCCAGTCCTCGTTTTCCTGCAACCTCATTTGGCTTCATTCCTAGATCAACTACGAAAGGAAGGACAATCCCAACATTTACACTAAGGCAGGTTGCTTCCAGCAGGGAGACTTGGTCTAATCAGGTCAACATCATCAAACAGTTTCTCTTTATATGCTTTATATGCTTTTTGTGCAACAGCGTTGCCATATGTTTTGGACCAGCCACAATTGAAGGCATTTTATCTGATTTCAAGAATCGGATTTTGGGAGATTACATCACTGTAAATCCACATTTTTTGTGAAAATAACAGTTTTTCATCTCTGATGGAATTAATACAACATCTGTCCAGATTTATGTCTCTACACTAGCTTTAAGCACATTTAGAATACAATATATTTAGTTTTCAATTCTTGAACTAACTTCTTAGCTATGTAATGTGTTGTTGGATGATAAAAGTTATATTAAAACCACAAAAAGTAACTATGGCATCCTAGAATGATACAAAAATATCTGAATACAACTTGTAAATAGAATTAAGTAAGAGGAGCAGAGCAGGTTATTAGATGAACACACACTCATGACAGGTCTGCATTGGCCTGAATCTGTTCACTGTTCAGGCTTTGCTGAGCCCCATTGTTGTGCCAACTCCTGCAGTTGTGAAACTACCGAGGCTGGTCAGATTTGGCAGGAAAGACGGGCCATGAAGAAAGGGGATTCTCTTTCATGGCTACTGGCTGTTAGCCTTTGGCTTGTTACGCTCTTTGCTACTTTATGATCTCCTGAAATAGAGACAGCTTGACAAAAGGGGTTCTCCACAGTAGTCTGCTTTTCTTGAATAATCATGGCCGTAGACGTTTTTTGTTATAATGATGTTAATTGCGTATAGAGAGATGTAAACCACTCCATATGCTGCGGCACCGAAGACTGTTGTTGTTAAACCTCTCCTAAAAAAGTTTAGATTCATCTCAAAAATCTAAAACTTAAATTTGAATTTTCATCTCAAGAAAATGATGATGATGCAGTTTTTACACCATATTTTTCCATCAAAGGAGAATAAAGCTGTTTTTGGACATATTTCTGTAAACAATGTCTACTGTGAGTCTCTGAGTGGGTGTTCACCATCCACATTGTCTGGCATTTGACAAACTTGTTGTTTTTTTCTAACGTTGATGCCTTCACAGTGATGTCAGTGGTGCACTACAGCAGAAAATGGGCGTAGTGAGTTGAATGGGAGCACATAGAGTGCAATGAATAGAATTCTTCCTCCTATATTAGTGGAGAAGTGGCCCCCGGGTCTGTGGCCGATAAAGCTGAGGTATGTGACTGAAGTCAGTGACCTTGAAAGTTGAGCAGCCCACACTTGTGGTAAACCGGTTCTGCACCCTGTGTGTACAGGAGCCAACAGTGGGCTGTACAGAGGTGGTGGTCCATTTCGAGGCAGATAGCTGGAGGGCAGGAACAATTTTGGCTTTGTCAGACTCATCTCCAGGTGTGAAACTGATACAGGAGAGTGGCCAAGAAGCTTGATCTTTTACCAGAGGTTAGCGGTTCACCCACCCTGCTGTTGTTTGTTGGGAAAGGAACGGGACTCCCCTGTCTGGAGGGCAAACAGCACAGTGAACTCACCGACACCGCTGCTGCTGCTATTCAAATCCACAAGGAGGGGGAATGAAGTGACAAATGGCAGTGCACAAAGTCAAAGTGAAAGAGGTTTTCCCTTACACTTACTTTCTCTACACATGGTTTTGTGTGGCTACAGGCCAGACTGAGACAGATACTCTAAAGCCTGCTAGGCCTGGATAGCAGGTGGGAGAGCAAAAGCAGTGTGAGATGTGTGGAGCAGTAATGCTGGCGTTCTGACTATAACTATCAGACATATAGGGCTTGAGGATTTCTTTGACTCTAACTTTATCTTCTCCAAGACTTTCCTGATGAGTCAGTTGTGAACGATGCAAATCTTTTGTAAGAATGAAAGGCAACCAATGTTTCTAAGGTCAAAGCTGCTCTTATCAGCTGTGTGAATCGTAATAAAATGATCTAATAATGTGTCAGGCCCATGTCCTCGCTGATGAGTTGTTGTTCCGTCTCAAATCAGTCGAAATGTGCACAGCAACTCTCTGAGCAGCAGGGAAGCAGGTAGTGAGTGCGTTTTAACAGGTCATCCTAATGAATATGTATGAAGTGTCAGTAAATGCCATTCTTCCATTGATATTTCTTAGTATTGTGAGTATAACTTAGGTGATAGTATACTGTCTTTCCATAGAGCTGTCTAACCCCCCCCAACTTTCCCCATAGGAATTGTCAGTGTTAAACCAATCTATAGATTCTCCACCTCCAGCTTATATTTCACATGTTTATGCCAGAGGACGTATGTCTTGGAATAACTCCAAAACGTAAAGTGTAAACCAAGTGTAGCAGCTGCAACTGCACGCTTCCTTTGACAAAAAACAAAAAAACAAAGTAAACATTATGTATTTATATCCTCTTTCTCAGTGTGCTAAATGCATGTTTGCACAAAAGCCACACTTGGAAGTTTCAAAACAGAAGCTTGTCCAGTTTTGACACAAGTTTTATCATCTCCCACTCTGCTCATCCGCTTCCATATGGAATCAGTCTGATAAAAATGCTGTGTTTACAAACTTCCAACCAGGCTCAACACTGTTGTTCCTGTCTCAGTGATAACTCAGTGGAAGAAGGCTACTCTTCGGAACCACTTCAACCAAACACATCATGTGTTTTCTTTGGAAAGCTCTCCTTTATTCTCAGCTCTTTATTCTGATGCTTACTGAAATGGATGTGGTGTCTGCTGAGAAGCCTTTGACTGTGAAGAGCTGACGTTTCTGTAACACTTTGGTTTAACAGGCTGTGTGGAGAGTAGGCAGACAGTCAGACAGACAGGAAAACACATATCGGTCACCCACAGACACCCTTGGCCTCTTTAGTTTTGAGGGCACCTGAGGTCAGATACTTTTAAAGAGTCACAGCATTTTGTCACAGCAGTAAAAAAAACTGCTCCACTCTGCCATCTATGTTTCTCTCCTCTCTGTAGTAAAGTCTAAATTGTAGTTCCCATGTCCAAGACGGCTGGTGCTGGTTAAAGGCATTTTTTGGCCATTAATACTCCAGCCAGTGGGGCACGTTTTTATTGCCCCATTCGTGAACACTGACTGCCTGTAATTGATCAGTGAATTTTCCTTTGCCTAATGTCTCAAGTTGCAGTAATGGCTCACTTATATTTGTGCAAATTTATGTTACAGTTGCCATTCCAAGCAAATCATTTTTTCCTCTATGTCAATCATACCTATTAAAACCTCCTGGAGAATAAACATGGAAAGGAAGTCCAGTGTATCCATAAACCTACCAAGTGTAGGACTAGTTTATCCATATCATTACATGCATGCACAAAACTAAACACATGCCATATATAATGGCCTTTATTCATCTCCCGCCACTCTTTAGAGGTGAAGGTCAAGTCCACAGGCAAAGGGGCCATGTCTCTTACTACATGCATGTCAAAGGACAAAAACATGCAGTGCTGCAGGAGGCATAGAGGCTGGAATGTGTCCATGGTGCCTGTGGTCTCCTGTCTATAGGTAGGAGATGATGTGCAGCGTCTGGGTAATTGCAGGGGTCACAAATGAGTAACATGGCCCAACCTGCCATGACCTAGGGGGTGTCATTACACTTTGAACATGGACAGGATTGTCTGGTAGAGATGTATATCAGCAACTGGGTCCTGTTGAGGGGCTGCAGAGTTTCAGAGGGTGGTCTGTGTGGCTGGTCAGAGGAGGAATACAGATGATCGATGAAGAGTATTAGCCTCAGCTAGTGGGGATAGATGAGACACAGGAATGTGATTTTGTCCAGAGTGACTCAGCGGGATGTGGGGAAGAGGTGAAAACAACTGCATGAGCATAATTATCTCTCTGTCTCAGGACAGAGTGCCTGAGACGGGTCACACTGTGATGCAAGCTCTAATTTTTCTGACACCCAAATTTGATTACAGGTTTGCACTTGGCTGCTGTAGCATGTAACAAAATATGTATAAATGTATAAAGTGACAGTTTGAGGAATTTTGATCTGATCTGATGAACGACACCACTCTCGGGTCTGAACACTAAATATGAAGCTAGATCCAGCAGCCAGTTAGCTTAGTTTAGCATGAATGGAAACAGCTAGTGTTATTCTGTCCAAAGGTAACAAATCATCTGACACCCATCTATAACTCTCACTTCACTTCATATCTTGTTTGTTTAATCTGTGTAAAAACAAGATAAAACTAGTCAGCTGTTTCCCTGCACTTTCCCCTTTTGTACCAAGCTTAACTTGTTAGCTTTGCTTAGCACAGCCACAGCAGACAGCTGTTTTTTTGCAAAAGGCTGTGATAAACACTCCTACTCCCCAGCACCAAACAACTGACACATAAGTTAGCAATTATCTAGTGAACATAATGGAGCATTTAGCAACTAAAGAGCCACACGTTTTCCTCGGGAGTTGGTAGAGACCAAAACGGAGCTAAAAGGAGCATTAATGTTGGACTTTGTCAGATGGAGTGTCAGGAGGAGCTATATTGACTTCATAAGGTGATAATATGTGTGAACATTTAATACCTCCGTAAGGGTGGCATCAGGATCAGGGACAGAATAACTGGATCAGGACATCCCTTCTTTGAGACCAGAGATATTCTCTTCAGTGTAAGATGACAGTTATTAACATGAGTGCACACACTGAGAGAATGATGACAGCGATTACTATTCAGGCCGGAGATTTACCGTCTGGCTTTCCTGGACACGGTTTTGGGATAATACTCATGTCATGAAACGTAATGAGTTGCTATCATTGGAACAAATCAAATGGTGACTTCCAGCTGTCTAAACAAAGTACAGCATTCTCACACCAAGAGATGGCAACTGTCTGCGAGCACTCGTGCATAGTAAATGAGTCATGTGTCACCTTATTATTATGATAAAGGAATTGAAAGTTTACATAGCCAAATCATTTTTGATTTGAGATCAGACATTACAGTTGCCAGATAACACATCACTTCTATGAATAGATATCGACATTTATTTAAATTCCGAGCCCTTTTCATCATAACCCAGTTTTCAAAAGGTTGGCTTCCCTCCTTGAACTCACATACACTCCCAGAAGGCTGCCTGTGAGGAGTCTGACTTATCAGTACAAAAACAACAGTTATATCCAACTGGAAGTGTTTTTTTCCCGGACAGCTTCCAACTAGGCACAGGGTACAGCTGCAGCAGTGAGGTGTAGTATTATAAACTGCCGCTGTTATCACAGGTCATGCATTAATACAATAGATAGTCTGGATTTGTCAAGAACTGAGTTTAAAGTCTAGCGAAGGGTGTTAGTAATGGAAACACATTTAGGAAGGAAACATTTGGAAGATATCAAGCTGAAAAATATTCTGTCATCACTTCAGTAGTGTAAGGGGACATGTGACCTTGATGCTGCCTACTCTACGTTTCTGATTGGTTGCTACTAACTGGGTTTCTGTGTGCACGCACATCTGCACGTATTCCTCACTTCACACTTTGGTTTTATATGCATTTAACCCTACAGTCTAAAATCATGTGTATATTTTCGAAATCACGCATACATTATGTTTGTGTCTTCCTGCAGAACGAGTCACCAGACCTCACTGAGGAGCAGTTACTTAGTCTGCTGGACGAATGTGAGCTGACCGAGAGCTGGATCCAGGATCTTGAAGCATTGAGACCTTAAAAGAAGACTCAGACGGACGTGATCCATCTGAGCGTCTGCTGTCAGAGTGGCCATCAAAAGATGCATCATTGCTGGGATGTCACCGTCAGGGAAAGATGACGTAAATATCAACATATGTAATTCACTCAGATTGTCAATAGGACACTGCAAAGCTTTAAGATGTATTGAGACATAATTAACCTGTCTTGTCTACAGTAATATAAACTGATTATGAACATGCATCACAATATGTCAACGATACTTTTATCCTAATTGGTCTCCGCGTTTTCAATATGCAGCTGGATTACGTCCCATTGTTTTTATTTGTGTTTATGGCCCTGCATGAGGAAACAGAGCAGCGGGGCCACCCTTTGTATTAACCTAAGTATCATAGATGAGAACAGAAAATTGCCGTCATTAAATCTAATAACCGGGTACAGTGGCCACAGAATGTTCTTCTGCACACATAAACACTCAGCCGATAGCAGCGGGTCTGTGGGGTGAAGGCTGAACACCACATTGTATTAACTTTAAGCCCAAATAAAGCTCTCCCCTTTGAAATATAGTATGTCTCTGCTAGTAATGTGCGGCTGCTGTTAATAAGGACAGAGGGATGATGTGTGCTCCGCAGGAGTGATAGTCAGATCCACTTCAGCTCCCAGCATTCCTTTCATTCCTGCTTCTATAGGTGATCTTCTCCAGAGTGGGTCAGATTAGCAGGATCCTCTGAAATTGGACCCTTTGTGACCTTTCTCCAGCTTAATTTTCACTTAAAAAATGGGATTCTGCTGACAAAAGATGGTCAGCTTTGAGAATTATGCTTTTAGGATTGTTTGGGAGATTTGTGGAGCTGTTGACACGGTTCCTTTTTGCTCCTGCTTGCACAGTGTGAGTTAGCAAGTCTGCACCTGGCTGACCTCAGCACAGAGGTCCTGTCTTTCCTCTCTCCTGGCACTGGACACCTACGGGCCTGTTCGCCTCAATCTTCACCTCACCCACACATTCTGACCCCGTCTTAACGGCAGGAATTATCTTACATTCCTCTGGGCTGAAAACACGTCGGCCAGGTGAGCCTCCAAGGTCAAGCCACAACGAGAGCCCCCGTATCAGTGAAACCTGCAGCGCTATCTGTCAGGGAATCTTAACAAACACCTCAGCACAAGAGCACACACAAACACCTTTCAGACTGACTGCATAATTCATACGTAATTCTTTACTAATTTAATACATTTGCAATAATTTCATAGGCACATATGCAGCACATGTAGCATTGTTGTCCATTTTACAAATACCATCTATATAATTGATACAATATATTTTCAGTGGGGGAGATATACTGCTCATTTGGGGTAATGGAAACACAGTGAGCTCAGTATGGGAAGAATGAGGTCACTTCTAATGTAAAGAGACCTGCGGCACACTGAGACTGTCTGGGTTTTCTGGCGCGACCCTCACTGGTGCCTTAGATTACAGCTCTTTCTGGCCCTGTGAAAGATCTCACTTAGCAGTCTGAGTTCTGTTTTCTGATGATATACTGGTGCAGGGCCTTACAGCATGGAATTTTAAATGTACACTCTCACTGGCTGGAGCGGACCACAGTCATAATTTAAGTTCACTTCCCCAGTTCGGTGCAAAATTCCATATGTCTATCTCTCACGTGGAGTTTTGTTGTTTGAAGGTGTAAGGAGATGCCTGTGTAATGTGTAATCAGATCTGTGTGGATGTGCTGTTTACGAGGGTTATACTTCATGTCGAGTTTTCCTGCTGTCGACTCCCGAGGATACTCCCTTTCTCCGAGGCTTCACTCGACTCAACTAATGGATTCCAGTCGCTTGACACAGCATGGCCCGGCTCCCTTTGGTTTTCTAGGAAGAAGACCTCAGTCAAAGGAGATATGGAGTCCAAAAATCACTGAGAAAAAAACATGAGCTCTTCAATTGACCATTTAACTGTTTATTTGCCCAAAAAGACACTAATCAAACAAGATAAGTTTTTTTTCCTGAAGTCTTTATTGTTCACTTGACATTACAAAA
The DNA here is from genome assembly GCF_042242105.1 of Pempheris klunzingeri. Classification (NCBI taxonomy): domain Eukaryota; kingdom Metazoa; phylum Chordata; class Actinopteri; order Acropomatiformes; family Pempheridae; genus Pempheris; species Pempheris klunzingeri. The sequence continues at coordinate 10,323,655 of NC_092024.1, read as the reverse complement.
TACCAGGTAGGAGTATAAACAGCACTTTCTGTAGAAACTATAGTACAAAGTTTATTGAAAAGCTTCACTAATAATTAAAAAAAGACACTTACAAAAAAAAAAAAACAAATACCAAAGACATCCTCATGTCAGTGTGCAAATAAGTTTATACAGACAGAAACGCTTCCATATGAGGCTACGCTTCTAGATAAATTATTTAAATAGCATATATCTACACAAATGAAATAACCTCAACATAAAACAAACATAATAATTTATCCAAAAAATGCACAGGAAATACATATAGCACAACATAATCGAGACAACATTTCTTTAATCCTTTATGTTCCTGTTTGGGCTTCTTTCGCTACAAAAATATCTTATATACAGCATATAAATGATACTAAAGTCTTGCTAAAAAAAAAAACAAAGAAACCAACCTATTTATACTCTGTTGCTAAGACAAGTGATTCTTGTGTATTGCTGGCCTCAATACAAAAAGAATTAATGAGGTAATATTTGTACATAAAGGATTTCCTTTGATTTTCCCTTTTCAGAAATGTACACACAAGCTCAGGCACACCAGTCATGCACACTGTGCAGAAGCAGAATATTCAGAGATACCGTAAGTGATGCCTATCTTTTATTTTTTTACTGTGTTGGTCAGATTTAATATTATATCTTGCCCTTGGCTGATATTGAGTTCAGTTGATTGGAATAGGTTGCTGATTTTTTTTTTTTCGATGGCAAGATGCAGAGATGAGCAAAAATTAAAGCCTTTAAGATGAATATGTAAATACAAACATACTTACAATGGTTTACTCATTGCAGGAAATAGACTGGCCCATCACTGTTTGCGTCCCTATGACACATTCAGTAAAAATTAGAGATATTAACATAATATTTGCTAATAATTACTGTTCCAAAGCAGTGTTCAGTGTGTCTGCTTTGGGCCCTGTGCTGTCCTGAATTTTGTGCTCTCCTCGTTTGTTCTAGTGCTCTTTCCTGAGAAGACGAATGTTTTGGGCCAGCCCTAAGCCTCTGCTAAATACAGGACCTCGTATACACAGGTCTGCATTAAAGTGGGGTGAGGGGTCATTACAAGAAATAAAAATAAAACATTTGACGCGGTTGTCTTCATAACTATGCTCGTTGGATGGCACACATGCATAAACACATAAACAACATTCACTCTCTTTGATAGTAACAGTCAATCCATACTGTCCACAGTCCCTCAACGGTTCCTTCAAGGGGTATATTTACCCCAGCCTAAGAAAGTTCTCCCACTGCTTTCTTCATACTAACACAAGTGTCTCTGAGTCCACAGCAGATGTATATTAATGCTCGAAAATATTTTAAAAAATGACTAAAAATAAGCTCTTCCCTTTGGTCCCTCATCCACAGAGGAATACCTCCAAACCGACAACAGTTCAGGTGTGCAAAGCAATAAAATGTGCCCCCCCCCCCCCTTTCAACGTAGATCAGAGCAACAAAGTGAGAGGGCCAATTTCTTCTGAGCAGCTGTGCTCACAATTTGAGTTTGGTGCAGATTCATCATTGAATATTTGTTTGGCTTAGAGTCCTGAGGTCAGTTTACCTCATTTTAGCTCACTTGCTCTTCATTCCTCCAATGTGCATTTCTCAAAAGAAAAAGTTAAAAAAGATATCGATCCAGGTCTTGTATAATATATTCATACTGACATACTGGTTCTGTCTGTAGGGCACTGTGGTCCAATTATGTATCTGAAAGAAATGAAAGACAGAAAATTTGTTACAAATAAAGTCTAAGGCGATGAACGCATTCTTTTTAAAGGATTGAACCATCGCATATGTGCTTACCTCTGCATTCGTATTTGAGGTCTGAGAAGTAAACCATCTCCTGAGAGAACACGTACAAGCCTAGTCGCCCTCCAGCGTACGTCTTGTCGTAGATGTTTCCGGAATCGGCCATGATTCTCTTTCCTTCATACATGACCACTCTGGAAAAGACAGCATAATCACATGAGCTCATTGCCATTTCAATATAAATTATGCAGATTTGTAATTGAATGAAAGGACGTGCCTGTACTCAAACTCACCTAATGAGTCCAGTCTTGGGTCTGTGGGTCAGATGCCATCTGTAAGCGGTGAAGTCCTTCCAGCCAATGTTCTTGGGGTCGTGCCACAGAGTGCGCACCTAAAAAAGGATGAATCACAATGGTTAAAATGAGAAAAGTGGCAAAAATTGTGATAAATTGTGTCTCGAATCCTGAGTCAATGAATCTCTCTCACCTGTCCTGGGGTGTCTCCAGTGTGCCACAGGGCGTTCCTTAGATGCTCACCAGGCCCAGTGGTGGAGTTGACCGCTTTGATTGACAGTCCAGAGTAGCCTTGAGCTCTTGTGGGCGTGTGAGACCAGTAGGTCTGTGTGATCTGTTTCCACATCACCGTGTAGAAGCGGGAGCTGGACTGGTAGCCAAACACAAATCCGGCGTAGTCATCATCTCTGTCCGTGTTGATGAAGAAAGTTCCACTGAAATCCACAGCGCTGAACTCATCGTAACCTGAATTAAGACAAGAGATGGTTTTCAACTGGTTCGCTACCACTTTGTGAGCATGTACTTAGAGCGAGATGTCTGTCTGTGTGTTACTTACCAACAGCAATGCCAGGATCACAGTTGACAGTCTGCACCAACTCCTTGCCCTGATGCCGGACCACCCAGTTGGGGTCAATCTGGGAGGTGCCCTTGGGGTCCAGTGGAACCATTTGGAATCTGCGGAAGTCTGTTTCACTGATGGCAAAGTTCTCCGGGCACACGTCGTAGATGTCCAGAACATTATCTTGGTCAAAATCGTCTTTGCACACATCACCACGGCCATCACCTGAGGGGAAAGGACAGACACGGAAATCAAAAAGATGAAAACTCTGGATAAGGAGCTATAAAACTAAACCTGAAGGATATCCAACTAAGTGAGACACTATTTGTCTAACAAATGGCACAAGTGTTTCTGAACCCAACCACATCTGACATGAAATTAAGAGACTGACTCACCATCAGAGTCCACCTGATCAGGGTTGAAGGCCAGTCTGCAGTTGTCTTTGTCATCAGGAATGCCGTCGTTGTCGTCATCGTGGTCGCAGGCGTCACCCTTGCCATCCTTGTCGTGGTCGGCCTGGTTGGCGTTGGCTATGTAGGGGCAGTTGTCCAAGTTGTTCTGGTGACCGTCCTCATCAATGTCCTGGTTGTTGTCGCACTTGTCTCCTACGCGATCTGAGTCAGAGTCGATCTGTAGGAGAACAGAATTCCTTTATGATGAGATTCCTTAAACACTGACTCTCACACTATAAGACTCTTGTCCTCACATCAAGTAACTGCCTTCACTGTTTTTCACCAGCCTTAATATGAGAGGTGCTACACATGATTTAAATGTAGCCCCTTGTTTTCAGGTATGCAAGCGATGTCCCTTCAGACAAGTGTCCAGTGTCCAGTCTTTGCACTTCAGCAAAATTACACATTTCATATTGGTTCCAAAGATGGATGAATAGAGAGGGGAAGAGGGAGCGTTGCACTAGTTTTTTCCTCAAACTGTCACATTCCTCTCTTTCATTAAAGCAGGTGCAATTTGTGGCCTTGATATTGTTTGCACTTCTACATAGTAGCATGACAGATCAAGCTATATCACACAGGATGGCAGGAAAGATGATGTTACCTGATCAGGGTTGTGCTCCAGAGGGCAGTTGTCACAGTGGTCTCCCACCCCGTCCCTGTCGCTATCTCTCTGGTCCACGTTGTAAACATACGGGCAGTTGTCATTCTCGTTCAGAATGCCTGTTGAGTCAAAACATGCTTATCTTAGCCTTCAGAACTGAGAAAATGCTTTTCAAGTCTAAGGAAAGGCAATAAAGATAATTTGAAAGAAATCTGGAGGAGAAATTACTTACCATCACCATCAATGTCAACAGCACAGGCGTCACCCTCTCCATTGTTGTCCGTGTCAGTTTGGTCAGTGTTAGCCTCGAACACACAGTTGTCACAGCGGTCGCCCACGTCATCTCTGTCTGTGTCATACTGGGCAGGGTTGTACACTCTTGGACAGTTGTCCTAAATTCATAGACACAATGAAAAGCACAATAAAATTATTAAAATGGCTCATTGCTTAAAGAGATAATATTTATAGGAGCAAAACTTTGCTTTTCAAGACTTTCTATTGCTCTAACTTTAGCTGGAATGTGATATTCCACTGCAAGCAAGCTGGTAATTTTTACCACAGCATTTTTCTTGCCCAACTTTCCAAATCCACAATAAGAATTATGGGCAGCAAGCCATCTTGTCCTCACTTCTGACATTATGCTGAAATTACATTACACTATTCCTATGCTACTGGCTTTCCACTCTCCGGTGAAAGCATACAAACACAGAGACTTTACATTCCTATTGCCCAAAGGAAGGACGGGTGCTGCTGATTGCTATGTCTGGTCTCCGGGGGAAGCACACTTTGGGGCTAAAATAAACTGCAGCAATGACTCACCCTATCATCGGGGATCCCATCATTGTCATCATCATGGTCACATTCATCACCCAGGCCATCTTTGTCATGATCTTCCTGGCCAGAGTTGGGAAGGTTGGGGCAGTTATCCTATAAAGGAACAAAGGAGCGGTTAAGGAGGTAATCATCACAATGATAGAGTCCAGATGGGTAAAAACGGCCTTTTGTGTTTCTGTTCATGTGGGGTCTGGCTACCTTCTTGCAATGGTAGGTGGCGTTCTCCACACACACCAAGTTAATGTTGGGCCATCCATCCAGGTCACTGTCCTCTCCGCAAATACGGCCATTCCCTGCATACCCTGGCTTGCACTCACAGCGGAACATTGATTCAGAGAAGACGCCCAAGTAGATGCAGTTTGCATTTTTATTGCAGTCGTGGCTACCATCCTGGCAAGGGTTACGGGGTTTGCAAACCTAAAGAAAATTACAGAGAATTAAAAAACATGCAAGCAGCTAGCCTACTATCCATAACCACAGCGAGTATGTAAGTACACAAACCTGTTTTTTAGCAGTTGCCTGTTCAACTCCTCTTCCAAATGGCTGGGGACCAGAGAAACGTGCAGGGCAGGGCAGACAGTTGTAACCAGGCACGGTATTCTCACAGCGATGGACTCCGTTATGTGTATGGCAAGTGTCAGGGACCTCTTTACACTCATCAATGTCTTTGCAGGCGATGCCGTTCCCAGTGTAACCAAGTGGACACTTGCCACACTTGAAAGAGCCATCAGGGAAGCTGATGCACTTTGTGCCAGAGAAGCATGGGTTGGAGAGACAGCCATCTGTGGAGAAAAACAATTGGTACTTTAAAAAGGTGATTTGTTGTGAAAAATGATTTATTTCTTTACTCTCTATTGAATCTTAAATGCTTACCGACAGGGCAGTCCTGTTTGTTGCACACGTGAGACATAGCTGCATCACCAACGCAATCCTTTCCTCCATGTTTGGGGACGGGGTCGGAGCAGAGACGTTTTCGGGTCTGGATTCCCCCACCACAGGTAACAGTGCAGGTGTCCCATGGTGACCAGGGTCCCCAACCTCCATTGACTAAAAAGTATCATGACGACAACATTGAGTGTGTTTCCCTGAACTTGCACACTCTACCATCCTGTATATACTTTGCTACTGAAGTTCAACTCACTAGGACAAGGGGACTTGTGGCAGATTTCGGTTTGACGTCCTTCTCCCTGGCAGTCACTGCCACCCATCTGGGGTGTGGGGGAGTTGCAGAGGCGTATCCGGGTGATGACCCCCTCACCACAGGTCACAGAGCACGAAGACCAGGGAGACCAGTGGCTCCAACCGCCATCCTGTTTGACTGTGAGCAACACATACACAATTAATTCATCACGCCCACAAACTGAGAATATTTATTGTCACAGTCCCTGTGTTGAGAATGCTGAGTGACTTACAGCGTCTGTCACATTCCTGGGGGTAGCAGTCACGGGTCTGGACAGAGGTGCCCTCACAGTTGCTGTTGATACGGTCACAGGAGCGTCCGCGCTGCTGGATGCCCCGACCACAAGTCACTGAACAATGCGTCCATTCAGACCAGGGGGACCAACCGTCCGCTGTAAAGTTGCCTGCTATAGGTGGGAAGACATAACGTATGGGGGTCGTTACTTTTGGGGGAAAGGTATCAAGGAGGAAATGAAGAAAGTCAGAGGAAAGTTGTGAAAAATGAAAAAAAAAAGAAGCTTACATGTTTCACAGCGAGGGCAGCACTCTCCGTCGAGCACGGTGGCGTTGGCACACGGGATCAGAGGGCAGGAAATTTTGCGACACACAGTAGCAGATTTCTGAATAGAGGGATAGTCGAATTATTACATGTATAATGAGTGAGCTGACTAGTAACAGAAAGAAATACAGGCTTTGCTGGTACTGTTCCAAGCCTAGTTGCAATATTTGACAGTGAGTGATCTTCATCAGGGACATGACACTCGTTGCTGTGTTGATAGAAAACATAGTTCTCACCACATCTCTCCCACTAACACCTAACTAATTACACAACACTTGAACAGCCTTCACTAGATGTTGCTGGAGGGGTTGATAGCTGAGAAGTGTTTAAGTGATTATACAGGGAGGCACTAAATCAAACACTATTATCACTTCGTTCAAACACACAGCTATGTCTTTCCTCAGCAGATTCGTGGCTTTTTTTTTTTTAAAGTTTCATTCCAGCAGGTGTAATGATGCTCACCTGGCAGGTGCACTCGGTGCAGCCATCCACCGTCCACTCATCTTTGTCCTTGTACACAATGCCGTTGTGGAAGCAAATTCCACTGTGGATCCTCGTTTCATTTCTCAGCAGCGAGCTGTCTTTAGACTGCGAGAGGGAGAAAGCGAGAGAGACGGGGGTTACTTAGGATGGAGGATGGAAAACTTTCACTTTGCCAAAGTTCCAATACAAATGAATCACTGACCAACACCGTGATTAAGACATTGCTCGACTCTAGCGAAGCAGTGCAAATGCAAGCGACAGCCAGACGTATTTGTGTATTCACATGGGTCTCATTAAGGATTTGGCCAGGGACTGACATTACAGCGACAAGTGGCTACGCACTGGGAATGTGTTAACTGGATGCAGAGGGAGAGACGGAGAGGAAAGGTGGGAGTGAATGATGACAAAGAGCAGACCCTGATGGCCTTTGGAGCTTACCACTTTGCGGAGCTCATTCGACAGCTGTTTAACAACCACACCGAGTCCCTTGAGCTCCTTAAACATGCTGGCGATGTCCTCACAAGAGAAGCCACAGACAGACTGCAGATCTGAGTGTAACGGAGAAGAGTCCAATAAATTACTTCAGCTCTTAAAGTTTACAACTGATCAGTAGAACAGAGACACAGACTTGTTTCTTTGAGGAGGAGAGGTCTCACCTTTGGCTTTGTGGCCGGTGTAATCAGTCCTAATGGCAGGGCTGGAGTTATTGACAGGGTTGTCCAGGGTCAGGACATCAGTTAAGGCAGCTGCAGAGGGAGGGAGGGTGAAGAGAAGACAAATTAATTCCTGTCTGCTGGAGTACAGTGTGGCAGTCCATATGTATCCTTTGATATAATGCCACTCATATATTTGATCTATTTTTCAGACTTACCTCCACTCTGGCATCCCTTATTTCTCAGTATGGCATCAAGAGTGGTCCCAAAGACAAAGCGCACATTCTGAAGCACTCCCTGAAGGACAATAAATTCCAGTTAAGAGACACTTAAATCTATTAAGACATCATTAGGCCGTAATTGGGTTTTTGACTGCGCTAAAACACTGTAGAGCTTACCATGAATCTGTCCTTCACAGCTCCCTTTCCAATCCTGAGCTTGGCAATGTCTGCCACCTCCTGGGACAGCACTTTATGGATTGGCAAATCTATCTCTGATACATTGATCTCCTCACAGCCGACAAAAAGCTGCACCCGATCATCCTGAGCGAACAGCGTGATGTTCTTCCAGTGTCCAGTGGCCAAATCAGCATCCTCGATGGACACGACCTGCTGCTGGTTCATGGTGGAGTAGACCACATCAAGGGTGTTCGCCTTTCCGTTGGAAATGATCTCGAAAATGGGTCCGGAGCCGTCGTTCCTCTCAATGGTCAGAATGCTGCCCCTGGTTTTCTTGAACTGCTTCAGGTTGACCAGGAGGAGGAAGCCCCTCTCAGCCTGGATGGAGTCGAGGAGGTCCCTGAGGGAGCTGTCGGGGACTGGGGGGATCAGGTCTGCGTTCAGGATCTTGTATGCAGGGCTGTAGGGATCAGCACCTTTGACCAGACTCACCCCGTTGTGTCTCTTGTTTACCCGGGCTCGATCAAATAAGTCATACACACTGTTATCATCCCGAGTCTCTGTGGTCAAAGAAAAGAAAAAGCATTGTTCAGTTTTTTTCTCTCATAATGACAGTGTGCATGGAAATCCAAAAAAACAAAGCTATGATATATTTAGCAGGACAATACAGCTCGTGACAGCAAAACAGCAGAGGAATAATATAACTTCCCTAATAGAATATTATTTAATATTCCTGAGCTCATAATTACTTGGCAGAGAAACAGTTCAAGACCTTATAGGAATGATTACTTTAAACATATATAACGGCTAATAACGTTTTACAGGTAAAAAGACCATTAACAAACATTTCCCACTCTTTACCTGTCAATCTTGCGCCTTCACAACTCCAAAGCATCAACAGCAAAAAGATGCCACACAGCATCATCTCGAAATCTCAAGTTATCTCTGTTGTAACAAAGAATAAGACACAAACATAAAACACTACACGTTATGGGACACGAGCAACAAGTTCTCATTGATAAATAAGGATTATCATAAAAATATTCTACAAACCTTCAAATTAAAAAAAAAAAAATCCCTCTGGAAATTGACTGAAGAAGGAGAAAAAAGTCCGATTATTTATCCCGTTTCTCTTTAGCTCTTGATGAAGCTCATTCGTTTTAGGTAGATAGTTTGCAGAATCTGAGCTCCTGTCCGGGATTTATTCCGATGCTTTGACTTATTCTTCTGACTTACCCCTCCGACGCAAGAGCTATTTAAACAGTTTAAGGACATTCCTGAGGTCCAGTGTGGACCAATGGGGTGGCTGCAGGAGGGAGAGGGACCGCCTTGTTGTCTTACCTCACAGCCAGTCACAGTAACATCCGAGACGCACACACTGTGGGGAAAGAACGCATTCCTGAGCTGAGTTTCCATCATCGGACAAATATTTCGTCCACACACTCGAGCCAAGACTCGGCCGTTTCCGGTCTAATAAAAGTTTAATTGTCCGGCAAATATTCTTAATTTTATTAAACTGTCATTCATTTGAAAAAAAATACATATATATATATAATTTTGTTTTTAATATGATCCGAAGCAAGTAGGCCAATTCATTCCGTATACTGGTAATTCAAAACCAGTAAAAACTGGATTTAAAAGTCATATAAAACATTAAGTTATATTCCATTATCTAAACTCGTGTATTAATTCCAGCTCAAATTTATGGCATCCACAAGGCTATTTTACAGGTTTATGGTGTGTTCCTCATTTTGCTATTCCCAGTCTGGCCGCCAGGGGACTCAGTGAGTAATGAATGTAAGTGTGAAGTGGCCTGAGAGAACCAGAGGTATGATGGGAGGATAAAAGCGTCTGGCTTTCTTTATAGTTGTAGAAGTGTGGAATGGGAATGTATGACTGTCCGCACAAGGCATGTGTTAAAGCTTGAAACTGTAAAAATATATATTAATCATAAATACTAAATATATATATATATTACTTTTTATATATTAAAAGTGCTAAAATACACAGTGTGAAATAGGTGTGAGAGGATTCAAATAATGTGTGTGTGTGTGTGTGGGGGGGATGCTTTGTCTGAATATAAAAATCTAAACTATTGTGGAAAACATTGTGAGGAAAATTACTTCATTGAATGTCTCATCCATTAAATTGTGTAAATGTTAGGAAAAGCCAAAGATAATACATAAACAAGCTGCCTTTCTTAAGAATTATCTGTTTAAATGGTCTGAATAGTGTATTCAGATTTCATCATTAGTTTGTTTGTTTGGATTCCTTTCTGGGGGAGGGCGTATGCATCTCAAATCCTTTACTTAAGAATCCTGCCTTCAAAATCCTATTTATGTTTAAACATTTCCAGTAAAATCTACTTCATTTATCAAAAGTAAAAGTACTCACTGAAAAATGGCTCCTGTGACTAATATATTTATTAAATATTTATACATTGTTGATTCGGCAGTGTGTAGGAAGCTATGTCCTGCTTTTGCTGGTCAAGAGTATTTGACCAGTATCTTTGAGAATAATAAAAGGAAAATGCAAAATATTTTTCCCTGAAATGTAGTGAAGTAGAAATAGTGGTAGAAATAGTACTGCAAAATAAATGTTACTTTCCACCATCATCCACACCATTTGAATGTTAAGAGTGTATTTAATATTAGTTTGAAATTCTCATATATTTTGAATATTTCCTTCCAAATTATGACATCGAGATGCAGATGAAGATTAAGGTTTATGGCGGAGTATTTAACCTATGACCTTGTTCTCTCTCTTTTTCCCCAGCCCACCACCACCAACACGCAGAATCCCGTACATCCCCTTGACAGATTAGTTTCACTTCACCCCTGACCAAAGCAGCGTTTGGCATCTTTCATTGAACGAACTGAAAAATGTCTAACTCTTTGAGTCACGTCAGCGTTTAGACTGAGAGGAAGGTTGAGGAGAGAGACTGAGTGTAGACAGAGATGAAAGCCTTCTGGAAAAACGAGGAACCACAGAGACGCCTACACGCTGCGATGACTTACACTTGAAAATAGAGGCACTGCCTAAAAATAGGTTAGATATATGGACCTCTGACTGTGATGAGACACAACATCTGGATACCTGTTCTACAGCCAGTGTATCCATACTGCAGGAACTCGGATTGTTTATGATCTCTGTGACATGCAGGATTTACAACATGTGGTGTTCAGCTAGGTGAAGCATAAGCCTGCAGGAAGTGATAAGGCAGTAATGACGCTTCACTGGTCATTCAGATAGAAAATGGTGGGCTAAGAGTCTGTGGTTTCGTGGGAAAGACTTGTGGAGATATCATGGGCTGGTGTGACTGGGCACATCTCTGTGGGCGTGACAGCGTGGGAGGTGTAACTGACAAGACTGTGTTGGAGGTCAGGACACATGCCAAACTCTGATGAATGCCCACTAAAGTCAGCCAAAACTACAGCGGAGACAGCCCACTGATAGCAAGTGTTTACTCTGAGCATATTACTGTTTCTTTCCTACTGGGGGAGCGTACACATCCGTCAGTGGGTGGGAGAGTTCATTTGTTTTTTTTTATTGGCCGATTTCTGTCCACTTCTCTACATGGGCTCTAGATAAAACACAAGATAGGCCTCCACGTACAGTTGAGTCTGTTTCAGTACCTTGCTGGATTAGCTGTGGTCCAGAATGTATTTGACATTAATGTAATAATTTATAATATATTCACACAAACACATTATACTTTATGTATTAAACGAGGGTGCAAACAATGCCTAGGTCACAAAAGAGTTTATGTTTTAAGCGCCCAGTATCAGCGTTAGCAGCAGAAAAGAGTTATGTACATGTAACTTTGATAGCCGTATGAGTTAGATAAGAAAGTGATAACCACTCTCTGTTAAGTTAAGCTAATGTGGTAAATATGAAGCAACAAATAGTAACATATCAATTAGTGAGCTTTAGTGGTGCTTACAGATGATATTGTTTCCTTTAAAAAGCTGATGACATGATTAATTGACTTTGTTGTTTCCCTGTTTCCAGTCCTTGTAGTGAGCTGTTTTAAATTAATAGACTAGCTGGGAGTAAGTTCATAATTATAGTACAGGCATTTATCTTTTTACAAAGAAGCAGATAGGCATACTCCCAAAATGTCAAACTACTACTCCTCTAGTCCCCAGATCTTTGAGCCCCAGAGCGTTCACCATCATAGAAAAGGTGAGACATTTATTTCAAAGTCACAGAAAGCCCTGATGGTTCAGAGATAACACCCAAGCACTGAATCTACAACGTGGAGGGGAATAAGAGTCAAGTAGGCTTAATGCTGGCAACAGTTATGCAGTCAGAACAGTCAAACAAATCCAAAGGGATGACGCAGGCAAGATATTGGGAAAGAAAGAACTCTATGGCAACGCAGACAATCTCTCAACAACAGAATGAGCGAAACCATTTATAGTGAAGTGATGGCGTCTGAGCATGCAGGTGTCTATCTATGAAATGTATTACTGTATTCGCAAGCAATAGGTGACACATGCACAAAAATATGGGTCATATTGCATAAAAGGGGACTTGTGTTTTCAAAGGTCTGAGCAATTCAGGTGATATTAACACTTGTTTTCACCACTTGTGTGTGTGTCAGGTGGAGGGCACCCAGTGAGTGAGCAATTGAAGTGCTTAAGGAATGAAATAAAACTAAGCTTCATCACTGTAAATGGTAAGGATTGTGGCGTTTTCATATAATAATCAAGCATATTGCAATTGTGATGTGCATTATAATAGTGCAAAACTTATTTAAAAAGTTATTGGGCTGTAAAAACTGAAAATTACACAGGATATTCATATTTTCTAAATGCCTAAAAGTCTAATTGATTAATCTGTGGTCTGTTAAACACTTGACTTCATTTGACCGCTCTTGAGAAAATCAAGCAAATTGGGGTTTTTTTCCATCTTTGAAGCTGCATCAGTTTAATGTTTATGAGAGATTGGAAACAGCATGCTGAACTGGAACATCATCTGAGGATGTGCAGTTTATAGGATTTATGATAGATAACGTATGACGCACCGAATCAGTGTTATGGTACAAACAGGTTAAGACTTTTTACTGAAACTTACCATCATTCACAATGACTAATTCATCAGACATTTAAAATCCATGCCACCATTAACCTGGATGGTGTCCATTGTCCCCTGCAGCTACAGTTTCAACGGAATAGTATGTTTATATTTGAAAGAAAAGTGTTCATGAAAGACCAGCGTGTATTAACACCTTTTATTTGGCAAGCATTCGGCTTGCTCGAACGCATCAGTCTTCACTTTAAACGTCAAAAAACATGCCCAGGGGGAGCAAGCTTGTCTAAGTTATGTTTTAGGGGGGAAAAAAATGCAGCAGCTTGAGAATGAAAGTGGAAAGAGTGAGTAAGAGCCCTATAGGGCTACTCGTCACACGCACGCATAACATGAGTCAGTGATAAACTATTGTGGCCACCAGCAAGGTCACCACTGATCATCTGTTATTTGGGGAACAATAGTTGATTAAAGCACTGATAATAAGCCTTAAATCCTGTCTGGTCTGGTTCATAATGTACTTCAGTAACTGCAACCAACAGAGTGGTTGGATGCTCTTCCAAGGAAGTCTGGGAACCCAAAGATATCATTTATGAAACAAACTGAATGCAGCTTGTTGCCAGACTAATTTTTTTCCAAATTCTTTCAGCTGTCTTGTCCACAGCACATGCCAGGGCACTAAAATGACTTGGACCCCGTAGCTATTGTAAACCACTGATCAAAATCCATGCTTTGCCCTGGAGGGATAAAAGAGGGAAATATGGATGTCGCTGGTGGCTTTGGAGCTGGCGCAGCCTGGTGAAGATGATGTTCTGTGAAACAACATTATTAAGAACCTGCTCTGTCTGTGGTAAAATACAATCCTTGAAAATATTCTCTATGCAGGCATTTTCCAATAGTTTGCACTTATTCTTATGCACCAATAATCAATCATGTTTCATGTTCAGCTGCATGTGCAAATATTAATTGGATTTCAGTCTCAGGAAAATCTGTAGCGATGAACTGCAAAGAACCAGAGAGGGATCAGACCGTCTTGTGGTGGCAGTTAGCTGGCTCATCCTTGGATGTATGCGAGGAGGAAAATGATTAATTGGTTGCAGTGAGTCCGCTCGATTCCGGCAAGTGATGTCAGAGTCTGATTATGTTGGACGAACGCTCTGAGAGCTTGCCTTCTCTCACTATTTACAGACTGACACCAAGTCATCCGTGGTGCTCCTCGCATGCCAGTTGTGCAAGCACAGAGGGCTATAGGTTTGGTGAGTGATGGCAGTAAATGCTCGCTGCTGTTCGGCGACTTTTCTCCTGCTAAATGCACACCTTTGACTAATGAGCTGAGAGACCACACAGGCCAGTCATGTGTAAGAAGAAGGGAACTGTACGCAGGAATGTTAAAGGTCTTTTGAAAGAGACGCGAGCGAGTGTTTGGTTTGTGGAAAAAAAAAAGTGAAGCTCATCACACTCAAGTTCCTGATGACCACACAAGTGGATAATGAGTTTTTGGAAAGTGCGTCTAAATGGTTCAACAAGTACTCTTAGGCCTTAGATTTCAAGGAAAAGCCCACCTTAAGACAACACTAAATCTGTAGTAAATCTGAGTAAAAACTTGCAGTAGCTGTTTTGTCACAGATTATTTAAAAAGACTTTGTGGATATAGTCATAGAATAAAGGCTGATTAACAGTTAATAAAGTTTTTATGGCTAAAGTGTTGGCAAACATTGCCCATTTACAAATCCAGCAGACATGGAGCAACAATTGCATTCATTTAGACGCGTTTGTGGCCACCCGACAAATGTAAGTTTGATATTCACTCTCCTTTAAACTAGTTTTGGTCTCCACCAACTCTGCAGAAATTTCTCTGCCTTAGTGTCCATCAGGTTTATCATAATCATTTCTCTAAAAACTTCAGAAGGAAATGGGTAGCCTGTCTTTAGGTAAATTTAATCTATATTTCTCTAATTATTATTATGTTATATCTTTTGGGGTTTTTTTGTCTTTGTCTCCAGTCTTTACTAACTGTGAGCTCGCTGTCTCTCGCCTGTAGATTCATATATAATGTTTTCCCAAAATGTTGAACAATCTATTTTGGAGACACTATTTTTCGAAATAAGTCTGATGCAAAACGGAAACACTCTTCATCGTGTTACCTTATTGACCTCAGGACAGTATGTGCAGTTTGGCGTTTCTTTCAGCTGAAATCACCAGTTGTTTGGAGGCCATCCAGTTTCATTGCAAAAGACAAGATGTCACTGAAAATGACGACATCGTCTTCCGCTTTTGCTCTTTGTCTTTGGATGCATTGCATCAAAGTTGTGGATAAGGTTTCAGTTCGTTTGAATAATTTCAGCGCTCCTACTACACGGAAATGGGTTTGTTGACACTGCAGTGATGTTAGTGAGAAGAGCTCCCAGGCAAACCCTTCTAACTGAGCACCATCAGAGCCCGTCTCCCCCACAATTCCTCAGTAGGAAATAGTAACTTGTAATAGTAACCTGTACAGAACAAACTCAAAGTTAATGGCACTATTTCATCCTCCCACACACACTTATATTTCAGTTTGCTATGCGACCCTGCTTTTCTTGGCCTTCTCTTAAAATTCCACACTGATTTTAGGAAGTGTGCTCGTGCTGTTTCGACCCAGAAGGATATTAAACTCATAGTGCAACAACCTTGGGGTGATGGCAGCCAGGTGAGGTCAAACGTCTCCATGCTGCCACCTCCTCAGACACTAAGCAGCCATTTAAAACACAGTATGCCACTTTGCATCTTTCCCATGACATCATACTGTAGGTCTAATTCTGTCAAAATAACTTAATGGAGTTAGATATGAGCCAACGGGGAGCCCTGCTGTTCAGTGCTGCTACGGTGTAACTTTAAACACCTCCAGTGGTTTTTATTCACCTCTTTACAGGAGCACTGAGTTTACTCAAACTAAACTGAACGACCCTTGGCCTATTTAGTCATCAAACTTGAACAGAGATGTATATCAGTCACGACAAAGTCATGAAGTGCAGACAAACTTTGCTCAAATTGTTTTAAATTCTGGTGAAGCGGAGATCCCAAAGTTTCCAAAAATACTACAGAAGGTGGTATATAGAGGAAATGTGTAAATTAAAGTATGCACAAGTCGACATTTACGATATTTCCTATCCTAGGATGGGTGTAGCCTTAAAAAACACTGAGTCTTGGGATGGAATATTTCACTCCTTGTAAACATCACGTAGCTTGAATATAGAGTTTGAACAATATAGAAGTTGGACAGCTTCAAATAAGTTCACTAAACTAAAATTGCATTAAATTTGCTACAGTTTAACTTTTTTTTTTGTCAAATTGAAAATTAATCAAAGCTGGGGGTGTAAAACCAAAGCAATGAACTGAAATATGCTAAAAGAGCAGAGGGGAACTGCAGAGTCAGGTTATAATTATTTGTGGGTTCATCTCTACAAGCGACCTTTTCCACATTACTTGTAGTATTTTTTGTTATGCAAGCAAATTTTCAGTTTTGGCACATCATTTTCATCAATAGGAAGTCAATATACAACTTTATAAAGACAAATTCACCTATAATGCTCCATTTTTACATATTTCTAGAAAAGATACTGCAAAGTCACATAGGTCATAGGTCACATACAGAACAATACAGTTTTGTCAGGGGGCCACTTTTCATCCCAGGTGTTAGGTGTTCATCCCACGTGTGCTTCGAGATAACAGATTGTAAAAATAAAGTTGAGAACGTGCCCAGAAGACCTCATCACTCATGTGCAGGATGAACATTCTTTGCTATTTAGGTGAGAAGATCAGAGACGATCTCCCACTGAGGCAGGTATGAGGCATGAATCCCCTTCCCTTCACCCCTCAGCGAACTGGGGGACTTTTGGAGGAAAACGTGACATTCACAATCCGTTTACAACCTGTGGCACATGACTGACCTACTTTTGAGCTAACAGGGGGAAAAACTACATTTACAGTACAGGTCGAAAGCATGTATTTTCATTTTTTTTACCTAAATAAATAAAACTCTGAAAGTGCAGTGCTGTCACCCTCGCCAGTTTCTGGGCTGCTCTGCATGGGTCGCCCTGCAGATAAGCATTGCTTGTGTACACTACCCTCTGATTAAATCTTCTTTATGATAGAAAATCAAGCAAAAGCTTCCCTATCTTTGGGATTCCTAACATTCTTGCAGATGTTTTAGCTGAGTAGAACCAGGTGGGATTTTAACATTTTCCAGCTTTATTGCACAGATTTGCCTTAAGCTATAGGTTATACACTTCTGCAAGAGCTATCCTGGAATTCCCAACTCATACTGCACATGATCAAGTTTGCCAAGTCACTGCATGACCTGATTCGAGATGTGTATAACTTCAAAAGCCTATGATAACATATGGATATGGGTGCAGTACCATCATATAAACACATAATGCAAACCTTTCTTGTTTGTTTACACACTGTCCCTCTCCAGACATTCACATGTGAGCATTGATTGCATGCACTCTTGCAATTCTGTGGCGTTTACTGAAAGGTTTTTTCCTAGTTGGCATCACTTTTAAGGTCTGTAAATGTACCATGTAGTATTTACCGTTGATTCAAAACAGTTGGCTGTGTAGAGTAAGTGTCCACCACGTTCTGGGGAGAGTGCCATCTAAAGCCATTCCACCGCTCTTCTCCTGGAAACTAATCAAAGGAGTCTGTCGAGGTCACAGTGAAAAAGCTAATTAATGGCTGCAGTTTATTTTATTATCTTCTTTGTGCTTGATAAAGACATATTTATTTACTGCCGCTTGTGCTGCTTCTTCCAGTCAGTGGCACGCCTTCTGCCAAGTTTCACCGACAAACTATCAAAGACGCCAACTTTCACTCAAAAAGGTTTCTTCTGGATGCATGCAACATGTACAAATGGATTATTCTCAGCGCCTTCACTAGAGGTGTGCGTGACATGGTCGCATGATCAAAAAAATGTTCTCGCCTTCTCTCATTCTTTCCATCAATCATCCACTTGGACAATCTTTCAATTGTCCCTGTATTTTGAATATACTTGGCAAAGCCAGCACGGCCTCCGAGTCTCGCTGAAGCCACTGTCGGTGTCTGGGAATGCTGCCTAAGAATGTACCCAAAAACAGATATTGTCTCGGCTTATTTTTTTTTCCTAGTTGAATCTGTTACCATTCGGCCTACGAGGGCCTCTAACAGCTTGGAGAGCACTTAAAGGGAGTGCTGACTACTGTTTGTAGTCCCTACATCTTGAAAACCTATCACTGCATATTCCTCAGTGTTCTTGCTACAGCTGCAGCTGCAGGGGGTTGTTGGGAGCTGAAGGTTCTCATCCGCAGGCATAACCTATACATTAAGATGAGTTATTACAGCTCTTCAAAAGGTATCATTTTAGTCATTTTACTGTGGTACTGTAAGCGCTGTGTGGCTGAGCTTGTTTTCCTGTACAACACTGATGAGAGAGAAATACTTTGCAGGTAATTTACCATGACTCAAACACCACATTTGACTGCTGAGCCAAATGGAATAAGTAAATGCTGTATATGATGGCCTTAACGCATCTCACAGTGTTACAATCAACATAACACTTACTCTAAGGCCTGGTACAACTGTTAAACAGCTCACATACAATAACTCATCCAAGCATGAGTCCTGTTCAGCAGCAGCTCGGGGTGCAAGCTCAGCCTCGTGTTGTCTTGGTTGCTCAGGAGGGCACTAAAACAGACCACGACTGATTGTTTTTCTTGTGGTTCAACATCAGCGAACCACCACATTGTGTTTAAATGACAGCAGCGCAATGAATATTGAGCTGAGCATGACTACTGGGCAGTCAGTCACATTAAAATGAAAAATTAGGTGCAGCGCATCATACATCATTCGAGTTCATTTTGTACAAAGTTTCCGACTTGTATGGTGAGTGTAGTTGTTGTTTAACAGATTTCCTTCAGTGCCGTGCTGACCGACATTGCAAAATATCTATCATGGCTTTCATTTGAAATCCTGGGATACAGGGTAAATACGAGTTTCCCGGCAGAAACAACGGCAGGTGCTACCTGCGACCATGTCATTTTATTACTTTTCCCAGTGAAGCATCGCATTGGATTGCTGTTCTTTGACTCATCTAATCTCCATGTCCGTAAAAGCACATCGCGGTTACAAATTGTAAGATACGGGTTGTTATAAATGAGGCCACAGAGGTGACTCGTGTACTGGCTGCAATCTTGGCAACACGCATGTTGTGAAAACAGGTCAATTCCAACGTCCAAATCTGTTTTTGCACATCTCAGAGGGACTGTGCATCACTTCCCGTCATTCGTAATGCAGGACACACCAGAACATGCAGATGTTCGCTGGAAGGCTCTTAGCTATAATTTATGTACAACGTGGACAAAGTAGTACAGCTTAATATGTTTTCTCTTTTTTTTTTTTGGCAAAACAGTTCCATGTCTCCCAATGAAATCAGTGAATTGGTCACCACACACATATGATGACTGATTGGGAAAATGTTTCTTCTAAAAATAAGAATTAATAGAAAAATATTTGCACGTAAGAGTCATTTCACTTAAACATACAAGTTTAGAAGTGATTAATTCTCACTGCATGTGTTTGCCACATGTGTGATAAAGTTTCCCCAATAATCAGTCAATAAATACCTTCAAAAGATTTCTCCAGCTCTTGGATCATGATTGTGTGTGGTGAGAGGGGGGTTGGACACAAACATAACACCCAAGTGTGCTATAAAAAGAGAATAAAAGAACATGCTAAACACCCTACCAGAGTTACTAGAATACGCAACAATCTGAGGAATTTTCCCCCATGTTTTTGGGACTTCTCCCAAAAAAAAGAAAAAAGATGGTGATTTCTCAGAAAAAGGGGGTTGAAATATCGGGTCATCAACCTTTAAGAGTGCCGGGAACCCCTTTCCTCCCCCTCCCACTCGTTTCGGATCTTTCCATGCCCCACAAATCGGAGGTTCCCTCCAGCAGTGGAGTTATAACTCTTGCTGTCATGTCTGAGCTTTTACGGTAAAGCTGAAGCATGCGCAAGCAATGTCTCCAGGGACTAAATGGAGACTCCACGTTTTTCTACGGCTGTTTTGAAGGGAGGTGAGTGTGGGCGTCCGTCTGGATGCCTCTGGACAAAAAGGCTTTCCTCGAAGAAAAAAGGAAAAAAGGGAACTTATACACCAAATTAGGAATAGCATGATCTCTGCAGTGCTGTTGCAGCTGCATAAGATTACTGTAGATTTTATGCCATAAAAAAGTACAGCTTATACAAAGTTATTGCCTCTATTCAGTGTGTTTTTCAGTGTGAAGTGGAAATGTTCCTTATGACAATTTATCAGTGAAGATCTCAGCTTGGAGCGCTGCAGTTCCTATAGGCAATCAGATAATCTCTGATGAACTGCCAACAACAAATGCTGGGAACCATATTTAGCTGAGTGATTTGTTCTGCACACTACAGCCAGTCAGACAGCTGCATGCAACTTTTTCCAATTGGGAGCTTTGGCTGCTTGTACAATATGAACATGAATCCACTTTTAAGTCAATGAACAGATTGACGTCGGACATAGCTTTGGAGCAATGCAGGAATTAGTCTAATCACTGTCTGTTATTTTGGTGGAAGGTAACAGATAGAGCTACTAAACAAAAACATATGCTAAGACATTCCTGCTTTTGCCCCCTGCCTTTACGCTGGTTTTAAAGGCTTATTCCATGTGATTATTTGGGCTTATTAGGCTACAGTATGCATTAGCTACAGTATATGTTACTGTGCCTCTTTGGTTTATGGCCCACGTCAGATCACTGTCAGCAAATATATAATGTTTTCTGTCTCAGTTAAACACCCTCTCTGCCAGTGATTTTTTATTCTAAACTATAGTGGAGGTCCTTAGTGCAGCTTCGTGGACCAAATCCATTTCCAAAAAGAGCTAAAGGGATATTTCTTTTGCAGATGATCCCAGGCAGAAGAAGAGAGGAGAAAGCTCCATCTAGAGCTTTAAGAAATAGCGAGGGATGAGTAATGTTCCAAATCAGCAGAAAGGTCAAAGCCTCTTTCATCAAACTCCTCTAAATGCTGATGAAGGCGAACTGGTGAATCAATCAGAGATTGCACCGCGCCACACTCCATCACTGAAGTCCTTTTGTTTCCCTGACAACTTTACTTAGACAGCACTGATTGGACAAGAAGTGCGCCAGGAAACATCTCAACCCCTTATTCGGGATATTTCCTCTGAAACGTCTGTTTAATTTTGATATTCACATCAAAAGGCAGAGGCTTTCCACACGATGCACCAGAACCAGCAGCACAGCTCCAGAATAGTCAGAGATATGCGGTACCAAACTCTGTGTGGCTCAAGGAACCACTTGAGCTCCCACCATGCAATAGTAACAGTGGACACGTGAGAACTGCGAATTTTGTCATCTGCTGAGAAGAGACGTGGCACAAGCCCACTGAGGCTGCTGATAGATGAGGCAACACAGGCCAGTTTCTCCAATGGAGCCAAACCTCCCAACTTATTCATGTCCAGCTACCACTTCCCTTGACCCAGCATTGTGTGCGATACTCCTTTAGAGGTCCTGCACAGTGGGCATGTGCCACTGGCGATGTGCTGTGTCAGGGAAAGTGGAGAAACAGAAGCTAAGTGTTTTGCTTCCCCCAGGTTGCAGATGCCAAAGTCTCACGACTGACACTTTCTGGTGGTGCTCCCACTGGGAGGCATAATACAGGGGTGCGTTGCCTGCTGGGCCGCAGCAATGAGCGGCAGCATCTCCTGGAAGCCCTTGCAGGGATATATGTTTTCCAGACCCCATCAGGAGGCAGAAACTCTGCCAAGAAAAGCTGCTGGTAGGGCTCACATGCCCTGCAGAAAAATCCAAAGGCCTATATTATTCACTTTTTATGAATTAGTTTTCAATTCTACAGTGCCTAGTGATAAGAATACCATGATCGATAATGCTTTTTAAAGATTGTAATTAAGTTTAATTGGGTGTTTCCTGAATGAATAATAAAGTCATATACACATAATTGACACAGGAATGGACCCTGGTTATGAATTAAAATAGAGTTAACATATTTGTTGGAAACAGGCCAGAAGGTGCAATAGTGATAACAATTATCGCTTCATTATTGATCCCTCAAGAAAAAGTCTTGAGATTGACGCAGACTCAGAAGGCCTCCGGTCTCGCCTCTGGGTCCTGACACATACGTAAACCCACTGACCAAGTTATGCAGACATCAAGAAGTCAAAGTATCGTGAAGAATTTGCCCAAAACAACAATAATCCGAATAATGACAACAGAGCCCAATTATTTTCCATAAATCACTGTAATCTCATGACAACTTTTCATAATATTTGACTTAAGTTTGCTGTCTTGGCTGAAGTATTCCAGTGGCCTCGTAATTAAAACTGACTATTTGAATGACCATTAAAATGTCCATCACAGAAAACTAAGACCAGACTTTGGACAGGGCCACGTGGATACTTCCCAATGACTGATGCTCATTATCTGGTGCTTCTACGTGACAAACTACTGACACAGCAATCCAGAAAATTGACAGCAGGACACAAATAGATGCCAGTCAACACAAGAGCAGGTGTGTATTCTCAGGAAACAGCACCAAAGAGAAGAGCGGAGGAGGACATCTTCCTTTCCTGGATTAAGGGTTGTGATGATGTAATTTAATCACAGCACTTCAAAAGGTGACATTGACATTTGAAGTGCTGGAAAACCCAAAACAGCTAAAGCTCTAAATCCTGCTCTGGCAGATGTGTCTAAAACAAAAATCAGGCCCCTGGTGTTTGAAGCATCATGAAAGAATTTCTTGTAGCTTTGTCAGCAGCCTCTATAGTGTTGTCTCAAGACAAGTTGGAAGATAATCCTTAATGGTGTGTACATGTTCCACTCTGAGGTTTTTTTCCAAACAAACCAAGATCATATCACTCACAGCTCATTAGTCTGCTCTCACAGCACTGACTTTTTTTTTTTTTTTTTGCAAATTTGGAGATAAGCTACAGAAAGACAGTAAAGGCCCACCGGTCACAGCAGCATTTAAAATGGCACAGTTTCGCAGCAAAATAAATTCTTCTAAACAGAGTAGCTGCAATCTGTGGATTCATTATTGTGCAGAGTTACATTTTGGTGCACTTTGACATGCAAATTAACGCCCTTAAACAACAGAGTTCCTGATTTTGTAAGATGAAAAAGTCCCTTACAATTTTCTTTATAAACAGCGTTATGTAACTCACTGTTGGAGAACTACTACGGTTGGAATGAAACTTTCTTGGTTGAATCACCAGTACAGAAGACTAACCAATTGTGACTTAAAAAAAATATATCAAAAGTATAAGTCTACATAATTAAACTTACTATAGGACTGCAGGAAGTAGAGATATCTGTATTAAACAAAACTAACTCTGCAGCAATGCCAGCAGCTTTGTGAGGCTGTACTTTGGCACAGTCGTGCTTCAAGGTAAATGCTAACATGCTCAGAAACACTAACATGCTGATCTGAAGGAGTTATTATATATTTCTACTGTGACAACAAAGTTTAGCAAGTTAGCATGCTAATATTTGCTAATATTTTAGCACTAAACACAACGTACAGCAGAGGCTGATGGAAATGCCATTAGTTTTGCATGGATTTAGTCATAATTCAAAATATTTGACAAATTTAAACATGAATGTGCTGATGCAACTTGATAAAAAGTCAGCCAATAAAGTTGCATGAAGTTACTGAAGTCCGTGGGATTCATCCTCCGGCAACCATGAATGTCTGTGTATAATTTATTGGCGATCTGTCGAGTAGCTGTTGAGACATTTCAGTCTGGAAAAAATGGTGGACCAGCCAACATACCTACAGGCTGATGGTAAATAAATCCCTTCACATGCAAATGTTTTATTGCATATGACAAAGAAATAAGACCTAATTTCCTTATGTTATCACATGGCACTATATAACTGCGCATTTGTAGTGCCTAAACAAATAGTGACTTTAATTACCCCATTTACTTTAGCCTTAGAAAAGATAAAAAAAAAAAGCACCAGCAATAAAGAGGCTGACTGTGAAATCACTCAAGAGTGTTCAGTATAAGGACAAGCCATGACAGCTGAGTGTTTTTAATGGAGGGCAGTTTTTATAGCGCTCCTTCTCCCCCAGCTGACGGATTTATTAGAATCCCATTTTCCTCCTGAGAGGCTCCCGTGTCTAAGCCAGCCCTGCAGCCTCTGTTGTCTGCACAGATCTGCTGCTACTGTACACTTCAGCAACACAAACAACCACAACCTCATGGAGTGAGTGCAATGTGTGTGGTGCGTGTTTGTGCCTGGTTTTATTTGAGGATTCACACATCCAGTCCCTGTAAAATGTTAACCTTTTGTTTAAACTTTAACCTTTAACCAAAGTTTGACCTTTTGAAAATAGCAAATATATCTGTCAGAGGCAGAATACATCTACATTTTTAGTTGTGTATAATAATTTATAATGTAATATTTATGATAATATTTATGAGTATGTATAAAATGACATTAATTTAATTATGCGTATTGTAATAAATTAAGTACATAAGTACACACACACAAATATAGTGATGATGAATTTTGGTCTGAGTATTCTAGCAGACACGTCATCTGCAGCAGCCGCTGACTGAGTCACCCCTGTGTAATGGAGTTTCACTGACTGTAAAAGGATATTTGTATAAAGGTACGACACTTATCTGTCTCACTTCTCTGTTGACTGGTCATGCGGCATGCAGCCTGTCTCAGGTTGTGCTGTAGAAAATGCACGCTTGACAGACCCTCTGGGTGAATGGGTGTCTGATGGGTGTAGGTAACATGTGAGGTCTCCCGGCGTGGCCCACCAAGGAGGCCGAGCTGGTCAGGTTCAACAAACACATTCCAGGAGCAACTATCTGACGAAACTTGTCAATGCTTACATTTAATGTATTTTTGGTATAATTCATGCAATTTTGCAACATTAAGCACATCAGTGTTACTGTGGTTACGTTTTACAGTCAGAGATAACAGAGCTTTGCACAAGTGGAAGCATGAAAGCAGAGCCTGAGAGCTGTTAGACTTTGCTAACTTGAGTATACAGTTGAGTGTATCTCAAAATAAACAGTACCATGCATGTTTAAAAAGACCTCAAGCAGCACTCAAGTACTGTGACACTCTTTGGGGTCTGTTTGACTTTAATATTGACGCAAAAAGTTTCCCAGATGATACAAGGGGATTTTGAATCATTGAGAGGTTCAGAAGAAAATTAACATCTGTGACCGTGAGCATTTTATTTTCAAAAAAGGGACACAAATAGCCTTTTGGTCTGTCTGAGAGAGAAAGAGAGTAACGTGTGAGCAGATGATGTGTGACTGAATCTGGATCTCTGAGACAGTCGGGAATGTTAGCTATCCAGCAGGACACAGATCCAAAGCACACTGCACTGTTACAAATGACAAATAAATGTCCTTCACATCCCTGATCAGTATACAAATCACAAAACATCTGTTAAAATCTCTCTGAAAAGGACTACACTTTTACTCTGTCCCAACTCCACTTTCTCACCAGATT
This sequence comes from Pempheris klunzingeri, assembly GCF_042242105.1. NCBI lineage: Eukaryota > Metazoa > Chordata > Actinopteri > Acropomatiformes > Pempheridae > Pempheris > Pempheris klunzingeri. Next base: position 10,298,298 of record NC_092024.1, on the reverse strand, counting down.
TCTTTCAGCACCGAGCAACACATCCGACAGATGTATGATGCCTGAATTTGCTTACCGGATGGTGAGTGAGTTTGACAAGGTACTACTTTGACAAATAAGCTGAGCTATCTGCCAGGATAAAATAATATTAACACAACTGCTGCTAAATACTGGTTTAAAATGCATGGTTATGTACACATGTTTGCTCTGAAAACTGCAACTTGTAACTGATTGTAAGTGGAAAACGCTGTCTTAAAATTCATAGCTTTGAAGTCTCAATTTTAGACAGGGCAGTGTTGCTCAGTTTCCATCTTAATGTTGTTTTAAGCCCATTGAGGGATTGTGGTCAAGAGTGAGTGATATTTTCATGCAATTGCAGAAATATGGGGATGTGATTTTACGTGGCTTTAGTCCTTTAGTTTTCCAAGAGTTATTGGAGTTTTGGACATTCCAGTTTTGATGCTATTTAATGATTGCTGGACAAGCTCCTACTTTAGTGCCACACAGGATAGCAATCACAAAATGATGGATTACAAAGTCTTAGAAACACTATATTGTGCTGACAGTAACAATGGGACAGACTGTGTTGACATCAGCCTGAGAGAACCTCTTTGTTTAAAGGATACGGCTGGTGATGGTCAGTACTTTTCTTACTGTCAAAAAATCTCATGAAAAGACCAAAACATACACTGACTTGATCTTACCAACAAGTGTTGCTCTCTGCCATACACCTCTATTGCTGTCTGAAAACCTTCAGTGAGTCACTGTGTTATAGTTTATTTATCAATCCCAAATACACTGTCCCAATGTTTTAAATATTAGTCCACCAATTATGTATTCATCCACAGGTGAAAATAGTCCCCAATAATTACACTATTTGCTCCTGTTTGAGTATCTGTGGCTAAAAACTACAGTTCCCAGCTGTTTTACAGAAACACTACCCTTTAAGATGAAGGGTTTCTGAGTAACTTAAGGTGTTGCTGTTTTTTTTCTAAGTCTTTTGATGAAGGATCAAAACAAATCAGAGTCCTTGGACTTCTTCTGGTCGCCATAGGTTCTGACAAAATGCACCTAGTGGAAAATTCTTATTTGGACAGCATTTGGAGAGAGGGAATGGATATTTGAAATGTATGGCATCTTGTTAAGTAGCATGACAAGAGCCTGGATGGCATGTCTGGGGCATGAATTGAAAAAATGCATGAAAACCTATAATTTAGTAAATATTTTGGTCATGATATATGGAAGTGTCAACCACACTCATTTTTCTGATATTACTGCCAAGCATTACTGTATGGCTTCCATATCATTTCACCCTACACTTTTCTCTTAAGCAAGCGAACTCCTGGTTTAAAGATGTTTCAGTATGGGAGCCTTGCAGGAACTGACAGAGGAACACATTGATGCTGCACATCTTTCTACATTTACAAGCAATTTTGACAAGCCAAAAACAAGTAGTTTCCAAGCTGGAAATTCCCTCCCCTATGGGAGGATTCAGCTTTTAAACTGCTGACACAGCAGCAGTTTTACAGTTCTTCCTAGTTGTGTTTTATTTTCAAATGTCTCTCCAGTGGAACATTTAAATCTATTGTCCACCTGACGGGGTAAGTTTTGACAATCATATAAGCACAAGTTTGGTCAACGAATACAATCGGAAAAGATGCTTTGGAGCGTAAATACAATACTGTTTTTTAAATTTGTGCAGTTGTGCATTCAACTATCCAATTATGGATATTATTAATAATGTAATTATGAGATTAGTAAAGAGAAAAGTTAGTGCATAATTTCTCAGATGAAATATGGCAAATTCCACAGTGTGCCTCCCCACCTTCTTCCATAGTGGAAGCTGAAGCATGCTTCTGGCCCGGGGCATCAGACCCTTGGACTGAAGGAGAAAGTTTAAACACAAAAGAGAACTTGACCTGTGAGCATCAGCTGTCACCTTAAAAATGCTGACGCTGGTCCAGGGGGCAAATTTATCTGCTGAGAATCAGCATTGTGATTCTAATCTGTAAAACAGTTTAACATTTTGGAGGCTGCGCTGGAAGCAGATCAAGGCACTGACTTGAGCAGTTGGGATGTACACTTGCAGAGCTTGTCTACTACTGTAAATCAGGACTGGAGTCCCTGGACTGAGACTTGTTTGATTTAGTTTCACCACCAGATGATTAAAACAGCCATTTGTCCGACAGGCAGGAAAATGTAATAATTAGTCTTATCTTAAACTACCAAAGACAGCAAACATGGGAAAAGTCGGGGAATGACTAAAAGATTGCTTGGGAAAAGACAAGTAAACAACATGAGCGATTGGCTGCACTCCCTCTGCAGAACCCCAGAAAAGGATCTTTCCAGTCTGACCAGCTCCCCTCCAGGGCAGCTTGACACAGCTCCAAAGTCCAGATGAGAACCAGGGTCAGGCGAGTCCAGACTCTATCACCACATGAACTCTCAAGTCGTTGATGGCGAGTTGATGGCAAAGGGCTATTTTGGGTTGACGAGGGGAGGGAATAGTTGCTTGACAGCCAGTACAAATTTAAAGGTGGTGATGGACAGAATAAAAGACGCATTGCACGAGGGTACATATTAACAGAAAGGAAATGTTAATGTTGGATAAGAGGCAAACATGCCATTTCATTTTATTTTAGAATACGTTGTGATTTTATTCATTTTAAGTGTAATTGTGTTGTAACCTTAATGTATTGACAGGGCATATCATGGACCAGGGGCTGAAAATAGCTGCACAGATTGTGTCGTTTATCTCACAACAACAACAACAGCTGGCAAATTCAGTGTGTGAGGAAGCATCAGAGATGTTCCTCCGGGGTCCTGCCAGAAGGCTGCTGACGAGAGACTGAAACAAGGCTCTGGTGCACTGATCTGATGTGTTAAAAACACCTTTTAATGCTTTAAACTGACATGTTGTACACCAAATCCATCTACTGGAAGAAACTTCCCTCTTGAGAAACATTATCATGGAGATTAATCATAAATTTATCAAATTCCACAGTCAGACCTGCTGAGAAACAACCACACAACAAATAAACTGTTAAAAATCCCTTCCAGACATGTTTGACATGTAAAAATATTTCATCTGATTCATATTATTTATTATTAAAATGATTTATTCTGTCATTGAAAATCCAGAATCTATGCTAATAGTTTTTCATTTTTCATCATGATAACAATGAACCATTGATGGATGGCAGCACAACCACAGAGAATGATCACCTGCATGTCCCCTCAGTTCAGGTCAGCAGCTGGTGAACTTCGTGGAGCATTTAGCAGCTAAAGAGCCAGATACTCCCCACGGGAGTTGGTAGGGACCAAAACAGAGGTAAAACAATAGTGAATATTGACATTCACCAAGTGGCGGGAAACATGACTCCAAACAAATGCTAATGTTGCTCCATATGTGCTGGATGTGTAGCAGGCGACAAGTCGAAAATTTAAACTTTAACAGGGATCATAGGCCGGTCTTGTGTTTGCAGCTTGTTTTGAACGAGGATTGGCTTCCAATCTTGTTGTGAAGCCACAGAATGATTATAGTAAGATAAAATCTCAGATTTAAGGTCAGCATGGTCCTGTTTGGTACTGTTTCATCCATTGTGTGTAGAAAGCATAAATCTCACCCACAGACTGTACAAAAGCCAAAACCAAAATATTCCGGATACAGCCTCTGCCATCCTGTGCTGGTGACGTCATTTTGAGCCAGAGTCTGCACAGTAGCGTTCGGGGCTGGAGCCCCTTTTATAGCATCAAACAACTAATAAAAACTAAACTGATTAGATAAATGAATATTTGAACATAAACCAGCATGAACTACCTTTGGCCCATGTCCCATCCACTAGCATAGAGGGGTTGGCACAAAAGGCAAAAATGGGTCCGTTCCACACTGGAAAACAAACTTGGAGGACTGACATGAAGGTGAGATTTATGCTTTTTAGGAACTTTATTTTTAGGTTTACAGTATCAGTGAGCTATACACATTTAAAGTGGAGGGCAATTTGGAATAAATCTGAAGGAGGTCTTTAGTCTCTAGAGTACTATAGCGATCAAGACAAGACGAATTTCCCCTGTAGTCCCTCAGGGTCCTACAATGTACATGCTCTTGTCTCGTCTCCACCCAGCTTAACTTTGGACAGAGGCCAGGCGGTAGCAGCTGATATCCGATACAGATTTTATCAGCTTGTCACAGCTCTGTCCCAGTGCAGTTGTAGAGCATGTGTGGCCACGCATAAGAGGTGAAGGAAATAACACATTGAGAGGATGTGATGCTCATCACATGGCTGTGGATGGACAAGCAAAGACATGGTTGTTTCTTTTGATTTAAATTGTACATCAAAAGCAGATGTCTCACAAAGATGGATGCTCATACAGGGAGCAGTAATTTCTAACGTCTACAAGCAAATGACAATCCCCTGGATGCCACATCAATCATAAATGTGGTTATGGTGTTCCAAAATGTGTAAACAACAGCAATCAAATTAATGCCTGACTCTCTCTGCTGTCTGCAGTCATATTTCATCCGAGTGGTTCAGATACGCTCAGAACATAACATCTCATTCTCAACAATAATAACACCATAAACACTATTCTCAATGACAACACAGTAGTGCATGGAATTGTGCAGTGTTGATGCCGTTGACTGTAGTAGCTTCAGTGGACTGAGTGGGAAAAGACTGGTAGCCTATAGGTCTGAAACAGCTGGACATGCGGCGATATTGAAAGCAGATGTGGCCTGGAATGCCCACCACATGGAAAAGCTGATTGTGCCTATACCTCTGCAGTAATAGCGGACCTAACAGCCAAAAGTCGACTCAACCGAGGTGAAAAAAACTTTCTGGAAAGTTGTGGGATTAACACACTGAGAGCAGCCTCCTGCGTCGAGCTCTTTTCTGCGGTTGTGTGTTGACCTCGAGGGTCGTCTGAGCACGGTTTTTACATTTATTTATTTTTTTTATCTGCGTATTACACACAAAGTCAGAACATGAAACAGCAAGAATTTACTGTCGGCCTTTCATGCTGTAGCTTTTTTGGGATTATAGCCTTACGAAATACAGTTTCATATGGTGTCTGTCTGCTCTGCAAATTATCTACAGCGAAAAGAATTTCACGACTGCGACCAGGCCATTTTTTGTACCTCATTTCTGCCTTTATTCCGATGACATCATTTACGGTACGGCTGAGTTTATGGCACGGTTCCTATACGGTGAGGAAAATCTTCGGTGTTTCGATATGAGAACATGGAGACAGCAGGGGCAATAAACAGCAAATGTAAACTCAAGAAGAAGTCGCCTATATACTTCAAGAAGTTCCTTTTAGATTCAGGGAAACGTGGCTGCACTGTCAGTGAACTTTGCTGCAGACTGGATATAGTGTAAATATGCATATGGAGGGCATGTGAGTCAAGGAAGTGCCAAACACTTTGGTGTGGTTCTGTCAGGACTGAACACCAAGCAGACTGCTCATATAAATTCGCTATGATACACATTGAATCTCTCAGCTCTGCAGCCAGATGACCCAGAACCCCCCCCCTTCTCCTCTAGTGCTGCAAGCAGTAAGCATTGCTGCAGGTATTTTATATTGTAAGCACCTTGCCAGGCTCTTGAAATGGCAATAGCATCTGGCAGGGCAACAGAACATTTTACCTCAGGCTTAGTAGCTCAACAGAGAGGGATATTTATTGTGATTTGAACATGCAATCATGGAAAACTTGCAAGCATACCTCTGCACAAACCTCTCTGTAGACATTAGACAACCTATTTCCTTCTGCTAAATCACTTAGAGCTCTGATAGCTTCACTGCTTTTGTGTTGATCGCGCTCTTGAGACACACAGAAAGAGATATCCATACCACAAATGCTGGGTATCCGACCGTTAATGGCTTTGACTTGCGTTTGGCTCGACCATCATGTTAATATTTCCAACACAACTTCCTCAGCAAGCTTTAAAACTTCAGTAAACGTGACCACTGCCTTACTCTCAAATACTCTACCTATTATGACGGTAAACATCTGTAACAACACCATCTTAGATGACATTACAAAGGCTGGATTGTAATCTGAATTAGATCACATCATTCTAAGCATCCAGCAGCATAACTGTGGTGAGTCTGAGGAGCTCGTTAATAAACATTTGAAGCCTTCTCGGTGGCAAGGTTGTCTCCAACACGTCATGTCTGAGGTTCACAGATGACCTCACAGCCGCTGTTTGTGTGTTTGCTTCAAGTCACCATTCAGCCTCATTCAAGTCACTGCTGTTGGCCTTCTGTTTCTTTTTTTATTGTGTGGTTCCTGTAACAGGATCTTGATAAAAGACACCACATGTGGACTAGATTGTCCCTGCGATGGGATCAGGAAAGACTGTGGATTGTTCTATGGTCTCAATAATGTAACATGAAGCAAAACATTTTAATACATATACAGGTCCAGTTCACAGAGTGATGGCTCCTTAAGAATTATTCCATTCCTCACTAAAAGAAAAAAACATGTGCTTTACTGATCAGGGGGCTCTATCTTTAGCAGGGACACTTTCAGCAAAACTAGAGCAGATATCAATGATGGTATTGTCATTAAGTTCATGATAGTTTTCACTTGTATGTCCTCATATATGCATTTTAATTAACATATTTATAAAGAATGGATGAAATAACCACGTGTTTGACGTTACTCTGTGATTTGGGTTTCTCTACACAAATCTTTCATGGTAAAATCAGAATGTTATTTTTTTCATCTATCATCCTACAGCAGATTGTATCTTGCATCTAAAATGTTTGCCTGGGGCGACAGCAAATTTTAAAAACAATATTTCCACATACTCCGCCAGACACCACTGTGGCCTGTGTGTTTGCCATTCTGCACTTCTTCTTCACTGGAACATACATTTAGGCCCATTCCATGGAAATATTGGATATCATCATTGGTTTCGCCAAGGGAAAACATGTTATCATCGCAGGGAGACCAAGACCAGAGCTAAAACAGAGTGAAAATTGGGTAACATTCAACAGACACACAATGCCAAAGTAATGCTAATCTTACTACAAATTGCTGGATGTGTAAATAGGCAACTGCGTGCTAACAAGTTAGCCTTCTAATGCCATAATACCTAAAATGTGTGTGTGATGTTAAGCTTTTTGAGGAGTTTTACCCCCAAGGTGTCAAAAAAAACTAATTAATGCTGCTTTATTATAGATATATATTAAAAAACACAGATGTAAGTCATTGTGATATGCCTTGAAATAAATGCCTGCTAAATGAAATCTTTTCTCTCGTCTCTCATTTTACATGTGCTCCTGGCAGAGAAATAGAAAAGACTGCACACATTTTGACACTGTAACAGCCAAACATTCCTCTCCATCATCATAGTATGACATGAATTTATAACCAAAATTATCCAGTCAATGAAGACGTTGGATAAGTGCTTCATGGGTGGAACCAGTGAGGTTTGAGTGTGTGCATGAACAGGCCTGTGGTTTGGCCTTTTCCCCCCCAGAGGACGACTGCATTCATTAGATTAACGATAAGAGGAAGAGAGGACCACCATAAACGCATCAGAATTTGATAAAATGTTCCACTCATCAACGTCCAAATTATGTGCTGTCTGCTAAGAAGGCATCATTGTAAACAGACACAACAGGGGAAGTAAATATGAGACAACCACAGAAGCTTAATTATCCTCTTAACAGGGAGATTTTCCATGGCTTTTCACCATGACATTGTACTTTGTTTTATCATGTAAATGCATCTGGCACACATTTCGCTTCTCAAGACAGAAGACTCATACAGAATGGCCTCTGAAATGGATCTAATTAGATGTCTGGAGCAACATGTGACAGAAGAAGTACTGTGTGCTTGGGTGTAAGGAGCTGGCAAAGACTAGTGGCCAGTAATGGATAGTTGAAAGTAGCAGAAAGAGCTTGAGGTAGCATTTTTGCATGTCAGGAGGCAATAAATTCTGATTTTATAAATATTTTTAGTTAAACCATCACTTGCTCCTGTCGGAGCTTAAAAGAACAGTTTGACATTTTGGAAAATACACTTGTTTACTTATTTCAAATAGTTAGATAAGAAGACGGGTACCACTCTCGTATCTGTTTGGGAAATATAAAACTACAGCTAGCAGCCTTCCATTTAATCCACACAAAAAGCAAAATTCATAAGTTCACATGGAATTAAATGTAATTGTCCTCAAATATTTCAGCATTCTCTAAGAGAAGATGTTTTTGACCTTCAAACTGTCACAAAATGACAAACTCTGAAGGCATCAGATTATAAAGATGAAAAGCAGACCTGTATAGTAACAATTTCATACTGAGAGGACCCCTATAATATCCTTTTATTACCTAGCGACACAAGCACAACAGTGTCTGTCTGTGAAAAGGATATTTTATTGAAAAATCCACAATCACACGGGAGGTGAATACAATAAATGCATTGGGTCACCATGTGGTCACAATGTTATCATAATGAACCCTGTCCCTGGAGTCTGACCTCATGTGGCACTGAACATAAAGTAAAATGAATAAATGAAAACTTTCTATGCAATTTAGAGTTTGTAACCCGTAGTGATTTTCCTAGAAAATATTTTTCTGCACATAAAATAAAAGTGTTGTATTACAGAAAAATAAAAATGTCTCAGAGGCACGTGTTACTCAATACTCCGCATGATATATTGACCTTTCAAAGCCAAAACAAAGTCTGTTTTACCTTTTGGAATGACAGTGTATTCAGTAGCAGAAGTCGTGATCCCCGAAGGAGCAGGAACTGCATTCTGATACCAATCACTGATTCACCTACTTTGACAGGTTTTCCAGGTTTTTAAAAGCTTTAAAAGTATTAAGTCGTTACCTTATTTGCATGATGCATGATGGACAACCTGTATTCTGTGGAAAGAGAAATGGCTTTAGCTGTGAAGGTGAATGCTGCCACCCAAAGGGACAAACGACTCATGCAAAGCTGAACTGCATCACGGCATACATTGTACTAGTGATATCGTGGATAACAAACTCAGACAGAAGGTTTAAGCAGCTCTAGGGATGGAAATGTTGGCCTATTGGTCAGTGTCCACCACTGTGGTCCAGAAATGTCCCAACAGCTATTGGAGGATATCAATGATGAATCCTACTGACTTTGAAGGGCCCCTGACCTCTTTCACAATTCCACATTCGCAAAGCGCTGCATTTTATAGATGCAAAAATTTCAGTTGTGCGACTCTAAATTATGATCATAACTAAGTGTCCATAATCTCAATTTACTGCTCCATATAAAGTAAACTATTAAGCATCCATTACATAGTGAGTAGTAAATCATTTTTGATGATTTCTCAGACACGTTAAATGATCACTCATTCAGTACTTCAGTCTTCAGTTCCCTCAGTTCTTCTCTTTATTTACATTAGGAAAGGAGAGAAGGAATGTTCTGATATAAACGAATATAATTTGGAAAGCAGTTTTATTTCCCACAAATAGTGTATTGACTTTCAGATAGCATATCCACTTTGACATTTATTAGCGCGCCACACACCAGGAATTAAAAACCACACCATCTTTAAAGTCAAAGCGTATCACACCGCCAGGATTTATTTTTCCCCAAGTGCTCCCTTTATGATATAATTATAGAATACTCATTTCCATAAATCCATAGCAAAACGGAGCTAAATATCCACTTGGAACAACACTTGGGTGCTGGAATTATTACTAATACTTCATCAGCTTTGGTGTAATTCATTAGGAGTAAATATTCTGACTCTAGCTCACTCAAATAGAATCAGTTTTCAACTTTGCACCATTTCTTGGGTGGCTGCATGGTATAGTCATCTGGACAAATGGAATAATTATTTGGGTGTCTGTCTGCTGCTGCTGCGGCTTGTGCATATAAGCAGGTATGACTAAAATGGTATCTGAGGCAAGAATGCTGTGGTCAACCACAGCTGTGGATGGAGAGAGGCTTCACATAAACACAGTTGCCTTGTTTTTATCCAGTTTTATATAATTTAAACAAGACAGCTTTAACACTATATATCATGTCGGACGTCTCACCAGACTTCGAGTCAACTGTCCCACATTCCAAAGTTTACAGGCAGAACCCCAACTGACTCAACCTGAAAAATAGACCCCCACCTTTTCATTTCTTTGGATTTCATTTTCATTTTCTAATCTCCTCAATCATCCTCGGTTGAACTCTATGTTAAGCACAGTTGGTGACAACATCAGCTACCAGGCGAATCGTGTGGGTGAAAATAGCACCACCAGTCCTCGAGGACCCACCAGAGTAGCGATGAATTACAGCACTTCTCGCTCATATATCACACGCCGGGGTTCAAACTTAAGCTGCAGAGACTGTTCACATTGAAGCCAGGATTCTTCTCAAGGAGAAATGCGCAGCCAGCAAGAACAGCCACAGCTGGAGAGGAAAATAAAGCCTCTTTCTTCAACATGAAATTTGCTGCCTTGACTTAGTCGAAGAGTTTTGCATTTATTTTTTAAAACGTCCAGCAGTTCCCTCTTCAGACTTATTGCGCAATGTCACATCCCACACTGAAAGCTTTACTTCAATGGTATGAAGGGGCAATTTACACTAAAATTTATTCCAAGGTAAAACCTGCATAATAATATTAATACTCCCCTGTGCGCACCATGTTAACGCTCACATCAGATATCACTGATTGTGCTCCACAGAGTATCTGGGGCACATAATAATACTTTAATACTACTTTAATAAGCTAATACTTTTCTGGCCAGTTTGAATCTCATCCCTCACAAATGCCCCACTCTACCAAAAGAAACTAAAACTAACACTAAGACTAATAAAAAATAAATTAAAACTAAGTATTTTCAAAGAATAAAAACTAAACTAAAACAAAAAAAAAATAAAGAAAAAAAACAATGGAAAATGCTACAGCTATCTGAAGTCATGTTTTTGGGCACTTAGTGAATGTGAGTCCAATTCATACTCTGTTTTTGGTCTTCACCAACTCCTCAGGGAAATACCTGGTTCTTCTTTTGTGCATTTGTCCTTTGGCACATGGGCAGGTAGTGTAGAGTGGGATTTTTACTTTTTTTTTTGCTGCCATCTGCTGCTGTAAACAATACAGATGGGAGCTGTAAGAGTGAATCAAACAGTAACGGGTGCCAGAAAAACCAAAACAATGAGATAAAAGAGACTGAAATATTCTGTAGAGCTGAGAAAAACAACAAAGTCAGGTGATAATTCTCTGTGGATTCGTCAGTGGAAGCAACGTGTTTCATTTGCATCTTCTAATATAAAACAGATGGATTAAAGTCGCTTTAAAAGGAAAATGCTGCTAAATTATCTATTCGCTGGTAGTGTTTGAAGTTAACTAAATAGTGGTTTCAAATTAATAGTGGCACATATAAATTGATAGCAGATCATCTATTGTTCAAATATCATATCAAGCATGCAAATTCAATCATTTCAAGACTTTTTCACAAATGCTTATTCTTACTCTATTATCTTACTATTGTTATTCTTCATATTCAACAATCATGCAATGATAACAGTCCTGTTAACTCTCCTGCAGAGGAACACCGACTGAACTTTTAGTGATCCCTCCCTTAATTCGAGTAACTACACTTGAAGAGAAACAGTTCCAGTAATCAATAAAATAATGACAAAAAGCCATCTGCACTCTCGCTTTCATCAAACATTTGCACTTCCTTTGGCGAATTCCAACAGAGTGACTTGTCCAATCGAAATATAGAACGTGTTTTTACCGAAATACGCTGTTATGAAACACTGCATCCAGACCAGGAAAGTTTACTTTCCATATTTTGTTGGACTACTGGCCGTTGAATTTTTTTCACATGTCCAGTCAGTGTAGAGTCCTCCAGGCAAGTAAATGTCCACAGATTGCAAATTACCGAATGATTGATCACTTAGAGTTGTCTGCGGAAATTTTCTTTCTGAAGTCTTATCACCAAGTGTGCATATTTCTTGCTAATGTACTGAAAATTTAATAGCAACAGTCGGTTCTCAGAGAGCGTAGGTCAGTGTATGATGTGAACAAGCTGAATCTGATAAGTCTCTGTGAATATAGTGTACACAGATACTTAAGTGGTTGAAACGGCAGCTGTAGGAAGTTTTGAGGATTTTCTTCAGTCTCCCTCATTGCATAGCAACTGTGTTTACTCACGGCCATCACCACAGACTCCCAAAAGCTGCACAGCACTGCTACAAGGAATCTGTGTTACTCCTTTTGGCCATGTACTTATATGGCTAACTTGCTGCAGATGTGTGATAAAAATGTAATTTTGAGTCAATAAAACCTTCAATAAAACTAGAAAATGTAAGTATCATCATCTCCCATTACGGGAACCAACGTCAATGCTATTTTTACATCATTTATCATAAAATGACAAATCAGACTGTCTCTGCGGACATGTTGTTCCAAATGGTGTGTGCTAGTCAAGGTGCATAGCACTGACGAGCAAACAAAAACACATAATCAAAACCGGGCTGGACACAAATCTCTGACTCATGGAGATTTCGGTAAAAGACACATCAGTTAATCAACCTTCAGATGCTACAGGCAGAGTGGAAAAAGCTCAATCTGACTTAAGTAGAGGAGGCCGACTCTCGACTGCAAACGTCATGTCTTTACAGGATGATTATCGGTATCATGCATATGTTTGTCTTTTCCTGTTCAGCTTGGTTACACAACCATAATAATGCACTTTGGACAATAAAAGCTTGTTTGTTCTCTGCTGCATTAACAAACAGCAGATTGTTCTGATTTGTATGCTGGTGGTACCAACAACCATACCAGACATTCCAGCCACCTCCATTGACAAATCCTGCGCGGCACAAGGTTTAAGCCCTAAGCGTACACACTTAGCCACTGCCAAGTCTGTTATGTAATTGAAGTCTGCTGTTTCTGAGACTTTTGCAGTGGCTGTCCTTCTTAGCAGGACACAGTGAGAGGACAGCAGTCGCCATATAAGGGCAAGAATACCGCGTCATCGCAGAGCTTCCCTTAATCTAGAGGAAACACACTCCCAAAGCACAAATGGTATGTAGAAGAAAAAAATCTGATGATTCTCACATTTCAGCTGTCTTTCATCTCTTCTGGTATGTGTATCTGTTTGCTGTTTGTCCATCTTTGTTTTGGTGTTTTTGCTATATCTGAGTATGTGTTCAGCAGTCTCATCTGAAGCTGTGAGAGGTACGAGCCTGCAATTTGTTTATCTTATGAGGTTCTTTCCAATGGAGTCAGGGCTGATGTCATGAGATTTTTGCTAACAGGTTGCACTGATTGATTGTCGTTGAAGTACAGTCATATTCACTGCGTTGGCCAGAGAAGTGCTACTGAGCCGCAGCAGCACGTCATTGTATTGTCTAATGATGATTAAGGCACAGTGTATCAAACTCATCTCCTCGTAATAGTGGAAAGAGTTTAACCGAAAGCGACGTGCCCATAATCATCGTCTCACCTTATTTATGAAGGGGAAACTGTGCGGAGGGGCTGTTAAGTCAAGACGGTTATCATTTGGATTCATCTTCAAAGACGCCCACGCACACACTCACATATCTCTCAGACTCTCTGTGGTGTGGATTTGCCACTTAAAAGCTGTGAAATAAAACATCTGGGACAAACAGCTGTGTAATATTTCAATAATCTGAAATCTTACCGGAAAAGATGCTCTTTTCCTGGATTTAAAACGGTACAGAGATCTGTGTCAAATTTGTGGTGGCGAACAGTTTATGCATGCGTGTGTGTGTGTGTGTGTGTGTGTGTGCGCGCAGGCGATCTGAAGTGTGCCAGAGTTCATGTATTAGATTGGGTTCATCTGCCGTCAACAATGCTATGGTAACAGGAGATTTCTAACTATCTTAAATAAGGAAATACATTACCTCTATAAGCCAAGCTTGCAAGGTACAATAGTATTTAATTAAAAGTCCTGTTGTTGCTGTAATTGAGTATCAGGTACTCATTGTACTTGTGTACAAGGGATGAATTACACAGTAAACTAAGTTTATGCTGTTTTCACCCAGTCAGGAGGATAGAGGCCTTTGACACGTCATAGCAGGGAAAGCACAGGTATAATTAATAACACTGATGGCTGAATTCCATTCATTCCATTATTGTCCATGCTGACTCAGTGGAGCAGCTTACTGGTGGCTTACTGGTGTGCCGTCACTGTACTGGTACAAAATGTCTGCCCTGTCTGTGTATTTTCTTTTAGCTTTGCTTCAAACAATTTTTTCTCTTAAGGGATTGAGTAAAAACATATCACATACAGTAGCAGACAGAGGGTTTATCACAGCCTCTGCGTGGACACAGCTGACTGCTGCATTTGGACACAAAGCTGATGAGAGCGGTTAGAGAGGGCCAGACAACCAAAACAGTGAGCTGAAAGATGCTATAAAACATCATAGAGCCGAGGACTGCTAAGTGAAAATGATTATTTGTCACTACAAGAGTTTTATGGCAAGGTATTTTTAGAATCTATCGAATAAAAATTGTAGGGCCCTAAAAAATCAGTTGAAAACAAACGATCACACTATGAGATAGAAGTTTTTCTATAATAACTATTAGTTCATGTTTTTTTACAGCTGCACACAAAAGGTCTGCCGTGAGCTTTTGTTTAAATAACATTTTAATAAATGTAAGTTAATATTTTCTGTACTTTAATAAAGAGAGAGTCAGTGCCACTTCTCTTTCCACCCCTGAATCTAAAGCCTGACTGCCAAGACTGAGAACAACTGATCCATTTTCATCTGTCAGAACATAAAATTACTGCTAATGCCAATACCCAGACACAACACAGGCTTGCACACATAAGTCGTTGAGCGAAACAGGGACAGAGAGAGGGAAGAAAAAGAAAGATATTTGAGTCGCTGTCATTTAGCCACAAAGATAAAAGCTACATGCTAAAGCCTTCCTCCAGAGTTCCAGCTTCCAGTTATCCCATAGTAATTACTGAAATAACCAAAAAAATGAATACTTTTACGATGACTTTTTCATCATATCTTGTTTATAAACCAAATGATTGCATTGCAACATGATCCAAGTGCGGTGCCAAAGGAAAAGGACAGTACAAACTGATACAGCAGACTTGAAATTGTTTGGCCTGTCTCCCTGCTGGAGCTGGCTGTGTCTGTTCTTTGTCTGGGCGAGAGCTGCTGCTTTCCCATTTCCTTCTCTCCTTCCCTCCTTCTCCCCACTGAGGTAAAAATGAGTCACTGACTCAGCAGCTGGTCTCCGTCATCCCCAATATCGCCCAGGATTCCACAGGAGACCAGCTGCCGAATCGTTACACTCTGACAACATCACTTCCCCTTTGCCCTTTTATGGACACGTTCAGTGCCGGCAAAAAGGCCTGTAACGATAAGATCTGTGATGATTACAATTTTGTTCATGTAAATTAAGGGTTTTATTTATTGTTGGCCTTTTGTTTAAACAAACCCCATGTGTGTTCGACTTTGGACAGCACAAAGCTGCAAATTCATTTTGCTGCCCCATTTCAAGAGTTTGTTTTCCATAAGCAGCTGAAGGTGTACATCATAGAGATTAGTGCTATTTTTCTCTCAGAGGCCACCTACATCAGCAGGAAACAGGCCCCGACAGCAGGGCAGGGGTTTAAAATAACACACACTCTTAAGAGGCAAAAGTCTCAATGACTCCTTTAGGACCTCCATACATTATGGCATCTGTACGGTGACTTTGCTTCTCATCAGCTGCGTGTGTCATATTAAGCATCAAGCATCACATTCATAATCGACATGTAAACACATGGAAGTGTGGGAAACCAGCAGAACTTCCATCTGAGACTGTCGTCATTTCAATCGAATAGATGTGAACAATTTTCACATTGGAATAAGCCTGAGAGTCTTGAAGGCCTTGCTGGCTGGACACAGTGCTAACATGTTGATGATTTACCATGTTCAACATCTTAGTTCTGCTTGGTCCCATGCTAATATTTGTTAATTAGCACTAAAAACAGTGCAGCTGATACTCATTTTGCAGGTATTTCAGCATAAACATGGAACAGACAAAGCATGGGACAGACTGAAATTATGACCCGATGTTGCTGAGATGAAAAAATAAAGGACCATCAAAGTTATGACAATTCCTCCTCTGGGGGACATGAAAGTTGTAAAAAAGACGTGCGACTAAAAATCGAAGATGCTCAAGCTGCTGGTGGTGCTCGTGAAATCAGGTGATCGCCAAAGTCAGTAGGATTCATTGTGGGTAGCATGAACGTTCGTATGAAATTTCATCGCAATCCATCCAACATTTGCTGAGATATTTCACCGCGGACCAAAGTGGTGGACCAACACTGCTTTCCCTAGAGACATGCTGCTAGCGTGGCTAAAAGACTAGCATTTACCAGGCAAATGTACTTGGTATTGTCACGGAGGATGTGGTCAGCTGTGTTTTGGCGTAGGACTAAGACCTTGTACTTTTTTTATGCTGCATAGAACAAAAATGAATCATAAAAACAAAAGGGAGGTCTTCACTTTTGTTAGGGCGGCTGAGATCCGGACGAGTGGAGTGCACCATTGAATGTTTAAACCAAAGTGTTTAGTTTTTGCATTCCGCTGGCTGAAAGGACAGGCAGGTCTCTGTCTGGCTCCATCTCATCTTCCTTCCCGGTTTTCTGTAAAGGGAGGTGTCGTGCCGTGTGCTGCTTATTTGAGGAGTCACTATGGAATCTCCTGTCCCTTCTATTTTGACCATGCAGGCGGTGGAGATGAGAGCTGGATCTGTCACTGCCCGCTGACAGCTCTCTCTCAGACAGCCCTCTCTGTGCTCCATGTTTATCCGCAGGGCTCGGTGGAAAATACAGTGTGAATTCCTGGAGAAAGGCGGATCTTTCTCCATCTTTTCACCTGTTTTGTTTTCCAGGTGGAGAACTGTTGGATCTACCCGAGTTCCTTTCTCCACTATTTGGGTAGTTTATCGCTCAACCTCATCTGTCCTCAGTTTTTTAAGAAAAAGCAAAAGTCAGTGGAAAGAACCAAATGTGTTTCTTTTTCTGGAGAGAGGGAGATAAAATCTCTACATTGCATATTAATTGTTGCTTGGAGCCATTTGTCAAGCCTGACAAAAATCTAACTTTATTGACTTTGGCAAGCTGAAGATGTTTTAGCTTCAGAGCACAGTGCGCTATTGTTTTTCAACTCAACAGTGGGCCATGTTGCCCGAAGCAAAGACACTCAATGATCCAAAACATTAACTTTGAGGATGACTGGGCACAGTTTACTTCAACAGATCATTCCTCTCTCATTGGAAGTAGTCTCTAATGAACGAAAGCTTTGCAGAATTAACCCGTAGCAAGTAAATAAAGTCATGACTTCAAGTAGAAGCCTTGTTCTTTATAATGCAAATTACTGTGTGAATATTTATGTTAGTGATTGTAATTTAAGTTATAATCCTTAATTTTCATTACGTCAGTGAAATGCAATGTATTTGTCACTGACATTCACTCTAGCGGCAATCGTTTATCGTAATACTTCTATGAAACAAAGACAATGATCATTTTTCACATTTATTTGGCAGCGGATCAGTTTTAAATATTGCAGGTAGTAATCAAACAAGAATGACCAGCCACAGTGAGCTGGTATATTTTTTGCCATCTTGTTTAAAGCTAATGTTTGTATAGTTGCTATACTGGCCCTTTAACACAGACTGTACAAATGATCCAGAGGTCAAATTTGTGAAAGTTATGCTATGGTGAAAATTAGATTAAAGGACAACTACACCTGCTTTGTGCTGCCAATGACTGCATGGAATCAGATCACAGTTGCAACTATTATTGGCTGACGTCTTTATTGAACCAGTGGGGGTTTGTTTGGCTGCACTGCAAACAGACAGGCCATCAGTTGCTCTTCTATTGTATTACTAAAAAAGTAGCTGTTCAACAAGTGCCCTTAACTGCACTTGCTGTTTGGGACAGTAACAAAAAAATATTTGAATGTGGAGGGTAGTTGAATCTTTCTTACATTTCTGCTTCATCATAACACATCACACACACATCCAACTGACTGTCAGGTGCAAATTCAAATCAGCACAAGTCACAGATGGCCGAGATAAAAAAGGTATCCGGCCCAAGGAAAAACATGAAAGCATTATCATTGAATCAGGAATCGGCGTGACTGATGAACAGTCATGCATCTCCCACATCATGGGGATCACAGAATCAGCACCTCAGACTGTGATCATGAGACATATTGTGCGGATGTTATTAAAACTCCACCTCGTCAGTGTACAACTATTTGAAATCAGCCCTCTTTTAAATCTTACAAGTATATTAAACATACAATATTTTAAATGTAATATTTTTGCCTCACCACCATTCTAAACAATGAAACTGTCCATCATAATTAAACCAATTAGGCTACGTGAATCAGAGTCACATAACCAGACATGTTAACCAGGTGTGTTTTTGAGCAGTAGCTGGAGACTCAGAGGTAACTTTTTCCTGCTGAGCCAAACTGATCAAATATCAAAACACGAGTTAATCACTGTCAGTAAATGGTTAAACTGCTCACACACGAGCAGCAGAAGGAGACAGCTGCGTATGGCACATGCTCTAACACTCAGCCACCTGTAAGCTCTTGTTTGACACACAGCTGGTTCGCTGTTTCACAACCACTGTGATACATAGAAATGAAACTCTTGGATGCAGTTCAACTAACTGCGGAAGAATGGCTGACTATACTATTATATAGATCTATTATAGAGTAATGTTATAAACTGTAAACACCCACTCAAAATGTTTTATTTCACCTATCAAAAGAACAACTGGCAGTGTGTGATGCTGAATGTACATCATTTTATAACTTTGTACAATACATTTAACATTACTTGACTTGCTCCTAACTGGACACAAACTATGTAAAAAAAAAAATAGGACCCAGGTTTAAAAAACGGAATAAGTTACATAAAAACAGCGATTGTTAATAGTTTGACCTCAGCATGTATCTAATAATGACGGCTGGGCATATTGCAGATGAAACTCCGAAGCTCTGCCACGCTCTGAGTGAGTACTGATTGTTCTCAAATGTAATTGCTGATCCATTAACACAAATGATCACTTAAGTGTAATTTTTCACCCTGGATGGTTGGTTGTGTTGAGCCCTCCATTAACAACAGTTACTGATAATCAAGATATTATTGTTGGATGTTGACTAGCATTACACAGTATATCCTGATGTTGACTATTATAAACGTTTAAGGGGACTTTTCTGGTTCTTGTGGGATATGCAGAGACTGGACACCCCCTCCCTGTGTGAGAGCTGTGGTGTTTGGCTCCCAGGCCTACATGACACCATGCCTCTGTACTCCAGCCAGGCTAACTTTCCCTCTCATTTGACTTCAGTGACTGCTTTTAGTCTTATATTCTATTTGCACAGCTCTGGTGAGAAAGTGAAGAAATTAGTTCAAGGCTCACGAGGAGAGGAACAGGAAAGCTTTTTTACAGCGTCCTCGGGAGGGAAAGTGTCTTATTGGAAACTGTCGGTGCAAACTCGGCCTCGGGATTCTGAGGTCATTTGGTTTAAACCTCGTCTCACCCTGGGCCTGTCCTGTCCAGGGGATCACTTCACACGCCATTATGAATATGCTGCAGTGGCAAGTACACTGAGATCAGTAAATAATGAAGCCGACAAAGGCCGAGCTGTGGAGCCAATCTTGCATAATCACATTCACTTAGTGCTCAATCCGAATTAAGATGAACACATGAGACCTCAGGGCAGCAGAACAAGCCGCAACATCTGCAGCTCTGCTCCTCTCTTCCAATCCTCTCAGAAATCCATCTAGCTATCGGAAACCCCATGGCTGAAAACACCTTCACCCATCATCTGGTCCTCTTTAACACCCGACAGTAGATCCGCCCGCTTGGGCTCAGTCTTCGTATGATACTTCAGCTGGACTTGGGAACTTGTGGGTTTTTTCATTGTTGGACCAATTTGAAGGATTTTTTTTCCTGACTGCCACCTCATGAAAGAGTCAATTCTTCACTTTCCAAAGGCAACAATTTGCACGTGTTGATTCACTAGAGCTGTGTTGTGCCTGTATCAGATTGATTCAGGGCCTTTCTTGGTTCAATATTGATTAAGATTATGCAGAGTTAATATGTAGAAAAGGGCAGCCAATCATTTTGATTAGAAAAATGTAAATCACTCCATTCCACAGCCATCTGTTTGTCATTTTTGCATGTGTATGCCTCAGAGTGCATGTCCACAAACTGTTGCTATGTAGAAATACAGTATACAAGCCCACAGCTGACCATTGGGGGAGCATGTCCAAGTTGGCAGCTGGACAAATGGCAAGGCCAAGTCCACGGAGGACAGTGGGAGTGTAAGGAGGACATGTGGAGGCAGGGAAGAGGGCTTTGAGTCACGCAGCACAAAGGAGTGAATCACGGCTCTCTGCAGGGCCGGGTGACTGACTGACTGGTGTTTGGATCCGTCACAGCCGTGGAAATGGCTGGAGTCAGAGCCATGAAATGACACTCCACATGTGTATACTTGACAGGAGTGTGTGCTGATGAGCCCACACACGCACGTGTGCACAAATATGCAGACACATGCACATCAAAAAGGTCATTTTCTGCTTGATGATTTTTTTCTAAATGTAAAGAGAGAGTATTTGTAGAATGCAAAAAAGCAAAAACTATCTCTGTCTATGATAGTTTACATTCCATAGAGGAGGCAAATTATTTGGACATACTAAGCAAAGACAGGAAGTACTAAACCAAACACAAGAGGAATATCTCACTTAAATGCTAAACCCACAGTTGACTCCGATCTTCAGGTTGGGACACACAAAGCTAAAATTAGACTCTGGGGGATATGAGAGGTCTGTGCTAGATGAAAAAGATGAGCTGCTCACACTGTTCATTTCTCCCATCACTTCCTATACGCTGGACAAAGTAAGCCCTTTCAGATATATTGTGTGTTTCTGTTTAACCGCGTAATGCTGTCTGATCAGTAGTTGATTTCTGCTTACTGCTCGTCTTCATATCTGATCATGTGCATCCCACATGATATACTGTATCCTTAAAGGCAGCAGCGGAATTAACCTGTTTCTCTCTTCACAATAACCAGATGCCCAGAAGGGAAGACAGACATCACATTTTGAAACTTCTCATATGAAGGCATTTTTACGAAAGCGGGGGTCATACTCCTGCAGACTGCTGAATCTGGGACAAACACTCATTGGCCTTTTAGATAAAGCAAACCAGATTTCCACAAGCATAGGAAAACATCTCATCACAATAACCTTTGTGACTTTCTTTTGAAGGCGATTGCACTAACCACGGCAGGAAGGACGGCCAGCGTTCCTCTCCAAAAGTATTTAATCTTGTTCTCTTATGGGCTGGAATGTGGAGGATAGCCATGATTATCCAGACTGGGAAGTCTTAAATCACCAACAGAAGCTTGTCTCTATTCTGCAGACTCATGCTTTCTCCTTTCTGGACCATTTTTTCAAGCTCTTTCTCCCATCATGCCCTGGCCTTATATTCTTCTGTTATACAGAAAGCAGCCATGTTGTCACCATGAGCCTAAATGCTGCTCTATTGAATATTTTTAACAATGGATCAAATTACTACACGTATTGTAAAAGGTGTTGCTCATAGCGATCCACAGTGAATTATTACACAACTCTGTGGTTCCCCTCAGTTTTATTGAGCTTTTCAGCATTTTCAGCTCATAGTTTTGGTTTTTACGTTTATGTTCACTCTCATTGCTTTTATTAGAGTTGTTTCCAGATGCAGCAGACAGCTGTGCGTCTCTGATAACCAAGTAATCACTACCTGCCCAATACCAAACAGCAGACAAAGTTAGCGACTAGCTGGTAAACATAGCAGAACATTTAACACATAAGAATCCAGATTTTCATCAAGAGATACTGGGGATGCAAACAGAGCCAAGAAAAGTGAACCTTAGACACAACATTAAATGAATAGAGTATTTCATGATTTGGAAATTATTTTAAAGCAACATCTATTCATCTTTTTAAGTAAGATAATCTTTTTCCACTAAATGTTATGATAGGGTACTTTGAAACCGACTAGAAAGAGGAAAATATCTTCTATAATGAAAATGTTTGGTTATGTCACTACATAGAATACAGAGCACAGCTGATGAGGACCTTCAGAGCATTTGATATCTGGATCTTCTTCTTTGCTTTGGCCTGGTCCAAGTTAGAGAGATCCAAACGGAGCAGCAGACCAAGTCTGTATCAGATAAAGAGGCCCAAAGACCTGAGGACATTTTATGCACATGTGGTCTATTCTGCAGGGCTAAAGCTTGGGGAATGGTGGGGCTGAAGATAAGGATTACCCAGAGGATCACAGGTCGAAACCAATGAACAGCAGCTGACACTATCAAGATATTCTGGGAGATATCATTCAGTGAAAATATTACCTCTTATTTGCAACAGTGTCATCTCTTTATTTTAGATACAGCTTAGGACAGCTTGAGATCACTTGAACAAAATGTTCAAAAGTTGCTTCTTTGTAACTGCGTCACCTTTCCCGTCTCTGTTTTCTCTACATATGCACATCCACTGCCGGTCGGCACGTGTTGAGCACGTGTAAATAGCTCATGGGTTTTGGGGAATCAAACAAATCAGCAAAACTGACTCCAGAATATGTACGATTATAGTTAGGAAGCAATCCAATCTCAACACTACCTTACAAAAACACGAACCTACTTTTAAGTCTGAGCTGTTCTCTGTCCACATGCCTATGTTTAATTGAGACGACACTGGAGCAAATGGCAGAACACGTTTGAGGTGGCAGAAAAAACACAGCAGGCTGCCACAGGACTGCGTATCCTATATTCTGTTGGTTTAGGTTTGGTGGGAGAACAAATCTTGAAGTCAGATTTAAAAATGAATCGTGTGCACCTCTTTTCTCTGGAGCTTACATAAAAAGACGGCGACCACAACATCCCTCCCTGTCTCTCTGCAGCTGTAGGACTCTCAGCCACAGCGCTCCAGCCTCACTAGACATCTCGAATGACTGCTGTCAGCATGGTCATTAAGTCTTTCAGTCTGGGTCTGTTTAAACAAGCTCCTACAGCGGCCAGTGGCCACACAAAACCAATTCCCAAACATGGGATGATTTGTTTCTCTCTGCCCAAATTCATGCCTTGGTCCATTTAATGGGTGGTCAAACATACTTATTGTAAGGTAGAACAAACACTCCAAGTCATGGTTTTGTTAGCTTCCTTGGCTGCTTGAATGCCAAAGGAAGGGTACAAAAACTGCAACCACCTGTTTCTGTTATCACCCAAGAAGAATGTATTAACGCTGTCAGTGAGTGGTTTACATTTGTTTTTGTGGATTCACTGAGAAATTCAAATTGCATATAAATGACGACATTTCTGATTTAACAAGTCTAATTTAATGAGTTTAACAAGTCCAATGCTACGCTAACAGCTGTGTAAGGCTATACTTAGGCACAGCGGTGCTTCGTGCTAAATGCTAACATACTGACAGTGCTGCCAGGTAGCAGGTACAGTGTTTGCCACATTCATCATCTAAGTTGAGTGTGTTAGCATGCTAACACTTATGCTAATTACCATTAAATCCAAAGTACAGCTGAGGCTGACAGGAGCATCATTAGTTTTGTTGGTATTCAGTCATAAACTAAAGTATTGAGCAAATAAAAACTCTAATGGTGGAGCTACAGGAAAAGTCAGGAAATCAAAGTCTGTAGAGGATCCATTAAATATTTGTTGAGGTATTTTAACCTGAACCTGAAAGTGATGGACCGACTGACTGAACAACATTGCCACCCCTGATGCCATGCTGTTAGCATGGATAAAAACATTTAACTAACAAGTCATTATATATTTCTAAACCAATCTCTGAAATCGTGCATCTACTATTTTTGCACAGAAAAACAGTGCAATATCTTGTTCTTTGGTTACATTACTAGTCAACCACGGCAATTGTCACCACGCCTTGTCTCTAAATCCAAGCCAGATTTATCTAGATGATCGAGATACAGCGACGTAAGGTATCCTCGTGGGTCTAGACAGGGGACATACCTGTCTGTCTGAGTCCAATTATGTCATCAGGCCAAGGACATCAATGTCCTCTAATGACAAAACCGCCTGCTATTGCTGGACCAATTCTCTGAATATGCTTTCTATTCTGTGATTTGAGACATCTGTGTTTTTGTAGTGAGCCAGTCACTCAGTTCCCATCCAGGCTGGTGAAGAGCAGGGTTTTGTTTTTTTTTTCTTCAAGGTACACTGAAGATCTACATTGCCCATTCATTTGGATCTCTCCATAAACAGTGAAAACCGCTTTACCATCAATAAGACAGTCTAGTATGATCACACTCTTTCAATAACAACACTGGATACCTTCTCCCTGGGATGATTACCTTTACAGCCTGAAATGTGGCTTTTAGGACAGAGACAGCTTTCAGTGCTGCCCGTCATCTTTTTCCCTTGTTCAGTTACAAATACCTTTCCTCCCAAACACACACATACTTAGGTTCTTGACCCCTTTTTGGCCAATATCAGGGGCTACAGAGGGCAATTTGTGTTCACTGCTGCCCTCCAAACTAGGGGAGGTCTCCTGTGTTGACACACACAGGAGACCTTAAATGTCAGTCTTACTTTGGACGGATAAGAAAAACCAACTTTAACATTGCTGAGTGCTGAAAGATCCATCAGCGCTCGCCGCCCCGTCTGTAGCATTGTGGATACCACTGGAGTTCCTAAAGAAAGATTCTGCATGAACTCCCCATGGGAAATGAGGTGTTAAAATATCGCCTTATGTCTAGAGTCAGGTTATGCCCTTGTCATAACACTCTTACAGAGCTAAATGATTTCCTTTGGGCACTGCCGGGATTGCATACTACTGGGTGATTGTCGTGTCAAATAGTAGCAGCAGATGTGTTTAAGATGCTGAAAAGGGCTTGTGGTTTCCACCCCTCTATTTGTTTCCCCAATGTGAGGAGTGTGAAGCATGGCCTCCACACGTGCCTGGACAGTTGAGAACACTCAAAGAGTCCTCAGGCTCTCTTTAAGACATTTTCAAGGGGGTTAGAGTTTTGAGTTTTGAGTGCAAAATCCATTACGACCGTTAATCAGCTCATTCCTATCTAAATGGTTTTAAAACCAGAGCTTTAAATGGGTTCTTGTGTTACCATTCCTGTAAAACACTGGACATGTAAACCACCCACTGATCTTTCTTTGGCTAGAGCTCAGATCTTAAGTGCTGATAGGGGTGACTTTGTACCCGAAACGACAAAGGTGGAGTATTCACCTCAACACAGCCTGTGCTCCACAGTAATGCAGGTTAAACAGTGGACAAAGATCAACAAGAACATTACATTGTTAGCAAAAGTTCCAACACTGACAGGCCTCACTGATGTTTGGAGCCAAGTGTGAGAATGTAACAGTAACCAAAGACAGGCTGCCTGGCATGCGCAAACATTTAGGACACAGGATAGGCAATAATGAGCCTGGCATTGTTCTCAACAGCATGCAGCATTCTGTGAGAGCATTTGGTCAGCAGTGCCAACCTGTGAGGGAAGACAGCCATGCCGTGCAATTTGTCTCAACCAAGCAGGCATGTCGGAGCCCTGACAGCATGTGCAGTAGTCAAATGAGTTGGATACTTGTGGCCTGACTTTAAGAACTGGGGTAAATGTCTTCAACATGGGATGTATTCCACTGAAAGTTAGGTGTGATGTTGCAACAGCTGTGTGATAAGGAGCCCCACAGCAAGATCTAATTTCCATGACAAAGACAGATCCACAGAAGTATGTGAATGCATGCCACAATGCATAATCTTGCTCATTTCAGCATAGCGAGGCTTTCTTCACAGTCAGTCACTGGCAAGAAGTCCGACGTCATATTGTCGACAGATCAGGTTCAGCGAATTTAGCTTCCCCACACTAAGCAGACTGCTGAATGAGAATTTTTTTTTGGACTTAACAGACCTGAACACGGACTTCTTGAACCGAGTGACATGCCCCAGCTCTGCCTGCCAACTGCAACCAATGTGGTAGCATACCCCTGTTGTCGCTCAGCTCTCAAGGCCCCTCAAGTGTTGAGGCTCATAGTTAATGAGTTGAGTCTCTGCCCTCTGGCACGAAGCTAGCACTTCCTGCAGACTCAGAGGAGTCTCCGGTTCGCCTGCCGTAGCTTTCAAGACCAATCTTGTTTGTATGCAGAACGACATGACCTGTGCATCCAGAAGTTTTTCTGCTTATTGGAGAAGATTGATGACTTAAAATTAAGAAATTAGGAGAACGCAAACAATTAGGGGCCAAGCCCTTTCCTTTTTAAATTGCAGGTTGATGATGATGGGTAGTATACCGAGTTCTTCTTGCTTGACTACACAAGAGTAATTAACCTGATGTCTTCCTGATAAATTGCAGCATTACTAATCAGGATGGATGACTGCAGAAGCACTGCCGCTGATGCTTGTGGTCAGAACTGCATGGAGACTTTTCCATCTGTAAATAATTATACACTGTACATTATATTTAGGCGGTGAATGTTGACCCACTCTACTATACATACTGGTCCTTTACATCAGTGCTTCCAGCCCTCTTTGTCGGACGACCCTTACCCTGTCAAATCAGCTCAGGTACCCCTTCGTCAACACCTCCTGTTGTATCCTAAATGGATTGAGTCAAATTGATTTTAAATTGGGTGTTACAACATCAATAATTACATATTATTATATAATTTTTGTACCCCTCCTTTATTATATTTTCATGCAATTGAACTGTCACTGTTCAGGCTGGTCAAAATGGCTACTTTTACCACGTGCAGTGAGAAAGCTTCAACTATTATCCACTCATTTTAGCTATTTCAAATGTTTTTCCGTGACTTAAAGCTATTTCAACCATTCATTCAATACTTTAAGCTAACTATTTAAACAACTTATCCATTACTTTTAGCTATGATAACCCATTATCCACTACTTTTAACTGACTATTTCAACCATTACCAATACTTTCAGCTAACTATTTTATCCGTGTATCCATTAGCTGTTTCCACTCTTTTTCCACTCCAGACATTACTTTTGTTTCTCAATTCTAACCACTACTTTTAGCTAACTGTTTACACACCTCTCCCTCTCACATAATGCAGTGCTCAGTTGATACAGCTAACTGAATGTGTCAATATATATTTTTTTAATCAAACAGTAATTTCCAATTCTTTAAACTGTTAGGCTACTCTACAATCTATCCACATGCTGCATAACTAGCTCCTTGGGTACAAGTACTCCTAGTTGGGAACCACTGCTTTAAATTACAGTACATGTGTTTAAAGTAATCAATCAAAACTGTGCACATTTAGACCGTGGACACATGTCTTGTTATACTGATTCGATTTACACTCGTGTGTGCTCTGTGGAGACAGGACATGTGCTGTTTGACTCCCAGTGGTGGTTTATCAGTGAGGACTCTTAGACTTCACTCTCAGTGTTATTTCGACCCAAGCAGTCTGCCTCCCATATCTCTAGAAATAATATACTGCTTTCATCAAGCACCCGGTCTGAGCCATTCAGTTTATGGTTTCCTAATGGGGAAAATGTGTTTTGTACTTCCCTCACATACTTTGTACAAGTAAAAAAACAAAACCCTGCTTCAGCATGGGTACTATCATGCTTACCTCAGATTTACTGTGGCAATAGAGTGTTTGCACATGCTGTGTTCCTGTTGATGCCATATTCTGAAGCTCTGTAAATCATTGTGGTGTTGATGTTGAGAGTGGAATTATGGCAAGAATGTGCAGTGATGTTCCTGGGCAGACTGTGCTTGGCTGTTTGTCTTGGTGGTGGTGGTCTGAGGCTGCTTAATAGTGGCGCTTTGGTTCTGGAAGAACACTAAGCTTCTGGATTGATGAAATATTCCCGAGATCCAGCATCTGAGGGGCCTTGAATTCATTACACATGTCCCCAGTCTCCTCAGTTTAACCCTGTGATCAAGTGCCGCCCCTTGATCACCCGTGGAGAGAAATACCACACAGAAGCCATCTCCTGTCTCCTTAGGGTGTTTGTTGTTGAGTGTGAGAGCTACTAGAGACTTTTGAAAATAGATAAATAATAGTGGTAAGCCGCAGAGTCTAAGTAACTGAAGGAAGTTCTGAGAGGCCTCATAGAGAGGCTTCATGGCTGTTTAGTGTAGAGAAAGAGACATCTGCTTCCCAATTTCACATGTGGTCTTAAGAGAGTTACTTACTTTTAGGGTTTACTGAGGCATAGAATAAATAGCAGTTGATGTGTTATTAGATATTGCCTAGTGCAATGAAGTTAACTGATGTGGGAAGGCCATGTGGTCATGTCAAGGTCAAGTTTAGCAGTCTAACCGGACGGTCCACTTAACAAAGATATCAAGAGGCAGTGAATTCCAATGTCAACCTAACATGATGAGGGCAAACAGGATGTCAGTGTGCAAGAAGACACAGAATCTCCCTCCCTTCTCACCACACTAGTCACAACAAACCTACTGATGAACACTATCAGTGACGAGCAGAGTATTTTGAATGGTTGTCATCTGTCCACTTCATGTCTGAAAAGTAGAAGACTGACTTCTTCAAAGTTTTGTTCAATCAAGCAAACAAAATCTGACTTCTGACCAGCCAAAGCTCTTGGTTGAGTGCTAGAAAATCTGTTGCCCAGTTAAGAGCAAAAATCAATATCTGTCAACAAAAGCTCTTCACCACACTACCGCAAACCTGCTGTTCCGCTATCACGGGCGGTAATAAGCACATCATATTTCAGCAACAGGCATGCGATCTGAAGTGACATGTTATTTTCTCCTTGCTCTTTTTTTCCTGGATTGTAATCAATGTTTTTTTTCTGGATTTTAGGAAATCACATGAACTAAATGGTGAGGAACGTGCACGCCGCGTGACTTGCTCATTATTTAAGGCAAGAACTTTCCACCCATTTTTGCATCATACATTGTACATGGATGACTAACTGGAAAACAACCAACTTTTATTGGACCATAAATGCGGTCGCTCACAATTGTAAACAAATACGATTATTCCATCTAAGCTAGAGACTGCCAGCACATACTCTCCACTCCGGCCCCCCGCGGTCTGCACTTAGGGCAGCTTCTTCCTTGAGTCTCTCACGCAGTGTGACTCAACATATATACAGAGTACAGCATGAGCAGGTCAAAGGTTAGGAACTCAGTGGTGCACTACTCTCTCTACAAAGATACTTTTACAATCATAAGGCTGTGTTTGAGTGGCAGTTAGCAGTGGGTAGGCACACCGAGAGCATGTGAGTGTGAGGTGTGATCACTGTAAGCTTGTGTCTCCTGCGTCTGCCAGATACCACTGCGCGGCAGGGTATCGTCATCAGAGAGGAGTCCAACGTGTCCTTGGTTAGATTTACAGACATGCTACTGGCGCCTCGCTACTTTTGCACTTTCTGCAAAAACCCTTAAGGGCTAACTTGTTGTGACATATCTTGAGCAAGTGTGAGCTGCTGTAATTTCATCAGCAATTAACAAACATCCTGTCGTAGTAATGCATGTGCTTCGGATAAAAATGTCTGCCAATTAACGAACTGTATGTTAAATCGCGTGTCGTTTCAACGAATCATTTATTTTGTATATGTAGACTTTGTTGTCTCAACAGAGTTACGCAGAGGCATGATTGCGCTATGGCGCCAACAGACAGTTTGACAACTCGAAATACAGACGCATGCAGATCTGCGCTGGTTGTCTGCCAATATTCATCAGAGGCAGCATGCTGTTATTAGGAATTAATGCCAACGTAGTGGTGAGAGTCATGGCGTGAGCAACACTCCTCTGGGGAAAGCGCCTTCTCTTGCTCTGCATGTGCCCAAGCCACAAGCATCCCTGAGTTACATAACAGTTCTTTTGTGTAGGCGTGCACTTCCACGTGTCTTTTTTTGTCTCAGGTCCTGATGGCCACCAATGGACAATGAAATAAGGTACTAATATCCTGACAGGATTAGCCGAGGGAGAATCTGTTATCTAGATAGAGTGATAGAAGAGAGATCCGATCTGTGTAAGTGCATTTCCAGGTTTTTGAAATGAAAAATATGCTCTGAAGGGAATGAAGTTCAGGGTCTGCCAGACCCATGCTGTCTATGTCAAGTGTCAATGGATTATTCTGGCAGCGAGAGAGGGACTTACATCTACCTGTTGATATATAAACTAAAAAAGCATCGGTAAGACTGCAGTGCTGAACTACTATGATGGTTTGTTGCAGTGAGGATCAACACAGAGATCCATAAAAAATAGAGAATTTATTCAAACGTAAAACAATTTTTGATGCCCTGTTTACAAAACATTGTTCAGCAGAGGATCTCCTAGCAGATTAGTTACATTATGTACATGTACAGTAGATGATCATAATAAAGTGGTCTTCTTATTGGATAAAACATAGTGGAAAATGTCTGAACTCAAAAGATTCATGACATATTGATTTGAAAAGCTTACTGATCAAATGTGCTTGTTTTCAGTTCAAAGTGCATTTCCTGAGCAGAAAGTGTTTTTTAAGAAATTGTGGTCTTCAGAACCAGGCAGAGAAGCCATGCTTTTCCTTCACCACCCATATGCTGTCAATCACCTTGCCATACTGGAACACACAGAAAAGTCTTTGTTATCACTTAAGCAATACTCTTTGCCCTGGAAATGCATCCTTTCACCTTTGCTGTG
Source organism: Pempheris klunzingeri (assembly GCF_042242105.1). Classification (NCBI taxonomy): domain Eukaryota; kingdom Metazoa; phylum Chordata; class Actinopteri; order Acropomatiformes; family Pempheridae; genus Pempheris; species Pempheris klunzingeri. The sequence goes on along the minus strand of NC_092024.1, from coordinate 10,267,671 downwards.
CTTGTGTGCATGTTCTTCCATGTGTGCTCACCTGGTCGTCAGAGACCTGCTCCAAGTACAGGTGGGTGGCGTTCACCACTTGCATGCGGGTGTAGCCGTAGTCTGTGCTGCGGAAAGCGCTCCACTCTTTGGGGTTTGGATTGAATTTGTCAGTCTTCTCTCTGCAGCCCTGCAGAAGAATCAAAGGTGATTAAACTGAATTTGCAAGTGATGAGCCACAAGCATCTCTCTTGAGCTCTGTCCACACAGCCCAGTGTGACATTTACAACTGTGGCTGTGCCTCGGTGTGAGGCTGGCCGCATTTTGATATGCTGATGACTAATCCCTCAGCGGTTGGATGATGAAGCATGCCCTGCGCTGCTCACCACCACATCAAAAAACACTTAACCAGAGGAACAGCTGGTACTAAATTCATGTGGCAGACCAACTGCTGCATATAAAAGACTGTGAACAATACACAACATTGTTTTTGTTGTTGCTGCTATCAATTTAAACTTGATCTAGTGTTGGTCTATGTAAACAAATGTTAACAGCAATATGAAAGTACTTACAGCAGAGCCTGTGATAATGTGTACCGGAGCTTTTGGGTTCACATAAGGCTGCTCTTTGCTCCCATTGCACACCTAAAAAGAAAAACGAGTTTTTGTTGCTGATCCAATACAAAGCCTTCAGATGTAAGAACATGGTGAATTAAGAATGCAGGAGCTGACCTTGTCACCGTAGACAGGCCAAAGCCTCTCATACGTGTGCTCATGTGCCCACAACTCCAGATCCACTCCTGCGAAAGATATTTCATGTTAGTCAGCAACTCTCAATAGAAAAAATTGCTGCCAAAGCACCTAAATTAAACACGTTGTGCTGTCTAATCTAATGTTTCTCAGATCCTCTGCCCATTTAATTTTGAGATTTCTCGGCAATCAACAAAAGCTTAAGATCAGAACAACCAAAACTTTCAAAATTCCACCACAAGTTTAATAATTAAATGCAACAAACAAAAAGTCTGAGAAATGTAATACAGGAAAAACATTTGCAAATGGGCCGTTGGGATGTCAGCCAGACCAAAGGCCTGCTTTTTTAATAAAGGATGTTTGGATTACTGTGCTCACTGCAACTGTTAGGACATTAGTCTGTCTGAGCGTGCAAATTTGTGATCTTAAACACCCATTAGCAGCACACAGCTGTTTGTCCAATAGAGACCATACCATAGCGGTAAAATAGATCCTCTAGACCAGGAGCTGGCGGTTTGGTGTCATTCCGTCCCAGTCGAACCTGAAATATAACAGAGAGGGAAAAAGTCAGCATGATCTGGCATTAGTGTCCGAAACACTACCTGCTACCTGAAACACTACCTGATAGAGACCCGTAGTGCCCATGCCAGCCTCCCTTCCAAACAGTGCCAACAGCTGAGAGAAGTAAGTCTAAGGGAAACTATTTGGTCCAAATTACAGTGATTAAGACAGCAGACGGTACTTGGTGTGCTTATGGGCTGGCCAGCTTATAACACGTGTGTCACGTCTGCTACCAGGAGCAATTAAAGTGTCAGGCAGCACAGCAGAAAAAGACTCCTACAAATACCTTTATATGACGAAATAAAACCTTTAACAATACAAGTGCTGCTCTTTGCATAGCCAATAACACACTACCTAAAAATTATGAGTCCTCTGTAGGGTACACAGTCAGATTACCAAAGCATTAATAATTATGCTTTGCTAATAAAATGTCTGCCATCAGGAATGCAGCGAAGCCATTACAACAGAAATTACCACCCAAAAAAGCAAGTAAGAGTGTGAGTTGCACTGTTCTCCTTTATTCAGCCAAACTTTAAAGCTTCTTTTGACTTACTATTCTATGTAAAACAAACACTTGATGTGGAACTACCTGTTAATATGAGTTTGGTGCTTGATCACAAGTAATCTATACATTAAAACTCTCTCTATGGCAGTGTGAAGAGACCAGTAGTTTGGGTTGCTGTGCACATTAGAAAAGCTGTATGAATGAATGAATAGGATTCTGTGGTTTACTTACATACGAGTCAAACTTGGTACAGTCATCCTGGTCGTCATCGGAGCAGTACATGGGTCTGTGTCCCATGGTGATGATCCAGGGACGCACAGCTCGGTTCTCTGGTTTGTTGGCCTCCTGCGTAAGGAGAAGGAGCCAGGGGTGATACGATTTTAATAGGAGCAGAATGAGAAATCGGTAGATTAATAATCGAGGAAGAGAGAATGGAACTATTCTGAAATATAACGTGGTGCTAAAGTGGAAAAAAGAAAGTATAAGAGAGGCATGGGGAAAGTGTGGCAACAAAGGAGAGCACTTAGCCATCATCAACATGTGTAAATGCTGCAGCCATTAACCTCCAGGTCTTTCTTCAGCCATTCGTACTGCTCAAAGAGGAGCTCCAGGCCAAATTCAAGGTAGAAATAAACCTCAGTGGAGAGGGAGATGATGTGCGCTGACCCCAGGTTCCAGCTGTAGACACACATCGTTAAAATGATACACAGCCATGACCCAGCAGAGGAAGCATGCTAAAAGCCAGTTGATAAGCAAAAACAGGCTTCTCTTTAAACTCCAGATAGTGTGAAAAATACTCCAAAATCCAGTTTTGTCTGACATTTTGCTGTTGAATGCCAGACCCATTTTAGTGAATAAACTCCTTACTGTGCTGTGAGTGCTTTAATGGAAAAGTATGTGTTCTGTACATGTGTACTGTATGTTATGAACCGAACTGTTTCCAGTAGCAGTTGTGGGATTTCAGATTGCCTCTGTGGTGTTCCCCTCTGCTCCCCTTGTTCCAAAGCGTACACATGAGGGAAGGGCTCTTAGCCAACGGGCCTGTCTGCGTCTAGGCCCAGGGACTGAAGAATGGGCAGCTGGCCTGTGGTCCTGCATGGTATTATCTTACTGTCTGCGAGAAGGGGGTCTGCAGTGGGCTATGAGTCACCTAGTCAGATGTATAGCTCCTTTGTGTAGTCCCCGTGTCCCTGAGATAGGAGAGGCAACCTAAACTGAGAGGAGGGAGCTCTGCACTCCTCTGCTGCCAACTTCTCTGGGCTTACAGCTCATTAATGCTTGCTGAAATACAGTAGGAGGTTTGGTAAACCTTCATACGATACTTCACATGGGGCCACTTTTGGAAAAGAAATGATTTCTCTGTCTTAGCTCTGTGCGCACAGCTAGCACCCACTTTTAACTTGAAGTGGGTTTTCTACTGACCAAAACTGCCGGTGGTTCTTTCACCTGCTTAAGCACATCAAAGGCCAAAGCAGCAACTGGCTCTAACTCAAATACTGTGTAATTCCATAACAGCGACATATTTTCTTCTACCTCACCTGTACCACAGGCTCTCAGTCTGGCCTGGCATGCTGAAGCGATTCCTGTAGTTGGAGAAGTTACTGTGAACAAACAAGATAAGGAAAAATGTTAGTTAGATGGACTAATCATACAAGCTACATTCTTTGAATACCGCAGACTTCTTCTCTCTCTTATTTTGTGGTGCCTACCATTGGCAATACACTGGAGGTAATTCTCGGCTTTGCTATAACATAAAATGAGCCAGCGACTCTCAAAATAACTTCCCAGTTTTGGTTCAATTCTTTTGTTTTATGTCACTTTTCAGTTTTCGTTTCAACCTGGCAGAAAACTCAGGGTGCCATATCATCGGATAAAGATGACAATCAAACTGAAGTGTGGAGGAGTCATCTGCTTCCAGATGTGTAGCTCGTTTTAGATATTCTGAGAAACCGTACATTTTGCTGTAGCCAGACTATCAGTGGCTGCCTCTCCAAATTAAAGGCTGAAGAAAAACATGGACGCAGCTTCGGCGACATCGCCCTATAGGGTTCCGATGGGATGTTTTGTGGCTTAGGATCATGGATGGTTTCTGGAGCAAGATTATCAAAAAATTCGAGTAACATGGAGGAACCTGGGTGGAGCTGTGATGGGCTGACCAAGTAGGAGCCACTACGGCTAAGTGTACTACACCTGTCAATCAAGAAAACGGACCTCTAAATAATACCTCTCTTAAAACCATGACATCTTCTTTAAAGAACTCTATAATTTTGAATCCAGCTGCCATTAGAGGAATCACATCTTAAGGCACTTCCACGGTGGTTTCAGCAATGGCTTGTGGTGGTTCCTGCTTGATACAGATATAGTTGGATACATGCAGGGATTAATCCGCCACTGTCACTGCTACCACAATCACCGTCACTAATTTCTAGACTCTTTGCACACACTTAACCAGTGCTCTTTAAATATTACAATGGGTGCACCATATAGATAGAGGGAAAAACTCCTTCATGGAAAGCTCTCCCTGATGCCAACTCGCCAGTCTCTTTTCACGGTTTATAATTTCAGCATGAAAGCAGGAGCCAATCTTCTCTACAGGCCATTAACTAAGTGAGGTGATGGGAATGATTGTTTTCTTATCTTACGTAAGGGAGGAAAAAAAGGGCAATATTCTGGACAGCAGCCGGGGAAGGGTGGGACAGTTAACGACTGAGCACTGCCTGGGTTAGTGTAGGGTTAGGGGTAACTAGAGAACAGCGGGGTCAGAGGTCAAAGGCTAGGAGCAGAGACACTAAAGGAAGATCACAGAGACCTTTACTAATGCCAGATAAGTCTAAAACTAATGAAACCTGTAGTTTCTGTGGATACCAAGGTCAGGATTTGACAGCCGAGGCCAGTACGTATAATCCAGCAGATGCCAGGCGTGTCTGACCCAGCATCTCTTCTTATCCACCTTGGTGCCTATCATCCTGTTATTACCCCAAACCAGCATAATCCCTAACAATAAGCAGCTAAAACTTCAAATCTAATATTCAAGTTCTGATTATTAGGAAAATATTTGACACAACTATCATAGCATTTACATCTATTCATCAAATTTAAAATTTATAGTGTATCCTAAATCAACCACACAAGTCATTGTCGGCTAAAATGGAGCTACAGAGTGAGATCCTCTCCTGTAAAAACCAATTATGATCTGGAATTCTTACTCGTGGCACTGAACCAGGAGGAGCCACAAGATGGGCTCATACTCCCATCTTGTGGCTATGAATGGTAACAGTGTAGAGGGATAAGAGAAGGCTGAAACAAGTAAGTAGATATAAACAATCAATTTAATTTCATATGCCTCAAAATAATAAATCAACTCTCTGGGAATCCAAACAGAGTGATTAGGCTGTAGAAAAAAGTCAAACACAAGTCTCTTGTTCTCTCTGCTTTTGAGCACAAATATCGTAAACTTATATTTGTTTCATTAATCTGCAACTATGGGAGTCCAACGTGTGAGTCATCCTCTGTAACCGAAAGCACGCTTGTTTCCACGTGTGTTTGCTTTTCCACTGAAATAAAATGGAGATACAAATCTGGTGGCTGTCAGATTCAATATGCACAGTTCGAGTCTTAAACTGCCCCAACAAGACTCATCAAATCTTCCCATTCATCGTCTGATGAGCTTAATCCAGAGAAATTAAAGGAACCGGTTGAAGTCTTCATGAAGCATATCACCAACTCCCATCACAGGACGCTGTTTCAAAGAGTGACGGTTACTTCCCTGTCCCTCTGAAGGCCCGTTGAACCAGATTGTTTCTTGTTGAACAAAGACGGTCTTGATTGGGGCTTTAGCATCTTCTGTGGATCCACTGTTCTCATCCTGCTGGAATGCTGACTGAAAACTTTTGTGGTCGGCCCTGTTTCAATTGCCTTTTACCCATTAGGTTTTGAGGTTGGAAAGAGAGAGGAACAGAGGGGCATGGTGAGAGAGAGCACAACCGAGAGCGACGGAGAGAAGCAGGGGCCAGCTGCTGGGAATATTTGGATTCTTAACAACACCACAGAACAAAACACACATTTAGGTATAAGAGAGGGAGATGGGAGCTGGATTTCTGGTTATGTAATGCAGCGAGTGTGCTGGTTCTTGATATCAGGTTCTTATGTCAGGATGCAGCGCCAAGAAAAAGAGACTACTGTTAGCAGCTCCTTAATAAAGACCAGGCAGTATTCACATTACACATGGCAAGGCAGGGCAAGGACTGTCTCTGCATAGCGGCGGCAAGTAAATATTATGGTGCAAGACCAGGCACATCTAAATGTTTCAAAATGCAGAAGCATACACAACTAACTCCAGCAGATGTGCAAGGAATTTAGGGATACACAAGCTGCTGATTTTTGCGGGATTAAAAGCATCTGAGGCTGCTGGAGGTATCATATTACATCTCCGGGACACAATATAGGCGACAGTTCATAAGCGGTGGTGCCTATTTGATCTGTATACGGTTGATAAAAAACAAACAACATTGATTAATTCTTTGGAAAAGCTGCAAACAGACTCAAATTCAATCAAGTAACTGTCTAATGAGGCAGCATTGTAGGGACTAATTATAACGCTTAAGGGATAAAAGTGCATGTTAAGTAGGACTGAGGGCTGCAACAGTTCCATTTAAACATACATCTATAAAATGTCATAAAATAGCTAAATGCCCACCACAGTTTTCCAGATTGCAAACTCAGATTGCTTGTTTTGTCTGACCAACAGTCCAAAACTGAAAGATATTACCAGATTCTACCAAAGATACTACCAAAAGTGTCAAATCCTCACATTTGAAAAACCAGAATTCAGCAGATGAATAAATGACTGAATGAGGTGCTGCATTGTTCTCGCCTCACTGTCCTGTCTCTCGGCCCGGAAAATTTCCCAGGCTTTAAACATGAGCAACACATTCAGCGAAGATGAGTCAAAACGCAGACAGAGTTCCCACCACCAAGGATCACCTCTGGGAACTGAAAAACACATACTGAGAACCAATGATTCCCAGTCAGATAAATGTTTGTTTTGGAGATCACTGCCTTGTTTAGATGTTGGTGGTTCCTGATGCGGCTCCAACCATTAAAGACCAAAATAGCTCCCATCTGTTCAAATGGTACAGTGAAGAGTTTTCGGCAGACCAAAGTGGGAAGGGAAAAGGGAAAGTCTGCAGCTGACCAGAAAGGTTGTTTTTTTTTTTGGGGGGGGGGGGGGGTATTCACAACAACAAAAAACTGTCACTGTCCACTAAATATGTGTCTGCGTTCATTTGTGAATACACCCAAAGAGAATAAATGTCAGGTAGAGTAACAACAGATTAAATTCCACCTACTAAGTAGCTTCGTGGTTGCCTGGACAGGTCATGTAGGGCACGTAGGCTGCTATGGACTGGATCTGCCTCATGAACTCATCTCCAATCCTGGCGTTGTCCTGAAACAGTGTCATTCGGCCGTTAAAAACATGACGCCAAAGATTTTCCTGTTAGACAACAATGTTTCATTTTTCTCCCTTCGCTGATATTCAGCCAAATTAGTTTTAAGAACTATGCCAGTCTATTTTCCAGACAGCTTCGGGAATGTATCATTGGCCTACCAAACAAACCTCACTGAAACCAGAGGCGTTTTTCTTTTAGATAATCTAATACTGGCAACAGAGCTTTTAAGAACACACTGCGGTTCATGGCTGCACTGATGGCTTTTACCTGCCACAGCCATTAATGACCTTTCAGACAAAATTCTCTTTCTCTGTTTTTCTATTCATAATATCAATAAAGCCGCAGGATGTGCTTGCACATTCCAGCTAAGCTTGGATGAATTATGGTTATTGATTTTTGCAGTAGTCTGCTGATTGCATTTCGTATTTCTTCATATTTGAAAAAAAAAAAATAAAGGAACTTGTTTCAGGAAAAATGATTAGCATCCAAGACACGGCTATGTCCTCTAGGTATCAAAGATGACAGTTGAGAGGGTATCAGATGAGCAAAACCATTATTGGGATTTAAGATTTTGGGTTTTGACTGGCGCTTGTTTCTTTTAAGAAATACTGGGGCGACATGACCCTAACTCTCATCTTTCACCACAGGCTTACGGCATTTCACAGTAATGCTAATCATAAGCTGCATGTCTCAACCGCAGCTGAGAGCCTTTATGTGTGCTGATAATAAATAGTGGTGAGTCTTGGGATGGGGGCAGTGCAGAGAGGTAAAGTGGCTAATCTCATCTGTCAGTGTGGAATTGGTGAAATATCAGAGTGGCTTTAAGAATATACGCTATTGATGACAGAAACTTGCAGTCAGTGACCTTAACTGGGCACAAATGTGATCAGAGTTCATGACACCAAAAAGTAAAAGTATAAAATACCTCATGCATGTCATAGGCAAAGTCCCCTGTAAAACAAAAAACAGATTACAGATTAGACTGGACCAAAGAATTGTGTTTATTTGGGGATTAGCCTTTATTTCATTCACAGTTTAATTCTTCTATCATTAAACACAGATGGAATTATTAATATTATGCACTTAAGGGAAAAGGTCAACATTTTGGGAAATAAGCTTAATCACCTTCTTGAGTGCTAGATTAGATTGATACCACTCTCACGTCTGTAGACTAAATATGAGGCTAGACTCTAGCCAAAACAAACAGCCTGATGGCTCTAGCTACCAGAGCCAACAGGCAGTTTGTTTAGCTTAGCATTAAGACTGGAAACAGGGGGCAACAGCTAGCGTGGCTCTGACCATAGGTTAATAAATCTGCCAACCACCTCTAAAGCTCACTTATTATTTTAACAGGCTACAACTTGTTTGTTTAATCCGTAAAAAAAAAAAAAAAAGACAATTTGTGATTTTACAATTTCCCCTTGCTACCAGTCTTCATGCTATGCTAAGCTAATCGGCTGCAGACTCTAGCTTCATATTTAGTATACAGTCATGAGAGTGGTATCAATCGTTTTACATGTTTTGCATTAATAGCTAGTGGACTATGGTTTGGCCTTGCTTTATGAGGTCATCAATGAATGACATTCTCTGTAAACTTGTAAGGTGGCTATAAAACAAGAATGATTCTGTTAATTTATTCTCTGGAGCAAAATCCAGACAGAGCCAGAGATTCAGTCCGATTCTGTCTCTTATTCTGTTCACATTTTAAACTGTGGGGTGGGAAGCAAGTGATCCAAGCTATACTGTTCAAAAGCAAAATATACAAATGCCGAAAAGCTGTTATTATGCTGATTACAGTAATTACCCTCATGAGAAATGACCTCTTCATTGGACACGTCCGTTGGATCTAGTTTACTTGATCTGATTTATGTTCATACAATCTTTTTTGTAAGCTGTTCCTGACTAATGCTTCAGACATGAGCTGATAAAACTTTACCGCCTCTTTACTGCTTTTACAGTGTAAACTGTTGTATCAGTGTAGAGCTTACCTATGTGCAGGATGACATCGTACATGCCAAGCTGCGTCTCCTTTTGCAGTCGAGCCAGAGACTGAGGGTTCTCATTGCCCAGATCACCATACAGAGCAAACCTGGGACTGAAAGTAATGCTGTCATTCAGAGCCGTGAAGGTGAACACATCGCTCCAGCCCTCATCACTTCCACAGTGGTAGACTGAAATTACATAGAAGAAAAAAAAACTCTTGAACTTGTTTATTTGGAGAGGCTCTCTGACAATGTGAAAGCCAGTGATGTTGTAGCTCCACCCACCGTAAGGGGCAGCAGGTTTGAGGCCCGTGAGAGTCACTCTGTGGATGAACATCTTCCTCTTCTCCTCGCCTGAGTCCACAAACAAAGCGGCGTCACCTTTGGCACTCATCTCAAAGAGCCGATCCCCCAGAAGGCTGTACTCCACCTTGCTCTCCGTCTTATTGAACGTGGTCCAGGTCACCACCATAGAACCTGGCACTCCTGTGAGGGAAAGCCCAATTCTTGGAATCACGATGCAGATTGTTCTGACAGAACAACTGGATTCACTTACTGGTGCATTTATAAAAGCCAGGAGACGCTTGGCTGACTTTGCACAAGAGTGGTGCTCTGGACATTTTGATCTTGCCGCTGGCAAAATATATACGGATCAGAAAGTCAAGTTACTACTTTCATCAAGACCCTACCTCATTAAATCATCAGAAATGACTACCATGTTTCACCTTTGTGAGAAAAGGACGAAAGAACATTTATGCTGCACAGACTGTGTGAATCAAGGGTAACATCCGCTTTATGTATGGTCGCTGAGGCTAATATGTGGTGCCTTTGACCTAAATGACTTACAGAGAAGTGCATAGGTCTCAGTGCACCAGAATACTTCAGCAGGACGTGTTGCTGTTGCAGGGAACGAACCATAAAGTTCTATCAAGGCCTTCAGCCAGTCAGACTTTATTTAATATCAGCATAACTAATCCATATGACCCACATACCGATTTGTATCGCTAAGGAGAACATTGAATCCCTAAGTGAAAACACAAGGCTGATGGAGACAGTTCAAACACTTACCTGGATAAGAGAGGTGCACCTGCTCTGGCTGGGTCCAGATGGGAGGAACACCAAGCACCAACAGTGGTGCAATGCTTAACAAGGCGCAGGCAGCATGAACACGCACCATTTTCACACTGAACTGCAGGAACAAAAGCCTGGTTAAAGTAGCAGCACACACCTAGAAAACAACGTTTTTATCACTGTTATCACATGATTTTCAAAGCTGTCATACAAACATCACATGACACTGAGTCTACTGTATAAAACCAAGTGGATCAATGTGTATCTTTTAAAATGACAGACAATACAACCTTGAATTATCCTACCTGACCTCGGTTCCAGTTTACACAGTACTCAGTGGCAACACACACTAATGAGGACCTCTACATCAGTCAACCCGAATGATGAAACTGCAGAACCAAAACAGCAAAGTCAGCGAGAGCAACGCGGAAAGAGATGATGTGCCAATAAAAGCAGCTGATGTTGTTTTTTATTGTGCATTCAGGGAAGTTGTGCAGACAGAGTGAGCTCAAGTACAGGAGGGATTAGCCCACAAGCCACAGCTTGCCTCAGATCAATAAAGTGCTAAGGCAAACAGCTGGTATGCCTCACTGATCGGGATAAAGGTACTGTCAGGGTCACGGCTCCTGGAGGTAAAGACATATGCAGTCTTAATTTGAGCCAAAAGACTCGAGCCATTCCAGCTGATCTTTGATCTTATTTTTCAGAAATACACACTGCATTTCTAATTTAATGAGCCTAAAATAATGATGGGTCGGTGAGATCAGCTGACTCAGAGCACAACTTAATACTACAAGTCAACACCCCTGCTTTAATTGGGTGTTTGCTTTTGAAATGTGCCCCATAGATTAGCTCAGTAGTCGCTAGAGGGTGCCCAGGGCACGAACTGCATTATGAATAGGATGCTTTATTCTCTGATAGCGGGCGGTGCTATCAGTTGAAATGGAAGTCAGTGAGTTGGCTGTCGCCTACCAGAATCAAATTAAGACTAACTGTGTTGTGTCTGCTTAGGAAAGAAAAAAAGCGGTGAGTACACCACTTAGGATAAGTGCTGTAATGCAGTTATGGTTTATAAGCTATTTCCCAGATAACCAGTTGTGCCGTTAAACCGTGACAACAGACTGTTTTAATATTAGTACTTATCAACTGGCTGCTTCGTACCAACTAACACTAGCTTAACTAGCTGTACGTGTAACAATACGCGCATTAGAAATCTGGTCTCTGAACGACACTTACATTTTAAACATTAAGAATAAGGTTCAAACACTGGCTGCCCACAAGAAGTTTGTTAGCTAACTACTGAATTAGTAACTAAAGACACTCACAACACAACTCAGCTCAGCTGTTTGGCTCGGGAGCAGTTCCTGACTACGTCATTGCACAACAATACCCACGTGAATTATGGGAAATTGTGTTCTAATAGCCTGTTGAGCTGGAGGATGAAGCATTTCTTCTTCTTTTCTCTTTTTTAACAATATGTATGTATATATACATCAGTATGTATTTATTTGGCTCAAGTAATTGATCGTTGTAGCTAATTAAAAGGGGTTTCTCTTTCTCTGCTGTAGGTCTAATGGACTCCAGCAGTGAAGACGGAGAGTACCAAAATCTTGGACAGACCTTCAAACAGGATGCAGCCCAGTACAAAGTGACCTATTCTCATGGGAGAAAAACAAAAGAGGTGATAAATTGTAAAACACAAATGTATTTCTATGTGCTTTTGCAGCTTATAACTGTAGTTTTTAACACTGTTGCAAATTGATTTTTATATGCAGGTGGATTATGATAAAAATGAGGAGATCAACAGAAAGAGGTAGATCATACATGTTTTGTGGAAACATTACAACAAATGCTTAATGTGATGTGGTTTTCAGTAAAGTCTTTTGAACTTTTCACTCTTCCCAGCCGCTTTGGCAACAACCCAGGGAGAGTGAAGCGAGTGGTGTCATGTAAGAGGAAGACCCATCATCTGACAGTGGCTCGGAGGAAGCCACTCGGGAACGGGAGGACTCATGATGCTGCAAACAAGGAGAATGAGATGAAGTGCATGCAGGATATGCAACAGGAGATATTTGATATGGACCCTTGGGAGTTCCCACTCAATGTCAATAAGAACGACAAGACTGGTAGAACTGGTTCTGAACGCGCTGACTACTGCATGCTCAATGAGGTCAGAAACTCTGTCACAGTCTTTTTTTTTTTCAATTGATTATTGTGTTACTAACATGCATATAAAACTATCTGTCCTTAACGATGTTCTTCAGCTCACAAGGGATCATAGCACAATGACTGATGTGCTCTTTGGAAGAAATCTGAGACTGAAAGTGTCTTTAACACTGTGGCAGAGAAATGTCGGAGAGCTGCTGACATACTT